>NC_140768.1:54405280-56852780 GCF_044657685.1 Stegodyphus dumicola | reverse complement strand
TTGGGCTGATGTTACTGTCAGACAAGTGAGCATAAGTAACAACAACAAAATAAGTTCATATTTATGAACTAGTCTCCTTTCTTGAATCACATTTTTGCTTATCTTACCGGGTTAAAATCGGTTTGTATTGGAAAGTTTGAAATGTTTACAAAATACATGAATGTAAAACAATGATTTTAATGAAAATGAAATTAATATTTATTTTATTTATAAGTATTTAGAAATTTTAATGAAATTTTTACTTACGCATTCAAGCCCTTGTTCACAGTCACATAAAAGGTTTAATCCACACAAGCGATCTGAAATTTAAAAAAAAAAAAAAAAAAAAAAAAAAAAAAAAAAAAGAGGAGTATTGAAAATTAAGTGAAGGTTCACTTTTCTCAGCTGTAACATACAGTTAAAATAATAAATCTCGAACATAAGTTTAAAATAATATGCTATCTGAAAGTTAGACGAAAATTTGAGGAGGGGATATTTATTGTTAAATTAAGTTACATTAATTATTTGAAAGTTTTAATTTTTGGACTTTTATTTACTTTTTTATTCCTAACTTTATACTTACAAATTTTACGCAAATGTAACCTTGGAGGCTTGCATTATTATTGTAAATAAAATTCCAGTTTTCTAACATTATTATTTACATCAATTAAAATATGAAGTCTAGAGTTCTGAATAATCCAGAGTCGTCATAACTTATAAAAAAGGAAAGAAACTGAACAAGTAAATTTAGGACCACGGTTATCTCTCAGTTAAATAAAGAACTGAATTCATTCAAAATGAAAACATTATAACTAAAGGACTAAATTTATAGGTTAACTTGAACAGGTCATTGAGTTTAAACTATTTTTTAAAGTGGGTTAAAACTTCTCACTTTTTTTTGGCAAAATTCATCTGAAAAACTTCTACGTGTCGATGTTTTTCCACGCAATTTTTCTTTCCCTTTTGTATTTTCTGTAGACAATTTCGTTTTACGCTGAATGATTTGTGACAGAGATTTTCCCATCATTCTGTAATAATAAGAAAATTTTGCTTGTTTCAGACCTAATCTGGTGAACCCACAATCCTATTAATATACTTCCGGCGAATCAGGAGTTGACTAGTTACTTTTTCCTCCTCCAATATATTTCTTGTAACCGAATGAAAAGACTGCTAAGCAATGACTGATCGAACTGACTTTAAACGTAATAAAAACTAAACACTGTTTTCTATGTAGAATATGAATACTACCCAATCACACCTAGAAAAATCCTCCATGAATGGAAACAACCTTTCGTCGATTGGTAAATATTCTTACATATTTTTATATAATCAACTAAACAACAGTCGTTCAAAATTAGTGTATGCAATAGCATTGCATGTGAAGAAAATTTAAGAATTTATGGAAGGAAGTGAAGAATTTATGAAAATTAGAATGTATTGTTAACTGTTATGTACAACATCAAATCTTCTTGTAATGAATCCGCATAAAACCTTAAACAGGCTATTAGGTTCTTCAAAGCAGGGAAGGAAACGGAACTCATGGACATGCTAACCATTTACACCTTGAAAGGATATACGGAGATATGCGATAATGTCTTACAACCTCACATCGTTAAATGAATGAAATCAATATCTTGTTATCTTCAAGCAAAATTCACAAGTCTGAAAAATTGTTTCCTTTAGAAAAACTCAATTTAAATGCTTGACTTAAATATTATGACTTTTACACAATAGTTTTCATAGTTTCGTTTCATAGAATAGTCATCTTTCTCTCTCTTTCAATAACAAACAAAAAAAGGGGGGAACAAATGCAAAAAAAAATATTTTTTTTGGATAATAAATTTTACGATAGACACTCTCGTGCGCTGGAGATTAAAATATATTTTCCAGTACAGCGTTGCCACTGCTCGCTTTAAAATCATTGATTTGTTAATATAAATTCGTTAAAGTTTTACAATTTATGAAATGCATAATAAAACAAATTCGAAATTCAAAATTCAGGCTTCTAGGTGTCTAGAGTCTGGAGGTGGACTACGTTATTCAAAATTTGATTGCTCTAGATACCGTTGTTTTTTCACAGTGCGAAAAACATGCATGCATTCATGAAAATTCTTCATTATTAAATTTCTTTAAATATAACAGTCAACGATAATATTTGATGGCAACTATTTGAAAAGTGATTCAGGCTTTTATAATGATTAAATGCAAAATCCCGTTTTGAGAATAATAGTTCTTCTGGGCTAAAATGTTGAAAAATAAAAATGGACGCTAAAGCAAAATAAATATAATGTTGTGCAGCCGAGAGTATGTTAAATTTGCAATATCTTCTAAATTCGCTCTTAGTTCTGACACATATTCAAAAAGGTTGTTACCCCTTATTTGTTCTTAATTCTGATTTCATGATTATTATACGTCTTGAAATTCTCATTTCCTGTGTAAAAAAAACTAAGCATATTAGGTTAATATCGGAACTTATTTAAGTTTAAATTCAACTGAAAATAATGATAAGTATTTTATTTCTCGGAAAAATTATTAGCCACCTTTTTTCTTTGTTTCCAAAATGCCAAAGAACCGTATAAATTCTTCAGAATTTTGGGCGATTGCAATTTTTCTAAATTTCTTAGAATTAAGGTTAGATTAGGTTATTTAATTACGGCAAAGCCTCGAGGGCTATCTGCCTAAGGGGAGGGATGCCTTCGTGGAGGACTTTCTTAGGAAAAGTGGCTCGTATACACGTTACACATGGGAAAAACCACGAAAACATCCATGCAGCCAGCCCGTTCGCGGGATTCGAACCTCGGACCGAACTACCAGTGTTCAGCGACATTACCGCTCGGCCACTGGTGGGCCTTAGAATTAAGGAAATAGTTCTGATACATTTGAAAGAAGATCTGATTCATTCGTTTATGTTCCTGATTTGATAACAGGCAACTAAGCATGTTTAAAAACTATCGGTCAACATACGCTACTGTCTATTAGCGTTTTTTTTTCCCAATGTTTGCGAATATGCTATGGGGGCGCTCATTGGCAGGACGAGCTGAAAATAATTTTTTGTCAACTCCGGACGACTACATCCACAAAGGTAATGAAAAGACGTAACAAATGCTCATCCAAATCGAGATCTAAACTTGAAATCATCACCATGATATTTAATTTTCAACTTGCTAGGCATACCAGGAGACGCGGCAGTTTTATCAGTTTGTAGCCGGTGGGCAAAATTTATCTTCTGTTTAAAGAAAATTTATAAATATTTTATGCTTTCAGAAGAAATATACAATATGCGTAAATCTTGATCAAACTTAAATTATTAAAGAACGTTTTTAATGATTTCAGAAGGTTGTTATAATGCTCATAGGTTGCAAGCCTTGTGTGAAGAGATGAGCTTACTTGTAAAAGACTCTGGATTACACTTACATAATAATAAAAAAAAGAAATTGCTGTAGCCTAAGATTCTGTCCGGTTCTGAAATGTTTCTGTTTGTCTGGTTTTTATTCGTTATTATAAATACTGAATAATAAAGAATAAGAACAGGGAAATAAAACAGAATAAGAACGTTAATAATAACAAGAAAATAAAATAAAATAGAATGGAAAAGAATACATAATTATACATATCTTAGTTATATTACTGTTCAAGCTTTACAGATAAGAATTATGAAAAACAGTTAATACGGTGTAAGTGTACTTCAGAGTTGGTGTGATAGTTTGCAACACAAGGTTAAAAAAAAATTAAACATTCAAATCTGTGTCTAAGGGTAGTTAGGCTATAACGTTATTTTAATAAATCACTTGAGAGCTCTCTACCAAAGAAGAAGGATTTTGTTGAGAACGTTTTAAGGGAACCTGGCTCGTATTCACGTTACACATGGGGATAAACAGCAAACCTTTCCATGCAGCCAGCTCGTTCGCCTGCGATCGGACTCAGAAATATTCAGCTGTCTTAACCAGTCGGCAACTTTTGGGATCTCGTGTCTAAGGTATCTGAAATATTGCAGAAATGTTGTTACAAAGTATTATTATAAAGAGAAATTGTTAGGCCAGGAAATGCTGTAAGACCATTTAAACTGCCAGTTACGAAGCGAATAAAAATCTTTACTCTGATTATTTGATTCCCCTTTTCCCTCTGCCAAAAAAATATTCAGAAACAGGAACTTTAACGCATTTTTCTATTTATGTAATGATGGATACTATGTGAACAAATGAAATTTATTTTCATTGCTGTTTCTAAGGTAAATGTTAAAACAATAAAAAATGGGTGAGGTACTGATATGTCTAATGACTCAATCTCTTTTTCCATCTTTTAATCATATTTAATGAGAAGCAAATTCCCAGATGTTATTTTTTAAAAAAACTGGAATGTTGAACAAAGGCCAATAGACGTATCCTATCTCGGTCAGAATATACTGTGTACATTCAAGATTACTTTAATTAGTTTGATTTGCTTCTATCCAGTATGGCGTGCGGTTTATTACACGAATATTAAAGTGTAAAATAGGGGTTGTTCATGCATTTGGAAAAAAAAATTACGATCTTAGTTAATTTTCAAATGCTACTTACTTAGCTTTTGATAGGGTCTGCAGATATTTAACCTTCCCATTTGAACACAGCATTGATTTTCTTTACATGTTTTTCGGCCACATTCTTGTTGACAGGATACCATGGAAATCCCCTACAAAATCGGGATAATATTTAAATTATTCGCTGTAATGAATAAAGTAGATTGAATTTAACTAAGTTTTAAAGTAGATTGAATCCTAACCAGAATAAATCTCATCATCATCAAATTTCTCGCTTTTGCAGGATTTTGTTAAATGCTAGATTATTATTCTGAAACTCGAAAAAAATTTCACATCTTTCAAGTCTTCAGAAGATTTTATTCCATCGTAAGACTTTTTCACCCAAGGTGCCTTACTGGCTTATCTATGCGAGTTAGCCGTGTTGGTCTGGCCAACTACATCCACCCCCCCCCGTCTTGAAAGGTTTCCGAAAAACAAAGTCTAAATTTGAAAACTTGACAATGTTTCTCTCTGAAATGGTCTTTGATTTGATATAGTTTTAACCTTCGAAAGCTTTTCGTAACTAAACGAAATTAAAAGTTTTTTTGCCATGGCACTGAATTTTTTTAAAAATTTAATGAAGCATTTTTATTGAGCATGGAAAAAACACTTAATGTAAGATATCATATGAATTGAGGCCATTTTTATCTGACCTTTATTCAACAGAAAATCTTACGGTCATACTAAGGTTTATTTTCACAACTGTTCGGACTTGCTGATTTAATTGTATAATCACCCTCTCTCCTCTGCGGACTTCTAACTTTTGTTTTTTAATTATAAAAACATTATTTTGCTCCAAATTTAAAATATAAAGGCAAAAAATTGTACACTTCATTGAGGTTAGAATTAAAATGAGAATTTTAAATTGTCATATTCCTTTACTTGTATAGCAATTCCAATACAAATCTATATGACCCCCGACGAAATCCTCATATTAAATTGCAGCCATTAAAATCTGATACGTGTCCTGAATGTTGAAGAAATGCTCAAGTTACTATTTCAGTAAGGACTATTAATCTTGAAACACGTTCTTGGGTTATTCACTTTGAACGCGGTTTGTTGTAAAATGCATTTACTTATCCTTCTGTATGTTGCCATTCGGCAAAATGTATGAAATTTAATCTTTCAAATTTTAATCTGTCTGTTACGGCAAAAAAAACTGAAGTATTTAAAAGTAAGAGATGCATTTCTTAAGAATATTATATATATATATATTTTTAACATTTTAATCTGATTGATTTAAATACAAATGCATTTAATTCATGAAGTATCCAATTAAAATCCTTAAACATTTTTTATAAAATTAGATAATATATATTTTTACCTTTAAAATATAGAGAATATATATGATGTTTACGTTTTAGTCTAAACATATATTCATGTAGTATTCTAAAAAAAGACTTCACTATTCCGCCTGAGACATGTGTACTGATAAACCCTATTAAACTTTAAAAGAGGCTTTTTAGGCGACCGTTGAAACTTGGACCCTTTAAAATGTTCTTTAATTGTTTTCATTATAAGTAACTAAATAAGTTTTATAATTCTAAAATTTATGAAAGTTTAACGGTTTGAAACAACTTACCAACACGACGATGAAACAAGTAAGATAAAACGAATTCATTTTTCTCTTGAAATTTTACTTTGCATTGCTTATTTCGTGGTTAACACTTGTCTTTTATATGTGTAATTCGGGGCAAGAAAAAGTGTATTCTGAACAGCTGTCAGTAACATATTCATTCCTTTCATTATGGCAGTGATTTTTCAGGAAATATTCCGATTTGCTGCTAATCATTTGCACCTGTTCTCTATGCTTTGACTGATAGCTGAAAAATGTTTACAGACGAAAGTGATTGCTTTCCCTTGCTGAACTGAGTTGGACGTTATTTAGTCTGTTAGTTGAGATTTAATCAATATGAATTTACTATCCGCTCACAGTTTTAACAATTAGTTTATTTGATGGTCCTAAAAAAAAGACTGAAGTCCACTAATTCGTACTAAACTTTTATTTCAAAATTTTTTATGATAATAAATTCTAGATAGGATAAATTGTACAAAAAATGTGTCTATAGGGTAGCTCTATTTCAATATTTTATCCTAGGTCTCTCTATACCTTTGGTAAAATTTTTATTGAAAAGAGGCAGAATTATATAAATTCAGAATTAACGGTGTGGTTAAGGAATGTATTGCAAAACTAGATGCAGAATAATAAGTTTGTGAAAGTAGTTTTTTATAATAAAGTTTAAATTATTTAAAAATAAAAAAGATTTAACGCCGTTAATGGAGAAGATTTTGTAGAAGTAGAGTTAAACTGTTCAGATGATGAGGAAACCCTCGATGAGGAAAAACTCCAAGTACTGAAACAGTCATTATGCTTAAAAAATTAGAAACTTAATGCCATATATTTAGAGGAATTAGAGTTTTAAAAGCGTATATATGAGAATTTAAGTTGCAAGGATTCGCATCACGAATCCTCCATTTCTAGCTGGACATGCTAGCCATTTACAATATGAGAATATGTATGAAGGAATGCAATAATTCCTTACACAGGAATAAAACATTCACGGAGATATACTCAAAATTTAATAGTAATTTTTCCATACTCTTACCAGTTTAAATGTTTTGGAAGCAAATTTGAGGAGCAAAAACTGTTGTATTTGATGACTAAGGATTCCACCAGCAAAATTTCGCCATTTGTCATACAGGTGCAGTCCCACGGCACTAATTTTGCAGTTCCGCCTCACTTTTGAGAGAAATTTGAAAGACTCCTAACCCTACCATCAACGTCTCCAGAAGACTTTCAGCTCACCGTGTAATATGTGTACCCCTTGCCGCACATACAATATACACTTACAAATAACTATGTTTTTCCTGAGTTTGAACTATGCCCATTGGTACGGCTGTCTGCGTCACTAACTGCTATATCGGCTCCAAATTTGTGCAAAGCATTTCTTTATTTATATGAAAATATTTGTAAAATGTTTGCTCATGAATCTTTTCTCTTATTTAACTGTAAATAATCATTCTGTAACTGCCCACAATTACCAAATATAAATTAACATAATTTTCATATTTCAAAACTGCTAGAGCGAAATATGCGTTTAATGCAATGATAAACTTAATTGTAGGTAGTTGATTGTACTTTCTATCTAAGTTTAATATTTTTTTTTATATCTGCTCCATATTGACTTTGCTAGCAATGTTTTGCTTTTCTGAAAAAAGTAAAGTTATTTCTATTTCTTTTTGAATGTTTGTGGTTTGTAACAAACTTGAGTTTATTCGGTATCAAACATTTTTTTTTTTTTTTTTTTTTTTTTAGCCCGAAGGGACATTAGCCCCCGGAAGGGCTATTAGTCTCGAAATGGCATTTTGCGTCGAATAACTATAAACGACTGCTATCACTTTTCAAACTGTTGCCACCAAATATTGTAGCCCTGTATTATACTTAAAAAATTATATAAAGAAGAATCTTCACGAGTGTATGCATGTTTCTCGCATTGTAAAAAAAAAAAAACAACTATACCTAGAGCCATCAAATTTTGAATAACCTAATTCTCCAGCTGAATATGGAAACTTGGAAGCTCTGATCTTGAATTTCGAATTTGGTTTATTATTGTACGGAATAAAATATTTTTGTCTCTATCGCGGGAGACTTTCTGTCGGAAATTCTGAAGATATGCTAAAATATTTTTAGTCCAAAGGCTTTCGAAACTTGTTTATACGTGTAAAGAAATAAAAAACCCTTTGGTCATAATATAAAATCTGAAAGCTTTCGGATTATTTTTTTAATCTGAAAGATAACTCGTTCAAAGATATCTCTAAAGGGTTGCTTATAGAAGTAAAACATTGGAATCAGAAATACAGACAACTTTCGGTTCTTGAATTCTACACATTAACTAAAACAACATTAATTTTTGCCTGCAAAATTTCAGTTACGTGTTCGTAATAATAAATGAAAAATCAACCATTATTTAGTTAACATATTGTCTTGTTCTATGATAAACTTCGGACAAAGATAGGTATAGGTAAATAGAATGTTGTTCATGATATACGTATTAATGTCTGCTGCAAAGAGTGCCTTTTCTAGTCATTAAATTTATGCAACGAAAATAATTAAAGTATTTAAATTTTATATATAGTAAAGTTGAATCTAATACACATCATATACAGGATGTTTCAAAAGCATAAGAGCAGTTAAAAGGCTGCTCGTAGTTCTAGACCTAAGATTCCTTGTTAAGGTTGATTTGGTTCACGAGGGCTGTTGACTTTAGGGGGAGCGATGTCTTCCCAGATACTCATCTTAGAATAATTTGCCCCAAGAGGTATATAGATAATTCTCTCATTGATAATTGAGAGTTTAAATGTATATTTCTAGTAGATTATTTTATATACAATGTGAGGATGTCATCATACACTAGAAGGCGTTATACAAATCATATACTAATATACCGTGTTGTAATCTTATGTTAAATCAGTAAGACCACAAATTTATCAATTAAAGTTTTCAGAAGGTATCACATAACGTTTAAATATACATTTTGATTAATATGAATATTAAAATTTAATATCTATCAGTTTTATAGCTTAATGTTCAAGTATTGATATAATTAAAGTAACACATCACATCCTTGTCCATTTGAATTCATGCAAAAAAATAAAATTTCAATAAATATAGTTTTCTTTAGTAAGTTATTATATTTTCAATCTTCTTCATTTACTATTCCATGCACGTGTTTTATCCATTTAAAATATATGATGAGCTTGCGTTTTTATGAGCCTTTACTTTAAAAATGATTTATTTTTTAGAAATAAGGCTTTTGTTACGAAGTATGGCTTTTGCATCGAACCAGTTATGGTGGTTTCGCAATCCTCTCCTTTACAACATTTTCTAAACTTCTTTTGAAACTTAAATTCGAAAAGCGGAAAATCCTTTGGAAATACCTCTGGATATTTGGGCTTTATAAGTTATGTAACTCAATGACCTTTAATCTTAAGAATCCACTGGTGGTCGAGTAGTAAAGCCGCTGAACACTGGTAGTTCGGTTCGGGGTTTGAGTGCTGGCGAACGAGCTGGCTACATGGACGTTTTCATTGTTTTTCCCCTGAGTAATATGTATACGAGCCAGTTTCCCTTAGAAAATCGCCACCAGCGGCCGATTGGTAAAATCGAGAACGCAGGTTGTTACGATCTGGGTTCTATTCGAGGCGAACAAGCTGGCTGCATGAGCGTTTTTATGATTTTCCCCAAGTGTAACGTGTATACTAGCCAGTTTCCCTTAGAAAGTTCTTCACGAAGGCATCCTTTCTTTTAGGCAGATAGCCCTAGTGTGTTTTTTTATAATCAGCTAAAGCAAACAAACCAACCCTTAGAAAGTTGCCCAGAAAGGCTATCCTAAGGTAGATAGCCCTCGAGTGCTTTTCCTCAGACAAACAAAACTAATCTTAAGGTAGAAGAAGCAGTCAGAATTAAATGCTCTCTCAGTGTTACACTAGGTGTAATGGAAAAAAGAATACCTAGTATTTTCGCAGAAAAAAATTAGGCGCATAGGTATTAATCAATTAATTTTAGCCTTTTATTTTACTAATTTCAATTAATGAATTCTATATATAAGACACTAAATAAAATAGATATTCACAAAATATATTATAGATCGCATGCGTTGTTTTGCTGCTAAGTGCGCTTTTCGTACAGCGTGATTTTGCATTTGGTTTCAGATAAAGGCCTGCATAATATGCCAAACCGTGAGAAGTCTAACAAAGTTTTAGAAAAAACATAAAAGAGTGAACTTTCAAAAAATTGCTTCCATAAAGCAATGTAATTAACTCTTTTATTCATACATTGATAAAGAATAATTACTGTTAGAAACTGACTGACTAGGTTGACAATAAATCAAATAGGAAAAAAATTGTTATTTATATTTTGTTTGTACTCTGCTGCTGACACAGTTATTGGCAGCATTCACATTTCTTATGCTTTTGTGTTTTGGTCAAAAAACAGGTGCTAAACAGCTGCTTGATGTGGCATGTTTATTTCCTTCGTAACAGGTTTTTTTTTTTTTTTTTTTTTTTTTTTTTTGGTAAAATAATTATTAAGCAAAATTTACTGATTTACCTAAATGCAGAATTTTCTGCTTATTCTGCGTATACGTAATGCAGAATATGCAAAAAATTCTGCATATTCACCAAGTTGACTGAATCTGTATTTATTAGATTGCGATAAAGCACACTAGGGTTATCTGCCTAAGAGAACGAATACCTTTTATAAGTATTCATTGAAGATGTAGGAGGGTAGAGGTCCTTTTAAAGGAAACTGACTCGTACTCAGTTATACATGGAGAAAACGTGGAAAACTGCAATGCAGGCAGCTCGCTTGTTGTGATTTCAACCCAAATTAAACTACCAATATAAAGCGTAGTGCGCAAACAGTGGCCGAGTGTTTATGTATTGTATAGACTTTTACGTTTATTTTCACAGTTTTTGTTTTTGTTAGTGTTTTAATTTATTTCATTTCGGTCACTGCCTATTTCCTTGAAAAAAGTGAGGATATCTTAAATTTTTAAATGTGAATTTTGGATTCAGTTTTGACATTTTGGAGAATCTTTCTTATAGGAAAGTTTTATTTTGATGTGATTAATTCATGTAATCTAAACTACTTTTTTTTTTTTTTTTGCTTGTGCGTTATTTCTTGGGATCATAACTTCATGGTTCGGTTTTCGATATTCTTGTTTTCATAGTCCGGACTCGGAACCACAAATTTCTTTTTCTGAACCAAACTTTATTTCCTCTGTCGCTTCTGAAAAATTTCTCTAAATTCTTTTTGACTTATTTTCATTGAGTTTGTTGAATTCCCTGTATGTTAAATTATGTTATGTTGAGATTTAACCATATGCTAATTATCTGCTTGTTCCATTTTGCATTTAATTTGCATATTTTTTGTAGTTGAGAGATACAGAATGTGTTATTCTTGTTAGTTTAATTGTATTAGGGCATAAGTTATTTACTCATGATTATATGTTAAACTTACAACTAAAATTAAATACAAACAAACATATGTCTTTTACTATTTAATTTTATTTTGTGAGAGTTTTAGTTCATCTTTCGAAGCCACCAAGTGTTCTACAAGGGGTAAGGCCTTCGGCCTAGGCACCCTGGTGTCTCAAACACCGTTCTACTGGGGAGAGTTTTAGTACCAGAATTGCATTAAGGTAGTATACTTGAATAGAGTATGTTTCAATCTTTCACAATTTAAGTTGGTGTTTAATTTTATATTTTTGAGACTTAAGATTGATTTTAAAGCTTAATTTCAATCGTTGTGAATATGGTAGTCACTAGTCTCCGTGACACTATGATACTGATAGTTGAGTTTTGTTCAGAAGATAGGTACGAAAATTTCTGTTATAAGAAAACTTTTTTCCTTCAAATCCTAGAGGAACTGTTGTGAATGACTGATAAGAATTTAAATTAATTTACCCTTATGAAAAATTAGTATAGAATTTTAATTTCGTGTATTCTTTTTTAATTATTAAAAAATTTAAAATAGTAATTGATTATTAAAATCTTTGATTCTTTTAACTGCTGTTCTCAAGCAGCTATGTTGCGAAGAGATAAGGAAGTTCTTTTGTCCTTGCTGTTTATTGTACTGGTTAAGCAGAAACGGGCGGAGAGGGCTAACTGTTACTCGTGAGATTATTTGGTGAATTTTTATCGCTTTATCCGGTCCGGTCCTCCTACGGCCGAATAATTAATTCGTTAAACACTGGCAGTTCGGTCCGGAGCTCGAATCCTGTCAAACGGGCTCGCTATATGGGCGCTTTTGTGGTTTTTACTATGTGAAACATGTGTATAAGCCAGTCAGCCTTGGAAACCCTTATTGAAGGCACACCTCCCATTAGACAGATAGCCCTTAAGTGCTTTGCCATAATCAAATAAAGCAAACTTTTTTCGGCTGCTAAAACTGCTTCGTGTCGTTGTTTATCCCCTTAGCGAAAGAAAAGTGATGTTTTAGTTTGCTTTTTTTTTTATTACTGCTGTGTTTTACCCCTTGGGCAGTGGAGAGCCTCGGTTAGTTTGAATTTGAACTTGCATTTCATTTTAATATGCAAACCATGAGTAATGCAAATATTTTAAAGAACTTTAAACATGTAAAGACTGTTAGATTTTCAGAGTTGAGAAACACGAAAAATCAGCTGTGCCGAGATTTGAACCACGGAACTGATCTTCCACTTCGTTTGATGGAGGTGTGAATTATTTGCTTCAAGACATCATGCACGGGAGTCTGTGAGAAGTTCTTACAGATTCAAGTTTACTTCCTGAAGAAATTCAACTGCTTTTGCACAAAAAATATTTGATGTTTTGATATTTAAGTAATTCTTTAATTAAAGAATTTAGAATTTATTTGCAACAATTTTTATGAAATTTATTTTTCGTTTTTTTAATTCATAATTTCCCAACCCATATTGATTCTTTCTCCTCTTTTTTCTTTCTTTTTTTTTTTTTTTTTTCTTCTGCTTAGATTCGAGTTCGTTCGGCTGGCTCTTACTCTTGCAACAATGATGCATTCGATGTCTTTTAAATGAGATGTGTGGGCACTGACGGAAAGCAATTTAAATGTTTTGGCATTTATTTCACTGCGTCAAATTACTAATTAAAAATCTTCAGGCAACATGGAAAGAGAATGGTAACGATAACTTCTCAAAGCATTCAAAACAATGAACCTAACAAAGCATGCACATAATCCTGTCATGACATAGAGCGGGCCTACAAGCTTGCGTCAAAAGTGGGCGCCAACCAAAAAGGCCGCCATTCGACGACTCACTGATAGTCACCTATCATATGAATTTAAAACGGTAAAGATGCAATTGTATAAAGCCTATTTAGCATAGGCCCACCAACAGTCGATATTGGTGACCAACAGATATTAATAAAAGGTTATCATTTTGATGTTTTGTAAGTCAAGTGTATTTTAAATTACATCAATAAGACACATTATTAAAATTAAAATGAGGATTAAAATTATTAGGACGTATGTTTATTGATTTTTAAATTGTCAGTTTATTGAATAGTTGCAGATTGATTGATAAAATGAGTAATTTTGGAAGATAAATTAAAGATTTTGTGTCTCGAAAGAAAAAAAAGAATTCCAAGCAACATAAATGGCTTGGTACTTAGTATAACGACACAAAATGTAGAAGGCTGTGTTCTGATAAAGGTATAGTTAATATAAAGAAATAATAGATAATTTTATGAAGTCCCGCAAAGCTGTGAAAATATTCTTAAACCTAATTACTTCCAGATTAACTCAAAATTCATTCATGTCAATCTAGGAGTTCTTACATCTTAGCAGAATGTTCTCCTTGACGATGAAAAACCTAACATTTATAAAAAATATTTAGAACTTTGGAATTTCCGTTTACTTGTAAAGAATTATCGCATTCATCCTTGCTTGAGACTTTGCCAACCAAAGATGTGCATTTGAGTGTTTGCCATCAAAGTCTGAGCTCGAATTAACACTTGAACGCCAAGTTTTAGGTTTTATCCGTTTTGCGCACTGTGTGTTTTTCACTAAACTGATTGTGCAACTTTTGGTCTCGCTCATTCGCTCTCCCAACACTGTTGTAAGTTCAGGTTGAAATTCTAATATTCCTCTTTTCTGCCTCTCTGAGTGGAATGCGAGCCTATAATCTATGGTAATTATTGCTCATCTGGATGAGTAGTATCACCCCTCTCAATTTGTAAAAACAATTTAGAATCATCCTGTATAATCATACATAGAGCAGGAGGGTGATGTATAGAATCACCCTGCTACCGTCCATTTATCTCTTCATATGCTAAGTGCAGGTCATTAGACAAAACGTAGCTTTTTAAATTTTTCTTTTATGCGACTTTTCTAATACCAAATTTTCAAAAGTTGGTTTTTAGCAAATCTTTTAAACTATTAGTTTATTTTTCAACTTTAATCAATCTGCATTTTCTTAACAGACTAGTTTTTTAAAACCAACAAGCACAATTTTTAATAATTAAAATATTAATTTTATTGTTTAACAATACATCTAACTGACGCAATTTAAAATTCAGTTACATCATAACATAGCCAGCTTACAATTTTTGTGAATGCATGTTCAATTATTATAATTAATATGGCAATATATTTACATGCTTATGGAGTCGAACCAGTTGAGTTTATGTTACAATCACTCTTAACAAAGGAGAAGGAAATAAAGTTCGAATTCAGAACGATGATCAAAGCATATTTATAAATATTCACGCCATTGTTATGTGCAATAAAAACCCTCCTAACGTCACGCACTGTATATCTCGGCTTTGGAATAATCATTTTATGTAAGTATGTAAGGAATTATTGCGTTTCCCATTGCGTGCTGTCGTGGTAAAATAGTTAATATATCCAATTAACATCTAAAAAAATCCTTAGTTAGATTACCGATGAAGGCAAAGCTGTCTCGATCTTCGAAAAAAATCGATGTTCTATAGAAGTATTGTATGCACTATATTTTTCTAGAAAGAACAGTATGCGCGTGGAAGCATGACCAAGAAAGAAAACATAATTGATATTTAATAGATAATTAAATAGGTAACATGAAAATAAATCTGACAAAGCCATCCTTTGCTGTCAGCTATTTAATTTTTTCAGAGCTAATTTCAAATTTAATTTCAGAATTCTTTATTTTCCAAGAATATGAAGCAATATATAGGCATGATTGTATAATAATCTAGCCATGAATGTATATTAATTTCGAGCTTTCTTCCTCTTCACTGTTATTTCCACCTTTTCCTTCATCTGTTTTAGGATTTGCAGCAGGTGCTTCTTTATTTTTTTCTGCTCCATCAACATACTCCGTACTAGAAAGATTTTCTGGAGCATCACTTCCTTCTATTGATGAAAGAAATTCAGTATCAATTTCTATAAAGATTTTATCGGGTATATCTGTCATATTCCTAGCAAGTCTGCACTTCGAAGTAAATACTTGTTCTTCCTACAGATGGGAGGAAACAAATGCATTAAAAGTATGAAGAATATTATCGAATTTTATAAATTAATTCATTTAAAATCAACTTAAAATATTCATTATTCTTAAAGCATATTTTCTTGAATTCTCATTGTTAAAGATTAAAACATTCTTATTCAAATAACAATGCTTTAAGAAATTTATTTTTAAAATTTTATCATGAGAAAAAGAAGAAATTTCTTGAATAACAGCTGAAAATTACCATAAGGGCTTACATCTGCTATCGGAAATGTACAAATCCATGAAAAACCCATTACAATATTACGATTAAAAACATTTATTCATAAATATGGGAACATGCAAATTAAATGGATATTTTTAGGATTAAGAATGCTAAGATTATATTGCTGATTCCGTAGGAATTCATGCAAACATTTCACTTCTGTTCTTCAGTAGAAAAAATGCTATTTTTTATCATTTAATAGCACCAAATTTTGCTATTTAAACAAACTTAGATTAAAATTACAGAACGTATAAATTTAAACGTTTTTGCAAAAGTTTCTATTATTAGTAGTGTTATTCTTTTTCATTTTTGATGCAGACGATTATGAAAAAATTCTGTATTGAGAGGCATTACGCAATTATATGGCTCCAGAAATATCTTTCATTAATAGGCTATTAGTATAGGAAGCAATATACCATGCTTCCACTAGAAAGTATCAAAATATTATTAATAACTTAGTATTGTTCTAAACTGCTCATTTTGTCACTCTGAAAAACATGCTACTATTTGGATGACAAATGAGGAATCTTATACCACTTGGACTCAAAATAGGTAATTGTTTTGTCTCAAATGTGATTCGCTTCTAAAAAATAAGCATTAATGTCTAAAGCGGCTATTACAGAAAGAATTAATAATGTACCAAAATGCATTCAATGGAATTTTTTGAATTTCTTTTATAATTATAAAGTTATTTTGAATGACTCACATTTGAAAGTATTACAAATGACTTCTTTTGATAAGCAATTTTTTAAATGTTTGTGGATTTTTGAAATCCAAAAAACATTAATGGGAAATATTTCTGTTGTTATACGATTGTAAATTTCTCTCTAATGAATTTTTGTGTAACCATTCTAAATCATAATAAATCTAAATTTTTTAAGTCGATTTGAATAGAATTGGGAAAGTGAAGAGAACAGAGATGTTCAAGAATATTTTGAAAGTTTTTAGACTATTACATATTAAAATAATTTCATTGTGTTTGAAATATTATGCACTTTTTTATAGAAACATTTTCATTGACTTTATCTAAAAGAAATTATTTTCTAGCCTTAAAAATGAATTTTTCCAGAAAGTTCCTTGTTGTATGCTTCATAAATCCTTAGATAAAACAATTCAATCTGAAATAAAAAAAATCGCGATATTATTCATATAGTTTCAGATGAAAATTAGCGTAATCCTGACTAGCATTTAGACCCATCAAGCAGGATATCAGCTAGAAAAACACTCGTCTTGGAAATAGCCTAAAAACCTATATGGTGTAAAATGATCTTTTTTGTACTTTTTCGTCCCTGCTCTTCAAATTTTTCATACCTGTCCGGCCCTCTGCATACAGTTTCTTGAATGTATTTATGAAAAAAGAGAAAAGGAAAAAGAACCTAAAAGTGTCTCTTCCTCATGTTTATACCATTTTGTCAATAGATCTGTCTGAACCGCGCATGAGCATTGATGCTCACGCTTACTTATCAGATGATAACAAAAGTATTAACTGTATATCTGTTCTTAAATTGTTCATTACAACTACTTCTTAAAAATAACTTTAGAATACTTTATTTTCAGAGAGCAGGATACAATAAGTAAATTTATATTAATCTAACATGAAGAAATTTGAACTCAATAATCATCGCTGTAACTTTCATCATACTCAGGATCTGGATCATTTTGATAACTTTCATCTGCTTTGACATCATATTCTAGGCTTTCTGATGTTTCGCTGTTTTCATCCGTTGATGATTCGGAATCACTGTAAATTTCTACATAGATTGGCAACGGTGCATTTCTCATGTTTGCACGTCTGCACCTCGAAGTAAATGCTTGCTTTTTCTAAAGAATGAGGAAAATGAATTATAAAAATAGGTATTTAGGAAACAAGGCATGTGTGGTTATTGTTTACAAAAAATAGCTTGTTTTGCTTGAAAATTTTTTTCAAGCATATTTTTTTTAAAAAGGAAAACTTTCAACGGTAATAAATTCTGAAGATTTAACAGGAAATTTTCGACCATCTGATTCTCGTTTTATTCTTTTGTTAAATTAAATTTGTTTACCTCCCCCTATAATGATATATTACTTTCAGAAAGACCTTTTATATAAGTCCATAGCTTATTTAAAATTTTTTTTAATGAAAATGTAGTAAAACATTATAAATTGTTTATAAAATCGGGAAATTAAATTTAAAAGAATAATTTGCATAATAAGCAAATAACGAGTTATCCACTCCATCGAGTCACACTTTATCAAAGTTCTTAAATACACTCAAACAAATTACTTCCGTATATATCTACGAAAATGTTTACTTACACATATCAAGCCTGGCTCACAAGAACATGTGAAAGGATATCCACAAGGTTCATCTGAAATACAAAATAAAATAAATATAATAAAAACCTGTCTTCACTAATAATAGCATAATAATAACCTAACAATGATAGTCACACTATCACCAAAAGGAAAAAAAAAATTTTCAAGCAAAGAAAGCTATTTTTTGTAAACAATAACCACACGTGCCTTGTTTCCTAAATACCTATTTTTTCTGTTGCATGTTGCATGCTTGAATTCCTGTCGCATGTTTGATGCCAGATATAATTCAAACCCTGATTAAGGCAATCTCCTGCCTGGGCTTAGAATTCTTCTAGAAAATGGGAAAACCACCATCCTAGCTTTTAGAAAAGAAAACAAAAAAGTAATAAAATTATTTAAGGAGCTCTTAAAATACGAGGCCGTAGATATAGGCCTTGTAGTCCTAAGCGTAATCAGAATCTGATGTATTTAGAGGATAAACATATCTTTTTAACAAAAGCAAAAAAATGTAATCAGCGTATTCTGCGTATTTGTATACATGCAGTAATAAACCATACTGTTATAAGCTGTGTTTCTGTTCAATATTTGTAACTATTGTTATATTAATAACAGCAAAGTTGGTGCAAAGTAAGCATATCAAACTAGTATTATCGCTAACAGTCTGTACCAATAAATGGGACAAGAAAATTCTTTAAATATGTAAGGTATATTTAATTTTATAACAGTTATTTTAATTTAAGGCATCTTTCCTATCTTATCTAGCTTCAACTTACAACTCCCTACCAGAATGAGTTTTTAGAATCGCGTTAAATGCAAACGTGGAGAAGAATGGTATTTAAGTGAAGTTCAACTGGCTTCGAGAGAGGATTCCTGAATAGCGCGCGGTTGCCTCTGGGCTACGTCTCCCTAAGCTGTTGTTGCGCTCAGCTGTATTACGTGCCTTTTGATAGTTAGTTAATTTAATATTATGGGCCAACTACTTTAGAACTGTGTTAGCTTCGACTAAATCTCTTAGTTAGTCATTAGTTAAGTTCTTATTTCTTACTTTTGTGTTTAAGCCCAAGTAGAGGCTCTCAGAACCCGCACAATTCCAGCAAAACCCACGTTACCATTTTCACTTACTGCAAAAACTTGAACACCAAACACTAATCGATTATCGCTCAGATTGAGTTCACGTGAAGCTTCAGAAGCGGAACTTTCGTCTGATTGGTTGTCTCTACCCGGAACTGAGGTCCAGCCGAGACATTTTCGGTGAGGTTTGAAAAACTCCCGTGTAGCCGCAACATTGTTTCCGTGGCTAGGCAGGACTTCGCTTCAGGCGGGCTCTTTTTTCTAGGAATCCTTACGTTTAAACCAGTGCTATCAGAATCTCGTTTCTCAGAAAAGTCCCGTCTAGCAGGGACTGTAGCCATGTGTGATAACCTCTTAACTGATTTTGTCATACACAAAGTATGGAATACATCATGTACAAAATACAATTGATGGAAATCTAAGTCGGTTTGGAAATTATGAATTATCAAGAAATATAAATTAGTAATGCATTATTGGAATCATTAATTCTTTTAATGTGAGTTTAAAAATGACACATTTGCATTCTTGGAGTTCCGGAATTTAGGGTAACTTTCTCTAACTGAAAGACAGATATAGAGGCTTTATCTGTAGCTGAGGTCCGAAAAGCTAGACTTCCTTTTGTCAGTATTATTTAACGCAATGGTCAGAGTTCTTCAATTCACACTTCTTCAATTCTACACTAAACACATTGGTAATTTTCTGAATCGGCAGTATGCAGGTACATGATCTTGCTTCTGCAACTTTGGATTTTTTATGAGATTACGGCAGAGCCACAGGGGCTATCTAACTAAGGGGAGGGATGCCTTCGTAGAGGACTTTCTAGAGAAAACTGGCTCGTATTCGCGTTTCACATGGGGAAAAACTACGAAAACGCCCATGCCTCCAGTCTGTTCGCGAGATTTGAACCTCGGATCGAACTCCCACTGTTCAACGACTTTACCGCTCGGCCGCTGGTGGGCCTCTGCAAATTTGGTAGATTTTAGTCTAAAATTAAGGTGGTTGCGTAAGGAACATTAATGCTTTCTAATGCAGAAATATGCTGTAGAATTAAATAAAATGCTTTGTGTCAGTATTTTGTTGAGCTGAAAAAGCTCGATGTGACAATTTCGTCATATATTTTTTATATATGTTACCTTAGAATTTCCTGTTTTCAGAAACCTGTCTTTGCTACATGGAAGCATTTAAAATACACGAAATTGTATTTTAAGTCGGAAGTGCCGAAAGTTCTGTCGAGTAGTTTCGTGGCAGAAGAAGGGTAATAGAATATTTGGACTCGAGCTCCTCCCTGGAGGATTCTTTTTTAAAACTGGAATGGAGCCGGACGAAGTCGCACTGTCTTCTACACAGTACCCAAGGCCCATGCTAAGGATATCCAGAGCTCCTAGCCATGATAAATTTCGTGAACTTACGTTATTTTTGAATGGAATTACAAAATATAAAAAATTGATAAAAGTGCATGCAGTGGTTTTAGTATTAATCATGCTATGTCTTCGTATTTTGTAGTTTTAACTGAATTATGTTTTCCCCTTTGTTCTTTAAGCTGGAAACATTACATGCACTTTATCTCTAAACTCAAAAAACTATGTTAAAGAAAAATATTTTTTGTTAGATAGCGCTAGTAGATTTGTCACATTCTTGAGGATGTCACATTGTATCATCCATCCTATTACCTTCTTGAGGCTAATTAATGGGAGAAATTATTAGTTGGAAATGCTTGTTTTTCCTTCTTCTTGGCGTGTGCCACGTGGAAATTTGTGAACGGTCCTATCCTGCGTCACTTTTGTGTTGTTGGCACTTTGGAGGCTTTGGGCAGGAAGAAACTTTTTTCTTTTTCGTCTTTTTTGATGATATCAATTTAGATTTTAGGGATAGCAATGGATGAAAACGAATTGTATCATTGCTTTGATGGCATTTAATTTTTGTCGATTCCCTGATCAAAGATCTGTTATAGTGTGAAACAACAAATGGACATCGGGGACTATTCGAAAGCTTCCATGTAGAGCATTGTCAAGCACAATGACAAAAGAATATTTCTAGTTTATGATTCTTTCCGTAGTCTGAAACACACAAGATAGCCTAAATTCTTTACAAAGATTACAAATCTATAAACATATTCAGAAAAATGTTTTATTTAATTCATTCCTGCAATCAGTTTATATTATTATGTAAAAACAACTTTTAGTATTGCTACAGAAATAGAGTTAAATTAAAATTAATAAATCTTAAAATTCGTTTAAGAAATAATACACTCATATGAATTTTTATTGTGTTTAAGGGCGTGGATATATTTTTGATTTAGTGGAGAAATATCTAAACACAGTTCTGATAGTGATAGATTAAACCTAACATGACAAAACAGAATTATTTCAACTGTCAAAAAGCAACAAACAGCAAAATAAAAATTCTGATGTGTACACTACATGACTTCCTTGTATGGAATATTAAATTATATGCATTTTTTCTTGCATTTCATTTAAACTTATTGAATTGAATTAAATCTACTTCGTCGATAGCGCATAAACCACAATAGAATAAATGCACTCTTTAAAATTCACTGTATTTGTTTACCATAGCGACACTCTGACGCTAGGTTCACTTAACAGCGTTACATTTATCTTATTATAACTTAAATGCACAAAATTTATATCATTTGTAGAATTATCTGATCCTTGTCACATGTTCTATTCAAATATTATAATGAATCTAAAACGATATATAATAGGAATTAAATAAACTAAACAAAAAAGAAACAGTTTTTCACAGACGATTCAGTATTTCTCATTCAATTAACTCAGTTCTCACTTCCCGACAAGGGAAAAATACAAAAAATCTCAAAATATCGATATTAAAAATTAAAGTAAATCTTAAACGCATATTTCCTCGAATAAATTCCAGGATGGATTAAGCTATAATAGTTGAAGAATAATAAAAGAAGGCGTTATCTTTGTTGTTGCGAAGCTTAGTTTTTCTAGATTGGCAACAAATCCGCTATTCTGCCAAATTTCAAATGTAACAAACATGTCCGCCACTGATTAGGCTTAGCCGCACTTAAACAACTTTTAAATTGTTGATAACTCTAAAAATATTACATGCAGATTTACTAAAAGCATAAAAACCTTAACCGAAAGATAAGAACAACATAATTCAATCATTTTTAAAGCAAAAAATGCACAATTTACAAACATAGAAGAGCAAAGAAACAGATCTATGAGCCGGGTAACAAAGTGGATATATATATATATTTGTATACGTTTGGTGCGGCCGATTGCAACCAAACTACGAGGTGCACATCTACATGTTATAGCTGTCCTATATACTAAATTTCAACGTTCTGAAGCTACCTGTTTTTGAGTTATGCGAGATACGTACGTACAGACACCACGAAAAATTCTCCTCAGAATTCATTTTAAATCAGTTTTATAATTTTTTGGAGAAAAAGAGTTTTTTATTCTGTCCTTACGTACAGATGTCACGCAAAAACATCGCTAAATTGCATTCGATAGCGGTCAAAATGAATTTTTTCGTTGAAATATGATGCCTGAAACTTTTCGCGATTACAATACTTCCTTTTTACTTCGTACAAGGAAGTAAAAAGCGGAAAACATAATAATATAAAATAATGTAATGCCGCTAAAAATATCTGATTGCCTTTTAATGGAGTTAATATTTCAAAACTAAAATTCAAAATCTCGAGAAATTCTTACAGTTATTATTATTATTACTGTTATCTGCTTTTGAAAGTTTTTGAAGGGTAAGAAGAAAACACTTCTTTGTATTTAGAGTTAAAAAAACGGAACGATGTTATGCATTCCTTTATTTTAATTAAGCAGTTATTTTATGTTTTGGATCTTTACTGTCATTTCTCTATTCCATTTTCCACCCAAAATGCAGATTTAGTTCGCGTGTATTTAAGGTGAGATTTTTAGATTGAAAGACAGATATGTTTCGCCTTTCTAGGCTACGTTGCTACATAAGATAAGATTTTGCAGTCTTCGGCCTTGCCTTATATTTGCCGATAACTGATATCCACGCAGGTAAAGTTTTGTGCTAACTTCGAGTTAACCGATCAGTATAGCCTTCAACTATTACTTTACATGAATTTAAATTTTACATTTGAACTTACTGTTATTCTTAAGTTATCTCGCCACAAATATTTGGCTGAGTCATAAAACAAAATGGACCTTCTATTATTATTCAGTTTTAAATAAACGGTCATTACACCTTCGTAAGTTTCAATTGTTACTTAAGGCTAATTCACTTAACATTTATCAAGAGTTTGGACACTTGGATGATTGCAAAGAACACTAAACTCTGAAATTATCTGAAGACTAAAGTAGCTAAAATCTTTTACTAAAACATTATTCTTATGGTTATGGTTAGGTGATTAACTAATGTTATTGTACTCGTATATCCCATTTTCTCGGTCTTTTATTTGGTCTCTTTTTGGTCTTCTGAGAAGAAGAAAATTTCTGTGCACTATATTGGAAACACTGCAAAAGCATGACATGTTTAAAAAACTGTTAACGCCTGCATGTAATCTGCACTCCCATCGTCGTCTTCTGTCAAAGGTCGTTGTGGTAATATTTGATCTAATGAATACATTTTTATTCAAATTAAGCATAATTTTTTTGAAAAATTTCTCTTTTACTAATTAATTTAACTTGCATTTTTAATGATATAAAATGTTCCAGAGGCAAATGCTCTTTTTTAAAAGTCAATTCGAATGCAAAATATTAATACCAAGTGCCTCAGTCTAACATAAATGATCAGTGAGATGTGATATTCTAACAAGTAGCGAACATAATTCCGACTCTATTGAAAAGAGGTACATCATATAATTAAATTTGAAAAAAAAAAAAAATATATTGGCCACTGAATTGGGAGGTAGATCTAATTACAAATCTAATACCTATTAGATCTAATTACAAATCTAATATTATACCTATTAAATCTAATTACAAATCTAATATTACACCTATTAGATCTAATTACAAACCTAGTAATATGCCTATTAGATCTAATTACAAATATTAGACAGAGAAAATTAGAGGAAAAGTCTTGAAAAATTGTCGCTATATTAATTTTTGTAATAATTTAAACGAAATAAAGAGTCAAATTATCAAATCTAAAAAATGTTAGGTAAAACTAAATGTCAAAAAGGATAATTATCTCAACTTTTGCTTTTAAAAATGCAGATGAATTATTAAATGCATAGGGAAAAGTCTAAAAACAAATTAGATATGATCGAAATAGCAGAATAAGATTAATTAAAGAAAAATTTGTAATAGCTAAACTGCAAAGTTTTGAAATAAGTTGTGAACAATCAAATAATGGCACAGAGTTGCTTTTTATAGTTTAAGTTCGCTAATGTTTTAAAAATAAATACTGATTTAAAATTTCAACAATTTAAGGAAGTATTCCGTAATGTCGGACGAATTCCTTCTTAAATCACACTGAAACATACATTAACAAAAGGAAATTCTCTGTTTTGGGTTAGTACCTAATTTATAGGTTAATATAATCATACATATTATAGGTTATGCTAGTTTAATACAGTCTTTCTGCACCTGTACCTGCACAGTTGATTAAAGTGTTCGAAGTGTCAGAATGGTAACCTTTAGCGGCCAGACACATAGCACAATGGTAGACACATAGCAGTTGCTTGAAACAAACGTTGGTGAATATGCCCGCGGGGATTCTTGCACATGCCGCTGTAATGTCTTGACGAAAGACCTCCAGAATAAACTATTTCCTGCGTTATGCGATATCTTTCAAGGTCCGCCAAAGCCATTTTGATTCACTTTCCTATATCACACGTCACATATTACAGTCATGAGAGCACCGACATGCGCTGAGCAAGCAGCCATACTATACATGTTTTGAAGATAATTCAATTTCGAAACCAATACGAATCAATCATCTGTTAAAGTGTGCATATATTTTTCTGATGGACCCTGTGTATATGGAAACCGAATTTTTAGTTTTAATATGAATGAAATTTCCTGTTTTTTTCACCACTTGCTTCAGATCTTTAAACTCCAAAAAGAACTCAGCTTTAAAAGAAATAACACTGACGTGACTGAAATTCCAGATATCAGGAAATAATATTCCATGTGCAGCTTTTACGTGTTGTGAATCTTATGTTCCTTGCCGCATCAAATCAGAGAAAGTGTTTTATTCTATGCCGAGAATCCGAATTATCAAAAACATCATGACACCCAACTTGTGCCGTTTGGAATTCTAAGAGATTTGAATGCACTTTTGAAGGGCTCCGAAACCTCTCCAGGAAAATAAAATTAATAAAATGTTATGACAATAAATAACAAGAAAAAAATAAGAATCAAAATAAGAAAACAGATTAGGGAATTACATTCTGAGCGGAAATTTGTCAAGATGAATCGAATGATCGAGTGGTTGGTTTTTTGAAACTGTATATTTGATAAGTTTCTTCTCATTCTCGACCTTTCGAAAATTTCTGGAATGCACTCCAAGCTTCTTTAAACTTAGCTTCGTATAAACAGAGGCTAGTTAATTGCTTTAGAGTCACTTCATAATGAATTTTCATATCAAGAACATTATGGTTTCTTAGAGGTTCGTTCGCCAGCTTTCTGTGCATTTTTAACTCTGAGTTTCAGAGTTTTTGTTAGCAAATATTCATCAATAGAGTGTTGTGTTTCACTCTCCTCGCGACGTCCTAACCCCAAACTATGGTGATTTATCTACTGCAGAAAAGCATAACATTATTTATTGACTCAAGTGCATTTTTGATTTGAGTATTTGCATTTTGTTATAAAGATTTTATTTGTTTTATTTTGTATTCTATTTATGAAAGATATAAAGTCAGCCATCCTCGTATTCCAGTTGATTTTTCCTTAAGTCATAATTAACTAGCTTAGTACTTTGAAGGGGAAAATATATCCACTCCACTATATCGTCAAGTAGCCAATGTAAAAATAAATATGAAAATGCAGAACTTTCCGCGAAAGAAGTCATTTCTAAATCTGCAGAGCTACATGAGTTATCGTTTGCAAAATGCAACAGAAATACCGCTGTGAAGGAAAGGTACAGGACACAAAACAAATTAAATGATTATAGGATTCACAAAAACAAGTGATGATCGGCCTCTGTATGTGTGCTGCGGAAATGTGTTGATTAAAAGTTCCATGTTATGTTTCTTGCTAAACCGGGCGTCCTCTTGAGGAAAACCAACCCGAGCTGAAATATAAATTGTCTAATTTTTTCAAAAGGGATTGCAAAGGAATTTTATCTTCACAGAAACCTGTGACAACACTTGCTGAAATTAATAGTAAAAGACTACTGGAGTCTTCTTAATAAGTTACTATAGTGTAGCTCGAGCTGATGAAGCTCATACCGTTGCGGAGATTATTATTAAACCTTACAAAATCTTGTACATTCAATAATTTTAAATATTTTCTTGATGAAAAGCTCTTACTTAGCCTCTAACATTCCTTTATCAAATAACACAGTTGCTGACATATTCGATGATATAAGAAAAAATATTTACCAGTAGCATCAGATGTATCAAACTCGCCCTACAAATGAATTAATATACTAACGAAAAAATAGCATACATAAATGCTACCACCAGGCAAATACCTGAAATGTCAAGTATTTGCATGGTGGTAGCGTTTATGCTATTTATTCGTTAGGTTTGTTCATAAATCTGTCAGGAGCATATGAATTGAATTGAATGTGACTGACTGAACTGGAAGAACTCAGTTTATTATATGGATCTTATTGATCCTATCGCCAGTAATGTGAAATCTGTTGTAACTTAAATTATTTGATTTAGTTAAATTTAGATTTTGGAAGAGCTTTATGTATGACCAAGTTTTGATAATATTGTAAGGTGTTCTGAGATTATTCGCTTAGCATTTCACTAGGTTCCTCGACATTACGTTTAACAAGATAAAATTGTGGAACTCTATAATTGTCTGAGTATTATTGTTACAAGAAATCTTTACCAATACTCTGTTTTCATGACTTAATGCTTTCATGACAATTTCTTAACAAATGCGCATCAGATATAAACACATAGTCTGTGAAATTTGGATTTACTTAAATATAAGAAATCCAATCCAATATAGATTTCATAAATATCAAAATTAAACCAGATTTTGGCATTTATTTTAATTCAAAATCATATTATTAAGTGGAGTTACAAATGATTACACTCTACCAAAGTACATTATGTATAGTGTTAGAGATTGATTTATTAATTATAATAAGGTTTCAATAACTTATAAACATTATCAGTTAGATATAATATAAAAGCACATGAAAAGGACCTATCATAAATTGTATCAGTCAGAGATATTCTTGAAAAATGAAATAGATGAATGATTAAGAAATGCTTAAATTACATTTAAACACTCGGCTAATTAAATGTCCTCTTTTAATTTGAAACATTAAATTACAATTATTTTTAATGCCACCACTGAATGGACTTTTAACGGAGGCAGCATGTCTAATAACTGATCAGCCAAACTGCTCAAATGGATAAAGGCTTTTCAGAGTAACTTGACAATGAGAAACCTAGAAAGACTAAGATATAGACGTTTTTGATGCTTAAAATGCTCGTTTTTGATGATCAATCCGTTTTAAGAATGAGATCTTAAGTCCTTCTGGAATATTTTGGAATTTAACAATTTAATCCTTTAAGGCAGGGGTTCTCAACCGGTGGTACGCAAGAGAAAAATACGTGGTGCGCAAAGAAGCAAAGTATTTTTAACTATTAAATTCAAAAATTAAAACCCCAACATCTTGAATGAGATTTTTCTCTAACACTCATAAATGTATACGATCTGAAAAGCGTTGTCCAAGAGTGAGGTGGTAGTAGTACTTTGTAGTGGTGGTACTTAAAGGTTTTCAATTTTTGTTTAGATGGTACGCATTAGTCAAAAGGTTGAGAACCGCTGCTTTAAAGTAAAGGTGTCCAACTTATAGCTTTTCTGGTCCACAATGGAAGATATTTTGGGTCGTACAAATTATTTCTAAAACCAGTGGCAGCTTGAAACCACCAAAACAAGTGAATCATTTCCGGATTTGCTCAAGTTTGACCGCTGAACGAAATTTTTGAATTTCACCTCTAGAAGTGAAATGTGCAGGTTTGACTGCGTTAGTTCAAATTTGTTCAGTGTGTATTATGTATATATATATATATATATCGTTTAAGTAAATCATTAATTTAGTTGATTCATATGGCAAGCCATCACTGATTAAGACTAACAATAGTTTATGAGAAAAAAAGTAAAAACATATTTCTATAATTCAAACTTTATTAATTTAAGATTTTTAATATAATGGCAACAATATAGAATTATTTTGACATTGTGCGATATACATAACCTTTTTACACATTTTTTACACATAATATTTCATTATTATTTATAATTTTGAAGTTAACAAGAAATAATAAAATTAATATGATATTTTGCCTTGAATTTGAGAAAGTAATGCATCAAGGTCTGTTTCGATTGAAGTAGATGCAATTCGCTATGTGTTCATCCGACATTCTAATTTTACTCTTAGTGTCATCTAATAATGTAAGCATCACTGCGCAGTAAAGCAATATTAGTTTCTGGATTTATAAAAGTCCAGTAAAAGAGATATGATCAATTTTTTAAAGTATTTCTTGAATGTCAAATTGCAACTCTATGCAATCTGTTTGAACATTTGCTTGCAGTATATCTGTATCGACTGTAAATAGAGTCGTAAAAATACAAAAAATGTTGATTATTTTTCCGAAAATATTGAAATTTACTTTCAAATTCTTGTATCAGATCGAAAAGAAAGGCTGCTTATTTTTCATCTACATATTTATTTAACATGTCTTAGTTGCACAAACAACATGATAAAATGTAGGAAATAATTTTCCACACAGCTCGAAAATGGATTTGAAAAGAACATTACACCACTTTAAACGCACCTTGAAGCACGTGAAAATATAAATCGTTCCTATCTATTGCAACTTGAAGATGGGAAACACAGTGGAAATACTAATTTTCATATCTTCACCTTGCGATATACAAACAATACATTAAAATGAAGGTAATGACTTCGCGCACGAGTCAAAAGAAGATTTTGGAACCGCCACGCCACTCAAAACGCATTTTATTTCGCTTCAAATCGAAACGTCAAATCCGGCCTTTCCCGTGTAAATCCAGTCTCAAACCCTCACCAGAACAGTAAAATGCATCACTGGGGTGGTGTCTTGATATTAATATTCCATTTCAATTAACATTCCAGTTCGTACATAAAATAAAAATAGTTCAGTTTTAATATTTACTTAATGCATTTGATCAAAACTGCAATTTAGCAAAAAAAAAAAATCATCTTCAAGCATTTAATCAATTTTCTCTCTCTATCCCATCCTTTCTTAACCTTTGGTTCTAAAATACTTTTAGTTGAATTGAGTGCTGAGAAAGATAATTTTAATTGCTTGTTTTAAATGACAAAAAAATTAAATTAAAGGTGAAGCATTTGGTATTTCTAATTAATTCATTTGTTTAGTTGCTGAGAGATAGTATTGCTTATTTTGTGTAATAAAACTGTCTTTTTGCGGCAACGGTAACATAGAAGAAAATAATTGAAAATGTGTAGAATTTGCACTGAACCAGCAGCACGAGAAAAACGCAAAATTCAGCAACTTTGTCCAGACTGAAAAACTGGACTAGCAGTTAATATATTTTTATATATTAAAGATCCTGCATTATAATTAAAAATATGATTGTAAATTTATCACATTCAGCATTTTCGCATAAAAATTATGAATTATAAATAAAATTCAATTCGCGAAAATGCGTATTTTTCTTCTATTTCATATTTTGCTTACTGCGAGATAAGAATTTAACTATCCTTCAGGGCTAGAAAATGAAGACTATGTTCCAAAGACTTGAGAAACAGTTGTCATGTTAGAAAAATACTAATTAATGTAATATTTTTAAAAAATCATTTAAATTGTTTTTACTTTCTTTCTGAAAAGGTCTGCAAGAGAGCCGGTTCTTCAACTGCACACAGCATTCTTTTTCCGAACACGTTTCGGTACCACATTTTTCCTCACAAGTCACCCAGGCTATTCCCTAAAATATGAAAACATTTACTTTAAGTTCATCCGTTTGGTTCAGTATTTATTTGCGTCTTTTTCAGCAAGTTATAAATGAGAAATTCAGGAGAAAAAAAATAACAGATTATAGATTTTTAATATGGAATTCATCATAATGCAAAGATTTTATTTGTTTAAAAAAATGTCCACGTTAATGTCAAATTATATGAAGTTACTTTTCTAGAGACATTAGTGGTGGATTGGGTTATTTGACTGCGATAATGTAGCGCAGGTGTATCTGACGGAATATAGCCCTTTCTGAAAGATAATGGCCAGTAGGATGAGGTCCTTACAAGTGATGAAAGCTCCAGCGACCAGTCTGTTCTACAACAAGAAATAGAAACCGGAACAAACTACAAGTTTTCCTATTCTCAGCCTATATCTATTTTTTTTTTTTTTTCGTCTCTTTCTCTTTTTAAGTTTTATCATCCAATTAGCTTACAGTTGCACTTTTATCTTAAATAAATAACTTCTTTCTTTGCTTTCAAGTTAACTTTTTGAAAATTTTTCCTTTTGGACCTAAGTTATTACAAAATCATCATAATCGCCATTATTATAAAATACAAGACTTCTTTTTACGGTATATGCCAACTGCTGACGGAGGATTGGGGGGGGGAGACCATCTTTTTACCATAGGTTAGTCGGTTTTTTTCCTTGCGTATCGAGTAGGAGAGCGCCAGCCAGGAAGGCAAATGTCCGCCATAGTCGAGCAAAGAAGACAGTACTTCTATAAGAGTATTTCTATTGCTCATATGGCAGCAGGAAGCTAATGATGTAGGTTACGAGCTTATACTGAATGGTACTAAGATTATATACATAATAATACACAAAAGAATATAATAATATACAATAGGATATAGTAATGTAAATAGGCAATAAAATGCAATAGAATACAGTATGTTAACTACATTACGTATATACAGTTAAAGCATAGATGTATAAGTGAATTAACGAATTCGATACTTGATTATGCTTAAAGTGCTAAATTATGTAGTATGAGACAAATGTAGAAAAGTTCATATTCAGACATGAAACATGACACAAGTCACATCATTTACGTGAGCTGGTCAAATTCCCTCTAACTTTCCGAGTGCATGTATTTATATTTTCTTATTCTCCAGATGTGTAGAATAGATATGAGACAGTTTTACTTAGAAAGATTTTCTCGAAAGCATCCCTCACGCTTAGGCAGATAGCGCTCGTGGGCTTAAACGAACTTAACGAGCACTTAAACGAATTAAACCAAATATTCAGTTATATAAATATAACTTAAATATAAGATTCTATAAATATACTATACTAACGCAATTAAATTATTCTCATCTTGCGAACTGCAACTTATCTGTACTAAAATTTTAAATGTAAAATTTTAAATTTTACCGTACTTGTTTACATTTTAATACCTTTAAGTGCATTAATTATCCCATGTATATACAGTAAACTCTCGCTACAACGATACCCGATACAACAATAACTCCTTCTACTACAATAATGTTTTGTGGTCCCGGTGATTTTGCATATAAACTAATGTTAATCTGCCCTCAATATTGCTATATTCTCTAGAACAATAAACCTCTGTAAAACGATTTTTTCAATCTAAATTTCAGTATTATTTTCTCCCTTTATAATAATATTTTGATTTTCAAATGCTTTTCTTTCGTTTTCTTTTGTTATTTTTTCCGTCTATTAAGACTCATTGTGGATATTCAACTTATCCCTGAATAAATAGCTATTGTTCAGATTTCAAAACAGATGAAGACCACCCTTTTGGGAATTGGAGTGGGTGAGGGGGGTGAAGTGTAAATGTATGCCTAGTCTCATTTCCCAGTAAGCTTTGGAATTCTGATAAGGTTTAAGGACATCTAGACCTGTCTGGTCACCTTGTCACAGAACAAGTGCCCTTTGTTAGAGGAACAGGGGAAGATGGAGGCGGGGTGTTGTTAAGTGACGTACTGAAAAGTGAGTTCAAAGGTTGTTTTATAGTCTTTAACGATTTTGAGTTCTACGCGAAACATTTGGTTTAAACTTTTCTTTCTTTCACGCGATATTGTTCCCTAAGATGGCAGGGCGAAAGCAACTATCTTTTCGAGATAAACTGAACGTTATCAATGATATTGATGAGGGAATGAAGCAGACTGATGTGGCTAAGAAACATGGATTATCGCAATCTACAGTTGCAACGTTCCTAAAGAAGAGAAAGCAAATCGAAGATGCTGTAACTTCAAATGAAATTAACCCAGAGCGAAAACGACTGAAAGTTGCGGCAAATGAAAACATTGATGCTGCTGTTTTAAAATGGTTTCAAGAGATGAGAGCAACAAATGTCCCAATAAATGGACCTTTATTATGTGCAAAAGCACGGAAATTTGCAGCAATGCTAGGGAACGAAACTTTCAAAGCTAGCAATGGTTGGTTAATGCCTTTTCGAGATCGTCATGGAATAACTTTCCAAGAAGTTCACGGAGAGAAAAAGTCAGCCCCGATAAACGACACAAATGAATGGCGGCAAAACAAGATGAAAGAAATCTTAGAAAAGTATGCTCCAGAAGACATTTATAATGCAGATGAAGCTGGGCTGTTTTTCCAACTCCTACCCGATCGAATATTGGCATTCAAGGGTCAAAAGTGTTATGGAGGGAAGAAATCAAAGCAGAGACTGACTGTTCTTCTGTGTACAAATAGCACAGGAACGCATAGAATACAACCTCTCGTCATTGGTAAATCATTGAAGCCAAGGTGCTTTAAGAACGTGAAAAGTCTTCCCGTGGAGTATAAAGCAAATAAGAAGGCTTGGATGACGTCTAAATTTTTTTCCGAATGGTTACAGAAGTTAGACAATGAAATGAAGAAGAGAAAGAAAAAAATCGTTTTGTTGATAGATAACTGCGGTGCTCACACGTCATTTCCAAAGCTACAAAATATCGAAATCGCTTTTTTCCCTGCCAATTGCACTTCAATTTTACAGCCTCTTGATATGGGCATAATTAAGTTCTTCAAAGGATATTACAGAAAACGGTTGGTGGACTCCATACTTGACAATAAAGTAGAAGACCCTTTCAAAGCTGTAAATGTCAAGGAAGCGTGTGACAATATTGCTGGAAGTTGGTGGGAAGTAACAGAAAAAACCATTCGGAATTGCTGGAAAAAGGCCGGTCTTTGTGTTATGGAAGATAAGAAATCTGATAATGATGAAAATTCTATAGACAATGATCTCTCAGATGATCAAGAATGTGTTTTGCACATAAAAAAATCCGTATCCCAACTTGAGGAAACAAGCGGTAAAAAGTTTGGAATTAGTATAGAAGACTATTTAACAGCAGATGATGATCTTATGGTTTTCGCAGGAGTTACTGATGAGTGTGTGTGTGTGTGGGTGATTATGGCAAAGCCTCGAGGGCTATCTGCCTAACAGGAGGGATGCCTTCGTGGAGGACTTTCTAAGGAAAACTGACTCGTATACACGTTACACATGGGGAAAACATGAAGATTAACCTAGCCTAATCTAATCTAAACTTAGTATAAAGCGTGTAATAAAGTATTCTTTTTCTAGCTTAAGTATTTATTTCTCTATTTAAATATTCTTTTCAAAACTTTTTCTATTCTTATTTCACTTCGAAGTGTTTTTTTTTTTTTTTTTTAATTTCTTCTTTATTAAACTCAACAGCTGCAAAAGAGCTGAAACTAGAAAATTTGTATATGTTTGTATAGTTAAGAAATAAAATTATTTTAATGTTATAAGTGCATTTTAGAGAGGAAACGTTTTACAATAAACGACTTACCGAGATGAATATTAATAAAGTAAGAAAGAAGCTGATCTTGGATACCATTTTGAATTCTAAAGTGAACATTTATGTTTCTTGCTAAGTGTTTATATACCTAAATTATGTTATACAAACACAGATGCTGAGCAGCTGTGTTAGGTATGACATGTTTAATTTCACTTTTAATGGGATTTTTTCAAAGGAAACATATCCTTATATTATCGAAATTTATTTGCATTTGCTTTGCAAGGCATCAATAATGTGCGCATTATATTTTAAAAATAACTATAAATAGCTATAAGTAAAACTACTACTATTTAAAATTACAAGATTTAATTATCGGAAACGGAAATCGTTTCATATAGTTTCTATTTGGAAACCTCTTTTATCCAAGGAAGGTGAAAAATTATAAATCGTATATATTTATATTAGGAAATCAAAGCAATATACCTGTAGTACAGCTAAAGAATTTATATAGTTATGTAGTAATTCGGAAAAATCCTTACCTTTACTACAAACTTTTAGTACTAAAATTAGATGCTCATTAGTTTGGGGGGGAGAAAGATCTAATTTAGTTCGATTTGAAAATGGGACTCTAAAAGTCACTTTTGAGAAACCTGCCTTCATGTTGTCGACTACTTCTTATTTTGCCCTTATCATAAAAATATGGCTTTTAATAGTTAACAGAAGTTAAATTTTGAAAGAAATGTATAATTTAATATCAGTAATGAAGTTGTAAGGATCTTAAGTTTTACTAACATTTATTTTATTTCAAATCTTTACTATCACTTCTTATTTTCTACTTCCGGCCAGAATTATAAGCAGAGGATTTTATGCAAAGTTTGTCTGGCGAACGCCAAGTACTTAAGTTGTGGCTTTTTGCCAAGCAAGAGAGAGAGGAAGCAGTGAGTCAACGCAGGCCGCTTACCTTAGAAGTTACGCAGTTGCTGGTTGCCTTCCAGGCCAGAGGTTTTAATCCTCTTGATAAATTAAACGTATTGTAGTGTTCACAGTCTCTGTGCTACATACGCTTCCTGTTATTATAAGGCCAATCTTCCACGTGTATTATTCTAAAGTTAAATTAGACTTTAGTTTTATTTTTATACTTTTACGTTAGACCCCGAGTGGCGGGTCATTGTATTCCGAAGTACGGAAGTTATTGTATATAGAGAAAAATAAAGGGTTTTGTATACCCTTCGTCTGTATCCTGTCTACTTACTACAAATTAGTGAACATAGCTTTAGTAAGCTCTCTGTTCCTAGTCAGGTCCTTGTATGTTCCCGAAGAAGGTTAGAAGGAACAGTGATCCTGATAAAGTGTTATAATTTTTATTAGGATATTCCTGAAAATTTTTTGTGATCCTATTTAAATATGCGTGTGTCATCTTGAAAGAATGTCTAAGGAACATTTTTTGAAACTACGAAAATTGTAGTTCTTTCATGGTTAGATACATATTTTATTTTATTTATCTTTAATAGTTAAGTTAAAAATTTACGATAAAACAAAACATCTAATTTTGTGATTACAATTCTTTTTCATATTTTCTAGTTCGCCATGTATAATATCTAGACCTAATAAATTTAATTTAAACTGAAATATATTAATATTTTTAGAGCATGGAACGCTTGAAGGCAATTTTCTTTCTGGGTGCTGGACGAACACGCACTAGTTATAAAAGATGCGTAAAACATTAGCTCACTTTATAGGATTTCATGCAAATTAATAGTATTGAATAATATAAATTAAAAAATTTCATAAATTTCCCAAATTAATTTTTGTTTATTATTTTGCATTTATGTTTAATGAAAACTGCTATATAAAACCAAACGATCTTATGACTGCCAAATATCTGAAACTAATGTGACTTAAAAAAAAATCTGATGGGTACACCATATGACTTCCTTGTACGGAATATTAAATTATACGCATTTTTTTCTTGCATTTCGTTTAAACTTATTGGATTGAATTAAATCTACTTCGCCGACAGTGCATAAACCATAATAGAATAAATGCATTCTTTAAAATTCCCTCTATTTGTTTACCATAGCGACACTCTGGCGCTAGGTACACTTAACAGTATTATATTTCGTTCATATTATAACTCAGAATGCACAAAATTTATATCATTTAAAGAATTATCTAATCGTTGCCACATGTTCTGTTCAAATACTATAATAAAGCTAGAACGATGTATAAAAGAAATTAAGCAAACAAAACAAAAAAGAAACAGTTTTTCACAGACAATTGAGTATTTCTCATTCAATTAATTCAGTTCTCACTTCGCGACAAGGCAAAAATGCATAAAAACTCAAAATATCTGTATTAAAAGTTACGAAGTAAATCTGAAACACTTATTTCCTCGAAAACATTCCAGAAAGCAATAAGCATGATTTAATTCGCAATAATAAATAAAGGCGTTATCTTTGTTGTTGCGAAGCTACGTTTCTCTAGTTTGGCAACAAATCCATTACTCTGCTGTTTCAAATGTAAACAAACAATGGCCGCCATCAAAAAAATTATTAGGCTTAGAGACACTTAAACAACTTTAAAATTGTTGATAATTCTAAAAATATTGCATACAGATTTACTAAAGGCATAAAAACCTTAACCGGAAGATAAGAACAACATAATTCAATCATTTTTAAATCAAAAATTGTACAATTTACAAACATATAAGAGTGAGTGGATATATATATAACTATATTTATATATGTTTGGCGCCGCCGATTGCAACCAAAATACGAGGTGCACATCTACATGTTATAGTAGTCCCATATACAAAATTTCAACGTTCTGAGGCTACTCGTTTTTGAGTTATGCGTGATACGTACGTACGTACTTACATACGTTCGTACAGACGCCACGAAAAATTCTCTTCAGAATTCATTTTAAAGCAGTTTTATAACTTTTTTGGAGGAAAAGAGTCTTTTATTCTGTCTTTACGTACAGATATCACGCAAAAACATTGTTAAATAGCATTCGAAAGCGGTCAAAATGGATATTTTCGTTGAAATATGCTGCCTAAAACTTTTCGCGATTACAATACTTCCTTTTTACTTCGTACAAGGAAGTAAAAAAGGGTGCTGGCCACTACACTACGAAGGCGTTCTAAGTAGGCGGGAGGAATACTTTATAAAGTAATCAAACAGATATGAATAGAAATGAAACAATCTTGATTCAGGATGAACTCAGTTACGATATTTGTAACAAAGCACTTGATGCTGACTTTTGAATCACGCATGCTGATATAAACGCATTCGATATCAATCCCACTGATTTTACATAACGCTACTGATACTGAACTCAAAGATTTAGGCACTGAAATTAAAGCTTTTACGAATGATGATGTTGACTGATATTTACATTACATTTTAGTGAAGATAGTATTCCTAATCTCTATCATGAAACAAAGGAATGATGTCTTTTTTTAAACCTTTTAGAGCAGATATATTCAAACATATATGAATAGTAATGAAAAAATCTTGTAACGAACTTGATTGGATGCTTGTAGTAGAGCTCTTAATGCTGACTTTACTGAATCATGTACTGACATGGATGCATATGATATCAATGCCATTAATTTACATACTGCATACTGATACTAATATTGATCTCATCGATTCGCCTTCTGAGATTAAGATTTTTGATAATAATCATATTAATTTACATTACAGTGGTAACTGAGATAACTATCCTGATCTCGGGCCATAAATGCATGATGGTATTTTTCAAATGAATTCCATTAGGGATCAGGCACTTGTTAATGCTTTTGAATTAGCATTTAAGTACAAAACCATTAATTCCAAAAAATCAGATTAAAAAAAGGAAGATGAAGAGGGTAAGAAAAAAAGCCTTAATCTATGATTCTGTTGAAAGAAAATACGTAGTATTTTAAAGTATAAGGTATTTCTCCCGCCTTCTTAACATGCCTTCGTGGTGTAACGGTCAACACGCTCGGCACGTATTCGTGAGGTCTGAGGTTCGAGTCCCGGCGAGAGCATTGCACATTTCTCACCTTTCCTGATTTCGAAAAATAATAATATCTCTACAAAAGTAGGTTTTCGTGAAACAGCAGATACTAACTCCTTTCATTTCGTAACCAAAAGTGTTTTAATTTTTTTTTAAATAGAAGTCAGTAAAGGTAGCAAATAATAAGATAAGAAAAGAAAATGTTGCTCTGTACAAAATCTTCTCTGAAACTGAAAGAATACAGCTGAAACATATTCGAGATATTCCAATTCGAAAACACCTTGTTAATGTTTGTCTCTGGAAATATATGTTCAGGTGATGTTTATACTCAACTTCCTCCACCGGAATTCAGCAGATGTTTCAGAATTTCAAAACTAAAGGAAGAGATTACTGATATATTTTGCACTGAAAAAAATTTAATATCAGCTTAACAGTATAAAGCATCAAATTATAATTCCAAATAAATTTTATATTTATATAATTCATTTAATTTAAATTCCTATCAATTTCTTTTAATTATGTATTATTAATATTAACGGAACTTTAAATAAATTTTATTTAATATTCATTTTAATCATTTCTTGTTTCCTGATTGTTTCCTGACTTTAAATAAATTTTATTTAATATTCATTTTAATCATTTCTTGTTGCTGAATAATACCTGATATAATAAATTTGAAAGTTTGAAGCAAACTTTTGGGAGTGCACTTAATAACTGAAACTTTCGTGACATTGGTCTGATGTTGATTTATGCTTATCATGTCAAAAAATAAATAAGCGTAAGCTGCTTTCTTTGCTTAATAGAAGAAAGTTTCAAAATAAATTACCTACATATATCAGGTAGCAATTTTGATATAATAAATTGAATATCTTCTTATATTCAAAAGAAATAACCGTGACAAATATGAAAAATTCATAAAAAGTCGTATCCATAATTTAACTATCTCACTGAAATCAAGGCAGCAAATATATAACTGATTACTGACTATTTTTAAGCAATATGATGAGCGAAAGATCCTTCTAAATATGTTTCAATCCAGTTACTTCCCGCGTGTTATTTCATTTAAACAAAGTACTTGTTTTGAAAATTGGTAAAAGAAAATTGATTTAACTGCGATTCGAACTACGTCGAAAGCTTGATATAACGCTTAAAGACTATGGACATCGAAGAGTCGAACTGCTAATTTCAAATAAATGAATACAAGGAATATCAAGAAATCTTTATCTTTCATTACTTTTCTCATATCATATAGCAAATCCTTTACAACAAAACTACCTTGTCTTGATTATAAATGCAGTACCGCAAAACAGTTATTACTAAGACTAACATGAATAGGTGAGGTACTTATAGATATTCCAAATGCTTTCTCTTTACAATTTTGAAAATGTTGTCATGTGATCAGTCTAAGAGGTAGAATAAAAGAAAAACGTTTATGCTTCTCAAATGAAATTTGAGTAAAAATATTTAGTAAAAATATTTTCAATAACTAAAGTTTTCATTTTGTTCTGGGCCCATCAGCGGCAGAGCGATAAAATTGCTAAGACTGGTAATTCCAATTTAGGTTCGATTATAAACTTGCTGGGTACATGAGCGTTTTCGTGGTTTTCCCCGTATTGTTCTTTGGGAGTAATTAAATGCGTTCTACGGCATAATTAAATACTTATATAGAACAATGCAACAACTTTTTCACACACAACAGATTTTGAGAATTTATTGATAATGTTGCTCCGTTACAAAATGTAAAATACTGATAAAGTTGCATGCAGTGTGTTTCGTACTAATTATGCTATGTCTTCGTATTTCGTGATTTTAATTTTGTGTGAATATGTAATTTGTGTGCATTATAATGCTGTTTTCCTTTGTTCTTTAAGCTGAAACGCGTTATATGCACTTTTTTTTTTCATTTAAAATGCTACTCAAAGGAAAATATTTTTTTTTAAACAGGCGGTCATAGATTTGTCACATTTTTAGACCTATCAGCCAGATTCCCTTAGAAAGTTCTCCACGAAGGCACCCTTTCCATTAAGCAGACAGCCCCAGTATGCTTTGTCTAGTATGGCTGCCTTTATTACCACATTTTTCCACTTTGAACAAGACCTCAGACTTCAACTATATAAACAAAGAAATGTATACAGGCTGGTCATACAAAAAACTTTCCTAATATAGGAATCCCTAGCGGCGTATCCGCTCAACCAATCTAAATGAAATTTCAGATATCGTTTTCTGAAAATATGCGCTCGGAATTGTGAAGATTTAAAACAACGGAAAACTCACATTTCAGGTTATAGTGAAAACATTCGGAAATCTTCGAAAGGCAATACCCATTTTTTTCCTGCCCAAATTGAACAGCGTTTTATATAATATATCTAGTATAAACAGAGTTCGAACGATACACGTATGACTAAAATTGCCGTCTTAAAACATTTGCAAAGAAGAGCATTGTAAAGGATGAGGGACAACACGGAGAGGAGGTGCGTTGACGCATTTTGCATAATTCGCAAGAATGACAGTAGAAGTTCTAATCTCAGAACACCATGTGCAAAGCATTTCTTGCGGAAAACCCTTAATAAGCAGTGTGGGAAGATTGTTTCTTCAGTCAGGCTTTCGAACGTGCTAATAAGATGACACTTACAGGCAGCGCCGGCGCAAGGTTATCCGGCGCCCGCCTGCAAAATACCTGAAGTCGCCTCCCCTTTTTCTAAATTTTTGTATAGGAGAAGGAAGTTTTGAAGAAAGCATTTGTTGAAATTGATTTTAATAATTTATTGAGAATAATTTATTTTTCTGCATTTTATATTTACAAATTTTTCTATAATTTCTTTCGCATCTAGCTCTTGACAGATTTCATTTTCAATGGCAATCAAAGCTAAATATATGAGTCTTTCCTGCGATATACTTGAACGTAAATATGTCTTGATCAATTTTAATTTGGAGAATGATCTTTCGCTACTAGCAACACTAACAGGAATGCTAAGTAGCGTTCTCAGTACAATCTTCAAGTTCGGGAAGCACAAATTATTTGACACAATTAAGTTCAAAATATCGAATGGGTCATTCATACCGGCTGTAGAAATGTCTTTCGAAGCTACTATTTCGTCATAGAGTTCTTCTGCGTTAATATCTTTATTGTCACCACACTGTAACAATTTTTCTAATTTATCACATTTTGTTTTCAAATTTGCGTTATCGATTTCTGATAAATTACCCAGGAAACTAAAATTATCGTAGTGATTTTTCATTGAATCAAATCTTTCGTTTAATGATGTCCAAGCAGTATCCAAAATTCTAAAAAAGACATTTGCCCTAAACTTCTTTTCTGGACATTGAGGAAATTCGTCAGCATGTTCGTAATCGAAGTGACATTTCTTTTTCCTTCTTCGGACTTCTTCAACAGTTTTAAATTGTAGCTCGCCATCCACTTCTTCACTAAGTTCTTTGGCTTTCTCAAGAATACTTTTGTAATTGATATCACTTCTATATTCTTCAATGAATGTTTTTAAGTTACTTATTGCCTTTAAGGCTAGTGTAACACTCAAACCCTTTTCTTGCAATTGTTTGCTGACAGGATTAATTCTGTCAAGTAAATCGTGCCAAACTATCAAGGAACAAATAAATTTATAATCCTTGATTTTGTTACACAGACTTCGTGCTTCATGTTGCACTTCGTTTGAAAAGCATTCATCTTCGGATATTTCAAAGAGAGCACCATAGATTTCTCCTAGTTGATATCTTAAAGGGTCCTAGTTGATATCAAGGAAGGAATTTTACGTCGGCAGTAATCAAAGAACTCTGCAAATTACTCGGCATTGACAAAACCCAAACGACGCCATTGCATCCCCAGTCGGACGGCATGGTAGAGAGGTTCAATCGAACCATCCTTAATAACCTCTCATTAGTGGTTTCCAGAAACCAACAGGACTGGGACAAGAAATTACCACTGTTTTTACTGGCTTACCGCAGTGCTGTTCATGAGACTATCGGCTATTCCCCATCACAGATGCTCTTCGGTCGTGACCTTCGTCTGCCTTGTGATCTCTTGTTTGGTCGTCCTCCGGATGCTCCTTCATCGCCTGAGGAATATATTCAAGATCTCCAGGTCCGGTTTAAAGTGATGCACAACTTTGCACGAGAGCGAGTCAACTTGGCGACGGAGAAGATGAAGACCCGATACGACACAAGAGCTACTGAACATCAATTCCACGATGGAGACAAGGTTTGGTTGTGGAATCCGACTCGACGGAAGGGACTTTGTCCGAAATTACAGTCATCTTGGGATGGTCCGCACACAGTCCTAAACAGGCTGAATGACGTCGTGGTTCGGATCCGTAAGTCTTCGAACTCTAGAACTCTAAACCTAAAGTCGTTCGTTACGACAGGTTAGCTCATTACTATGGCCATAGTACGCAATGTAAACAATTGTAAATAGTGTAAGACCATGGTCCTTTTTGTTTCTAAATGTGTATTTTTTTTTTTTTTTTTTAATTTTTTTTATTTTTTTTATTTTTTTTTATTTTTTTTTTTTTTTGTATTTTGTATTTGATTTGACTTGTATTTAGTATTTGATTTGACTTGTACTTAGCCTTTGATTTGTTTAAGTTAGTTATTGCATTTAGTGTTTATGTTGTTTATTGTATTTATGCCACAGTTGTAAGTTTGGCTTCCTGTCCAGGGATTGTACTGCCCGGGACGTGCAGTCCTTGGGAAGGGGGCAGTGTTACAGATTTGGTATTTAAATAGCTAATGTTAGTTGAATTGTAAATTAAATGGTTTTATTTCCCGCGTAATGCAGCGCGTGAAATATTAAAAGAAAGCTAAGTCGGAAAATTGAAAATACAAGAGCGCGTGCATGTAACATTTAATAAATATCTCTTTTTGATTTCGAAAAAGTACTAGAAAATTCTCGCGCGCGATTTTAAAATCATATAAATAGGAGGAAAACCTCTCAATTCGAGAGTTAGTTAGTTTGTTGTTGTTTTAAGAGTTTGTTTAGAAAACTGCTCTTGTTGATTGTAGCGAATTCGCGGATTAGCTTTCTTTAGCTGTTTTGAATTAAGTTCTCTTGAACGTTTGAGTAGTTAGAAGATACTACTGTGATATATTGTGATACTGCACGATTATTTGAACACATTTAATCATATTTGTTGTGATAATAATAAATTTTCTTCATTTTTTATCGGACAAATTCATTCATTTCGTAACGAACCCGTACGCACGCAACATTACAATAAAAATAGTTTACTAGTTTATAAAATAAATATGATCGATGATGAAAAATATAACAACCTGGCAACTAGGTACCTAATCGCCTTTTATGAATTGCCGTGCTGTACACTTAGTACACCAGTTAGTGTGCTCCTGTTTGCCTTGAGTATCGCTGATTACTTGAACGATGAATATCTATCGTAGTGTTTAAGGCGTCTTAGGTTAGGTTTCGCTTTTTATCTTGCTTACATTCTTCTGCATGCTTGGACAATTGAAAACTATACATCAGCGTAAGTTTTTAATAACCATGGAATTTAATACTGTGCTATAACTACTATTTCTTTAACTATAGGTAGATTAAAAATCAATAACCAGGATGAGTAAAAAGGAAACGAAAGGCACATATATTTAAATATGATTGTAGGCAAATGGTAATAAGAATATTACAATTAACTTATGTAGTAATTCTTTAATACTTTGTAAAGTTTTTTTGGGGGGGAGGGAAAAAAACACACTGGTCCGCGAAATTTTTTCGTAAGTTTTACCGGTCAGCGGACCAAAAAAGGTTGAGAAGCACTTCTCTATAGACTTTTGCGTTTTCGTCCATGCAAATCTTGCCCTCCCTTCCAACTCCCATGAAAAATATGAAAAGTTGGTGCCTGTGTTCATTCTTACATATGGCAAAACGGCAAATTTTCCCTGATAGAAAGGGCTAATCCGTTCCCCCCTTCCCTCCCTCACAGAAATTTTCAAGAAAAAAAAGCCGTAGTTCACTGTATACATTTTAAATAAAAATATAACAAAAACTATAAAATAAGGATAACAATTATCCTTAATAATGAATTATATTAAGTAAAATAAAATAACATACTTCATCAAATGGACTTTTCTTTTCCATGGTAAGGTTATTGTGCATCGAAAACTTTCTTCGCCAACCACTCAGTGATACTCAGTAAATACGAAAATGGAATGTGTAGATGATACATAACACGTGGCTTTCTAGACACATGGAAAATGACCGTTATCTGGTACTAGATGCGCAGAAGGGTCATTGTGAGTAATGAACAACGTCTGAGGGTATTACCTAGATTTAAACTTGCTCACAGCGTGAATTCCCAACTCGAACTTCTTTGTATGATACTATCACTGACGATTGACGGATAGGTGACAAGGCATTGACGGATGAGCTGGAGAGGAAAGGTGGGGAAGGGCAACACCTTCTGTTAGGTGTTGGGAGGGGGCGCGAACTCTCATGGTCCCTGTCCTGTGTAAGCATTCAAGGAATATTTTTCTTCTTCCCCGATAAGTGCACATTCTTTTTCATTAAAAAAAAAGCTCTGTGTCGTTCGCTGGTAGGCGCCCCTCCCTTAGTCGGCGCCCGCCTGCAAAGAAGGCCTTGCGGGCCCACTTCCGCCGGCACTGCTTACAGGGAAGGAATGAGGTGAATTCATAAAGCTGTTTTATTTGATAGGGGAAAATACTGTCGAATCAGTGCAATCATAAGCTAACACAAGGCATATGTTCCGTAAAAACTGTGCATAATTTGGGAAAAAAAGTCTGAAAGCTTTCAGATGTTACTCTCTAAATTCGAAAGAGTAGTATCCGACTCTAAAGGAGTGCTATCCCACCTCCCTCTAATGTCAAAATAGCACCAACCTCGAAGGAGCGACTTTTCGCTCTAGTAAAAAGCGGTTCCTTCTCACACACACACAAAAAAAGGAATGACTTTTTCGTTCGCCTCTTCTCGATCGCGAGATATCGCCCGATATTCGGGTGAAACCACACACATTACAAAGAGTTAATACTCTGCTCACTCCTTGATGATGAGATTTTTATATACTTATTTTATATTTATTTTATTTGCAAACTGAAACTTGGTATTTGCTGTATGTAAGGTTTACGATTGATGTAAAGTTTTAGATTTCTGGTTAATACTATTTCTTGAAAAAATGTTTTACAATACTTTTTAACATGCTATTGTGATTTTAAATATCTGACATATACATCTGTTTTAGATTTACTACCTATGCACTTACAAAACTTTTACTGGTGATGAAGAAGATTATGAATCAAAGTAGACCATCACTGAAATAAAGCATAGTTTAAAGACAATCATATCTTCATTGTTTGGACATATACTTTTTCTTTCCAAATCTAACGAAATACATATTTCAAAAAATTACATCCGAATTAAAATATTGGAAATTCGGTGTCATGTTACAATATTTAACATTCTGAAATACTTAACACTTTCACTATCTCACAGTACTTCTGATATTAAATTACTTTGAATACATAGAATATATTTTATTTTACAGAAACATGGTTTTTGCCTTTATCTATGTGTAGTAAGTAATAAAAATAAGGAAATCAATGCAACTTATACATAAAAACTGGAATAGCAAGAAATTCAGACCGAAAACTTGGTTTCTGAATAAAAAATAAGGTCTTTCAGGTACTTAAAAATTTGAATAAATATTTCAGAAATTTTCAAAATATGATGTGAGAAATTAAAAATGCTTAGTTTCTAAGGTATTTCTCCCGCCTTCTTGGCATGCCTTCATGGTGTGGTGGTCTGCACGCTGGGCGCGTATTCCAGAGGTCCGAGGTTCGATTTTCGGCGAAGGCGGTTGCATATTTATCATCTTGCCTGCTTATATATATATTACGCCCGAAAGGGAGTTTTTTTAACGTTTTGTGTTTTACCTCTATTTATAAAATATCATGTTCTTCGCACTTAAACTGTAAAATTAAATTCAACAGCACTATCATAAAATATTTAAAAGAGCATATCTTTAGAATTTCCTATACACAGTCTTTCGCGCTGGAGTTAAATATGTGTCCCCCTCGGTACAGTGTTGCCATTGCTCGCTTCGAAATCGTTGAGTTTCTTAATCAAAAACTCATAAATGCTTTACAAAATATGAAGTAAATAGGTGACAGGTGACGGAGGACGGGGACGCCTGGTGTTTAACATAGGTAAACAGGCGTGTGTCCCACGCTCTCCCCTATTTAGGAATAACAACTCCCTGGAGCCCCGTGAGGCTGCCTCGGGAGTTTATAATACAGATCTAAAGATCAATACATGGCCAAACAGGGGCTGAGGATTATTGTTTGATAATGGTTGCGTGAGAATAACTTTGTGGGTGTGCATGGCGGTTGGAATAACACAGATACATAAAAATATACAAAACAAATACAAGAGTAGATACATATACAGGCAAAAACAAACAAATACTAACAGATACGAACATAAGGATGCATTGATATTAAGATAAATATGAAGAGAGACACATATGTAAGATACAAGAGTAAAAACAAGAGTAATAAATACTTATAGAGTCATATGTGTATTGCTGGTATCCTTGGGGTTGCAAATGTGCTGTGAGCACTTAAACACAGAGATGAAGCTATTAATACCGGATGTCGAGTTATGGTGCCAGGAGTTAGTGTTAGAGTTCGCTGAATGTACAGTCTGCACTATAGTTCAAATTTGCAAGAGTTCAGGCTACACTAAAGTTTAGTGTACACTGTGGTACTAATAGCACTAAATTTGGAGTTTGGCACAGTCACTAAGTTTTAATGCATTTGCTATAGGTTGGTACAGTCACTACAGCGCAGACACTATGTTAGGCACAGTAATTTCAGTACACAGTCATAATGGTTGCACAGTTACTATGACTGTGAACTAGTACGGTGTAGGTACTGATCTTCACTGATGTGTGCACTAGTGCTTAGGCATAGTCGGAGTTGGTGCATGATGTATACGTGCGGTGTACCATTCATTGCAATAGGTTGGAAGGTGATGTAGGCATTCGAAGGCACTTTGAGTTGACACAGTTAGTACTCTGCTAGCACACCGGTAAGGTAAGTTCTAAAGAAGATTGACGTGTGCACATAAAGTTGAAGGCTTGGTGGTGGGGAGCTTTTGTTTAACAACTTGTGGGGGTGGCCCCTGAGTGAAAAGCTTTTGAAAAGGTTGGATAGTCGGTAGGGGGGACGAAAAGATGATCGTGTTTAATCTGGTCTATTGTGGTGAGCAGATATCTTGGCCCAATGCCCCGATTTGAGTGATAGCTTTGCAGATTTTGGTTATGGCTGGCTTGTGAGTGATGATAAAGCGGTGGTACGCATCTCTGTTCATGGTTGGACATGGGAGGTGATGGTCTTTTGTCAGCTGGCAGGTGAAAAGATAGTGGTCTGGGTTGCCTGGGGCTCCACAGACGCATATATCTGTTGATGAGATGTTGTGCCTTTGGAAGTAGCTGGGGAATGGGCCGTGTCCCGTGATATATCGTGTCAGCGGAGCGATTGCGATGTGTCGATCCGTGCTGACTTTGGGGAAGAAATCGTAGGTGCGGCGGCCAGTTGTGCTATGGTTCCATTCCTCCTGCCATTGTTTGAGCCCTTTACTCATGAGCTGTCCCTTTAGGTAGGAAGGTGGGGCTTGAAGGTGGATCTGCTGTGCATTTGAGTCGGTTACTGCCTGATTGGCTAAACGATCTGCTGACTCATTGCCTTCGTTGTTGGCATGTGCTTTTATCCACATCAGCGTCGTGTGCATATGTGAATTTTGCTGCAGGAGGTGCTGAAGGGCGATGACTAGTGGGGATCTGTGCTGATGGTTCTGAAGGGCTTGAAGTGTTGAGTAGCTGTCTGTATGAAGTGTGGCATGAGTTAGATCATTATGGACAGTGTGCTGCATTGCCGCATTGCTGCTGCATTGATGGCCAGGACCTCCGCTTGGAAGATGCTGTTGTGATTTTGCAAACGACCTTTCCATTCTTGTTCTATTAGGCCATCCTGGTAGTGGATGTAGGCACTGCCTACACCTTCCTCCTGTTTAGAACCATCTGTAAAGATTTGGGTACCTTGTGAAGGTACTTGCATTCCAGTGTTGGTAGGGGTGCGTGGAATGATGACAGAAATTCCTTTGCCTTTAATTGCCGGGTGTGTGTGGAGAGGGTGTCCAGGTGTTTCAAACTGGACTAGGCTGTAGGTGCTTTTGTAAAATGTGACGTCTTTTCTCAAGTATACTAGAGTTGTATATGCCGCTTCCATTTCTACTTTGATGTGGAGAGGCAGCAACCCCGCAAGGACAGTCACCGCACTTGTTGCAGTTGTGCGAAAGGCTTTCGTGAGGTTGAGGGCGAAAGGGCGTTGGACGGTAGTTAGTAATTTGATTTTACGAGCGCCCATTAGGTGGGCCCAGGCAGCGGCAGCGTACGTGGCGATCTTCTCTGCCACAGTGTGATATAGGATCTTCTGTATATGATGGTTCTGCCCCCAATTTTGAAAGGTGCGTGCCTTCCTTGCAATGGTGATAGTCTTCTTTCTGATGTCTTGAATGTGCGGGAGCCACGTGAATCCTTGATCCCAGAGAAGGCCTAGATGTTTAAGGGTTGAGACTATCTTGATGTTTTGATTGTGCAATTTGATACAAGGACGGCGTGATGGATTTGTACCTGCCCTAGGGATGACAAGGGCCATGGATTTCTCAGTGGAAATTTTGAGTTTTAATGCAGTGCACATGTTTTCGAATATGGTACATGTTGCAGTCCCATTTCTTTCTAATTCCTTCCGTGTGCGTCCCTTGACCAGCAGAGCGACTTCGTCTGCGTAAGCAACAACTGTAGTATGCTGTGGCCAGTCAGCTTCCAGCACAGAATTGAAAGTTAGGTTCCAGAGAACCAGTCCGGCGCAGGAGCCCTGGGGGCATCCTCGCTCCTGGCTTTTGGTGGTTGTGCCGTTGTCGTTGGAAATTAAAAAGCTTCGGTTCTCCAAATAGCTATTAAAGGTGTTAAAGATATTTGCTGGGCAGCGTGCTATTCTGAGGGCTTGTTTTATAGCAGGCCACCAGAGGGTGTCGAACGCGCTCTGCAGGTCGATGGAGATGAAGGCCGTATGATATCCCGTAGCTCTGTTGCGTTGTATAGTGTCCCGGATAGTACAGAGAGCATGTGTGGTGGAGAGACGTGGTCGGAAACTGAACTGTCTTGAGCTGAGGAAATTGGTCACGTGCAGGTGATAGGACAGCCGTTGGACAAGTAGTTTTTCATAAATCTTACCCATTGCGGATAAAAGGCAGATGGGTCGATAAGAGCGCAAATCTTGTGCACTTTTATTTTTCTTTAAGAAGAGAACTACTTGTCCTTGTTTGAAGGCCTGTGGAAAAATTTGTAGATGAAGAAGTCTATTGAAGAAAGTGCTGAAGAATGATGGACATGCATTGTAGGCCACCTTGATGATAGCATAGTCGAGGCCGTCTGGACCTGGTGCCTTTTTGCGCGGGAGGAGTTTGAGGACGTGTCTAATCTCACTGCTACTGAAGGGAATATCATACGAGGTGGTGGGAGTGCTTGCATTTTCGCGGATGATACGTGTGAGGGCGTGTCCTCCTCTGGCTTGTCATCAGGGAATATAGTGCTCAGGATTTTGCTGGCAGTGTGTTCCACTATGTTGGTATTATCGGCCAGTGCTGGAGTCTGGATATGGATCTGTGCTGGGCGAAAGACTTTGCCGGTGGTAAGTTTGTACAGGATGCCATATGGGTTATTATTAGCTGTACAATAGTTCCTCCAACTAGTAATTTTGGCTGTTAGAATATTATTTTTGTAAAGTGCTCTCTCTTTCCTGTATGCCAGCAAAATTTGTTGTCTGATGCTGTTGTCTGCAGTGCGGATGCGACGTCTAAGGGCTCTGCATTTTTGTCGCTGTGTGCGAAGCTCCTTGGTCCACCAAAAGACTCCTTGTAGTTTCGTCGCGGACCGGGTAGGCAGAATGTTGTGGCATATGTCTTTCAGTGTCGCCAGGAGTTGATTGGTGAATAATTCCATGTCGGCTGGACTGTTAATGCTGTGAAGTTTTCTTTCTTCGTTATGTAAGATGGTGGAGAAGGAGGAGGTGAGGTGCCGGATCTTATTGCCTGGGAGCTTAAACCTGGTGATAACAGAAATGGTGGTGTCGCAGCTGATGGAGAAATGTATGTACTTGTGGTCTGAGTTACTCTCTTCTTCATTTACTGTCCAATCTTGAATTTTACGTGCGATGTTGTGCGTGCAGAGAGTAAGGTCTGGCCAGCCAGTATTGTAGGAGTTATCGTAAGTGGGTGGAGCGTCTGGAGTGTTGAGGAGGTGGAGGTCATGACAAGCCACAAAGTCTTCCAATTCTTGGCCCTTTGTGCTAGTATCCGCGTAGCCCCATATGCTGTCATGGGCATTAAAGTCACCGCCTGCAAGAATCGGAGTTGAGGGATATCGTTGCATGACATCAAGGACGTTGGTGGTGAGATTCATAATATCTTCAGAAGGTGGTGAGTAAACAGAGATGAGGATGAGATGAAAGTTTTGAAAGACTAGTAGTATGGCAACTATGTCGCGTTCTTGTTTAATAACTATGGGGGACCAGGAGGGATTGCAGCATGCAATGGCTGCTCTTGGGGCTTGATTTTGGGGAACGGATTTCTGTTGAAAGAGTGTCCAGCCAATTGGAAGACCTGCAACTTCCCCTTCTCTGGTGTAGGGTTCTTGAAGTAGAAGTACGTTGGCATCATGCGTAATTGCGTGCTGGATAAGCTGTGAAGTTGCGGGTCGTGCTCTTTGAAGGTTGATTTGTATACATTTTACAGTGTCGTTTGACTGCGTAGTGTTGCTTGCCATATTGTTTGGGATGTCAGGGGTACCATTAATCGTACTGTGTGCTACGCTTGATTCGTGCAATGTACCTTCCGTATGTAGGGCATGTGACGTCGTAGGCTGGATGTGCGCAGAGTGTCTTATTGTGGCTCCTATAGTTCCAGTCTGCACAGTTGATGCAGGTGGGTTGGCGGGCGTTGCAGTCTTTAATGCTGTGGCTGCCAGAACAGAATGCGCAATAGATCTTGTTTTTACAGTTCTGTTGGGTGTGGCCGAATTCCTGGCAGCGGTAACATCTTCGTGTATTATAAAATTTTGCGATTCGATGTGCTCGTCAACCGAAGTACATTCTTGGGGACTGAATGAGTTGATGATATGCTGGTGGTGTGCATTCCAGGACCCACTTGACTCCATTTCCTTTGTCTTTTAATCTGTAGAGGACTTTAGCTAAATTCTTGTTGAGGTGAAATTCAGATCCTAGTGCTTTTTCGATGTCTGCCTGGGAAACTACTGGGTGTACGTCGTGGATGGCAACTTTGGGAAGTCTAGTAGAAGGTAGTTTAGTCGTAACTAGTTGCTTCCCTTGGGTACCCTGTAGTTTTTTGGTAAGTTTCTCAAGATCTTCGGGAGTAGCACAGTCTACGGCCAGACCGTCTTTTTGAATTGGTCTTAGCGTGGTGATCTTAACCCCTAGTGTAGGAAGAGGAAATTCAGCATTGAGTCGATCTTTAAGTTATGAAGTAGATAATAAAATAAACTCCAAATTCCACATTTGGGCTTCCAGATGCCCATCCATATTCGGGTGGAGACGTACGTTATTCAAAATTGGATGGCTCTATGTACCGTCATTTTATCACAGTGCGAGAAACATACATACATTCATATAGATTCTTCATTCTTTAATTTCATTAAATGTAACACAGGACTCTAATTTTTGGCGGCAACAATTTAAAAAATGATTCATTGTTTATAGTGAATTAACGCAAAATGCCAAAACGAAAATAATAGCCTTTCTCGGCAAATTGCCCTTTTGGTCTAAAAAAAGTTTTTTTTTTTCCTGAGGTTTCCTGATATCGAACGTGCACTCATGAAATCCACAAGATTTGTCAGAATCCACAGAATTTGGCAAATTAGTCAGAATGCCATAAAACGTGAAGTTATGTAAATTTCTTCTGCAATGTTATGTTTATCAATATCAACATTCTCCCGCGTACAATGCAGAATCGTCTGCGAAGGTGGGCACGTTGAAAACTTGTAATTCTAACAAAAAATTTTGTCCTTGTCCTCTCTTGCGTAGTCATTGTCTTCTACAAAGCTCTTCTTCACAAATGTTTTAAGTCTGAAATTTTCATTATATGTGTATCTTTCCAACATCACTTATGGTTTTTCATTATGCACTAATCAATTCGCGCAGGAAAAAAGTAGTTGTTGCCTTTGGAAAGTTTTTAATTTTTTTCTACTGTAACCTTAACCGTGAGAGCTCTGTTATTTTAGATAATCAGAAATTCGAGCGCATAACTTCAAATAACAATTCGTGAAATTTCATTTTGGTTGTTTGAGCGGATAGTCTACCAAGGACCTTATATATTGGGGAAGTTTTTTTATGACCATCTCTTGTTATAAAGAACATGAAATAGTCCGGCAAATTTCCTTCATCATCATAGCATCTGCTCGGAAACAGAATGTTGGAAAATTCAGGGTTTTCATTTGTTTCCTCATGACAGTGTTGTGATACCATCATCAAACGTATTTGGACTGCGCCACATTTATAACAAGAATTGGTCCTAAATATTCCACAAAATGATCTAATAATTTTCATTCATCAGAATGAAAGAACCTGACTAATCTTAAACTTACTGTCTTGTTAACAATATGGTGTGTTTAGATTGTGCAGAAGGGCTATTAATCTGGAATCGGCCTTTTGCGTTGCATCACTTTTCAAAGTGTTGTACCCTGTATTATATTTAAAGAAATTAAATAATGAAAAATCTGTGTATATTTATCGCATTTTGAAAAAATAACGGTTTTTAGAGCAGTCAAATTTTGAATCACATATTCCTCCACCCGAATACGAGCAGCTGGAATTTCGAATTTGTTTAACTTTTTCATATTTTTAAAATGTTAACGAATTTTTGGATAACAAACTCAACGATTTCATAGCGAGCAATGGTAACGCTACGGTGAAAAACATTTTTTATCTCCAGCGCACGAGACTGTCTATGAAAAATTCTAAAGATATGCTGTTTTTAAATATTTTTATTGGAAATAAACATTAACCCAAATGCTTTCGAAACGTACATGTGTGTAAATGAAAAAAAAAAAAAAGCCTTTTTGGGGGTAATATAAAATTTGAAAGCTTTCAGATCTTTTTTTAAATTTTTATTATTATTTTTTCATTGATGGTTTTTCTTAATATCTCTTTATTATATTTATTTCTTGTTGTTATTTTATTTTTATTTATTCTTTGTTTATTTTCGTTTGCTTTTTTGAGCTTTCAATTTGTTTGTTATTGCTATTTATTTTATTTTAGTTTTATTTTATTTCTTCTGATCATTGGTATACTTTATGTTTAATTAGAATTAAATGTTTGTTTCAATTTGATTTTTCTATTTCTTATTTTTTAATTATATTTGATACCTTTATATTATTATTATGTATATTTCTAAAAACTTTTATGGATCTCTCCATCATGGCAAGTGGCTTTAAATAAAGAATAAATTAATGAAAATATTTCTAGTTTTAATTTAAATGTTAAATATTCCTGAAAACTTCTTTTATGTTGAAGTACAATATAGGGTTTAAAATATAGTAATTGTGAAACAGCATTGAAATTCAAAGACGTCAACTTCGTCACCGAGTGTCTTCCTTTCCCTATAATCCTATAAGTAAATTCTTGACTCTAGAGTTTAAGATCGGAAATCGTATAGATCAATGGTTCCAAATCTCTGGCGAAAACTAATAGTCCTTCTGGGCGAACGTCCCCTTTCAGGTTAAAAAAAAAAAAAAAAAAAAAAAAAAAAAAAAAAAAAAACTGAAGGCTTTCAGATTTCATATCACGACCAAAGAGAAGTTTTTATTTTTTTTTTATTTTTTTTACTTTTTATTATTATTTACACACACATGCACGTTTTGAGAGCATTCGAGCTAACGCACCTTTGGGGTAAAAATATCTAAAAACAGCGTGTCTTTAGAATTTCCGATAAACAATCTCGTGGGCTGGAAATATAAATGTTTTATTCCATACAGTATTGCCACTGCTCGCTCTGAAAACCTTGAGTTTGTTAATCAAAGATTCGTTAAAGTTTTACAAAATATGAAACAAATAATAAAAAAAATTCGAAATTCAAAATTCGGGCTTCTAGGTCTACATATTCCGATAGAGGACTACGTTATTGAAAATTTGCTGTCTCTAGGTACCTTTGTGTTTTCACAGTGCGTGAAATATACATACACTCATGTATATTCTTCGTAATTTAATTTCTATAACTATAATATAGTGCGATAATATTTGCTGACAACAACCTGAAAACTCTTTCAATACTTTTAGTGATTCGACGAAAAAAAAATGCCGTTTCGAGAAAGATAGCCCTTCTGGGCTAACCGCCTTTGGGCTAAAAAAGATATAAATTTCATTTAAAATTAAACTGAAACAATTCAACCTTTCTTTTGCAAACATTTTGGCAATAATTATAAACGGAGTTTCAGTAATAAAAAAAAAGAGTTTGATCAATGTAACTCATCGTTTATTATGTCTTGAATATAGAAAACATTCAGCCGTAATCAAAGTTTCTTACCGTATAAATAACATTAAAGAAAAAGAAAGGAATATAGTCACGCTACAAAAACACAAGAAAAAAATCTGATGTGTACACTACATGACTTTCTTGTACGTAATATTAAATTATACGCATTTGTTCCTGCATTTCATTTAAACTTATTTCCTCGAATTTCATTAGAGATATATTTCTCATTCAATTAATTAAATTCTCACTTCGCGACAAGGCAAAAATAAATAAAAGCTCAATATATTTTTATTAAAGATTGAAAAATATAAAACATAAATACAGTTAAAACAATTTAAAGAACAACTTTTACAATTAAAATTAGAGTTTCTATTCAAAAACAAACAATTCGGCCAGCTGGCGATAAAGCATATTTTTCAGTGCAGAAAGCTGAAAGTTTACTTTTGGTCACACTCGGCAAAAAGACACTCAAGGGGTAGAAACTGACTTAATTTGTTGCGGACGCTATGCTGAGTCATTAAATGAGATAATTTAATAACTTAAATATTAATTTCCGAATGGATTAAGCATGATTTAATTCGCTATAATAAAAGAAGACGTAAGGCATAAAAACGTTAACCAGAAGTAAGAGCAACATAATTCAATAATTTTTAAAGCAAAAAAATGCACAATTTACCAACATGTAAGAATAAAAATACTGAGCTCATGAAGCCGAGTAACAGATATATATATATATGTGTGTAAGAAAAATAATATGTAAAAGATTAAATTAGCAGCGTAAATTAATTTCCCTTCTCATTCTAAACATAGTAACTCCTCTCTGCACTGCGTCATTTCGAGAAAAATCTATGTCATATGATTCTTACGTAATTATGATGATGTAAATGAAACTAAAATTCAACCAGCCAATAGTAATGAGCAATATTAACTATCCGATCAGAATGTATTGAGAAACAAAACTAATTCAGTTTGACTTCAGATTTCATCCTGAACATTACGCACTTGCTTTCCACGCTTTGGCCTAGCTACACTGCTGTCTGTCTGCTCTGCTTTCTTGCTACAAAATTATCAAAAATGTAAGCCTTTTGGAACAGGCACGTTTAATGTGCCGACTTGTGTGTAGCCGCAATATGTTGCTCAAAATAAAGCTGAATATTAAATCTGCATTCGCTCTCAAATTCCTGCTCCTGGTCATTGCTTCTGCTCCTGAATATATCACAGCTACTTCTGAGTTTGCATCTATTACAGTGCCTGTTTCAAAAGGCTTACATTTTTGATAATTTTGTAGCAATAAAGCAGGACAGACAGACAGCAGTGTAGCTACGCCATAGCGTGGAAAGCAAGTGCGTAATGTTCAGAATGAAATCTGAAGTCAAACTGAATTAGTTTTGTTTCTCAATAAATTCTGATCGGATAATTAATATTCCTCTAAAATTACTATTGGCTGGTTGAGTTTTAGTTTCATTTACATCATCATAATTACATCAGAATCATATGACATAGAATTTTCTTGAAATGACGCAGTGCAAAGCGGAGTTACTATTTTTAGAATAGAGAAGAGAAATTAACTTACGCTGCTAATTTAATCTTTTACATATTATTTTTCTTACACGTATATATATGTAAGAATATATATATATATGCGGCAGATTGTATCCAAAAAGAGAGGACCAACTACATATTATAGCAGTCCTATATTCAAAATTTCAGCGTTCTGAGGCTACTCGTTTTTTGAGTTATGCGAGATAGATAGATACATACATACGTATCGTACGTACAGACACCACGAATAAATCTCTTCTGAATACATTTTAAATAAGTTTTATAATTCGTTTGGGGCAGGGATCGGCATGCATTTTGATGTAAAGTTCAGCTCTCCAGTTCCATACGGAAAAATTAATAATTTATTATCAGAACCCTTAAGGAATAAGAAAATATATTTTTAAGTACCTAATTTCTCAACAGCTTCTATTTTCATAATCGTTAATTACGCTTAAGATGACTGCAATGAGATAAATTTCATTGTTACTGTACTGTTAATTTGAACAATTGTTCATTTTTTAAGCTCCGCCGTCAGCATGGCAGCTTGTAAAAAAAGAGGAAAACTGAAGAAGAAAACCGAGAATTCAATCGAGATTGGGAGGAGTCATTTGCATTTATAATACAACACAAATAACCTTCCGAGTTGTCTCATTTGCCACCAAAACTCGCACACAATAAGAAGTCGAATTTGGGGAGACACTTCACTAGAAAATATAGCAAGTTTGTTCGTAAATATCCAACCAGGAACGCACGAAGAAAGCTCTTGACAAGCTCCAAAATAAATAAATAAATAAATAAATAAAATAAAATCTGAAAGGTTTCAGATTTTAAATTACGTCCAAATGAGCGTTTTTTTAACGTTTTGTGTGTAACTTTTATTTATTAAATATCATGTTCTTTGCACTTAAACCATAAAATTCAGTTCAATAGCAATGTCGCAAAATAATTTTAAAATGAGCATATCTTTAGAATTTCCGATACACAGTTCCTCGCGCTGGAGATAAAAAGGGTTCCCCCCGCCGTAGAATGTTGCCATTGCTCGCTTTGAAATCCTTGAGTTTGTTAATCAAAAATTCGTTAAAGTTTTACAAAATATGAAATCGATAGTAAAACAACCTCCAAATTTCAAATTTGGTCTTTCACATGCCCATATTCGTAGGAGGATTACGTCATTCAAAATTCGATGGCTCTATGTACCATTTTTTTTATCACAATGCGAGAAATATACATGCATAGGCATAAGAGAAATATACATACGGCACTCAAAGATTTTTCATTATTTAATTTCTTCAAATATAATGCAGGACTCTAAAATTTGGTGGCAACAGTTTGAAAAGTGAAACGGACATTTATAATGATTCAACGTAAAATCGCAAAATAAAAAAAATAGTCCTTCAGGGAGAAAGCCCCTTTGGACTAAGAAACAACAGTCAAGTTCCATGCTAAGTAACTGGATATAATCTTCCAATAATGTAAATCTGCCAAGCTCTGAGGTATCATTAGAAATTGCAAAAAGAGTAAAACCATTCACGTCAAATACGTAAAAGATTGTTTTGTACGTGCATCTGAATAACTGTTTCGTGATATTAAAATCAAAGCAGAAATCATGAAAAAAATCAAAGATTTGCCTTTATCTGCAAAAAGAGTACAAGATAGAACTGCTAAGATGTTTTCAAATGTAACACATAAGCAAGTGGAAGACATTCAGCTGGCTTATGCCTTATCACTTGCTATAGATGAGTCTTGTGACAGAAAGGACACAACACAAGTTAACCTTTTCATAGGGTATATGTCCTTCCAAGGTCCAAACGAAGAATTGTAGGATTGCTATCTCTCTCAGGGCAAACTCTCGTGGAGAAGATATAGCAAATGCTTGTGCAAAAATGATTGGAAGACAATGGAATCGATATTAATAAAATTGTTTTGATAGCAACTGATAGAGCCAGAAGTATGACAGGAATACATAGAGGGATAACGTCAATTCTTCAGAAAAAAATAAACCATGAAATTCTAACGTTTCACTGTGTAATTCACCAAGAAGCGCTTTGTACCCAAACATTTCCGGCCGAAATAGTTGAGGTAGCTTGGTAATTAAAATTATTAACAACATTTTGCACATCACCAGCCTTAAAGATTTCCTTGATCGATAACCAGTTTTCTGACCTGATTCTGCAAAATAAAGTGTGATGGTTTTCCGGAAGTAATGTATTGCAACGTTTTACTTTGTGCTTGAGTGAAATAAAAACATTCCTCAATGGAAAAAAAAAAAAAAAAACGCATTGACCGCCCCGAATTGGAAGAAGACAAACGGCTGCAAAACTTTTACTTCATGGTAGATACCACAATGAAATTAAATAAACTAAATTTAAAACTGAAGGAAAGGGCAAACCAGCCTACGCCTTGCTTGAAGAAGAAGTTTGTTTCGAAAACAAATTACTTATTTTTGTTGAAGACAGGGAGATTGGTAAATTTTAAAAATCTGAAGTATATCACAATGAGAGCAATGCAATTATTGACACGAATTACTTCAACATAGCTTTAAAAAATATGAAGGATGGATTCGCTGAGAGATTCGAGCAATTCAAAACAAAAGTACTCTTGCGTTCATAGTAAATCCTCTCAACGCAAATACAAATGATATTAACAATGAGACATTAGGAACTGATGGCTAGATCGCTTCAAATGCAACTGCTATATTTGAAAACCAAAGACGTGTGGAGTGGCAAGTTCACACAACTCAAGAGCAAGTTGGAAATGTTAGAAGTCCAAAAAAGCATGCACATCGAGCAGCACAAGTGGACAGCTTTAAAAGAAATTCCGCGTGTTGAGGTCCTCATATTCGGCTCATGGAATAGTCTTCTAGAAAGGTACAGTGAAGTGAAGAAGTTGGCATATGGAGTATTGACGATATTCGGGTCGACATATTCGTGAGAGCAAGCGTTCTCTTGCATGAACATAATAAAAAGTAACATTTGAAGTGAACTAACAAATAAAAATCTAGAATCATGCTTGAAACTTAACAAGTTATAAGCCAGATTTAATCAGTCATCTAAAAAGGCATGCAAAGCCAATGCTCCCGTTGATGTAACTATCTATATTTGTGTTTATATACATTCTTGGACAAACAAACAAACAAACAAACAAACAAACAAAAAACAAAAAAAAAAAAACGACGCAACGAGAAGATATAAAGCAAATTGGACACAAATCGATATGCATACAGGTTTCGACGGAAAATGCAAAATCTTACATTTTGGCTACCAATGAATGAACGGTTGCCGCTACAGCGCATCTGATCTGCACAACTGGCAGGATGCTTAAGAGGAGAAATTACGATTCCAGGACATAAATTCTTCCCGAATTTCATTCTGTACACTATGGTAGAAAGTAACTATGCCTCGCATACAGGTGCGCAAAAGATATGCGCACATGTCATAATTTGAGAGAGGTCGTATAGTGGGAAAAGAAGCCAGTTGGTTTTATCGGCGAATAGCTCGACATTTGAGTAGGAGCGATGCCACTATTAGACGATGTTGGCAGGAATAGGTGAACCATGGCCGCACACAGTGTCAAGAAGGAAGCGGTAGACCTAGAGAAACGACAGAACGTGAAGACCGCGCAATCGTCAGAGCGGCACTCACAGCCCCAGATGCATCATTATCATCGATTGTACGTGCAACTAGGGCTTCAGTAACCGCAAGGACCATTCATGGACGGCTCACAGAAAGGGGGCTGAGGTCACGGTCCCCCTTGCGCCGACTACCATTGACCTCTGTACGACGTCAAGCCCGTTTGCAGTGGTGTCGGGCTCATTCGCACTGGAATGTCACTGACTGGAGTAGAATAGTCTTCGGTGATGAGTCCCGCTTTGAACTGAGCCCCGATGACCAGCGAAGGCGAGTATGGAGACTACCCGGACAGCGGTGTGATACCAACCTGACTGTCTTCCGGCGGACAAGCCTACAGCCAGGAGTGATGGTTTGGTGTGCCATTTCATTTCATAGCAGGACCCCTTTGGTTGTCATCCGTCGCGACCTTACAGCACAGCGGTACGTCGAAGAAGTTCTAAGACCCGTTGTGTTGCCGTTCATGTCACGCCATCCTGGGCTTACATTTCAGCAAGATAATGCCCTCCCCACACTGCACATGTTTCTACTGCTTGCCTTAGTCTTGCCAAATATTACCTTGGCCACAAAGGTGGCCGGATCTCTCTCCTAATTGAGCACGTTTGGAGCATTATGTGCAGGGCCCTCCAACCAGGTCGTGATGTTGACGATCTAACGCGCCAGTTGGACAGAATTTGTCACGATATCCCTCAGGAGGACATCCTCAGCATCTATCAATCGATGGCAAGCCGAATAACTGCTTGCATAAGAGCCAGAGGTGAACAAACGCGTTACTGGCTTTTTCACTTTGTGAAGCTGTATCACTTCAATAAATCGTCCAATTTTTCTCAAACAGTAATCATTTGTTTTTCCGTACATGTACATCACTTCTACCAATTTTCGTCCCATTCAGATAACTCCTTCTGGGTGCGTTTTTTTTTTTTTTTTTTTTTTTTTTTTTTTTGTCTAAGAGTGTGTGTATATATATATATGCTATTCCATATTTAAAGCCGTTTATTTTAAGTCAAAAATCAAATATATTTAACCAAAACTATAATATTGAAAGGAAACTTTTTAGTGGCTCTTGAAGAACTGGGAAATTTTGTAAATTGTAACTTTTGGCTCTTCCCTTTCAAAAGGTTGCCGACCCTGGTTTGCGATAAAAGTGTACTTTATTCCGTCCTTACGTGCAGATGTCATGCAAAATATCATCAAATGGCATTCGATAGCGGTCAAAATGAATATTTTCGTTGAAATATGGTACCCGGAAATTTCCGGGTACCATATTTCAACGAATTACAATACTTCCTTTACTTCGTACAAGGAAGTAAAAAATTAGTAAAGGTATTTGTTGATAGAAAAATATATTGCTTGCTTTAGTCTAGTCATGTTTCTACTGCTTGCTTATATTCGTCGAAACTATTCGCTGTCTATGTTGCAGTGTTTCTTATAATTAAACATTAAGTTTAGGAAAAGTCTCACATACTTGAAATTTGACATATATTTTTGACAGTAAATGAAATTGGATTTTTGTATGATATAACCCAGGTGGCAAAGAAAAAAAAAAAAAAAAAAACTAACTTGAAAAACGTTAACTTTACAAATCATTGACGTTATACTGAAATTGATGTTTATCGAACTTCGCACTGATGACGCGGCTGTCGGTAAATTGAGGTTCTAGCATGTTGATATGCGCCGTCATCGGTTTATCTTCATTGCTCGATTTTGTTCAAGTTCCTTGAACTGTTCTTGGCCAAATGTTATGAATAAAATTTTAAAATTGACCGTGTAATGCTTGTTTAGAAAAAAAAAAAAAAAAAAAAAAGGCTATTATAAAGTCTTTGGGAGTTTCATTTAACGTACCAAAGGAAGCATGTATGATCTATGCTTTTCAAGAGACTAAATACTGGTTTCCCGAGACTATTCTTTCAAAAGAGTGCGTAAAGAATTAAAACGGTTCAGTATTCGATGACGCGAAGGTGGAAATGTTCTTTGTAAAGTGCTCTGCGAAATTCGGTTTTATTGCTTCGTCTTAGGAAATGCTATTTAACCCTTTCGACACGGCGCGCCTTTGTTCCTTGACACATGGGACGCATGGGCAAAGCATAGGAGTCGAAAATAGTCGTCTTGCAATCCGGGGATTTTGCTTTCCCTTTAGAAATGCTTATGCAAAGAAACGGAAGAAAGACGTGTTTAGTGCAAAACGATTTGGAAATTTTTAAATGTATACAGTTTCGTAAAATATAGTTTATGCTTTTGCATTGTAATGTGAATGTTGAAAGATAAATCAGTTGATTTATAAAAGAACTTATGAAATTAACAAAATTATGATCGTAGTGTGATTCAGTTTTGTTTTGGAAAAGTGTGGTAAATTAAAGATAAAAGAACATGGTACCACCAGATCTCACACCACCTGCATCCAGTTCGAAATCTTCGCGCGACTATGTAACAGTGCATAAGATTTCTCTTTTAGTTTTAATTAAAGAATTTTGTCATGTTAGACAGCGTACTTTGCTTAAACCGGTAGACGCAAAGCCCGACGACAGTGCTTGGGACCATTCATTTCGACAAGATAGAGACTTTGCTTCCACTATGTTGAAATTAATTCAAGTAATTTCTGATTTTATAATTTGTTTTCTTATTTTTAGTTTCTACTGTATAACTGATGTGTTTGTTCGTACGTAAAGGTTAATTAATAATTTCAATTTAATTATAGTAAACACATTGAATTATAGGTACTTTTCCGTTTCGTCGGCGCAAATCTCACCAAGCAGACTTTATTGGCGACAACACACAATATACACATAATAAATGTTAGTTCTAAGAAATTTTTAGTTTTATGGTATAAGCATTTTAATATCGTTTAAAATTTTGTAGAATTGGGTGCCGCTTCGATTAGCGACAATTTTTTTAGCTCTAGTGTACAATTGGGTGCCCCTTCGATTAGCGACAATTTTTTAAAATATTTTGGCGATGAAACCTCACTTCTCGTTACCAGGATCGTTTTAACTTTGTTTTAGCTTCCTGATTTTATTTAAATGAAAATAGATTGATGTCTGCATGGACAATTTTAAGGCAAGGCACAATGCCTAGTTTGTGCAATTCTAGGATGTTTTTTTAAGTGAAAACAGATCGATATGTACATGGACACAGAATTTGTACAATTCTTTGACTTCTTATTTTGGTTTGGTGTAGCGGCCATCATGAAATTGTGCCTTCCTGGCGCCGATCTTGGTATCAAAAAAGAATCGCCAAACAACAAAGATCACCCAATTGTAAACTTTTGGTAATTATCTACATTAATTTTAAGGGTACTATTCCGTTTCGAGGGCCGTAAAAAAATTGCAGCGAAAATGTATGCGCAAAAGCGCCAAATCTAGCAAAGCGCCCATTTAACAGCACGCCAAATCAGGCGTACGCACTGATTTCAGTTTGCGTAAGTTTATATAGTTCTATATTTCTTAAGGCGCCATTGAAATACTAGTTTAACTTTTAAATACTTTTTTGATTTTAAATTCTTCTTTGATATCCTATGGATTTAAATATTTAGGAATTGCCCATGACGAAAAGTGTGCAATAGAATTTTGGGTAAAGTGCAGAATCACCCATTGCTTGATGCATTTTTAAGAATAGCACATACTTGGTATCTATGTACATATCGACCCATTTCCACTTAAAAAAATCCCAGAATTGTACAAAAATGGCACTGCGCACATCCTTGACTTTATATATGTACACATCGACCTATTTTCACTTAAAGAGTAAAAGAAAATTGACAAAAATCTAATTGTTTTTAACCGTGTAAAAAGCGGTAAACAAATAAGTGGGCGATTCTGTACTTTAACCGAGAATGTTTTCAAAGAAAAGGCATCGTTCATTATCGAAAATTATCTTTGAACAACCAGCAAGATGAAATTGTGCTTTAGGGATCACTCGGTAGCGAAATAGCGATGCAGGTGTCCATTCAGTTATGTTTAGCAATTTTTATATAAATTATAATAATGATCTGAAATAGTTATTTACTCTTATGCTTCCATTCAGTCATATTTAGCCTTTTTTATATAAATTGTAATAATAAAAATGTATTATATGAAATTAAACTTTCATCTAAATTAAAACATCAATCTTAGTTATTTACTATTATACTTCCTTTCTTGCGTTAGGGTTGCCGCAATTCTTTTTGGCAGCACTGGCATCAACAATAGTTTGGCGATTTTTTACGGGCCTCAAAACCGAATAGTACCATTTTAAGTTACATCTTAATTTGGAATACGATGTTAAGTGTAAGAATTATTTCAGTTCGTATGAATATCTAGCTTACTCAGAAATTATGTGAAACTACAGTGCTTCACTTTGCTAATGCATTCTCGTTAGAATTAATGAATTTAACCCTTGACTTTGCCTTTTCTATATTTTCGCCTTCGGGGGAGCAGTGTGATTGCACCCTATTTGACTTACTTACCGCGAATTTCCTTAGGCATAAAATTGAACTATCTGGGTAAAAATTCTATATAATTGTATGCCAGTATTGATAAAGAAACAATCAATCTGATAAGAAATGGCTGCAGCTTGTTTTGAAAATGAGGCGTAGAAGGTTACCAGCGAGGATATTCCCTTTGGCATTGGTTGTATTATTTTTGGCCACTTTAACGTTTGCACTGGCAAAATGTAAAAGTACCAAATTGGGTAAACTAAAATTATAAATATTATTTAATTTGATTTATTTTGTACGTACAGATTAATTATTTTTCAAAACTGTAAAAAATAGAAGTAACAATGTATGTTTTAAAAATTATACATCATTATGGTTCATTATTCGAAAACAATTAAAAAAATTCACAGTATTAAAAAATATCTAAATCGTACATGTCACTTTTTTTGCACCATTTGTTTAGCAGTTGTGTTTATAATTAATTATCTGAGTTAAAATGATATTTTTTCCTACACCGTCGAATTTGATCTGCCTGTGAAGAGATATCTATAATTAGAGAGAGGGAGAATTAATTCCTTTAAATGACTGATTAAGAGAAAATTAGCATAAGAAATGTGGAACACTTTCAGGAGCAATTTTATTTAGCAGGTATTTCATTGTTCAAGAATGAAATAACTTTCTTTAACCCTTTTTATAATTCATTTCATGTTGTATTACTTTCTAATTTTGTCCTGTATGAGCAATAATTACAGATCCTACAAATGATTTAAAAACTGTATTTTGATAGATTAGTACTTCTAGTGAATCATACACCAAAATATGAACTTTCTAAACAAATTGATATAATAATTGACTGTGTGCCACCCGGACAGTATAGTGGCTAGGGGAGCTGACTGCGTTATCGAAGGGCTCGGGTTCGAATCCTGGAGAAGGCATGTCTGTAACTGTTCGTCCCCTCATAGGAGGCAAAAGTGGCACACCTTTTAATGCTTCCATAATAAATGACCACCGCTTCTGGCCTTAGTAGTGGCCAAGCTGAAGTTGGCTGAGGGCCTTCCATCGGTTAAAAAATAATAATAGTAATAATTGACCATACTCTTGATTTCCTTACATAAAAGGATCTTGTGCTATTTTAATGAATAAAATGTACTTTTTGGGGGTACCATCTCATTGAAGCCATATCATGCATTTGGGCTTATTTCTTCTCTCACGTCGTTGTCTTGTTACTAGGCAAAATAAAATGATTATGAACTGCAACAAGGATCATTCTGTATTTTTGCAGCAAAATCCTCCAAAAATCCATTGGGGGATAAAAACATGGCCAATCTATTTTTTTTAAAATTAGTTTTTATCAGTTTCCACAAATTTATTGCGTTAAATGGCTTTAACATTAGTATGAGATAACAAGAAACTGCACATACCTCTGCTAGGTAATTTATTCCAATTAAAAGTAACCATCCGCTAAGCTTTGTGATGATTCATATGAAAATGGGATGAGTCATCTGAACCGAAAATGCAATCGAATGTGATGAATCATCTAAGATTTACTTTCATATCCTTTGTGTAAAGTTTTATAGAGATTGTAAAATTGTGTTCTAAAGCCAGTTAACTGTTGCAAAAACTTCAGTACGCTATAAACTCAGTAATGACATTTTTCAAAAACAAATGATAAGTATGAATTTTTAACCATCAAGATGAAGATTGGCTGAGAGAGGTCTTTCTTCTCAAATTTTGCACTCACTTGCACTCTTAGAACTTTTCCCCAGCTGTAAACATATGGTGCAGGTTTAAGATGACATTTTCAATGTTATTTTAACCTGCACCACTTCTGCACTGAAGGTTTAAGATGAAAATGTCATCTTAAACCTTCATCACTTGCAGGTTTAAGATGACATTTTCAACAGTTATTGCTCTGATTTTGAAGTTTTATGCTACCCAACTCGTAGCTTTCCTGCTTGACAACATGCTCAATGTTTCCTGATGCTGGTATAGCCTTTTCCTGCTTCTTTCAGATGTAACAACTTCTGCAGTGGCAAAGTGCCACATTTCTCTTTCCTTTAGTTAGAACCTTTTCACCTAGAGAACGTAACTTAGATTTCTTCATATGCCAGGCATTTCAAGGGGTTCGCCAAGGAATTAGTGAGATCACGGAAAGTATCTCCTGCTAAATGTCAGTATACCTATAAAGTATCAAAATATGTTCCCATTAGCCTCACCACTTCAGCTTCAGAAAGATGCTAAAATGTTGTGCTGAATAGGCTGCCTGTTATTGTTCATCATTTGAAATATTTAAAACTGCAATTTGTAACATTTCTTTTAGTTAAAAATCATATTAATTATGCTTCGCTATTTGGCTATAAAACTTCAAAGCGATATTGCTTTGGAAAATTATCTTCTTACTCCTCTTTTTTAAAGTTTTTTTAATTTGTTGGGTTGAGAAATAAGTAATGGCTGTTCTTTTAATTTAAAAAATTTTTATTTTAACAAAACAAAAAACAATAAATTAGTCAATAACATCCGAGTTTCTGGACTTTCCCCATAGACCCAAGATGTCAAACTATAGCCATTTGGCTACAGCCCATTCCTTCAGCTAATTCTCGAGTTGTTTGATGCACATTTTCATGCAGAAGTTGATTCAAACAGTCTTCATCAAACTCATTTGGTCGTCCAGAACAAGCAGTGTCTTCAAGGTCGAAATTTCCATTTTTTTAATTTGGCAAACCAATTTCTTGCAGTTTGTTCAAGCATCGCACCTTCTTAACAAATCTCTTATGCAGCATTGGCACCTTCATTAACCACCAAAAGAAGAAGAAGGCGTTGAAAATGCTTATTTTTGTTGACTTGACCCTCCAATTTAATGATCTGAAAAGTAACAAAAATGAGCTCAGACAAAAAAATCAAATATGCCGTCTTGTAGAAGGAAAGGTACTCTTTCGAATAACACAAAACGTTATGCCAAAACATTTTATTTTTACCACATAATTGTAAACACAACATAAACGGCCATTACTTATGTTTCAACCCAATACAGTACAAAGTCCGAAATCAGGACATCCATTATCCAGAATGATCTAAAATCCGGACCTCAAAACCACCAACAAAATTTTTCTCGTAAGCTTTACGCATGCGCATTTAATTTCCCCCTCTGCGCATAATAAAACATCTGGAGAGTCCCAATTCTTAATTTCTCTTACACACTAAATAAAATACTTTATTATTAAAGAAACAATCATTATAGCATAAATTTGTATGATCAGTAATTTGGCTCCGTTCCTGCGTATTTGTTTGGCATGCATCTCAAACCGAAACATTCTACATAGATACATCATTGATCTGACACCAACCTGGCAAATCATTATTTATTATACTTTCCTTTCATTACCATATGTTCATCAAAACATGACAACTTGAGCAATGACTCATGTAGCGATACCTAAACAATTTTTTTATGTTAGTATTTGAATAATAAAGGAGTGTGGTAACCTTTCATGTTGACATTATGCTTGACGATGATTACAGATTTCAGTTGCGCTAAAAAATGTTGGCAGGGAAAAATTAAACAAAAATTTCTTTCCATATGCTTAAATAGATTTTGTTGATGATACTCATAGACCCAAAGATTACATTTAGATCATAAATACTTCATTATTTCATAAATGGTGATTTCATATTTTTAATTTTATAATTTCTACATGCCATCTTACTAGATTTAAACTGATGATCTGTTATCCAGAAAAATCCCAAATCCGGAATCGCCTAAATCCCGACTAGTCTGGATTTTGGACTTTGTACTGTATTAATATTAATGTGTAAAAATAAATATGATCAAAATTTATAATTTTTTTCTAAAAATATTAGGTGCTTTCTGATTATCTACGTGCTCCAACAAAAAGTTTTAAGTTCTTTAAGGTGCTTCCACAAAAAATTCAAAAAGATCCTTTTTCTTTTTTCTTGTGTCATATACAGTGGGTGGACTTTCCAATGCCATACTCCTCGCATAATTTTGAGACGGATATGCCTTTATGCATTTTTTTGCAGCAATTCCACTTTTTGTTTAATGGACATCAAAACATGGTTTTGCTTTGTCGATCCTTTGGCAACTCCAGAATTGGAAACTCTTCTCGACATAATCAAAAGTTCAAGCTTAGTTTTTATAAAATTGCCGTAATAGTAACAATCTGCAAAAAAAAATAAGCTGTATCAAATTAGAAGATCAGGGAGCAGCGCAGTCTGCTACATTAATTGAAATGCCTTATAATCAGTAAAGATAATTGTAGCCTAGTTTAATAGCATCTGTTATACATTATTGGCTGTGTATCACAAGATTGGCGACGAAAACCAAGTTGTTTCGCTAAATTTTGTCTTGCTCCTATTGCATACTGAATTAAGCCTGAATTGTATAAGTTTACTTATTTACTATAAACTACGTTTATTTCTTGCGCATGCTTAAAACTAATCCGAGTTCTGAATAAATAAACTCCCACATATACTTAAGGCTTTATCTAGAGCCAGCGCTCGATACCGCCTGGTGCAGTCTCTACAAGTCCTAAATTCTGCTACAAAGCGCTTTATTAAGTTCTAATATTTTACCGCGCTTAAACTTTGGATCCCAGTGCTTTCCCTAAATCATAAAAACTTCTCATCCCTTAATTTTGCTGCTTGGTGCTTCCCCGAATTCCAAAAATTTCGTCCTCCCTAAATTCTGCCACCGCTTCTGGGTTTATGTTGAATAACATATCAGTTATTCTTAATTAAAATAGCACTAAATGTAGTCTTTGGCCTATGAGTTTCATTAACAATATCTATTTTTAGCATATGAAAAGAAATTTTTGTTGAATTTTTTCTCGTCACCATTTCTTAGAGAATTTTAAAATCTATAATCATCGCCAAGCATAATGTTAGCATAAAAGGTTGCCATACTCTTGTTATTCAATTACTAATATAAAAAAAGTTTAGACATCACAGCATAAGTTATTACTGAAGCTGTCATGTATTCGTAAACATGCAGTGATGAAAGAAAATATAATAAATAATGACTCGCCAGGTCGGCGTCAGGTATATAAAATAGGTGAATTTTTCTGTTTGAGATGGAACTAAAAATGAAATGCACATGCGTAAAGCATTAACAAAAAAAATTTTTGTGGCTCCGAGGTCTGGATTTTAGAACATTCCGGATATTGGATGTCTGTATTTTGGACTTTGTACTGTGTATGGTATTTTCTGCTTCCTTCCAGCATGCCTTCATGATCTAATGACACATATATAAATTTAACACATATCGTAAGTCGTGCTTTCGAGACATCCATCAGCTCAGTAGAACCGGAGATATAGAACGGTCTCTCTTTTTTTTTTTTTTTTTTTTTCAGTGTATCTCCCATTCTACTGGGCTGATGGATGAAATTCAAATTGCGTTTTTCATATTTGAAAGCACAACTTGGGATATATATTAGATTTATATATAGAGCATTGTTCTAATAGTATAGGTATTTTGACATAAAATCAGACTTTTTCTGAAATGGCATCGCAGTTCCATATTTCGATTTTACTACTCAAATTATACTTAAATATTAAATTTTGTAATTTTTCATCAGAAATTTAGAGAAAAATTTATCTTGCCGCATTTTTTTCAGTTTGTGTCAAGAGTAATTCACTCCACGAATTTCTTAATTTGTAGCAACCTATTTTCCTTTCCTTTTTTTCATTGTACACAAGGGGGGAAAAGTCATTGTTGATACTTTCAAGTAATTTTAACAAAGTGCATAAACCACATTTGGTGGTATTATTGGTTCTGACAAATATGCCAAATTTCAAAATGTGCCACTATGTAAATTCATGTATATCTTAATAATAATGATAATTTTGAATAAAACACTCTAATTTTTTGCAGGTGTGCCTAGAAGTACATCTATTTTAAGATGATGTTAAAAATTTTATAGGTTATAATACAAAATTTTTTTTCAAAAAATGTATAAAAAAAGTTTTAAAATACAAATTTAAAAAATAAATCTAAAAAATGAGCAATTTATATTTGAATTAAGCCTAGATTTTGAATTTGTGAAATCAAGTAAGTTTAATAAAAAAAAGAGGTATTAATAAATATATATCAAATTCAATGGTACTGTTTCATTAGAGTGGCATCAGTTAAAAATGGGCCACTTTTTTTTGCCGCCAATTCTCACCAAGTTTTAAATTAATTCTGTAAAAAGTTAATTTTTTTTTTTTTAAGAAAGTAAATTTTTCTTTTTAATTCTGTAACTTAGAATATTCTACACATAAATAAAAAATATCAAAGCAAAACAAAATAAAAACTAAGCACGTGGCATAAAGTTATGAATATCATTCAACATTGCAAAAAAAAATTTAGTTTTTAAATATAGTTGATGCCACATATATTCTATTAAATATGATTCTGAATAGTGGCGAGCAGTGCCCCTCTGATGTTTATTTCTCCATGTAGCAGTGCCCCACAATTGCTCCACAGTTTGGATATGGCATCCAGTTTTGGGGTTTACAAAATTATAACTGTGATTCGCCATGAAATGTTCGCACCCAGCATTCCGTAGTTATTGCTTGTATCCTTTACAGCAGTCTGAAAATATAATGCTGCCATTCAGTTTTCTTGAATGGCAGTCATCAATGTCGTAGCACAACAATCAGGAATGGTGGCTAGAAAACATTCCTTGCTTTCACGGCATAAATCCCCAAATACTCATTGTTTGGGAAGAATACATCAAATGTTGTTTTTCCTTCTTGTAAAAAGACTTTCGTCTATTTCTACGATTTTGTTGGTTCCACCGATTTTAATTCTTTTACGAGGCATCAAACTATTTGAACATACCTCCCTCAAGTAGTTATTCCAGTTTACTGCCGTATTATGGCTCATTTCTAATTAAAGTTCGCAAAATTAAATCGACGTCAGTTCTTGACACCACAGATAGATGAAACGAACGGCATTGAGAAAAGTAAGACATGAGCCTTCAAACATGTTTTGGTTCTCAATCCTTTTTTTTTTTTTTTTTGACAGCAAGAACGTACATAACAATGCCATATATATAAGAGCTTTGTTTGAGTCCAAAGTTAACTTCATTGAATGATTTTGTGAGCAAAGTCTGTTGCTATGAATTATTCCTTTATCCTGAAAGAATCATATGGCAGCCTTTTTGTCATTAGGTAACTGCCAAATTGTGTAATCCATCATATTTAAAAAAATGGTGAAATATGGCAAAAAAAATAACCAGTGATGATGTTTCAAATGAGACCTAGAACTCTCAAGCCATGATATTTTAAATGTAAATATTAAAAATAATGAGCGATGATATTTCAAATGGAAAGAATTCTTGAGCCGCAATATTTCAAATGTTAAATTCTCGAGGCAAGATATTTGGGTTGGTTGTTGCCACATTTGTAACTGACGCCACTCTAGTGGAATTGTACCAATTCAATTAACATTGAGGAGTTAAAATTTTGAGAGTTAAATTTTCAAAAACTACTCGTACGATTTTTCACAAAACTTGGCAGTTTGGCATAATTTGAGTTGTAGAATCGAAATATGGAAAAAAATTGGCATGTCATTTAAAGAAAAGTCCAATTTTGTGTGAATATACCTATATTGGAACAAAGCTATATATAAATATAATACATATTCTAAAACTTGTTTTCGAGACATGAAAAACGCAAGTTGAATTTGGTCAATCGGCCCAGTAGAACGGGAGATATAGAACCGTCCTTTTTTTTTTTTTTTTTTTTTTTTTTTTTTTTTTTTGCTGTGTGCGTACCTATTTTCATTTTAAAAAACTAGAATTGCTCACCATTGCACACAGCCTCATCACTGAGCACCAGCCATGACCACAAACTTCCTAGAACAATTGCAACTTCAACATACACTCCAATCTATTAAAATTAAAAGAGAATTTGTTTTTAACCTTTTAAAAACAGGCCATTTTAAAAAAGAAAGTAGCAATCAGAAACACAAATCAGATGACAGAGACAAATATGATGCAACTCCTTTGATTCGAGTTATAAAAACGTAACATTTCTAGAAAAATGTCCTGTAGATGAAAAAAAGCTGTTATATTAATTTCATTACCTAACAACAAAATGACAAAATTTGGTGTGCACCCAGTATTTTACTTTATGCAGTAATAATAAATGAAACTTATCCTCAGTTCTCTCCTTCCATTACACATTTTGAACATACTTTAGTCACTCGATGCTTTTAGTCACTTCCCATAACTCTACACATCCAAAACCATCTATATAGTAGTTTTTTCCCTCTACCAATTTCATACTTATTTCAGAAATTCTACATTTTTAAAATCTTGCAATAAAAATTTTCTCCATACATTGTTCAGTCATGCTTTTTTTACCCTTTCACTCTAAAGGGTTTAAAAAAAAAACCCCAAACTCAAATAATCATCTATACTGCAGGATGCACCAAGATCATATATACTGATCAGTGATCAAAACACTCTTTAAGCCAAAGAATTCTTTTCTGTGTTTTTGAGTAGTTATACTTCTAAATTTTAAATCAAGCATTCAATATTTTCATTCGTTTGGTAAATCTTAATGACGCACTTTTGAGCACTAATTTGTTGTGTTAAATGCTAACACATAGTAAAGTAGATTTATAATAAAAAAAACTTACACAGTAATATAAATATGACATTTCATCTCAACTCAGAAAGTAATTTAAATTTTCTTCAAATATGAAATTGAGCTTAACTATAACATTATAAACCTAACATTTTAAGTCAGTTAAAACATCATTTGAATTTTCTTTAAATATGAAGATATAGCATAACTATAACATGTTCCTAGAAAGAGGTATAGCTAAATATTGCATCATAAAAGGGTGTGTCCAAGCCTAACTAAAGAGTGCTTTGATTTGTGCATCATCTAGAATTGAGCTGTAAACCTGTCTTTGGAGTTCTTGTAAATGTCTTTGGAGAGCATTTGCAAAATCTTTGACAACTAATTTTTGGCATCTAGTGTGTGAAAAGCAATAGCTATTTTCAAAATGCAAGTTTGCTAATTCCATACAAGAGCAGTAAATCAATTAAATTAAGAAAGCAAGAAACATCAATTATAAAACACTTAAAATTTTCAAAATATCCTTTTTTATGCTGCTGATCTTCCTAAATGGACTGCAATCTTTTTGCTTATAAAAAAGGGGGGAACTGCTTAAACTTGATGCCTTACTACTTCCACATTGCATAGCAATCAAAACAAACATGTGCTATACTTGCCATATAAAGAATTTTTGCTGACTTCGTGGGTTGTCACATAGCTATATTGGTGGTATACTACTTTCATCTGATGAATACTTCTTCAGAACTTTTTGGCAGGGGTGTGGATAATTAGAAGGTACCAATATTTATTTATATTATGAAATTGGATAATTCATTTTATTTTATTAATATTCATTACTTTTCTAACTAGAATCCGGATATGGATCTGAAACGTTTAATCAACATTATTCATCCAGTCATGCATTCAAAAACTTATCAGCTATTTATTGACAGGTAAGTGTGTTCTACATATGTAATAGCTTTTTAAAAAGTAAGTGAATTTTTATATTTGTTAACAAGAGTAAGTGTTTTAAATTACATGTTATGCCTGTTTTTGGCCTAGCATTGTTAAAGTGGTGAATTTTTTAAATGCTAAGCAAAGGTTTTTTTACAGCTCTTTTTTTAATGCTTAAAACTATTTTAATAGTATTTTAAAATTATAATTTTATTAAAATTTTTAAAATATAAACTGAGAAAGTAAAAGCTTTGAATTGATGTTATATAAGTACTTTTTGAAATATTTGCTTGGTTTTACACAATAATATTGTACATAAACTAATGGCTAAAATAAGTAAAAAATGGTTTCCCTTGTGTTATAGTCGCCTCCATGAAATGAAATCATTGCCTTCGCATTTCATCATTAAAGTTGAACTCTAACTGAAAATGAACCCTACTTAAAACCTTGTACATATTCCAGCCAACAATCTCTTTTGTTATTTTTTAAGTGCTTTTTATACCATTTAATGGATAGGAGTTCTTCTGTCGAAAGTAAAGGAACTGCAGTGTTTTCTGAAATGTTAGCTGGGAACTGTAGAATAAATTTTCATTAAAAATGTCTTTCTTCTTCCTGCAACTTGCATAATCTCTGAATGAGTGTATATGAGCCAGTTTCTCTCAGAAAGTCCTCCATGAAGGTATCCCTTCCTTTGGGCAGGTAGCCCAAAAGAGTGAATAAACCAATTCAGACCAAACTAAAACAATTTATGTGCTACTGCTTAGGAAATTAAAACATTTTTGTAGTCATATTAATAGTAGTTGAAAAAATTATATGCTAGAACTTCCACTAGAAATTATATGCAAGAATACTCTCAATTAACTTTGAGTAAGAACAAGATGACATCCATGGTTAACAAAAAATCACAATTAATTCAAGAGCAGTTGGAAGCAGACACAGGAGAGTTAACAATTTACTTGCACTTTTAAAGCAGTTTAATTTGGAGAATAAATTCATTTGGTGATGTAGATTAAATCAGTATTTGAAACAAGAAGATACACTTCATAACAAAAAAAAAGCAATGTTTTTATTTGTATTATCCTTGAATTTCAATATGCGTTGCTGGGTAACAGTAAGTTAAAAGCTGTATCTGCTTTTGCAATCATATTCTGTACACAATGGCATTAGCCAGAGGTTTCGCCACCTGAGGCAATCCCAACATTTGCTGTTTTGGAGTGGTTCCTGAAGGAGTAGTTTCCTTCATTGATACTCCAAAAAATTACTAAAAAATATCATAATAACATATAGCAGGGGGAGGGGGAATGGATATTTTTTAAGTAAAATTTTAATTCTAACATTTTAGAATTATATTGTTATTTTGCTATTTTTCCACTCACAAAACATTTGATGATATAGAAATCTATTTTATTGCTTCAATTGCTATAATCAGAGAATTTCTTTGTAGGTCTTAAATACTTTGTAAATAATTTTTATTAAGAAAATTTTTCTCATAAATAGCAGCACTTTCAGCAACTGTGGGAAAAATTTACAGTAGTATTTAAATATTTGGGACTTTTTCTAGAGATTCCATTGTAGAAAAAATTGCAAAGTAATACTCTTTCATGTCCCTGTTTTGGTGTCTCTAACAGTAATGGATACAAAATGTTGAAATATTTCACTCTTAATGAGGAATTCGTCGTTGTTAATGTCATCATGATCAAAATTTATTTTATTATTCACATTTTTCATTGAAAATTTTGGAGTAACTAGGATTAGGGTATATAGCCATTAAAATGTCATAATGATTTCTTGAAGTACTTTACCGAGTGTAAAAACCATTTTTCTTATAAATTCATTTCCACATGGCAATCTAAGATCTCATTATTCATTGCCTGCCTCGATAATCCATTTGAGTACTCTTGTATAATATTGTTTCATGTGAAAGATGCCAAAAATGTACTGCCCAGGCTGGACTGCTTCTTCTTTTAGCTATGCCTCTGTTTATGCAGCTGTGGTATGTCCTACTTTCATATACATAATGTAACTCTACTTTAATAAAACATCTGAATAAATATTTTATTTAATTTACAGAAAAAAAAAATGAAAATTTGCAGAAAAAAATAATAGATAAAAAGCTAAAAAAGGCAAAATAAAAAATAAATTTAAAATTTAATGTTGAAGGGCACATATTTATTAGATGTTTCTGATGCTTACAGAGGCTATATGACAGAAAGATTGTTTAAGATGGTAACTGAATATTAGTCAATATTTTCCAATACATTACTAGCAATACTATGACTGTGTTGCTAGTAATGTGTACCAATACATTACTAGCAATTACTGTGACTTTTTAACAAAATACTACATGACTGGAAATAGATGGTTGTTTCTGCTTCATTTCTTGGCAAGTCTAATTATTTCATGATGCAAACTTTAGTAAAAATGAGATGAATAAACATTGTCCCATGGGGATCTTCTTCAAAAAGGTGCCTCCAATTATAAAGGTACCTGCATCTTTATTTAAGCTGACTGTTGTTCATAAAGACTGGAAAAATGATGCCATGCAAATATCAAGTTTTAACAAAAGTTTCCCAGCACTGCAAATATTCCCTGCACAAGTAGTTCGCATTGGCATTTTTAATTATGTTTTGTGAAACAATTTTTGGTATTTGAAAGAAAAAGACTGGTTTTAATATATTTTTACAAATTTCACTGTGTAGTGAAATTTGTAAAAATATATTGTTATCATTAAGTACAAGGTGTCTGAAATGGAACTGTCATGCTACCAGATTAGAACCATTATTTACTTTCAGTTCTGTAGCAAAAAGTCAGCTACAGAATGTCACCAAATCATGTGTATAGCTTTAAGTACTAATGTTGTATCATATGACACTGTAGAGGTTTAGTACTGGAAGTTTAAAAATAAGGACTATGGTATTCAAGATGCAGAGCGCTCTTGCTGTCCTACTGATATTCATGAGGCCTGCCTGTGAGAACTTGTGGAAGAAGATTAGAAACCAATCACCCGAGAGCTTGCTAAGGAGTTAGACGTTAGTGCTATGTCTATTTGTTGCCCTGTGCATTGCATAAACTTGTACATCAAGTTCAATCACTGGGTGCCGCATTAACTGAAGCAGATTAGGACCGAAGTGTTCAAGCCTGCACTGATCTGCTAAAATCGATGTTACTTTTTGGACTGGATCATCATTTGTGATGAAAAGTGGATTTATTTCAGCAACACAGGCCAAAAAAGGAGTTTGGTCTGCACCCAGTGAGCCCATCGACAGCGTCACAAAGTGCAATTTAACTAACAAAAAGATCATGCTTTCTATCTGGTGGGATTGCCATAGCACTATCGAGAAAGAGTATCTGGAAAAAGCTAAAACTCTCAATAATAAGGTGTACAGCATGATACCAGTCTGTATTGACGCTGTTGTCAAGGAAAAACATCAAACTGAGTTCCAACACAAAAAGGTAATGTTCTGTCAAGATAATGCAAGACCACATGTGTCTGCATTCCCCAGCTGGACTCTGTACTGACTCGAATGGGATCTCTTGCTACACCCATATAGCCCCGACATCGCTCTTTCGGATTTTACCTTTTTCAGATCTGAGCTACATCTTGCTGTTGCTATCTTCCATTCTGCACAAGATGTCCAAAAGGAGGTTGATCTGTTTTTGGACTCATGGCCGCCAAGTTTCTGGACTAAAGGCTTTAAAACAAAAAATTAGCAAAACATTGGAAGAAAATCATAGATTTGAGTGGTGATTACTAACCACACTAAAGGTACTGCTTTCATGGTTGCTTTTTTTTTTTTTTTTTTTTTTTTTCTAACTTTATTGTAACTTTATATTAAGTTTTCTAACTTTATATTAAGAACATTTTTTGGCAAAAAACTTTCGTTACAACCAGATATGCACTTACTCAAATTTATTTGATGCTATAACTAGTTGGCATAATTACTGTTAATTTGGAGAGGGGAGCTATCTCCTTTTTCCCACAGCCACACTAAAAGTAAACATAAAAAAAATTGTAAGAAATAAATAACGTGTACTTTTTGATTATACATCCGCCAAGCACTTTGGCCAGTTCTTTAATTGTAAACAATTTTTAATTATAAGAATAATTTATAGATGGCAAAAATGCATAGATGGAGATATATAGGCCCACTGTATGGCAGGTGATGACCAGTAAATCATACCTGCCAGGCTTGTTCCAAAAAGCATGGCAGGAGCATAACAAAAAGTTCCAAATAATGTTATCTTTCTTGAAAAGTCTTTTACAGCTGTTAAAGTTGCCATAATGATTGCAGAAAGCAAAGTTATGGGTTACTTTGTTGACAGTATATTGGCATGTACCAGTTAATGTCCAAGCACCTGTAAGGCTAACTTATTTTTGGGGATGTTAGAATTATTAGATTTTTCTCCCATTAAATTAGTCAGATTGGCTATTCATTTTTTAAAAATATTTTGGAAAGTTTTCAGTTATCTGGAGCAGCTTTTACTATTTAAGACTGAGAACCCTACAAGGGTTGATTGTGATCTTGGGGCATCAGGAGGAAATTTCTAGTGTTATTGAAAATCATGCTCAGTCTAGGTGCTAAATCTGAAATCGTCAGTGCAAAAACTCATCAAGATTGTACCATTTCATAATTCATTAAAAACTGTTTTATCAGTTGTTTGACACATCATTTTATGCCACTGATAAAAACTGGGTGTTTACATATTGATACAACAACCTTGATGCACTTGGCATTTTTTTACAGATGAAAAAATAACTTGCAACAAGTAGCAAAAAATCATTTATAAGATATATACACATTTTACATTTTAATCAAGTATTTATCCCAAAAATCAATCAATAAACCTAATTGTTGAAATGTTGCTTGTTAAAATAGGAGGAGTGCCTGAAAACCTATTATGCATGTGGTTTTTTAAGAATTCTTATGCAAATGCGGTTGCCAGAATTTGGCACTTGCTGATAATTTAGTGGCTTCTACTTAGGTGGTTATTCTAATAAGTATCAAAACTGCATGGCTATCAAATGTTCATTAAAAACTTTTTATCAACTTAATATATCATCTTATTAATAAACTTTATGCGATCGCAGGATATTCTGTAAATAAGATTTTTTAGCTGGTTGTGTTGTGCATAGTTTAATATTTTTAGATAGTAATGACTAAAATGGCTTTTTAAGCAAAAAGTTGGATGTTATCTCTATGGTTAACAATTTCTGTTCGAAAAATGCTTACCTTCAGGAAGACAAATGTAATGGGAATATATAATATCTTCATAACTATGAGTCTGTGGAGCTGTATAAATTTGCCTTGATTGAAATTTGGGTCAAATCTGTTTTGCTATAAGTAACAATTGTTGCAGTCTGAAAGGTAATTTATAAATTTAATGCTGCATGAGCTAATAATTCATAGAACTGCAAAGCTGTTCTTTGATTAAAAGTAAATGAAAATATGATAGTGTCTCTTAATATAACATCTTATCAAAAAACGAAAAATTTCTATTGATAAATTTTTTTATGAAATACTTCTAGTGATAATTTTTTTAATGGTTGCTTTAGAAATCATTCAGTGATCAATTCTTCCTTTTAGGAGAATATATATTTTATTACTCGTAGTTAATATTTTTAGTAAGTGAATCTTTTTCATTTATGATTTGAATTATGCACGTTAACAAATATTATTTACATTGCACAATCTGTATATAATTATCAGCTTTAATTACCTATAGTTCTTTAATTCCATGATGTAAAAGTCATTTAAAGAAGCAGCATAATTTGAAATGATAACTAATCTGTCATGACTGGACAGGAGGACTTCATTGGCTTTGTATTATACAACCCAATGTACTTCTAATTTTGTGAATTAACATATTACATTGTCTCCCTTCAAAATTTTCTTCTCCAAACTAAGCTGTTGTTTTGCCATACTTTTTGATTTGTGGTTTCTGTATTACAATTGATTATATGTATTAAAATATTATAGATTTAATATAATTAATTTTTACTTATCTGTATTTCAACAATTTATTTGCAAGCCACAAATTTTAGTCTTTTCTTTAATTATTCATTTTAGATCGCTTGGTATATTGTTAATGCTGGTTAACTGAAAAATTTTCACACATGTTTATTACTTATTAATGTAACATTCTGACTAGAAAATAATTTATGCATTGTTATATATGCATGATTGAAAAGGTGCAGTGTACTTTTTTATCTAATATGATGACATTTTGTGATTTCTATTTAAATATGCTTAATAGAGGAAAATTTTTCAGGTTGCAAAAGCTGAGAAAAAATGGTGTGGCCGCTATAATGGATTACATTGGTACTTTAGATTCCTTGTTGGTTGAGCCTGCACCAATTCTTCCAGTCATCCAGAAAAGTAGTGTTTTAGGTAATTATACAAAACATTTCATTTTGTAAATGTGCAGAACTTTATATGTGGTCGAAGAATTCATGAAGATTTAAAAATATTATAAGAGTACGAATAGCACATAATAAGTGAATATAATAGAAAATAGATTTCAAAACTTGAGGTATATATATTTGATTCAAGTTTTATGACCATAGATTGTATGGTACTTTTCTGTTGACTGGGTGGCACTTAGCACTGAACATAAATGTTAGTATAAAGTCTAACTAGTTGGTGACTCTATTAAAGATAGCTAAAGCATCATGGAAAAAAAAGAAATTGCAGTGGCAGTTATATGTGTAGTATTAAAAGTGTCCTTTAAATGTTTCTTAGTTATTTATGACGTGATATAAACATGCTACCATATTTGCCACTTGATGGCCAGTTAACAGAAAACTATTGATTGTACTGTGCCATATCAAAAATCAGAATAGCATTGAATAATTTCTTCTGCTAATTATTGCATAAGATTTTTACTTCTTTAATATAGTCAAAGCTCACTATATTGAACTTGGCTGTTAATAAAACTTTTTGTTCCCATCCAGTTTTGTGTGTGCTTAATGTTATTTTATATTGTTATGACAAACCTCCAAAAGTGTAAAAATCAGATATATGAATTATGTGATGTCTTTGACTGAAACTTTTTTTATTTTCCTACAAATTTCTGCTCACTTCAGAACAAAAAATTATGAACCATTAAAGTCATCTATGTTTAGGGTATTAGAATTCACATTCCATCTGCAAAAGAAGACACTTTTATGTCATTTTTCGTTTATTTTCATCACACCTTTCTCCGTGCTCTAAAGAAAAGTTGTGTGAGACAGGTTTAACATCCAGCTCTAGAGAAAAAGAATACAATAAACATGACTTAGGACAGTGATTTCAAACTTATAGCCCGCGGGCTGTACGCGACTCCTGACACAACTTTATGCAGCCAACAAATACATTTTAGTTATGTATTTGTCATGATGCTAAGTTTGTAGGTGAAGGAGATCACTAAAACAATAACTAAAAATCTGATGTGTACACTACATGATTTCCTTGTATGGAATATTAAATTATAAGCATTTTCCCCCGCATTTCATTTAAACTTATTTCCTTTAATTTCATTAGAGATATATTTCTCATTCATATAATTCCATTCTCACTTTGCAACAAAGCAAAAATGCATAAAAATTCAAAATATCTACATTTAGAATTGAAAAATATAGAAAATATAAAACAGCAAATACAGCTAAAACAATTAAAACAAATTGTTTTACAATTAAAATTACAGTTTCTATGCAAAAACAAGCAATTTGGCCTGCAGCCAAGAAGTCAGATTTTTTGGTGCAGAAAACTGAGTTTATTTTTTGGCAAAAAAGCACTGAAGGCGTAGAAACTGAATTTGTTATGGATGCTATGCTGAGTCAATATATAATGATAGTTTAATAATTTAAATGATAATTTCAGCATGGATTAAGTATAATTTAATTCACAATAATAAAAGAAGACATTACTTTGTTGTTGCTAAGCTTAGTTTCTCTAGATCGGCAAACAAATCCAGTATTCTGCTAAGTTTCAAATGTAAACAAATATGGCTGCTGTGGCAAAAAGATTAGGCTTAGCCACACTTAAACAACTTTTAAATTGTTGATAATCTTACAACTATAACATGCAGGTTAACTAAAGGCATAAAAACCTTAACCAGAAGATAAGAACAACATAATTCATTCATTTTTAAAGCAAAAAATACACAATTTACAAACATATGAGAATAAAGAAACTGAGCTCAGTAAGTTGAGTAACAGAGTGAATATGTATATATATATATATATATATATATACATACATATATTTATATACTTTTGGTGCGGCTGATTGCAACCAAAAAGGGAGGTGGACATCTATATGTTTTAGCAGTCCCACATAACAAAATTTCATTGTTCTGAGGCTATTCGTTTTTGAGTTATTGCTTTCTTGAAGAAGCTGAATATGAGTACAGATAAATTATTTAGTATATCAAAGTGGGGTAATTGTGTCAAGGAATTGTATTAAAACAGTTTCTTGATTAAAAAAATGTAATAAAATTTTCATGATAAAAAATAAATAAATAAAACCATTGACAAGTTAGATATTGATACATGGATAACAGATTTAGCATTTCTTATGGACTTAACTGGACATTTAAATAATCTTAATAAAGACCTACAAGGAAAGAATAAAATTATCATTGACATGTATACTTGTATTAAACTTCTTAAATTGAATCAAAATATTTAATATATTTTTACATCTTAAAAACTGACTTATTATTTCGCATGATAAATCTAAAAAATATGCAAGATAAATAGCATTATTATGACAAGTGTTTGAAGAAAGAAGTTTTGATTTTAATGCTGTGTAGTCCAATTTTACATTGTTTTCATTACAATTAAAATAAATATGAATAACACTCCAGAAAATCTACAATAGTTGTTAATTTAACAGTATGATGCAAATTTTTACAAAAATTTGAAGATATAGATTTGGTTAAACTTTATATATCAAAAGATAAATGTGTCCAGTTATGAATTTTTTGCAGTAAGAATAATAATCACTTTTTGGGGGAATGCATTTATATGTGACAGTGTTTTTTTGCAGTTTAAAATATATAAGTCTGAGAAAAGAACATGATTGACTGATATATATGTACAATCCATGATAAAGATAATTTTGGGTAATTTTTCTCTAAGGCTACAAACTTTATCAGAATCACAATGCAATCAAGTATCTTGTAGTAAAAAATTAAACTATTTATAATTGTTTACATATAAAAGTATGTACTTTTTTCTTCCTCATATCTTCATACAAGGAAGTAAAAAGTACACACTTTTATATGTAAACAATTATAAACACTTTTATTTTTTACTACAAGATAAAGTAAGTATTGTAATCATGATAAATGTTGGGTATTATGTTTCAACAAAAATTTCCATTTTCACCACTCTTAGATTCATTTGAATAATGTTTTTGTGTGGCATATGTACATACAAACAGAATAAAGGACTCCTTTTCCCAAAACAGGTTGTAAAATTGATTTAAAATGGATTTGGAAGAGATTTTTTCGTGACATCTGTACGAAAGTTTGTGTGTATGTATCTTGCATAAGTCAAAAACAAATGGCATCAGAACATTGAAATTTTGTATATTGGACTGCTATAACATGTACTTATTCACCTCCCTTTTTGGTTGCAATTGGCCACATCAAAAGCATATAAATACATGTATATATATAGTTATGTATTTTTGCTTTGTTGCAATGTGAGAAAATGAAATGACCGAAAAATATAGCTCTAATGAAATTCGAGGAAATAAGATTAAATGAAATGCAATAAAAAACTGTATATAATTTAGTAGATGCTGCAAGGAAGTCATGTGGTATCAGATTTTTTCTTCGTGCATCGAGTTAATTTAATAAAGAAGTAAAAAATATAATTGTTATTGTGTTCTGTATCACATTTTATCCCACATCAAAAGTTTTCTCTGGAAATTTGGAAAGGTTTCATGAAATTTGTTTATTTTTAGTTTAAGTAAGTTATTTAGTGCTTAATTCAATGTATTAGAATTTTTTTAAATAAATGTCATTTTGAAAATTTAGCATTTAGCTGTAAGTATATTTGAATTGTGAAGAGTAACTAAGAGAAATTTCTTGCAGGTACTAAAATTAGGTTTCAGATAAAAATAAATATATATGTAAATTTAAAAATTTTTCTTTTTTGTGCTGTTATTATTGTCTATTTTGTTTTAGAAAATATCTGTAAGGGATTAGACACCTAAAGAAAGCAGAAGAAAGCATCTCGCAATTTCAGCCAGGGAGAGAAGGAAAAAATTAAAAATTTAACAAATAAAAATTAAACTTAGAGAGAAGAATCATAGAAAATACTACTGACTATTACTGAAATAAATTTTAAATGTTTTAAATATGACAAATTAAATTTTTAAGAAATATAATTTTCAAACATATAAACTTATATGTAACACACCACACAGATGTGTCATGGATACATCAAGTTATGAAGAGGTGATATCCACATAGAGGGGTATAAAAAGCAAAATGTGCATAGAAGTGACAGAGAGGTTGTTGGGATTGACAATTTAATGGGAATTCTTGATACAAAAGTTAACAGGACTTGAGCAATAGAAAGAAATTATGTTTATCTATAAAGAGAAAGCATTAGGAAAAATGAAAATTAAACAACTTACATGAAAAGAAATCTTGAATAAAACAAACAAATAAATATTGGACCCTTTTTTTTAAAATTTTGATTCTGTTAAGGTTATAAATGCTCCATTATTTTATAAATTTTTATTTCATATTTTAGATTTTATAATTCGTACTTGTCATCTAACTAGATTTAAACTGATGATCTAATTTCTGGAATCACCTAAGTTCTAAATCTGCATCTTGGACTTACAATGTATATTAACTGTCTGCTCTGAACGTTTTGTATAAAATAAATGCTATTATTATAGCGGCTGGTTGAAAATGGCTAAAGCTGTTGATTATAATCAGTTAAAAACAGCATGACAATAACTGGCAGGAATTAAAAACTTAATTTAGTACAGTAAGGAGTAGCGGACAATTTATTTTAAAATTAAGAACTTTATCATAACATTTAGAGTGTTTATTGAAAGGTTATATAACAGCAAATTCATCATTCAAATTTAGCCTGACCTTCATAAACTAGTATGTCATTTCTGCTTCAGAAAACCAAAGAATTTCTAAATTTATTGTCAGTAAATGAAAAGCTTGAAAATTTTCTTAGACACTTGGTATTTGTATTATAATTTTATTTTCTAACATATCCTTCTTGTGTTCCATAGTTATCTTTTTCTTAATTGCATCATACTTGTAAAACTTTGTTCTACATGGTCAATTATACCTTGATCTGATTTCATGTACTAGCATGTATATTAATCCTAGCTTATTACTAAACAATTCTGCTAACTCTTTTTATGAGGCCTAGGAATTCCCCCTTTCTTTCGAGAAGAGATGTTTTAACCAAGCCTTTGGCAAAGATATATAAGCCTCATGGCCTCCTCTATCTCTGGTGTAATTTTTTTAAAGATCTGATTAAGATCTGATCACACCCATAAAATAACATTCGTATATAATCATATGTATCATGTGTAATCATAGCAAATATATAATCATATCAAAGCAATTATGCAAAATATCAATATAGCAAATCAATCATGTATAATCATTTACTGTTTGTTTACAATATAACTACTCTTTATAAATAGATTGTTTTTCACTAATTCAGAGTTATTGTTTAAAAAGAAGATTTCCCCTTCCCTCCTCCCTTCTCTTTAAATAATGGATGAAAAGATATATATATCATCTTCCTGTTATTATATATAATGCAGGTGTTTTGTTTATAATGAGAAGTTTTAATCAATATATTTAATTTCTAGGTCTTTTTATTCGACATATGTTATTGGCATTTGATAAATTATCCTTCAGCCTTGTAACCAAATTGTGCTACAAATTTCATGTATATTTCGATGCTGCCTTTGAACAATGCCTTGATGAAAGTGCTGAAATGAACAGCAGTGATTCTCCTTTAGATGAAAAACTTGATGACAGGTTTCTATAGTTTATTTTTTAATTGAAAATTATGTGTTATTTTTAAAGCTATTATGTGGATATTTTTAATTATGTTCATCTGCAGTTATTATGAAGACTTTCAAGTCATTGTATCCCAGAAACAAGCAGAATTTTTTATAGCTCAACAGGTAAGAATATTAAAAACACACACTTTTCAGCATTTATTTATTTATTTCTCAGTATTTTTCTGTAAAATTTTCACCTTAAAAGCTTTATGAATATTTTTGTTGCTCTGTTTATTTTATAGCTGTATTTACTCCTTTCTAAGTATTATGTTGTTATCAAGAAAATATGTCTAATTTAATTCGATTTCCTAATTAAATAGGTTTCTAGTTAACAATCTGTTGCCCTTGATTTGAATAAAGTGCACCAACAGTTATCTATAATGTTTGAAATGTACTGGGTTTTCTCGAAATAAAATCTCAACAGCACGATCATGCTGCTTGGAACTCAGACAATTAAAACAGTTCACAAACAAATGCCATGAAGTGAATCCTTCATCTTAAGAATCAAATCTTAGTCACTGGAGCTGAAATCCAAATAATGTGGTACATGGTAGAGCATTTTTCTGCCCCATCAAATGAATAAATGAGCTAAATCTTCTGCTATGTGCACCTGCAAAATAAAAGAAGATTCTGCTGAAATTTCATCTTTTTTTTTTTTTTTCTCAATTCTAGTTGCTGGTGAAGTTTCAAAATTGAACATTAATACTGTACGCTGAAAATCTGTCCTTGAGTGAAACCATCAAAATCGTGCATGACAATCACCACACCTTCACACTCACTAAGTTCTAATGATTTTTTTATTTTTGTGGGCATATGTTATATCATCACTTTTTTAATTCACATTTGTTTTGGGTTTTGTGATCTGACCCATGTTTCATATGGCATAATGATATAGCATAAGAAAGCTTTCTTTTACACTCATATTTCTTCAAGTTAGTTTGATTAACATCATGTAACCATTTTTGCATTTTCAAAAATTGTGTTATAATTTTGAGAACATCGTGACTACACAACATTAGACTGCCAGCTTGCACAGGATTCTGCTCTTTAAATTACGACACATTTGCATAGAATTGGAAAAGAGAGTCTGTTTGATATAAGATAAGATAAAGTAAGTTCGGCATTAAACTAACATCTGGTCAGGGTGGGGGCCAGAACGTATGCAATCAGTGCGACTGCACCAGGCGGTGGAATTCAGGGTATCAAAACTTTTTAAGAAAAGAAATGGGCAGCAGAATTTTTAATTTGGGGAGTTTGCACCAGACATCATAAATTCTAGCTCCGGCCCTGCATCTGGTATAAGTAAAATGCACTTGTTTCATTTCATAGTGTACACACAACAACAGTGTTGCAACTATTAAAGTACATATATTCCCAGTATAAAAAATGGGTGCTGCCCCTATTGATACAGTGGCTAGCATCTCTAGCTACTCTATCGTCGGGCCTAGGCTCGAATCCCAGAGAATACTTGAATGTTGTAAGTGTATAGTGTGTTTGTAGCATGGGGGCTCATAGAATACATGATAAGTCAAAAATTCTCCTAATTGGTTTGGTGGTAGAGAAAGAGAAATGAAAGACACTTGGGCCTCTCTCCCAAGGGATTTGTGTTTAAAATTTAGATGAAGTTGGGCAAACCTTATTGTCACCTTTAGGGTGCTCAAGGCTCGTGCTAATCACAGATGCAATCTTATGCTTCTCGCCTCAATAAAATTTGTTGACTTGTTCTAATGTTACTATCAGACAAGTGAAATAAGTCACAACAACAGAAAATGGGTATAACTTTTAATAACTCAAAAAAATTATTTAGAAAAACCAAAAATTTAAATTTGTGAAATGCGTATGAGAGATTATTTGTCAAGAAGACAGATTTCTAACATAAAATCTCTTTATAAAAAAAGGGGGAGAAAAAATTGATTTATGTGTAAATTTACCAAACTTTTTTAATGCATTTGAAAAGTGAGGTTCAAAAACTAGACGAGTTTTTAATGGAATAATGCATGTTTTTATTAAAAATTTATGGTTGCTAAGTTTTAGGAAAAGTAGAATAAATACATCATGTGTGTGAAGTGCTCAGGAGGCAAAATGTAAAACTTTAATTTAATATCTGTTTGCTATAACAAGCAAAAAATTAATGATGAGAACAAAATATTGCTAAACACACATTTCAGATAACTATAAAAGTTTTCTGAAAAAGAGAAGTTAATATTTACACTAAATGTGTAACATGCTTTTACAAGCAAGCCAAAAAAAAAAAAAAATGCACACAAACTTTGGTTTAAAAATTCATAATCTGTGCTTTCTAGAGATTAATATGGCAGATCATTTTGAAACTAGATAAGTTATATCTGAAATGCTGTTTATAATTTCTGTTAAAAATACATTTTTATTCCATTTATGATAGCTTCTGTTTAATAAATATATTATAACAGAATACTAGTAAAAATCATATTAATTACATATTTTACATTAATAACTGTTCCACTCAGTATTATATTATCTGCATGCTTTTCAGTATTTCATTGTTTTTTAAACCACCAGTTTTGGGAAACTATAAATATCTTTCTGCTGTGATTTATTGTAAAGAAAATTTCAGAGTCGACTGAAATAAAAACCTGCAATTTATGAGTTGAACTATTTGAACTGTTTTATGATTAAGCAAATATGTGTATATATTATAGGCTGCACTGCTTCAGATAAACGAAAGTGCTGCTCTCTCTCCATCTGATTTGCAACAGAAAATCAAGGAGCTAATGAAAGGCAATCCAGAACTATATGAAGCCGTATGTAAATTTTATTGTATATTTCAAAATAATTTGCATTTCTAAAAAGAGTGGGGAAAGTGATTCAAATTGGCATTATTTTGTCAAATTAAATGTTATTCATTATGTCTTTATGTGTGTTTTATTCCTGATATTGCCTAATTAGAAATATAGAACTTCATCATCTCGCACATTCAGAGTATAATAAAGTATTTGAATACTTGAATAATCACTTAATATACTTGCACATAGCAAGAAATCATTTTTGGTGTGTGAAAGCGTATAAAGCCAATGCCAAGTAATGCTGATTTAGTGATGAATTTCCTTGATTTAATTATTTACATCATTAAATTTTAATGGAAATTAAAATCTTATAAAGCCATTCCAAACTATCAAACCATGTAAAGACTTAATATTTTCATCCAATTTTATTATTATATCTTTCCTTTAGAAAATTATTTTTGTTCTTTTTGGAAAAGAAAAAAAAAAAAAAAAAAAATTCTTCTAATCAGCTACAATCTTTTTTATTCAGATCATAGTTACTAGAAGGATATTAAAAAAGAGTTTCTATTAGCAAGTTGTACAAGCAAAGTACATTTCAATTTTAAAAGATATTTAATGTTAGAATCTTCATTGAAGAATGTTAGCAGGATAAAAAATTAATTCAAAGCTATGAAGCTTGTTCAGTTCTGTTAGAAGAACTGTATCAAGATATGAGGCGAGAGATATGTAAAATACTGTCCTTTAGCATAGAATATTTAGCCATGAAAGGCCTTTAGCTTGCTTTTCACTACAATTTATCATTATATGTGTTTATAAATACATAATACATTAATAACCTTTTAAACTGAAACTGAATAATATTAAGTTGTGTATTGATTTAATTATTTTCATTATAAAAATTGTAATAAAAAATGTTGTTTTCCATAATTTAATGATGGAAAAGTGTATTATTTGATGCCAGAAATTAGTTTTAGTACATAAATTCACTGTAATTTTTGCTTTTATGCAATCTAAACTAAAATTATAATAATAATTTTAATTCATTGAGTATAAAAGATATACATGATAAAGTTCAAAATCAAGACATTCAGTATCCTGACCTCTGGATCACCAGTGGCCTTTTTTAGCCGAAAAACTAGTAGTCTCCAAATGAAATTTTGCATCAAATCACTATAAATGCCTCATTTCAGGTTTCCTTTGAGGCAAAATTTAAGATATTTATATTTCATATTGAATCTGTCTATTGTGGGTTAACAAACTGAATTACCTGAGAGCAAAAGATGGAGAATATTCAATTTTTTACTGTAGAATTGAATTGATTTAAATATTAAAAATGCATTTAATTCATTTAACTTAAATGTATTTATTATATACACTCAATAATTTGAAAGCAAGCAGTGGCAACTTTATGGAAGAAAATGTTCTTTTCTCCACATGAGATTGTGTATCAGAAATTCTAAAGATTTGCTGTTTTTAAATATTTTGTGATTTTGCTGATAAATTAAATTTTATGGGGCTTAAGTGCAAAGAAGATGATATGTAATAAATAAAGTTAAGACACAAAACATTAATAATAAAAAAGATTTAAAAAAAAGTTTTCTAAGCCATCTAACTAAGAAAACTGAACATTAATATGATAAACTGAGAAAAGACTGAAAAAATTTGAAAAAATTTTATGCCAATACTTAACACTGCATTGAGAACATATACTGTTATACTGCTTTCAAAATTTTTCTGGTTTTGCAGTTGAATTGCATATGATGTAAGTGGAAAGAAGTCAATGCTTAAAAGCTTAATAACACAGCTAAAAAAGGCAAAAACAAAACAAAACTGAGTTATCAGGAAGAAATGTAACAGTAGACTGGCAGACTGCAAGCTCAGTGAGAGCATAAATTACCTTAACAAACCCTTTCGAGCAACTGCAAAAATATGAAACCTTTCAGATTGTTTTTAAGAAATGTTTTCTATGCTGATACTTTGTGTGCTTGTGTTTTGTTGGTATGCTTTTTGTGTCTTCAACATTTGATATTTTTTCATAATAAAATGTGGAGAGTCCGGATTAACGTTCACTTTAACACTAACAACAGCCTGGCAAATCGTTATTTATTATTTTTTTTGCTTTCGTCACCGCATGACTATCAACACTTTGTAGCTTGAGAAATGACTCATGCTGTGATGTCTAAATATTTTATTTTAAATTTTCAATATGAGTGACTGAACACCAAATGGTAATCTTTTATGTTGATATAACACTTGGTGACGATTAAAGACTTCAACTAACTGCACTGTTGAGAGTGTTAACGAGGAGAAATTTAACAAAAATATCTTTCCATATGCAAAAAATAAATTTTTTGAATGATGCTTATAGGCCAAAAGATTACATTTAGTGCTGTTTGAATTGAGATTAACTGATTTGTTATTCATTTAAGCCCAGGACCTGTGCCAGAACTGGTATGGCCACACTGGGCTGGAGAATTAGGAGAGGCAGAATTTTTTAGAATTTAGAGAAGCATTCAGGAACAAAATTAAGACATAGTAATGATGTGTACGTGGATAAAGTCACTGGAGTGCGCAATGCCATTTTTGTGCAATTCTGGGAAGTTTTTTTTAAGTGAAAATAATCCCTTGATTTTCCCCAAAATCTTTAGAATTTAGGGAAGGCACTAGAATGCAAAATTTAGGCACAGCAAAATTTTTAGAATGTAGGGAGGTGCTTGGCAGCAAAATTTCAGACCTGCAGAGATTGCACTGGACCAGTCCTGGGACAAGCTTTAAGTATATATGGGAATTTATCTATTTCGGACTCAAATAAACCTAAGTATTAGCACAAAAACAAAAAACAAACAACAACAACAACCAAAAAAGAAAAAGGGGGGAAAAAAAGAAATCATGGAGAACATATGAGCACAAAAAAGGGAGCAAATTTAAACAACTTGCATTGAAAGAACTGTTAATAAAACAATCAAATAAATACTGAGCTTTTTCTTTTGCTTTTTTTCACTAAATTTTGATATTTTAAATTTTATAATTTCTACATATCATCTTACTAGATTTAAACTAATGATCTAATACCTGAAAAATCCCAAATCCAGAAAGTTTAAAAATCTATGCTAAAATAAGGTTACATTTCAGTTTAATTTTAAATAGTTTTTCTTTTTTAAATTAATTTTGTTTTGTTGTTCATGAAAAGTAAATATTTCTGTGTAAAACAATTCTTGGAAAATTTTTTGTGGGCGAGTTCTATTTGGAATATAAAAAATTATTTATTATTTAGTCATCTTCAAAATAGCATCTATCACATGATTCTCAACATTTTTTGCCCCATGCATCTCTTTTGCCATTGCTAGAAGATCATCCCCCTCTTTTCTTTCCAAATTTGAAAAATACATATATCATTTATTTAGGTTATTTTCTAATGTGTTTTATAAATTAAACAAAAATGATGTAGAAAATGTTGGTAAATACCAAAACTTGAATGAAAGTAGTTTTTTATATTTATTAACTGAAACTAAATACTTAACAGCTAAGCAAACGACTGACCACGTTCTCCCTGAAACTCTAAAATCCCCCCTCCCTCGCCTGATCTATCAGAAACAATGAATGCACTTTAGTGCTTTTGATATTATTGGAAACATTAGAAGAAATCCCCTTTTTGTATTTGTTGCATAATTTTAGACAGCTTGAACTCTCTGGAAATATTTATTTCATAGGACCATCTTGATAAGAGAAAACAGTTGAATCAGAAAGAGAGAAATCTTGCAAATAAGATTGTTGAGTCACGTTAAAAATATGTTTTGAAAGAGATAAAAGTTTTGAATTTCACTTTGTAGAAAAGTTTGGGTGAAAATTAATTTTAAAGAAATCTAACTTCTTGCTGAAACACAATTTGTTCAAAATTTGATATCATGGCCAATAGTCAATAGATGTTTTCACTCTGCAGTATAACACAAACAATTCTGTTCCAGATGATATCACGTCATATGCGTCTTCTGTATAAAGATTACATATATGCATCCTGAACCATAAGATTTAATTTTTGCTAGCAGCATGCACATGGTATTACTGCAGATTTTCTCCAAAAATTTTTAACAGATGAGTACATATTTTAAATGGAAACTGATTGTTGTTCTCAATGTATAGTAGTGTATAATTTCTATCCAGCTGATGACTTTTATGCATGGTTCTAATCAGATTGTGACACAACACACTTGCTCCTAAGAGATGTGAGAGTGAAACTCAAATGATGATTATTAGTCTAAGTTTTGTAGGTATGGTGACTGTATTATAATATATTCTTCTGTTTGGTCATTATTATTCCTTTAACCATATATAACCAGTTAAAAATAATATTACCTTTAAAACATTCGAAGTAAAGAGTGCAGAAGAAAGAACTCCCTAATTTGAGAAGCTAATAAAATCCAAACCAAATGAGATACGAAAAAAAAAAAAAAATGCTTTGGAAGTACATGTAATGCTATTAAACATTAATATGTATTCTTTTAACAAAATATCACTGAAGTGGTGGTCTCCATTGTTGATGTTCTGATTAAGCCTTTCTCGATAGTTGTCCAAGATTTTGAGAGCTATTTTGGGCATAATGGCAGCAGCAACCTTTTGTATAATTTTCTTCAGGCAATGGTCCAACGTCCAATGGTAATGTTTTTTAAGGGGTTGAGAAGTGTTTTGTTGACCAAGCACAAAGTGGATATGAAAGGCATGCTATGTTGCTATCAGAAATCCACCATTATGAATAAACTGCTATTCAATAAAAGGGCAATATTCTGCTGACCAAGTTACGGTATACTCTAAAATGACACATAAATTGCTATTCGAAGAAATGCTCCCTGTCACTGTGCCTCCTCTAAAATCGTAATTATACTCCTCTGAAATTGGGAAATTCTTTCTGCCACACACTGTAGTTCCTATTGTTTGTTTGGAAAAATGACCATTGCCTCTTAGCTTGAATAAAGGGTGCTGCTGTATGGGAAAAAGAAATATGAGGGCGGTCTGAAAAGTTTCCGACCTCAATATATAGATGGAAACTCAAATCAACCGAAGTTGGGGGAAGACTTGTTTGAGTATCACTTGATAACTACCAATCAAAATTTGATCTATTTTGAATGCGAATGTTTTGTCTGACAATTACTTTTGTAAGATAATTTGATTTTTTTTTTTGCAAAAATCGGAAAAACAATCGAGTATTATGCTGCCATTAGATACCTGTTTTTGAAATGTTACTCTACCTAGGTTGAGTTAGGCATATTACCTGCTCTTAAGAAGAGTTGAACACAGTGTACACGGCCTCTGCACCATCATTTACTACTATGAAATTTTGGGCGTACCAGTTTGAATGACGATGAACGTTCAGGACGGCCAAAAACTGTAACCACTGATGAAAACATAGCTAAAATCCACCAAATGGTGCTGAAGACCATCGAATCAAGTTTAAAGAGATAGCAGAGGCTATTAGTATGTCCAAAGAACATGTTTGCCACATATTGAACCAAGATTTAGATTTGCGCAAGCTGGCTGCACATTGGGTGCCACTTTTGCTCACTTTGGACGAAAACTTGTCCGAATGAACATTTGCACCGTTTTGGTGGAGCAATGAAATGATGTTTTTTTTACTATTATTCACTGTGAATGAAACCTGCATCCATTATTGCAGCCCAGAAAAAAAAAAAACACATTCAAAACAGTGGATTGCAAAGGGAAAATCAGCTCCGAAAATGGCAAAAACTGTTCCTTCTGCTGGTAAAGTGATGGCAATAGTTTTCTGGGACAGCCATGGGATTGGCTCAATAGATTATCTTGAAAAGAAAAACTATTACCAGAGCATACAATGCAGCGATACTTTCCAAGTTGAAAGCAGAAATTACAGTAAAACGGCCACATTTGCAAAAGAAAAATTTTTTTTTTCCGCCAAGAGGGTGCTCCATCTCACACCTCAGTGGTTGTAATAACTAAAATCCATGAATTACGATTTGAACTGCTTGACCACCCGCCCTCTTCGCCTGACCTGGCACCAAGCGACTTTTTTTTGTTCCCTAAGCTAAAAGAAACACTTGGAGGGCAAAGGCTTTTGTCAAATGAGGAGACATTACAGAGAAAGATGCCACATATTATGTGGGCACGTTAAAGGGATGGGACAATTGCTGGAAGAAATGTATAGACTTACAAGGAGACTATGTCAAAAAATAAAGGTATTTTGGAGAAAACATATCTGTTTCCCTTTATTAGGCTGGAAACTTTTCAGACAGCTTACGTAGCTCTATATAGAAGATGTAACATATGTTAAACAAATAATACCATCTACCATTATGTGTTTCCTATAATTACATACATATCATGGCAATCACATGGTCGTGTTCAGAACTTATATTGATTAGAGTATTAGTTAGAAAATACGTTTTAATGTTGGAGAGAAACCTTATTATAGGTAGATGTTTTATAATTAAAACAACATAATTGTTAGCTTCTTGCAAGGTGAAAACTCTCTAGTGTCTAATTGGATAGAAAATTACAGGTGCCTATCAGAATAATTTAACTTTGGCATAAGATAATTTGTGAGGTTAAAATTACCATTGTCTGTAAAAGCTGGTTTCAATAAATGGGTTCTTCTATGCAAAGTTGATTGATGTATCTAATCAAAGCTGCTTCCATCTTGTATCACCTTCTATTGCCACAGGCAAATGTAAAAAGATTTTGGCATTTTAGTGCATATAATATAAAAAATTCTCACTTTTTATAGAGGATTGAGAAGCTGAGTTTTTAGCAATACAGTAGAAGTCCAGAAATCCGCAAAGCTTGGGACCAGAGGTTGTGCGGATTTTAGGATTTTGCGGATTTCGGGACAGAAAAGGTAAATTATAATATTCAGGCTAAAAGTGCAAAATAAATAGGGCGTATTAGATACATTTAATTAAATTATTATATACATTATTACAATAATTTATTATATGCATTAAATTATTATTACATATATAAATTGATTATATATAGGCTCCTCTATTTTTAAATCAGCATAAATCTGCTTCCCCTTTTCTCTTAGGAGCAGTCCTGAAATTGATACCCCATCACTCGGAACCACTCGTACGAGACAACATCGAGGTTTGTCGATTTCGCCTCGGGTAAAGATTTCTGGTTTCAGATTCCAGTGTTAGAATCACTGTTGCTGTAAAATTTTAACAGGTTTTCTTTATTTTTCCATATATCATACACGGTCCATGTCGCAATTCCATATGATTCTGCTATAAACCAAGGAGTAGCACCTGCCTTTCATCTTTTGCAGAATTTCCACTTTTTGTATTACTGTCAATGCAACATGATTGCGTTTTCCAGTGTTGCAAGCAGTAAAATCTTGAGTGCATTTCTTATCTATCTGTCATTATATTAAAAAGCGCTGAAAATAAAAAATATTCTTAATTTATCCACAAAATATCGGGATTAAAAAAAGGGCAGCACTAAACAATCTCGTGAAATAACAAAGCTCAGAACATACAACAACGTGAATCGTGTACTTGAAGGAAGAGTTAAGTGAATCATCTGCTTTTTTACCTCTATGCAGACTGGAGGGAAAAAAACTTTTATTATAATGTCAATAATTTGGTATTTCCATTATGACTCATTTTATTCGGTAATTATGATGTCATTATCCGGTAAGTATTTTTTCTTCAATATTTCGTACTCCATGTTGTGGTTTCTGAAACTTATAAACTGAATGTTTATATTTTGAGAGGCAACATGGATTTCAGGAGTTGGCAGATTTCAGGTCGGCGGATTTTCGGTATTTGACTGTATTACGATTGTGGAAGATCAAAAGGAAGTCCTGTGCAAGTCATATTTAGTATTGTATTGTAGTATATATGTATTGTAGTACCAGTGGTTGACAGAAGATGTCCCTTTGAAGTTAATCTTATGAAGTAATTGAAATTGTTCATGAAGCAATGCAGTCACAATGCTTTGTGAATACATGTAAAATGATGGTGTTGTGGTTTGTAAATTGTTCTGTAGACATGATATAGGCTCTTTTATATTGCTAACAAATCACTGAGAATTATTTGAGCATGTTACTGAATTAAAAACTTTTAATAATGCACATCTGTTTAGTGGATGTTATGTTTTCTCCTTTGTTGTCAACAGCAATGTCATTGATAACATTGTTGCTGACTGCAAATGGGAAAACATATTCAAGTTCCTACCATAGCCTTGTCTTTACTAAATAGATTAGTTTTGAATAGATCAATTTATGAAACCCATATCGCACCTCATCTGTACTGTAATTTAGTCTAAAGGGCGGAAACTACATTATTTAGAGCAATTTTGCAATTCGAAATATAACTGAATGTGTGACTTTATAGTATATTTAATTAGTGATATTATTTTTCAGTGTTATTTGAGTTATTTGAACTCTCTGAGAGTTAAAGAGTATCGTGGTGCTCGAGATAATTTATATCATCATTTTGATCGCAATACAACTCTTCCTCAAGAATGCAAAGCATCTGCTGCTTCTGAGGATCTTGCTCGGAGTTCACGTTATGCTGCTTTGAATCTGGCAATAGTACATGCTCTATTTGAACATAAGTAAGATTAATTTTTTTATTATAATGATATAATTAATAATTCAGTTAATAAATTTTATTTACTGATTTTAATTTTTTTATTTTATTTACTCTAGCAAATATGTGTAAAATTTGAATAATGTAATAAATATGCATATATTTATAAGAGATGTGTAGTATATATAGAATTAATAAAATTTAGATGCATTATTTTGTGTATGCTTTTTACTTGTTGATTGCATATCAGATATAGCTAAAATATCTGTCATGTTAAAAATAAGCAGTTTTGATATTTGAAAAAGTAAAGTTTTTGATTGTCTGTAATAAGTTTTAATATTTGCATTTTTATTGTAGTGAAAATTAAAATATGTAGAGTATTTCACAAAGTGTTCATAACCATTTATGATTTTATACATTGAAAACTCAGTTGCATAGTCAACCGAATTTTGACTTACGTGTGCTGTAAGTCATATCTAATAATCAAAATCATAAAAGTTGCTTCATAATATCATTAAACTAAAATCTTTATTGATTATCTTTTATAATTGGATATCTACTCCTAGTATACACATGTCACTCCTAGCATATTTAAAATAAAGAAAAATAGCTGTTGTATCTGAATATGGAGTTGCCTTTAGAGCATTTATATTTTAAACTGTTTTATGAACTAACATATGAAATAAAAATAGCAAATGAGAAAGCATTTTTTAAACTGAAAAATGAAATCTATAAATGGTGCAATGCCAGTATGAAAATATTTCTGATTAATGCTACCGTCTAATGAGTAAAAAAAAAAGGTTTTGTATCATATATTTAGAAGTGATTCTGAAGTATCACATATTTAGACTATGTGTCCATGAAAATGTATGCATATATGCCATTCTGCAGAAGGGATGTTAACTGAAATATTGATTTCTGTAAATGAAAATTCACTGTAGCTGTAATGAATAAAAAGCATACAATGATAATTGCATAGCTGAATTTTTGTGCTAGAAATGCTACATTAAAAAAAAAAAAAAAAATGTTTGGTAAATTTTAAAGTTTAAATGTTAAAGTACTGTGCTAGATTCATTGAATGATGGCAAAGCAACTTGAGTTGTCTGCCTAAAATAAATCATGCCTTCATGGAAAACATTCTAAGGGAAACTGGTTCACCTATAAATATAGGAAAAACCATGAAAATGGTCATGTGACAAGCCCATTTGCTGAGATGTTAATTTGAGTCAAACAACAAGTATTGAGAGTTTTTATATGCACTGAGCTGCATTGATTGGTATTAAAACTTTTTAAATAAATTCTTGAGGGGAAAATTTAAATAAATAAGAGCATAAATAAAACATTATATTTAATGCACATAATAATAGAAATAAATTTTAAAACACAAATATAGATTAAATTGGAACACAGAGCTAAGAAAGTTATAAACAGGGTGGAAAAAGAGTATGAGATTCAAACTCACAACCCCAAAAGTTAACCTTCGCTACCCTCAGCTTTACCACTATGCTATCCCGACACTGATGTAATTAGCAATTTTAGCTTATATACATCATCAAGTAAATGAATTTATAAAACTAAATTTTTTGGTTCTATTTCAGTGTGCTGTCATCTAAAAAATTCACCAGAGTTTGTTCTTCAGCTTCTAGGACATTTCTTACGAAAAACATTAATTTTTAAAGTGGCATTCCTATTGCAGTTAAACGGTCTGCTAAAAATATATTCCATGTGCATACAAATATATGTTAGCCAAAAAGGTATATTTATAAATACAGAAATACAAATTTAACATGCTCTTTAATGCAGTGGAATATTTAAAAGGCTATCAAATTTAATTTATAATTAACATTTTTAGTTTTTATCTGTTTAAAAAAATAACAAATCTTTTAATACCATATCTGATTTACTGTAGCAGTTTGAAATAGTCAGACATTCATTTTTATTAAAGGGAAATGTGTATGCAGAACTAGGAAATAATAGTCAGGACAAAATTTGCTATTTCATGGACTTGGAATTATATTTATTGCACCTGATTTTCTTGACTGTAATCACTGCTCTCTGCGAACTAGTGTTGTAGTTCCAGTTATCTTACTTTTCTTATGTTTTTTTTACCTAAATTCAGCTGATTTTTTTTTTTTTTTTTTTTTTTTCAGTACGCAGATTTTTTGCTATAATGTTAATTCAGAAATAAGTATTTTATAGCAAAACATTCTTTCCCTAAGCCAGCGTTCATCGCTACTTTTGCCATTAGTTTTTGGTGACAACACCTGATTGCTCCTTTTTTACCATGTGCATACCTGCCAACTTTTACGAATTTTTCATAATTTTTACGAAAATGCGTTTGTCTTTACGATTTTATGATCGTAATCCATTTTTTACGATTTTTTTCCTTTTTCAAGTGTTTTTAGTGATTTTTGTTGAAATTTTAGAATTTTTCGCTAATTCAGTGATTTTTGCCAATTGCATCGTGTTTTACCGCCAACTACCGACTACTTCGAATCCAGTAACCTGCGGTTTCTAACAACTCGCCGCTTAACCAGCCAATCCAATGCGCTGAACTTGTTTCTCCCACTCTTTTCTTTGTGGGCGCCAGATTATTTTTTTCGCGTTCGCTTCAGCAGCAAAGGAATTACTCAGCGAGCGTGGATTGTCACATTCTGTTTTTTTTTTTTTTTTTTTTTTTTTTTTCATGTGCTACGAATTTTCTTAATATGTCGTTGTTACGAATTGAGTTAAAAAAAAACGTATTCTCAATATCAGCCGAATTTCCAACAATTAAAGAATCCTTCAAAGGAAATAACTATGCATTTTGCAACGTGTGCGTGTGTAACTTCATAATAAGTCACGGTGGAAGAAGCGACATTGTGAAGCATGTTAAGTCTAAAAAGCATGAAGTTAATGCTTCGGCTTCGACAACGTCAAAGAAAGTGGATGATTTTTTTTCAAATTCGGCTACGAATTTGGATGCCGAGGTCATTTTGGCAGAGTGTTTGTTTAATGCATTCCTCATCGAACACAACGTGCCGCTAAGCGCTGCCGATCATGCCGGTCAACTTTTCAGACGGATGTTTCCCGACTCCAAGATTGCTCAGAAATATGCTTGTGCTCGCACGAAAACATCTTCTACTGTGAACGAAATTGCTTGCGATGCACAAAGTAAAACGATAGCTGCACTCCAGAATTCAGCATTTTCGGTGTCAATCGATGGCAGCAACGACAGCGATTGGAAGCTTTACCCCATCGTTGTCACATAATTCTGTGATGTTTCTAATGAAATGAAAACTCATCTTTTGCATCTTCCATTGTTAAATAGAGACGCTACGGGGGAAAATATTGCCTCCTTGGTAATTAATGAGTTGAAACAACTTAACATCCCAATATCAAACTGCATTTCATTTGGTGCAGATAATGCTCATGTCATAGTGGGCGACAGAAAGGGTGTAGCCTCTTTCCTCAAAAAAGAACAAAATGAATTAATTGTTAATGGATGCTCATGCCACTTAATTAATTTGGCAGCAGAAAAAGCTGCAGCTGCTTTACCATTAAATATTGACCAGCTTCTGATTGATGTGTTTTTCTATCTGGAAAAAAGTGTGAATAGGAAGGAAAACCTAAAGAATTTCCAAGAACTGTGCTCTGGTGAAATGAGAAAAATTCTGAAACACGTATGCACGAGATGGTTATCCTTAGGCAGAGCGCTAGGAAGGTTTATTGAACAGTGGGATGCATTGCTAAAATATTTCCACGATGAGACCAAAACGAAACCACAGATCCCATCAAATTTGTCAGTATATAAGATTCCGAAAACCAACTTTGCTTCTAATCAAAATGCTTTAAAAGGGAAAAGCCAACACACAGAATCAAACCCTTTAAAAAGAAAATGCTTAGAAGACTCCTCAAAGGTCAACTTTGTTAAAGAAGTTGAAGGGAAGAAGAAACAGTCTTCTATTAGCTGGGAGGAAAGGATTTTCTATCTTCTTTCTTCGGATTTGAACAAAGCATATTGTAGTTTTGTGTTAAGTACCATTAAGATTTTTGAAAGTGTAAATACACTTCTACAATCAGCTTTGCCAAAATCTCCCCTGCTTATCCAAATTCTTAATGATCTTTTGAAAGAACTTTATACTAAGTTTGTAAAACCGTCCGTTGTGAAAAACAGTGTGTTGATTCGTGTTGCCTATAATAATTTGGCAAATCAAAAGGATGACAATGATCTTATAATTGGAAATCAAACCAGGGAACTTGTTAATTCTTTGAAAGATCATGAGAAAAAAGAATTTTTTTAATGTGTTAGAAAGTACTTTTCCTCAGCCTATGATTACATTGTAAGGAAGTTTCCTTTGCAAAATGAAGTTCTTTTAAATGCTGAAGTGGCAAATTTGAAACAAATTGAAAATTCATCTTTTGAAAAGATTTGTTTTTTTATTGATAAATTTCCATTTTTGTTAACAATTAAAGAAAATGAATGCCATAATGATGCTTTAGATGAACTACAGAACCAATTTTCTGCTGCACAGTTTGAAGACTTTGCCATTTCTGGAGAAGATAGACTTGATGTCCTTGTTGGTACCTTAAAAAGAATAAAAAGAGCTGATGGAACACCAAAATACGATAGACTAGCAAGAGTTTTATGTGCTATTCTTGTAATTCCACACAGTAATGCTGAGTGCGAGAGAGTCTTCAGTGTTGGGAAGAAAAACAAAACTATGTTTCGTTCTTCAATTTCACCAAAAACTCTAGAAAACATTTTAATTGCTAAATGTTAAGAGGAAACTAATTGTTCTGACAGGAAATTTTCCAAAGAATTTTTGGCTAAAGCCAAAAAATGCACTCTAAATTCATTGCAATAATTTTGTGTAACATTAAGTTCTTGTTTTATGTTTCCTAATAAATTTTTTAGTTACTACTTAATTGAGATTTACTAATGTAAGTACAATTTTTTTTTTCTATTTGTATAAATTTTATTTTTTTAATATCAAAGCATGATATTAATTCTTCGTGTTCTTCTGAATTTTGGAGAAATCTTCTGAATTTGGGGAAGAAATCTTCTGAATTTTTATCTTTAGAGGTTGGCAGGTATGCATGTGGCCCCAATGAATTTGCAGACATACAGATAGTAGTTCAACATAGTTGAACTTATATTCGTCCGTCATCTGTCACTGCTCATCGACCCAATTGCAGATGTCAATCAAAGTGAATTCACTTGATTGGAGAAACGCATATGAACTGCAATGCGTACACAGTAGTGGAAACAAGCTTTTATAATTATAGTGCATGATACTCATCATAAGACCAGAAAAAAAACTGCCTGTTAATCTCACATCACATAAAAGGTTGCAAGTTTATCGTTCCAGGGTTGCCACGCTATCTGGAAAACCGGGAAAAACAGAAAAAGTCAGGGAATTCAGAAATTGACCAAAAAATTTAGGGAAAAGTCAGGGAATTTAAGTATTTTTGTCAAAATCTGGAAAAGTCAGGGAATTTCATACAACGATCCCGCCAAAAAAGGCGAGTTTTGCGCCGACGTCGGAAGAGATCACTTTTTTGGCAAATTGTGTATCACGTGAGTGTCATTCGGGCAGCTGGCATAGAGCCAATTTTCGCAGCTCCAATTTGATTGTCTTTTTAGAAAGGCAAAGCAAGTTTCCCGCAACTTTTGGTTTCCAGTAACCTCGAGAATCGCATGTGCAGTGCATGAACTAAAGAAAGTATCTGTTCTCGTATAAAACAAAATGGGTTTGATCCTAGTATATGGTACCATGAAGGTTAGAATTTAAAAAAATATGTATTGTAAAGAAGGAAAACCTCTCTGCAACAGACGTGGCTCGGTTCCATCATAGCGTTCCCGCTATGATGGAACACAGCTGTGCATGCGCGATATATCTGTCGCCAAAGCTCGAAACCGGTGTCGAAGTTCGAAGGTCATGTTATCAAGAGGTCATAAAATGAATATCGTTTAAAATGTCTTTAAAGGAAAAGAAAATATTTTTTGGCGCAAGTAAATTAATTCATGGATTAGTTATTTTGAGGGGGGGGAAATCTACAAAAATCCGTTCTTAAAATTATTGCGAAAAATCCAAGAAAAAACGTTCTTTGATAAAACGTTTCTTCTTGGATTTTTCGCAATAATTTAAAAACGGATTTTCGTAGTTTTCTTTTTTGTCAAAGAACGTTTCTTCTTAACACGTGTTTCTCAATTTCCTTTACACATCGCGGAGAGGGAAATTCTGGCCGTTCTGTCATCAAATCCCTTGGCAAATTTTCCCTCCGCTTTTTACATAGACGTTCTTTGGTCAGAATAATCTCCATGTATGGTACAGCGGGATCTGGCGACATGATGATGAGCAGTAAACGGGTCATTTTGTTCTTGGCGACAATTTTCAAAATCATGCAAAGGCCATATCGTATACTAGGATTTTGCCGAAAAATCTTTTTTTTTTTTTTTTTCTTTTCTTTTTAATAAATACCTTGTCATTTTGCAGTAAAATAAAAAAATAGTAATCAATCATCTAGGATAACCATGTAATATAACTACAGTGTCTCACAAAAGTGATGGGACACTTGTGCTTTACGAAAGGGAACTGTAGTAAAATAAATTTAAAAAAACATGTAAAAATTTTTTGTGGGTGTGTTTCATACTTAAATTTAGTAACAATTATTACATAACATACATTTTCTCAAAATATTAAAATAGTATTTAATAAAAATACAATTGTTTAGAAAGGAGCAAAAAATGGCTCACATAAGTGATGGGACACTTACTTTTCCATCAAATATTTATCCAAAAATTTTACTTCTTAAAATGTTTTAATATTTTGATTGATTTCCTTTTACTTTTAAAACGTGATTTAAATCTTCTTGGGATGGATTCGACTAATTTTTTTGTGATTTCTGGAGCGATTTTACCCCATTCTTCTTGAAGCAGTGATTTTGATTGTTGGTTTGAAGAAATGGTGTGTTTGCGAATTCTTGATTCCAATTCTTGCCAAATATTCTCTATGAGATTTAAGTCTGGAGATTGTGTTTTTATTATTTCAGGACAGTTATACAGCAGCCAGAGTCTAACGTTCAAAGCAGTGTGCTTGGGGTCATTGTCCTGGTAGAATTTAAAATCGTTATGAAGGATCAATTTTTGTACTGAAGATTTCAAATTTTGATTTAAAATGTCAATATACTTCTACTGATTCATTATACTGTCAATAAAAACAAGATTACCAACTCCAGCAGATGACATATACCCCCATACCATAACTTCTCCTCCACCATGTTTTACTGTTGGCACCAAGTTCTGTTTGAGAAATTCTTTCCTGGGTTTTCTCTACACCAAGATTCTATCGTCAGAACCAAATATATTAAATTTACTCTTATCGGCAAATATAACTTCATTCCAGTGATCAGAGTTCTTATTTATGTTGGATTTTGCGAAAGCCAGTCTGAGTTTTCTATTCTTTTCACTTACGAAGAATTTTTTCCCGGCTGCTCTACCGTGATATCCAGCAGATCGAATTACTCTTCTAATAGTCTCAGGTTTAACAATTACTCCATATAATGCTTGTAAATCAGCAGCAACTTTAGGAGCACTCATTCTTGGATTTTTTTTTTTTTTAATATTTGAACAATAATTCGCTTTATTCCATTGGATAGCTTTGATGGTCGGCCAGGTCTTCTTTTATCCTGAATCATATGATTCTTTTTATATCGTTTAATGATATTGAAACCTGTTGAATGACTCATGTTAACTGTTTCAGCAGTTTCTCTAATAGATTTTCCAGGTTCAATATGCAAATTAATAACTAATTTTCGAATTTCAGGCAAAGTTTCTTTTCGTTTAGCATTCATGCCTGCACAGAGCTAAAAAACACTAAAATTCCAAAACAAACTGGAGAGAAATACTGCAGACGATTTTATAAATTATTGCTAATTGCTTTTGAGTAAAAATAAAAACCCCAAAAAATATTTTTATTGTAGTATGTAGTAGTATCTAATGGTGTCCCATCACTTATGTGAGCCATTTTTTGCTCCGTTCTAAACAATTGTATTTTTATTAATTTAATATTTTAATATTTTGAGAAAATGTATGCTATGTAATAAATGTTACTAAATTTAAGTATGAAACACACCCACAAAAAATGTTTACATGTTTTTTAATTTATTTTATTACAGTTTCCTTTTGTAAAGCACAAGTGTCCCATCACTTTTGTGAGACACTGTATATTCGCTAAAATATCGTTGATTATTCTAATTAAATTTTAAAGTAATTATCTTTATTTTTATGTTATTCATATCATTTAATGTTGCTTCTTCCCTCTAAATTTATTTATCATTAGTAAATAATATTTCCAAATTTCAGGAAATTTTCTCTGGCATAATCCTGAAATTAATTCTAGCAGTATGATGACATCATGAAATTTAATGCACATATTTTTTCCTTGTGTATGCTGCAAAATAAATATAAAATACCTCAGTTTAGTAAAAAAATATCATTAAATAGATTTCTTTCTTTCGTTTAGCTTATTTTATTCCAGATTGGGCAGATTCTAATCTCAATCTTCAGTGGAGAAAACAACTCCTATTATAATTATATTTGTGTTTTCAAGTGTTAAGGTGCCTTTTAAGAATACACCTCACACAAATTAAATTTACCTAAAATCTAACCTAACTTTTAGCATTGCGTTGTGATTTATAAGAACCGGATTAGCCTCGTGTTGAACTGGGGATGATCGTGAGTAATAATTAAATAAAACGTACAGTTGTTATCCAATGTATAGATCTTAAATCTTATTAAGTTTTTTAAGCAGAAAAGTAAACAAAATTATCAAACAAAGTGTACCAAGAATAATTAAGAATAAATGTCCTCTGGGATTTACTGAGTAATTAAGTGAATTTGCTACACAGTACAAGTAATACCATAATTAATTTACCTCTTAGCACAGCCAACGTACATTACGCGGATAGACTGGAATTTTCTCGAAACATACCTGGAAAACCTGGAAAAGTCAGGGAATTTCATTCTTCTGTTTGAGTGGCAACCCTGTCGTTCTGAATTGTAATACTGGAAACAAATGGTTATCTGGATGCATCCTTGTTATATTTCGGGCATTTGGCATATGCCATTTCAACTAGAATTCATCATGGATGAATGGTGATCAAATATTATTCTTCTGGATTGCTCTGTGCAGTGAAATGAAGGTCAGTCACCTACCTCATGTCTTGACAGAGCGATGAGAATGGCACAAAAACTTCCTTCATTCTTCAAGATTCATGAAAACTTTATTATTCATGTTGATATTTCTAACAGTTGACTGCAACTTCAGGAAGAATGGGTTTATATATATCACTTTGCAAACATTTAATAAATTCTTTTTTATATAAAAGGTACTAAAAGTGAAAGAACTTTCTTCTGAAACAATTACGCATGACAAGCAAAGAAAAGTTCCGCCGCCATACACTTCTCAGCTGCCTCTTGTTTCAAAAGGGCAAAAAAAACCAGTCAGATGAGATATTTTAACCAAGTATCATTATCACAAAGTAGAATAGGAAATTTGATTTTAAAAAAGTGTGAGGATTACGCTAACATTCTCTCCAGCCATTGAAGAAAAAGCACAGTCATATCGTAGAAACTGAAGACTTGAAATCACTGCAGTGTTGCCACAAGTCTTTCTAGACACACTCTGATGTTATTTCTTACCACATTGCCACTACACTTTCACTATTCACACATGTATGATCTATCTCCACACTTTCAATTTTTGCAGGATATATTCACAATTTAAGTGCATTTATGATCTGACATTGCACTTTTACAAAATTATGCTATTTTCACAATTGTATGCTTTTGTGCTTTGACACTACACAATTGTTTATATATATTTACTACATAAGTAATTTAAATTACAGAGTTTAATTAATGCATACAATTTCATCCTAATTTTAGGCATGGTATATCTGTACAATAATCAATTAATACCTGTTAACACACTTTAAGATTCTTTTATGAGACAGACAGATTTAATGGTAATAGGTCTATGTCAATAGGTTTTCATTTTCAGGACATTTTGTGATAGCTTTCTAGCTACTACTAGCTAGTGATTCGAGAGCTCAGCTCTCGAATAACCTGTTTGAATAATTTACTAATAGGAATTTTTTTAGTTTTATAATTATTTATATTTTAAATTAAGTAATTGTCACTGCAAAAAAGTCTTATCATTTTGAAAGGTCTAGTATATTTCTCTTGCAAAGTATGAGGTGGTTGTAAAATTTTGAAAAATACCTGATCTTGAATTTTGGCCTTTCTCTGCCTTTCACATTTTTTTCTTTGTTCTTAAAGTACTTTTCCTCATTTAGTTTGACTAAATTTCTGGTTGCTATAATGCTCTGTCTGCTTTCTGACAAATCAAGCACTGTGAAGAATTTTCAACTACTGATGGATAATTTTGTATATCCCTAAGTATATTTAATTCTCTATCAAAACATAATTGTGCAGGAGTAAAACCTGAACTATATGCTCTGAGTTATGAGTTATTATAATGAAGTTTAAAAAATGTTAGCCTATCTGACCATTCTATAAAGATATGTAAAAGACGATATGCTTTCTTTCATTGTTCGATTAACTCACTCTATGGTTCTATTAGGTTGTGGATAATAAATAGAATTTTCCCTTAGCTCAATGTCCACATACTTTCCAAAACTTTCAAATTGCTCTCACAATATTGCTTTTGAAAATATTCTTTTTACTTAAATAGTATATTTTGCTAGCCATTGTATCTTATTCATCACCACTGTAAGTCAGAAGTTTGGAAAGCTGGGCATGGGATTAGGGAATAAGGAAATAAATATGATATGTTGTTTTATAATGAATTCTTGGCTTAACTGTTAAAGAAATGTGTAATTCAAATAAAAGCTTTACCCAAATTCAAACTTGTTAGATTTAATTATACTACTGGTGTAGATTGAATGATGCTGTTCTGGTCACACCAAATGATGTTAATTAAATCTAAGAGTTTTAATTAGATTTTTTTTACCAATAGGGACGAAGCACTAGCTGCTTTGAATGAAGCAATAATGGTTGCTCAAGAAGTAAATGATAATGTCTGTCTTCAGTATTCTCTGGTAAGTCTAGCAGAGTTCTTTTATGTAAATCCTTCCAATTGAAAATGTAACAAATTAAACTACGAAATATAAATTTAATTATTACTCAAGTTTTATAAGTTTAAAGTTCTACTTTAAAATTCTTGCCAAACCTAAACTTATATATAAATTATCGAAGAGGAAAGCTGAATTATAATTTGTAATAAAAAAGGGGAGAGAAAAAATGAAATGGTATTGATAAAATAAAATATTTCACAAAATATTGATTATCTTTAATGTTTACATGAAAGAAGTGTTAATCTTAAGTTTTCAGGTAAAATAAGTATTAGTTTAAGTAAAATTGGTAAACTGTTGTTAGCCTAATGATGACTTGAAGATTTGATTTAAGACTTTAAATCTTTGTTTTTAATATTGATTTTCGTGATTTTCATATTTTTAAGGCATGGCTGTACAGATTAACTGTTGATAACAAAGAAATTTTGATTGAGAGATCTATTGCAAAATCAACTGAACTTGGACTTTGGGTAAGAATTCATTTATTAACTTAAAAAGAATGTTTTTTCTTCTGTTTATGTTGTTTTGAATTTGTACAATCATTTATGTACATGAAAATCCTTACTCCTTAAGTTAATTGTACCTATGTTAAATGTATATATAATAAGATGACTTGGAGAGAAAGTTGTAACAGATTAGTGATGGTTTTACTGTATAGTTAAAAAGATGACACTCAAAGACAGACATAGCCTAAATTCTGCACATAATTTTATTCCTTAATGATGCAAATCATCACTGTGGGTGTGCTATGCACCCCACAATTTTATACAGCTTACATCTTCTTAAACAATGGAAGAAAATGGCTAAAAAAATGCTATGTGGTTAGCAACAAGGCAATGTAGCAGAAAGAAGCAAAAGAGAGAGGGACTTAGACTCGATATTATGATCGGGCTATTGCTAGGAGCAACATTGCTGCTTCAATGAAGTGATGCCTGAAGGCACATGACATAATGAGCACTTGATGTGGATAAAAGAGAGAGAGTTAAGGCAATTACCTTTTATACCAGATTGCATTTTAGATCACATGACAGGCTAATGTCCAGATGTTGGTTTAAGATTTCATCAATAAGTGAGCAATAGAGATTAAATGATGGAACTTTTTCCTTCAGTTAGAAAAATTATTGCTCTGTTATATTTAGAATGAAGGCAGTTGTTAAAGGGCTGCTATTAATTTATAAGTTTAAAAATAGATATTTTACATATATATGTATAATAGAAACAAACTTTAAGTAATCAACAGCAGGGATTTTGATGGTGTAAAAATGTTTATCCTTAAAGAATAGGAAACTGGGAACCGAATCAGATTAATCTTCATTTCAATTCAGTAGACGTGTTGCGGTCACAAACAAGTTGGCACATTATTTATGCCTATTTCAAGAGGTTTACATTTTTGATAACTTTGCAGTAAGAAGGAAGTAGCAGTGAGCAGACCAGCTAAGCAGAAGAGTAGCAAGCAAGTGTTTTATGTTCAGGGTGAAATATTTGAGTTAGTTTTTATTCTCAATGCATTTTGATTGGGTAATTAATGCTGCTGCAAAATTATTATTGGCTGCTTGAGTTTTAGTTCCATTTACATCATCTGAATTATGTAAGAGTCGTATGACATGGATTAATCTCAAAATGATGTAGTGCAGAGAGCGATTACTATTTTTAGAATAGAGAAGAGAAGTTAATTTATGCTGCTAATTTAAATTTTATCTTTTACGTATTCTTTATTTTCCTTACACACATACACACACACACACACACACACACATATATATATATATATTAAGATCATACAACATTATATATATATATATATATACTGTGTTTTATTACTTATTTTATTTAGGAAAAATTTATTTTTGTAGTGCTTAGCCTCTCTTGGCATACAGGCCTTGACAAAGCTGAAATCCTTCACTACTGCTCTGCCTGCAAGGTAGTGTGAAATTCTTTCCTTAAAAATTAACTTATATCTTTTTATTTCTTCATGTTAGTATGAATTTTATTTGTTTTCTGAATTCCTTTGTACATATTTTTTTTCATAGTGTTTTTGATTTGTTAACAAAAAGTGATGTCCAGAATTGTCAACATTCTATGACTGATATGTTAGGTCCTGCTTATACTTTACGGGCTGGATTATGGTCTTATTATGGACACAGGTAGACATAATTACTGTGTTAATTTATTATTATTTCATTTTTATTTTAGTGCATAACACCAACATGTGGTTTATTTTTTAAGTTATTCATTTAATTTGCAATAAAATATTTTAATAGTAATATTATTATGTAATAGAAATATTGGTATTTTACTGTTATTGGGGCTGCAATGATAAATATATGTATGCATGTGTATATGTTCAGGATTTGTATGAAAAAGTATTGGGAAACATTTAAGGGAAAAAAAATTATTTGAGATATTACTACAATACCTCAAAAGTCTTCAAAATACATCCCTTGAGTATCAAAACACTTTTGCCATTGGCATTTTCTGCAACTCAAAGGCTCCCTGGTAGGTAGATTCTGGAATATTCTTAGGAGTATGTGTGCAAGCTTCATTGACAGTACTTAGGGTCCCATGATGGTGTATTTTGAAAAACGATTTCATTTTTCAGAATAGGGAAAAATCTGCTGGTGTCAAGTTGGGACTGTAGGGAGGTTGTGGAATCTTCACGATGACATTTATCATCAGGTAATCTGTAACCTTGGAGCAGGTGTGGCTGGTTGCATTGCTGTGATGCAATTTCCACCGATGGCTGGCCTCACCTGGTTGACCCTTCTCTTCAGTCTTTTTAGTTCTTCTAGGTAAAAACCACCATTCACTGTCTGCCCCTGAGGTATGAATTGGTAGTGAACCACCCCCTTAGTGTTCAAGAAAATGATGAGCATAGCTTTTACTCTGGATTTACTCATCTGAGCCTTTTTTGGGTGAGGTGATGCCAAAGTATGCCATTTGGAACTTTGTTGCTTTGTTTTTTAAATATCAAAGTTTCCCTTCCCATGATTATGTTGTCTAAAAAGCTGGGGTCTTCTACAACATATCATGTTACATGATGCAGGTCTTTGCATGCAGACACTTGCCTGTGCTTTTCCTTATCTATCAAGACCTTCGTGATAGGTCGAGTGCATCATATTGTCAAATTTTCAGTGATAATGTTGTGCACAGTTATCTTATCAATGCCAATTTCATCTGCGACCAGCACTCACTTGATGGACGGTCTGAGCACTTCATGCACACGTTGTACATTTTCTTTAGTTCTTGACATTAATGGGTGCCCAAGGCAGGGCTCATCATATAAACTCTCTTGGCCATCTGCGAAGATCTTGATTAAAAACTGTAGTTTTTGACATTCTTTCATTCTTACTTGGCATAATACTTGGCAAATCTTACAATTGTCTCTGTACTCAGTACAAAATTTAATGGCATATCACTGTTCAGTTGTTTGCTGCATTTTGTGTTCGAACTAAGTCACTGGACAAGTGTCCACTAAAAACACGATCTAGCCTGAACGAATGCTCACAAGTAACTGACACATATTGAAGGTCATATCCTCCACCACCATGTGAGCATGCTCTGATGTACAATCGCATCGGAAAGCATTGTTCCCAATACTTTTTATACAAACCTTTTTTATGTGTATGTATATGTGTATACAGACACACACACATACATATGTACGTAAATACATGCACGCATACATATATGTCTACTTACATACATTTCTGAATCTGGTCCCAATAACTGAATTGAAATGAAGTATTTAAGTAAAATTTATTCATTAAAAAAAAAGGATCTAAAATTTAAGCTATGTTTAATTTAAAATTACTTAGTAATGTGATTTCATTTTATGTTTAGTTTCATATGGAATTTTCAGATTCTTAAATTTGAAAGTATTAATTTTTTTAAATATTTTTTATAGTTTTTTATACTTCGTTTATGATTTTGTATATTACCTTAAATTATTATTTCTTGTGTACATTATCACAATAGAATGTTTTCAGATGTTAAATTATAGGTAGAAGTTATATATTTGATGCTTAATGCTGTAATTGAAGATTAGGAAATATATTATGACACTCATTATTGATTTTTATGATGGTTGAAAATAAATAAATAGTAAATTTTGAAAATTATTAACAAGTGCTGTTGTTTGTGTCAAATATATTTATCAGTCACATTTTCTTAAAATTCGAAGATCTCATTAAATATTCTAATATTTCTTTATTGTATTTCGTCTTAGTTACATAGTAAACTTTCTTAAGTAAAAAATATTTTTCAGCATGATGATGAATTTAGCAAGTCAAATGTTGCTGTTTATGAATACTTCTGATCCTGTTCGTGGTGGAGTATATCATATTGGAGAAGGTACTTGTCTAGCATTAAGAAATATGGCAGTATATTATGCTGCAGAGGTAAAGATTTTCATATATTTTATTAAATTTGTGAATATTTATTCAATGTGTTCTTATTTATTTTGCTTTAAAAAATGCAACTTTTTAATGATTTTTAATATAATTTAAATATTTTATTCATTATATGTAGTATTTATTGTTAATGTACTTTATGGAACTTCTTTTATGTATTTTATTGCTTTATATTTTACTGATGTGGTAGTTATATATACTTCAACTATTTTTATTTCTTCTAACTGTAAAGTTAGATCCAACAGTACGAAGCCAGATATTGCTTAGTTCTTTCATTTGTTTAGATTAGCAAACAATAGATTAAATAGAACAAAGTAAATTTTTTTAACTTGGAATAAAGCCATTTGATTTTGATTTAATGGATTAAATTATTAAATTCATATATTGTGAATTAAAATTTTAAATTTCTCAAAGGCAAAAATTTTAGTAATATTTGAAATTTGATACTAATCAGTAGCAAATTTTAATGTGGATAAGAAAATATGAATGTAATATATGTAGTTAATGCATTATGTAATGTATTTTACATTATTCATTAAAGTATATGAATTAGAGTAAAATTTCTTAACAAATTTTGCCCCTCCTTAATGAAAAGAACTCTCTCTTTAGGTTTTTAAATATCATTTTATTTAAATGTATTTTCTGATTTCCAAAATTAGGCAATATTTGACCTTGATGCAGGTGGTTGAAGGGTTGAATTTATCCTTAATTTTAAATATTTATTGAATTCATTTGTATTTTGCTTTAGGGTCTTTTTAGTGAATCTGCTAAAGTATTAGTTTTAGCAAGAGAACTATTCCCTCCTCATTCTGAGTATAGTAACATATGGCAACTAGCTGACTTATTAATCAAATTTGAGAAAGCATTATTCCATGGTAAATGGTCAAAAGCTCAGCAGATGCAGAAAGGTATTTCCATATTTGATGTGGAGGAATCTCGTTTAAGGTATGAATCAGTTATTATATGCAAGAATAAAAATTTTAATAATAGCTTTAGCATAATAATTATCTCCTTTTTCTGAGAAAGAAATAATGAAATGATTTCTAATCTCTTGTAGGAAAATTTATTTATCATATTTATTATTTTCCAAATGGGTTTCACTTCGTAGTAAAGTAAAAATTATCAAGATTTAAGGAAAATATTTATTGCAAGCCTTATGTGCAAGCAATCTAGTGAAATGCGAAACTATGCCTTAAGTAATTAAGTCTTTTATATATTAAATAAGCTATAAAACTTCTTATGAAAGTATTTGATGAAATAATATATTAAGTCTTGCTTTTACTACTTGGCATTATTACTTTAAACAGCCCAATTTAAATAGAAGATGTATTCAAAAAGTTCCTGTACTTTATTAATAGCATGCCAGTGTGATTTCATAGTGATGTCCAGTAGATGACATTGCATGACAGTAATCTTCATAAAGTTCTTCTCATTTGTTGGGTATTTAAAATTAATTAATCATTGTGTTATGTCATTTTTTTAAGTGCTTGTTGTGTCAGTTTTATGAATTTCAAAGTAGATCAGTTTTATGAACAGTGTATTAGTATGATTAAATGTAGGAAGAAATTTACAGAGATCCAAACAAATTAATGGTACCATTGTTTAATTTCTAAGTGATGTTATAAAAGATTTAAATGATTCAAAGATGGCGAACAACCAAACAATAATGATTTCCATTCAGAGTGTCTATCAACCTTAATTGACAAAAATCCTTGTAGCTGAAATTCATAAAATTGTGCATTTAAATCATTGATTGACTATACACAAAATCACTGATGATTGCAACATTTCAGTTGAATGTTACTATATTTTAATTGAGAAATTGGAAATTTGTCATATTGCTGCAAAAATTTGCTGCATATCTGTTGGCTGAGGATCAGGAAAATAATCGCATTGCATTTTTCCAGGAGCTTTTGGATCATGCAAATGAGAATTCATGGGAATGAAAGATTTCGTGGGAAAACTTAGCCCTAGTGATGATATATGAGTTTATGGCTTTCATATTAAAACAAAAGCAGTCTTCAGTATAGACTGTAAAGGGCAAAAAATGTTACAGATTAGATCAAAATCATCTCGACCTTTTTTTTATATATATATATATATATTGATGTAATATGTCGTGAATTTTTGCCAGAAGGACAAATAATGAATCATTGATAATCTTGAACTCTTGAAATGACGAAGAGAAAACTGCAGAAAAAGGTAAAAAAATAGGATAAAACAAATCTTAGTTCCTTCATTGTGATAATGCAGCTCCCCATATATTTAATTCATACTTTTTGTGCTAAAACAGATACACCTATGTTTCCCAAGCTTCCTACTCTGCAAAATGTTTTATTGTAGAATTTTTCTAATGCTGAAACTGAATTTGATGCAGAGGAATGCAATCAAAATTAATATTCAAATAATGTAGATTCAATATAATCAATGAGATTAAAGTAAGTTTTCAAAAAGAACTGTTATATGCGATCCCACGAGAATTTAATCAAATTTGCTATATGAAATAAAATGGCCCTGGGAATGAAGAGTTCTTCAGAGGTGACAAAGTTGAATAAGCTGAGTCTGTGGGAGGGGAAATAAAGTGTGGATACTTTTTTAACATATCTGATATGTGAGTTTATGCTCCATGTCTTGAATTCCTGGAGGATTAATTCTAAAACTGGTAAGTTAATTATAACCATTTAACTTAAAATTGCTTAAAGGCATTAAACTAAAACCAGCATACGAAGCAGTTTTTTTTTTTTTTTTTAAATTTTATGATGCTTATATTAGAATTTTAAGATATTTTATTAACATTTTGGAATGTTAATGGTAAAGTCTTTGAGGTGTTAGACTGCAAATTGAAGTTTTTTGATTACATTTAAGTTTTTATTTATTGCAGTATTTTAGCCTAAACATTGGCTTTAAATTTTTGTGGTATTATTATGTGATTTTTCTATCTGTAGCTTTTGAAATAATTGTTAAATATTTGTCAGTTAGTTCATAATTAATTTGTCTTAGCAATTGCTTTTTTTTTTTTTTTTTTTTTTTTTTTTTTTTTTTTTTTTTTTCCTATCATTACTATGTATTAAAATCTAGATCTGTTTTTCAGGTTAGATTAAGCTATTATCTGATTTTAAAGCTTTTAACTTATTTTATTTTGCAGTTTTTTTAATTCTTTCATTATTCTGCATAACTTTGTGAAGGAATTGGTTCAGAGTATTAGTTTTATGCAAGATTGATAGTAATAAAATTATCTTACATGTTTACAGCTTTTTTGAGTAAACACAAGGTACAAATATGACATCTTAGGATTTTGGAATATATCCTATGGCATTTGTTTGAAAAGCGATAAGACACTCTTCTATAAGTTTTGTAATTTGTATTTCCATGAGAAAACTTTAATTTTTGGCTGCACTGAATAAAGTACGTGGCAGGAGGCAAAAGTTCAAAGACTAGGGATGTAGTTCTTAATCTTGAATAGTTCAAAATAGCTATGCATAAACATCTTCAAAATAATCCTCTTTTGTACACTTTTGCTGGTGCTCATGTAGCTTTTGAAAGTTTTTATGTGATCATCTTTTGTCAGAACTTGTAATGCTTTCTTTGATGATGCTATTACCTCAGCTATTGACATAAATTATCATCTGTGCATTGTTTTCATTAGAGAAAAGATGTTCAGGTTATGAACTGAGGTGAAAAGTCATTATGTAAAAACATCTTTGTAATATTCTAGTCACAAAATCTGTAACCATTTACAGAGACATATGCAGGTGCGTTCGCATGGGAGAATTCATTTCACATAACATATTAAAAACTTCCTTTTTTATGATTGGATTATTTACATGTCTATATTTGTGATTTTCTTACACAGTTTGGTGGGAAGGCTCATGCAACTTTTTTACTTTTGTGTTTGAAATGAAGACAATTCAAACTTGCATATGAATAATAATGATACTTAATTTAAACATCACTATTGTGTCATTCTTCCAAAATAATTTGATACTTTTTTGACACTCAATAAAATATCCATTGAATTAAGATTTTTCCTTAACTGTTATGTGGAGAGGGGAATTGGTTAAACTGAAATTTGACTGTATAGAGATATACTTAATCATATATTTTTATTTGTTTGAATATAAATTTTTATTTTTCCCCCTCCATTATATTTCAGAAAAGCACAGCTGTTCTTAAACCAAGGCAATTTTGCTGAAGCTGATAAAACACTTAAAAAGCTTCTTGAGGGGTGTGAAGCCTCACATACAGTAGCTCCTCATTTCTATGTCAGGTTTGTTGAAAAAAAAAACAATTTTAATTATTGAAATTATGTTTATTTGCTCTTATTCACATTGTGTGTTGTTCCACATATCTGTTTTCCTCTTTTCTGCCCAAAATGTTTGCATAGCAGTATTTATTTATGGTATATACCAATGAATGTTTGTTGCAGGCAAATAAAAGTATATAAAATGCTTCAATTTAGCTGATAGTTATTTACATGTAATATTTATTGAAGTGAAATGGTTGATAAAACTCAAAACTATTTTAGATTTGAAGAAATAGCCACTTATAAAGAATTTTGTTAATTTTCCCTTTATTTTATCTGTCTGAGTAGGACTTACCAGTTACAGACAGCATTGCATAAAGATTTATATTAAAATAGCCAATGTCCAACCCAGAAATGGAAATAATCGTTGTAGTCAGTAAATAACTGCAAGTCAATGTATAGTATCATATTCGTGTTTTCAGTGGCAACCATGTTTTTTTTCATCCTTTTGTAGCATATAATTAGTTAGTTTATGCTAATTAATTGTTCTCCATCCTTTTTATTCAGTGTGCATCTTCATGATTTGCCAAATGCAGAATCTCCTGCTATTTACTGTTTTCAGAAATTATAGAATTATTCTAGCCTCTTGAAGGTTTTCATAGTTTCATGAAATGAAGTTGTATATCATAGGAAAAAAGATCAGGTTTGCATGCAAAATTTGCAAGAAAAATGCTGGAATTCAACAAGGTAGTTATATTTCTATTGCAACTGTGATATGATTTATGTGGCCAACATAGTTTATATCGATTCAATTCTAAAAAGACAAACTCAATATGTCATTAAATAGTTGTTTGTTGAAACAGTGACTTAAGAGATTTGAAATTATTTTGAAGATGAAAGGAGGAAGGAAAAAGAAGAATTTAGTAGACTTAGTCTTATTATCAAGGTCAGTGAAATTTGTTTACAAAGAGAAAAGGAATATTGATCAATGTTTTCTACCTCAGTGGAGTGTTTGATGGAATTTATCAATAAACAGAAAGACTTGTTTTAATGGAAACAAGAAATTTCTTTCTTCCCCCTCCCCCATATAGAGGAGCCAAATATCTGTTGTAAGATATCGAAGAAAATGTAAATTGAGGCAGTGCAGCATATTGATTGCTAGAAGGGCCACGAAACAGAAGAACTGGAAAATGTAGGTTTAGTCACCTAAAAGCGAGGCTTATGTATGATTTTATTGAACTTCAACCTAGAATTCATGTGTAAATCATTGAACATGCATGGGGAGCAACAAAATGGAAGAACAAAAATCATTATAGGCCTGGATGTGATCATTTACTTTATAAGGTATTTGTCGCCCCCCCCCTCCCTTCTTGGCATGCCTTCATGGTGTACTGGTGAGCACACTCGGCGAGTATTCGAAAGGTCCGTGATTCGAGTCCCGGTGAGGGCAATGCTCATTTTTCATGTCTCTTGCTTCTAAAAATCATAATATCTCTACAACTTTCTTATTTAGTAGGATTTATGTGGTAAATATTTTGAATTTATTTGATAAATACTTTTTAATTTTATCATATAATAAATTTAAAAAAAAACTCAGTTAAAAATCAGCAGTTGCAGTACTATAGTAATGTGCAAAATGTAAGCAATAAATTCATTTTTCTGCATAAAAGCATGAAATTGTTGTAAAAAACTTTATGTGATAAGTACTATGAAAAGCGAATTAAATAGAAAAGTGATGCATATGCGGATAGCAGTAGTATGATGTCAAAGGGTATGTCAGAGCATGCAAAACACAAGGAGTCAGGGCAGTTTAAAAAGAAGAAAGGAAAGCTCATTTCCAGCCATTCTTGTGCAAATGAAAGTGAGATTGTGTGTGTAGTATGGCTCAAGAAAACATCAGGATGCCTTTATATGGGGTAGAATGATTGGCAAGCTTTAGGATGATGTAGTTTGATGTCTGCTGCCCAAGAGTTTCAAGTTGATAAAAGTGCTGTTTCACGAGCTCAGAAAGCTTTCTAGATGCCAGATGCAGCTGTAAGAAAAGTTGGTGGTGATCGACCAAGGAAAACAGCCTTAAATGATGATCGTTATCGAACTGCGGGCAAAAGAGTTCGAAACCCTACATAGCACATTCGAAACCCTACACAGAAATTGCTTAGCAGCTGTGCAAGTTAACCGAACAACAGATGACTTTATTTGCCCACTGTCCTGAATGTCACGTATCATTAACACAGCATATCAGCAGCACCAATTATAGTGGTGTAGAGAACACAAAGACTGGGCACCTCATCAATGGAGTCACGTCCTCTTTACTGATGAGAGTCATTTCAGTCTGAAAAACGATTCTTGGCACCATTTGATATGGAGAGAGTTAGGTATATGCTTCTACATCATCATTCTACTAACATCAGGAAAAGTGACTATTGTGGTGGTCCTGGCATGCTTGTATGAGGAGGCAATTTGCTGAACAGACAGATGAAGCTCTGCATTTTTAGCAAATATCGTAATCGCATATTGTTACTTATCAGAGATTGTTATTGCAATGAAGTTATCCTCCCTCACATGCATCTTTTCTGAGGTGCCATTGATTCTGGCTTTCTTTCTATGGTTATAATGCATGGCTGCTCAGGTTTCATGCTCTTGAAAAGCTCCTGGAAAGTTAAGATATCCACAGAATGGATTGACCAGTGTTCTTCCCTGATTCAAATCCCATTGAAGATGTGCCAGTTCTGATTGAGAAGATATCTCGTGGTATAATCTTTCGCTCTGCAGAACACCAGACAACCGAAACAGATTGAACGGAAGAAACCTTGAAGAATGGAAATTCTTACCCCAAGAACTGTTGAAATAAACAAAAAGAAAATTTAGTGATTGATGCAGAAACAAGATTATATTTTTTAAATGTTGAGTTGAATAAAAGTGAAGTGAAGGTATTTTTCATTTCAGTGTGAGCTTTTTTTAACTGCACATCGCACATCATATATAGTTGATAAATTGCAAAATTAAAAGATATGAATGGGTGTATTAATACAAAATATTGCAGACTGTAATGGTTGCTCCTTTAATAATACCTCATTCAAGTGCAACTTGCAAAAGAATTTTTTTCTATTATTGAAAAAAAAAAAAAAAAAATACAGATTGAATTTTAACCAAATTTAAGTATGAAAACTCTTGAAGCAGTTCTGATTGAGAAGATAAATATGCAGGTAAATGAAAACTTTATTATATATATTAAAAAAAAAAAAATTCTATAACTCAAAACTACTTACTAGTATTTGTGCTAAGATACTAAAGCACAGCATTTATGCATCTTGTCAACACCAGTACTGGCAATTTGGCTCATAAAGTTTTCTAAGTAGAAAGTAATAAATTGAATTAAAATATAGACTTATCAAAGACCTGAATTTGATATATCTTTCTGTGATAAGTTTACAAAATTGTTTTTGGCATTACTGAATATTTAATTATAAATGTTCTATCTATTATGTATTTTTCATTGCTCATTTTATCGCCTTCTACATCCATTTTTGTTGTTTTATATATATGTAAGATGATCTTCAATACTGTGGAATTACATGATGTAATTCATATAGATAAGGTAATTACAAGAATTAGAAGTAATTTAAAAGAAAATATCAAAATATTTATATGATAGTCACCTGTTGAGTGTTGAAAGGTAAAAGCTTTTCGTATGCCTTAGAAGTATGCCTTATTTGTGCCTCTCCTGCATATTCACATCTTTTTATATACAGTATAAGATATTGATCTTAACATAAAACCAACACAACTTTTATTTGAGGTCTACTATCTCACTATCTGGTTGTTTGCTGCTTTACCTTATATATGTCGTATGTAGCCTGGTAAAGCTAAATTCATCTAATGGACCTGCTAGATTTGGAATAGATTATTACCAAGAATTTTGTCTTATATAAACAAAATATATTTCCAGCTAGTAATTGTAAATTTTTTTATAGCAGAGTTTTCGTGGAAAACTACAAAATAGTAAAGTAATAAGAAATGTATAATCTAAATCACTGATCTTAAATTGCATACATGCTGAATGCATAATCTCAAAGTAACTGAGGAGCTTTTCACATTTTTAGTAATATTTTTTTTTTCCCCCTAAATATACTTCAGCAGAAGAGCAAATTGTCATTTCAATTTAAATTGAAAAAGGATAGTTGTCAAACATGCAACTGGAACAAAAACCACTGGAAAAAAAAAAGTGCATAGGGTGGCAACTACTTTCCCATTTTTAGTTGGATGAGTGCAATATCCCCTTTATTATCTTCTTACCATTATGGTAATTATCATAATGGGGAAAAAGGGTCACAGTGCTATCATATGAGATTAGAGCTTCCTCTTGTGGTGTTATGGTTATTGCCTTTCCTTGTGCTCTGCATTAACAGTATGCAATCTGTGCACAATGCAGAGTTGATTGAGTAACAAATGCATTTCTTGAATTAAAGCTGACTTGAATGAATTAAAGTGGATTTGAGTTGAAATTTTGAGAAGCTCTTTCTGGGAAAGATTACTATCAGAGTATTGTATAATTTTGTGGAAGATAACCATATAGCTCAGTAAGGATGTGGATGAATACTTTCAAATGGAACGTGGGCAACAAGCATCAACTAGGGTTGCACCATATGATTCATTTTCATGTTGCTAATGTAGTGTGTAACCTGCTCACAAGATGAAGTTAGGAAATAATGTACCATCTTTGCATATTTTCTGGTTCTTATCTTCTGATTTTATATCCTGATTCAAAAAATGTTTATGAGATATTTGTTTCTACATGTGTACAATTTGCTGCAACAAATCTGAAGTTAGGATTGTGTTATGAAACTCTTTCACAGATGGGAAGTGGTCCCATATTATGTTTGAACCTTTACTGAAAAATCATAAAATGAATCTGTGCTTTCTGAATACCATTGTGATTGCTATTAAATTCCAAACCCTAAGTAAATTTTCAGAATAATTAAGATTTTATTATTCTCAAGATAGTTTTTATTTGTATTTTCTCATTCTTTTATATAACAAATGGTTTATTTGTAATTATTTTAAATGTTGCAGAGCCCTTCTTTTGAGAGCTGAACTCTTGTGCACAACACCAAACTATATAGTAGCACTTCCATCTTTAATGACATGCCTTGCAAAATGCAAAGCTCATCATCTACTACTTCTTGAAGCCATTACAACAGTTCAAGTAGCATCTGTACAGGTAATAATTATGCCAGAAAAGGATTTCCTAAAAATATGTCTTTTTAAATGGTTTTAACTTTTCTATTTGCTCCTCATGACCATATGTAATTATTGCAGAGAAAAATTCTGTGATTTTTGTTGGAATACAGATATTGATATTTTGTTACTTTTCTGATTATCTGCACTTCCACTATAAAGTTGCGAACACACTGGCAACTTTGGAGAGCATTTGAAAACTCATTGGTTACTAATTTCTCACCAAGGTAATAAAAAGGGCAATAGCCGTTTTCAAAATAGTGGTGCACTAACTATACAAGAGCAGTCAGTCAAGAAATGTTGGTAGTAAAATACTTTTTTTTTTTTTTTTTTTTTGGACAAATTGTTACTTTTTGTGCTGCTGTTTTTTCTTCAGAAAACATCAGAGAGTTGCACAAACTCAGCATCATTTAACTTTGACACTGAAAACCAGCCAAATTAGGCATGTTTTGCATGGGTTTCTTTTTTGCACTGTTCTTCCTACGTGTACCCAACAATCTATTTTCAAGAAAAATTGCACAAAATCAGCATTGTACAACTTGGGCTCTGTGTATCAGCCAAAACAGACTGTGTGCATACTTTAGTTGCAGCATACATATTTTTTGTGGACATTATAGGAGTGAAGTTTACCTGTAATTTTGGTTTTTACACTGCACTATTCCACGACATAGAAGAACTTACTAATTCATAATAAATGGCTGATCAATAATGAACACACCAGCTTCACGATATGTGAATTTATTTTGCAGACACACATAAAAAAATAATAACTAAATTTTACAGAAGAGAACTTTGGCAGAATATACCAACTCATGCGCACCACACCTCCTCTTTTTTCTCCTTCACCCAACTGCCCATCTTGGCGAGTTTCTTTTGCTAGCGCTTCTGCACCAAAGTCCACATTTGCTGAAATTCGCCTTCTTGGTGTTATATAAGTTTTTTAATCTTACAGTTGGTTACCCCATAGTTAATTTGGCAATATACTGCTTTGTCTGTTGAATACTTTTTGTGAACTTTTTAGTAAGGTTGTGGATAATTGGAAAGTACTGATATTTTTTCTCACTTGCTAATTCTTATTGTGTTTATATATTAGTATTTAAATTAACACTGTATTGTCCCCCCCCCAGCAGAAAATCTTCAAGATTTCTTAAGTAAAATATTTTTGTTGCTATCACTAGAAAATTTTAATTCCTTTATCATAGTTTAAAAGCTTTTAGAATTTTGTGTTAGTCTTATTCTAAAAAGTTTTGGCAGTACAGTAGAATTCCAGAAATCCGCAAAGCTTGGGACCAGAGGTTGTGCGGATTTCAGGACAGAAAAGATAAAGCATAAGATTCGGACTAAAAATGCAAAATGAATAATGCGTATTAGATACATTTAATTAAATTCCTATATACATTATTGCACTAATTTATTATATGCATTAAATTACTATTACATATATAAATTGATTATATTATTAATTGTATTATATGTACACAGCATCGAGGTTTACCGATTTTGCCTCATGCAAAGATTTCTGGTTTCAGATTCCGGTGTTAGAATCACTGTTGCTGTAAAATTTCAACAACTTTTCTTTATTTTTCCATATATCATACACGATCGTGTCACAATTACATACCATTTTGCTATAAATTGAGGAGTAGCACATGCTTCCATCTTTTGCAGAATTTGCACTTTTTGCATTACCGTCAATGCAACGTGTTTACGTTTTTCAACGTTGCAAGCAATAACATCACGAGTTTGTTTCTTATTTGTCATTGTATTAAAAAGGGCTGAAATTAAAAATATTCTTAATTTATCCACAAAATATCCGGATAAAAAAAAAGCAGCTCTAAACAATCAAACAATCTCGTGAAATGAAAGAACAAAGCTCACAACAACGTGAATCGTGAATTTGAACAAAGAGTTGATTGAATCGTCTGCTTTTTTACCTCGATGCAGATTAGAAGGGGAAAAAAAAAAAAACTTATCTTATTTATTTTAACGTTTTTATATCAATAAATTTGTATTTCCATTTTGACTCATTATTATTCGTTAATTATGAGTCATTATTCAGTAAGTATTTTTTTCTTCGATATTTCTTACTCAATGTTGCGGTTTCCGGAACCCATAAACTTAATGTTTATATTCTGAGAGGCAACGCAGATTTCAGGAGTTGTCGGATTTCAGGTCGGCAGATTTTCGGTATTTGAGTGTATTTAAAAAAAAAAAAAAAAAAGGTAGGTAGATAAAAACTGAAAATTTTTTAATTATTATGTAATAAATCATGCATACAATATGTTTCATTTGTAGCTTGAGTTGGGTCTTCCTAAACAAGCATTACATTTACTTGATGGAATCTTTATCTCATTGCTCACTCATGGCACTTGTTATGACAAAGGTTGTTGCTGTTTCTTGTATGCAAGATGTTTAGCATATGATGCTATAGAAAGCAAAGATAAATCTGCTGATTCATCTAAGAAAGGTATAACTTTTTTTTAGCCAAAATATAGTATTATTTGTTTAGTTTTCTCAGATATTAAATCAATGTCAAACCTGTTTATGAAATGTATCTCTATCTAGCTTTATTTTACTACAACTTAGTATTAGAAGTTTTTTTTTTTTTTTTTTTTTTTTTTTTTTTTTTTTTCCAAAAATATTTAGAAATTTTCATATGTGTAGGTTGTAAATTTTTGTAAAAACTGTTGGTGTGCAGTAGAAATTGTTACAATGTAATTGCAATCCTAGAATAATTGCAGTTTTTCATTATCTAATACTTAAGTGCTTATGTACAATTAATGAACGCTTTGAGTTGGAATTGAATTATTGTATGCAAGTTTGCAGTTTTATTTTATTTTATTTATTTATTTTTTGTATATGTTTAAACAGCAAAAGCATGCTTAACTAAAGCTTTTTAACTGAAAGTCTGAATAATGAAGTGGTATTAAAAATAGCATTAAATTAGTGAGTTGAAAAATCTTTATCTTCTAGTGTTTTTGATTGTTTCATTTAGAGGTGGGAATTTGAATATTATAAGTTTTGATAATTTGTTATAAAGCATTAAAATAAGTAGATGTGCAAAGTTCGGTATTTTTCATAATATGTGACATGAGAGAAGTTTAAAAGACTTTCTGTAAAGAATCCTGGTAATTATTTGGGCTCTTAAAAAAGAGAACTTTTCAAATTGTACTGATGCCTGAAATTTCAATAGAACATTTAAGAGTTTATTATCAAAAATACAATGCTCAAATTTATATTCTCCATTTGTTTAAAAATTATTATTTAGTTCACAATTTTATAATTTATAGTTTCCATACCATATTATTTAACTTTATTTCCTACCACTTGATATCTTGAGTCTTTCTGTTGCTAAGCCTTTTCTATTTAAAGGGGATATGTAAGATAAAAAATATGTAAATTAAAATTCTAACTTTCATTCATAATAGTTCCTTAACTATTTATTTTAATTTGATTATTGCTTTTTTCTGTCCTAAAAGTAGTAAGTGAAAGTAATTAATTGCTCTTAAAAATATCATTTCAAAATAACACCATGTCATATGATTCTTACCTAACATTAATAACACAGATACTTTCATAATGCTTCAGCCAGTAATAATTTCAGATTTTCAAATTGAAACTTAATGATAACCAATCAAAATAAAGCTAAACCAAAACTAAATCATTCTGAACAGTTTTTATTTTAAACTCATCATATCTTATCTTTCACCTCCATACTAACAACTTGCTTGCTCTCTGCTCTTGAACTTTCTTTACTTTATTAAAATTCATTGTTATAAAGATGTAGAAAAAGTAAAATGTGATCAAGAACAGGCGTACAGATTGTGCCAATTTCACTATGAAATTCATATTAAGAATGTAATTCTCAAGAATAAAGAAATATTAAATCAGCCACTATGACTAACATTTTTATGCATCAGCATCTAAGTCATTATACAGTATACCAGGATCACTCTGAAATTTTGTAGATACGCTTAGGTTTTTAAAGTTACGCTTACAGAATTTTAGGAGTGTTCAAAATAGTCTTCTTCAGCATCAATGTAGGTGATCCTTCAGGGGCTCACTTTCTGTGAGTACGGGTGTGGCAATCCTGAGGTAACCTAGCCCTTCAAGAGATCACTTTCTTGGGGAGACGCAGGTCATGATCCTGGAGCTCTTAGTGATATTTCCTCCCTTCCTTTTCATCTCTTCTTTTCTGTACTATTTTCATTTCTTCTGCCATTGTGGTTTTCCTTTTCAGAGGTTTGGGCTCAAAGTGAGATTCTGCCATATCCCTTTGTTTAGAGTTTCTCACAGAGAGAAAACCACCTACGTGTTTGCTGTGCATTGTGACCCATAAGGCTGGAAAGGAGGGTCCTGGTAGTTGAGGGGCGATGTACTGTCCCCAACACACTGCTGTGGCCTCTGCGTCAGACTGAAACGGGAGGCACTTAGTTGTCTCCGCTAGTGTCAATCAGCTGGTCACGTGTCCTTAAAGACAGTGGCTTGGGGGATAAGCTTTCGGGAGATCTGACTGTGGGGGCTTCAGATTGCGTATAGACCCAGTTAACCCTGGTGCAGTTTTCTGCGTCCCCTTGTTGGACTCTGTGGTGGGTGGAGCTGCTGGGTTTGGATAATTTCTGCCTTAAATATGGCTAATTCAAATATATACATGATTAAAGACTTTGAAGTCTGTCTCATCGCTCAAAGTGTCAGTAGTTCTGAAAAATCTGCTAAAAAGGTACGTACAGATGCAAACGCAAATAATCTTAACAATAGTCCCCTTTTCCTTGTTGTCTCTTGTCCTTCTGGCAAGCTGCAAAAGATGTCTCCTTTTCTGATAAATCAATACATCCATTCCTGTATTGGTGAGCCCAGAAATATAAAGTGTCTCTGCTCCGGAAACTTGTTTATTGGCACAACTTTAGGTAACCAGTCTGCTTCCTTACTTCAAGTAACCAAACTTGGGCAAACGAATGTCACTGTAACAGCATATAAGATGTTGAATAATTGTTGCAGTGTAATTTCAGACGTCGACCTTCTCTGTGTTTCTGAAGAAGAGATCGCATCTGAGCTGTCTGACCAAAATGTCTGTGGTGTTAAGCGGATCAAGATGCGTAAGGAAGGTCAGTTGATCGATACGAAACACGTGATCCTGACCTTCAACTCGCCTCATCTGCCTAAGAATATTAAGGCTGGATACCTAAATTGTGCTGTAAGACCGTATATTCCAAATCCTATGCGATGCTTCTAATGCCAGAGCTTCGGCCATTCTAAGATGTTTTTTCATGGTAGCCTCACATGTGCGCAATGCTCATAGGTTGGTCACAATTGTGATAATTGTACCACTAAGCCTTTGTGTATAAATTGCAAGGGAGAGCACCCAGCATTTTCTCGCTTGTGCCCAAAATGGAAATCAGAAAAAGAAGTGCAGCCTGCAAAAATAACTAGGAACATCACCTATGCTGAAGCCAGAAAATTAGTCCAAAGCACACAGGTTCGGCCAAATACATCTTATGCCAATGCTCTGAAACATCTCGTACAGTTGCCACCCAAACTTCAGTTGGTACACAGACTCTACCAAATAAAACCCAACCGATTAGAAACAACAAGAAAAAAGAAAACCCAACTCGTTTAGTACCCCCACCCCTCCAAAAAAAAAAGAAAAAGAAAGAAACAGTCATTCCTCCCAAAAAAATAAACCAAAAAATGCCACTAAGAAAATAATTAATAGAAATAGAAGTCCCAGCAATATCTCTCTTGATGGGAGGATTTCTGAATCTGCGGATTCAGATAGTAGGGAAATATGAAGATGGTCTAGAAGTTCCCAGGCATCTACTTCCACGAAAAACTAAAAAACAGCGCAGAAAGAAAAAAAATTAATCAATAATGGTCCCCCTTGTCTCACGGAACTGTCGCAGTTTCCACAGAAATTTCCTAGACATCAAAGCTATAATCAATGCTTATCATCCTGTGTGCTTAGCAATACAGGAAACAAATCTGAAACCAGAACAACAAGCAAAACTTCAGAGGTTTTGTTTCGCCAGGAAGGATAACCTAGCAGGTGAGTGTGCCAGTGGAGGTGTAGGTCTCCTCACCTCACTGGACTATCCATCAAATGCACTTTCTTTAACAACATCCCTCCAAGTTGCCGCTAATCAAGCAAATTTTGATATTGTTTCAGTCGTTTCTCTGTATTTGCCTCCAAATGAGCGCATTGATCAGCAAGATTTAAATGGTCTTATAGAGCAGCTGCCTGAGCCCTTTATCATAATAGGAGATTTTAAGAGCCATAGTCCACTCTGTGGAAGTAAAGACACAAATTCTCGAGGAAGACAAATTGAGCAGATGGTTGAAGATCATAAGCCTTTGTCTCCTGAATAATGGGCATGATACTTACTTTCATGAACCTTGAAAGGCTTTCCACTCTCTTGACCTTGCCATCTGATCACCATCTCTTTTGCTATTTTGCACTTTTAGTGTGGGACATGATCTTTACAAGAGATCATTATCCCATTTTTGTATCTCTTGCACAAAGAGGAGCAAACCCCATGTGGAGATCCCCTCAGTTCATACTTGATAGGGCAGACTGGGAATTCTTCTCTTCCAATGCAGAGCTCACAGAGAACATAGTAGAAGATGTGCAAATTGATGACACATTTGAAGCAGTCAATAATATTATTATTCAGGCAGCTATGCTCTCCATACCTAGAACATCAGGGAAAATGCTAAAGTATTCAAAACCATGGTGGAATCGTGACTGCCGTGAAGCAGTGAAAAAGCTTGGGGAATTTTTCACTGATTTTTGCCTACTTTGCGAAACCTTATAGCATTTAAAAGAGCTAAAGCAAGTGCATGAAAAGTAAGAAGGCAAAGCTAGAGAGATTCCTGGATTTCATATGTGTCGTCAATAACATCCTCTATGCCAAGTAAGTGGGTTTGCGAAAGAGTTAAAAAAGATGCGAAATATATAAAGACCACTCACTTTCCTGTTTGGAAAAAGATGGCTGAATGATTAGCTCCATAGAAGAATTGCGAATACTATTGGTGAGATATTTGCTGCCATTTCTTCCAGCAGAAATTACTCACCTTCATTTCTTTCTATCAAGTAACACTCTGAGAGAAGTCCCATCGCTTTCAACTCTTCCAACTTTGAGCCTTATAATAGAGATTTTACTATGCTGCTGCATAGTAATTTTAATATATTGTCTCAACTTGACCATCCTTATAAACTGTGTTTACTTGATAATAGCTGTGACTTTTTATTTGAAGCACGTCCATCCTGTGTGCCTTCTTTTCCTGTCAGATTTCATCCTCTCATTGAAGAATTCTCCTTGTTAAAGAGAGCTTTGTTGCAGACTCGTAGATCTTGTCCGGGTCCTGATGGTGTGTATTACGAAATGCTGAAGCATCTGTCCTATAAATCACTGATTGCCCTTCTCACTCTTTCCAATAGGATGTGGAAGGAGTGAACTTTTCCCATTGCATGGAGGAGAGCTGTTGTGATTCCAATTGCTAAGTCAGGAAAGACCCAAGAAATCCCTCGAACTATCAGCCAATTGCCCTTACTAGTTGCGTATGCAAACTGTTTGAAAAAATGGTAAACAGCCGCTTAGTCTATTTCTTGGAGAAGAATAATATAATTTCGCCTTATCAAAGCTGTTTTTGAAAGTGAAGAACAATGATAGATAACATGCTTCTTTTGGAGACATCTGTTCATAAAGCTTTTGTAAGAAGAAATCCCCTTATCTAAATTTTGTTTGATGTAGAGAAAGCTTATGATAAGGCATGGACATATGGTATACTTCGTGATCTTCATGATAGTGTCTTGCGTGGCAACCTACCATTTTTCATTCAGAATTTTTTGGAAGCTAGAACATTTCAAGTAAGGATTGGCTCTGTTTTATCAGAAGTTTTCAAACAGGAAGAGAGTGTGGCTCAAGGCTGTGTCCTTAGTATAACCCTGTTTAGCCTAAAAATAAATTCTGTATTGAAACAACTTCCTCCCACCATTTCAGGATCTTTATATGTTAATGATCTACAAATTAGCTGTCAAGGTGTAGATATGAGACATGTAGAGAGGCAGCTCCAGATCGCTTTTAACAGAATCCAGGAATGGGCAAACAGACAAGGATTTACGTTTTCTAAATGGAAGTGTGCACTTGTGTAGAAAGCAAGGTCTCCATCCTGAGCCTGAATTATATCTCAGTGGGTCAGTGATTCCAGTTGCACCTGAAGTAAAATTTTTAGGGGTGATGTTCGACTGAAAATGGATTTTCTTTTCTCGTGTCTGAAACTTGAGAAAGAAGTGTACAAAATTTTTAAATATTTTAAAAGTCCTGGCGAATACCTCCTGGGGTGCAGAGTGTTGCTCTATGCTTTGTATTTACAGAGCTCTTGTTTGCTCAAGACTGGGCTATGGTTCAGTTGTTTTTGGATCCACTCGGTTTCAGTGTTGTTAAAACTAGATCCTGTTCATCATTAGGCTCTGCGGATTTGTTCTGCAGCCTTCAGGACATCTCCTGTCCAGAGCCTTTATGTTGACTCTTAAGAACCATCACACTTATAAACTGTGTTTACTTGATAATAGCTGTGACTTTTTATTTGAACCACGTCCATCCTGTGGGCCTTCTTTTCCTGTCAGATTTCATCCTCTCATTGAAGAATTCTCCTTGTCTGATAAGTTTCCACAAGCAGTACAGCATTTTGAGATCCCACCATGGGAAAATGCACAAATCCAGCTACTTGACATTTACCACAGTTACGTCAAAACAGCCACTAATGAGATCATGTACAGACAAATTTTTGCTGAGCATAAGCATAGTTACAGCAGTTGTCTTTCCATATATACAGATGGATCCAAGTCAACCTGTCATGCTGGGATGTTGTTTATATAATTGGTGACCACTTGGAGGGCAGATGTTTACACGACGCTTCCTTGGTCTTAACCTCCAAACTGGCTGCTATATATATTATGCACTTTTGTACATCTCAACGCTACGCCATAGAAAATTTTTTATATATATAGACTCCTTTTTCATCTTGCCTTATTTTTTGTGTGTATAATTTTATTATATGAAATTGTAGTAAATTTCTAAACATGAAAATGGAATATGATAAACATCATAGGTAATTTTGATTTTTTAATGCATTTTTTTCTTTAATTTTTGCATGTTCTAACTGAAAAAATACTAGTTTGAAATCATCCACATATAGGTTGTTAAGATACCTTTGCACAGATTATACTGTGCACTCATATGCTGATATAAATGTCTTTAATTACTTTTTCATCTTTCTTGCTTCAAACAAAATTTGTATAAGATAGATGAAATGCCGAATTCTTGGAAAACCAGAGCACACCATAAGCATATTTTTGGCAGCAGGAATGACATTCTTCTTGGGCATCATCGTTCAGGACAAGTCGATGATGAAATAATTTTCCTTTTCAACTTTTTCAACTTATGCTTCTTATTCTTTAATCTAATTTTTTTTCATTCTACGTTGATGAAAATTTATTGTGCCAAAACTTTGCACCATTTTTCATTTGTTGAACTGTAAACGTAAAACATTCATTCTTCATTAAAGTGAGCATCATAAATTTGAGCATAAGGATGTTGAAAAAGTATTGCTTAAAAGGTTCTACATTCACAGAAGCCATAAACTGCCAGTATTTTGCTAAATGCTTCAGATAAAGGCAAGTTTAATTTTAAGTAAATATGTATTGGCTGATAAATCTGATGTAATAAATATATTGTAAAGATTATTGTACATATGTTGCAATATATATAGTATTTATTTTGCTTTATTTAATATATTTATGTGCATATCTATATATAGATTTGTATAGTTTCATATATATTAGTCACATATCATATATATACATATATTATATTTCATATATGTATATTGTACTAAATTCTTTGCATTGGCAATGTTCCTCCCTTTTTAGACACGCTTGCTGCTGCTGTATCAATGAGTAACAGAGCTCTTGGATATTTCAAGAAAATCAAAGCACTGCAGAAAATGAAATTAGTTCTTGGTTGGCAGGTATGTAATAGCTCAGAGGAAGCAGCATATATTTAGTTGCAATTGCAAATCTTTATTATGTGCAATTAATTGGCATTAACTGTAACTGTAACTTTACAATGAAAAGGCTGTCCAAATCATCCAATGCTTAATTTGAAAATGTAGAAAAATGAAAAACAATTTTATATGTTTAAAAGTTAAAAAAATATTCATTAAAATGAATAAGATGACAAAATTCTCTAATTTTGTGCTTTATGATGGTTTGAAAATTTTTAATTCCCATAATTAATAGCTAAATTGTTAATATAATAACGAGTAGGAATTAATAAGTGTAATGTTTTATTCTGCACAAGCCAATATGCTGAACATCAATTAAATGTATAAGACTGCTAAACATCGATAGTTTATCTTAGGTTTGATTCCCATTGAATGGGGTTTTCTGTCTGTATAACATACATACTAGTTAGTTTCTGAAGTACTGCTCATTAGGTGTAATCATAATAGTTTCATCATGTTAGAAATGTGATAAATAGCCAATTATGGCACCATTGTTAACCTTCAAGTGGTGTGGGATTTTAGGTCTGTCACGAAGACCTATATTGAAAGAGTATCTATTAGTTGAATTTGTGTAATTACTCTTTTTAATCTCCATTTTCATAAACTTACATTCATTAAGATGATATTTACATTATTAAAAAAGTTAAGAAAGCAAAATATCTTAAATTATAAGCTAATATATGCCAAGTGACAAAAATCTGATAACCGGATAAACTCAATTATGGCACTGAGAGGTTTAAACCAAGAAAGAAACTATCCTCTAATAAAGAGTACAATACTTGGTAGTGTCCAGTTTGGGGATCTGTAGATCTGCTGCATTTATTACTGTCAAAGTTTTCAAATCTAGTTTTTCTATCAGATTTTTGAGAATCTGAATACATTATGCATCCTTCATAGTATATTATTTACAAAACAGAGGGAAAAAAAGCAATGGCAAGGTATATGAAGAATAAAGCATACCTAATACTGATTGTTAAAGGTGATGGTTAGCTTAGTCTAGATATTTTGTAAATGTGCTTTGTCCATTTCAGCAATCAAGTTTGGATCATCAAATCATCAGTACTTATTTATTATATATAAGCTAATACTTAAAAGACAGAATTCTTGTTAATATCATTTTTTATTCAATTTTTAATTTTTTTAATGTAAAACCAAAAATTCTAAAGACTCATAGAAATAAAAAAAAAAAGATCATCATATATAAATAAAGATAAATGTTACAAAATGATTTATTATTAAAACTTAATCATAGTAAAATTCGAAATTCTGTTTTTCTGTAAGTTTCTGGTATTATGCCTGAGTGAGTCAGGAATTAATATTCTTTGTTAGATGAGCTATGAAATTTATGTACTGAACGATTTGTGATTTTTAATATTCATCGTCGGTTAAGAAGAATTGCATCATTTTCCATCTGTTTTTCAAGAATTAATTTTAGGTGTTTTTCTTCATTTAAAAAAGTCTTCCTTGAAGCTATAAGCTGTAGTAATTTTTTTTCCAATTTTTTACATTGTCTTTTCATATTTTTTAGGATATCTTTATAAACCTGCAGCATTTAACATTTGATGTCAGAAGTCAAATAAATGCAAAATTTGAAACTACTGACAAAAAATAAGGGTAATTAAATAAAAAAATTATCCAAAAACTAAACTGAATCCAAGAAAAACTGATACTATAATAAAAAATTATAATGATACTTTTCTGGTACACTGTTTATTAGCATTAGCATCATATTGGCTACATAATATATCTATTTCTGCAACATTTTTACTATTCTGATTTTAACTGTGATGGTCAGTCTTTCAAAATCGTAGTTTGGTTTATCAGTTTTAACATACTATATTGTAAAAATATTAGAAACTTAGGTATAAATATATTATATTTAGGTATTTTGTGCAGATAATTTTAATTATTTATGTACATTTACAGGCCCACATTTATAATTATTTAAATATGAATGAAGAAAGAAATAATGCAGCATATAGATTCAGGAATCTTGAAGATGAATTGACGTAGAAAATTAATTTTATTGAATGAAGAAATTATGTATTTATATTATTGTAATAAACAGTATTTTATATTTACATGTATACAATTTATTTTTTACAATCTCTATAGCAGCACTAAAAAAGCAAAATACACACAAATAAAATAAATAAATGTAACATAATTATTATAGGTTTTTGGGGATTAAGTAATGTGTGTTGTTCATGCTTATATAGAGAAATGTTTTGATAGAGCTGGTTTCAATTTTAAAAATTAGTAATTTTTTAGTATTCTATAGCAAAGCCCGTTCCTCATGCTCGCAAATTTCCTGCTGAATTATATTTGCTTGAACCTTTATCTTCGAATTGATTTTCTAATTTTTCTTATTATTTGCTGATTTTATTCTTAATACATGTAAATTAGGATATAAAGTCCAAAATTCAGATGTTTAATATGTGTTATGATCTAATTTCAAGACCACCAGCCAAATATGCATATATAGAGCAATAAAAAAGTCCTCTCTTCCAAAGTTTTGGAATTGAGATTTATCAAATTACTTTCAAAGTAATTTTTATGCTCTTCAGTGAGAAGGAAAAAATACAAAAACCTGTTTGTAAAATCCTAAGCAGTAAATTGGAATCCCTGAGTTGTATCTTTATGATACATTACATTCCACACTTATGCACTTTGATTAATGAAACTACTATCAATTAACAAAAAGTGCCAGAATTGAAATTTTGGGTTCATTAAAAGAAAATTTGTTTTTAGTTTTTCTTCTTCTGATATTTTCCATTTCTGATAGCAGAAAAATCTCTGCAAGTGTGATTTTTAAGAGCATATTTCTATTTGCCACTCATGCAAACATGGTTGCCTATTGTGTGGACTATAAAAAAACTAGCTATAAGTTGCATTTATGTTGGAATTGAACATGTAAAAAGTTGAGGGAAAAAATTAATTCTTTACTCATGTTAATCATGCTAGATAGTGCAATGTATATACAAAAGTGGATATTTATCAAAATAGAAAATTTCAAATTCATGATCTGTGTTGTTTAGTAGAAAGAGAGAGTTAAATAACTCCAATAATAAAATTATTTCACTTCTCCAATCAAACTGTAATATAAAATAGCATATTTTTCTTAGAAATTTATTTGTATATGCATATAAGAAAATAGTTGTCATTAAATGTACCATATTAAATTTTCTGAAAATCAAAATTGCATTTATTTACATAAAAAAATTAGCTTGAATTAAGCAGTCGTAGATAATGTGAATTCTATTGCAAATTGTGGAAGGATAGTAGAAATTTATGTATTAGATTTATTTTATTCAAAAGTAATTAAACCCAGATTATAAAGCAAGTTAAAGCCAGAGATTATAGAGCAGGTTAGAACATGTCTCAACATGCCTGAACTCTTCACAATGTCTGACATTGGCTTTAATTTTTCAATATTTTATTTGAAATGTTCTTGTGTTGTTTTACTATTTTAAATAGAAACAAACAACTGCATTTAACATTTGGTTTCGATGCCAAAATTTGAATTTGATTATACTTCTTGAGCCAGCTTAAATTTAAATTTAATTCTAGAGCCTTTGACTACTTATGTACATTTTAAATTTGAATTTGATTATTACTTTAGTTACATTGCTACAAGTGGTGGTTGATTCAGTTAGCACAAGAAATGCATTTATATCCAATGTTCTGTTTTAATAAAAAAGTTGTTTAAACCTGTTCAAGTTTCTGTACTTGCTTAAGACACGGTGATTATTATAAAAAATAATCACAGTGAAAATGTTATTTTCATAGATGAAATTTATTTTTCTTTCGTATAGATTTCAAAAGGTGCTTAATTTATCTAAAGAAAAACCTAATGAGTCTGATGCCATAAACAGTGATGTTAGTGTTCCTGATTAATCCTACTCTGCTTTAAAAAAAAAGTTAAGTTTGCCTGTTGCAGAATACTAGAAAAATTATTGCCACGAACCATGAGAATAAAGCAAAAGTTTCACAGAAAGTACAAAAAGGACAAGAAAATGCATGGGACAACAATAAACAAAAGTTGATGTCACAGTATTTAGGTATAGTTATAATCTGCACCAGTCCATAGTTTAATTTATCTAATATGGAATAAATAAACTATCTGTAAAAAATGAATTGCAAAATCATAAAGTAAATTTGGTGTATAACATTAATCATTTTCCCATCAACCTCTACAAAAATACAACAGTAAGAAAAAAAAACATTATTCTTTCAGTTTTGAGGTTAGGTTATTTGAATGTGTCTAAGCACATAAGGGCTATCTGTCTAAAGGGAGGTGTGTGCTCATGGAGGATTTTTAAAGGAAAGAGCTGATATACTCATTACACATAGGGAAAACCAGCCATGCAATTAGCTCATTCGCTTGGATTCAAACATGAGATGCACTATCGGTATGCAATAGTCTTTAAACACTTTAAAACTGGTGGGGTCTTTCTCTTTCAAATGCTAATTTAATTTACGAAACTAAATGAACTTATCCTTCAAATTAACCTGCATATAAATTGCTGATAATTAAAATATGGATTCTTCTGCATTTTTTCCAACTGAATTTTTTTAAGGATGTCTTAATTCTGATGCTAGTATGTGGTTCACTTTGTAGGGATTTATATTTTTTTTAACTAACAAGTTAAAATTTTATTTTAAACTTTCCTATAAGCCTTCATTCCTCTAATTGTCAGAATAGTTAAATTTTGTAGCACGTGTGATGGAATGCAAATTTCTATTTTGAAGGAGGTATTTAAAAGCCGAGGTTTGGCAGGAGAAAGAAAGAGGCTATAACCGCCACCTCTGCCGTCAATACTTTTGCTTACTATTGGTTTACGTGCTGCTATAAGTTTCGAAGGGGGTTTAAGTTATGGCTCAATCACAGCTTCAATTTTTTTCGATAGAAATACTGAGCGTATTTATGCAAAATGAAACTGGTCCACAGTTGGGAGCTTTATGGACAGCTTTTATTCATTGAGATTTTAAGAATAAAAAGTCTTTACAGATTTAAAGAATTCTATCGTTTCCTGCTGAATTTCCTAGCTTTCACAGTGAGTAGTGAAATATACCTAGAAGGCCATTCAACACTTAAATTTAGAAAGAGATTCTAGGTTATCAGATCACTATAAGTAATTGATTGTCTATTATTATTGATATCCTGGCTATAACGAGGCAATTGCTTTTATTCAATATTGATTTAGTCCGGCAGATCGCACAGAGCATGGTCTATGATGATCTTATCATAAATCTTTATATATTTTTGTCTGTGTATCCATATCTGTAGATGGGATAATGCAAATAATTTGCTATCACTTGCACAAATACCTTCCAAGACAAAAGTAGTACAGAAGATATGATACTACGTATGAGATTAGATTTATCTAATTAGGAAAAAGTTGAGGCAGTAACATAAGTTGAATGTTAAAAAATTGAAAATGTAAAATTTTTCGAAAATATCGATTAGGAAAAACATCGACAAATGGTTCGATAGTGATTCGGATGAGTGTATGTTTAGTGTGTGGGTGTTTGAGTGATGCAGTTAATGTTTAAAATGTCACTCGAACATAAAAGATTGAAAATGATACTGAAAATATAAGCGAAGAAGATTCTATTAATTACATTAGTCCTGAGACAGCAATGACTTCTGTTGAAACTCTATTGGACTTCGTCGACCATTCGAGGGGATTCGAATACTATGATGAAATAGCACTTAAAGCATAGGGAAATTCTACAAATATTGAAGCGTTATCAAAAACAAAATAAAATTAGTGATTTTTTTAAGAAATAAATACACACAATATGCATGAAAATTGATAGTTTCTATTAGCAGTGTTTTTCAATTATCCATCACCAGTTTCTCCGGCAGTAGCTCCGGATAATTGAACATTTAATTAATAATACGGCATTATCCTGTATATATATATACATTTGCAAAGTACTCATTGTGTCTATCTTAGCTTGTATGGCGTATATCTATGCATCATCAATAGAATTTAATTCGACTTATTGGAAAGCTGGCTGATGTCGCATTTGATTGAAAACAGTGACGATTATCTCTTTCGGCAAGACAATTATTACTGTTTTATAGGCTATTTGCGAGAGTGTTTTAGTCCAATTTTGTTTCAAGTATAGAGACCATTATTGAAAGTATCTCAATCAAACAAAGTAGCTGAGATGAATATGACGTACAAGATATGGAGGTGAGGCATGTATTGATGCCGTGGTCCGATCTTCGGATTTATTCCATGTGACTTATTCTTGTGTGTGTAGGGGGAGTCAAGGACTGTTTTGACACCTTTTCATTAATTTGAAAGAGCGATATTATCGATGCTATAACTTTAATCGATCGTGATATGCTAGCACGAGTGTGAACTAAGATGAATTTTTGTGTAGATATTGCCACATCAACAAAGGCAAATATATTGGGCGTTTGCGAAACATTAAAAAAATAACTAAATAAATTTTTAAAAAATATGAAATTTATTATTATTATTATTATTTTACTTCTTTTTTTCGGTCTCCGCGCGTTTTTAAAGTTGAGAGTTCATTGCATATGCAGAATTTTTTTCCCTGAAAATAACGAAACTCTTCCTGCAAATGGATGGGAATAGAGCATGAAATACATTATTTGTTTATTCAATCGAATATAACAAATCTAACGAAGTTTGTCTGCCTGAGGAGGGATGCATTTATGGATGACTTTCTGAGGGAAATTGGTTAATATTAATGTTACATGAGGGAAAAACAAAACAAAACAAAAAATCCCAAACAGATACTCCATTTACCAAAAATCGAGTGCACGTTCAATTAATTACCGTTGTTCATGAGTCTCAGCTGATTCGTCCATTGGTGAACACATAACAAAAAATAAAAAAAAAGTATTGTAAAATTCTAATTGACTGAATTTGGTGACAAGTTTTTCCATATGCGACATTTATTTACAGTTTTCTTAAAGCTATTCTGAGCTAATTTGAGAATAAATTTATTTATTTTTGATGGTAATTAAACATAATCAGATTTCAAATAATTTACTATGAAATATTTTAGAAAAATATTCAAGGTGGTTTGTATTCAACTAATTTTTTATTAGATTAAATCTCATTCTATTTTTAATAGTAATGTATTTTATATATTTAACTTCAGAATAATAGTCTACAGAACGAAAATGCAGTAAATTTGAAGATTTGTGCTTAATTAAAATACTTGTACCTGGCCACAAATGACTAAGTGGCTGAAATTTGAGATCTGGTACATTATGTTTGAATACTATTTCAAGCGGTTAAACTACCTATTTGATACCAATTTCGTGACTTTCTTTATACACTTATGAGGTACGCAGTGTAGTGGTCTGCACGCTGGGTGCGTATTCCACAGGTCCGTGATTCGATTCCCGGCGAGGGCTTTGCTCATTTTTTCATCTCTCCTGCTTCGAAATAACCTAATGGCGCCTGAACTAAAAGGGTGGTGGATGATGATTCTCCACACCCAGGATTTGGCGATTCGGTCCCCTAAAATCCCCAGTTGCCCTTTAAAAGGGGAAGTATATAAGGTATTTCTCCCGCATTCTCAGCATGTCTTCGTAGTGTAGTGGGTCTGCACGCTGGACGCTATTCCAGGGGTAAGTGGTTCGATTCCCGGCGAGTTCGTTGCTCATTTTTCATCTCTCCTGCTTCGAAATAACCTAATGTCTCTACTACATATTACGTAAAACAAACCTTAGGAAGTCAGATATAAGTATAACCTCTTCTAAAAAGCTTTTTTATGCATTTTGCATCAATGAATTGCATATGTTTTAAACTTGATTTGCTGCTTAACAAAAGAATTGCCTACGGACTCTTAATTTAAGATTTCAACTAGCTGTATTAAATTAAAAATATTTATCTTCCATCCTGAAAAAGAAACTGTTTTGTGTTCTGAAAAATGGTGATTCTAAATACATCTACAAATTTTCGATTGTACTAATTGTTTTCCTGTATTGCAATGCGTCAGGTCAATGAAATACGAATTTTAACTGTTCTGTCTGCCGCATACCAAAGTCCTTTCCAGAGCTATAATTCATTGAATAAGCAAATAATGTATTTCATGCTCTATTCCCATCCATTTGCTGGAAGTGTTTAGTTATTTTCAGGAAAAAAAATTCTGCATATGCAATGAACTCTCGACTTCAGAAACGCCCGAAGACCGAAAAAAAGAAAAATAATAATAATAGTTAGTCCAAAGGGGATTTGTCCCTGAAGGACTATTGTTTCCGTTTTGCGATTTTGCGTTGAATCACTATAAATGTCTGTTTCACTTTTCAAACTGTTGCCACCAAATGTTAGAGTCCTGCATTAGATTTGAAGAAATCAAATAATGAAAAATCTGCATAAATGTGTGTATATTTCTCGCATTCTGATAAAACAACGGTACATAGAGCCATCGAATTTTGAATGACGTAATCCTCCTACGGATATGGGCATGTGGAAGACCAAATTTGAAATTTAAAAATCAAAAATTCGTTAAAGTTTTACAAAATATGAAATCGATAATGAAACAAATTTCAAATCTGGACTTTCGGATGCCCATATTCGCAGTAGGATTGCGTCATTCAAAATTGGATGGTTCTAGATACTGTTATTTTATCACAATGCGAAATACATACATACATTTATGCAGATTCTTCATTATTTAATTTCTTCAAATATAATACAGGGCGATAATATTCGGTGGCAACAGTTTGAAAAGTGAAACGGACATTCAGAGTGATTCGCCGCAAAACGAAAACAATAGTCCCCCAGGAAAAAAGCCCCTTTGGACTAATAATCTAATATTTAAAATCACCAAAGAAATAAATTTTAATATATTTCTTTAATTATTAATCACTTTAATCATTGATTATTTTAATAATTAATTATTTTATTTATTTATTTATTCTTGTTCCTCTTTCTTGAGGGTCTACGGTAGGCTCTTCTAATTTTAGAAATTAGGCCCTGGCAAAACGATATTTGCAAAAATTCAGATGTGGCTACTTTAAAAGCTTCAAAAAGTCTTTTGGCGTATAAAATCCCGTTTTACTGTAGCTTTGCTCGCCAAGTAATAACATCGCGTTACCTGAAAAGAAGTTTCGTCGCCAGTTTCTACAAAAGAGCAAGTTACTTAACGTTTCGGTCATTGCTCTACTAGTGCTAAAAGATACGGAAGACCGGCGAATTTGAAGTCTATGAGTAACAATTAAGTTCTGTTATCCTTTCGAACTGGGGTTTTTCCCAATTAGAAAAGAGATGGCTCTGCTAAGGGTAGCTGTAAGCGCGCTACTGCTGTTTTGTGTTACCGGTTTAGGTAAATATTCTTCTGATTTTTTTTATTTTTTTTTATTCTTAAATATAAAATGAAACATTATTCTTAAATGTAAAATGTATTATTATTATTTGTCAAAGTGAAAGTAATTATATTTAACTCTGAGGAAATTTCGTATAAAAACAAATTATTTTCTTAAATTTACTATTTTGTAAATGCAGGCTCTAAAACAATAATATTTATAACTGCTACAGTAGAATGCTTATTATGTAGCATGTGTTAGTGTTAGGATTATTTCGTTTCTAAATATTAGTCGTTATGAATAAAAATATTTGTACCTGTAAGTAAAAATACAAGGTGTTTTGAAATGCTGATCGTTTGTCATACCAAATATTCATACCAAAATATATGTCATACCAAAATATTCTTTCATATATACTATAACATTACTTTTATTTTATGCGCATGAGAAATGCTAGTGTACAATTTTTCCCTACTCATAAATAATTATGTAATCAGTAATATATGTTGTAAAGTGTTATGCAATATTGCAAGTCTGATTGAAATATTGACTATTATACTAAATTTGATGAATTTACATTTCTCTATTAATTATCTCGCAGCTGATTAAAACTAAAATTAAATGGATTGAAATTTGCGAGAATTTAAGTACCACCACTTGTTTGCTTTAATTATTAAAAAAATCAGCGCAATTGCTTAAAGCTCATATTCAAGCTAAAAGCAAATTTTCATAATTTTATATTTGCTCGGGTATCAACGCGGTAAATTTGAATATTGTGTTGTTTTCTGTCGTGAGAGATACTGAGATAAATAATAACATGAATATATATGTTAATTATATCTTCGAAGGTGAGTTGCTTTACTATGTCAACATAAGGTTCCGATCAATTTTAGTCGGACATAAGATAAATAAGATACCTCTTTTAAATATCAGTAGCTAGTAAGTATTAGTGTAAATTGATTGAATAAAATATGCATTAATACCTAAAAACCAGAAAAATGTTATAAAATATTTTAGAAAAATTTTTAAAGTATGTAAATAATTTTATGCAACACAATGCAGTATAATATACTATTTAAAAAGCGTAGAGTCCCCCCATCAAGAAAAACATAGAAATAATAAGATAGTTTACAAAATTTCTAACGTCACTGTATATCTCTTCGCATTTAATAATTAATTAGAGGCAAGAAACATATATAATACTAATAGTTTTAATTTTTATTAATTTTTTTAATTGATAATTAAACAAAAATGCGAAAAATTATCATGTAATTGAATAAAACAATTATTATTGTATTTAGGTTAAAAATGATTTCATTAACTTTATCACTCACTTTTTGCCATCAGTTTTTAAATTTATTTTGAATTTTATAACCACCGGAGTAAGATGTTTTGCATATTATCTTTAAATGGGATTTTGCATATGCATATGTATATTCGGAAGTCATGCTCGTTTTCTACAAAATAAAAGGTTAGAGCAACAGTCTTCTACTGCAGATGATTTAAATTAAACCTAAAGCGAATGTTAGTTTCTTTTTCATTTGTAGCAACGAAATTTGCAAGTGTGTGTGGGGAGTATTATAAACTGTTTATTTACAGTAATTGTATTCGATATGTAACGGATTGAGAAGTACCTGAAGTCTAAAACCAGATATCATCAAAATATGAACCTCTCTTTAACTGTTCGAAAACACGTTTTCGTCAGAAAAAATTATAATTACTTTACGTATTTTTGCCAATGTGTCTGGAAAGTACGTAAAAAACATATTTTGTAAGTAAAACTCCGTATACTGGAACTATATACAGCGGAAGTATTTCCAGAAATATCTCCCCCCTCCCTCCAAAGGTTCCTAGTCAAGTTGGTTTTCATAAAAATATAATTTCTTAAGCATAATCTTCGGCAAATATTATTTTAAATGCATTTTGCATTAATTAATCTTCAAAATTTTCATTTTTCTTATTCATTTTGTTTCATTTTTATCACAAAAATGTCTCTATAATGATCATAATAAATGATTTATTTATTTATTTTTTTTTTTTTTGGAATTTTTTTCCTCAGTTTAATACTGTTAAATCAAATCTCCGTAGACAAAGCTGGGAAAAAGCATGTCGGAAATTATTAGTTCTTTAGGTAAATGCATGAGTATTTACAGAAGAAATGCAGCTTATAAAAATGAAATGAAAAAATGGACCCGTTATATTATTTGGATAACTGTACTAATTTCCCAGTTTCAAAAACTCATCTGGAATAATTGCGTCATCATACTAGTAGTAAACTGATAAATATTTGATAACAAGTGATAAATATTTTCTAACATATGAAAAACGTATTGACTAAAATTTGAAATATCTGATGCTTTCGATTCAAAAAACTTCTAAATAACTTCTAAATGGACGTAGATACTCCTGGATAGAAGTTTAACCGTACGCTATATTTTCATTTAACCATTTATTGCTTTGGCATACGTTATACTGAGATTACGGGTTTGCATTAAAATATGCGCATACATGACGAGATAGCGTAGAAAGTTCACTTGAAGGAAGTTAGAAGTGGCTGATTTTTAGACTTTCTAAATTAAGAATTATTTTTCTCCGCCGCTTAGGATAAATGAGTTCTTGCATATGTGAAAGTCGATTAAGTTGAGTATCTGAAGTTTCGTATAATGCAAAATCACAATAAAATGAAGAACCCGTATTTACGTTGAATTTTCATAATATTAAAAAACAGACAGAAAATTGAAAAATTATACTCGCCCACCCCCGCCCCCGTCGCTAGAAATACGATTCCTGTCTATCTGCAGAACAAGTTGTGTAGTATCAATAATTATGCAAACTTTCTATTTGGCATTCATAAAATGTGAACAAACTTAAGCCATTAATAAATCTGATTATTTTTCCGTATGACAGAGTTATTAATTTTTTAATATTATTTTCCGTACGATAGAGTTATGAATTTCTTAAATGTATTTCAGTAATCAATACAAAATACTGAAATGCTGATGAAACCTCAAATGTAAGTTTATATTGAATTATACTGAAACCTCAAATATAAGTTTATGGCCGAGTTTATTACTGAATACAATGAAATTTCAAGAAATTAATCTAAATTTCTGTAGAGATTTGAATTTTGAAGGATTTGTAGACATTTAAATCTTTTCTAATAATTAAACTATATGAAATTTTATCTTTATCTATAACAAGGACAAAATTTCTGTGTACAAAGCTATTATAATTCGCTCATGGGACGAATTTGTGTGATATTCAAATTGAAACATTTAAGTACACACACACAAGCATGCACGTAAACATATGCATTAAACAGTTATAAAAAAATTCCATTAAAATAGTCTAAAATTAGCTAAAATTAGTTAGTCTAAAATGTAAAACTACATTTACAAAACTTTGAAGTTGAAAAACAATTTTTAGCATCATGTTTAATCATCTTGATGTCGATCGTGCACATTATGTTTCGATGATTAGAGAGTATAATGTATTTAACTCACAATAAGACTTGATCATTCACAACAAGATTCTTCATTATCCGCATTTCAGGTTTTATTAGCAACTAGATTTGAATTACTTGTAATCCCTTTGATTGGAATATTGGCTAAAGACTGCTTTATGGACTGAATCAAAGAGATCAATTAGAAACATGCATCGACCAAAACATATTGAGCATTACAATACGATATTTGAAATGATAAAGGAAATGAGTTTTCCACTCAATTCAATGGCTATTCCGTGTAAAATTGGTATATCAATAGTTCACATTAAAAGCATATATTGATTCTTACATCTTTGAAACCAATATTTACAAATAAACTACAATGCTACAAATGCGATTCTATATATCAGTCAAATTTTCGTTACCGAAAAGGGAATTGACTTTCAGATGAATATCTGGCGGTCCTCCATCTTGCAAAAGAATAATAAACAAATATTTTGTTGCGTAAAATACTAGAATATTGGAGAATTTGAAGCTCATTTAGAATACTGTAATACTTTGTTTTAGGAGTTAGTAGCTCAAGTATTAAAAACGAAATCCTTAAATTAAAGCGGTAAACTGTAGCTCCCTTTTGTTTAATACGTAAAATTAATTTAGCGTTCTAGTGACATCAATATAAAAAGGACAAAAGCAGTATTTAAAACCCCATTAATATAGTTATATTTATGCTATTATCGAAACAAAGTAGCAATCACCTGGTGGCTTTTAAAAATGTTGCTTTATAAAACGTTCCACTTAAAAAGCAATTCACTTTAAAGATTAGAATACTTTAATAAGTCGGTGGGTGTAGTCCTTTTATTGTTTTTCCTTTCCGAAGCGAAGAAAATTTGTTTTTACTTCAACCGGCATTTGCGACGCTTATAATCCTATCTCGTGGAGAAAAGCTGGGCCTCAAGTGATGCGAAAGATCTAATTGTTGGTTTTTGAAACACTGCTTCTCTTTCTGAAAAGGGAGTTTTTTTCAGGGGAGGAGACGAAAGCCCTAAAGGTACAGCCGGCTTCGATAAGAATGTCTCATGCTTCGACGCGTAATCGGGACATAACGCGAAGACAACAATTCCTCGTATTCCGTGACGTCTTTGATCCTGAATAGCTGCTGCATGAAGCAACGCCGCCCACCACAACCTGGATGTCCTTGTGGTGAGTGAGATACGACAACGTTTTCAGCTCATTCGGACACTTGAAAAGGATTTTTAAATCATCTGGGAAAATACAGTAGAAAGGAATCTGGATTCATGAGTCACTTCAGTGACCAAATTCAACTGGATGCTGGAAATTTAATACTTTTAAGTAAACGAATCAACGAGAAAAAAGAACTCACGCAAACCGCAAAACACGAACAGGAATAAGTTGCAAAAAAGTGAAAATTGAAATGCTCCGATTTTCTCTTTTTCATTCTCTAGATTGAGCAAGCAAGTGGGGTTTATATGCACATTTTTATCCATTTTTGATCAAACACATCTGGACATGGAACCTAGTAATCTTTTACCTCTCATTTTTATAGTCTGTAGTGGAATATAACAGTATGTCAATTGTCTCAGCCTGGTATGATCTCCAACAATTAGAATATACAAAGGTTCGGATAACGGGGCAAACAATGTAAAATTTAATCCATCTTGCAATCCTGACAAATGCTGGAGATGGTGTTCACATTCTGCCTCTTTAAAATATTTATATAAATTTTCTAAAAATCTAGGTTAATTAATTAAAAAATTATTAATGAAAAAGAAATTTTAAAAAATCTGTAAGCTTTCAGATTTTATCTTACGCCTAAAGGGACGCTTTTTTAAAGTTTCTTGTGTTACCTTTATTTATTAAATATATTCTTCGCACTTAAACCATAAAATCCAATTCAACAGCAGTATCGCAAAATAATTTAAAAGCAGCATATCTTTAGAATTTTCGATGCACAATCTCGCGCGCAAAACGTAAAAAAAAAAATTTTTCTCCTAGTGTTGCAATTGCTCGCTTTGAAATCGTTGAGTTTCTTAATCAAAATTTTTTTAATGTTTTACAAAATATGAAATAGATAATAAAACAAATTCTAAAATTGGGCTACCAGATGGCCGCATTTGAATGGAGGACTCCCATTAATCAAAATGTGATGTCTCTAGGTACCGTAGTTTTTTCACAGTGCGAGAAACATACATGCATTCATGCAGATCCTTTATTATTTAATTTCTTTAAATATAATTCAGTCTAATATTTGGGGGCAACAATTTGAAAAATGAAACGCCATTTATTGTGAAACGCCACAAAATGCCAAAATGAAATTAATACCCCTTTTGGGCTAAAAACATATAACTATCTCCCATTTCAAAAGATATTTTCTAGATAGAGGCATATTGCAGAATCCTTTTAACATTGCATTAGATCATAGTTTTCTGCCATTCAGATTACTTTATAACTATTCCTAAGAATTAAAGCCTGATCTTGGATCACTTATAGTAACAAATTGTTTTCATCTTCATCTATTCTTTTTCTGATGCATGGTTTGACCTTGAAAGTAAAATGGTACAGCAGCTAGAAAAATCAAATAACCGAAATTCGGATAATCATTATTCTACATATTTCGTTTCTGTGAAATTAATAGAAAAATTCGATAAATTTTGCTTTTGTTTTCCTCTTTTTCTTTTCATTTTCCTGAACCTAAATCAATGGATTTCTTTTTCAATTTAATAAACAGTAATGCAGTGTTCATAATGAGGGAAAAAAAGGTTATTTCACTTAAAAAGGAATTTGTTTTTAGCTGAGACTTTATGACTCATAGAAGTTAAAACAAAATCTAATCTGATGGGAAACACACGACTTCCTTGTGCGGCTATTGAATTGTACATAATTTTTATTGCACTTCATTTAAACGTATTTACTCGAATTATTCTAACTTCAATAACCGTTTCTTCAAGGCAAGTTGAAAATGATATCAAAAACTGCAAATTTTGAAATTAAATATCCCGATCAATTTTTGTTATATGGGAATCAAACTTTCATGTGACTAGTATAAAACTTCTCAAATATAAGTATAGAAACCAGGAGAATGCATTAAAAGTAAAATTTCATTATTTGTCCAAATTATTTATTTATTTTTTTTTTTTTAATGTCACATTGACGAAACATAAATAGTTTCGCGATTAAACACTTCTGTAATATTGGTGTGTATTATATAAGTTTAGCTTTGCGGATTGCAATAAAAAAGGGAGTTGCGCAACTAGAAGATAAACCAGTTCCATATACGAAATTTAACGCTCTGCGGCCAACTGCTTTTTAGTTATACGAGATACATACCTACGTCCGTACGAAAAGACGTCACGGAAAAAATCCCTTTTGAATCCATTTGAAATCTGTTTTGGAAAAAACAATCCTTTATTCTGTCTATACATCATACAAAAAAGAAAAAAAAAAAAAAAAAATCTAAATGGATTCGGGAACGGTCAAAATGGATATTTCCGTTGAAATATGGTATCCGAAATTTATCTGGATTACAGTACTCCCTTTATTTCGTACATTGAAGTAAAAAGAAAAGATTCGCATTCGAATAATGCGATAGTGGAAAAAAAAATTAAGAGACAATATCCTTGAGAAACTTAAGTTAGTGTCATAGTCCTGCAGTCTTATGAGAAATATATTTTACAATATTTTTTTTCTCTCATTAAATCCTAAGTTTAAATATTTAAATTAAATTATTTTGTATGAAAAACTTCAAAATAAAAACATAATAGATATAAATGTACGAAAAATCATCATCAGGCTAGATATAAATATATGAATATTAGCATATATATATATATGTGAGTATAGTTAGAGTGTTTTGATCATTTCTTTCGCTAAGGTAATGGGGAGCTAGACCATTTTATTTAAAATATAATGATTAGCAGAAACCAAAATTTTATAAAAGCAAGATAAATACATATTATCCACCAGATTAAATAGGGTGAAGATTTAGAACCTGCTTCATTCATTGACATAGAAATGAAAATGAGGCTAGTTTTGAAACTGCTCATTCTACGCAAAAATTTCTCTTTATGTAGTGAAAATAAAATACAAATAGATCAAAAATAAGATGTTAATAACTAATAAATGTAGAATATATAAATAAAAAAGTCTAAAACTGAAAGAATTAACAATAAAATATTCAAAAATAAGAAAAAATGGTGTAATTTGAGTATAAAAAAATTAATTTTATGATTTTTCATATAGAGACCTAAACAGTAACTAAATCTATTAAAAAAGATTACATATTAAATTTGTCACATTTATGCAGTATGAAATTAAGAGTCCTTTGTGGTTATGACAATTTGCCAACTTTAACTTCAGACAGTTAACTTTTCCCTTAGTCTACAGCTGCACCAACAAAGGTTGTTCGCGCACTTTTTGGGTGATTTTCACTGTAATTGCAGGAATATTTTACCTAAAATATTTATTTTTAAATGTTCTATTTGATAACCCTTATTCTTCACTCATAATTCTTCACTTCTTAATACACCGTAATTTCCAAGATAATGAAGCCTTTTATAACATCGGAAGAGGTTATTTTATCCCATTACTCTTGAAATGCATTCAAACGTCTAAGGAGGCTGTTGGTCGACGTTTGGACAACTCGCTTTTAAGTCCAAAAGCTCAAAAACACATTGGGGATAGATCGGGAGATTTAGTAAGGATGTGAGTGACAACCGATTCTCGTTCCATTTTTTCCAGAGGAAATTTGTTTTCTTTATCCTGAAGCAATCCTGCTGATTGTTCCCACTGCGCGTAAAGCGAAGGTATTTATTTGAAAATTGGGTATAAAATATGTTTTCAATGATATGTGGAGTTGATCTTAACATTTTTCTCCACTCTCTTTATTTTTAATTTGCCGTTATATGAAACTCCAGCAACAATCATAAATCCCTTCGAAAAACTTTCTTTACATTGTTTGAACAATGTTTCAAGTTTTTTTCCCCACCTCTTTGATGATAATAAATGAATCTCTCTTTATTGCAGGCATTTCAGTACATCCTAGAGTCGTCTATTATGGCATTTTTTGCTTTTTGCCGGATAAATGTTTCTCATAAAAAATACAGCGTGTTCTGCATTCGGCGATATATCGTGGAGAAAGACGACGCACATTATGTTTTTTCGCTTTTTTAAGATTCAGATTAACATTAATCACTTTGTTTACAGTTGAAATTGAGCACTTTAATGATTGCGCTTTGACTTGGCGGATTTTCTTTTAACATCACTTTTGCAACGTTTGAAACATTCCGTTTTTTCCTTGGATACCTTTAAGATAATCTCCGGGCATTCCCCTTTCCGTTAAGTTAATAACAATAAGGATCCTCATACCCTACCAAACTAGGCCCAGGTTTCAACCCATGTCCTAGCACCATAGAGAGATCGGCGCCAACGCACCTGAAGCGGTCCTCAGTGCGTCACTGGTCGTCAATCTGCTACTTAACAGTCGCTTGGGCTACCTGTCGCGGAGGGACATTACCCAGCGCACTCGGGAACCCACCCCGGGTTACTAGAGCCCTCAGCTCTAGGACCCTGCCAATCCCACGGGCCGACCAATAAGTGATCTTTCCGGGGCCTCCAGAAGTAAAAGGTTCATAACCCTCGTGGCCGAGACTGCCTAGGGACAGATCTTAGTCAGTAGCTTTGCAGTTGAAAATGTGTTTGGAACAATTTTTCCACTTCAAGCTAAATGTTGACTTCCCCCTCCCTTTGTTGTTGACAATATTATCTATCGTAGCTTTAGATATCGAAAAAAACCATGGCTTTCACAACATTTTTTAAATAACTATATAAGGTATTTCTTCCGCCTTCGCAGTGTAGGGGTCTACACGCCGGGCGCGTATTCCAGAGGTCCGCGGTTCGATTCCCGGCGAATTCAAATAAATTCAAATGAATTCAAATTTAATAAATTCAAATGTCTGTGTTAGCAACAGTTTAAAAAGTGCGTAATTTTTTAATTCACCTGTCATTCTTTAAAAATTACAGTATCAGATTATATGCACACTTTTTTCCCTTTGGCCATTTTTCTTCATACATTTCTCTGCAGCAACGAACTGCAATGTTGTTTATCGTTTGGTAAATGTAAAACTACCTTAATGTTAAGATCAAGTTCAATAATACGCTTTATTTCAAAGAATTTTAAACATCTGAGTTTTAAACATTCCAGAAATTCTTTAAGGATCAGCTGTTAATTCTCGTCTAAGCTCAAGATCGAATTGCCGGTGCATATAGGTACAACCTTACCAAAAATTGAAATATGTATCGTATCGCATAATTTTAAAGCTATATAAAAGTAAACCCTTCAGAAAGAGACTTGATTGTGTAAGAATGTAAAAAAAAAGTTAATTTTTGTATTAAAATTAATTTTGTTTACTAACTTTTTAGAGTTTATTTTTCTTTTACTCAATTAAAACTGAGTTTCTCAAATTTCCAAACCAGATTATAGTGAATCTGGACTGATCAATGTCAGTTTATGCGAAGTTGCTTTTAGTCCAAAGGGGCTTTGTCCCTGAAGGACTATCGTTTTCGTTTTGCGATTTTGCGTTGAATCACTATAAATGTTCGTTTCACTTTTCAAACTGTTGCCATCAAATGTTAGAGTCCTGTATTATGTCTGAAGAAATTAAGTGATGAAAAATCTGCATAAATGTATGTATATTTCTCCCATTGTGATAAAACAACGGTCCATTTGAGCCATCGAATTTTGAATGGCGTAATCTTCCTACGAATATGGGCATGGGGAAGATCAAATTTGGAATTTGTTTTATGATGGATTTCATATTTGTAAAACTTTAACGAATTTTTGAGTAACAAACTCAACGATTTAAAAGCGAGCAATGGCAACACTTTACGGGGGAGGGGGGGGGAAACATTTTTTTTCTCCAGTACGCGGAACTGTGTATCGGAAATTCTAAAGATAGGCTCATTTTAAAATTATTTTGCGACATTGGTATTGAACTGAATTTTATGGTTTAAGTGCAAAGAACGTGATATTTAATAAACAAAGGTAACACACAAAACGTTAAGAAAAGTGCCCCCTTGGACGTAATTTAAAATCTGAAACCTTCCAGAATTTTTTTTTAAATTTTGTTAACAGTTACTTTTTTGTTTGTGTGTGTGTGTATTTAAATAACTGACGTTCATGTTTTAACTTACATTATTTATAACATTTCGCTTATAATTCGGGAAACACTGGCTTTAGGAAATATTAGATTTCTATGCTATTTGTTAATGTGGAAAATGAGGCAGATGGTTAATTCATGCCATATGACCAAAAGCATTCACATTTGACAAAAAGAAAAGAACGTCAAGAATTAAAGAGAAATGCTTCCGTATGGTTGCTCAATATATTGAACGGGGAAAAATCATTCATTTTCTGTGTAAGTGTAGCAGAGTGTCTTTTAAATCTACTTTTGTTATGTTCATGCACTTTTGTGTTCAATTCCATTATGTTACATATTATATTATATATTGCTCTGTTTTAATTGATGAATCTCAGGTACGGAATAGCAAACTTGTGTTTTATAAATACAACCCATGCGCCCATTTTATTGGCAAGTTTTGAATTTTTATTATTATGCAAGAAAAGTGTCATACAGGAACTACGGGTTATATAAAATAGTTAAAAATGCTTATACTACACATCCTTCTTACCCTCAATTTCACTGTACAGATCAGAATGAGAGCGTCTGCAATTTTTTTAATCAGAAATAGTATTAAAAGTTAAACTAGCTTGTCAAACTAGAAACAAATCAACAAATCCTTTCCTTCTGCATTGTAATGTACCGTTTAAATTTTTAGAAAGGAGGATTCAGTTAGTCTAGCAAAAGCTTCTTTTTATCAACCGCGGCTTGCCCTCGGGTTATAGGTGAACTTCTAACCGCAGGAGCAACTCGTGACTCTTTTTTTTTTTTTTTTTTTTTTTTTTCCCGTCAATCATGTGGAGTAACGCGGTGTGACGGTTTTCCGTTTATGAACAAATTGAGACGAATGAAACTGTTATTTTATTCTTCTTCGAAGTCTGATTACAATCTTTAAGTAAATACCGCAAGTATTTCCTTTTAAGGAGATTTTTCTCATAGAATTTATTCGTAGAAGTTACTTTTAAATAACTTTTTTGGGCTCTGATTACGTCATTTTTAGTTTCAATGGCGTTCTACATTCAAGGTGAACAATTACTCAAAAATAGTAATATTTATATTTAGGGCGCTGTTTGTATTGAATAAGTTAGGCTATTTATTAATGGAAAAGCACACGAAATCTATTTTCATTAGTGAGATGCCTTCATAGCGGATATTTTAAAAGAAACTGGATTTATAGCCCGTCTGGAACAGAAAACATGGAAACCTTACGCAACAGCATATCCAGTTCCTATGAGCAGAGCTTAGCACGTCCTAGGAGTGTTCAGCGGTTTTATCCCCCGGGTATATTAATAATGCATAGTAAGAACAAGAATGTTATAATTTCGATATAGAATCAGTTTGGGGTATGCAAGGATTACTGAAGTATATGGATAAATATAAACAGAAAAGTTTTAGGAGTTTGTTACGGGAGTGAAAAGTCAAATGAACAAATTTGAATGAAATTGAGTCAAATGAAATTTGTACTAGCAAACGATGCTTGTAATCCTGAGTAAAATTCTGTGAAAATATGTTTATTGTATATTTATATACTGAAAAAATAAATTTAAAAAATTCTGTAAGCTTTCAGATTTTATATTATACCAAAGGGGCGCTTTTTTAACTTTTTGACTTAACCTTTATTTATTCAATATCATGTTCTTCGCACTTAAACCATAAAATTCAGTTCAACAGCAATATCACAAAATATTTAGAAAAGAGCCTGTCTTTAGAATTTCTGATACAGTCTCGCGCGATGGAGATAAAAATGTTTTTATTTTCTGTACAGTGTTGCCATTGCTCGCTTTGAAATCGTTGAGTGTGTAAATTAAAAATTTGTTAAAGTTTTACAAAATATGAATTAAATAATAAAACAAATTCCAAATTTAGACTTAGATAAACAACCTATATTCGAGCGGAGGACTACGTTATTCAAAATTTGATGTTTCTATGTACCGTTCTTTTTTCACAATGCGAGAAACATACATACATTCATGCAGATTCTTCATTATTTAATTTCTTTAAATATAATGCAGGACTGTAATATTTGGTGGCAACAGTTTTTAAAGAGAAACGCCGTTTTATAGTGGTTGACGCAAAATGCCGAAACGAAATTAATAGCCCTTCTGGGCAAATTGTCCCTTTGGGCTAATAAATAAATAAATAAAATCCCCTTTGAATGCTTGTAAGTAATTTATATATACATTTTATTGAAGCAATTAAAAACAAATTCAATTATTTGTGAATAAATGCAATTAAATTAGATATTAAGTTACGAAATAATTTATTTTGAAATTGCTGAAAGGCAAATTACAATGCTGAAAAAAGTATGAACATTTTAAAACAGTAATTTATTTACCTAAGAGTCTCTCTCATTTTATATTGCACGAAACTAATTGCTTTTCAGTTTTAAATAAAATGTTTATTTAATTATCAGTCCATTTATTGAAGTCAATCGCTTTTTCTTCTAAACAAAATAAAGTTTCTTTGACAGTCTAGCAAATTTATCAAAATAAAGTTTCTTTGACAGTCTAGCAAATTTATCAAAATAATACGTTTTAAATACGTTTACCTTAAAACCTTTTTTTTTTTTTTTCTTTCTTTCTTTATATGAATGTTTGGATCAGTGAATGGAATGTCAGTCTTTCAGGTATAAATTTTGCATGTATTCTCTTAATACAGTTCCACATTGTAAGGCTAGGAAGCCTTTTATCTACGGCGACAATAGAAATGGGCAGAACAGCTAATATTTTTCATGTGAGCGTGAATATCCTAGAAATAAAATATTTTTAATTGCTAGAATGGCTCTGAAGAAATTTTGGGGTCTCTTATATTTTATCATAAAGGAATTATGAAAAAATGAAAATTTAGATTTCCTTTTATTTTCAACAGAAAAGCAAAAATAAAATTTGGGTCTCTGAAATACAACTTCTATTTATTACTGGCCTAAAACGGCTTATTATGAAGCAGAAAAAATAATTATTGATTAGCACATTTGCAGTGAGTTTAAACTGGTTGATTATATCTATTCAGAGAACTGAAATAGCATTAAATTTTTAAATTTAGAAAGAAAGTAACACACATATTTCCTCCTTTAACCCTTTGCATTCTAGAGATGACTGTCCGTCACCACTTGAAATGATGCTGTAATTCGAGATGTGACTCTCGATCATCACTTAATTTGATGCGGTAACTCTCGATCACCACTCGATTTGACGAGATAATTAGAGCGGTAAATGTTTATTAAAGTTCAATAATAAGAGAAATAAGCTTCATGAGTGTATTCAACAATACAAGAGTGTACTCAACAATATATGCGTATAAAACACCTGCCAGTCTTTAATCTTGAATAAGTTTTTTTAGATTTATTGTTACATATGCGTTTTCAACGTTAGTTCGAACTCGACAGTCGTTGCAATAGGAATATTATTTTCAAAGTTACGAAGCTCAATAAGCATGAAATACGAAGAAGGAATCAGTTCAAGTGAAGATGAGTTTGACTTTTTGTTGATAAGGAACGAAATTACGTCATACTTTACGATAGAGAGAAGGAATCAGTTCAAGTGAAGATGAGTTCGACTTTTTGTTGATAAGGAACGAAATTACGTCATACTTTACGATAGAGAGAAGGAATCAGTTCAAGTGAAGATGAGTTCGACATTTTGTTGATAAGGAACGAAATTACGTCTTACTTTACGATAGAGAGAAGGAAAGCAGTGATGAAGTATGAGGTGCAATAAGGTGAAAAATCGGGGTGATAGTGAATGTGAAAGCGACAGTCATTAGGCAAAAGAGACAGAAACCTTAAAATGAGTAATGTGCACAGAATCCGAAGAAATATTACAAATAATACTGTTTGTATCTGGCGAAAGAGCCGCAGGATGGGAAATATCTTCAGGAAAAAAATAACCATTAGCTTTCTTTAAACTGTGTGTAAAATTCACTTTAAGTTTGCTGTAAGAAATTCAAAAGATATGTGAAAAATTGTTTTGAGCTGCTGGTTCGCCCGAGCGAAAGCCTCGTGTGCAAAAGGTTGATATAAATTTGCTTTCAATAACTCAACTTTTATGAGAAGATATTAGCAAAACTGCTGTCTTAATACGGTTAAATACATAAAATTTAATTGCAAATGGGAATTTTGGGGAAAACTGGATATCGAAATTAGAATTTTGTTTATTTGATTATGGCAACGGACTCAACAGCTATCCACCTAAGGGTAGGGATATCTTCGCGGAAGACTTTCTAGTGAGAACTGGCCATGGAGGTAGGAAGTAAGAAGGAGTCGCCCTAAACAAGTTTCTCCGTACCCTGCTCTGAAGCACCGGCGATCCCTACGTGGTGACCAAAACATTGGGTCATTTACCATTGAGTTCTATGGGATTTGACGCGTTCGGGTGTAAATATTTTGTAATTACGTCGCAAATATACATATAAATGTATATATTTTCTTTTTCTACAATACTTCAGAGTCCTAAGTATGTGAAAACAACATATTTTTAAACAACATTTCATTCTGAACGGAATCAAATGCTATACTTTTCACAGGACAGTTTTCTCAGAATGGTTTAATTTGAATGAAATATTTTCACAAGTTTTCGTTAATTACATTAGAAAAAAAAATTAAGGTAATTCGGTTTTATTCGGTTAAAGTACAAAAATTAAGATCAAAGTTTATTGTATTATCAATATTAAAATTATGCATTATTTCTTTTCTATTTATAGAGCTTCTTCCTAAAATACTTTCTTAAATACGACATGATTTTTTGGCTTCTTTTAAATCGAAAAATGTAAGTCAATTTATAATTAATGCTCTATTCGGTTCATTTTAAATTAGAGAATTATTAGGAATTAGCGAAATACTTATTTAAAGGAATATGTATTATATACTTAATACATATTCCAAAACTCTTTATTACGTTCTTAAGTGCGCATCTTATAGCATTTGCTTTACAATACCTTTTAACAGATTGCTTTCCAATACGAACAATTCTTGCTTAAATAGTTTTATAACGTATTTGTCAACAGGATTTCAATTTATGTTTACAATTCAATATTAAGGTTATTATATATTTAGATAACATTTACAATCATTATAAATTAGATACATTTAATCATTAGATTTCTTCACAGTACTATCACAGTTGTTTATAAGTGAATAAATTCTTCATTTCAAATACATTTAAAAATAATTTAATGAATATTTAAGTATTTTGTCAAAGGCAGATACATGCTTTTTGCAAGCACATGCATAAATACCCATACATATTTCCTATTTATCATTTCCGGCATGTGCAAATCTTTAATTTCTGTGCATTCACTATATTTTTCGTGTAAAGTAATTTACACTAATTTAGCATACACCCGAAAGTTTTACATAAAAAATATATATGAATATAATTTGAATGAAAATTATAAGTATTATTTTTAATACCCACTCAAAGGTCAGTTTTTCTTCAAAATTCCCCCACGATGGCATCTCTCTCTTTAGGCAGATAGCCCTTGCATGCGTTACTCTATTTAATAAAAACTTAATCTGACCTATGTGCCTAATTACAAATATTTTAACATACATAATTTTATATTTACATTTAGCCATCAAGTTTCAAACTTTTCAAATCTTCTAGAAAATAAATTTTGGCAGATCTCTTTTAGCAATTTTCTTAAAATCTATATTTTTGTAGTGCAACAGCTTAGAATTTTATAAAACAAATTCATAATCAAAATCGCTGTTGTTAGTTATCGAAAAATAACCAAGATGTGATTTTTGCGTAAATGTCAGTAAACTATACAAATTGCTATTATCCATCACACTATGAATGTTTCTTTCATGCGAGAGTGTCCCTTTTTCGATTTCTATGGAACTGTCGTGTGTCGAAATACTATCAGAATTTTGTCAAGCGAGCTTCTGAATGTAAACAAAAAACACCCCGTCTGGTGACCCAAGCTTCAAAGCAGTGCTTCACTTCTAGCGGGGAATGGCCCCTCCTCCCTTTCCTACCTCCATGGAACTGGCTCGTATAGGGCAAACCACGATAACGTCTATGCAGCCAACCCATTCGCCGAGATTCCAACCCCGGATGAGCAATTAGCTTTCACCGACTTCCGCTCGGCCACTGGTGGACCGCATGTCGAAATGGGAATCCATAATCTATAATATAAGTTCAATATTTCATTCCTATATAATATTTGAGAGAATATATGTTATGTGCATGTATAGCAAAAGGGCTTATTTTTCTATGCGATTTACAATGGAATTTGCCTTTCTTTGGAAGTAGTTTTCAGTAAAATATGCATTCTAAATTGTTTTTCAAATAGCCTCATAGTTATTTAAATGTAATTGAAAACAGCATTTGAAAAGGTCAAACAGTGATAACCAGACGCAATTTACACTTGAATAAAAGCATTGGCAGGACATTTTTACATGAGAATTTGTTGCTCTACTTTGGCAACATAGACAGCGGAGAAAAGTTCATTTGTTCACGCATGAGAAATGTGTGCTTGGGAAACGCAACCTTTGCCCGCTTTTGTCTTGATCTGCCACACTGTGAATTTGTGTGCCTCGCTGCGCGTTACTTATACTATTTCGTGACCTTTACAAATCAGAGCAGAGTAGCTGCACTGGACAAGCTAAACCTAGAGAACGGAAGCAGGGCTACACAGAAAAAAGTTCACAAACAAAAGATTTTATTTATTTATTTATTTATTTTTCAAAAATGGAGAGAGAAAAGTGTATTTTTTGACAAACTTCTGGTTAGGCTTATTTTAAGTGTTTCATTTTACTTACGAACTACTTATCTCGCAAAAAAAAAGACAAGATACACGCAGAGAGAACTGGAAAATATTTGGATAATGAAAGTTATATTAATAATCGATGTAAAATATTGGAACTTATCGTTTGCATAATTAAAATATTTCTTTTCCTCTTTATGTTTTCAATAAAAACCTTGCTTTTAGAGTTGTTTAAATCGAAATGAGTCAAGCTCAAGATATTTTGTATATAGTAACAAGCACAAAAATTGTTCATCAAGAATTTTATCTGATTCGAAACGGAATGCGTTCTAAACGGGTAAAGTTAAATAGTTATTATCCTAATCCAAAATATAAATTGTTTATATTTGTATATATTTATTGGTACTGTTTATAAATTGTACTCATTTAATTATTTATTCATAGTATTTTACTGCTCGATTAATTTTTGAGATTTAGTTCTATTTGTTTTCTATAAAAATATTCATTTTCATGTGAGCTCTGCATAACATGCTACTTCCTATAATGCTATAAAATATCCCCTGTAGTGCGTTAAGTTGCCTGATGTGTAGGTGAATATCTGTGTAAAACGGAGTTATAAAAAAATAAGGCGGATTCTAAAAACAACTTACTCAAACTCTTAAATTCATCAAAATGGCTCAAATGTTGAAACTTGAATTTCCCCTGTAACACAATAAATTCTGAAATTCCATTCGATTATCTTCAAGTCTGTTGACGCATTGGTCGTTACTATAGGCTTTGCAGATTACACTGTTTTCATCAGCGAGATTTTTTGGTTATTCCGCAAAACTAGTGTGTTTTGGTAAGAAATTATTCTCTTTGAAAGTGTTCTAAAGTTATTGACCATATGCCTGGGGTTTCAGCACAGCCAAACTGAAATGTCAATCTTCTAGCGGCGGAATTTCATTTACATCCACAAAAACTTGTATTCTTAGCCCCATTTTAATACTTAAATCACTTCAATGTATTTCAAAGTTTTGAAGCAAGATGATTTTATAATGCAAACACATTTCCGCGACCCTCCATAACATCTAAAACTGTGTAATGCTCGTAATTTTAATGTTTTTCCACTCATTTTTATATGAACACGCTGTTTATTGATTATTTTCGTGCGTTATTGAGCTAATCAACTAAAATATATTAAAATTATATTAACTAATTAAATTTGATGAAATTTCAATATTCTGACACTTAATCAAAAGCTTTTGTAATTTTCCTTTAAATTACATGATTTCGTATATTTTAATACAGGCACACATCTATATATACAAGAAAAGGATGAAATGTATTTAATATCTGTCTTCAGCATCTTGAAAAGTATAGAAAGATTAGTAATTATTCTTGCTTTTGGGAATAATTTGAAGCCCTAGTATTAATAATTCTTATTTTGAGGCCTAAAATGTAGATCATAGTTTGAAACATTTTGTCAGAAAAATACGATGAGGAAGTAGGAAATCACATTCACTACTTAAATTTCGTTGCGTGATAATAATTTGCTAGTTCAGTTGGGTTCGACTTCCTCGTCGTGATAAATGAATAAAAATGAATTAAATCAGATCTTTAAAGTACACATAAAAAAGAGGCAAATAGGTCAACAAGCTCCTGTTGTAATTAGTTTCTTTATTAAAGAATAAGGATTTTATATAAAAACGAAAGAAAGATTTGGACTTCAAAGTTGACTTTACTTGTAAATTTTAAAACTATGTAGTTAATTTTTCATCTTGTATTAAACTTTATTAACTATTAAACGAAACAAAGTTTGTAGATTTATTGAAGCTTTTCAGAACTGCTAGTTCTACAAAAGCTATGGGAAATCTAAAAACTACATATGCCCACGATAAAAGGTATATCCACTTTGAATATTCAGTATTAATTAATATAGGTTTAAAAATTAATTAACAAAAATGAGTAATTCTTTTCCTAAATGCCTGGTTAAAAAATTAGCATCATCACTTCGAACATTTTTCTTGGGAATAGCGTATTCTCTGTACATCTTGTCAAGTACCACTTACAGAACTGCTCGATTCGCTAGCGTCGCTGATTTTCGTAAATTCTGGCGATATGTTTTCATCAGTTCGAAGGTCCTGAAATGGGCTTTTTATGGGTTCATCGATGTCTGAGATCTTGTGGATGTTTTGAGCAATTCTATACTTCAAATTTATCTTTAAGTTGCATGATCGTAAATCACATAATTAGAACTGTTTGAAATTCTCTGCTGAACTTTCTTTGCATTTTAACTCTCTAATTTCCATTGGAATTTTCGGATAAATTTTCTTAGTCAAATCTTAATCCGCCGCCTTTATCCATTAGCTCAAAGGAGTGAAGTCTGAAATGACGAACCACTAAATGAAGTATCAGTTGTAAAAAATGTACATATATTTTTCTTTGGATAGCCTGAATTAATTCTGGTTCATGACTTCGAATTGCCAAAAACTACAGTTACACTTACCAAGGCTGAATAATTAACCAAACTAATCAAATTAAATTAATAGCCAAATTCAATTACATTTATAATTTTACTATATTTCTTAAATTTGTTTTGCATTTCTTTACCGTTAAGTTAATAGATGGTCCCGTACGACTGTTACTAAGCCATGAAAAAGTAAAACATCTAATTTTTTTCCAAAGCTTGTCCACGTTAGGAAAAGCTCGCTTCTATCTTTATACATATGTTTCATTAATGAACTGATTTGTACAGAAAATACAGAAATATGTTCTCTAAAATTTCATTACATAATTACAAATGAATTATTCTGAATATTTAATCTATGTTTTTTTTTCTAGCCATATCCTTTGTTTCTATCTCATTATGCAGTACACTTTGCTGTTTGCTTTTGCTTACGTTTCTTTTGTATTTTAACAGAAGCTAATGTGAAATAGAACATTAATAGTTATGCTCTTGATTTATTTTATGATTCAGCGATTTACTTTTACAAGTAGAGATGATTTAACAATGTTTATATATTCCGGCTTATGTACAATTAAATTGCGTGCATTTCTAGACAATTGGGAGATTTGGAGTTTTAATCTGTTAGAAGGCACAGAATATATTTTTGCGTTTCCTGCTTCGTCAAACCTAATGAATCTACAACATATTCTAAAAATTTGTTTTCGAAGGGGGCAAGAATAAGGTAGTCTGAAGAACATTCTAATTTATAAAAGAGGTCCCCACTTGAAAATGTTTGAGATAAGCTGTATTGCACAATAAAGTAGCTACAAAAACGTACTTCCTTAATCTGTCAAGTCGATTTAGCAGCAACAAAGGAAGATATCACTTGTAAAATTACTAAACTGGAAATATTATAAAACAATATCGTTATTAAATTTTTAGGGATAATCGATGTATTTTGCAATATTTAGCATCTTAAAAGTTGAATATATAGTATTTCAGGCAATATAAGTATGTCTGATGTAAAATTGTTTGTTCACTGTAACATCCATGGTAATGAAATTGTTGAATCATTAGCAAAATCTCTAAGTATTTTAAAAAGACATCGTTATTGTTTTTCCGATTATAAACATGATTATTAGAAGTTTGGTTAGTAAAGAATTTAAAGAAAAATGGCAAGCAGAAGGGAATAATGAAGAAACCTACAAAGGAAAGTTAAATAATAATGGGAAAAGAAAATGTGTAACATTTTCTGTGATCGGATTTTTATTTAACTCAAGCTGTAACATGACATAGAAAGTTTTCCCGATATGCCGACCGTTCCTTTAAAGTGAATGTACGATGTCAATGTAGGAAAATTAAACTTACAATTTCAAAATGCTGTAATGGTATGCAAAGATTAGTGATTTTTTTTAAAACAAAAGATATCATTATATATGTTACTGGCAATGTATGATAAGCACACATTGTATAAAATGCCTGGGCGATAGTATAGAATATCAAAAACTGGGCATCAGAGTATGAAACGGTAGGCAATCTACGCAATCCTAAAAGACTCCAACTTCAACTACTGCTATTTGCCGAGATTACCGAGGCTTCTACTCGACTTCTACTCTGAAAGATTGTGCCTCTAAAGGCGCCTGGCAATAAATGAGTATGGCAATAAATAAGTCCCGTGTAGGATAGTTCAGAAGTGGGTATGATTGTTTGCCACATATGCTACTTAAGACATCGCATTAAGGAATTTCCAGGTCTGATTCTAAAATTAAAGAAATGCGCGGAAATATGTGTAATGAGGTAGAAAATAAATAACTAAATGTTTCTGTTCCAAGTCACTGAACAGAGTGATATGATGTATACAGATTTCCACAGTAGTCTGTATTGTACGCGCTTACATAAAAGAAAAGTTCGTAGTCTCATGACTTGATCTAAAATGCGAAGTCAACCGGTTGCTGCATTACAAAAAGATAAACTATTAAGGTGTATAATACTCCCGCTAAATGATGCTAAGTCATGTGACAAAACACCGGACTTTAGGAGCTAGCCTCAGATGAAAAATTCGCAATTTGCATTTCAGTCTTTGTTCAAAAGTGACAAAATATACTACTCTGAATTCATTCAGTAGATAGTCTAGCCCAGGGATGGGCAAACTCCGGCCCGCCGAAAGAATTTTAATTTGCCGGTCTGAGGCACATTAAAAGAAGTATATACTCGTATTATGTATCCATCTCCTTTCCTACTTTGTTTAAATATTTTTTCAAGGGACTGATGATATTTTTACTTTCTCTATTTTTGTTCTACAAAACATAAATCGACGGAAATTGCAAGCACAGAACAGCTTTCAATCGGTAAAGTGTTAAAAGTGGAAGTTCATTGTTACTTATAGCTGTAGATTGACGCCAAAAAGCGTTATCTCTTTCTCGAGCAGACATATGGGAATCTAATATAGGTGAATGAGACCTCATAATCTTAACTTAGAAAACTTAATAAAATTTAATCTGTTTGCTGGGCATCTAGCTAAGAACGACTTATCTCATTTCCCGAGGTTAAATTCAGTACCCTCGGTAAGTGAAGAGAAGCTTAAGAATTATGAAGATGGCTTGAAAAAAACTGCATTTTGAGTTCTAACGCAGATTTCAGTGACATTCAAACTGAACTGGATATTTTTACCATGGCTCTCAACGTAAATTGTGAAACAGTGAGGTCATATTTGCAGCTTAAATTAATTGAAATTTAATATCTCACGCCCAGAAAATCAGTGCTATGTTTGCTTTATGTTATATATGTGAACAAGTGTTTTCAATTAAAAAACCTTAGAAAGAATTATTTCAGAAGTAGACTGACAATGAGCATTGGCCTCGTTCCTTAGAATCAGTATATCTCACTTCGAACCTCAATATAAGGAACTTTTAAAAATGAAATCACAATTTCATTCATCTCATTAACAAATTTAACATGTAATACTTGTATGTAGTTTTTAAAATTTTAGAAAAACTTATCTGGACCCTCAATTTTTTTCTTTCGATATTTGGCCTGCGACTGAAAAATGTTTACCCATCCCTGGTTTAGCCCATAGTATGCTATACGAAAAATGGAAGCGTGACCGGTAAGAAAGCACGTTATGTTGATGTGAAAGTCGATTCTAGAAGTTAGGAAAGGGACAAGATGATTAGAAAAAGGAACCGCGGCACTATTAGCTGCTGAATCTCTATGGTTTGGTTTGGTTTGGTTTATTAGGTTACGGCAAAGCACTCGAGGGCTATCTACCTTACGGGAGGGATGCCTTCGTGGAGGACTTTTTAAGGAAAACTGGCTCGTATACACGTTACACATGGGGAAAACCCCGAAAACACCCATGCAGCCAGCCCGTTCGCGGGATTCGAACCTCTTGAATCTTTATGAATGAGATGTTAGTGGAAAACAAAGGTAAAATGATTTATCATGTTAAAAAAGGCCTTAATGCTATCTAGTATTACTTTCCATCTTTGCAATAAAATTCTTTTCGTGATTCTTTGATACTTGGCTAAATAGCATTTGTAATTCTGTAAAATGCCTGAGTATTACATGAAATGTGTAGGGAATGTATATATGATGTTAAAATAATTCGAATATTGCAAACTCTGTCCAAAGACGCTAGGCATCTATAGAATACATGTTTTTCATACATTATAATATATATGTATAATGCTGAGGTATTACATGCAATGTGTAGTAATACCTCAGCATTACTACATTTACTACTAAATTTATTTTACTGTATAAACAATATTTTACGAAATACGGCATCTTAGAATTTTGTCAATGCTATACTCATTTATGACTGTAAATTTTATTCTGTTTTTATACCATGATACTACGTATTTTCATGATGGTAAATTTTATTGTTTGCCCGAAGTCAGATTAGGCATTTTTGGACATTCCGACGCATATTTTTTTTTTTTTTTAATAAAAGATATTTTTTAATCTTATTTCTTTCTGGCCGATATGCCTTTTTGTTTTGGGGGCTTTATATGCTAAATTTTAATTAGAGGGGTCTTTGCCTTTCTCCGTTAGTTTGTTAGGTCTCAACATGGATAGTCATGTGCATATGCCCACTCTCCTGGCTCATACTGTTATGACTATTCACCGATTTTGTTTTCGAAAAATTTATGTCTTGGATTAATATTTACCGGTTACGTCAAGATCCTTGTGGTATTAAGTTTAAATAATTTTGAAGGCGGGAAGAGAGCAAATATAAGCTTAAGTCAAGATATTCAAAATGCCGGTTAGAATTTTAGTATATATTTGTGTCCTAAGGCTTAATGCGGATTAATGACTGTGTGACAAAATATGGATTAGAGATACTGTGGACATTCAAGCGAGGAACAAGTTCATCAAACTCAATCAATGATACTGTTGTTATTTCAACAAGTCCTGAAAATTTTGTAGAGATAGTTAAAAGTATGAAAATATTCACCCATTTGGAAATCCATGGTCAATAATTATAAATTTTGTTAACCAAGCCGCTTGTCATTATTTGGTTATCATTATCGTATAAAATTAAATATTTAAGATCGAATTCGGAATAATAGTGTATTATTATAGGCACTGACCCTATTTAGCAGCAATAATACCCTGCTGTATTTTTGTACTTTCTGTGTGATTAAAGTATCCCAGGCATATTTCATTATTACGCCGTGAACCTATTTCTGCGATAAAGTTACTTCCCTTAACCAAACAGGTCAACAAAATTCTTATAGCTTTTTTCTAATTGTTTTGATTTTGAAATTAGCACCTGTCATCAAATATCTACTCTTCTTTTGCCATTTCTTAATGTAAACAAAAAGGAAATGCCTCGAAGACAAAATAAACGTGTCTTGAAGATATTTCGCTATCTGGATCAAACGGATGCAGTACAACGTGAAAAAACGTGAAATTCCTCTGTGAGGTTAGACAAGCCCCAAACGTGTTTGGTTGACGTATGGAAGAATCATTTATTGACTGGATTTGCTTCAAGACCTAATTTTTGTCAGCAGATGGCCAGGAAAAATATAAACTTAAATATCTCTGAGTATATCCACTGGCACTAGATTGTTGAACTATTCGACCTTCATCAATATCCTTGTTTAATGGTAGGAAAAAAATCAGCAGTTTTTTTTAAAGGTCAAGGTTATTTATACAACCACCTGATTCCCAAATCTACTGTTTTGTTTTCTGAAAACTTCATCAAAACTAATATAACTTCCTAAACTTCATCAAAATTATAACTGGAATTAAAACTACTAAGATTCTCTATGTAGTATATAATTAAACTATTTTGGGGAAGCAAAATAGTTTAATTATATCGTAATTAAACTATTTTATCGTAATCGCTGAATAGTAATTCATAATTGTAATTATATCGTAATCGCCGAATAGTAATTCATAATTGTTAAAGAAGCAATTTAAAGATTTTTTGCTATAGTAAATATTGATTATCTTATCAGAATGTTCTTACTCCTGCCTGCTTTATGATATATAATTTTTCTTAAGCAGAAAAGGAGTTCGCTTTTAGAATTCATAAGTACATCATAAATTTTCATTTTTATCTATGTTCAGAATTCATTTAGACTAAATTTATCCGAATTTATTTCACATGAATACTCAATAATTTTATTAGTAGCTATTTTATGTGCCAAGATTTACTTCTCAGCTCTCTTTCACACGCCATCTGCATCATTTTTTCAGGTATCTCTGATGTGAGTTTGTAATTCATTTGAATGCCCATCAATACTTTTATGAGTGGTTTTATTAGAAAAAAGAATTAAGAGGCGTAGATAATAAGAAACAATGATTAGAATAAATGTTTAATTCGTCCAGTGATTGCAAAATATTTCTGTTTGCTTTCGTATTGCAAAATTTATCATTTTAAGAACTTCCACTCATACATATGTCATTAAACTTTTTTTATTTCGTGCGTTGTCGTACTTTTTTAAATCATTAGAACTGAATGATTTATTATTTCAATAGCAGCATTGTGAAGGCCTTTATAGTAAGCTGATCCTAAAAATATTGGTTCAGATTAGTGTAACTTTACGTTTAGAAAAAGCTGACAGCATGGATTTTGAAATGATATTTAGTTTGTGTGATGCATATTTCTGGTTTTATCTTAGTTTGCATGATGCATATTTTTGTTTTTATCTTAGTTTGTATGATGTATATTTTTATTTTTATCTTAGATTGTACGATGCATATTTTTGTTTGTATCTTAACGTGTATGATGTATATTTTGTATTTATCTTAGTTTGCATGATGCATATTTTTGTTTGTATTATATTTTGTATGATGTTTAATATTTTGAAATGACACTTAGTTTGTATGACACGTATTTTAAAACTTTGCAATCATATTTTATTTGTCTGTGCTTCAAGCCAAGTTCAGTCAATAGAACTTTCCTGAAAATAGAGAGAAAGTTTGCATATTGAAAGGAAAGTTTACTTGTCAGAAAAATATTTTTCTATTTTACAAGTATCTATTAAATAATTAAAATTTTATATTAATTTGCTTCCTTCCGCTTTCATACGATATTAATAATTTCAAACATTTATTTTGCATTCTTAGGCCTTTTATTTAAATTTTTTTTAAGTGTGCTAGTTTGAAATGTCATTATATATTTGAACTTATGAAATTTTCTTTCTGCTTGTTTTCTTAATTTTCTGAATTCGCAAATTAATTTATTTGCTATTGCGTTATGTATTTTTACGTGTTATGCCCGTCATAATCTTTTTGTTTTATCTCTGTTCAAAAGAAAGCTATTAAAAGAATTAAATCGGTAGAAAAACCAATTAATGATTTTAAAATGATTTTGCTAATATATATAACCAAATAATTTTGCGTATTTACAAAATAAAAGGGCATGAACTTCTAAATTTACACAGAAGGAATGAAGTATGTTAAACTGAAAAAACAAATTCTCAAATTCCTAGTGAACAGAATGGCAAGAATGAGGGCTGAGGGTTCAGTTAATATTATGGAATCATTTAAAAAAATTCTACAGTATTAATTATCAGCGTTATATTTTCAATAACGCTGTTAATTAATACTTGCTCGGAATATTATTGTATCTTAATGATAGTAAATTCCATATTTGTAAATGAGATTTGCTTTTCACATTTTATTTTCTCCCTCCTTCCAACATGTTTTCGTGGTATAACGGTAGTACACTCGGCGCATATTTAAGAGGTCCAAGTTCGAATTCCGGCGAGGGCATTGCACATTTTTCACATCTGCTGATTAAAATAACCTAATGTCTCTACAGCACTATTATAATCTAATAGATATATGGATTATTTATAATGAAATAGAGGCAAATAATATCAAAATAATAGGCAAATAATATTTCTACTGAAAATTCTAGATATATTATGCCTGAAAAAGTTTATGATGAAATTATTGCCTTGTTATGTAATATTAAGAACACATTAAAACTGTTCTACGTAACTACACGAAGTGAAATACAAAGAGAAGAAAACCATAAATTTGCAATTTAATTAATCATTGAGGATAAACAATAACTTTTTGGTGTTCTTATTTGTAAAAAAAAAAAAAAAAAAAAAAAATCTTGATTAAAATATGGCTTTATGCAAGTAAAATAAAATTTAAATAACCAATATTACGAATTAAACTAATTAAATACCTTTTTGAATTGTTATTTTTTAGAACATAAAATGATACAATCCATTTTTATAGTCTGAAGATGCAATATTTAGTTTAATTAATTCTCATAAAAATCAGTTATGTAATGATTTTACACATATTTAAAATAAAATTGCAGAACCTGATCAATGTAGTAAATGTCATTACTAATTTCGATAGACTAAAATGTAAACCCCTAAAAATATCTCCACATGAGGAAAACTGAGCTTTACTATTTTTTTATTAAACGGGCCACGTATCTGCCATTAATTATTGAAACAAATTTGTTAATTATATACTATTTAATTTAAATTTACAAAGAGTTTGATAAAAATTAATTATCTTCGAATGAAATCAATCATGTGAAACATTACCATCCTAAAAGAGATTCATAATTAAAAAAAAAAAAAAAAAAAAGAAAAAAAAAGAAAAAAAGAATGAAACCAGAACTTCTAAAAACAAAGGAAATGCCCTTAAATCGTTCTTTTTACCCAATGTTTCAGCATTTAGTTATTTTAAAATAAAAGAAAAGTTATTTAAGTCAGCTTTTACATCATTCGGGTCATTAAATTTTGGATGATTAAACTCCTTTTTCTTGTAAGAGTTAGCGCTTTAGGAATAAATTCCATTCAATTTGAAATCAATCAATCAAAAATTCATGTTTTCATTTCTACGCTTCAGATACTTGAAACTAACGATTACAAGAAGATTTGTCACACTGATTTACTAAAATTACCGAATTTTCCTCTGATGTTGTTCTCAGATAATACATGCTGAAATTTCCTTCTTAGAGGATGCAGTTTTCTGTGCTTCCTGTTACAATTTGGTTGTTTTTGAAATTCAAACTAAGTTATTTGCGCAAGTTTAACGAAGCAAATATTATCACTGCGAATTTCTGTATATTGGGGATCATTTATTGTACTAGATTTATTATATGAAGTTTGCGATTTAGTAATATAGTAAATATGTAAATTTTTCGCAAAATCTTTACATGGATAAAAATTACATTGTGGTTATCTTTTGTTCCATAAAACGTTAAAATATAATTAAAGGTTTTTTCAAGCGAATTTTGAGTCCTGATATGCTTCTACGGATGAAAAAGAATTCGATGAAATCTATGATATGCAATGAACAATGTTTTTATGAATCTCGATTAATTAGGAAAAGTCTGCTTTCATTTAGAACAGCTTTACTTTTGAGATCTTAATTCTCGATGATTTCATGTTGTTTGGAAACATTTTTGACTAAAAAAATTTCATCGGATGCCTTCGAGGCATTCATTATATTGCTGACTAAGAAATATTGGAGAAAAATTATCACTTTTTATTAAAAAAATTATGAATTTATCATCGAGTTAGAAGACAGATTAATTCAAAAATCTTGCACTTATGCTTTCGTCTAGCGCGGCTTTTAACTTCAGCTATAATGATTTCTAAAATTTTCTCTTGAAAAGTGCTACGATGTCATACTTCATTTTTCTAAATGCAATCATTCACGTTTAAATGTCTCATAAAATTTATTTCGTACTAAGCATAATAAAAAGCAAAATTTATGAGTTCGCCTGCTTATCCTGGAAAAGTCATAAAGGTGAATGGTAAATTCTCTTCATGCAGCTCATGACTCTGAACCCGAATCTATTTTCCAAACTCTTCGCTTTAATCCTTGGATATGATTTTATAATTTTTAAGAATAATTGGAAACTGAATTGTTTTTATAATATGTTCTTTCTGTATGTTTTATGCAGTTTAAATACCTTTGCGTACATACAACGTAGCTGAAACTAATTTATAGGTTCGTTTTCAATATAAAATCTTATCCTCTTTTAGTTCCAATATCAGCTATTTTCTGAATTCTATTCGCCACTTGCTAATTAGTTCTTTTGATTGACGGTTACGTTAGTGTCCTTTCTGGAATTCTTTTCATTATAGAACTTAGTAACTATAGAAAAAGGATAAAGTTGTTTTATTAACTAAGGCTAGAGTAGTAATTTTAACGCGACGAATAAAAGGAAAAATTTCGCAGTTTGATAGTAGAGAAAATTGTTAGATTTTCAGAAACTTTACATTAACAAGATCGCGACCGATGACAAACTCGAAGATTTCCAAAACTCAAACGAGAGAGTAATACAAATAAGTAGTTCATACTTAAATAAGCTTCATACTAAATTATTCTAAACTGATACTTTTTAAAACGATCACATTCTTTCAGTATTATTAAGGTGTGATAAGAATTTTATTTTCATGGCGTTTTTGTGCATTAAATTGTATGCACATAGATTTTATTTTTCAATCTTGTGTCTGTTATCAACAATTCCTTTTTTAATTTAAGAAGAGAGTCTTTCATCGTTGTAGTATTTATAAATACTTATAGATAACTCAAGGTGTTAGTGTATTTAATTATGGCAAAGCACACTAGGGCTATCTGCCTAAGGGGAGGGATGCCTTCGTTGAGGACTTTCTAAGGAAAACTTGCTCGTATACACGTTACACATGGAGAAAACCACGAAAACACCCATGCAGCCAGCCCGTTTGCAGGATTCGAACCTCGGACCGAACTACCAGTGTTCAGCTACTTTACCGCTCGGCCGCTGGTGGGCCAGATAACTCAAGGAGATTTTATCTTGTGCAGGAACATTACATTTTTCTGTTTTGAAAAAGTCTAATAAACCGACTCTAGATATGGATTTGGCTTCAACTCCTGAAAGGTAATCTCAGGTTCAAAATACCAATTTGAAAAAAGATCACTTCCCAAATTATTATCCTATATATGGTTAAAACTGTTACCTTATATATGATCTGTTATCATAAAATTGTAGATCCAGCTCCGTATTAGCTGTTACTTATAAAAAAGAATGTAAAAACTTGATTTAACCGTGATGAAAGTATCCCTTGCTCCATGAGTTAACCAAGCAGAAGACTATATTAGTAATAGTGAAGGATTTATTGAGAATCACTGAAAGTGCAATCAACATCTATTAGCTCCATACAAAAGACTTTGGAGCTGGAAAATAATATGCACTTTTACTACATGTTTTTTGCTAAATCAGTATTTTATGGAAATGTTAACGTAAAAATGTGAGCAGAACTTACAGTGTAATTCATACAGTAATTTCTATGCCTGGTTTGGTTTATTTGATTAAGGCAAAGCACTCACGGCCATCAGCCTAAGGGAAGAGATGCCTTCGTGGAAGACCTTATAAGAGAAACTGGCTCATTACACATGGCGAAAAACACGAAAAAGCCCATGTAAACAGCCCATTCGCCGAGATTCGAATCCCGGACCGAATTACCAGTGATCAGCGACTTTACCGCTCGGCTGCTGGTGGGCGTAATTTCTGTGTTTTCATATTCAGTGAAATAGCTCAGATTTATCAACAGATTTAGAAACAAGATTCTTTCTCAGAGTAAATATTACCTATTATTTTTTAAATTTTGCACAAAATTGATAATTTAGAGCAGGGCTTCTTAAACTTTTTTCAGTCGCGACCCTGCGACTTTTTTCGCGATTTTTTTCGTGACCCTAGGACCCCATAATATTTACGAAAATTTTGTGGGACCCCATAAGCATTGCGCAAATCGAACACACGCGTGAGTTAAACTGTCAATTTTTTCACTTGTACTGTAATATACTGTTGCAGTTTTATCTCATTAACTTTAATTTCTAATTTTAAGACAGAAAAATGTGAAAATTTTAAACAAGTAACACACGAAATGACAGCGTCACGTGTAAAGCAATTAAAATGAACGTTTATGTTATAAAAAAAAATGCGTCGAAACGTTTTCGTTTTTTTTTTATTTGACTGATCTTTATCTATTTTTAGATACATTGTGTAAAAATATTTAGTAATCGTAAAATTATTATAATATGATAAGTTAAAGGAATATGAAAACTACTAAAATTTTGGCGACCTTCTACTGCAGGTCACGCGACCCCCATGGGAAGAAACTCTGATTTAGAGTAATAGAAAGAAATTCTTAGCAGAAATGTATATGTTTATAAAGAAATCTCTTAACAAAACATTCAAGAAAATGAAAAAAGCAGAATTCTTATTTCTTGTGAAACAATAATAACTTCAGTTTCCTTTCTTTTTCTCCCCCCCCCTTTTTTTTTACTTTGATATAAATTTTTTGCTAAATTTAGAGTAAACGCTTTTACGCCGTTTTAGTTTAATTTTATAATAATGTTTATTATCATTTTTTAATGTTATATTTATTGTTAAAAACCCATAAATGGTTTTTCAGCAAAAATATAACAAACAAATTATTATTTGAATTTGCATAAACGCTATAGAATGCGTTTGAATCTTTTTATGTTTTTTTCCAAGTAATGGTATATATGTTACCTATTTTATGTTGCTGAAGAGGGATGCTAATTACAATTAAACATTGCCTTGATGAAATTGGCTATCTTTAGGGAGTCTTTTTTTTAACCCTAGGGGCTCTGCCCGACCTTCAGGAAGTACGGTCAGGCGGTATTTTGCGCTTTTGAAGGTCGCCAGGTAACGGAAGCCAGTCAGTGACCTCGCTGTGAGCTTTCTCGCTATCCGTTTCTGAAAATAGAAGCGTCTTGTGGACTATAAAAATCACAAACTAAATCACACACTTGCTGTTTGATTGAAATGGCATATTGAGAGCATTCATCGAAATAAAAAACATGTTTAATTTCCTACATAGTCTATAACATTTCCACTCCTCGGTTCATGAATGTTATTTTAATATTTTATTTAATTTCTTCTCAAACCTAAATCACATTTTATTAAACTTACTTTTATTAAAATGTAGTTAGTTTTAATTCTGTTTATTTTATGGACCATATTTACACATTATACTTTTTGAAAAATTTACCTTAAATGACAATTTTTGGAAGCAAATTTGCATATGTACGGTATTTACTCTAAACAAACAAAATAGGGGGGTTCCTTCCCCGTCTATATTTTTATTCTAAAATTTGGTAGGATCTAAACGGGGTATACATGGGTATTTTGATAAATGAAATTGCAGAATGAGAAGAAGGAGTTTAATTAACTTACTATATAGTAGAATAATTACCTAGTTTAAATACTCAATAAACCACACAGATAATTACCGCATTTACAAGCTGCAAAACTACCGCTAATTATTACAGCCATATGTAGCTCGGCGATTTTAATTTAGGTTTGCATTCACTATATTGGACGTTAGTATGCCTGAAACAGTGTAATCAGTAACGTATGTAACAGTGTATCACTGATAATAAATATCCTTGAGACCACGGTTAATGGTACTGTTATTTCAAGAAAATTCGTGAAGGAAGGAAAAAAAATTAAAATTCTCTTCTGTTCAGAATTACTGCAAGACAAAATGCATAAATTTTTATTTCTTAAAATCTGTGTTAAAATATAGAGAGTCTCTTATAACAACAGGATTGGATTGGATTATTCAATTATGGCAAAACACACGAGGGCTGCCTGAAGGGGAAGATGCCTTCGTGGAGGACTTTCTAAGGGAAACTGTCTCGTATACACGTTGCACATGGAGGGAAAACCACGAAAAGCCCATGCAGCCAGCCCGTTCGCGGGATTCGAACTTTGCACCAAACTACCAGTGTTCCGTGTCTTTACCGCTAGCCCGCTGGCCCATCTGTTATAACAGAGAGCGATTTTTATGTTATAGTAAAGACAGTATTCATATACGATATAAATATTGCATATGAAAATGGTTTAAATATATTATCGAATAACTACGATAAGTAAGGGTGTAATTAATTCGTGGTTGTAATGTACAGAAAAATCATAATGATTCTAATTTGCATATATATATTCTGATGCTAATATTTGCTTTTTTAATACATGTACCACAAAAGTTTGTCATATACCAAATTTATATTTTTAAACTAAACAGCCAATATATGACTCATGCTAAGAAACCATTACCGGTGGACCTAGATATTACAGACCTAAGGCTTCAGATACTAGAAGTTCTCGAAAACCTCATAAATAGTGAGGAAAATGCAATGTTTCTCTGCATAAAATTAGGAAACTAATCAAGAAGAATAACTTTCCAATGGTTTGGAATTTCTTTAATGAAACTTCGATTAAAATCGATTTATTGAACGAATTAAATTTAATTGAAATCGTGCGACGAGTAACTCGAATTAAATGAATTCGTGTTGTTAATAATTCATATTAATTTCGAAGTAAATTCTTATTAGCATTAGTGTACGATTTTAAAATTTATTAAAGAAAAATAAATTGTCTTTAGCGCAAAGTGTATTTTAATTTAATGAAATATTTTAATATAAACAAAATGCAGATGTCTTATTGTATAATGCTTGCTGTTTAATAACATGTTTTGTGCTTTCTAGTCGTCCGGTACCGTTATTTAAAGACAGAAGAAATTTTATTTTTAATTAATCTGTGATATGATAAGTAATGATTATACTGAGGTATTTTTCATGCCCTGTGATGCTGCCGCATAATCATAATTAGACTGCATGAATAGGAACTACTATTCCTTTTTTCTAAAAGTCTTAAAATATATCTTACTATAAACTTTCGTTAACTGATTACTTACCAGTAATCGAGTATTTAGTTTTAAACATGATTATGCCAGATCTATGGATCAATGCATAATTTTGAAGTAAATGTCTGCGGGTGCTTATCTGATAATATATGCGGCCAAATTTGAGTGAAATTTATGATATACTTATGTGGTATAATATCCATCACAGATTTTTTAATTAAAAATTTATAACATATGTTATTCAAGCTGACCTTTTTAAATCTATTATGACATTTTAAAACTTGATATTTTTAATGGCATTTTGTAATGCATTTGCTATTTCAACTTGACTCTGTTATTTAGACTTGCTACTTATAAATGTGACATTTGATTACTTTACGTTGTTTGTTTTGTTCCATAATTTTATTAACCTAATAACAGGAATTGTTTGTTTTTGAATAATTTTGAAACAATTTTTAATTAAAAGAATATGCGTTTGCAAGAACTGGCTATGTTCAAATGACATAATTCTAATTACTTCTTTATGTTAGAAATTCTCATTTGCAAAAGAATTAAAACTTTTCAAATCAATAAGTAAATAATATAAGCTCTGGAGAAGTATTAACGTGTTTCAATTCCTACTTAAAAGGAAATTGTTATTTGCCATAAAATTTTAGCATTCCGGAAGTGGACTTACCAGCAACCAAAATGTTCAGCCTTTTGTTTCAAGAATCAGTAATAGTCTGAAGATACACCTACTGAATTTTGCCTTAAAATAAATCAGTCAGATAAAAGAAGAACGTCTTAGATTATAAACATCATCATCACATTCTTTGAAAAATAATATAATTTGAAAGACGGGGAAAAATAAATAAAAAAAAGCACTATTGTTTTTGGAGTAAAAGGGATTTTTTTTTAAAAAAAAAGAAAAGCGAGTGCATAATTATTTGCAAATGAAGTTTCAGAAGTTTGAACTTGAATTATGTCTTTTAGACTATTAATAAATCAAAAAACATCGATTTAAGCTTTCTTAATCTGTAATTATCCATGTCATCTGAATGGAATACTTCTCATGCGGAACGTATTTGTTTCGATCTTTCGTTCTGCTTTTGAGTTTCGTGGTTTTTTTTTTATTATTACTATTTGCTGATTGTTCTATTCTTGACTTGACACTTCAATTCAAGTACATTTAGATTCGTAGTTCATTAGAGCGAATTTAAAACATGGTTGCATTTATGTTTTTACCTATTTAAAATAAGCTTGTTTGCTAATATTTGGAGTTGTTTGTTATAGTTTTGGGAACACATTGTGAAGAAATTATTATGAAAATAAAATGCCGTTATATAGCGAAATGTTGAGGTGGGAAGAAGGCGGTGTTGAAATTGCTGATAAAATACTGTGAAATAAAATATTGTGCAGAATATTACAGTCGAAAGCAACCTAAGACTGAAATATCTCACGACAAATAACATCATATGAATTCATAATTTCAAAATATTTTCCAATACTGTACTTAATTCTTTTAATATTATCGCTGTGGATAACTCATAAAAGGAAAATATATAATCATTTCAAAATATACCGACTTCATTATTTAATTTACTATCTGCCAATCTACATCGTTTCTCCAATATTTTTTTATTTCTTCATTTTTTTTTTTTTTTTTTTTTTTTTTTTTTTTGTGTGTGTGTGTGTGTGTGTGTGTGTTCAAAACGCATATTTAACAGGGAAATTTTAATAGCAGTTTCATATTAAACTGTGTAAATTCTTGTGCGTAATATACTTTTGGTAGTTAATTAATTATTTTTATTAGTTCTTTAACGTAATGTTCTTAATTAAATAGAATATTGAAAAGAGTATCTTATGATTTTATTAAAAAAACTGACAATAAATTGTTTCTTTTTCTCTCTAAAAGTAAAAAAAACTTAAGGATAGAAATTTCCTGAAAAACAAAATTAAGCTTCATAATGACTAAATGGTGCTTTGAATTATCTTGTAATATGAATTTCTAATTAAAGATTCAAAATATAGCATCTTTTTAGCTTCAAAGAACTTCTTGTTATAATAATACTTCAAATACTCCTCCAAAAATAAATCTATTTTTATATATATTTCTTAGTGTTAATTCGTTTTTTTTTTTTTTTTTTTTTTTTTTTCAAACATGTGTTTGAATTGTCATGTAAATGAGCAACTTTGGTTATGAATAAACATTCTAAAATTAAGTAAATGAAATACGGTATTTGTTAATTCAAATTAAAATAACCGTAACTGCATAGCTCAAATTATTATTTATTTTAGTGTTTCCCAGTGACAGATGATATGAGTTTTAATATTTTTATGGGTCTCGTATTTGCGTTAATGAATATAGTATTTCCAATGTTTTAGCAACTAATTGAGCATTTTGTGTATTTTTATGGTGAGAAAATGTAGCATCATAATTTAAAAAAATTTTATACAAAAAATAAAATGATATACACCTTTTACAATTTTTCTTGTAAAAGATTTCATCATTTTTTTTTTTTCAGTGGAAATTTTTATATACTTCATAATTAAAATAAAGAAATTGAATTAAGTTTATGAAATAAACATCATCTTCAGCTACTAAATCTCTTTCGACTTTCTTTGCATTGATTATAGCAAAACAATATTTCATGCTTAAATAAAGTAAAAATCGTATTGTGTCCTGTTTAACTGGGTTAATTCTATTAACTGGGTTTTGTGTGTAGAGTCATTAGGATTTTTTTTTTTTTTTTTTTTTTTTTTTAAATGCAGAAAAACTGAAGAAATCTGCATCTGCCCTCGCCGGAACTCGAATCCTGGACCTACCGAATACACGTCATATCTGCTACCGTTACACCATGAAACCATGAAAGCATGCTGGATTTACTATTTGCTGATTGATTATTTTGAGAGAAAATTCCTTATATACTCGCCTTTTAAAGGGCGACTGGAGATTAGGGGACACAATCGCCAAGTCCTGGTGGTGACGAATTATTGTCGGGCGCCACTTGTAGAGTCATTAGGGTTTTTTTTTTTAAAGCAGGGAACTGAAGAAATCCACAACTGCCCTCGCCGGTACTCGAACCCTGGATCTCCCGATTACGCGCCGAATGTGCTATCGTTACACCAAAGAAAGAGAGAGAAAATACCTTATATGTGTTTTATGCATTACATTTATGTGTTTTATGCATTACATTTATGTGTTTTATGCATTACATTTATGTGTTTTATGCATTACATTTATTCAACCATATAAAGTATTTCTCCCGCCTTCTTAGTAAAGTCTTCGTGGTGTAGTGTTCAGCACCCTCGAGGCGTATTCGAGAGGCGCATGGTTCGAGTCCCGGCGAAGGCGTTGCTCATTTTTCATCTCTCCTGCTTTCGAAATAACCTAATGTCTCTACAACCATACTTGAGCCAAACAAGCTTACATGAAAAATAATTTTTATAATAAATTAATCTTCCTTTAGAAATTTCTCTTAGAAATTTCAGAATTATCGTATAATAAAATCGTATAATAGACCATTATCGTATAATAAAATGCTGCATTTTGCTTTAGCGTGTTTGTGTTGCGGCAGCAGATATAGGCCTGCGAGAACTGTCTTCTGAGAGTTGCCTTCATTGATAATATTTTAAGGTAAAGTTGTTGGTAAGTAGATTAATCTTAGGAAAAGTCATAAAAGTACCATACAGTCAGCTCAGTTTTTCAAGAGCAGATCGAATTACTACCTTTCATCTTTCTCAGCTAATCGGCCGTTTGTGAGTATGTGTGCGAGTATAGAGTTTGTGAGTATGTGTGCGAGTATAGTTTCTGTTAAGAATTGTGATAGAGTGTAATTAATATTCTGATAACTTTAGAAAAAATGACTGAGATTATTTAGAGATTTTAGACATTATTATTCACACAATTCTTTCATTTGCAGTGTCATCTGCTGATGCTCCTTACTATGGAACTAGAATTGGCAAGTTCAGCACGCATCTTCATGACGTAAGAGGCGAAGTCTATGCGGTAGACGAGAAAACGTTATTCATCAAAGGTTTTACTTACGACGGAAAAGGCCCAGGTAAGATTTCTTTATTCAGCTGAGAATGAAAGTTGTATATTTACATGATGGGTTCATTATCTTCCATTCATCAGGGCTCATTTTAATGATACTATTCTTTCCATGCAATTTTCTAAGTATTTGTTTTAAACAAATTACATTTTAAAATAGTGAAAGTGTTTGTGTGTACTTATAGAGCGGTTATTAATAGTAATATTTTAGATTAATGTTTAGTGATGGCGTACTGATTCCAGAACTTGCCATGCCAAAATTTATGAGAACTTGTGGATCGCTATATATTAAACGGTTAACAAAAATCACGCTCAGCAAAATCTCAGCAAAATATTACTAGATCAATATAAGCAGATTCTGCATTCGTTTAGAGGGGAAAAAATGTTACGAAGACTCTTTGTCCATCAAGATTTAAAAAAAAAAGATTTATGGATTGAATTACAACAACCGATGAAACTTGTATATTATATCTGCATTTATGGATCAATACTACATATTCTTTGCTAATAGATGTGATTACAAAGGGTACATTTGCATCGAAGTGGTTATATTGATTTCTATATTTCCAAATGGTACGGTAAATGGAAAAAAATGTCCAATTTTATCAATGATATGCAATCTGCTAAAACTGAACGAAGTTCCTAAAAAAGGAACTCCCAATTATTCTAAACAACAAAATATTATTCTTCATCTTGACAGTTTTCTGTATTTTATTTACATCACAAAATAATTCCAAGGTATATAATTAGGTAATGTTTTACTCATTACAAAATTCAAATTTAGTCCCACCCGTCTTTTATTAATTTTGCTTACCTTCGGAAAAATAAAATTCACGGAAATCTCACACTGGAAAAATACTTCGCTGAATATGAGCTAAGAAAATCTTCCATGAAGGTCATACAAACAAATGCAGCTGTAGCAGATAACCATAGACAACAATGAGTCATATGTTAAAGATTAAAATAACTAATTACAGGAATATGTCAATTTATGAGAGGAAAATTCCTATGCCTTTTAAATTTTTTATCTGTTTTTTTATATCTGTTTGCTTATTAAATTACTATGTTTATCTTCATGAAGTTCATTCTTTGTCTCTTAATCATTTTGACAAGTAAAGAAAGAAAATAATGTGAATAATACTACAGTAACAAGATTATGCGTAAAAATAGTCTACATTTTTGAGTGATTTAAGTCAATTTCTTAAAGAATCAGTGTGGGCATGCAGAAAACTAACTCATTTTTTACGAATTTAACAATAAAAACTTTTTATTGTAATAGTTTTTTAATATTTTACAATATAAAGTTAATAATTGTTTTCACTTCTTGTTTTTGCTCCTCTAAAGAAGCAGTGAACTGTGAAAATGATAAATAATTTTAACCGAAAAATTTTGCTTTTATTTCCACGAACATTTCCATAAAATATTCGCCATGAAAGCACCTGTCTTAAAGCAAATACTCCCATACGGGTGTACTCCAACTGCGCGAATGAAAATCACCCTCTCGTCATGGTATAGTCCAACTGCGCGAATCCAAACTTCTTCCTCCCGTTGCCTACAGGGTTACAATTTTACTTTTCGAAGCCAATTGTAGCCAAGAGGAAAATAAAAATTAAGAAATAGAATTACATATCACAATCACAAGTAAAGAATATCTAACAAGCAGGCTAATTACTTGAATAACAGTAATAAAGGTGAGAGCTAACAAAGAAAATAAAAGGTATTGGTAAACATACATATTAGCATTACAAACATCTTTTATTAATTACAATATTAGAGGAAAGAGTATCACAATAATATCATAAATCAAATAATTGTATAGCATACCAATTATATTTTTATAAATTAAATCAATAATAGTCAAGGTGTCTGAACTAGACTGGAAAATTTAATATAGTTCACTGGCGTGCAAAAAATTATTCCGTATCAAAGTGTGTTAAAGTGTGCTAGAAATATTTTTTTGTAAATTAAAGTAATCATGTAAATATTTGCAGAAATTAATAGATAAATTTTAAAAAAGCTTAGCATAAAATCTATTATAACAGCTATTATATTTATAAATTTATTATAACAATCAATTATAACAAATTATATTATCTATTATAATAACATTACTATGCGTTTGGAACACTGATGTATAAAGTGTAAATAAATTTTAATTATTATGATAACATACATATGAAACATGAATACAATGCAACAATATTTGAAAATGGAATGGATTAAAAGGGAAACTGAAAATCCCAAAATATGAATATAAAGGAGTTCGATTTTTTTGTTAATTATGAAAATTCTGCGAACGCTCATAATTATAAATTTATTAATTAAATGTGCATTAGAAATTAAATGTATGCCAAAGTACATCAGGTAGAGTAACTGGAAAACAGAATAAATATTTAAACGTTTCTAGTATTAAAATATGGAATTTGTCAGAAAGTTAAATAAACTTAAAATAACCATAAATAATAAACCATAAATAGTTAAATAACTTCAATGACTAAAAATGGAAAGCTTAATACGGCAATATATTGCAATAATATTTGTGTGAATTTAGAACGACTTAAGAAATCCAATTTTTAGATTTAATAAAGATAATTGTTTAAATTAAATTAGAACTATTTACCTAAAATGGTAAATTTGATACTTAAAATCATTCTGCTATCTAATATGATTTGTTAATATTTATGTAGACAAGAAACTTATTTAAGGTGTAAATTTAACTTATTAAACTATTACAAATTCGATATTGATAGGTTATTATGTATCAGTTTTGTGTATGTTATTAATCTATGAATTTTATTATTCAAAACTGATATATACACACACATATATATATGTCATGTACCAGCTTTTGTCCGGAATAAATAGATTGGTGAAGAATTATAGACGTAGTCGACGCTCAAAGTATCAGACGATAAGTTTAAAAAACAAGGATCCATTTATTATTATTCAGGAGAAATAGCAGTTACAAAAATCAGATCTCCGGAGTAAATAAAAAAGAACTACTAATAACTTTTTGTATGAAGTTTACTGCATCATTACATTAAAGAAAAGACCCCGGTATTCCTTTGCGAGTCCTTTTATAGCCTCTGGAAAGACGGAGCTTCCAAGAAATGACGTCAGCCTCGTCAGCCATTCCAGTTCACTTTAAATATCTCCAGAACATTCTATAACTGTACGTGTAGAAAAGGCGAGAAAAACAGCTTGACTACGGGGCTGTCTATTTAATTCCACGTACTTTCAAATAAGAGACCGTCATCAGGGACTAAAATCTACAACTTGGAAAGTTTTTAATTCTTACAGAGAATAAAAAAGATCTGGCTCATCATTCTTTTAAGCATCATAAAACTTTAAAAGGTATAAAAGAAATTCATTTTTACTTTAGCACACACCAGATTTTAAATTAGTATTTGTTTTGTATGCACAATTTTTACAATATTGATAAACGAAAATAGACGCTTGCAATCTCAATAAAATGTCCCATTAATAATTGTAGCACCCAATCTTCTTGCTACAGAAAGATGGGACAGGAAACGTCGCGCAGTTCGTGGATTAGATAAGAGGGGGGAGGGGATCTTCGATCAAATTTCGCGCAGTTCGTACCCTACCCTCATACTTTTGCCACATTTCCAAACTGATGGATTTATTACTTCAAGACACAAAAGGCTCAAAAGCACATACTTTAAAAATCATTTATTAATTTTTTTCATTACGTTAAATATTTTTGCTAATTTTTTCCCAGGATAACTTTGTATAAGCTTATTTTTATTAATTAAAGAGCTTTGTGAAGTTAAAATACTTTTCATTTATTTATTGTTTTCATGTTTTCTGTTTTCCTTTTAAGCCTACGTTCGAATTATTTTATGTTATCTTATTAATGATATTTTATGCTTTCTTCATATCTGCGTAAATGTCGATTAAGGCATGAATATTTGTAGCTCTCTGGATCGCTTAAAACGCAAAACTTCCAACTTAACTATGTCTGAAACATCAAAATGAAATATCAGGCAACAAACGAAAGAAAATTAAAAATTTAAACCTTATTATTACAAAAAGAATATGAATTTTGTTTCAGAAATTTTTAATTGAAACTAATGAGCGTAACTTATGGCAGTAAGTATATAACAAGATTTATGAGATTTTTTTCATGATTCATTAGATTAGGCCGAATAAACCAATTTAGATTTTCAATTTTATTCAGAATATAGTGGACTGGGGGAAACGCTTCAAACCATTTGCGGATAAAGACCTTTTTGCAAATGTATCTACCGATGATCTGAGGTATTTTTTAAATAAAGGTATAAATATTGTCGAAGATTAAATTCTGAAATCATATTTTGGGTAAGTTATTAAATTGAAAATTTTAATTAAATTTTAAGAAGAAATTAAGCATGTATCTCATTTTTGTACATAAAAAAGAAACAAAATTTATTTAGTAATGCTTATCTGCAAAGTTTAGTTTCATCTTGAATAAATAGGGAAACAAAAAAAAAAAACAAAAAATCATATAATAACATAGCTGAAAATATTGCTTTCTTTATAACGGAAAAAAAAAACCCTTAATGAAAATATATGTAAAGCATATATTTTTCACGTGATTTAGCATAATAAATATTCATCTTAATTGCCTAAAGAGTTTTCAAATTGAATTACTAATGTAAGATGATTTTCATTAATAATCTTTTATATCAATTACTACTTTTTTTTTTAATCAATCTCAGCTTAATCTGAAAAACAGAATAATACAATCAGACTTAAGTAAAAAAGGAATTAGGCATTGTATTTTTGCTTACGTCACCTGTTTTAGCGTAACATGAACTTCATCAAAATATAACTTCTTTTTATCAATGCAATTAACCAAATAGTAGAAGCACAATTCACATCAAAATTAATGATCTTGAACAAGGGTGGGAAAGCTGCGGCCTTATAGTGCACAAGATCCGGCCTTTTACCTAGTTTTGTGAAAGGTAAAAATCTACATTTTGTTTCACGTCAAAAATCAAAATAATTTGGCATACTAATATGAAATAAAAAAATGTTTATGTACGTATATAAATTTCAAAATATTGGAAAATGTGGAACAAAAATTCAATTTACAAAAAAAAAAAAAAAAAAAAAAAAAAAATCAGAGTGTTAAAAAGTTTCGTAATATTTTGAAAATTTTTATTTCCTTTCATCCTTTTCAGAATTTTTATTGTTTCAGATTTCCTGTTAAGAAATTGCTGACATTATTCGTAATATATTTTCAATGAAACTTGGAAACCGTTGTGTATAGCTTACATGTCCAAAATTAAACAATTTCGAGTATGAGCTTTTAACTTAAAACTTTACGTATTATGAAGAAAGCACATTTTTAGAAAGAGAAAACTGTTTTTCAACCCCATAAAATATATACCAATTATGGTGATTTATGCATTATTACTGCTACTGTAATAAAAGCTCAGAAATCGAGCCAATAGATTTAATTAAATGGGAGCAGAATATAACCCACCCTATTGTGTAAATATGAAATCAAGGAGGAGGGGTTCACCTGACGCGTTCTCTGCGTATTTTCTTCCTTCTGGCAGGTGAAATATCGGTCTGACCCCTATGATGCAACCTGAAAATATTCTCAGTGATGAAATGACTAGAAAACCAATGGGTTTGGCTGTTAATGACGAGCTGTTTTCCAGCTAATGTCCGATCATTAGGAGAGAGGTGCATCTGTTCAATATTCAGTTCATGAGCAACATATCGCAATATTCAGTTCATGAACAACATATCGCATTATATTATTCGCATTGTGCCACATTATTAATTGCATTGTATGCTATTTATGAATAACTAATCATATTATTTGCATAGAAGTTCTCTGAAACGTATGCAACATGAACACTGCTATATTCTAGCGAATGCAGTAAAAGATGTGAACTTCACTAAAAGCTACAGGCTTGATTTAAAATGATCTAAAATTTTGTGCAAGAAAGTCGAATAAATTCATGCAAAATTCACTCTCAAAACAAAAGTTTTTAAGTAGAATTTATAAGATCAGAAAAAAAAATATCATTTATTATTAATAGCGTTTTGTTAATATTCGAATGTGGTTAATATTTTCAAAAATTGGCCTTTCTCTCCGATATATTTAATTTAATTCATAGTTGAAAAACTACCATAAACTGCTTCCGAATCAGGAAATATTACTCATTCTTTTATTAAGAAACTAAAATTATAGGTCTCACCCCCTCAAAGAAAAAAAAATAATTGTTCAACATTTCTTTCTGCATCGAATATATCTGGAAGGCTTAGGCTAAAAATATTAATCTCGTTTCTTCAAAGGAATTTTGTATGATGTTTTTCTAATATTTCTAATTTGGGTAACAAATTTACAGATTTCAGATGAATTTTTATTTCAAAGAAAATTACAAGATATCTATTTTCAGAGAACTGTTTGAATTCTCTGCTGTCTTTTACATTATGGCAATGAAAAGTAACTATATATAAATAGTCATATGAATATGACAACGTTCTAGATTCTAATTCATGAAAAATGACCTGTACTAAGAGTAAAAAAAAATAAAAACTTCCTTAAAATGCTATTAACTTTCCAATCAGCCAACGTGAGTGAGAAGAAATTACATTTTTTCCTCTAAACTTTGCAAAAAATAAAATACAGAAACAGGTTGTAAGTAGAACTAGCTTCAGATTTGCATAGTCATTAAGCTACTGCGAAGCCCGATATTGGGAAATTAAAATGCGAAACGGAATCGCTGGACTTTCGCTAAGCATTCTGTAATTTTAGCCTTGGAGTTTTGTTATTCAACAGCAAGCAAAATGTTTAAAATTTTAAGATATTTTTATTTCATTGTATTTACTGCAGACTCTTTGATCTCTACAAAAAAATTCTCGTCTGTAAAAATTGTAACAAGCATGCATGAGAAATCTTTTCACGTTTATATTTTCGTATACACTTTTTTGCTAGTTTGGCTTCACAGAGAGTAAAATATTGTCTTGGAACTTTAAAAAGTTTTGAAATAAGAGAAGAAATGAATTATGATTGTTACAAACAAAAACATTTTTACGGAAAATGCATTTCAATAGCACAATATTTTAACGGTATTTTAGCCAAACTCAGGCAATATATGAAATTAACTTCTTTCTCCATCAATAGATCAAATTTCGTCATAAGCTCTTTTTGCTCAGTTCTTTTATGTCTTATCTATGAATCAGTATTTGTTTTTAATGACATCTGCTGATGAAAATCCAGCCTGGCATCGACATAATGTTACAAAAGAGATTTTAAACTCTTAAAAGAAGATATTTTTTTAAATATTCCTGTTTCCCAGACAAAAATTATCTCCACGAGAAGTTCTGTTTTATTAAATAGCATGTTCTTTGTGGCCAAACCTCAAAAACAAATGATATTTATTAAGCTATTATTCGTTTCCCACAATCTAACGTGAAAATAGCGTGACAATTAGGTTTAAATGGGCGAAAATCTAAGTAATTGTTGTCATACTTCCTATAATTTAATTTTCCTTCCTTTCGGTAACTGCGAAGTGCTATGGGCAAGGAGTCACGTTTCTACTAAAGTTAAAAACCCTATCCATCTTCTTTTGAGTTAATTAGAACAGAAAACGCACGAATTCAGTATTAGTTCATAAATCACGAAGCATAACAGCATTCTGCATGCATTTTTTATTAAATAAAACTCAAAATCACTTTTTTTTTTTTTTTTTTTTTTTTTTTTGTGCATATACGATTAGCGATAGAAAATTAAATGTCCATCCTTTCCGCGTGTCTTCGTTATGTGAAAAGGGCTTTTTCGAGTTTGCTGAGTCCAAATAAATAATAATGATAATAATAATAATAATAATAATATCGCAACATAAAGTAAAATAAAAAATTCTGAAAGGTTTCAGATTTTAAATTACGTCCAAAGGGGCTTTTTTATAATGTTTTGTGTGTTACCTTTATTTATTAAATAACATGTTCTTTGCACTTAAACCATAAAATTCAGTTCAACAGCAATGTCGCAAAATAATTTTAAAATGAGCCTGTTTTTAGAATTTACGATACACAATTCCGCGCGCTGGAGTTAAAGGTTTTTTTCCCCTGTAGAGTGTTATCATTGCTCGATTTTAAATCGTTGAGTTTGTTAATAAAAAATTCGTTAAAGTTTTACAAAATATGAAATCGACAATAAAACAAATTCCAAATTTGGGCTTTCAGATGCCCATATTCGCAAGAGGATTACGTCATTCAAAATTGGATGGCTCTAGGTACCGTTGTTTTATCACAATGCGAGAAACATACATACATTTATGCAAATTCTTCATTATTTAATTTCTTCAAATATAATACAGGGCGATAGTATTTGGTGGCAACGATTTGAAAAGTGATACAGCCTTTTAAAGTTTTCAACGCAAAATCGCAAAACGAAAGCAGTAGCAAAGTCCCTTTGGACTAAAAAAAAATCCTAATGATTCCTAGCTTCTCAATGTAGAGTGCAAAATAACGATAGTATTTCGCATCAAAAACTTGCCGAATAATGTTTGAAGTCCATTAGAAAAAGCGGCTCAGATTTTGAAAACCATCGTTATACAGGCTATTCCAAATTAGCATTCATTTATCGAATTCAGAAACGAGGTCTGTTGACTTTAATCCTAGATACACGTTTAAAGCTGTAGCGTTTGTCAAAATCAGATAAAGAATTTTATAAAAGAAGTTTCCAGCAAGTGAGAGGTGTTCTATAGATTTAAAATTTAATTTTTGTATGGTCTCAATAAAGCAAAAATTTCTCATAGTAAAATATTTTCTCGATAAGCTAAACACAAAAAGTTACATTCCTTAACAAGCAAAATTCTCAGGAATAAGAGCCCTTAATAGTTTATATAGATAGCAGTTATAAATTTAATGAGTAATAATTTTACGAGTGCTGTTTTAAGCAATACGGAAACATTAATCAACAAAAAGAACAAATTTGGTTGGCAACTGATCATTCTGATTGCTCCATAAAATTGAGTTTCTGTTATTAAATTCATTTCCGAACATCTTCGTGAAGTTTTTAGCTAAAGGCATTCACTTTTTGTTTTTAACTTATTCACCGTACTATTTGAAAGTTTGGCTATACGAACACTATATATACAAATGTACTTTATATTTACAAAATGCTACAGACAAGAGCTGAAACTGCTGTCTTATAACTGCCTATCTTTGTTTGCAAGATCAGTATTTAAAGAAATTTAGCCTGTAGCTATTTTTGAAATTACTTGGTATAATATTTAATAAATATATAGTACATGACCGATAAATCATATATATTGTTACGTTATTTTCTTCCTTTTGACACCAGTTGTTACGTTATTTTCTTCCTTTTGACACCAGTTGTTACGTTATTTTCTTCCTTCACGTTCGTACGGGGTTCGTGAGGATTTGTAGTGAATAATGACGACAGCACTTGATGAAGTATCAAAACACACTTTATTTAGCCAATATTAATCAGGACAGCTCCAATGTCACTTTTTACAGTCGTCGAAGATCTACTTTAAACACGCTGGAACAATCAGCGACACAGCCTCCACACTGTCAGGCAATAACGGTGAAAACAGCTTCACTGCAAAGTACCAGAGTACAGCTCCCGGCTCTGCTCGGTCGTTCTCGGAACTTCATGCATTCTCGAGACTTTCCACGCTATAACTCGCGATGCACTCGACGACACACAGAGCACAGCTCCCGACTCTTCAGTTCAGTCATTTCCGGAGCTTAACACACTCTTTCGACGATGCACTAACCGCGATACACAAAGAAACTCTTCGATGCACTCGACGACACACTCGGCACTCGCTGGCCGGCTGCCAACTCGATCGTCTCCGCACGGACTAACTAGATGAGACACACTCACTGACTGCGGACCAGCAGGGTTTATATAGCTTTCGGCTTGTTTTCGAGAACATTCTGGGCTAAACCGGTAAGAATTCGTTCCAGAAGTTTCTCCATCCGTCCACGGTATATCGCCAATTTTGTCGTCAAATGGGCGATTTCTCGCCAAATGTGGCAACCCTGCCTTCCTTGCTATTTTATGGCAATCCTAAAACTGCTTTGCGGGGAAGCCATCTTACCGCGCCTGTACATTTCGTAACAATATATATAATTTAATATTTTTCGTAACAGTTGCAGGGTTATTCCTGTTCACCTTGCAACTAATTAACAACCAGTGTTGTAGAATATTTTTCTAATAATATAAAGTTTCAGAGTAATTATGTTTGACAATATGTGTTTATCAGCTGGTGATTTATAACATTCCCATTTATATACATAAATAACTTTTTATTTCTTAATTAATTTTCAAAATTATTTGAAAGTAGTGGTTAAATTCTGTTCATTAGTTATTTACATATACATACACACCGTCTATGTTTGCGTTGATATGAATGCATAAGTTTATTTAATTTCATTAATTTTCAGCATCATTTTGATAAAAGAATCACCGCATTACAATGTAATGAAATTCTTCATTCCGGTCTTGAACAGTTAATTGAAATATTGACGTTAGAGTCGCCAATGCAGAACAAATTTTATTTTTGCTTTATGTCACATTTCGTTACATTATCATAGCGTTAATTCTATATGTGACCTGGCAGCTGTCAGTTCTGATAGGCATCGGCAGTTTTCTTGCCCGTTTACCTTTCAAATTATAATAGTATATTGTAAATAAATGCAGTAAACTGAACGATTTAAGATAATATGCGGACGTTAATGAACTTTTTTCTCTATCTTATTAAATTCCTACTATTAGCTCACATTCTCTCTATATCTTGCTGAAATTGTCAATCGTTAATAAAATACTTTTAATTCATCCACTCAAGTTCATGTACATTTTTTAAAATTTACAGTGGATGACATTTGATCTTAATACAGTTTTTTCACATATTAAAGTCAATTCGTACTTATTTATTCCTGTTTATCGGAACTAAAGATATGCTGTTCTTATATATATTGTAAGACAAATAATGGCCGTTTATTAGGAATTTTCACGTGCTGTAAAAATTAATTTTATAACAACTTATAAATAATAGTACATGACTGTGATAAATGGGATTGTAATATTTAACAAAAATAAGTGGCAACAGTAAGACAGAGTTCTAAAGATTTTTAAAGTGTATGGAATTAAAGAATTGTAGTTTTATAGAGTTGGGTGAAGCGGATGTAATGTCCCGTTACTTCGCAAAGTAAGTTGCAAAGCACTGTAGCCACTGTAACACTATAGATTATATAGTAATATATCTTGGAGGAAATATCTTCGCAGCAAGTTAAGCATATGTCGTCTTGAGTCGTAGACCACCATCAGCTTCATAAATTAGAAACGAAAAAAATTTAATAATGTTAATGAAAAGCAACTAAAATAAAATTTTTCTTTGTTGATCTAAGTAGGAATTATTTTTTTTTATATTACTTGTTTTTATATAATGTTACTTTACCTGTATGAACTAATTCGTTCTTTTCATTTATAAAAGGTCGTTCGTAAAACTTTGCCTAGGCTTGCATCTTCACAAAATTTGTTTACCCTGACTGAACTGTGAGCAGAAGAGTAATGATCGTTTGATCATTGAATGGAGAATAAAGTAATATTTCAAGTCATCAAAACTGACGTGAAAAAAATGTCAAGGCAAAATAATTCTCTTGAGTGATTTACGTCTATATGTGATTGAAAAATGTAGTAGTTATCATAAATTTCGATTGCTGGAGTTCGATAGAAATTTGCTTTATGGTGATATCATTCAACTTCTGATTTTAACCCAAAAATTGTAAGCAGAGGAAATCGCATGATTGCAGCTCGAGATTTTAAATCTAGATTTACAGGACTCGACATTTTGACAGATTTCCGACTTCATGAGAAAAATTAGAAAAGTCATTACTTTCTTCAATTTTATGCTGACGAATATCGATGTAATGAGACGAATACATACTTAAATTTATTTCCTCTTCAGCCGTTTAATTTCAAAACTCTGTATGATGTACACCTCTCTCTACGGATACCCGTCAAAATGACGGGTAAGCTAGTTTCATAGTTAATCATAATAAACCGGTTTTTTATGATATTATTTTTCTGGTGACAAATGTAAAAATAGTTAGAAAGTATATACTAAATAAAAATCATGAATCAACAAAAATATCTTTTCATAACTTCCGAACCCAGTATCAACGCACCGCGGTTGAAAGAACAAGGGATGTGTCACTGTGATTATCTGTCGATCGTACGCGTCTAAAGCGTAAAAATTAAGCATTAAGCTCAAAACTAAGGAACGATCTGCAGTCATTGAGCTCTAGTCGTGTCAAGACGTTTTAGAAAAAAATTCAATGAGTGCGAGTTGAGGCGATAGAGGAAAAAAGTACTAGTTATGATTATTAGCATTATTATTATATAATTAGGGAAAAGTACTAGTTTTGCTTTATTTCTGATGAAATATCTTTTAGTCACAATGAGTAATTCAAAATGAGATACTAAACTGCTAGAGACAAAGGAAATTTCTGTAGTACAAGCTCTGGTAAATCTGTTAAACCTAAACTACCGTAACTTTTTTGCATCGATAAAAACAATCACAAATTCGTCAAATTGACGGTTATCAGAAGGTATTAAGATAGAATTTTTTTAATTTAAATTAATCATTTTGTAAGAAAATACGCGGTTTCCTATACTCGTCAATTTGATAGATGAAATACAACTGTACAAAAATGTCCGTAAACCTAGTGTAAAATTTTCCTTCGTATGCATACACAAATGAAAATTTGGAGAAATTTAAAAAAATCTAATTCTTCAAATCATATAAATTTTTGCAACTATCGTTGTAAATAAAGAATCACCTTACAAAATTCTTTGTATTTAATTTTTGATCAAGCTCATTGGCAGGAAGAAACAGTTTTAGAAACTAAATTTTAAAATTCTAAAATCAAAAGCAAGTGGATTTTAAGTATCTTTTTTTTTTTTTTTTTTTTTTTTTTGCATGTTACTGTAGGCAACTTACATATAAAATTTCCGAACTTAATAAAACTGTGTTTCAAACTTAATAAAACTGTGAAATTGAATTTTTTGTCAGTCAAGAATTTTTATTTGGCTTGTATTGAGAATACAGTACATTTAGTAAAATATCTTTGTTCATACTTGAAACCAATATCACTTCTTACTTAAATTCACATATATGGCTCTGTGCATTATTAGTCCAAAGGAGCTTTGTTCCTGAAGGACTATTGTTTTCGTTTTGCGATTCTGCGTTGAATCACTATAAATGTCCGTTTCTCTTTTCAAACCGTTGCCACCAAATGTTAGAGTCCTGTATTATATTTGAAGAAATTAAATAAGGAAAAATCTGCATAAACGTATGTATATTTCTCATATTGTGATAAAACAACGGTACATAGAGCCATCGAATTTTGAATGACGTAATCCTACTGCGAATATGGGCATGTGGAAGCCCAGATTTGAAATTTGGAATTAGTTTTATTATCGATTTCATATTTTGTAAAACTTTAACGAATTTTTGAGTAACAAACTGAGTGATTTGAAAGCGAGCAATGGCAACACTCTACGGGGGGGGGACCTTTTTATCTCCAGCGCGTCGAACTGTGCATCGGAAATTCTAAAGGTATGCTCGTTTTAAAATTATTTTGCGACGTTGCTATTGAACTAAATTTTATGGTTTAAGTATAAAGAACGTGATATTTAATAAATAAAGGTAACACACTAAATGTTAAAAAAACGCCCCTTTGGACGTAATTTAAAATCTGGAACATTTCAGATTTTTTTTTATTATTATAATATGTTCATTAGAATACATATCATTGCCAATGAAGATATTCTGCTTTCCACAACAGGAATTTTTTATTGTTCACGTAAACCCGTTGTATTCATTCAATCTAGCAGTGCCCCTTTTTATTTCCTTATACGAACTAACGGAAATATTGTAATCGCAAAAAATTTCAGGTATTATATTTCAACGAAAATATAAATTTTGACGGCTCTCGAATTCATCTTAACGATGTTTTTGAGGGACATCTGTATGTGCGGACAGAATAAAGGTCTCTTTTTCTCGAAACGGATAAAAAATGGATTCAGAAAAGATTTTTTTTCGCGACGTCTGTGCGTACGTACGTATGTGTGTATCTTGTATAACTCAAAAACGAGTAGCCTTAGAAAATTTTGTACGTGGGACCGCTATAACATGTAGTTATGCACCCCCTTTTTTGGTTGCAATCGGTCGCACCAAAAGTATAGAAATACATGTATACCCACTCTGTTACTAGGCTCAGGGAGCTCAGGTTTTTTTTTTTTTTTTTAATTATTATTCTTATATGTTTGTAAATTGTGCAGTTTTTGCTTTAAAGGTGATTGAATTATGTTCTTCTTATGATCCGGTTAAGGTTTTTATGCCTTTAATTAATCTGCATGCAATAGTTGTAGAATTATCAACAATTTCAAAGTTAAGTGCGACTTGATATGCGCAACAAAATTTTTATAATTTAATAGGCCGTACAAGGAATTCATGTGGTGTCCACATCAGATTTCTTTCGCATAGTTTTGAGGTAAACTTCAAATTTATGTAAAATTAATTCGGAAAGCAGAAATATTTCAGTTCTTAAAGCATTCGTAAAATGAACTGGTTATTCCAATATAATATTTTAGTAATAGAAAATTTCTATAATGCATATAAATTTGTAACATATCATCATCATTTACTTTGATTAACATTACAAATTATGTTAAGGAGAAGTATTATCTTTCAGGAAAACCCCCCAAAAGAATATTTTCTATCATTTCTTGCCAATAAAAATTACACATAGAGATTTCTTTTCTGTGTACTTGTAATGCCTTTTACTAAAACATTATTGGAGCAAGTATGCAAGTATCGAATGTATTAGGACTTGTTCTATTAATTCTTTTACCTGTATTACTAATTATTTTTTTAAGAACTGTAATATTTTAGTTCTTCTGGTCTTTGAATTAAGGCTGTGCAGTTTTGAATGTTATCGTGATTGCAAGGCCTGTACAGGACTCAAATGAATTAACAAAGCATTTTTATAAATAATTATGGCTAACATTATAACTGGAAACTTTCAAATAAAGTCTGTTCAAAATGATGCTACGAAATATGAAGAAACTGGATATTTTATTAATTTTTGCGAATTTTATCGGATAAAATGTAACAAACATATTATTTCTGTTCTAGTGGTAACAGAGTATTCATTTACAAATCAAATGAATCCTGGTTGAGAAAGCATTCTTCAGTTTTTAAGATATAGTCACCACTTCCAGAAACATAACTTTGAGGAAAACGTATTTGCACTCAATTTTGACTTGATTGTAAACCTTCATAATTTCCTTATTTCTTGACAGTTGCAAGAAATTCTTCAACGTACTTATTCTAAAAGAATATAGAAAAATAAAATACATAATAATAATAATCGAATTTTGGAATCTGATATATGACAATATTCCCTTAATGAAAACAAAAGGAGGCATTTTATAAAATTAGTTCAATACTAAAATTCAATAAATTATTTTTTTAAATATATAGCTTAAAACCCTATTTCACTTTTATTTACAGATGCCATTTTTTGGGCTGGAAGTTCTATCAGACCAGATAATACAGGCTTTATTGTTCCAAGACACAATGCTACGTAAGTAGATCCTACATTGATATGCGCAAAAATTTATTTAGTCCAAAATTCTTTTCAGAAAAAGACTTTATTTGCGTATTGCTAGACGTTATTTAATTACAATAAACTTAATTTTAGTTTCTACAAGCGATTTTGGCGTATAAATTCGCCAGAGGTTCAGTTACGCTTTTAAATGTTGATTCTAAAAATATAAATATGCAATGAAATATTTCACAAAAATTTCCATTTTCTTACGTTTGACAAACTGATTGCCTATTTAAATTTTAATATTTTAAATTTTTTTCAGAATTTGTATCATAGAATTAAATTATACTGGGATGTTAAGAAGTGTTTATAGCAGGATAGTAATTTTATGGTGGTACGAAGTTTTACACTTCATATTACTTAATAAGTCACTTTACGAGTATAACTATTGCGTTTCACTAAAGAAATATTAATAAGTTGAAAAGAATTAATAAAATGTTTATGTACACAGTCAAAGATATTGGTTATTATTAAATTATTAACCATAACTAATTAAAACGAGAAGTATTTTTGGCATCATCACAGCATTGCCTTCTTCGTCTTGGCAGCAATACTTTCTTTGTCTTAACAGCATTACCTTCTTTGTCTACATAAAAGGTGAGTGACATGAAGATTATAAAATCAAATCTTTGATAACTTTTTATTTGTTAAAAAGGCTGTCTGTAATGAGCATTCATCGGAAAAATGAAGAAAAAAAATCTTATAACGTCATCTATGGTTGGAAATGAAACCAGAGATCCAAGTAAACTGAGATATAATTAATTTTAGTTTGGATAGAAAAAAATAGGTTGGAATTTAAATCGATTAAAGTAGAAAGGTTTGCCCAAAATTATCTAATTCATTAAATGTGGAAATTCTTCCAAAATATTTTTATGCAGCTTCTGGATTGCTAGTAGAAGTAAACATTTCGAATGTTGTTCCATTCCTCAATTAACGATTCCTGAATATTTGACATGAATTTAAAATCTAGCAAAAGGGCAGTTTTAATTTGGCGAAGATTTTGAATAAACTTCTACCGATTTCACAGATAATCAGACACAGATCCCTCTTTCTCAGAAAAAGAAATTGCTCCTGAGGAAGAGGAACCTGTGTCTTATCTTTGATTGCCATCGAAATCGATGATAGGTTTATAATCAAAATTTATGCCAAACTAAAACTGCTTTATTTTAACTTTTACGCTGGAGTGTTTTAATTCCAGTTTGATCTGAAATGCTCTTGAAACAGTGCCCTTTAAAGTGAGATTTTCTCAAATACTCCGTGGACATCAAAACTGGCGAGCTAAGGGAATTAAAGAAATTTATTTATTTATTTATTGCAATAAGCTGCTCGACAACAATTGCGCTAAACGAAGAAAACCATCTTCCTTTTTGCTGTCCACTAAATTCGAACAGCAGATGCCCACTGGCGGCCAAGCGGTAAAGTCGCTGAACACTGGTATTTCGGGCCGTAGTTCGAATTATTCCGGAGGACGGCTGGCTGCATAAGCGTTTTCGTGTTTTTCTCCGTGTGTAACTTGTATATGAGTCAGTTTCCTTTAGAAAGCCGTCCAAGAGGGCATCCCTCCTCTTCGGCATTTAGCTTTTGAGTGCTTTGCCATAATCAAATAAACCAAACCAACAGCAGATATTGATTACCATAAAATCAAACGGAGAATTTCATTGAAACTTCTTTCCTTTAATGAAAGCAAATTCATATGTGTTATAAACCATTACCAACCGCTATTAATGTATTTGGCAGTATCATTGATACTGATGAAAAAATGTTCGAGCTTAAAACTTACGCATTGCGTTTTTATAATCCGTGATATTAAAATAGGTGTGCATTAAATTAAAATAGTAATTTATATCTAATAGTAACTGAATAATTCTGAAATTACATTGCATCCATAATATCGAAATTCTCCTTTTAGTATTTAAACTTTTTTTCTATGCATTCTTTGCTCGGTAAAGTGGCAAACGAAAACTGAAAAATGATTTGGTATTTCACATTCTTTTGGACTATATTATGTTGTAAATAGCAGTGTTGTGTATGGATCAGAAAGCAAAACTGAGCTCTTGAGATACTATCTGAACTTTTTGAAAACGCCTTTGTAATTCATTCTAAGTCAGTGTTAGAGAAAAATGAATATTTCATTCACAGTGCCGATGTGGATAATTTTTGTAATAGCACACTTCAAATAAAGGTTAAATTTACATTACAAAAAAGGCCTCATTTTAAATTTTAATCGATTACTGCAGAAAAACTGCAAAACTAAATAAGTTTTATTTTGCTGTGAAGGGAATGATTTGTTTTTATTCCTTAATTTTTTTAGCTGCTTTGGTCATTGCATAGTGTTAGTCATTACTTTTCTTTCGGGAATGATTGTTGCATTTTGCACTGAAAAGCATACCCGTTATTTACAAATGCATAGGAATGAAATGGAGATGTTTATTTTTTAAAGAAATTGATCTATGCGATAGTCAAGTAAACTCTTGTACGTGTCCAGAAGTTTATCAGGAAAGCATTCTCTGAATAATAATACAAAACATCTTATGAAGGATTTTTAACCAATGGATTTTCGCATTGTAAGATTAATATTAAAAAGTATTATTTTACTAACCATTCACATCGGCAGATAATCTCGGAATGAGTAATATTTTTGTTAACAGTTTAAATAAATATGGCTGAATGATGACGTTTTATATGCTCATAGATGCTGAAAATGAAACTCATAAACTTTACAGCTTGATTTCACCCTTGAGACTCAACATTTTCTCGATGATGATCATTTTTCTGATTTTTAATTATTATAATTCTATTTTCAATTCAGAATTAAGGTTGCCATATGCTGTATAAATGCATCCTTTTGATTTTGAGAATCACTAGACAGTTGCTCCAAAACGAGCCGTAAGAAATTATTATTACTGTAGGAAATATAATCTCTTTTAATTTTTCTTTTTAAATTGTGATAAGATGTTAAGATATAAATCATTAAAAATATATGATGAAATAAAAACAAAACAGTCCTTATATTTATATATTTCTCTTTGTAGATTTAATAGAATACTTGTTGAGATTAATAAAAATAGCTAATAATAAAAGAGAAACACAAAAAATAGATGTATTTAAGTATGCATAAACTTCACTCTATTGGCTTTTTCCAAATATAAATTGTTCCAACTCACTCCGAAATTTATAGAGAAACTCCAGCTCTTTTTGGTCAGTCATCATAATCTGAGTGGATAAAACCATTGAACGCTTTGGGTTCATTCAGAATATGACTGCGTGAGGTTTTGTTAAATGTAAGGGGAATAGAAGACTTTTCTCCATTTCCCTCTGGCGAAACGTCAAAATGAATCTTATTTTTTTATTTAATATGAATATTAGTATTTTTGAGATACAAAATTAATTTTGTTAAGGAAGTCTTCTACGAAAACATATAACCTTCATGGCTCACTAATATGAGCGCTGAGTTTTGAAATTTGTGTCACTGTATTCGCAGAGTCGTTGAAAATTAAGTAATGCTGTAAAATAATTGCGAACTATTACAGTTATATTTCCACTAAAACTGAACTTATATTGAAAATTTTATAACTACCTCTACTGCAATTTAAACGCATATCCTTTTTGGTAAACCCATGCTTCAGTAAAGATCTTAAAAACCAGCATAAACTCAAGTGAAATCATATCTTGAATCACGCAAGATCACTATGAGGCATTTTCTTTTATAATTTAACAAAACGCAGCACATCGTGAAAACTGTACTTAGAAGCACTCTGAAAATATATGACGGAACATCACTACTGTACATGTAATGCATCATTAAATTGGTATACAACTAAATTTTCCCAAAGGTCGGAAATCTAAAATTGCCTTGACCGATTTAGGCAGTATTATTACTACTAACCTAGTACCTGTTTTCCTCGATTCATAGCATCTTCATTCATATGTATCTCAGGTATAAACTGCATTTTAAAGTATACTTATCAGCAGTAAATTTGAATTTCTGTTTCGAAGGGCATTGGTGCTCTTTCCAGGTCAGATAAACTTTATTTCCTATTTTTAAGTTTCTTAGGAACATATTAGACTTTTTTTTATTGAAAAAAAATATATTTACTTTCTTCATTTTTAGAATCATTAAAACAGTGATTAAAAATGTGAATGATTTAAGAACTATTTAAATTCTGAAAATCGGTAGTTCTGTGCTGAATATTTTCTGCACAAATGTAATTTATATTTTAGCTGGGTGTATACCATTTTTATTCTCATATACCATTTTTATTTTCATAAGCTAAATAATAAACTCTTTTAGCTCAAACGAACAAGTTAAAAAGTGGGAAATTTTTTAATTTAAAATAATGTGCCAAAATTTTAAATTTCATTTCATTTTTAGCTAACTTTTTATTATGTAAGGAAACAGTTCATAAAAGTAGCATCGGGGCAGCAGCTTTTCGACTTATCTAATGTTCATGCAATTTTCTTAAAACTTTGCTGTTACTTATTGCATCATATCTACTATAATAATATCAGATTCATTTCTGAGTAATTTTTCCTTTGTAAGGTCGAACGACAAGGGCAACTTAAAGGCGTATTTCTTCTAACAACTTGAGAGCATCAAAATAAATAAATAAAAAAATCTCTTTCCACACTTCAGATAGCAACCACCCTTCCTTGAGGCATCTGTTAGTTCATAAATGATTTTACGAACAAACAATTTGTGTCATCCTAAAGCTGCGTGGTGCAAGGTGGCTTAAGATTTTCTTTTTTAAAAATTAATTCTACGTATTAACTTCTTATAGCTTTTCTAAAATAAGGCACAGAACTGTATAATAAACGTTTTGAGGTGATGTAGAGTCCAAGATGTTTTTGTTTCAAGCACAGAATTTTTGTTTTTAAATAAATAAAGCACAACTAATAACACCATAAATCTTTTCTGGGACAGAAAAAAATTTCGTTTTTATTTTTATCGGAATCCTTTGACAAGCACTGTAGAAACATTTTTATAAAATTCTGTGCTTTAAGTTAAAAAACTATCTAGAATCGATACTTAAAGTAATAAAAGCTTTTAAATATGTTTATGGAACATCCTATGTAAAATTCTTATTCGGCAAAAATAGCAGCTTATTCGGCAAAATAGTAGTTTTGGATTTATTTTACTTATTTATTTATTTATTGCTTGTATTAGTGTTCGAGTTAAATACGCGCATAAATTATTTATCACAGGAATTTTGTAAATCTGATTGATCATTATTTGCGAACATGTTTTTAATGATCTTTTAATGTCCTGATTTATAAATCGTTCTCCGAATTCTCTCAGTTTATTTTAAAACATAAATTAAACAAAGCAAGCACTAATCAATACTTTTGCTCTTGTTGTTTTCTTAGATTTATTGCAACAAAATTTATTCAGTACCTTTTCGAATTTGCATAAATTATTATCTTTACATTTGAACTGAGTTAAAAAAGTATTTTTCAAAGTTTATTAGAAATGCTTTCTGTAAATACATTACTTTTAATTCTATGATGTCCTTTTATATAGTAGTTTTTTTTATTACTACATAAAATATACTTTAGATAGTAACTTTACCATCTATTCAAACAAACAGCAGATTAGAAAGGATCTGTTGGCCATAGCTGGTGCATCACTTGCATATTAAAGGAAAACATTCTCGTAACTCTTAAAAGTTGTTCTCATTGACCGTTTAAGACTCTAAAACTGCAACGTACACTTTTATGTTGATGTCAACCTTGTTTTATGTTTCCTTCAGCTTGGCTTAACTATGTATCACTTCGGGGAAGGTCAACTGCTGGTCCCAGCTACTGAAAGTGTGTAACTAGACACAAAATAACTAATTCATATTATATGACTAAGCTATTAAAAGAAGGATGTAAGAAGGATAAAAGGAAAAGAAGGATAAGGATGTGTTGTAGTGAAGAAGCTACTGATTTTGAAAGTAGTTTCAATGATTGTAACAAAAAGAAAACGCCGAAGAACGAATGTTAAAGATACTAATAATTAAAAACAAAAATCAGCGAAAAAAAAGCATAAATTTGCAGGGCTATAACTTCGAAGATTAACTAGAAACTTCTTCTTCAGCAGTGAAAATTATCCTCGTTTTGACTGCTTATTTCAGCATATTTCATCAGTTAGCATTTATTATTTCAAAAGCTCGAAAGTCCCGTTTTATCTCTTATTAAATATTTATTTTGAAAAATCTCAGGTTTCATTACTATAAAATTCCAATTTCAATTAACTTTATGATTATTTCTAGCATTAATATCAAATTCTGTCATTCACAAAAGAGCAGACATATAATTAGAGAAAAACCCTCAAAATAAATTTAAGGAAAACATTAATGAACTGGGAAAATATTATTCATTTTCGCAACTAATGCCAAGGTTGAATCTTATTTTCTTACCAAAGACAATGCAGTTCTAATTTGTTGTCAGCAAAAAAAAAAAAAAAAAAAAAAAAAAAAAAAAAAAAAAACTTAAATCCTGCTGGTAGATATATCAGCTGAGTAAACGCTAGTACTTAGTAGATATATCAGCTAAGTAAACGCTAGCTAAGTAGAATGACCTTTTAGAAGCTTTTGCACATCTAATATTTCTGAAGTTATGCATGTGCATCAACCGTTTTTTGATGCTCATTTTTTGTTTTTTGGGCGCTAGAGAAAGATAAAATCAGAAAAAATGTACTTCTTGAATGATTCATATTCTACCATTCCTACTTTGTGAATAAACCAGTCCGAATCGGACGGGTATATTTGTGATTATAGTTACATTGTCCGTAGTCAGACGATATCTAAGTAATCATGCAAATGAAAATATCATAACTATGTTTCTCTTGTTTTAGTTCTAGCACAGTGACAGTTTTAATTGGGTGAAAACGCTACACTTTTAATATTTGCATCATAATATATTCATACCAGTTAGCAATAATAAATAATTTATGCTTAATACTTATATCAGTTGGCAGTATATTAATAATATTAGTTAAATATTAATTTATAAAAATTCATAATAATTTTTCTATGTAATTTTTTTCCGAATTTCAGTTGCACTCTTTTTTCTTTTCTTTTTTTTTTAATTTTTAGATATTTGTATTTAAATTTACGGTTTATTTTAATTGTAGAATACTCTTGTGATAAAAATAAATGAAAGAGTGATTTCCCAAATGAGAACAAAGAAAATCGCTATCTGAAGCAGTTAGTACTGAATGTTAACTATTGTTAATGTATTAAATTCGAGAACTGCAGAGTTTCAACAATCTAAAAAGATCGGATACCTCATCAGAATTTTAAACGTGACTCAAATGAAGAAATTCCATGCCAGAATTATAAATAAGAATAAAAATTTATCATTAGCTGCAGTTTTGTTTCTATTCAGTTCAACGTTATGAAACCGTTATTGTTACATCAAAACACGCTTGAATAGGAATCATAGGACTCCGTGCGAATTTTCACTAATTTGCTATATGAAACTCGAGTTATCCAAAGGCATCTTCGTCCCTCTCATTTCATATAAGTGATACTGTATTATTTTACTTTGGGTACGTGCATATTTTGTCTTACTTTCTGTTTTATTCTTTAATTATTTTTAAATAGTATTTCAAGTTAATCTTGGAAAGTGGATTAAACCACATTTCTGAGGCTCTGAGAGCTCTTTCAATACCAGAAACAGGTTTGACGTGTTTAGATAATTATGAGTTAAAATAACGTATGTATTATCTTAAACGGCGGAAAGGAAATGCTGAGAGAATACTGAATTCTGTGAGTAATCGTGAAAAAGTAGGTTGAGAGCAATTTCTTCCGCCCGCCATTCACAAAGTTGCGGAAAATCAAGGCCACAACGTAGGCATCTTGTCTGACACATCTTGTTCTCAAGCGATTCTGACGCATCTTTAAACAACCGACGCTTTTAAGGCAATTCAGACAGCCTCACGTCACTTTAGTTTCTACACGATAGAGTAATTGATTTTAAATTTTCTAAATTGTGACATGCTATGTGATTCATCACCTATAATTTATTAAGTCATATTTATTCCTGTCTGACGATATGTACACATCGTCAGACAAAGTTTTGAAGAAAATAACGAAACATAAAATTAGTTTTCCAAATTTAGGAAATTTGGAAATATAACTATTGTTTTTATTAAACTTTATCATTACATATGTCATGTAATGAGTGCGAATAAGATTCTAGGAAGAATCTGGAATGCCTATATTGTATGGATGAGTATTAATAAGTTGATCATAATATCCTCAAAACGAGATTATCATGCAATAAAGAATTAAAATTCGTCTGCGCATTTTTTAACGAATTTACAAGTTTTAGGCCAAAGGATATACATGTGATATTGTGTGATTTCATTAATAAGAGCATTAAAATGCGAGCCACTTATGCTACTTATTTATATCTAACGTTAGCCCTCTTATTTTTGTTCAGATAATTTCAGATAAGTATTCTAAAACAAGATGCTTCTCTTTTTTCAAAATATAAAAAGATAATGTTCAACTACTGTCTAAGAAACAGAATATATTTTCAGGCAAAATTATGTCTTACTTTTTCAGAAGAATAAAGCGTCGAAATCTATTTTCAGAGTGAAATGGGCTAAATTTCGCTTTTCGGAAATTCTCAAGAATAAAAGACGGAAAAATAAAACATTGCTCTTCATTAAATCCTTTCATAATGTAACAAATAAAATCATTTACGGCGACCGTCTCTGAAAACTACCAGTATATAAACACCATCACTTCTCCAAGGCAGCCACTTCCATAGAAGACGAAATTGGAACCATGGATAGTTTGCTTTAAAAAGGTTTCACGTTTTATTTAATCATTCTTTTAATTTTTATGCTTCGTTAAATAGAGAAGTCTTTATAAAACTTCGAAAATAAAGACTTTTTCCCCCCAAATGTTCTTTACAAACGAAATGATAGAAATCTAGATTTACACTGCTAGATTTGATTGTTCTAGATTTAAGAAAGAAATACTTGGATGTTGATGAATTTCCTAAATTTGGAAAACTAATTTTATGTTTCGTTATTTTCTTCAGTTTGGAACGAGAAACTTAAAACTTTATCTCGAAATTCACGGTCATATCGTAATATTCTTTGCAAATAAAACTTAACATGAAAGTAACTCGCTTTTTTAAACTGTCTCATGCAATTGACTATTTGTAATACTTGGAAATGTGATACAAAGACATGATATTTCAGTACGAAAGTTACGGTAATACTACTAGAGCAGATGGAGAAGCCAGCTTATAGACATGCCTATAACATGTCCATAACTATTGTTTTTATTAATTTTGAGGGAACGTAGGTAATTCGTATCAGTTAATCCCCGAAAGTTATCTACTTCAGTTAAAAAATATTTTTAGGAGACTTTATAAGTAAATTTAACTTTTTCTAACCAAATTTGACGCGTTACATTAGAAAAACACCTTTGTAGCACAGAATACAGCTTCCAGGTGTGGTTGTTTTTATGTTTACCTTTCTGTACAGAAGTTCAGGCAGCTCATTTATAAACAATATTCTGTGAAATGGTTTCAATATAATGCAGTATAAGAAACTACATCATATCTTTTTGTGACGCTTTTTGATGCGATATGATTTAGTAAACATTAGAAACTCTAATATATAATGCTGATGTTTCATACTACTGCTTCCTTAGAATTACAGTGCAGTTTATAAGAGATTCCTAATTCTTCCGTAACATGTAAATAAACATAAACCTTAACTAACGGTTGCTTAGTATTTATAAAAACTATAAAAAGTGGAACTATTATAGAGATGGTATACGTATAATTGACGACTAAGTATTAGCTTTTCAGTATACAAATCATTGAAAAGAGCACTGATTTCTATCTGTGCAGAATATTCTCCAGATAACAAATAGAGAAATATACTGAAAAATTTTCGCATCAGACAAAAGTTTATGTTATACATTTGCTGGTAGGGATAGTGCTTCAACACTACTGCCATCTGATTTATCATCTATACTGCCAAAAAAATTCCCTTATTTAAGACCTGTTTCTATGTGTACTAATACTATAAAAATTATTACAAATAAGATAAAATCCCAAGTAAGATAAACTTGATTTCTTTTTTATAAATCAGCAAATTCACTTATTTCAAGCATAGCTCTCTGTGTTGCTAACAAGCTACAAATATTCCTTCCTCTTTTGCCTTAAATCAAATATAAATTAAATGTTCTGGTCTGATTTTCTATATAAAACATCAGAAACACTGATGATTAGTAGTATTGGGATTGCTCGGTAAGCACCTTTCCTAGCACTTTATTGCTCGACAATATCACGGCAATGAAACACAAGAATCTGAATTTCAATGTATTACTTTCACGGGAGCATCTTATAAGAAATTGAACCATCAAAAGCCCTTTGAATCGAAAGTAATTTCCAATTAAATATACAGTGTGTTTCAGCAAATCGATTACAAACTTTCAGGAGAGATAGAATACACCTAGATGGCGGAAAATCACATAGCAATGCGGAGCCAAAAAGGTTTCCTGGCGTGGTAGTGACAACACAAAATGAACAGGGTAAGGAAACATGCTTATTATGCTAAGTTCAGCAAACATCAGGAAATAAGAACAAAAATAGACAATGATAGTCATCAAAGGAGGTGTTCGAAATTACGACCCCTGAACCTCACATCTCCAGCATATGGAAAACCGGATGTTCTGGAAAATACCGAGTATGTCTTTGATTTTTTTAGCTTTTGCCAGGATGCATGCAACAAGTTCATCAGCACTTCTAACGGGTGTTTCGTACACCATTGTCTTGACGTACTCCCAGAGGAAGTACTCAGTGCAAGTGAGGTCTGGTGATCTCAGTGGCTAATGCCACCTCCCCTGCCGATCACATGTTGATGATATGTTTCGAACACCTTCTTTGATGTCGGTTGTCCGTTTTTATTCTTATGTCTTGGTTTCCGCTGCACTGTGCATAATAAAAATATATTCTCACCTGTTCGTGTCATTCCTTTCTTGTGTTTTGAATCGTCACTACCACGCCAGGATATACACACCACCATGGACCATACTTTCCGACCATGCACTGCGATGTATTTTTCCATCGTCTAGGTGTACTCTAGCTCTCCTGAAAGCTTGCAACCGATTTGCTGCAACACCCTGTACACATTTTCGTTGGAATGAAATCTCAACTTTTGCATCCTGAAATATTCATAAACACATCTTTTCGTAATATGCAACGAAGTTACCTCAATTATGCATAGGTTACTCAAAACACTTTTCAAAATCACATGTTACTGACTTAACTGTTCATAACTCAAGATACGTTTCGTCATCCGAAGCGTTTTTCGTTCAAATAATTAATTTGTGAACAGAATTATTCGTGAAATGAGGCGTTTGTGATCTGATGCACTTGCGTGTTTAGAAGATTTTCTCTTTCATTGCTTTCAAAATGTGTTTTTAATTCTTTTTGATCAACATCTATTAAGATGTTAATCTTAAGCTGCATTTCAAGGCCATGATTTTAAACTTATGTACATACAGAGCATTTCGAATTAATTTGCTGTTTTAAAAAGTTTCTGTTTCTCGACTTTTTATTTTAATTGCATAAATTTTGTTAAATTAATGATTTCGTAAAAAAATATGTGGCTACGTTAGTAGCACAAGCGGGTATGAGATACGATATTAAATTAGTTAATTCATATGCTTAGTAATGATATATTTCATGAAACATTATAAATAACCTAGCTTATGCTATTAATGAAACACTGTTCGTCAATTAAAGTAATTTGCTAATATTTAGAAAAATTGTATGATATAAAATAACTTCAGAAGTAAATTATTTAACTAAATCATATAATTGATTCTTTTTTTTATCATATATTGCTATTATTACATATCGTAAACAGATGAGTATTAACTGTGGCAGTGCGTGAAGAATATCTGCATACTGGGAGAAATGCATTTGTCAAGAACTTTAAGAAAAACAAATTCGTATTTAAGTTTCTGACTGGGAAAATTTCAAAATCAATTACGAAAGTCAGCTAACTCATTCCATTTCCTGGAACAGAATACGGGACGAAATTGCGACTAGTTCAGGACTTTATGTAGTCGCCTACTATATAATTCTTATACGGCAAGAGAAATCCATTACTTTTCCGATAATATTTAAATTAAATGAAGATGAAAAAATCTTTTCAAAAAATTTCAAACCGCTATAAATGCATCTTTATACGTGCTGTAAAATGTAATTATATTATTTTTTTCAGTTTCGAGGAGCCTTTGGCATCATTCAACAATGAAGACGTTATTCTTCGAGTGCCGGATGGGAAATCGATTGATGATATTCACTGGCTGTCAGTCTGGAGTAGGATGCACGCTGTGAGTAATGAGATACATTCCGATGACATCAGAGATCACGTGACTTATGCGTAGCTAATGTAAACAAACAATGCAGATGACCTCAGAGATCACATGACTTATGTATAGCTAATGTAAACAACAAGGTCATTCTTCCTCTTCTTCTCTTGCGGAATGTACCTCATTGATCATATTTGTCTACATTGTCATTCTACATTACAATTTGACCTTCCTTCAGTTTATGACAATAAAATGCACACACATTTAATAAGTTTAAATAAATCTATTTTTCTAAAGTTTATATTTTTTCTGCTAGAACTCAGGGCAACAATGCTTGGCTTGTGTTCAACCATGTTATTATTTTCACAGCAAAGCGAGAGTTCGGTGTTTGCTTTCCGGTGTTTGCTGCGCAGCTGATCCACTCTGGTAGTAGGTCATCAGTCATTTAATCATTGTTGGCGGATTTATCTTTATCAAAATGACCTAAAGGTCAAGGTCATTAAATAAGTAACAATGTGAATTATTGACAACCTGCAAATGAAAAAATTTTAAAGGACATTAAAAAGTAATCTCTAAAATATATAATACTTTATTTAATAAGTAAATTAAATATTCGGATATCTCGAATAAAATTAAGAATTTAACTAATCCAAAAAATGAACAGGTATAATATTCATTATAATTTTATTTTGAAACTACTAATATCCCCGCCTTACGAACGTTTACATTGTGGAAATTTGTAACTAGCTGTTTTTCTATTAATCAAAGAAAGCTGAATAGCCTTTTTGCTTATTCAACGAAAGGTTAAACCCGAAAATATAGAGCAGAATTTATTTTCTACAATGATTACAAACGTCTGATTGATCATGATATGTACCATAATGGAAGGAGGGAGTTTGAGGCAATTTTTATAAGATATAATTGATACCTGCGAAGAACTGTTCAGTTGGGAAAACATATACTGCAGCCTACCATACTATTTTACTGTAAGACTTTTACACCAGCCTAATTTTAAGAGAGTTCGAGTTTCAGTATTCAAATAGGCAATTGTAAAACTTGGAGATCAGATGGTTATAAACGATGAAACACAATATCCTACACCGTACATCCTGCTCTTCTGCTATCAGATCTCTGACGGCTCAACGTACGCACGTACGATCATACTGTAATCACATTTGCAATTTCCAGTAAACTCGGTGTTTTTTTACTTTTGTGTACTGAAACTATGTGGTGCATACATTATTTCTTCATTTATGAGCTATCCATTACCTTTTAATTATTTCTTTACCTTATTTCAGATTATAAGATATGCGTGGTATGATTTTATAGGTTTCTTTTTCTTCTCAAGATTTCGGAACGCTCGAGGACTTTTTCCTATGTTAATATTAGAAGTAATTGCTTCTCTACTTTATGCCATTTCGTCTTATGAAACATTTCTTGGGAATGCTCTGCTCTCGTAAAGCAGAGCACTCTCAAGCAGAACGAAACCGTACTGAATGATTCCACTTGATTTAACTCGTAAAATTTACTTTTCACTGATTATTGTAATATACAGTCTGAAGCAAATAAACAATGTCATTTGAGACGTGGTTCTTGATGCTTGTGCGAAGACACCTTTGAATGTGTTGCGCAGAACTCTACAATATTTTTACTAATTTAACATATGAGACAGCGAAGTCGTACGCGATGATCTCAGAAGGAATCATATCAAACGCATTAAACGACCATAACACATGTATATTTATTTGTATACGAAGTTATGCACACACACCCTCCGACTAATGCTATTTATTGGGCTTAAAGAAGTGCTGAGTTTAATATTCTGATAATTTTGAAAGTAAGCTGGAAATAAATAATACGCCAATCGCTAGTTATAAACAGCAATAAAAAATAATAAAGAGTTAATGCAGATATCGCTTACACTAAATACTGCAGTTTTCATTGATATCCCTGCTATTTTGCCCTATTCTTCGTGAAATATTTTAAAGAAAAAAGGGAAGAAATATCCTAGCTGTAGATGACATCTAAAACAGTCCCAATTATTAATTCTATAAATGTTTTTTAACTGTACAAAAACCCAATGCTAATATAAATTTTAAAGTTTGCAGTATTAAATGGAATCGTTGCAAATGAGGAGAATGTCGCAGTTCGCTGTTTCATGTCCCTCATTTCCATTTTCTGCGAATGATCTCGTTTGTATTTTTATTATAAAGCAAAAATATGTATAAGCTGAATGAATGACCTTTCATCATTTTATTGCAGACAAGTTTTGGTTCAATAATATTCCCCAGAAATCTTATTCTTCCTCGACCCTTTGTGATTGGTTCACTAAAGAATACGAAAAATGGAGTTTCATCTGGAGATATTTTAATTTTGGATACTCAGACATTTTTAATACCTGACTTCAGCTATGATGGCAACAAGAACGGTAACTTTGTCTCTTTTTCATTTTATTAATTTTTATTGACCTTTAGGTGTCCTTTTACCAATGTTGATGATTATGTCGATGATAGAAATTTTTCGTATCAACTGCTGATTTTTTAACGCAGTAATTATGTTACAGCATTGCGCTATATGCAGTCTTTAATTATGTTTTACTTTTGTTAGAGCTCAATAAAAAAAATTTGGTTTTATTAGATTAATGATTTGGTTCTGAGAAGGGGATGTAAAGTAAATACAGATCCGTCCTTCATACATGAAAAGTTAACTTATATATTTTTTTCTAAATTCAAATAATCAAGTTTTAATAATGCAAATTGTGATTCAGTCGATTATTGTATGAGGTATTCCATTCCAACTATCAAATATAATTAAAATTTAATTCAAGTATCTGCTATGATTTATGTGTCATAAATTACGCTAGATTTTTATCGAATCTGGTTGAATTTTTGTGCCAATTTACAATAAATAAATAAAATAATAAATAAATAAATAATGATTTTAGAATGTAAAAAACTATACACAAATATTTACAAATATGAATAATATATGTGAACGTATACATGCAGTGTTTAGTTTAGTATTAGAAGAAAGTATGATTATAATCGTACTATTATAATCGCACTATGTCGCATCATTGGTAGTCAGTCTACATGGTTTTTCCGGGAAGTAATAGGACTGATTTTTTCCCGTCAAAACATGGTGAAGGAGAGAGGCAGATGTTACTGCGCTGGTTGGGTTGGGTTAGGTCTTAACTACCAGTGCACCAGTCGCCAGTCGTCTCTAAGCCTTTACGGAGTGTAGATCGAGTTTAAGGTGAACCCCTATCGACATGCCTTGTCATCTCCACAATGAATCGTTCCTTAGAGCAGCGTTACGCGATGAAGTTTTGCGTCAAACTGGGTAAAACTGCTAGTGAGACCCATGACATGACAAAGACCGCTTTTGATGCCATGGTCGATCAAGTGTTTTTGAGTGGCACAAACTGTTTCGGGAGGAAAGGCAGTACGTTGAAGATGAAATTAATGTTGATCTTCTTTTTTGATTGCAAAGGAGTGGTTTATAGAGAGTTTGTACCTCTCGGTCAGATTTAAATGCTGCATTTTACGTGGAAGTACTTGAAAGACTGAGAAAACGAGAGTCACCCGCGTCCATTCAGCAATTGCTGGTTCATGGAGGCTCCATCACGGCAATGCGCCGAGCCACACCGCCTACAGCTTCCCCAGCCACCCTACAGCCTAGAAGTCACTCCTTCAGACTTCTTCCTCTTCCTCCGACGGAAAAGGTTCATAAAAGGAGGCACCACAGCTCTTCCAGGCCATTCAAGAGGCCGTAACGAGGGAGCTAAAGAGCATTCCAGTTTCTGCCTTCCAGAGAGCTTTCAGTGATTGGCAGAGTCACTGGAAACTCTGTGTTGATGCAGAAGCGGCATATTTTGAAAACTATTAAGTCGATGTATCAAAATTGTGAATAGTTTTTTTTTTTTTTTTTTTTTTTTTTTTTTTTTATTCAGTCCTACTACTTTCCAGACAACCCCTGTATATATACTAGTAAAGTAAGGAAGAAGAGCTGTTTGTATAGAAATTTTCACAGGAAAAATAGCGTTTGTTGGAAAAATTTTGGCTAACAGAAGCACTTCACGAAAGATATTTTAAAGCTTCTAGGAATTAGTGAGGGAAACACGGAACTAATGCAATGTTTGGTTCGTAGTTGGGATACGTGAGCGTAGCTGCATCTTTAGTTGAATCAATTACTGCAAACGTTTGACTGATTTTGTAAGGTAAATAATTTTATGATTCGCAGGTTGAGACTACTGTGATCGTTTTGTTGTTTAACATTCTACTATTATGCTAATATTTGAATGTTTTACTATTGCAACTCATTAACTGAATCATACAGTTCTTTATCTGTTTATATTAACTCATAGATTGTCCTGTTGCATCATTGTTCTAGGAGATGTTAATTTTAATATATTTTCTCTGCAATATACAAAGCTATATTGTGGTTATATTGTTAGCATATTAATTTAAAAATAGGTCCAAAAAGACGAAATAAATTAAAAGTGTTTAATTTTTATTTTATTTGCTACTCATTATTATTTCAAGTAACGATATTGCGAAGTAAAGTTTGTTATTTTTGCATGATAGAATTTCTGATGGAAATATCTCTAAAAGAAATTAAAATTCTGTAAAAAACACTATTAATTAGATAATATCATTTAATTTGAGCAGATACAACGATACTATAATGAAAAAGGTATAAAATATTTAGTTCAGGTCTCCTCTTCTCTTTCTAACATGCTATGAGATATACTAAAAATAATATGAAAATTTGAATACGCACATGGCTATAATTTGTTATAATGCAATTTATTTGAAGAATGATTTACCGTGTCATTTATATGAAAAACGGTGTATCTAAATCCAATTATATGTCCAAAGGAGATAGGCATTAATTTTGTATTTAAAATATCTTTAGATTGGTAAAACTCAAGAGATTTGGATCTCTCGATTTTGCCCAAATTTGTAATCAAAATGTAATTCGCATTTTGAAGACATGTTAAAATATGAGAGCGAAATGTGATGCTTAATAAATTTGTATAATAAAAAGTGTTTTATAAGATAAAGGTATCATATGGTTCATAATGAGTAGAGTGACAAATGCTGTTTGGTTATCGTTGTTCTAGGGAATGATATGGAAATAAGTTGCAATGGAGTTATTTGTGAGTTAAAAGGAATATAAGAAAAGAATTCCAATAGATAAGGAATAGCTTGAATGCTTCATACCATCATGCTGTAGTTATGCTTGCTAGCAACTACGTCATTTGTCATAATAAATTACCAATTACTTTCCTATCCATTTATCTGATTTTGCGAGTGGATTTTATAGCAAACGGTACTAAGTTTTAGACGCCAAGCGTTATTTCGTGTATATTTCTTTATCATATGAGTCCATTTAACATTAAGGTAGGAGATATGTTATGTAATATATGAACAATGCCGCATTCGTCGATAATCTGTTTAATAGGCTTAGATTCCTATCGCTAGACAATTATGATTGTCAACTTGGCAAAATGGAGAACTATTGAGAAATTGATGGTTAAAGAAAGAGGGCTACAAGATTCTCGTATTTTAATCTCAGGATGTTCTGGATTAAAACTGTGATGTAGCTTTTGAGAAAGTGCATTATCACTAGCATGACCAACGACAAGCGTACTTCTCAATTGACCCCTACTTTCATAAAGCCGTGCATCGCCTGGACTCGAAAGCGACAATAACAGCATAAAAGACAGTATTATAAATATATTACATATAAATCTAGTATCCAACGTTTTGGTTAGCTTTATATTGTGAAAAAGCGTTTGAATTGATTTATGTAACAACGCTTAAGTTCCTCCGCAAGTTGTCGGTGTTATTGTAAAGCACGAAGTATGTGACTTTCTGTTCATAGTTGAAAATAATAAAGGGTAATTTTCGCCTTCTTCTGGGCTGTTATTATTTTACTCCTGTTCGAGAAGAGGCTAGGTTCATTAATAGGATCTAGTTGAGTTTATGTGGTCAAAGAGAGTTAGATCCTATAATATTTCTTGTCAACTTTCTGCAAGAAGCACAGTGATTAGAATTACGATGGGATAAATTTGTTGTTAAGAAAAAAATGTTAACTATGTGGCCTTCATTAACGAGTGTGTTCATTTTATTCTTTGTTAGTCATAAGAACAACAAAAATTCTGTTTAGTTCATTGAATACAGTGTAAGAGAATAAATAAGCTCGTTTCTATAAATTTCAATAAATAAATAAATAAATAAATAAAAAATTGCATACAAAGTCGAAAAATTGGAAAGTGTATAGTCAAAAAATAAGGAACGCATTCCTAATGTAGGGGCGCTGCCACAGTGGTAGGTATAAAAACGGTCTTTTTTCTTTGTTCCGCCGTTATTTCATTCGTACATCGATTATAAACATAACATTGCCCTAGAAAGCAGCAACCAACATTTAGATGACGAGTTCAGGAGAAATGTTGATAAGATTTCAGGCACGCAATCTCAAGTTCAGGGTGCAATACAGCTCCGTGTAATACCAAATGCAATTTTCTGGAGACGCGCTTCATATTTTGGTTCGGTCAAAAACTGTCAACGGCTGTAGTCTCCAATAAATGCTAGTATCTAACATTTCTAGCCATATGCCAAAGGACTGCTGCACAGTTCTCTCGTATAAACTAAACTGTAATTTTATCAGTTACTATTTCCCAGTGGTTTCTTGACAAAAACTGCTTTGTCTCACCCACTCACTCACTCAGCATGACACAGCGCGTGTCTGGCATTTTAAGAGAGTATCAGTCCTGCGCAGTGGACCCAAGGTCTCTTTAATAGAAAACTGAATCATTTAGAAATCTGCTCTAATAACATAAATAATTAACTGAATATTATTTGAAAATGGTTATTTTTTATTTGAAATGATTGATGCCAAGATCCTTGACTATGAATTTTTATTTCCTAGGAGTATTTTGGTGGTTATCCAGAGGCATGCAGCCAAACCTTGGAGGTCTTCGGCTTTTTGAGGAGAATTCCAGGTTCTGAATTATATATTTTTCTTTAAGGAATCTCTTAAATTTAAGCAAGTCCTACGTGTTAATGGTTCAAGATGAATCATATATCATGTTTTTCTTTCTGTATAAATGCCAGACTAAGTTTTATTTTCTTTCAAATTTAGAGATGGTCCCTTACAACAGCACAATAATCAGATAGTTGTCGTCACTTTACCAGATGGTCATTCAGTCTTGGACTACGATCTTTTGAGTGTCTTTAATACCATTGATGCGGACGACTATGGTTCTATCCAGATACCAAAAGATATAAGAGTACCACCTTCACCAAGAGTACTTGGTCTTATACCAAGAAATAACAAAGTAAATGTTGCTTTTGATTTATGTGCGAATTAATAATCAACAGCACTAATGATTCTGTGACTAAATAAGAATTTTATATTATACATCTTACAAGATATTTCCTTATAAAACAAGATTATTCTTCAATATAACAACGAAAAAATCTAAAATAGTGCGCAAAAGTAAATCATAATTTGATAAAGTAATGAAATGTAAATGATATATTTAATACATTCTTTAAAAATTTAGATTAATATCGTTTTATATTTCTTCACAGAAAAAATTCAACTGTGAAATGCTGAATGATAATCTAGGTCTGGAAGTTCGTTGGCTCATCGATGGTGAAGACATCATTCTGCATCTCGTCGGCAAAATTAGTAAGTAAAGAACATTCAATTAAGTCGAACCTTTCTACCATTCTCCTCAAATAAGTTTTATGCTAGGATATAAAGAATAAATTGATATATTTAATATATTATCCTTCACAGGAGACAAACTTATATATTTTAAAGTATCTATTGCCATTTAAGACAATTTATTTCCCACATTCAGTATGTTTTAACTCATACTCAAGAGCTCGTCAAGAGGCATATAAATTAAGTTTCAAGATCATAAAGGTAAACTATTCAGTTAATAACGAAAACTTGAAAGGTCTAGTTTAGGCGTTTAGCTCTTAGTTTTCTTCCAGATAGCATTGCCAAAAAAGAACTTATGTGATATGTACAAGGATGATGCATTATACTTAAAATATTAATCTAAATAACTTAATGCTTTAAGACACAATAACACGCCGAATAAATACCAATTCAGAAGTCAAACAACAAAAATCAGCGTTATATTTACAAAATTTTCACAGGACTAGTTTCGATGGTTTTACCGAACCACCATCTTCAGCTGCAAAACCGCAAATGAATTGATTCATTTGCGGTTTTGCAGCTGAAGATGGTGGTTCGGTAAAACCATCGAAACTAGTCCTGTGAAAATTTTGTAAATATAACGCTGATTTTTGTTGTTTGACTTCTGAATTGGAACTTAATGCTTTGTTAACATCTGTTTCAACAGATTTTTGCTTATCACATTGACGTGAAAAAAACTAAGGATAAAGCAGAGAAATAAGCGTGATAGCGCCATGAACGGACAAACTGTCTGAAAAACTGATTAAGAGATCGTCTAGTGTCCTATATTGTATAACATATATATATTCAAAGCACTGATATATTGCGGACGTATGAAAAAGATACAAAAAAACGAAAGCGAAACTCTTAGGATTTCAGTATCAGTTATTCCACTGTGCACATGGATTTGAGCGACCTCGACTAGCTGTCGTAATGTGATATGTCCTTGATAATGGACAACTGATCTGAACAACTTTACTCTGAGTCAAATTATTGGAAACTTAGAAGAGGGTTGAAGTGTGGCTGGGAATTTCGTATTCACGTAGAGCGTCGTGTCACCAGCTTGAAAGGCATTTCGAAAGACAAGATTCACTGACTGAAGTAGTGTAGTAGTTTAGTGGTTTAGTAGTTGTTACCCACAAGCAATCACGACGAACGCAGTACAAGCATCTTATCCTTCAGGCGACGAGAAATCAACAGCAGACGCCGGTTTAAGTTGCCAAACACATACAACGCACCAATACAGCGTTTTATGATAGCCAAGAGATTGCACATAGGTGATTTACACTGTCAGCAAAAAAATACGTTATATGTTACTGGATTACAAGAGGCATTTTCTACGTGCTACGAACATAAGGACCGTAGATTTCAGCATTGGTGTCGAGTGCTTTTTATTGATGAAAGCCGATTTAATTTTACTAATGATTCTGACGCCTAAATGTCTAGAGAGAGGGTGGGTCTTTCAACGGGGTGTCACATCACACCACCTCATTGAAAGGAAACAGTTTGGAAATGATGGAGTCCTCGTTTAGAAATTCTTGATGGGCAATATTGAGTTAAAAATATTCCAATAAAATTCAGTTATTGGTGATGGCTATTATGCAGAGATTCTCCTTCCTCATGTGCGTCTTTACACAGGTGCTTTTGCACTATGAGTTCCTCTTCTTGAATGTCAATGCTACATCTCATCGTACAGTATCTGTCCTGTTCTGTCACAGAGTGAAAATTTAGGTTTCGAGAAGAGGCCCGCATGGTTTTAGGATTTAATACAATCGAGGAACGTTTTCGGAAGATCGTTGGCAGGATGTTGTCAGACTTAAGTAATGATTCAGCGCCTACGATTGACGCTACGAAAGGCATGAACTGTTAGTTCTCAAGAGCTCGTCAATGATTTCGTATTGAGGGTAGACAGATGATACACATCCTTCATCGTACTCAAAGCTTTAGATCATGTCTTTTCAAACTCTTGTCTTAATACATAAGCTAGAGATTTCATGTTACCTGCCGACTGACATGTGAATTTTCTATGCCGTGTTCTGTCGCGTTTGAAACCCTTTTTAAAAAGTGTTTCTTTACTGTTTAGATTCTTCTGTTATTCAGAATAGTTCTTTTACCTTGTAATCCTTAAGTTGGGAAATGTTATGATTGTAACAATCTAGAACACTGCTGCAACACGTTGCATTTGAAAAACCTGCCATGTCCTTACATTTTGCATACAGTGCATGTACGTAAAGATTTCCCAACGTAACAATCCATAGTAAAATACTTATAATAAAATTTCTGGAGGGTTACTCTAATTTTTCATGTATTTCGTTTTAGCAAATATATAATTGTCCATTATTTTCACAGGGGAATTTGAATACATGGCTCTAGGTTTGAGTAAAGATGATACGGAAACTCGATTTGATTCTGCCGATGCTGTAGTTGCTTGGCTTGGTTCTGATGGCAAGGGTCATGCCGTCGATTATTTTCTAGAAAATACTGAAAAGGTGAAGGTTATTTTTATACATTTTTTTGAACATTTTTACAGGAAATGAGAATCAGAAAATTTTACTACTCATTTAATTTTCTTTTTTAGTGCGAAAATGGACACGGTATGTGCCCTGACGTTGTTCATCAAGGTTCAAGAGATAATTTGGAATTATTAGAAGCTGTGGAAATTGGTGATACAAAAATAGTTACTTTGAAACGTCCTCTGAAAGCAGGTACTTACGAATCATTCTTTTCTGTTGTACTAATAGCTAATACTTAAAACGAATAAATTGTGTTTTCTTTCACATTAATGAGTTCTAATGAAACTCTTATCCGAGAATGGATACCTGAGAAAATATTCGTTTGCAGTTTATGTGTGTAACATTTGATGAATTATTAAGGCAGGACTAACAATTGAAACTTCACTTCTTCTTAAAAGGATTGGATTAACGATTGAAAAAGTTGTTCAATTAAAAAGCATTAAATAAATTTGGAATTCAAAAACATTTCATATCGCAGCTCAAACTGCAACTGAAAAGACTTACTAAAATAATAATGCAATAAACAATATAAATTATAATATAACTTAATGCATTAAGCATTTTTATATTTTTGAAATAACTGTTTACTAATGTACGTATAACACAGAAAGCTTTATCTGCGTTATTGCCAAAGATATTTTTTTATTCTCTAATACACAAAATCGCATAGATTGGCCTTTAAATTTTTGAACGGCAGAATATTTTAACTTCTTATTGCTTCTTTAAAGTGTTTTATACTTCTTTTTATTGGAAAATGTTAGAAAACTCCTATTTTCAGTTAATATGTAAAAAGTAATTGATTTTCTAAAGTAATAGATATTTCAATGCTATTATTTCCTACTTATTGACTCATTGTAAATCATAAATCTATATCAGGCTAAGGCTTGATTTATAGCAAAGCACTAAATATTATATAATTGAATTGCTCTGTTGCTTGGAATTGTACTGCTAATAAAATTATTAGTTTTTCATGGCTTAAAACACTGGACTGACAGTGAATATAGTTTAGTGTTAAAATAACCTTTTATATACTTTACTCATACAAATAAAAGCTATCATGTGTTTTACAGAAATACGTTTTGTAAAGAAATTGCGATAATAAAATAGAGTTAAGAAAATCTGTTTGAAATCAGATACAATCTTTCGGTATTAAATTTTCTTTTCCTTAATTATTAAGCTAAATTAACTAAGATTACTAAGAATAATTGAATATCTTTCAGAATAAATTTATATGAAAATATATCAGACTAATTAATAATTTTCATACATATAGATAACTGTATCGTAGAATTATGCAGTGCACATTAGAAAATTTAGAATTAGCTTTCAGCTTGTGTGTTTTAATTCATATGAAAGGATTTTAGCCTTCTACGCTTTGCCTCACCTTCTTTGTTCTTGTTTACTTTTTATGATGTCTGTTTAAAACTGTAAAAGGGTTAAGCATTTATCAGAGCTGCAAATAAGTAATATCTACAGTGACCTCGCCGGAATTCGAACTTCTGACCTCCCGACTACGATCATCTGGATATGCTTCCGGTTACACCACCCAGATACGCAATAAGGAAAGAGAAAAAATTCTTTACATTCTCTCTTAGTTAAAGGACGATGAAAAGACAGAGACCCAGCTGGCCAAATCCAGGCGGTGACGAATTATTGTCCACTAAAGTTTAGTTTTATCTCCTTCATAGAATCATCTAGAATTTTTTTAAACTGAGAATCGTGAAAAATCAGCGATGTCCTCGCCGCGGTTCGAACTCCGGACATGCTTCCAATTATACTACAAAGGCGAGAGTAAGGAAGGAGAAAAATGCTTTACAGAATCAATCCTTAGGTATAAATATCACAGATAATTTTGCAACTATTGAGTTTCAAAATAGATTAATTGACAAGTAATTCGAACTACAATGACAATGTTAAGAGGTACATAAATCCCAAAGTAAATCCTCGTTTGAATCTTATGTGCATAAATGTTCTTAACTAAAGAATTGTTTGCGCTATCTTTTGACAGCAGTGCGATTAAGAACCACATGCTTACCTATTTTTGCTTATTGCTAGCTATTTTGCTAAAATTCATTGTTCACTGTTAGTATACAATGAATTTTGATAAGTAGAATGAATTCTCTGATTCGGTAGCTGGGAGGTGCGTTTGTGTAATCTTTCATGCTATTGTAAAAATTATTGTTAAAACGTAAACATAGATGATTCCTCAACACCTCAATATTATTATATTTACCAGCACATTACGTATTGAAAAAAATCAAATTAAAACAGTAATAATGTCTTCTTATGTACGATGCTTCTTATTATGAATGTGTTTGGGGCTTACAAAAGACTGATGAAGGGAACAAGTGTATCCTCAAATTAAAATCAGTGCGATAAAAAAAAACGTAGTCTTTGGGTTATATATAAAACTTAATTTTGTTACAAAGAACATAACTGAATCAAAATTCATAGTAAAGATAATTTTGTAATACAATTGCATTTCAGAATAAAATAATAATCGGTGAAAACGCAGATACATTTCACTACAAAGCATATCCATAATTCAGTTTTGTAAGCTTCATAATAGCCTTCGTGAAGTAAGGTAAAGATTTAATTTCAAAACAAACAAATAAATAAAGGAATTATGAGTAAAATAAAATCTTAACATCAGAATACAGGAAAGAAAACAACTAGAAATTTCACAACGAAAGTAAAGTAAATTGCGAAATATATAAAAGCATAAGTCATCTCAAGAATATAAAATTTTACGATTGAAAAAAAAAAAAAATGAAACATTATCTGGAATTATAAGAAGGGTAAAGATAGTAATTTCTGTGTTTAAAAGAAACAATTATTTCAAGTTCTATCCTGAGTGCTATCTGTAATAACTAACCGTAGATAGATTAAAATATTAATTCATAGTAGATCCATGTTCTGTTAATAAAATAAAAGTAAACATAAAAAAAACTAATCAAATCTACAAAAATTAATATGGTCTTAGAGCTGAGGCACCATCTGTTTCTGTGAACATTTTGAAGTGACTGAATGCCATTAATATACTTTAGTTATTATTAATATAAAAAATTACCAACATATCTCAAGAAACAAAATTCTGCATTTTAATCAAATAATGCAATGTGCAATAACTTCCTGTCTTCTAAATCTATAACGAAGAAAGTAGTTTTAGGTAACACTCGTTAAATTAAAATCAAAAGCAGCATCTGGAAATTGTTATACATTTATATCGAAAGTAAACCATTTGAAAACCCACGTCAGTAGAAAGGAAGGGTGAACCGGTTTGAAAGACACTGACTTCGGAATAAAAAGATATAGTAGGCTGACCATACCATAATTACGTCACACAAAAACAGAACTAGAACATTATTAATAGCGTAAAATTAAAAACAAAATTGTTTTATTACACGAAACTATTGATATTAAAATCATTTTACACTGCATATGAACTGCATACATTTGTGTTCACACCAGATGGAACGCATAAGAAAAATTAACGCAGCGCTACTGTACACCAGAATTTCACCATTGGTCGTATAATTCCGCCTCAATTTTGAAGGCGAATACCCATGGGGGCGGTCCGAAGTCTACCACCTACCTTCCTCTCGAGAGCTCTTAGCTCGCCATGTATTTTGAGTGCTTCCTTGCCGCATAGACCCTATACCCTAGTAAACACCCATATTTTATTCCGGTTTCAAATCCTAGCCCATCGCTATGGGAATCACTGTCAATAACCACTATACCGGCTGAATGTCTAGCTCTGTGCTACAGCGCCACTAATAGCCGAGTAGCTAAAACCGCTGCATACTGGTAGTTCGGCAAGCGTAGGCGAACAGGCTGGTTGCATGGCTGGTTTTCCTTATTAATGTGAATATGAGTCAGTTTCACTCGTAAAACGCTCCACAAATACATCCCTCTTCTTAGGCACATAGTTTTAATGGCTTTGCCGTGTTCAAATAACCAAACTAACCAGAGTTACAGATGCTAAGTCTAAGATGGGTAAGTGTTGTGAAACATGGAGTTTTCCTTTTCTTATCGATTTCGGGTAATCCTCCTCCACAGGAATGACTGGTACCATTAAAAGAAACTTGTTTTGTGATGGTAAATCGGTATTTAAGCATAGTACAATATTTAAGAAACGGCACGAAGCTGAAGCTTTTACTAAAACGGTGGCTTTGTTTTATATGTTATGACATAGGGACCTCTAAAACCTTGAAGGCTATCTGCTTAAAGGAAAGGATGCCTTCCTGGAGGATTTTCTAAGGGAAACTGGCTCGTACGCACGTTACACAAGGGGAAAACCACGAACACGCCCATGCAACCTACCCATTCGCGGGATTCGACCTCGGACCGAACTACCAGTGTTCCAGCGACTTTATCGCTTGGCCGCTGTTGAGCCCTTACTAAAACGTGGGGACACGACAGTAATGCAGGATTTCCCAGTTCAAGATTGAAAATATAAACAGCCTAAGATGCCCATAATTCGATACAAAATTTTGTTTCATTAATCAAATATCGGAGAACTGAAAATTCCATGTTAATGCATTACCGTCCATTAATATGTGCAAAGCAATCCTTTTGCTCAGTAAGTATCATACGGTAATGAATATAATTTTAAATATCATTATCTTTTCTAGACGACCAAACATATGATCAGACTATCTACACTGATGGACCGCAAGCTATTTTGTGGGCGGTAGGCCCTCTTATGGAAAATGGACTAACTGGACCACCGCAGCTGCGATCAAGAGGTAATATCTTTGACGCATTATTTAATAATCATTAAGTAATCATTCCAATTTACGTAGCAATCGTTTTCATTACAGTTTATTCGATATAAATACATTTCTATGCAGGAAACCTGCTTCTAGACTTTGGCCGGGCTCCGAATTGGAATTGTCCTCCTCCGGAAGTTGAAATTGCCTCCTCAGCTGAAAATAAAAGAAAGGTTTCTGAAATACATTGCCCAAGTGATCGGTTATTCCGAGCTCAGTTGGGTCCTTCTTCACGTAAGTTGCTATCTGTAAAACTTCAGTTATTGATGAATACATTTTCTAGAATTCCAGATAAAACTTCTGATATAATTCAGATAAAAATTTCAAATATAATCCTTGATAAATAATAACAAATACCTATCGCTAGACATTAAAATTATAATACCATAACGTAAGTACACAGCATACCTGAGATTTGCGTGAAAAGTAGATCATGTTAAGATATCTAGATTATAAACATTTTACACGCAATTACAAGTATGCGCACATTACAGGCAGAGTAACAGTGCCTCGAAGCAGTATGAAAAAACAAACTGAAATGGCGATTTTTCATTCGTAAATCGCGTTTACTAGTTGCTTTTGTGTTCAAAGCTGTGTTATGTCTTTTGTAAGAAACCAGTAAGTCCAGTAAGACCAGTAAGAAAGAAACCAGTAAGACTTCTACCAGTAAGTCCCAAAATTCGATAAGTGCCTCTTAGAGTTGCTGCAGATTATCATATAATTACTGTTCACGTTGTTCGAGATCCAATGACTGTTGTGAAAAATTTGCAGTTAATAGGTTTAGGAGGGCCACAAGGAGCACATGTGATGTCTCGACAGCGCCCATTCACCAGTGTCTGAAACTTAGATTTTCTGAGATTACAGATTTGTCGACTAATTAGGGACCGTACAGCTACATTACGTTCTCTGTTAATGAAATAGGGTGTCTTGCACAATATTAAGTATTCGCACGCGTATATGATGCGATGATATTTTTAATATCATGGATTGTCAGCAAGGCGACGATTGTTTGGGCTTCTCTTGATGCTTCCTGAATAGAATCGGCGCCTAAAATGCAGCACAAGTGAATGCTTTTGCTTTCAGGAACCATGATGAACGTATTTGTGTGTAAAGACATCAAAGAGAACAACTGGATTGATGATATGAGGTGCTATTTGGTATGTTTCTCAATCATCTGCAGTCCATATATCCGGTATTCTCACCAGCCACTGTTACATTATTAAGGTTTTAATATCCGTGGCTGTGCCATATCTTCTGTGCCTCCGACGCCCCATCACACGTTGGACCACATGTTGCCAACTTTGTCATATGTTTCTTCAATACACAAGGTATTCGACCCCTGCCTTGACCGAGATGTTTTCCAGATCTCTCACCTAATGAAAATGTCTAGTGAATTGTTGCGGACAGCACCACCTAACCAATTCAACAGATGAACTTCGGCGTAGATAAGAAGACTGGATTTAAATATCTCAGCTACCGTCAAAAATCTCTTCGACTTCATTGCTCAGTCTTATAACAGCTTCTATGTTTGGCACAAGCGGATGCTCGGAAATCCGCTTGTGCCAAACATAGATTCTGATTTAGATATAGATTCTGATAGATACTGATTCTGATTTCTGCTCTTTTTTTTTTTTTTTTTTTATCTCAAAGCTCCCTGAAATTTTCATCCTGAAAATTTCACCCTTTCTTTATAATGTATTAGTAAAATAAATATAGTTTGCCATCTGTTTCTTTCATGGTATTGCATTTTTGATGGCCAACAATGTATATATTTTATTGATGTCTGTAGGTATAATGTGCACGAGTCCTTTCATTTATCTGTAGATACCCCCCCCCCCCGCTCAGTGAGATAGAGGCTAGTTAATCTGACTACCTTGCCGAACAGTCCGGTTTCCAATCCCGGAGAAAGCATGGATTTTGTATGGGTATAATAATTTTGTAGCTGGAGAGTAGTCTAAATATATGGCGAGACGGAAGTCCTTTCGTGTGGTTTGGTAGTAGGGGAAGAGGGCTGAGAGACCCTCAGAACACCCTCCGGGGTGCTAAAATTTGGGTGGAACTGGGCAAAATCGTACTGTCCAACCTACAAGGTGTCCAAAGCTCTTGCTAGTTACAGATGAAAACGCTTTTACGCCTTGCTATGATAACTTCCGTAAGCTTGTTCGGGTTAGGTCACAGAAGTGACATTAGTCACTGACACACATCTGTGAATACAAAAAAAAAAAAAAAAAAAAAAAAAAAACTTCTTAAATTTTTTTTGCTTAATTTGTAACATAATATCTTTAATAAGTTGCTGATTAGTATTAAGAGAAAAGATGAGTTTGCTTTAAAATCGTGTTTAGAAGTTAGAAGAAGTGAATACTTTTTCTTTATTTTTTCTTTATTTTCAGGAAGTTTTAGATTTGACTGTTAGCATTAAAAAAAAAAAAAAAAATTCTCGATGATGCTTGGTTCTCATTGGCGAAATTGAAATATCTAGAACTGGTATCACATACATTAAAAGATATATCCTTGCTGAATATATTCTCGACACTCATCAAACATTTTGCCATGAGTTAAAATCAAATATTTTTTAAATAACTTCTAAAAAATATCATAAATCAGATAAGACTGTATCTTGAAATAATATTCAACCACAAGATTAAAATGTGCTGTTTCGAATTAAAATTTCTGAGAAAAAAAAAAAAAAAAAAAGGGAAAGAAAGAAAAGCCAGTACTCCTTCCTATATTGCAGCTTTTGTTTTATAACTAATGTAAATGACGTTGACACAGTTTGAAAATTTGCAGCGGCCTATGACAGTGTATAAAACCGCGCTGACACGCTTTATATTGTGTTATTCGACAAGGATTTGCGTAATTAAATTTTGGAATTGAGGACAAAAATTAAAATGTATAAATATTAGAAAGATACTAAAAACTGCAAAAATATATATCACAAAAATTTTGTATATCAGAAATATATCCAGTTATTTTTCATGCTTAGGTGGGTATTAGATTATCGCACATAATTATTTCCCAGTGATGAAAAAAGATATTTTTAGTCTTAAGTATAATGACAAATTCTGCCAGTGAAAAATAGAATGTCGTAAAAACTTTAAGGATTCATTTAAGCTACTAATTTTTGAAAATTTTTTGATAGATGAAGTTTTGAAAACTAAAAAAATTTGCTAATGCATTTAAAGATCATCAAACGGAACAATAAATTATTCCTTAAAGCACAGAATTTGGTAGTTTTAAATGAAACTAGAAGTATTCCATAACAACTAATGAACAGTAAATGAACAGCACTTTTCGTAAAAAGAATCGAAGTTATTCTTACTAGTTCATTCAGCTTCCGAAACTCTAGTTCCTCTATTGTTTAGTCTGCTTTTAGTTCTCAAATAACAGTTTGGCATCGGAAAATGTTTTTTACAGTAGAAAAATTCTGTTCTTTATGGATAGATCTTGCAACTAATAAATGCATATCAAGATCTCTGAAGAAACTTTAATATACTTAGACATGTAATCTATGTTATTAATTTTTCAATACAGAAAATAAAACACTCAATATGTGTACTTTTAAACTTTTTAGAATTTCCAATATTCCAACTAAAAAGTTATGATTTAAAAGTAGACTGACTTTTAGAGCATATTAATTTAGTCCGTTAAGAGAACTTTTAAAATATATAACTCATACTTACAAAACATTAAATTCTGAAACTAGAATTTCAATAAAGCTTATGTATTTTGATTTAATATGCGAGCAGAGTGTGAAATTTTTTTCCTTTAATAATTAAAATTTTAAAGAGAAGTCACTTATTTCTAGTAAATTCTGCTGTATACCAAATTATTGTCATAGCGTATGGTTTTCTTGATATTCATAGACATTAGATATCATTATTTTTATTGTTTTGTTATTAGCAACAAATAAACTTGTTAATAAATGTATTATACAGGAGTGATTTTTTTTTTTTTTTTACATATGCCATTTTTCTAAGCAGGAAGCGGAGTAAAGAAAGAATGGTTTATAAACGGATTACCAACACCAGAACTGACAATCCAAAGAGGAAACACATACACATTCGTTGTTGAAGGCGGAAAAAATCCGTTATATATCACCAGCAGCAATGAAGGAGGTCTATATCAAGATATTCTGCAGGTAAAATTACGCAAAAATGTACTGTATTTCCACTTTATACAAATTTTCCCTTAAAATTTAATTTAGGTACTGTGAAGCAATTCTCAAAATTATTTTGGCTCACGAGCGGCCCAGCGATAAGGTAGCTAAACACTGGTAGTTTGATCGGTGCCCGGAATCGTGCCGAGCGCGCTGGCTGCCTGGGCATTTTCGTCGTTTTCCGTATTTTTAATGTGTTATATGAGCCAATTTCTCTTAGAACGCCCTCCACGAAGGCATCCCCCACCTAGGCAAATAGCCGTTGTGTGCTTTGTCATAATTAAATAAAATCAAAAATAAAATATATTGCCTTTTTTGTATAACATTCTGAAAATCACTATCAACAGCATAGGGTTCGTTTTCTTATTACAGCAATTTGTTTTGGAACTGAATTTCATTTTTAACAAGCCAGCATTTAAAAATTCGATCTTGCATTATTGACTGAAGAACAAATTTTACAAAATTCTTAACAAGAGAATAATTGTGAAAATTCCTTTCACGTATTATTTATTATCCTGAGTTTTGTAAAACTAATACGGCATAGAGACGAATTTCTGCTTAATTTGATGCAAGATAAACTCCAATTTATTATGTACTTCATATATCTAAATACTGATGCTTTTAAAATCCAATTCTATAAACAGTAACGAATGATTTTTAAATTAATAGGTTGCTAATCCTAACTTATCTCATGTGAAATTTTATTTAATAATCTATCTCATGTGAAATTTTATTTAATAATCTATATTCATATTTACTTTTTAGTTCAAACTCATTTCAAATTTAATTGAGATAAAAAATAGCAAAATTTCACTGCTGATTATTTACTGACATATTTATCTTGTACTGAAATTAGGCAATCAATTAATTAAATTTTATTGACATTTTGTTAAAATAAATCATTTTTATTAATAACTCGGGTTCTAGACCCCATATCTGTGATTGCTTCTTCTTAAACATTTAATTAAAAAAAATTATTTTAAGTTACTGTTAAGTTATATTTGCCAACTTGAAACCTTTCTCCCCCCTCCCTCTCTTCCCTTTTTTTTAAAACTCTGTATTGAATATTCCCTGTGCAATGTTAACGATCTCGAAGCTTTCAGTTGCATATTCTCATTTTGTTTGTCAGAAAGCCTTTCAAAATAAGTTTTACATTTGCCTTTCCTAATTAAAATTTATCTAAAAATTAAGATTTCTATTTTAAAATATTTACGTTTTGCATATGTATATATCATTAACTAAACTATCTGATTTCAAGCAATCCTCATTAAAAATTTTCTTAAATATCTTTATAAACACATAATCTTTATAATAAAATGGCTAAAGGATACCCAATTCAAGGGAAAAGTTGCACTTAGTAATGTATATATAATGTTTTATGATAGCTTAATTGATCATACAAATTTTCATTTTATTCGAGCAGGGTCGACAGACTTCCGAAACAATGTATGCCGGTGTCCAACAAGACATAGCAACTGGATTTTATCTACCAACAGCAGGTAAATAATATTTCGCTGTATAGGGAATATCTCTCATGCTCTCAAAATAATTTTTCAGGTACTCACAAAATAATTATCTGGTGAACATATTTTTGAATTAAGTAGCTAATATCTCGAATTTAAATTAGTCTTAACTTCATGAGATCATATTTCTGTTAGCATACTAATCTATTCATTATTATTTTACTATTCATAGCTAATAAATGTAACAGCAGTGTGACGTTAGCATAAGCATTAAATTATGTACATTAAGCTATCATTTAATAAATATCCAGTTTGTTTTAAAAGGATGATTTGTATCCCTCAATAAGGTTTGTAAACAACTATTCAGGAATACTGTTTCGAAAAAGAAAAAGAAAAAAAAAAAAAAAAAAAAAATCTGAAATGTTTCAGATTTTAAATTACGTCCAAAGGGGCATTTTTTTAACGTTTTGTGTGTTACCTTTATTTATTAAATATCACGTTCTTTGCACTTAAGCCATAAAATTTAGTTGAATAGCAACGTCGCAAAATAATTTTAAAATGAGCATATCTTTAGAATTTCCGATACACAGTTCGACGCGCTGGAGATAAAAAGGTTTTTTTCCCGCCATAGTGTTGCCATTGCTCGTATTTAAGTCGTTGAGTTTGTTACTCAAAAATTCGTTAAAGTGTTACAAAATATGAAATCGATCATAAAGCAAATTCCAAATTTCAAATTTGGGATTTCAGATGCCCATATTTGCAGTAGGATTACGTCATTCAAAATTAGATGGCTCTAGATACCGTTGTTTTATTACAATGCGAGAAATACATACATTTATGCAAAATTTTCATTATATAATTTCTTCAAATATAATGCAGGACTCTAACATTTTGGGGCAATAGTTTGAAAAGTGAACCGACATTTATAGGAGTCCGACGCAAAATGCGAAAACGAAAGTAATAGTCCTTCGGGACTCAAATCTCTTTGGACTAAAAAAACCCTTATCAAAAACCTCTTCTCACGTACAATTTTTTGTAAGAATACTTTAGAATATTCGGAACAAGTTTCTCTTTTTAGACCGCAATATTTTTTTTTTTTTTCTTTCCCGTGAGATTGTAGCTCATATAATTGCTAATAGATGGCAGCACCATACAATACGTATTTGTAGACATTATATGAGAAAGAAAAAGTTAAGATTGATGAAATGTTCATAAATAAGTTAGCTTTTATGAAGATCACAGCTACGCCAGTATTACTATTTATAATAAATAATAGTACCGTAATTTCTAGTAGATACTCCGCCCTGGCGTATACGCCGCACACATGATAATTGACTGAAAAAAAAATAAAAGTTCATCGGATAAGCCGGCACCGCAGTAGCCAAGCATTCCGAAACATGGCAATTTAATATTCATTCATTTAGTAATTCCCTGCCATATTTGGTGTAATCATCATTGATAACATTTATAACATAAATATAATCAGTAATACATAAATAAAGAAGAAACATCTTAACTTGAACTTGCCGAAAACGAACTCTGATGATTTCTAATATATTAATTCTTACGTTTTCGGTAAACTCCGTTTATCAGCATAAATTACCAGATTATGAAAAAGAATACGTAAATTAGATGAACAAACAGAATTTTCTAATTAAATTAAACTACATTTATTTATAGAAAACCTTCAAAATCCGATTCATCGATGTCTGATTTAAATAAATTTAACAAAGGACCATCAAGGTCAGTTTCATCATTCTGTTCTAAATCACTTCTTTCAAAGTCACTATCTTCACTTTCATTTTCTTTTTCAATGATTTCCGATTTAATGAAAGCCGATACGATCGTATCAGCTCGGACTGATTGCCATGCTTTATCGACCCATAAGGCAGCCTCCTCATACAAGCTTTTCTCGTTCGTCCGGAAATTCATGAAGGAATGGAGTCCGCTTTGCATCCATTCCTCCCGCTGCTTTCGTAGTTCGTGCTTGAAAGTTCTATTTATAGTGAGAGCTAGCGGCTGTACAATTTTTGTAAGCCCACCTGGTATCACTGAGACATCTGGTATCACATCGGTGGTATCATGGTATCACATCGGTGGTACACCTGGTATCACATCGGTGCTAAGTTGTTTTGCTTCAGATCTTACCGTATCCGCTAAATGAGATCGCATTGAATCTAGAATTAATGAGTCCTCGGGGTTGGAAAAAAGCACCTTTCCTTTTCCGATAAATTTATGTCAGCCAAAACAACATCACTTCTTCGTACATCCATCCTTTTTACATTGGCGCAAATAATAACTACTTTTGGGAAGTTTTCTTTCGGAATTGTTTTTCTTTTGAAAATTATCAAAGGGGTTAACTTTTCTCCATTGGCGGCACAACCCAAAACACAAGTAAAAGAAGTCTTTTCATTCCCGGTTGTTAACACTGAAATAGTTTTTTCCCTATCGAATGAACAGCAGTGGCGTAGCAAGCATAACTGGCGCCCGGGGCAAAATACCTTTTTTGCGCCCCAACCCCCCCCCCCAAAAAAAACCACTTACAGTATAATGTATAGAATATATTCGTAATAAGAAAATAATGCAAATAATAAAATGCTGAATATGCCATAAAATACTCTAAAATATATTAAGAATAGTCACTACCTATCTGCACTAGCATTGGATTCGGAAATGTATCTGTGTCGGCGGAAAAATCAGACATACGATGATCTAGAATTAGTTAAAAAAGTATTATTTATTTTACATATTTTTATAATTGTTTTTAAAAATGTACAATTTTTATACAATTAAAAGTTTAATATATATTATAAATAAGTAGATATATTTATTAATAATAATGTAATATTATAATACATTAATACAATTAATTACTATTTATACATTTTTCTTGCCTTGTATGAAGCAAATTTATCAATTACTTCACCAAAGTCGATCCTTTCAAATTTTTCTCTTTCCACATTTAAAAAGGCTAGATGACTTAGGGGATCTTGTCCCATCGTTGCTTGTAAATATGTCAAAATTTATTTTAATTTGCTGAACGAACGATCACGGGTAGCATTTGAAAATGAAATAGCTGGAGTATTTGAAGTGCGACTCTTAGGTTTGGAGAAACATTTTCTCTATAGATCTGTGATGGAGTTTTAAGTTCCGTTCCTTTTCTACTGCGGAGTAACATCTTGCAGTTACATTCACTGCTCAAAACAATTAGGGTATATTGTGGGGTTTGTATAAAATAACCATATAATCGACAACCTTTTAAACAAAAGGAAATAGAAGAGATTATAAAGGAAAATTATAATGTTTACAAAGTTGGGAATATGAAAATTTAGTCTGTGACGTTATTAAAACTATGCGTTTTAGGCAAGGAGTACGGAGCGACCTGCAGCATTCCTTTTGTAATAGGAGATAAAAAAAACAATCGACACGCGTTGAATGCTTTGTAGCAGTGAATATAAGATGTCTCAACAAGATAACTTATTTGAATCGATAGCCAGGAAGGCCATCAGTCGTTTACAGGAGAGTCAAACGCAATCCATAGTAGCGGAAGCGTTAGGAGTTTCCGAAAATGTCATTTCCAGATTATGGAATCGGTTTCTGGAACCTGGATATGTTTGAGAAATTCGGGACAATGTCGTGTTATTGTTTTAAAATAAAAAACGAGAGCTATATGTGCATTTCGTTTTAAAACATAAAAATATATCTCTATTTTAGAGAAATAAAGTGGTCAGAAAGAACGTTTTGTATGTGCAGATATTTGGTTGATGTACTGCAAACATTTTATCAGACAAATCAAGAAAATAATTAATTATATTACAATAATTATTAATTTTAAATATATTTTCCAGAAATCGATCAAAATAAAAACTGAAATTTTCCGGAAAATCTCGTTTGAAGACCATTTGGCGCCCCTTTGCGAGCGGCGTCCGGGGCATCATACACCCCCTTGGCCCCCCATCGCTACTCCACTGATAAACAGTTCTGCTCGGAGGACAGTCAAAAGTAACGGGCACTTCGTCCATATTAATTATTTGCCCTCTTTCCAAATTTTGTTCTTTAATTTTCTTAGATGTGTACTCCAAAAAGCTATCTTTTTTTCAAGCCAGTTCATTGGAAGCTTTTGTCCAACTGTTGTTTTGACTCGGACGGATAATTTCTTTCGCTTCATGAACCTGAAACACCAATTAGGTCCTCCAACAAAATTGTTAATGCCCATTTGTTGAGCAATTACCTTTGCTTGAAGGCGAAATCTAACTGTTGATACTGATAATCCACTTTTTCTCTGCTCTATTGACCATTTCTTTAAATTGTCTTCCAAAACAGGCCAGGCTATGACACCAGTTCGACGAGATCTTTTATTCTTAGGCATTTTCTCTAATTCTTCTTGTTCAGACTTCCACCGCCGAATGCATCGCTCGTCAACTTGAAATTCTTTAGCCGCAGCGCGATTTCCAATTGCGATGGCTTTCTTCACTGCCGAAAGCTTAAAAGTATAACTTTTTCTTCGAGTAGGAGCCATAACAATAATAATATTTTTAAAGCGGAAATGATAAGGCAAACAAAAAGCAAGCTACAAAGCAGTAAAAACGTGTATGAAATGAACACATCATTTGGCAAGTAAAGTAGCTGTTGCCAGTAAAACCAAAAGTCATAGGGAAACGCGGGAAAAACCATGGAGTTTAGGAGGAAGTACATGCATTACAGTGTCTTTACAAAGAGCGCCACCTATCTTAGGGGAATTTGGACGGACTCATTGCACTGCCTTAGCACAATCTGAGGTTAGAATATTGCAGCAAATTCGTCCCGCCTCGCTTCTGCGTTACTTACGATCTGAATTAGCTAAGTTTTAAGGACAGAAGAAAAATAAATTTCCCTCAGATACGCCGCCAACCTAAATTTTCAACTTTTAAACACGTATAAGCCGCGGCTTATCTACCCGAAATTACGGTATTTGTTTTTGCGTTAGCAAAGCTATTTTTGAAATATGATTGCTAAATACCAAGGTCATAAATATGACATATATGAGTTGCTGTATTAAAATACAGACTTATTCAAAAATCTGCGAAAGATTTTTAAAAACTTATAGCAAATAAACTATGCAACCTATATCAAATTTTATTACACTGGAATACAAGTAAACTCACCTTTTATATATATATTTCCCTAACGTTCAATGTGTCCATTTTTACCAATAAGGCAAACATTTGTGCATCATTAGAGGAACTGCACATACTGTAAGGCTCATAGAGCCACATTTAAAAGAAAGCAGTGATGATTACTTCTTTTACCGAAGCACAGTTGTCCGACTCATTACCAGAGCAACAACTGCTGAGATTTGCTTACAAAGCTGGTAGTGGAGGTATAAAGGACTTGATGAATTAAGTAAGAAGCTGCTACCTTACTTAATTCATCAAATCCTTTGTACCTCCCCTACCCACTTTGCACCTACCTCCACTTTCGAAGTTCTTCGCAACCACTTTGCTGACACTGTAACTTTGGTCGACCATGACATACTGGAACGTATCGCACCGATGTCCACCATCAAAGTTTAAAGCACAGACAAATAATTTATGTGGCAATCATCAACAGTGAACATATTAAAAATTTGTTAAATATGTGAAAACATTTTTAGTGTGTTTACCACTATTTTCAGTATAATAAAATTTGATATCGATAGTTTAATTTATTTGTTATACATTTTTAAAATGCGTCATAAAATTTTGATGTTAACTACATATGACATTTTTTATTTCACCGGTTGCCAACTGGTAGCTCTCGATCCTCGTGTAATGAAACAGAATTCCCTTTTCTGTATTTATATTCTTGTTACCGATCACAATTTAAGAAATTTATCACGGAATTTTTTCAGCAGTGCATTCCATAACTATTGCATAGTTATAAATACATGCAGTTTCAAATATATTATCGCTTTGATGTATACCTGCATACCAGAGATGCACATTTGAATGCGAGGTAATAAAATTAACATCCTCTGTTCATTAGGTGATAAGCGCCACATTTTTAGTTTTATAAGAAATAATAAATTTTTAAACAGATAAACCAATTCATTCTTTTAGAAACACCCTACATTTTCAAGTTTTTTCCCTTGTCTTTCATAAACAGGATCATTTGGAAAACAAAAGTAACTACGGTATTGATAGTAATATGTAACATTGGAATCTCTTTCCGAACGGTAAACGTATTGTTAATTATCCGTTAGCCATAAAGCATATTAAAATATTCTGATTTGTAAAACATCTGGCCCTGTTATTAAACATTATATAGATGAAGAGAGAAGAGAAGCACCCCAAAGTTTCTTTCTTGTCCGATGGCAGGCCCTCAGCCGAGTTCGACTTGGCCACAACTAAGGCCAGAAATGATGGTTTAATGTCTTCTAGGTCGGAAGCCTGCTCAATGGTGCTATATGCTATATATGAAGGGACGGACAGTTACAACTATACCTTCTCCGGGATTCGAGCCCAGGCCCTCAGGTATCGCAGTCCACTTCCCTAACCAGTATACCGTCTTGGCGGCAAACACCCCAAAGTAAAACATATAATTAGATGAAGCAACAGCCTTCTGTTTGGCGAGTTCAGGTCCCTCATCACCAGGAGAAAAGAAAATTTAATGAGGGACTTACACCTGTATGTTATTAATATGTATCCGATAAATATTATTTTAGAAGGCAATTTTTACTATTGGCTAAATATTTCGAGCATTAAAGACAAAGGAATTTTGAACGGCCTGCAAAGCTAGTGCATGCCTGGTGCTCGTATGACAGAAGTTGGCCGCAATTGATTTATTTCATGAATTGGCATAGAAAAAATGTGGGTCTTTTAGATATTAGGTTGTTGAAAGAGCCGCCCTGCTCAATCGCCAAAATTGGCAAACTTTGGCGCACAATCTGAAACATGTTAATTTTTAACGTTAGCAGGGGCTTATACAGTGGCAATTTAAAAAAGTATAAGATATGACATGAAAATCAGGCCTTCAGACTTAGGATAAAAATCATTCTTACGTCATTTTTGCTTAAACAAATAATTTTAAAATTATTTAAATAATTTCTAAAAACTAAGCACCAAATTAATAAAATTATATATTTATGCATAAGTAATTTTATTGTTATATACATAATTTAGTAATTATTTATGCATGCATAACAAAAAAAAATAAGTAAAATGTTAAGTTTTTATGCAAATTTTTCAGAGCATATTAACTTGATTTTAATACTTTCTAACTGCAAAATTTACCTAATTATTATCATAATTTACTATAAGAAAAATATTTTATAAAAATGTATTTGTTCTTAAACTGTTTTTATTTCAAAAATTTATTCAAATTATCGTGTAAAAGAGAATTCAATAAATAAATTCGATTCTATTGTTTAATTTGCAGCTTTATGTAAAATCAAAATTATTGAGTTGATGTGTTATTAAAATTATTTCTAAAAATGTTTATATGTACCTCATAAATTACAAAAATAGTATTTTTATTTGTTTGCCTGAAATTTACTTCATCGCTCCTTATAATAATTCATTCTGGTTTTCGAATATAGAAGGTAAACTTTGCGAATGGTCTGTGTCGGATGTTGATCCAGAACAATCAGTTTCGTCAGCGTTTGTAGACTTGCTTTCAGCCTTAGTTCTACGCTGTGAACCAGGAGAATCCGGACAGCTCATCTGGACACCAAATTCTGAAACACCAGACACTGTGTATTACCAGGTAAATTAGCATTATATTCTTTTTTTAATGAAACTTTTCTTTTGTTTACATTGTTAGCAAGAGATTAATTACAGAAGGTGTTAACACATTTTTTAGAACGATTTCGATAAAGAACTAACAAAAAAAAAAAAAAAAAAAAAAAAAAGAAATGTTTTGGTATAAAAAGTTCTGGCAACAGTTTTATTACTTGAAATGACAAATGTAGTCTCTTACTTTTAATTTACTCATTTTGTTTTAAATGTCGCATGTAAATAAGCTGTAGATTGAAGGATATGTTTCTGCATTTTCAGAACAGAAATATTCCTATTCCAATAACTCAGAAACGTTAAGAAGTGCAAACTACGCAACATTATTAATCAGTGAGGGAAAAACAGTTAATCAATTACTTCTACATGCACTTTGCAAAGTAGAACTAGAATAGAAATTTTACAGAAAGCCCTTTTATCATGGAAATCACTATGCAGACTTAGAGCTTAGAAGAAAGGCTATCAGATCGAACATTTAAAAAATGCTTTTTACATTTTAAACATTAAATAGACTGCCATGAAATCGTTTTAAAACTATGTAAACACCCTTTGTAACAAAACTTTTTTAAATAAAAGTGGTTTTGTTTATTTAATGCAAAAAACGAGTTGCAACAAGAATAAACTTGGAGATTGCTAACACATTTTTAGAAAAGATTTAAATGTGAAAAATTTTAAGTATTTAAAAGTATTCAAAAGAATAAACAATGTGGAAATACAATTATCATTTTGAGCTGTAAAGCAGTTAATGTAATTCTGATGAATTCTGCAATATTGGTGTATTTAAATTTTGCCTTCTTAAAAGATCGCACGCGTAAACAAGCTTTGGATCGATAGCTATGTTTGTATTTCCTCTAAATTGAAGTATTCTTATTTTCGAATTTAGGATCGCTGTGAAAATAATAAAATTAACGTTTTTAAATGACGGGAGAAAATATAATATTGTTCATGCTCTAGGTAACCTGATGTAAATTGCAGACGCAGCTAAACAATGAATACCGAATCAGCGAATACAAGCGCAAAATTATATATTGTGACTGTTAATGATGCATGGATTTAATGAATTTGATAAAATACATATTGATTTACTTGTGTAATATATGAGAAAAAGACGCAGAAATTTTTTATTAAGAAACCAAAGAAAATTTCACTAAAAGATTTCATTGTCGCTGCTAATTTTCTCGTGCAGCAAAAAGTAAAATTCTGTTAAAAAATTTAAAAAGTTTTGAAATCAAATATTTCAATTATGAAAAATATAATGAAATAACTATATTTAATACTTTTATACATCTTATATCGAAAACCCGAAGATGATCTTTATGCGAAATAGCCAGCCATCTGTAGCATTAGCCAGCTCATTCGACAAAAGCCTTTACTAAGACAAAGTAACTAAGAGAAAGTTAGAAATTACCTTTCCGTCGCTTTCAGTTATTTTACACAAAACTGATTATGTTATCGGTGTATAAACGATCAATTTATTTTTAATTTTATAACTAGCAAAACCTACATTTTATCATTAAAAAATTAGCTGTTATATCTTAAATTTAAATTAGAATTAATACGTTTTGCAATATAATGATATCAACATGAAATAAATGCGTAGATCAAGTCATTTTTTAGTAGAGGAGGAAATTGGGCATCGGTAGGAACAGGAGCGGCTTAATTTCCTAAGGAAACAATCTATATTGCAAACTTCATGCAGTAAAAGAAAACAAATAATAGAAATTCTTGTAAATTAATGTAGATATTACAAACAATTCAGTTAACGCAAAAAATTTAGTAATTTAGATGTATTGTAAAATGTAACCAACAAGCATTTTATTAACTATGCAAATCATTCCCTTTTACTGTAAAAGTTTAACAGTAAATGATACCGCATTAAAAGCAAAGTTTCGAATTTGTAGTATATTTAATTAAGTACTCCATAAAATAAATAATGATAGACAGAATATCTTCATTATAATTTATAACACTATAGTTTTTTCCCCTTATTGCAGAGCTTTACCGGAAAGCATCTCGGTGGCAGAATTCGAGTGGTCGACTTTTGTGAAGAAACCAATCCTCTCAATTACCTACAAAATGAATTTCATGAACGTAAAGAGTATTCTGGAATCAAAGGTCATAAACTCAAGCCTGGTTTGGAAAGAGAAGGTGCTGCCAGTGGTGAAAGAGAAAATGGTAACTTTCAAACGAAAGGATCGTCAGGTGATCATTTTGGTACCGTAAATAGAGATCCCGAAGACAGAGAAAGGTTTAATATTCAGTCTGAAAAGAGAATAGATTATTTTGATGAAAGATCCAAAGATGGTAGAATAACTTCTGAAATTTTAAACGATCAAGGTACTAATAAAAAGATAGAAAAAGAGGTACACTCTGCAGATTTTGGACATGCTATTAGTTTTACCGAAGGTATCGTACATCCCCACGACGAATCAGAAAGATCAGATACAGATATTCCAAACCATTCAGGAGTAGAAGGCAGTGTTAGCCGAAATAAAATTACTGTAAACACGGATAGCCCACGTGATGTATCGCCTTCTGTTCAGTCACCAGATAGTGGTAGCCCAATACTACAACAGTTGCCAGGATTCAGGCCTCAGTTTGAAGGCGGGTTTGTGCCTCTTGTATTAAATCCTGTTAAAGATAAACAATCATCTGCGCCAAAAGAATTTGTTGTTCCTGCACCTCACATGCAAAGGCCACCGAGACCATTCTTGTTTAATGAGTCAATACCATTCCATGGAACTTTTAAACCAGGCGTTCCTGACTTCAGCGGTTTTGATATTTCCCACTATACCAATTTAGAGTCATCACAACCACAGAATCATGTTGCAGACAATGTACCACTTTCGTCTATTCCTCAAGTACAATCTATCCAACGACCCTCATCGCCATCAAGAGGATTACCACCCCAATTATTTCATGGTCAGAAAGATGCTCATCAAATGGCTCACTTATTTGGCTATGGACAGCGACAACAGAATCCTAACTTTCGTGTGCAGCATCAAATAGCACCAGTACAACTTCCAAGGAAAATGCGTCCGAATATTCCTCTTGAAAACCAGGGAGAAGAACTGGCACAAGTATCATCCCAAAGAGTACAAATTGCTCTACAAAATCCAGCACATGATAAAGGAAAAATAGGTCGAAGGCCAAATTTGCAAATTATGCACATAAACGAGCATAAACGGCAACATGGCTTGCAGCCTAATAAAGTAATGCATCAGCAGCAAATACAACGTCGCCCTGATTTCGTGGAAGGTGGAGAGATTGGTGGGAATAATCAAAGGAAGAAACCATCTGATGGCAATTCTTTTATGCCGCCATTAGGCAGTAACATTAACAACCGCCCCGAACAGCAAAGAATGCCACCTGCCATGCAACCTGTCATGCAAGCAGGAGGATTTCAAAGACCTTTTAATTTCCGCAGACCTCTGCCACCAAATAACGGAGTAATTAATGACATACAGCAAAGTAATATGCATTTACCCCATGCAAACATACCAATTAATGATATTAAACAAGGTAATAGGCTCTTTCCTTCTAATACACTCATAGATATTCAGCATAGTAACAGACTTCAAAGAAGGCCACCACTAGGACAGCCGAGACATCCCAAACCATTTATGCAAGGGCCATTTACAGATCCAGCTCAACATTTTCCAGGTCAACAGAAACCCATTCTTTTCCATCAAGCAAAACAAAGTAATGCTAACATTAGAGTAGTAGATTCAATGTCAGACACCACGTTTATTACAGGGGAGGAATCTCAACCGAATTCTCATTTAAGGAATCCAAACAAGAATATTGTTATAAGGCCTGAAGATAGTAAATCGATAGAAGATATTGATTTATCAACTTCAGAAATAAAAGATGAAAATCCTTCGTTCAATCCAAACCTTGCTCAACAGAATAATAAAAACGTACACCCATCATTAAAGTTTTTACATCAACTACCCATTGTAAATCAAAATACACATGTTCAAGATAAACGACCTCACAGTGTCTCAGAATCATTTCTCTCAAAAGATTCGAATAAAGTGAATGCAGAGAAGTTACCAGACTCATCACCTGTTCCAGAAATTCAGAAAATAGAGGAAACTTTATCTCCCACCGAAAACATTCATGAAGATATCGCATCATCCGATATAAATAAAGAAGCACATATCTCAAAGGAAAGAGACAACATTGACATAATCCCAACTGAATTATTATCAGATCACCATCAGAAAGAATATTTTGTAACAGAAATACCTGAATTTCATGGTAATAAAGAGACAGGAAAAGCGGAAGCAGTTCTTACCGATAAAAATAACGATGCCATTCAATCGGAACTTCATCCCAGTGATTTTGAAAATGTTGATTTAGAACCACAAGTAGACGGTAATTTTTCTCAAAGCGATTCGTCAGCTGCTGAACCTATTAAAGAAGAAATAGCTTCTTATGAAGAAATCGAGCATGATATCAATGATTCTGATGTATATTCAGCTCTGCCTGAAATAGAATATATTGATTATGACGTACCATTTGGTGCAAGGCTAAAATCTCCTGGAAGTAGCTCTTCAAAGGTTAAGCCTGTCTACACTGCTGCTCAAAGACCAGCAGAACTAGAACCTATTTATATTGCCCCACAGAGGCATCCGGAGCTTAAACCTATTTATGATGTTCCACGCAGACCAACCCAGCCGAAACCTACTTATCCTGTTCCACAGATCCCAATGCAGTTCCGCCGCAAATCTCAAACAATTTTGCTACCGTCAAAAAATAAGTTAGAAGAACTACCAAAATCTTTAACTACCATTCCTCCTACGCAAATTTCAGACGAGAGCAGACTTAATTCATATCATCCCATATCTCAATATGTTGCTTCAGACCATCCAAAAAATGATTACATCGAAGAAAAGGACAATGAATTTAAAGGTTCACATTCTGAGAAGCATTTAACAATATTTATTAACGATAATTCATCATCTTCTGATTCTAAACTTTATTACCAAACACAGAATAATTATTCTACTGCTGAGACGTCATTCAGTGATAATTCAAATAATCCTTCGCTACCTATATACGCTGGAAGAAAAAATATCCTTCCCAACAGCTCAAATAGTTCTTCCACCCCACCTCCTATTACTCCTGGAACACTTGAAAATATCACTCTTCCAGAAAATATATTGCAAAAATACCCATCTCATGACAATGGTACAGATTATTCCATTTTAAATCATGTACTGTCCCTTATAGGTGGAGAACCGCAACATTCTAAACCATCTCCGCGTGATTCAGATTCTGAAAAGTGAAATGCAATAGAAAACATGGTTTAGTTCTAGCAATTTTATTTATTATTACGCTATCATTTACTCAAAATTATTTTCATTTCTTTCGACATTCATCATCCTAAACCTTAAAAAAAGGATGTGTATTTGCCTTTTCCACGAAACGTAACCCATAAGACAGATGTTGGGTTTCGCATGATGGCGGGTCCATTTGTGCTGCTGTTGCATCTCTTTTTTTAGTCACACTTGATCATCATCAGCATAAACATTTGAGGGTACTTTGTGACGAATTCAACACTTTGTGGACTTGGAAGTCCAGTTTTCATTCAAGTGAATTACGGCTAACAAACACGTAATTGTTCTTAAATCGAATAAAGCAGCTGAAGTTTTGTAAGGCTCATGTGCGAAGATGCAACAAAGCCTGAATAAATTAATTTTTATAATTTTTTCTTGATTATTCTGATTTCTGTGTGTGTTACGTATGCTTATCCAGTTACCAAGTGGAGTTTATTCCAAATTTCAATCAAACGAATAAGCACTAAAATAAAATATGAAATATGTGAGCATATAATTAATACTTAAATTATTAAGACAATGTATGTATGATCATACATTTAAAATCTTACATTGGATTGATTATATTATTTAAGCCAATAAATTAAATGATGTTTAATTCCTCTTTTATTGAACTTTCTGGGTCTCTGCATTGAACATTATGGCAGAGTAGGCTACGAAGATATTTGCCCAATAATGTACGAGCAAATACGAATTATGTAATTTGATACATTTAAGCAACTTACGAGCAGGGCCTGATTAAGCCATCCTAGCGCCTTAAAACACATGGTGTCTTTTAGGGAGCAGTCTAGGCTAGTGATGGGCAACTTCGGTACATTCTTGTACCCGGTACGAGAGTAACGGGTACAGACAAGTACCCGGTACAAAATACCCGTTACTCAAGTAACGGTTACTTTGAAAAGTACCGAAAACCGATTTCAAGTACCGAGTACCCAAGTAACGATTTGGAGTACCGAAGTAACGAAATACCGGAGTAACGGTTTGCTATACCGGAGTACCCTAGTAATGGTTTACTGTACCGGAGTACCCGAGTAACGATTTGGAGTACCGAAGTACCCTAGTAACGATTTGGAGTAGCAATGTATTCTAGTAACGATTTGGAGTACCGAAGTGCCCTAGTAACGATTTGGTGGTACGCAGCTAACGATTTTGCGCACTGAAAGAACTCTGCCACGTCACCACGTGTTTGATTTTATCTGTACGGAGCAAGATTTTGAATATCAGAAAACATGTCAACTACGGAAGTGTCTGAGGAGCAAACCATTCATGGACACAAGGAGCGCATATCACCATTTCGCAAATACAACCAGATACTACTGTCCTCGTACCAAAACCGAAGTGAGTTGAACCCTCATCCATCCTCCAGTAAGGAATACCGAAATACCGAGAAGAGACGCATATTTTCGTTACAAAGTAACGAATACCGAAAAGTACCCGTTTCGGTACAGAAGTAACGAATACCGAAAAGTGCCCGTTTCGGTACAGAAGTAACGAATACCGAAAAGTACCCGTTTCGGTACAGAAGTAACGAATACCGAAAAGTACCCGTTTCGGTACAGAAGTAACGAATACCGAAAAGTACCGATTTCGGTACTGAAGTAACGGGTACTTGGATGTACCGATTTTCAGTACCGGTTACAACTAAGTACCCGTTACAAAATACCCGGTTCGGTAGTACCGACTCATCACTAGTCTAGGCCTTACTGTACTTGCTTTCGTAAGGGAAAAACAGAATGATTTGTATGTTGGTATCGTCCTACATCCGGGCATTGTCGGCTTAGGTTACCCAGAGGCTGTTGGCACACTTTTTAGACGATTTTGCTATGCTATAAGAAAATTCGTCAGCTTGGAGATTTGTTTTTCAACTTCAGCTTTATTTTTTAAATTATTAATTATCATCTGCTAATTGACAGTTTTGTTTTCATGCAAAATGTCGGTTTTAAACAAGCAATTAATGGAAGGTTATGCTTGTGCTCCTTCCGAAGATAATTATTCGTATATAGTTATTAAAAAATCTGTGAAAGATATGGTTTTTTGATATCTAAAACTACGATAGGTAATATTGTCAGTAAGAAAGAAAAAAAAAGTCGAAGTTTGGCTGCAAGCAGAAAAATTGCTCCTAATAATATCCACGAAAAAAAAACTGAATGTTTCGAATTTTGCAAAGGTAAGATCTTTTATGTTAAAAGAAGTCGAAAGACAATCGCAAAATCATTAAAATGCTCACTGCCAACTGCAAACAAAGTGGTTAATGTTGATTTGAATCTTAAAAAGGTGAAAAAACATAATGTGCATCATCTTTCTCCACGAGATATCACCCAACGCAGAACATGCTGCAGAAGTCTTGATGAGAAACATTTATCCGGACAAAAATGGAAAAATGTTGCCATAATAGATGAATCTTGGGCGTATTTAAATGACTACAATAAAAATAGATCCATTATTATCATCAAAGAGGACGAAAACATTCTTGAAACATGGTTCAAAGGATCTAAAGAAAGTTTTTCAAAGGAATTTATGATTGTTGCTGGTTTTTCATATAACGGCAAATAAAAAATAAAGAGGAGAACGTTAAGATCAATTCCACATATTATCAGGAACATATCTGATACCCAGTTTTCAAGTATGAAATACTTTCTATTTAACCACAGTGCCATCAATCAGTAGAACTGCATCAAAACAAAGCAAGTAACCATGCGTCAAAAATCCACTGTTCATTTCCTAGAAAAAATGGAACAAAAAACGGGTATCAAGCCCCTACCCTTCATTCATAATCCCTAGTAAATATTCTGATGTATCATCGATGGATTTTTGCGCTTTGGAACTTTTAAAAAACGAATTGTCCAAACGTTGACCAACAACACTCCTTAGATTTTGGAAAACTGTTTCAGAAGAATGAGGTAAAATACCTCTTCTTACGCTAAAAAAGGCTCTATTCTTTTTGAAATTACGATGTAGAAAGATATAGAAGAATAAGGATTATCAAAAAGAACATATAAAACGCAAAAGTTTTCGGCAACACAAATAAAATCTTCTAAAAAAAGGTGCGAACAACCTCTGTAGTCAGGTCTATTTACTTACTGTAAACAATGCTGATAAACGAAATAACATTTACTTAACAAAATTCAACTAACAAATTAAAAACTAAAAATTCAAATTACCGTCCAGAAATCATTATAATTTCGTTATTATTTTTTTTTCGATAATTACGGAAATTTCAAAACATTACGTATGAATGAGTTATAGGTTAAAAGAAGAAAAATGCTTACAAATAGTTCGAACAACTATGTATAATGATAAAATCGAATTAATTAAAAACTATGCATTATCAGTACACATATATATTTAAATATGTTACTGTAATTGCTTCACATACACCCATATATATGAAAAGTTGCAGAGATATTCTTCTCTATAAGCAGCTGAATTAATTACAATGGTATACTATCCAATGTAGTGAAAGAAGAAATTGTTAAAACTTGTGAGTGCATTTTTCAGATGTGTGAATTTTCTTATAGTGTTCACTCTTTATCACAATCATTTTAAAATTTCAACTTAGATTTCATTCCAGTTTTGCTATCAACAATGTAGTAAATGCGATGGCTTACAGATTCCAATAATATAATATTTTCTTTCAACTAATGATACTAACCACAGACACTGTAAAATGTGAGTTTTAATGCAAAATAAAATTTTTAGTTAATAATTAAATCTAAAAATTACATTAAATCCCATTCATTCTCTAACAAGCATCAGATTATACTCCTTGGGAGTAAAAGTACAATTTCAGAGCAAAGAAATATTTTTAAGACTATCTCATCTAGTCTTGGTCCAATGAACCTTCTTTGAATATAATCCACATCAAACTGAAATTTATATCAGTCTCAGTTGTTCAGAATATTTGGTCTGAAGTTCATTTGAAGTGTGAATACATTTTTCAAACAATCGTCACTAGACAGAAGCTATTCTTAATAACTCAAACAACGGATTAGAAGAAGCATTCGTTCCTTATGATCATAAAGCTTCTTATAAGATCATATCAAATAATTTTTTTTTTAATGTCATGAAAACATTTTCTTCGCTTTTCTTTTCAGCATTTCTAAATTTAGAATTTTTACTACTAACACACAGTCCGATATTAAACATTTACCTGTAAAGAAGCCATTTCAGATCTGAGGATTTAAACTTCATTCTATTTATGTTATTAAAATGTCTGATACACAAGGAAACCTTCTAAGCTTTGCATGACTGGATGTGTCAAAGAATTCGGAAATAATTGCGGTCTTTTCTAAACTCAGTAACATGCTTAAAATGATGTTTGAATACTCGTATATGCTCTAAGTTTTCAAGTTTGATCCAAATGTTCGTTCCCTTACGGTGTTGCCATTGCTCCTTTGAAATGCTTGAGTTTGTTAGTAAGAAATTAGTTAAAACAAATTAGTTTATAAAATATTAAATACGCAATAAATGTCCATATTCGAGTGGAGGACTATTATTAAAAATTTGATGGCTCTAGGTACCGTTGTTTTTTCACAATGCGAAAAACATGCATACATTTATGCAAATCCTTCATTATTTAATTTCTTTAAACACAATACAGGGCGATAACAAAAAAGTAATAAGAATAGAAGGGGGCAGAATGAGACTAAGACATAAAAGTACAACTAATGCTCGTTATAACAGTAGTTCCATTACAACGACCAGTACAAAGCGTCTCTAATTAATAATAATGTGTTAAATCCACTTCATTATAGCAATGGTATCTTAGAATATTCTTTCCGTTTACGATGCAACATGTCTTCTAACGGATTGGATTGGATTGGATTATTCAATTATGGCAAAGCACACGAGGCCTATCTGCCTAAAGGGAGGGATGCCTTCGTGGAGGGCTTTCTAAGGGAAACTGGCTCGTATACACGTTACACATGAGGAAAACCACGAAAACGCCCATGCAGCCAGCCCGTTCGCAGGATTCGAACCTCGGACCGAACTACCAGTGTTCAGCGTCTTTACCGCTCGGCCGCCTGGTGGGCCCGTCTTATAACGAGTGTCGTTTGTTTCAAAATAAATGCTTCAAAAAGTTAGTGCTATTTATTTTTCATTTTAAAATACTCTCTAATTTTCTCGTGTACCATGAATTTTATCTTGCATGTTAGCTAGTTCTTCCACATTCTTGCTTGTTACTATAAATGCTTCTACTTTCTGTATAATATTCTGTATAAATGCTTTCATTTCTGTATAAATAATCTCTCGCATTCATTATTAGTAATTAAGGTATATATCCTTGTATTAGTCCAGCATACTTTATGAACATATCTATTACGACCAAAATACACAGTCACTTTTGAAAGCTTGATATTAAATCAAAAATAAAAGGACTAAATGAAGTCTTTTTTTTTTTTTTTTTTTTTTTTTTTTTTGAACAGATCTGAAGTTTTAGAAATAAATATGACTTCTTCTGCGACTACATTTCTTTCAGTTTTCAGGAAATATTTTGTTTAAAACACCAGAAAATGAATTAGAATAGCTAATATAAAGTAGAATAAGTCCTCGTATACAACGTTTGCAAAACAAGAAAAATATTGAAATGCAAGCGGATTTTGTAACTTTACTTAAAGTACTGCATTTCATTTTCTAAGAAGCAATTTACCGTTCCAAAAATCCATTCAATATTTTATATCCTCTTGCGTATCCTCCAAAAACTTGAAGCTACAATTCCACATTTTTCCTTTTCATTTTCCGCTTTGATTTTGAAAATGTGTCACTAAAAGAATACAGAATGTTTAATTTCTTGTTTATTCCTCATATCATTACCTTTACTTCAGAGCACTAATCCAGAAAACTACTTTTTATCTACTTTAGCACCACAAACTTAGAACTGCTAAGATATCAGATATCTGTAATTAGTTTCAGAATGAGTCGAAAATTTAAAAATATTGCATAAAATCGCTATTTGATACGCCGCTGAGATAACCATTTTTGGCTTTATAATACTACTGAGACATCTTTAGCTCAATTTTGTTAGTTTCTTTCATGCAACAAAAATAGTTTCTTGGCTAAAGAAGGCCTTTCACTTTTAATAAAATATGGTATAGTTTTTAAAGACTAGATCAATATCAGATTTATTGTAGGCATATTGTTAAATGTCAAGAAATTAAAAATTTGTACCACTACTCCATTATAAAATATTCATCGATAAAAATATACATGTATAAACACTATGTGAAACATGGAAGTTAACAAAACAACTTAAAATAAGCTGTTTTTAAAAGTCAATTTTTTACAACAGATGCGTGTGAATGTACATCTAACTGGATGAATATAATTTGGACAGGAGGGGAAAGCAACGATAGAAAACCACTGTGTTTTACACACAAAACCTTCATAAGGTTAATTTTTAAACTTTTAAAGACTTTCAATGAGTTTTTGAAGCAAATGTATACTAAGTAAACTTCACAACGAAAATACATTCTCAGTTTTCTTTGTTCATTCAAAACATTTAATCAATTTGGTAATGAATTCGAAGAAAATGTTTTCATTTGACTTTAGTGTTATTGTGATTGCCAATAAATACTAACTCGCAGCAATGCCATTGCTTAAAATGATAAATACCTGCAGTTAATTTTGATTTAATACGTAACGAATTTCGCTTAATAAGGTACAATTCTTATAGACATGAAGCAATAACTGAATTTTGTTAGAAGTTCTGGAATAAATTCAAAATTGCAATAAAAAATGAAAATGTTTAACAATCATAAATAAGGCTCACTACTAGCCGAGTCAATAACACTCGGCAGTGCCAACCATACAGCAAATCAATAATTTGAAATATGATTGATTGATTGATTGTAGTTCCTGGAACAAAATCTTATGAGGTTATCTGCGCCAAAGAAAGGGTAGAAACAGTGAATACAAAGTACATTAAAAGTTACAAAGTATGTAAAGTTTTGAGGGAAGGTAAACAAACTAAAAACATATTACAATTTATAATAAAAGTCAGTGTCATTTAAAAATTGGAACTACTTGTGATAATGGCTTTTCCCAATTAAGCTGTTAAAATCCAATTTGAAACGTTTAAAATGTTTTTGGCGAGGATAATCAAAACTACGACATTATAATAAAATATGGCGAACTGTCAGATCTTCATTACAGATTGCGCAACGAGGATTCTTCTCGCCTTTCAGCAAATATTCGTGAGTTATTCGACAATGACCTATTCCCAACCGGATCAAAATAACTTGCTCCCTTCTATTTGCCGTAGACAGCCAATTAAACAAAAAAAATTAGGTTTAGCCGCAGTTAGACAACTTTTAAATTGTTGATAATTCTGCAATTATTGCATGCAGGTTAACTAAAGGCATAAAAACTTAACCAGAAGTAAGAACAACATAATTCAATCATTTTTTAAAGCAAAAAATGCACAGTTTACCAACATATAAGAATAAAAAACAGCTCACTCAGTCGAGTAACAGAGCGGATATATATATGCTTTTGGTGCGGCCGACTGCAACCAAAAAGGGAGGTGCACAGCTACATGTTGTAGTGAAGGTGGACTGAGTTTGAAAAAGGCGGCAGAACATTTTTTAGAAAAGTTTAATAAGACAGCACCAAGTAGCAAATTATATTGTCTATTGTTACGAAATTTCGCCGTTCTGGTAGTGTACTGCGTCAACGGAAATGAAAGTCTGGTCCATCAGCAACTGTTTCGACAAATGTCCAGCAGGGTGCTGCATTCACCCCCGTGAAGTCTACGACGAACGGCCTTGAAACTGAACGTCAGCGGCAAAGCTGCTACATACAGCTTTAGCCAGCGGTACGTCCGTTCGACGATTGTTTAAGGACATAAGTGGATTCCGTACCGTATAGATTGGACAAGTATAGATAGTACCGTATAGATGGACGTATGCTTGACAGAGCCAAATCTGTGATCCAGGATGGTGTATCGTGGTACATTTTTGGCCATGGTGTATCAAGATCTAGCTTTCTGGAAGAATATGTGGTTCTCCAACGAAAGTCACGTTTACTTGAATGGCTACATCAATCTCCAACAACTCGCTTTCTTGGTTTTGAGAAGCCAGGTGTTGTAATCCAGAAACCGCTACATAGTGTACGTGTGACGATGTGGTGTGCCATCTCAGCACACGGTTTACTAGGCCCCTATTTCGTTGAAGATGAGGAAGGCAATGCTCTTACCGTCACCCAGGAACGCTACGCGGGTTTAGTGATCCAGCCATTTCTTCAGGATTTCAGAAGGTTCTATCTTGCAAGGAACATTTAGATGAACAAACAGTGGTATTAACAGGATTGTACTGACTTCCCATTCCTCCGATCTTACACTACGTGATGCCCACTTGTGGGGAATGTTAAAGGAGAGTACGTTCAACATTGAAAGATCCACCAAGAACTGTGACTGCATTCCGTGAGCAAATCATCTCTTTTTGTAGGAGTCTCCAGCAACCTTTGTTCCAGGATATGTTTTCGTTAACGATATGAACAGTGTCTACAGCGAGGCGGTGCACACTTTGAACACTTACATCAGGCATACTAATAGTGAGTGTATGTTAATTTCTTCGGGAAAAATAAACTCACAGATGACAATGTGATTGTGTTCATCTTTTCATTTCAGTACTGTATATTCTGGCGTACATTGTACATACATACGTACGTATAGACGCTGCGAAAAAAAATCTCTTCTATTTTAAATCTTTTATTATTTCGTTTGGGGGGAAGAGTCCTTTATTCTGTCCTTACGTACAGATGTCAAGCAAAAATATCGTTAAATTTCATTCGATAGCGGTCAAAATGGACATTTTCGTTGAAATATAAAACACGGAATTTTTTGTAAATACAATACTTCCTTTACTTCGTAGAAGGAAATAAAACGGAGGACGAACAGTAATACTTTAGCTTACAGAAACTCAAAGTTGGGCAGGTCTTATTTTCCTTTCCTCCATTTCCCTACAGTACAGTCAAAAGTCTTTAATCCGGACTCGTCGGGACTTCGGCGATTCCGGATTATAGATCATCAATTTAAATTTGGTAATATGGCATGCAGAAATTATAAAATTAAAAATATGAAACCGTAATTTATGAAATAAAGAGCAATTATGATCTAAAGGGTATCAAAATTTACAAAAAGAAAAAGCTTAATATTTATTTTACTTTATTAAACATTTCTTTCAACGCGCGCATGCGTAAAGCATACATTACGCATAGTCGAAATTAGAAAATTGCAACCAGAAAACTATTTGATAAACCAGAAAACTATAAATTCGTGATATTTATAATGACGAATTATAATTAGAATAATTAAATCAAAGACGGAGTACATCGAGATAAAATATTACATTTAGTAAGGAATTATAAGCCGAATAAAATAGAAATATCTGCCCTGAAGATAAGTATAGTGCTGACAGATCAACTTCCAGTTCATCGCGCGCCGCGACGTTTCCCCCCACCTCCGCAGAGCAGCGTGAAATTGATAAACGGATTTCGAAATGATTAGAAAAACAAAGGATATGCCTTTATTCATTTTTTGCTGCAATTCCACTTTTCGTTTGATGGACATCGAAACATACTTTCGCTTTGTAGATCCTTTGGCAGCTCCAGATTCGGAAATTCTTTTTGACATAATCGAAAGTTCAAGCTTACTTTTATAAAATTGCCGGATCCAATTCGAAGATTAAGTAATAACGTAATTTGCAACATTAACTGAAATAGATAATCAGATAATTTTAGCTTAGCTTATACCGTCCGTTATACATTAAACGCGCATATGCGCATGCGTAGATGCATATGCGAAAGCGCATTACGCGTTTACGCACAGAAAATTTGTAGCTTTGAGGTCCGGATTATAGATCATTCCGAATTATGGACATCCGGATTAACGAGTTTTGACTGTATTTAGTATTTTAAATGTCCTAAGAATCGCTAGAGGATCTTGGAATGAAATTTACACTAAACCTTGAATGCTGTCAGGAATTAATCCAATGAAAAAAACGCCAGAAACTGATCAAGACACTTATATAATAGAAGTTATTAATCTTGCCAAGCAATTAAATTTAGAAATTGATGTTATAATGTCAGTGAGTTGCAAACTTCAAATTACTACTGTAATCTAAAATAATTTTTATACCCTAATTAACAAACTACCACTGTAAAAATCAATAAGGATAAAAATATTTTTAAATAAATAAATAAATAATAAAGCCCTTTGGTTGGAGTATTTTTTTTATTAACTTTTTACTCAATTTTCTAAGTAACCAATATAAAAATAATATGCAATATATTTCATAATGCTATACTAAGCAGCCAAAAGATTTTAGGAGTTTTGAATGCCAAAATTATAAATAAGACCATGACAGGGCTATTGGCCTGCATAAGGAAAAGGATGACATTGTAAAGGACTTATAAATGGAAACTGGCTTGTATTTACATATCACGTGGCAGAATACCAATGAAACAATTGTAAGGCCAACCCATTCACCAGGATTTTAACTCAGTCCTAATTACTTGTGTTACTCGGTCTTACCTATTCACCCACAAGTAGGTCTAAACATAATCTGTATGTTAAAAGAATAAAAATGCAATAATTAGAGGAAAAAATTAGAGCCAAAATCTGCGAAAGAAAAAATTAAATCTTGTATTGATTGCCAACAATATAAATAAAGCAAAATGCGCCGCCCATCTGTGGTAGTGGTTAGCGTCACTAACTGTGATGCCGAAGGACCCAGGTTCGAATCCCGGAGAAGTCATGAATGTTTGTAAATGTATAGTGTTCGTGCAGCATGGGAGCACTCTTAGTATGCAATGAACCAAAAGTTCTCTCGAGAGGTTGGTGGTAGGGGAAGAGGGGTGGGAGACCCTCGGACAAGTCTTTCCCTGGCATGCTCTTCATCAAAATTGGGGATGGAACTGAGCTAAATTGCACTGTCACCTGTAAGGTGTTCAAGGCTGTTACCAACGATATGTGTAAACTTGCACTCCTTGCCACAAGGAATTTTGTGGGCTTAGGATGACTATAGGTCAGACAAGTGAGCATTAGCAACAACATTAAGAAAATGATGACAGATGAGAAACATATTAAAGAGGAGGGATATAAGATAAAAAATCCATTATATGAGATATTGCAAGGATTTCAAAAACTCAGAAAGGAAAACAAAAATTTTTGGAAATCAAAAAAGTTAAAAAAAAAAAAAAAAAAAAAAAAACTCTAAACTTGAATAAGTTTGAAAAAGGAAAAAGAAAATTATCTTTTATTTCAGTTTCTCTGTATCATAATTTGGGATAGTGAAGTAAATGTTGCTATTGCTTTTAAAATACTGTTGAGTTGGTGTTATCACTTATGCTCACTTGTCTGATGTAGTCAACCCAAGCCCGCATGCATTCCTGCCATTGGCAACAGCCTTGAGCACCATTTAGGTGACAGTGTGATTTAGCTCAGTTCCACTCCCCAATTTCGGGGGGGGGGGAGCAGGGCAAGATTCGAGGGTCTTCCACCCATCTCCATATACCAAATCACACGAGAGGACTTTTGGCTCGCCACAATTAAAGTGCCACCATGCCACACTGACACCATACATTTACAAACATCCCTGCCTTCTCCGGGATTCAAACTCGGGCCCTTCAGCACAGCAGTCAGCGATGCTAACCACTATACCAGTTGAGCGGCACTTAAAATACTTATCTAGTAAACAAACAGTAATCTTATTAAAAGCTGCACATTTTTTTTTTTTTTATAAAATTACAAGTTGAAATAATCTATATAGAATTATAGGATACAAATTATCTTTAATAACCATTCAAAATCAGCAACCTACATCATATTTACATAAATTTTTAATACTTTCTTCTTTCTTTTTTGTATAAGATGAATAGGAGTCAATTTCCATTTAAAAAATCTCTCCCCTAAAAGCTTTCCTTGCAAAGCAGACCAGCTCTCTTGTATTATCAATAAATTAACTTACTTTTTTACTTCTTACCTGTTTGGTTATCTCACGCCCAATGAATTAACGATTAATAAATATTTGACAAATTGTGATAAATACATGAATTTTCAGGCCAAGTTACATTTAATTCCCAGTAACATTAACATTTGACACTCTCGAGCTGCTACAAATTTTCCTAAACAAATATTTTAATAGGACCCGTTCAAACAATCCATTCATAAATGCAACAATACTTTAAAATCCAAAATATCATTTCTAATATTGTCAAGCTGTATGTAATTGAACCAATCAAAAGGAATGTAACAGAGCTTGGAAAAATTTATCATGAAAATAATTAACATTCAATGGCTCGCATTACTTCCAACATTACTAGATAGTACAAAGGATCATTCAGATAGCATCATTTTAATTGCATGTGTGGATGCTACTCAGAAATAGGTTACTCATTTATTTAAAAGTCAAAAAGAAATAAAAATTACCTGCATACATAAAAGTAGTTAAAGAAAATGACTAGGTCATTACTTTCTACAAATTTTTAATATTAATATCAGATTAAGTAACAACAGATATGTTATTGTAAATATTTTTATTTCTTGACACAATTAAGTACACAGTTTCATAGCTAGGTGATAATAGGAATCTAATTACTAAATGAATATTGTTTTTTAATATTTGGGTACTATTCTGTTAGAGCGGCATCAGTTAAAAATGCACCGCTTTTTTTTTTTTTTTGCCACGAGGTGTTGAAGTACAAAATTATGAAATAATAATAGAGTTCAAAAAACTGGAAAAAAAAAAAAAAAAAAAAAAAAAAACCAGTTCCATAAACTTTTAAAGTAACAAAGTAAACTTTTTAAAATTTCTTAATACCTAAAAAAAGTAATTTTTTCTTTTTAATCTAAAATATTCTACACATAAATAAAAAATAACAAAACAAAATCAATTTAAACAGGTGGCATAAAATTATAAATATCATTCAATAGTGCAGAAAAAATTTCAGCTTTTGAATATAACTGACACTGCATAAATTCTATCAACTATGACTTTAAATAGTTGTGAGCAGTGCCCAGCTGACGTTTATTTTTTCATTTAGCACTGCCCTATAATTGCTCCCTAGTTAGGTATGGCATGCAGTTTCGGGGTCTACAAAATCATAACTGTGATTCACAGTTAAAATGTTTCTACAGTAATATTTTATCATTTAACCTTTTGAGGCCGGGGCTTTGGTAGCAGTAAAAGCTACCAAAGGACGGGGAATCTTGAACCGAATGCTTTCCCCCCTTTAAGAAATCACCTATTTGCAACAAAGATTCCTGTGTGTAGTTTAATGGATTCTCAGAGGGGTGCATCTTTGTCGTAAAAGGAAGACCTTTGAAAGAGATAAGTGCTTAAAATCCCAGGGATGTCAAATTTGACATTTCACCCCACTTTTCGGCCTGGAAAATGGGGGGAAAAAGACATGGCCACTAAAGTGGACAACCCCGTCTTTTCAAAGAGGCCTCTATGGCCACTATAATGGCCATCCCGTCTTCAAAAGGTTAACAAATAATTATATTTATTATCCTTTGATATTGGAGTGGCAACGCCATATTTGTATCATGTAGCCATTGCTCTGCAAAAGTTTTACCAGCTGGTAGATGTATGAAAAATTTGTAACTAAAAAATTGTATTCAAATTATCTATCTCCATAAACTAAAAATTAAATTTATGTTTTACTAAGAAGATAACCTGTTATTTTGTTAAATACTGCAAAATACAATACCCTACCAAGCATTTCTTAATTCCACTTTCTTATATCCCTTCTAGCACTCTGAAAATATAATGCTGCTATCCATTTTCTTGAATAGCAGTCATCAATGTTGTAGCACAACGATTGGGAATGGCAACTAGAAAAAATTCTTTGTTTTCCTGGCATAAACTCCTGAATACCCAACTATCCCTAAGAACTTGTCCAATATTTTTGTGTGTGTGTGAAAAGACTTCAAAGTAGCTATTCCCATCTATTGGCGCATTATGGCTGATTTCTAACTGAAGTTAGCAAAATTCAGTCAATGTTAATTCAATCCTTTTTCTTCTCCACAGCAAGAACATATGTAACAATGCCATATAAGAGCTTTATTTTTGAGTTAAAAGTTAACTTCATCAGAGGATTTTGAGAACAAAGTCCATTGCTATGAATTATTCCTTTGTCCTAAAAGAATCTTATGACAGCCTCTTCATCATTAGGTAATTGCCAAATTGTGTAATCCATTGCATGAGAAAAAAATGGGGAAATATGGGGGAGGAAAAAAAAAAAAAAAGAGTGATGATATTTCAAACATTAAATTCTCGAGCCATGATATTTGGCATGTTGTTGAAGCATTGTTTTCTTTTCATTTTTAAATGATGCTGCTCTAACAGAATAGCACCAATATTTGTTTAAAGTTTCTTAATAAGCAGTGATATACTATTTAACATCAAAGATCTAAATTTTTCATTTTTACTATAACAAATTACTTTAAAGAGATAAAATAATGAAAACTGAAGCATGCTCAAAATAACAATTTAGAAAAAAAAAAGTAATTTACGGTTCAAGCTATGTATGTGATATACCTGAAGAAAAATTAAATACACAATTTTCTCTCTTACGTTATGTAGTAATAAAAAGTTTTTTTCTTCAAATGGCAATGATGAAAAATACATTAAAGAAATAAATACATTTCACAGACAAATTAGTAAGCAGATTTGCCATACAAGGAACACACAGAAGAAGCTAAAAATTTATTACAAAAGTATGTGACCCAGATTTGAAAAATTTAATTTAAACATATAAAATAAACACAATATAAAAAAATACCAATAGATTTATGTTTGCTTATATATACAAAGTGACACTCAATATAAAACACACTTGAGCATGTAAATGGTTAATTCAGTATTTTTTGAGCCATCAAAAAACATGCTTGAAGACACATGTGTGGAGAGACGCAGCTTAAGCTCAGGAATCAACAGAATTTTTATGACGAAACTGCAGAACTGGAAAAAATACTTTACAGGAGATAAATGTGAAAGAAGTAATTTCGCTGTGAAAGGAATATGATATTACAATATGATTTACATTCTCCTTGTTAAATAACCTGGAAATAAACTGCTGTATTTTGAAAAACATTATTGCATTTTCAATAAAGCACATAAACTTTGTTTGGTTACATGATTTACAAATATCACCAACAGAATCTGCAAAATATAACGAACATTAATAATTATTGATTGCACTTTATTTATTGCTTAAAAATTCCAATCACATTGAAACTTAAAATCTATAACAGTATATAAAAATATACAAGCTTAAAAAAATTAGTCGATAATAATTTTATAGGGATTCTCTCTGCAACTCAAAATTTGTTGCAGATATGTTTTTTCTCGAAAGGGAGAAAAAATCATGAAGCCAACTTGTTCCATCTTAATTAAAAGCGCAAGGAAACTACAATATCAATATGCTACTTACTTCTTAACTAAAAAGGATCGTTCATATATCAAATCTTAATTATGAACAATGATGCATATTTAACCACTTAAATGTTTCATTTTTCTGCCATATTGTGACCAAAAATTAACATATTTTTTATAAACAATTTTGTAGTCTAGTTGATTACATGAATGAAAACTGTAAGAAGTATTGCATTTATTAATATAAGGTAATTTTTAATTATGGCGAAATTAGACATTTTTACTTAATGTTGGCTTTTTATGATGGAACTGCAGAACTGGAAAAAATACTTTACAGGAGATAAATGTGAAAGAAGTAATTTCGCTGTGAAAGGAAATCGCCCCGGTGGTGGCAGAGAATTACTAGTATTCACTTTACAAAAGTTCCGAACCTGAATTAGATCATCTGAATGTTCCGTTCCCTCATCATCACTAGAGAATTTTGATAACAAACTTTCAGGACTACCAGAATCATTTATAGAAAATTCAGATTCATTATCTGATCCACTATCAGAATTATAATCTGTTATAGCCCATTTACTGTCACCCATCGTTCTTTTATTTTATGACAAAATTGGGAAGAAATACTACTCACAATGCCTAGTACACTAATTAACTAGCCTTTCTAATACTACTCGCAATGCCTAGTACACTGAACACATGCAAACAAACTCGCTGAATATCTCTACATAATGAAATGCAGTAAAATCTTTCCTTGAACAAGTTTTACAATACAATCTCTACTGGACCACAAGAGACATCTCTTAGAAACGTTGCAAAGTAAAAAATGTGAAAAAGCCAGGAAAATTAGTAGATTGGTGTAGGAAAATACCCTGCTCGAGCGGTGTGTGAGCAAATCAATAGTCCCTTTTCATGGCGACAGAAAGAGAATTTAATCCTACTCTCTAAAAACAGACATGACATTAAAGTATCAGATGGACATAACAGTAAAGTTAAACAGAGAATATCAACCTGTTTTGACCAATGACTCACTCAACACCTGTGATCCTGCAACGAAATGATATACTGCTTGGATTTTCTGTTTATATTTCACTATTTTGTTACATTTAAACATTTAAAAAATGATTTGACAAGATTTATAACACTCTGGCATCCTTCAAAAACTGACAAACTTCAATGTGCAAGTTTGGGAGAATAACATTTAATTACCATCGCAAAGCTATAACTTGATAATTATAAAATCAATTATATTATAGTATTAATATTATAAAACCAAATATTTTTTCTCATCCTACATTTTTCACATAAATTCCCCTAAATATGAATCAAAGAGAGTTGGTGAGCCTTCGTCTTTCATTTTGTCATGTAGTCGCTTTCCAGTCATTCAATTTTCGATGTATTTGCACCAGATTTTGCATCTATGAAGTTGTATGTATGTTTTACCGTAGAATCTTGAAAACTAGCCTTTCTAATTCTCGCTCTGATAAACATTCCAAATAAACTGTACTTTTCTTACATACATGGTTACTTTTCTGTTATTGGAACAAGATTCAGGAATATATATATGTATGAATGGATGGATGTGTTAATTGCATGCATGTATCTATGTATGTTTATATACACACTCTGCTTCGATTTCCTGCCTGGGAGCAAACTGATAGTCACTATTCTGAATGCCCTTAGGGGATTAGACAAATATAGCTTATTAACCCTTTGATGGTTATGAACGAGTCCAGCTCGCAATCGAATCGTGCTTCATAATGCGCGCAAACGAGTTCCACTTGGGAGCAAGATTTTGACCGAAATGGTTAGTAACGAGCACTACTCGAGTAGTGAAATTTTTCCCCAATGCGCGCTGACTTCGTTCGCCATTATTATTCTGCACTGATTGTGTTTCAAATGAATGCTACTCGCGAAATTTAGTTAGTTTTACTGTCTACAGATGGCAGTACGAGTTCCATGAATTTTTTTGCATAATGAAGGTGGATTTTTTTTTACCTACAGTAAAATGGCTCAAAAGCGAAAGTTAGATAGTTATGATGATGATTATGATTGTGATACAGAAAGCTTATCAAGTTTTGAATCTGATGAAGACTTTGTTCACAGTATTTCAAGCTCAGAAGACGATTCAAGCGATGAGGAAGATTTTTCGAGTGTTCGACAGTGGTGTATAATTGATTCAAGTTCTCACGCTCCTAGCCGATTTAGCCGACACTAAAAGATTTTTAGGTAATTACTGTATTTATACTGTGCTTCATAAAGTTTTACATTAGTTGTTAATTTACTGTTTAATAATTATTTTAAAGTACGTAAAAACTGTTATTTATGTACTACAAATACTTTAAGAAATTTTTAAAACACGCGAGGTGAGCTATCTACGGCATCGCCAGAGAAAGGTGACATTTTCGGAAGAACGGCGGGGGAAAACAGCTGCCACTTTCGACTACTGTTTACTCCTAATGCTGCGCGAATTAAGCAAACGGAAACTGCTCATTTCCATAACCGTCAAAGGGTTAAAACCTATCAGGGCTAAATAAGCATATGCACTTAGCATATACACACTCAGACATGCAAACACACATACATTTCTAAATCTGGTTCCGATAATAGAAGTTATATATATATTCTTTTTATCATCTCGATTAACAGTTCTGACACCTACATCCAATATTTACACTAGGAAACATTCATTTGTTTCTTGCAAACTTCTCTAAAATGTACTGTTCTGGTAACATTCTGCCCTTTTGTCAACCTCAACAATTTTTTTCAGGTCCACCATTTTACCTTCCAGGTGTCTGATCAAAAACAAACTTCTTACATATAGTTGTTCCAATCAACCGTCGGTTTTCACCAATATTTAGCTGTACAATGCACCATTTGACAGAAGTTAGTTCGTGAGATTATGAAGCACAAAGTAGCAAGAAAATTAATTCTGGAACCATAAAAGCAATAATCGGCATGAGGATCTTTTTTAATACTAAATGCAATGCTTAATTATTAGATATGAACGTGCATATTTTTCTATTACTTATTGCTCATTTACTGCTTAATACAATTTTTGTGATAAACCAATTTATACCTTTATTACCATTGCTTTTAAATATGAGGTAGCTAGCATTAAAATATTTATATATATATACAGTCAAAAGTCGTTAATTCGGACACCCATAATTCGGAATGATCTATAATCCGGACTTCAAAACTAAAAACTTTCTGCGCATGTGTCAAAAGTCGTTAATTCGGACATCCATAATTCGGAATGATCTATAATCCGGACTTCAAAACTAAAAACTTTCTGCGCATGCGCCGCGTTGACACATGCGCATAGGCGTTTACGCGTGCGCGTACCTTTTACGACTGCGCATATGAGTGTGCACAAGTGCAGAATACGTTTTCGCGTGCGCGTTTTATGTATAATGGATGTATAAGCTAAAATTATCTAATTATCTATTTCAGTTAATGTTAATGATTGCGATGTTCCTTAATTTTCGAATTGGATCCGGCTTATTATTTTTTGCAGACTGTAAGAGCAATTTTATAAAAGTAAGCTTAAACTTTCGATTATATCAAATAGAATTTCCGATATATATTTGTTAATATGTAAAGGATCTAAAGCGAAAGTATGTTTTGAAATCCGAAATATGTTTATCAATTTCACGCTGCTCGGCGGGGGGGGGGGGAATGCCGCAGCGAGCACATAATGAATTGGAAGTTGATCTGTCAGCATTATCCTTATCTTCAGCGCAGATGTTTTTATTTTATTTGGCTTATAATTCCTTACCAAATGTAGTATTTCATCTCGATATGCTCCGTCTTTGATATTATTTAAAACAAGTTCTTCGTCATTATAATTCGCTTCCGATAGCGAAGAAAAGTGACAGAGGTTATTGAAAACGAAAAAATTTCTAGTCGGTGTTCTTGACACAGCAATTATAGGACTTGAACAGCGGAACTTTGTAACTGAACAAGAAATTATGTCTGTTTAATAGAATTAAAGAGAAAGTATTATCACATGAAACGAAGCAAAACTTAAACAACTTACATTGAAAGAAATGTTTAATAAAGTAAACAAATAAATATTAAGCTTTTTCTTTTTGAAAATTTTGATACCCTTTATTAGATCATAATTGTTCTTTATTTCATAAATTACGGTTTCATATTTTTAATTTTAGAATTTCTGCATGCCATCTAACGAGATTTAAACTGATGATCTATAATCCGGAAAAATCGATAATCCGGAATCGCCGAAGTCCCGACGAGTCAGGATTGACTTTTGACTGTATATGAAATCATATTACGAGATTTGCAATTAATATTGCAGATCAAATAATATGCATATTTTACTTTAAAATATAGTTCCCTTTTTTTTTTTTTCTGAGAATACGACTTTTCTTTACACGTTTGCATTGCAGTTTCATTCAAAACTGAAACCATCTAAATACAGCAAATTATTTTTAAACTATACCAAACTGCCCTTTTAGCAAGCTGCCGATTTTTTGAAAACGTGCTAACTTCATCAGTAATCTGCAGTCGTTTTAATTCTCAAGATCTGAAGAATGCACATTGCTTTACTCTTCCGGAGGTTTTAAAATTATTTATCCTCAGTATACATACAGTCTATTGGATAAAGTTCAATATATTTATGTTTGTCAAAACATATGCATTTATAATTTTACTTTATATCACCAAACTTCATTTATATGATGCTTGTACATTAGTGCATGCGTCACATTTTAGTAAAATATCACATCCGTGTTTCATTTATTTACTTTTTATACTATCTTGACACCATGCATAACACTTTATCTAGTGAAGTCAGTTGTTTCGTGAATAAACACAAAAGATAAATACTAGAGATTTCATTTGCATCAGTATATTGTAAAGATACATAAAATATCTCTAATATTAAGAAATACCTTTATAAAGTATCTGTACTATTAACTGAAAATATGTCATAATAAGCATACTCAGAGAAGACGATTCATTGGAAATGAATTAAATTTGATAAATATGAAATATATCAATTTTAGAGGTATTCTTATAAGTAGCAGTTCATTAATTTGAAACAAGTTGCTTAACAATAGCACACTTTCAAAATACAATAAAATGAGCTTCGAGCTTCAATACAAAGGTCCACAAATGAGGAGGAGGGAGAGAATGAATAAAAGTTTTAAAACAGCTTTATATATGATATTCGGTAAAAGTTTACAATTGAGTGCCCCTCGTGTTTTGGGGATTCTTTTTTGACGTCAAGATCGGTGCCAGAAAGACACAATTTTAAGATGATTGCTACATAAAACCAAAATAAGAAGATGAATAATTGCACAAACTCGGTCTCCATGTACACATCGATTTATTTTAATTTTTAAAAAAAAATCAGAGAATTGTACAAACTAGGCATTGCGCACTGTCTTAACTTTGTCCATGCACACATCGATCTATTTTCACTTAAAAAAAAATCAGGAAGCTAAAACAGCTAAAGAATCTCTAGCACATGTGAAAGAAAAACATACTGATGAATGTACAGAATTAGGCTAAAGAATAACCATAGATTGGAACAGATTTTCAGTAAAATTCTGTTGATTTTGATTAAAAGTTTAAGGGCCTACTTCAATCAGACAAAATCAGTAGAATTTTAAATCAAATCTATGCAGGACGGTGATTTTTAAGGCTAATTTTACATCTACATGTATAAAGATACAGACTTCATTCAAAACTATCAAGAAGCAAAGTATATAATTACTTCATGAACAACAATGACTAGTAGTTACATTTGAAGTTAGCTTAAATTTGATTTAAATAAGAAGAGAATGAATGATTTTTATACTTTATCACACAACAATATTTATTGGGTTTTCAAAGTGCTTTTTGAAGCATTCCAAAAACTCACCAGCATCATCATCACTAATTACTCTATTATCAAAAGATAATGTGACACAAATTCTTGGCACAATATCTTCTACATCTAGTGTATTTCGAATTGTTCCAACAGCTAAAATAGCTCCTTGAGGAGGATTAATAACTGCACTAAACTCCGAAATTCCAAACATACCCAGGTTAGAAATTGTAAATGAGCCCCCTTGGTATTCTTCTGGCATCAATTTTCCAGCTTTAGCTTTTGCTGCAAAAGCTCTTACTTGCTCAGATATATGTTGAATACTCAATAAATTGGCATTCCTTATTACAGGAGTTATAAGTCCATTTTCAGTAGCAACTGCTACAGATATATCAACAGACTGCATATATCTAACCTGGTCATTTATAAATTGGACATTAACTTTTGGTATTTTACTTAAAGCTATAGCAGCACTTTTTATCACAAAATCATTAACAGTCACATTTATATTATCTTTCTTAAAAATCTTTCTGTAATCTAAAACTTTACTAACATTACAGTCAATGTTTATATAAGCATGTGGTATAGTAGTTTTTGATTCTGTTAATCGCTTTGCTATAGTTTTCCTCATAGATGTAAGAGGAATATCAATATAAGCCCCCTTTTCAATGAATGTGACATCAGGTATTTTACTCACTTCTGATTTTTCAGGTGCAAGGTCTCCACGCTTGAGTTTATTTATTTTAATAAAATTCAACACATCACCTTTTAGAAGCATACCATGAGGGCCAGAAGGAGGAACCAAAGAATATTCAACCCCATATTCTTGTAAAAGCTTTTTCACAGCAGGCCCGATAGGTTTCTGCCTTTCAGCAACTGAAGATTTAAGAGGTATGGCTGTCAGTTGCACATCTGGTTTTTCAGCAGCTGCTGCATGTGTAGTAATACTTTTAACTTTGTAATCCTTGAAATCTTCAAGATTTCCTTCACTACCAATGACAGCAATCACTTCACCTAACTGAATATTTTTTGAATCTTCAGGTACTAATATCTTGACTAGAATTCCTTCTTCTTCAGTCTCCAAACCCACAACTGCTTTATCAGTTTGAATCTCACACAGAACATCACCAGGTGACACAGTATCGCCTTCTTTCTTTAACCACTTAACTATAGTTCCTTCAGTCATAGTAGGAGATAAAGCTGGCATTTTGATTTCTATAGCATTAACTTCTAAACATACTTTTGAACGATGTAAATATGCGAAATGAGGATTCTTGTGCACAAGGGATTTGGAAAGCAAGGAGCGGGTACAATGTACACCAAACCGTGCTAATTGTCTAAGAGAAGACATTTTAATTCTGCGTATCAGTGCTTGGTATTCACATACTAATGTACCATAAGTTACAGATGATATTAAATAAGTATAATCAACACTGGGATCCAAACATTTGAATTTCTTTCCACTTTCAAAAAATTAGTTAAAAGGGTGACCTCTCGTGTTATCTGTTGCCACATCTGTCAACTTTATATATTAATTTCACCCATACTTTTTTTTTTCTTCAAATTTATGAATTCCTCAAAATACTCGATGAAATAAGTCGAAAAATACCACAAATTAAAAAATAAAAGTCAAAATCGAAGTAAATGCTCTTCGCTACTTGGATGCTTGTATTTAATGTATGACCGCTCGCGCATCAGAAATGCCTTTTGCACGAAATAAAGTCAAAGAATAATTCTTTGATAAAGTAACGTAACTTCGAAATAACATGAAGTAAATCTTCTTGCAAATCGAAAGGAATTAAAGATCCATAAAATATAAAAATGCTTCTGACATCTGAACTTATTTTGAGCCACCTTCTGGTTATTTTTAGCTCCAGACGATTCCAAAAAACATTACAGCTGTTACATGCTTGTGAAAATAAAGTAGCAAATGCAGCATTTTAATAAGTAAATGAATCTTGCCATCAACTTTTATTGAAAGGAAGATACTTGTATAGGAGTTTACTTACACTGAAAAATGTTTATTCTAAGTTTATTATTTCAATGTCATATTTTCTTCGACATACAGTTTTATATTTGATTTCTGGAATGTATTGTTTATGTGCAAAAGAGGTAGGCAAAAAAGCAAAGGGAACTAGACTTGCGAAACCTTTACAATGACTTTACTCCATTTGTCAGCTATTTTTGTTTGATAGCCAATGTCGGATTGAAGTTGCTGTCAAGTGTCAATTACTTTATTTTGTTTCTGAGTCATTGTATTGTTTAAGATTTTTATATTTAAGCAGCATCCACATACTTATTCTCTTGAATCAAACACACTGGCGACATAACATTATACGATTTGGTAGCAGCTATTGGAAACGCTCCCGTGTAAGCGATCATTCAGGGCGAATAGTGGGACATTTGCTGTTTGGAAACGAATATCTAGATAGGACGGTTTGACTGTTAAATTCGGCGAGTTAAAAACTTATTATAGTTAATCATTTCTCATAGTATCAGCACATCAGTAGTTCAGATGACTAAATTCATAGGAATGGTTCCGTTTCATAAATTGTTATCAGAGCACAATCCGCATAATGATATTTGCTCTATGGATTCTAAAACCTACTGTATATACAGTAAAGATTTTGAAACTGGTAAATTATCATCGGTCATTACCTGAATTTGTCATTTCAATGTATTATTTTCTACCAAACAAAAAAGTTTAGCAAAATGTGCTCATACTCGAACTCAAAATTCAAATTACAGTTTTTAGCATCACCGTATGGAATGCTTACCAAAGTGTTTTTGTAAGCACAGCTACTTTTAAACTAGGTGTATTAAATGTAGCAAGCTGTTTCAATGACGGCTCCCACACTCAAACTAAACAGTTAAAATATTAGGAACTGAATGAGGGAATTATAAGGAATATTAATTCAGAATGGTCGATCATGTTAGAGTTCGTAAAACCGCTTTAAGTTGCCAAAAGCCTTTTTAATCAGATAATTTAATAAAAAGATGAAATTTTAAAACTGAACAGTTATGACACACATGTTGAATGAAATTAATTACGGTGCTGACGATTTTAATGTAATATATTTTCAGTCATAATTGAATTTATATCTATATATATATAGTCATTTTATTTTTAAAGTATTTTTAAAATTTTTTATAGACAAATTTTTCTGTAAACCTCAACGAAGAGGGAGCTGAGATCGCGGACGCTCTGACAGATTTTTATTTCTGGACTTGTTGCATTTGTTTACATTCACGCTGTGAAATTTTTCGTGTTTTAATTTTTTGTCTTATTCTCCCAAATATAAAAAAAATGCATTAGATAAAATCCAGTCACAGTTTTCTGGCTGTGGGCTGTAACACGAGCAAATAAACATCTATTTTCGCAGAGATCTTGCACGTAGGCGCATATGGGAAGCTGCTGTTTATAGACAAAACTGGAGTGCAAAAAATTAATCTACTCTTGCATTACTAATCTTTTATTATAGGTAAAATTTATTAGTATTTAATGTCATTCTAATTGATATATAAATATATATCACAGGAATCTGTGACAAAAATATAAAGAATGTATCAGTAGTATTTGGCCATGTGTTATTTCAAATTCAATCAATAAAAAGTAAAACATAAGAAAGTGCTCCGTGGTTCTTTTGCCCGGGACACTAGGCAAAACTGCTCTTTATGCTAATCCTTCAACAGACATTAATGCAAATGATCAATATATCTTTGCATAAAAAAATGTTTTAATGGGAGCGGAAACATACGTATGGTTAACGGATACATAGAACGTCTAAATGAAATTTTAAAATCCATCACATGCGTGTTAGTCCTTTAGCGATGTTGAACCATCTGGCCCGTTAGTTCAGAGTTTAACATAATAACGTCACAGAGGAGGCGTCTTGATTCCCAACAGGCCATGCTTTGGCAACGATTTTCGATTTGAGCTTATCTTATTATCTCCGGGAAACTAATGATTTATTACGTTGTAGAAATTCATTTGTAAGATGGAATTTTTTTCAATTTATTTTAGCATATAGAGATTTTTGAATGAATTAAAATCTTGTAAAGCTTTACTTTCATGGGTCCAGATTTTGTAGACAATATTATTTAGCAAAGCTTTTTTCGCCATTATTTTCGTTTATTTTTGAAATTGAAATGATTTTCAGTACATTGATTAAAATTTATTTCACATTTGTTAAATATATTTTAACTGTTACTTTTATTTATTAACCTTCACATATTAGTATCAGTATTGTTTAGACATCTTTTAATCACTAATTAACTTAATGTCTTTTATGAAAATTGAACATAGAAAAACACAGGAAAGAATTAGTACATGAAATATCAAAACAGAAGCTATTTATTATTCTATTTTCATTACTATATAAAATTGTGGTACTTACGTAGTATCGTACCCATGCCAATCTTCGGGATAACTCGCTAAATTTGCAACCCCGATTTCGCACGTATCTTAGGCGCTGAATTGGTAACTATGTGCTTCATTTCATATTTTCTACTTGCCGCCTTTTTGAGCCTAACCGTTCGTTGATATGGTAAGCTCAAATACTAAAATATTAATTTGGGATTTGCCGGATTCTGAAGAAAATGCCATTACATTTTTACAAAAATATATTATTTTACCTGATGTTAGAGAATGTACCAGCTCTCATCCAATGAAGCTTTATTTTGGAAAAACAGAGTTTCTGGAAATGAAATGTTGCAACTTGCAATCAACACGCAGGAATAAGAGCTGGTAATATGTTTGAGGGTAACCGTATCCCGTTCAAAACAGCAGTAAGATTCATTTATTGCTGGTGCAAAGAACAGTCAAATTTTGTCAGGAAGAGCTTAATTTTTTTGAAAATAAATTAAGCATTTGAGAATAAGAAGATGGTTTTTCAAACTCAGTTCTGGTAACGATAGAAATGCTGTCTACCCAAACTGTGGTAGAACTATACAGCTTGTGCAGGGACTATACAATTAATGGTCAAATTCTGGTTTCCCACCCATTTTCTCCTGTCCTGTTCTGTATTTTTGGAATACACATAGATGTTGGAACTTTACTGGCAAAAGTTGCATTTCTTTCCAAAACATTCTAAAAATCTTAGAGCGACAGAATGCTCCATTGAAACAGCAAAACAGAACAGGTGTTGCTGCAAATACACTAAGACTTTCATGTCACTGGTACGTTTTGCATATAGTACAAATGTCTACACTGAAAAATAGCTTATGCTATTGGGTGTAGCCCTGAGTCTGCAGCCCCTTTTAGAATAAATAAAAAAACTAACATATTATAGTAATTTAATTATCTAAAACGATACACGCAAAAAAGACTAAAACTCTTATAGTTATTTTATAGCTCCGACTTTATATTCCAATATTCTTATTTTTTATTTTTATATATTTATTTCATAAGGTATTTTCTCCCTCCTTTCTGCATGCCTTCGTGGTGTAACGGTAGCATACTTGGCGCGTATTCGCGTTCCAGTCCCGGCGAGGGGACTGCACATTTTTCATGTCTCCTGTTTCCAAATAATCTAATGACTACAGTGGCGCCCGAACTAAAAAGATGGTGAATGATGATTCGTCACCACCAGGATGTGGCGATAGAGTCTCGTGGTCAGCAACATAAACAGTAACATCCTCCCCCTCGATGAACTCTTGATTCATCAAAGGTTTGGATTGTGAAGTTATCTTAAAACTAAATGTTTTTAATGTTCAACAAGTTTAAATGTTCATAGATGCAGTGTTTGCAATTTAAATTCACTGTATTCAGTTCAAAGAGTTCAGGTCATTTCTAACGGGTACAATAACTGCACAGGACGACGAAGATGATTTCCATTAGCTAAACGGATAGTACAAGCCCTTATTTTTCCATCTCGTCCTGGACGACCCCCATCTTCCCATCTGCTACAATTTATGATCTTTTTTCTTATTTTTATTTTCTTATTCTTATTTTTTACATTTAACAACATTTGATAAGTGATTTTTTGCTTACCTTTCTTGAGGATATCCACAGGAACGCTTGGAATTCTTTTCCATTTTGGTTTTTACACAGAAATTTTATTTACAGTTATTTGCAGCAATTGTATGCTTACAGAAGAACGTTCATCAAGTTTCTTGTTGACACTGCATTTTTATCAAAGTCCGCAACGCGGTAAAACAATATAACGACCATAAAAATAAAAAAGCCACGCGCTCTCGTGGTCAGTAACATAAACTGTAACATCTCGTAATCCCCAATCGCCCTTTAAAAGGGGGAGTATTTTCTTCCTCCTTTCTGCATGCTTTCGTGGTGTAACTGTAGCATGCTTGGCGCGTATTCAAGAGGTTCAGGTTCGAGTCCCGTTGAGAGCATTGCAAATTTTTCATTCCTCAGGTTATCAAATAACCTAATGACTCTACAGTTATTTTTGGTTTACTAAATTGTCGATGGCATTATAGAAGTCTGTTTCGTCATTCCTTCATTATAGTTGCTATTTCAGATAGAAACTTCACTTTCTGCTTCATTCAAGGTGAGATACAAATTCATATGTCTTATTCTCTCGTGTTTTTTTTTTTTTTTTTTTTATTGTTATTACTTTAAAGGAAGAAAGTCTATATCTGATAGTAATTGTGCCTTGACACTAAAAATTCATAAACAGAACTAGATATAGTATGAAAGCAGCAGTAATGGTTATTCTTCTAGTGTACTTAAAATATTTAATTATTATTAGAAATTTATTGAACTCTTCTATATGAAAAAGAATTCGAAGAGCTTCAGTCTAAGGAAAGGAATATAGATAAATGAATATCATAAAATATTGCAATTAGGAATTTTAACGCAATTTTCCGTCATAAAGGTATAATGAAATGGTACGCCATTAGTAAATAATTATTCTAAAATTTTACAATTATAGCTTTCAATATTATTTATATTTTATAGTTCAGTTTCGTGTTATTTTATAAACAAACAATATTCTCTATAATTTTTCTATCTGAAATTTGAATTGATGGGCACAGAATTTCAATCTAAAGGTAACATCATAATCCCTTCTTATCTACTTATCTGTAAGAATGCATTTTTTTCAATTTACTACTTATTTTTAGCCCAAACAGGCGCTAGCCTAGAAGGGCTATTAATTCAAAACGGCATTTTGCGTTGAATGTCTAAAGGCATTGTATGACTTTTCAAATTGTTGCCACCAACATCGCCCTGTATTATATTTAAAGAAATTTAATATGAAGCATCTGAAGGAATATATGTATGTTTCTTTCATTATGAAAAAACAGCGGTACCTAGAGCCAGAAAATTTTGAATAACCTAATCCTCCATTCGATCATGGGCACCTGGAAGCTCAAATTTTGAATTTGTTTTATTATCTATTTCATATTCTTTAAAATTTCAACGAATTTTTTATTTACAAACTCAATGGTTTCAAAGCGAGCAATGGCAAAACTGTACAGAAAAAACATTTTTAGCTCCAGCCGGCGAGACTGTCTGCCGGAAAATCTAAAGATGTGCTGTTTTTAAGTATTTTGTGATATTGCTGTTGATATGAATTTTATGCGATTTAAGTGCGAGGAACATGATATTTAACAAATAAAGATAGCACACGAAACGTTGAAACAAACATCCCTTTGGGCGTAATATAAAATCTGAAAGCTTTCATATATATATATATATATTTTAATTCTATAGATAATCTTAAATTGAAAAATTCCAGAATTTCAAATTATTGTGAATTTGTGGACTTGTACGTGTTTCTAAGAAAGAAGAACGGAAGAAGAATCATGGTTCCATTTCCCTAATGTATAAACATGACTACCTGTAACAGGAAGATGTTATGATATTTATTTTTTGATGTGCTTAATTTTTTATTCTTGACATGTTTACATTGCGTTTACATGACATGTTGCGAAAATTCATTGAAAAATTGAAAAAAAATTCATTGAAACCAAAAAACTCATCTTTTACCTTTTAGCAATGAAAGAAACAAGATTTCTGAGTAGAAAACTTACAAGCGGTCTGATGCTGATAAAGAGAGTACCAAGCAACGAATTTTCCTTTTGAGCACAGACTACAAAGAAAATTTTTCCCTTTAACCTCTATGGATCTGAGGAACTTTTGGTACATAAAAGGTAACATACTATCTGTGAGACTGTTTTTTAAAAAATTACTAAAAGAAGGAGCACCAGCAAAATTTGTTATGAACCCCATGGCCATGAACTGATCCATTAATCATTTTCTATTGAAACAATAATTGGTATTAATAATAGCATAGCAAAAGAGGATATAAGCACACTAAACATAAAAACTGATAAAACCGGGCTAGCTAAATAGACAGCATTACAATACAAATCTGATACAAATATTAAATATATCGTAATTACTTTTCAATTTTTTAACTATTTAGAGGAAGTTAAAAATCACCGTACTTTAATTAGCAGGCTAAGAGAATAAGTAAAGGGAACGGTAACAGTATTAAAGCAGACATATCCATTTGAACTGATTCAACCAAACTTTTAATTGCCCACTTGCAAAGAGTTTTCGGTACCTTTATGTAGTTTATCGTTGACGGTCAGACTATCCCTCCATTTTTGCCCCTGATACTGTTCACATAACTAAATTCAAAAGACTGAAGTTTTTACATTACTACTTCTAAAAAAAAAAAGCACTTTTTTAAGTAACATGAATTGTACAAAACTTACTAGGTGTACAGCAAATATTTATTGCCATTTTCTGAGATATTTAGTTTAAGGATTACATAACTAAAAATAAAGTACGAGTATCTAACGCATCGCATTTTACATTGCATTTAGAAATTTACAATCACAGAAGAAGTATACATATTTTGTACAATTTTGTTCCAGTTTTCAGTTACAAAAATTCTCGACGAATTTCCTTAATTTTCATAATATTCAGCATCTGTACTTACGTACGTCAGATTCTGACAATTCTTCCTTGAATAAAATGCGCTTGCCAGATTCAGAATTGCTGGATGAATTCAACTTATCATTGCGTTCCATTGTTACAGATGGAGGCTTGCTGCTTTTATCGTCTGGAGGCTTTGAAGCCTCACTATTGCTACTCGATGCAAGCATTGAAGGATTGCTGCTGGTAATGGCTGAAAGCTTCGGAGGCTTGCTGCTGGTAGATAATGGAGACTCGCTGACTGCTCCAAAATATTTTGTAATAATTTTTTCATGCAACTCCTCGAACATAGCTGGAGTTGATTCTGTACTGATATTATTTCGACCTGCAAAATAAGATATCAACAGCTATAAATACGCGAAATAATAAAATATATTAAAAAATTTTAAATTATAAAACTTAAGTTAAATATCCTAAATAATAATAATAAAAAAAAAACTTTCTTTCTAACCCCCTTAGGTACCGTAATATTTTTTGAGATATGTGACTGAAACTAAATGCAGGAAGCTTCTAAACCCGATGAACTTTAAATCAAAATTGTGAACAAGAAATTTAAAGGAAATCAAAATTGTGAACAAGAAATTTACAGGAAATCAATGCAATCGTACTTATATATGCCATATTTATACAATCAATTTTATCTTAACTTAAAATTTTGCTGTCTCAATGCAATTCTTTTTATTTTTAATCACATATGCCAAGAATATCTTGATAGTCACATACTTATTTTTAAATTATATGTAATGAAAGCAGTTTGACATAGAAAAGCTTCTTCCATATACTTTATTTTGTAATCTTTTAGCAAATTGGGGCAAAATAATATAGAAAGAAAATCATTTCAGTATATAGGAAAATCTTTTGCTCTTATCAGCGATGGAATACACGTGGCATCTTGTTAAAGAGTTTTGACGTACCTAATGGCGCCGGATAACGTGCAATTAAATTAAATTTCGGTTTGACCGAAAAATCGAACCCCCTTATCATTTAAAATTATAGGGCTGCTAAAAATATTGTGAAATAGAAGTGAAATATTGTTAACAACTGCACTGATATTTAATAAATTTTTAACTCGAACAATTTTTGAAATATCTCCTAAATTTGGTGGATTAATTAATTAGAAACTCTGAAATGACTTCATTTAGAAAATTATGTTTTGATCTATCCATTCAATCTCAGTACAAAGATTGAGATTCTACAAAGCGATTGCTAAGCAAAGATTCTGAAGACACTAGGTTTGTCGAAGCAGAAAGTATGAAAAATGTGTAGTGCTCTCGTTGGGATTCGAACTCCGAAGCTGCGAGGCTAGCCGGATGTGTTTTCCAGTTATTTCAGCAAGCCATGCAGTGAAGAAAGATTAAAAAACTCTACGTTCTTCCCACTTATAGAGCGACTGTGGAAGCTGGGTCCAATCCCCAACCTCGGTGGCGACAAATTGTCGTCCGTCACCTACCACTTTTTAATTTGGAAGCCAAAGGTAGAATTAAAAATTTTTCGAAGCCAGTAAACAGAAGAAATCAGAGCCGCCTTCGCCGGGGTTAGAACTCCGAATCTTTGAATTGTTAACTGTACGCCCTTTCCATTTACACCACAAAGGCACGTGATAAGGAGAGTGAAGGCTTGGTCTAGTGGTTACTTTGCAATCTTTGAACTTGAAATTCTTTGATCCTTACAGACAAACCCTACAATAAATGTACGATGAATTCGAAATCAAATATATAAATAATAAACTTCTATTCGAATTTTGAAAATTTTCAAACAAATCAAAAAGAAAAAGGAGAAAGGGTTCAAAAATTATTTTCAACTTTTCAACCAAACTTTCAAGCAACTAACCAACGAACAAACATAGAAAAATTTTAATAAAACCTTGTAGTAAGGCCTATTTCTTAACCCTTTAACTGTCAAGTTATTTTGATGATTTGGGTACACAAATTGTCAAATTTTTTTATTGCAAAAACCAAATGTTTAGTACAAAATAAAATATACTTAAGTAGTTAAAAATTGATATTTTGACGTACATGGGTAAAATTTTTAAAGTTTTGTAGCCACTGCATATTTGCTTTGAGGCGGCTGCCACTCAACATCGCAGTTGCAAAGTTCGCTTCTAGTGGAGCATTATTTTCTAAAAATGAAAAAAATTAATTATTTTCTAAAACATAAATAAATATAAGTGAATACCTATTAGTAGTTCAGTAATTCAGTCTTGTGTGGTACAACTGGAAACACTTTTCCAAGCACAAACCAACTCCACAATCACTACACCAGAATCGTGATTCCTTCCTTATCTTTTCCCCATTTTTATCCTTTTTCGAACAACACACTTTGCACTGTCTTGTAGGCTCATGGCTCATGTTTCGCAGGAGTAAGAGGAAAATGGGATATAAAATGTCGTTCAGTAAGACGGGCAGAGTTATCTATTGTAGGTGGTCTGCCAACATTCTTTTGTTCAGAAGCTGCATCATCATATTTATGTAAAAGCTCTTCTACAACTTGGATTCGAAATTCTAAAAATGAAATACGTTTCCCAACTACATTTTTATAGAGCAAATATGAGTTCCAGAGTACCTTGTCTAGTAAATGTAAAAATATCTTTTTTATAATATTTTTTCTGACGTTTTCGGATTGTTGGATGAAAGGATATTTCCTGATCACAGCGATCTACACCACCCATAGCTAGACCGTAATTAGAAACAATCTTCGGCTTGAGTATATCTCCATTTTTTATTTTTGAGGCTGACCATGGAAGTATCATGAATACTGCTCATCAAACACACATCCTTCACCTTCGGTTGAAGAATCTAAATCATCTATATAACGTTTCAAAGAACTGGAGGCTATTTTACAACAAAAAGACCCCATGCACTTTGAACCAAATAACCTCTAACCTTTGAAATCTTCAGTAAAGTGCTGTCATCTATTGAACTGAGCACACATTAACTTTTCCCGACATACAGACGGGTTTGACAAAGAGATGAAGCCGAAATAAACGTCTCCCGATATATATTCGGGTATAACAATACGATGCACTCAAAAAAAAAAAAAAAAAAAAAAAAAAAAAAAAATTAAAAAAATTACCCCGAATAATACTCGGGCGTGACATTTTCGAACACCAGTGCTGTACCCGAGATTATCTCGGGCATGACAGTTAAAAGGTTAATTAAGAAGAAGGGTTTTCCAGATTCCTATTTGAATAGACCTATTCATGTATTTCGTCAAATAAGATTTCTGGAAGACTCGTTATTTTAAGCGAGTTCGAGTGGAATTGAGCCGAAATTTAGATACAAAAATTCTCAGCAACCAACTTTTCAGCAGATAGACATTTTACTATGTAACTATAACACGATATAAATACTAACTGTATTGTATTGTTTAATATCAGATATTAAAATAAATTTTTAATGAAAGTAATCTATTCAAAAGAATATGATCTTGAGAACAAATTAACATTAGCAAATACGGTAGACACTCTATTACCCATCACTCTTTCAACTATCAGTTTCTATTATCTGTTCACCACTCAGTTCTTCGGCAAACAGAATGAATCAACCGAAAAATAAAGAAAGTGAGGCTATATTATAGCATAAATTATGATTATTTTGTCATCGTATTCAGAACGAAAAGCTAAAATATTTTTTAAAGAAAACAAGGATACACGCCTATTGTTAAATAAAACTACACAAAAATGTTCACGATAAATTCTTCTGCAAAATCGGTGATTGCAGAATATATTCTTTATGACTTTACTAGGCGTTATTTAACGTTTAGGATGTAAAACGTTTAATAAAGAAAATTCTATTCTTATTTACTTGCCTGAAATTAATGTCATGATACATATTAGTATTTTATATTATCTAGGTTTTGGCCACTGAAGAACGATAAGAAATAACAATACCACATTTTATTTTTGAAATAAATTGAAGATTAAAACACAATGGGGGGAATGGTATTTGGTATTATTGTGACTGACGGCTGTTTTTAATTTATTGTAACATTATATTATATTTTTATTGTGCATAATAATGCTCAAGCTAAGGATCAATAATGCCACCAAATTTCAATTCTTGTTGATCTTTTTTTTTTTCCATACTACTGAAAATACTGTTGTAAAAACATATCTTCTTTATCGACTGCTTATATCTGGCGGTGAAGTGAGAAGAATTTCTTTTATTGTTTTCTTCTGTTATCCATGGCGATGACGATTTCGAATAGTACGACGGATAAGGGATGATGGTCGTTTCACTGAAAATGTATTCATTCAAAAGAAAAAAGTCATTGATTTCCCTTTCAAAGTAAATTTGTGTTGAAGATTAATAACAATAGAATAAAATAAGTTTTATTTTAAGAAATCATTTAAATGCCCAGATATATAATACTTTAAATAGTCTAAAATCTATGCCAATGAAAAAGTTCGCAGAAACGAAAAATATTCAAACATTAAATATATGCTGAGTTTTAGAAAATACATAATATAACCAGAACTTGTCCACGTTTTCAATTCACGTTTTAGTAATTTTTTAGTTTCTCAAAGGGATTTGAGTCCGAAGGACTATTATTTTCGTTTTGGCATTTTGCGTCGGACTCCTATAAATGTCGGTTCACTTTTCAAACTGTTGCCACAAAATGTTAGAGTCCTGCATTATATTTGAAGAAGTTATATAATGAAAAATCTGCATAAATGTATGTATTTCTCGCATTGTAATAAAACAATGGTATCTAGAGCCATCTAATTTTGAATGACGTAATCCTACTGCAAATATGCGCATCTGAAATCCCAAATTTGAAATTTGTTTTATTATCGATTTCATATTTTGTAAAACTTTAACGAATTTTTGAGTAACAAACTCAACGATTTAAAAACGAGCAATGGCAACACTCTGCAGGAAAAAAAAAACCTTTTTATCTCCAGCGCGTCGAACTGTGTATCGGAAATCCTAACGATATGCTCATTTTAAAATTATTTCGCGACATTGCTATTGAAATAAATTTTATGGTTTAAGTGCAAAGAACATGATATTTAAAAATAAAGGTAACTCACAAAACGTTAAAAAAATGCCTCTTTGGACGTAATTTAAAACCTGAAACATTTCAGATTTTTTTAGTCCAAAGGGATTTCAGTCCCGAAGGACTATTGCTTTCGTTTTGGCATTTTGCGTCGGACTCATAAACGTCGGTTCACTTTTCAAACTGTTGCCACAAAATGTTAAGAGTCCTGCATTATATTTGAAGAAATTAAATAATGAAAAATCTGCATAAATGATTGTCTATTTCTCGCATTGTGATAAAACAATGGTACATAGAGCCATCGAATTTTGAATGACGAAATCCTACTGCGAATATGGGCATCTGAAATCCCAAATTTGGAATTTGTTTTATTATAAATTTTATATTTTGTAAAACTTTAACGAATTTTTGATTTACAAACTCAATGCTTTAAAAGCGAGAAATGGCAACGTTATATATAAAAAAAAAAATACTTTTATCTCCAGCTCGCGAGACTGTGTATATCGGAAATTCTAAAGATATGCTTAATTTAACATTATTTTGCGATATTGCTCTTGAACTGAATTTTATGGTTTAAGTGCAAAGAACATGATATTTAATAAATAAAGGTAACACTCAAAACGTTAAAAAAACGCCCCTTTGGACGTAATTTAAAATCTGAAAAATATCAGATTTTTTTTTTTTTTTTTTTTTTTTTTTAAGGTAAATAAGATAAATTTCTACCTAATGTCTCAAAAATTTTCTCAGAGGTTGAGAACGAGGATAGTTTCTAAAATTGCTTTGTAACTGTTCTTCTATAAACACAAATGCCGACCAGCTCTAAAAGTATTAATTAACAGAGCACATGAAAAGTTACAAAGAAAATATACATCAGAACAGAACAAAACATAAACTGAAACAAAACACCTAACATTAAGAATTACATTAACGTTAGAATTACGGAGCTATGATAATGAAGAGTTTATCCTCATCGTAGTTTCTCTCAGTCGTGAAAAGTGGCATGCCCATATTCGTAGTAGGATTACGTCATTCAAAATTCGATGGCTCTGTGTACCGTTATTTTATTACAATGCGAGAAATATACATACATTTATTCAGATTTTTCAATATTTAATTTCTTTAAATATAACACAGGGCGATAATACTTTGCGGCAACAGCTTGAAAGTGATTTGCCGTTTGTAGTGAATCGATGCAAAATCGCAAAACGAAAACAATAGTCCTTCAAGGACTTTGGACAAGGAAAAAAAAAAAAAAAAAAAACTGCTGTGTACACCGCATGACTTCCTTGTACGGAATATTAAATTATGCGCATTTTTTCTTGCATTTCATTTAAACTTATTGGATAGAATTCAATCTACTTCGTCGATAGCGCATAAGATGCAATAGAATAAATGCACTCTTTAAAATTCACTATATTTGTTTACCACAACGACACTCTGGCGCTAGGTTCACTTAACAGCGTTATATTTCGTTCATATTATAACTCAGAATGCACAAAATTTATATCATTTGAAGAATTATCTAATCGTTGCCACATGTTCTATTCAAATATTATAATAAATCTAGAACGATGTATAAAAGGAATTAAGAAAACAAAACAAAAACGAAACACTTTTTCACAGACGATCCAGTATTTCTCATTCAATTAATTCAGTTCACACTTCGTGACAAGGAAAAAATACATAAAAACTCAAAATACCTATATTAAAAATTACGAAGTAAATCTTAAACACTTATTTCCTCGAAAAAATTCCAGATGCAAAGCTTAGTCTCTCTAGATTGGCAACAAATCTACTATTCTGCTGTTTCAAATGTAAACAAATATGTCAGCCCTGTTATTTAAAAAGTAGGCTTAACTGCACTTAAACAGCTTTTAAATTGTTAATAACTCTACAAATATTGCTTGCAGATTTCCTAAAGGCATAAAAACCTTCACTGAAAGATAAGAACAACATAATTCGATTATATTTAAAGAAAAAAATGCACAATTTACAAACATATAAGAGTAAAGAAACGGGGATCACTGAGCCGGGTAACAGAGCGGATCTATATATATAAATATCTTTATATACGTTTGGTGCGACCCATTGCAACCAAAATACCTACAAGTGCACATCTATATGTTATAGCAGTCTTATATACAAAATTAAAGATTTACACATGCCGGAAATGAAAAATATGAAATATGTATGGGTATTTATGCATGTGCTTGCAAAAAGCATGTATCTGCCTTTAACAAAATACATAAATATTCATTGAATTATTTATAGATGGATTTGAAATGAAGAATTTATTCATTTATAAACAACTGTGAAAGTACTGTGAAGAAATCTAATTATTAAATGTATCTAATTTATAACGATTATAAATGTTATCTGAATATATAATAACCTTAATATTGAACTGTAAACATAAATTGAAATCCTGTTGACAAATAACATTATAAAACTATTTAAGCAAGAATTGTTCGTACTGGAAAGCAATCTGTTAAAAGGCATTGTAAAGCAAATGCTATGAGATGCGCACTTAAGAAAGAGTTTTGGAATATGTATTGTTGAAATTAATGGTAAAAAAAATCTGATAAGTATAATTAAAAGAATTATTCCCCTTACATTTTATAATAACTCGGTTACAAGTTTTAAATAATACTTAAAAAAAAAAAAAAAAAAAAAAAAAAAAAAAAAAAAGTATTTTATTCCCTTTCAGAAATGTTCAGAGAAAGTCAAGTACTATTTAAAGTATTTCGCTAATTCCTAATAATTCTCTAATTTAAAATGAACCGAATAAAGCATTCATTATAAATTGTCTTACATTTTTCTATATAAAAATGCCTCAGAAGCCAAAATATCATGTCATATTTAAGAAAGTACTTTAGGAAAAAGCTCTATAAATAGAAAAGAAATAATGCATAATTTTAATTGAATAATACAATAAACTTTGATCTTAATTTTTGTACCTTAACCGAATAAAATTGAATTATCTTAAATTTTTTTCTAATGAAATTTTCTAACGACAACTTGTGAAAATATTTCATTCAAATTAAACCATTCTGAGAAAACTGTCCTGTGAAAAGTATTTCATTTAATTCCGTTTAGAATGAAATGTTGTTTTCATATACTTTGGACTCTGAAGTGTTGTAGAAAAAGAAAATATATACATTTATAAGTATATTTACGAGACGTAATTACAAAATATTTACATCCGAACGCATCAAATCCCTTTGAACTCAATGGTAAATGACCCAATGTTTTGGTCACCACGTAGGAATCGCCAGTGCTTCAGAGCAGTGTACGGGAGAAACCTGTTTAGGGCCCCTCCATCTTACTTCCTACCTCCATGTCTGAAACAGATGAACAATGGAAAGCAACACTGCGAAAATTTCGAGGATGCACTGTTCGATCCAGACGAACACTGCACACTGATTTAAACCTTGATGCATTCCATTAGGATGCTAATTATTAATTTGTATATATAAGTTTGTGATGAAATTTTAAAAAGTTTCACATAATTATATAATTATTGATACACAATAAGACTTCAATAAATAGAATTAAAATACAAACCCTTTCTTTCCGTTAAGTAGCATTGCAACACGTGCCAGATAACGGCTAGTAAACAATAAAATGATGCAACAGCAAATAATAAAACAAATCACAATACCAAACCTAATTTATCAGCTATTACGAACGGAATGCAAGTAAAACACGAAACTGGCAGAACAGTCTGCATGATTCCAGCATCTGAAGCTTTTATCAGCCTTTTTCATCTTAAACTATAAATGCTGTGAAACATCTAAGTAGTATTTCGCGTGTTCTTATTTTGCTATTATATATACTGTACTACATATTTATAAACTGAAAATGAATAGTAATGATCTTATTTTTACTTACTTTCAATTCCCTCTAAGACGAAGTCATAGATGGACTCCGATAGTTGGCGATCAGGTATCCATTTGACTTCCGAAGATTCTCTATTCATCTTTTAAAAATCAGTGTCGTAGTTCACTTATTAAATATAGCTGATGAAGGCACTCAGTATACAAGAACTTGTAGGGTTTAACCAGACAACTTCTAAATAACAACTTCTGAATGGCCTTTGGGTTTTACATGCTACATTCTTTGCTACAAGGCATGCCAATCTATTGTAGTCTCCGTTTATAGGTGACAAAGAGCGCTATAGCATGTCTTATCGCGATTCAGCCATTCAGACGGAACAGGAATCTTTCTATTAGGACAAAAGCGTCACTTGCACGATACTTGTGCAAACTGTGAATAACATGCCTATATGTTATGTTAGTGAAGATGGGATTAAAATATTTAATGGTAATTGAATCTGACTGTAGAAACATTAGTGCGTTCCGTCATTTGATAGGCCTTTATCGAGCTTAAAACACATCTGTCATCTTTTCTTCACGAAATATTAAACATGTAATTACACGTTTTTATTTAAAGTATTTTTTAAAATATTGAATTTAGAATTTGTGACATCCTAGAAGTTCAGCATCCGTTTACGATTGATTTTATCGTTTCAATCTAATGCGTGAGTAATTCTATATTATTTTGAAAATTGATTGCCTAGTACCAGAATTTTGAATTATTTAATATTTACTTACCTTGGGTTTATAATAAACTTTCAAAAATATTTTGCATGAAATGTCTTTTTATAATAATTCCTTTTCCTACTTAACCGAAACGCCAATTATTTTTCAGAAGTTTGCAATTTTAACGCACATTTTTTTAAAAAAATATTTGCAAAATCTCTCCCATGAAACGTAAGCAGATATTAAAAAATTTACGCGGTATTTCTCAAAGAGATGGTCTCAGTGCATCTAAATAACAGTTGTGCATTTTAAACAGCATGAAGAAATCGTTCTTGCCAACACTATGATACAAATGAGGCAGGTTTTGGAAATGAAAGATAAAATTTATTATAACTATGTAATAATCTGATTTTATTATAACAATAATTTATTATAAACTATGTTATAAAATATGCTATTTTATAAAGGGAATCAAACTATTAAAATGCAACTGCAGTAATATGCAATTTCTTGAGCGTACACCATATCTTTTATCTAGCTCTCATTATTAGTTATGTAATAAATAACTTGCCACCAAACAGTGCGAAATTTATATTTCTCTTTACATTATAAGGTATTTCTCCCACCTTCTTGGAGTGCCTTCGTAGTGTGGTGGTCTGCACACTGGGCCAGTATTCTAGAGGTCCGCGGTTCGATTCCCGGCGAAGGCGTTGTTAATTTTTCATCTTTCCTGCTTTCCAAATATTACTTAATGACTCTACAACATAACACTGAATTTAATAAAGTCAGGAAATAAGATTTGGAAATGATTGTTACCATGTAGTTTGTCGAAGCATTTCTGTACATAATTTTAAACCGGAAATGGTTGTAATGGCAGCGTAACGTCTCGTGATGAAGGAAAAGTAAAGATTAGGTTACACAAGCTTTTAATGCCAAAGATACGTATTTTGTTCTTAAAAAGTTTAAATGATAGAGAATTAACTTTAATCATACGATCGCTATTGTTTACTATTTTATGACGATTCTAGTGCCACGTAAGCAAAGTATTCGAATTCAATTAATTTTTTGCCAAACTGATATTTTTTTCCCAAAAAAATGTCAACTGGTAAGCCATTATTTAATATCCAGACTATATTTAGGCCCTTTAATTCAAAATCTCAGTTTGCAGGCTTTTTAGACTTCTGCTGAGGCGCACAATAGTAAAGACATTATACGGAACTCGAGTATAGGAGTAAAGTCATGTTTAGGCACGGTTTATAATCTACTTTTCAACAAAACAAAACAAAACAAAACAAAAAAAAAAAAAAAAAAAAAAAAAAAAAAAAGACGATAGGTCAAATTAATAGCAAAAAGGTTTAAAAAGGGAAAAGTAAAATCTAATTCGTTTATTAAAGAAAAAATCTGAAAAGTTTCAGATTTTAAATTACGTCCAAAGGGCATTTTTTTAACGTTTTGTGTGTTACCTTTATTTAATAAATATCATGTTCTACGTTTTCAAACTATAAAATTCAGTTCAACAGTAATATCGCGAAATTAATTTTAAAATGATCATATCTTTAGAACTTTCAATACAGAGTCTGCGCGCTGGAGATAATTTTTTTTTTTTTTTTTTTTTTTTTTTTTTTTGTGTGTGTGTTGCCATTGCTTGCTTTGAATTCGTTGAGCTTGTTAATCAAAACTTCTTTAAAGTTTTACAAAATATGAAATAGATAATAAAAGAAATTCCAAATTTGGGTTTTCAGATACCCATATTCGAGTGGAAGACTACGTTATTCAAAACTTGATGTTTCTAGGTACCATTATTTTTTTCACAGTGCGAGAAACATACTTACATTCATGCCGATTCTTCATCATTAATTTCTTAAAATATAATTCAGGGCTCTAATACTCGGTGGCAACAATTTGAAAAGTGAAACGCCGTTTCTAGTGAACCAACGCAAAATACCAGAACGAAATTAATAGCCCTTCTAAATTGCCCCTTTGGGCTAAAAATCAAAAACTCATACTGGTATTTTATTTCATAATTTGTCTATCATTTTATCTAAAAATTTAGTTTTAGCGTAACGTATGGATTGCAATATCTGCTTTTGTAATTAAAAAATATATTTATTTCAGAATTCAAAGATGACAAGAAAGGTGACTTTTGTAAAACATGTTACCCTTACCAGTTAGAAGTGGTGTTAGCAAAGAAGGGCTAAGACATGAGCTCCAGCCTCAATTGAAACTGATCGATCATTACGAAATATTGTATGGTCCAAATAACTATTGATGATAAGAAGTTCCTTGCAATGCTAAAAGAAATATAAGGACATCGTCACGCGCATAAAATTCAGCAGATGGTGATAAACTAATGAGATGAGATTACTGCCTGAAATTCTTTATCAAAGACTTCAGGTGTTATATAAGCAAGGAGAAAAATTTTAGGCGACGTTCATTAATACAAAATTACTTAATTAATTAATTACAAAATTACTTAATTAAATATTAATACATAATACATTAATACAAAAGCAAAAAGAAATGATACAAAATTTGCATGGCGCCGAAAACAAAATACATAATCTGTAGATAATGAATTATCTACAGATTAATATTTAAGATGACCACAGGCCGCCTCACATAGTTACGAAAATTATTGACACGAGCGACGCTATTGTTTTTGAATTCCTAAGCTTCAAATGAAAATTGTGTGGCAGGTGATGGAAGTAGACAGGAAATTGTGACAAAAAAACCTTGTAACAAACCATACCATAACAGCAGGTGGTTTGTCTTAAGATGGTATGCTATTGGCTTCAACTGTGCAATCAAAATACTGAACAGGTGTAGAGAAGGATTCCTGTAGTTTTCAAATGCCTTAGCCAACAAAGATATCTTAGGCTTTGGAATGTGCTTTCAGAAAGTTATTTACACAAAGGAAATGAAGAAGGATGTTCTTTATACCTTTTAGGAAATGGATTTCAAGGCTGAAGCAAACAAAGAACCTCCTTTCTTTGGTTGATTGTACCTTTTGAGACTTGCAATAAGTCCCTTATCCAGAGATGATGCCTGAACTTAGCTAATACATGTTTATGTTACATGTTTATTTAATACTTCGCTAGATGTTTATTTCTCAATTTTTTTTATCCAATGGCAGATTGTGAACAGTTATAGTGTAACACAGTCCATTAATCTATACAAGGCCAGATGTGGTAGTCTCTTTATTAAGAAGGAACCTAAAATAGGTGGGTCACCATCGCCACCTATGAAGGGACGGCTTCCCTAACCACTAAACCGTCTCGGCGGTTTATTTCTCAAATTTAATCATTGTTTACTGTTAATCAAACTGAGTGTTTTTAAAGAAATAAATTTATTGCTTATTTTTTTAAATCAGTGGGTGGTTACCCAGCAATGGGTTCGGGAACAATTTTGTTGTATTGCGAGAAATTTGGAAGTTAATACCTTACTGTTTAATCACATGTATGTCTAATTGCAATCAGGAGTAAATTTATAATTAAGAATTAAATGTCAGCACCAGCATTATTATTCATAATTTCTTCGCTAATAAGTCTTTCCGTTTAAAGATATGCTCCTTCCTTCTATCATACCAAATATATCAATGTGAGTCGTGAATTATTGCAAATATAAGACATGCGGAATGGGAAGCTAAAAGGTTTGGGAGATAGTGCCTCAAACTATTATGTTTTATGTAGTATATATTATTGAAGGTAATTAAAATGTCTTTAATTTACAGTGTACTCAGATGATAATCATGAATATTTATTAGAGTATTAATGTAACTGTTAAAGATGTTTCAAACGGGGCATAAATCCCTTCGAGATTGATTATTGTTTTCCTTCTTTACCCTCCTTTAGGGATCGTAAGTAGCTTAAAAAACAACTCATGGGTTAGATGTTCCTTGGTACAGAACTTGTACAAACATTTTAATTTAGTTTATTTTTACTAAGTGATGTCAACTAACTGAAACGCGTCTGAAAGGTCTACCTTATCTGATACCTTTTTAAATATAACTAAGAGATATATTTTAAGCAGGCCAACTCTTCAGAAGGCTACTTGTGCGATGCCTGTTTATTTCTTTCGCAGCATTGAAATGAAAAAGGTTTTTGTTTATTTGATTAAGGCAAAGCACTCGAGGGTTGTCTGCCTAAGGGAAAGGAACCCTTTGTGGAGAAATTTCTGAGGGAAACACACGAAGAAAATCACGAAAACGCCCATGCAGCCAGTGATGAACTGTGCAACAAATAGACTTTTTTAACGCATTATAATTTTGATTTTAACCTCTAAAAGACAGGTTTCAAAATTATTTTCCTTTGTTTTACTAAAATATAACTGTAGCAAGCAATATTTTTTATTCGTAAAACTATTAGGTAATTATATATTACTCAGTCGATTTTGAAGGCTGACCACCATTGTTCGGAGATTCCGCCAATCATGCCTGAACGGATGCTTCGTTATTTAATAAACAACCACATATCTCTCTTTACTTACTTTTATTATCTAAATAATCGATAAATAGAAATTACAACTCAGCACATTGGGGAGGGGGCAGAGTCGTAGCTAGGGTTTTCAGCGCCCCCCTACTGCTTGCCAAAGATGGAAAACATTTAATTCTAAAATGTCGTAACATCAGTTTGGCGCCCCTTCGATTCTGCGCCCGGAGACAGATGCCCCCTTGCCCCCCTCTAGCTACGCCCCTGGGGGGGGGAAACCGATATAAACAGTAATTGAAGCTTTTAGGTTAACTGACAAAGTAGTTCATTAAAACGTGCCCCAGTTATTCCGATTGTTAAAAATTCCTTTAGAACACTATGAGTACAAGGTTACTGACGGTAATGGTTCCAATCTGTTACTGTTTTGTCGGCGATATCCAGACGTTCTTTTCCCCAGTCAACAGATGTTAATTCTCTGTACCAGCTATAAATGAAACAAATGTGATTTTACTTTCCTTTTCAAATGGATATTTTTTGTGACAATTTTTCACAATTTCCATCGACACTGTTTATCCAGTTTCAAATAGAGCAGCATATCGTGTCCATTAATATATACTTTAATGACAGGATCCCATACCTTCCAAAATAATAAACTACTTGCTGTTCTGTAGGAGGCAGGTGCTTTCTTTTCAAAATGCAACAAAAAATTTACAGCAGCATCAACTAATTAATATCTTAATTCATAAAAAACAAAACGTAGCTATCGAAAATCTGTTGAGATTACTTCAGACAAAAGCTCAGACGTAATGAGTATAATGTGACATCACGCTTATCCATACATGGACCTTATAAGAAATAGATTAACCCAAATGGGTGTTCTCCCTCATCTGACGCGTTCCCGGCTGTCACCTTGATCACACCCGGAGGAGTAGGGACGACTTGCAGAAATTTAACAGTGATTACCTATTGCAGCGTGTATAACTGTCAAGAAAAAACTGGTTGTAGCGCCTCATTTCACAAATTAGAATTTCTCCATATTTTTATTTTTGAAAATGAGATTGATTTTTAAAAATTTAGCATTTTTATCAAGCATAATTAGCCTTCCAAATAATTATAGAGCTATTGCATGTTTTCAGGGGTGGATATTTTTTTAGCTTTTCCTATGCTGTAAGGAAATTTGTAACTACTTCTTTTAGAAAATATATTTTTAATCTCAACTAACAGAAAATTTCAAACAAGCAAATTTTATGCTTTTTCTTGGTGTAAATAAGTACAAGATACTAAAATATTTAAAAACGAAATTTTGAAAGTTTTGTTTAAAATTCTAAATTGTGATGCTTTTTTAAATTTATAGATGAGTATTATAGCACAGTTTCTATAAAGGAATTTTATTTCAATTATATTTCATAATACATCATAGTGATAAACACTTTTGACTCCTTAATTTTTATACATTTTATTCTAATATGAAAATTGTATTTAACCGTAATAATTAGTTTTGTTTGTATTTTACAGTGATTATTTTTTAAATTTATTTTTAGTTCTGCATAAGATTTTTTTTTTTTATTTACGATTGATTTAATTAGCTCGAAGCGGCATTTTGTGCTGTTTCACTATAAATGTCCGTATCTCCTTGCAAATTGTTGTTACCAAATAATATCGCCCCGTATTATATTTAAAGAAATTAAATAATGAAGAATCTGCATGAATACATGTATGTTTCTCGCACTGTGACAAAAACGACGGTATCTAGAGCCATTAAATTTTGAATAATGTAATCCTCCACTCGAACATGGGCATCTGGACGGCCGAATTTCGAATTTGTTTTATTATTTATTTCATATTTTGTAAAACTTTAACGGATTTTTGATTAACAAATTCAACCCTTTTAAAGCGAGCAATGGTAACACTGTACGGAAAATAACATTTTTATCTCCAGTGCGGAAATTCTAAACATATGCTGTTTTCAAATGTTACGGAAGATGTTTCAAATGCGGTTTACGGGCGAAGAACAGGATATTCAATAAATATAGGTAACACACAAAACGTTAAAAAAAGGTTCCTTTTGGGCATAATATAAAAATCTGAGTACTTCTAGATTTTATCTTTCCCCCCCCCCCTTCATTACATTCAGAAAATTTTATGCTCCGAATTTTATAAATTACTAAAATAATTAATCCACTTTAATGTTAATAATTTAATGATGATATAATCAAATAAATAATCGTTTTGTAATGTTATTATAGTTTTGAAAATCTCTGCCTGAAAATTTTCATTAAATTAAAAAAAAATTATGAGACCTTGTTTAATTTTACCTTATTTATTTCAAAGCATTGCGTACTATCAATCTTATTTAATTTTACTTTATTTTTACGCAAAATTAAGTTAATAAATTTTGTGCTTAGAGTTTTTACCGTTTTACCAAATTAAAGATGTTTGTACAAGATAACGCGTGAAAAAAATGCGCGAAATACAGTAAAGAGTGCTTTAATGAGATATATTACATCCTATTTGGAAAAAACTGTGGCTTTCATAATCTCATCACTATACAAAGTATCACATTTAATAATTAAAAAGAGTTATGTGATACAAACGCAATAGGTTTCAGTGTTAAAGTAAACCAGATTGTCCCTACTCTTTCTTGCGGACATGTCGGTGAGGCGCGCCTCGCCGATTGGGTTAGTCTATCTCTTATAAGGTGCATATACCCATATGAGACTTAAGATATGGAAAAAAAAAACTTTATATACTGGCAACAGAATACAGAAAAATAACGATAAATATTTTGGAGAATAGTAAACCAACGTACGAATAGTAAACCTGCTGAATATTATTAGTTATTTCAGGTCCAAATTCCGGTGAATAGGCTGGTTGTTTGGGAGTATCGCGCTTTTTCCCTTGTATAACTTATATACTAACTAATTTTCCTTAAAACATCCTCCATAAAGGCACCCCACCTTCTTTTAGGCAGATAGCCATCACGTGCTTTCCATAATCTAAATAATCCTATTTCGAGGAATTTTTTTATTTGAAGTAGACTATATAACATGATAATAAAAAATATGAGCATAAATATGAGCTCTTGTAACAAGCTTGGCGTGAAAATATTCTGTAATTGCCATGTATGTGCTTTTGATAAGAATTTTAAGCCAATAAATAGGAATAAATAAATTTCGTACATGGCAGATAATTTTCTACGCGACTGAGTGGCTACGGCCACTGAATATTGGTAATTCAACCCAGGCGTGAATCCTAGTGAGAGGTCTAGCTGCATGGATGTTTTTTGTGAATTTCCCCGAATATGACCTAAATACTACCAGTTTTCCTAGAAAAGTTCTCCACGAAGATATGCTTCCGTTTTGCTGAGTAAAACTCCTTAATCCTGTGCTTTGAAATTCTCGGTTGCTCATTTCAGTTATTTCAATTCAACTGATTTTAAGCATGTGATAGACTTAGTCTTTTCAAAAGATGATTTTATACTATCCCGTTTACATAAGCTATCAATTAAAAAGTTTTTCCCGAAAATTTCACAGTGAAAAGTAAGTTTCTTTTATGTATTTTTTTATATCATGTGAAAATTATGATCAGTAATTTCAGTAATGTAGAATAAACATTACATCATAAAACGCATTTTGAGAAAAATCTAAAAGTTAGGCCAATTTGCTGTCTTGCGAAATAATCTTGTAGTTTAAGAATTGCAATTTATAACAAAGTTTTCCTGTTTAGGCTAAGGAATATACATTGTGATTACATAAATTCTTTAATCATAATAAATAAAACCCAAAACTAAAGTGGGAATGATTTGTGTTTTGTATTAGCTTTCGTAAAATTCGGATAACAATCCAAAGTACGTACTGTCCAATAAAGTAATTCTTTATTAATTTATATCTTTATTTATAGTGTGCTCTATTTAAATTTTAAATTGCATTATTTACTTTTGTAGTATTTTTAATTATTTATTTGATAGTATTTACAGCTGTCATTTCAAGAACATTGGTAGGAGATATACATAGCCTATCTTCTAATATCCTACGAATAAATTCATGAGACGAGTAGTCTTGGGGATAGTAAATCGTTTGTAAGGTGGAAAGCGTCTGCATATAGTTTTTATGTACGCAAAACCTTTATTTAAAGGATACATAAATAGTAGTTTAAAGTTTACTATTTGTTTTCTCAGCTTAACGATGACACAGTATATAACAGTATGACACGTTTAAATTAAATTATACGAATACTTAAATAAACTTAAATTTAAGTATTTTGTAATTTTTATAAATAAATAAATAAATGGATGGGTAATAACCCCTCCTTAAAATTTGTTAGTCTCAGTTGAAATTCTAAGCCATTGTGTATCATTCTATAAAGTGTTAACATAACATCAGTATTTTTGCTACTGCTTGTGGTAATTTCCTTCACAATATATTGCATTCTTTTACCTCTACCTATGTCTGTTAATGAAGACGTTTTGACATGGATATTTGTTACCAAGGAACATCACCTGTTATTAACGAAAATTAGCTATCACTGGCAGTTATCTACGTTAAATGTTTTTTTTAAGTCCATGGTTGCTAAACAACAGGTTTTATATGATAGTCTGTTCCGAGTTCTAGTGCTGATTCTACTTCCGAAGTTTGAGGAGAGCAATTGCATAAAGATTTCGTGGTTTTCTCTTATACGTTAATAAATAATGAGCCAATTTCTATTGGAAAGCCCATTATGAAGGCTTCTGTCCCTATATACAAATCTCAATGTGTTCCGCTACACTGAAAATAATGCAATGTAATCCAATACAATTGAGAAAATTATTATTATTATTATTTATTTATTTATTTTTTTTTTTTGTTAACATATCTGTTCCGTCTAGACTGGAGAGTGGTTAGTGCCGTACCGAAGGGCCCTGTTTCGAATCCCGGAGAAGGCAAGAATGTTTGTAAACGTAATAGTGTCTCTGCTGCAGTGGGGGGGGGGGGACTCAAAATACACGGGAATAGCAATTATCCTTTACCTGCTCCACCTTTGTGTAGTACTGAGAGAATATGATCAGCTTGCAACCTATTCAGACTTGTAGTAATATTATTTTATTTAGTTGCTTTTTGGTAACTTTTTTTGTTACTCGGAATTTTGGGCTTGGTTTCCGTGAATACCTTTTAAATTTTTTAATTAAATGTGTTTTTGTGTTTTGTAATTTTGGTATTCCAGCTACGTTACTGTCTTGGGGGACCGGTTGGGTCGTTGGATGTTTTCGTTTTTGGTATGTATAGAGACATCTCTTTATACCATAAAGGCCACTCTCTGGCTAGGCGGGTGAGATGTTCTCATTAACGTACCTTCTCCACCTTAGGTATTACAGGTGTGATCGAATCGTTGCGCTAGCAATCGACTGCTGTGGATTTCCGTCATTTATTAACAAAATACAAATACATTTACAATATTTACAGGGGTTACATGCCCGATACATTCTATAATGGACTATTACAGGCGAACTACAATGTATGGTGTGTTACATACAAATTTTACTATATTCCTTATACCTCGTAGACAGTAATAGTCTGTAAACAGGGCCATGTTTATGCTTGGTCCGGAAGCTAAACTCCTCTAGAGAGATTTTTTTTGTAGGGAAAGAGGGGAAGAAGATCCTCGAACGCACTCTCTCGGAATTACATCAGGCAGGGCATTCTTTTCTAACAAGGAATAAAGAGCTTTATTTATTATTGGTCAAAGGAATATACGTCAGCGAAATTCTGCAAAAAAAGATCTGAGATTATTCTCAAATACAGGTATCAATTGATGTCATTACTTCCAAGAAGCAGTAACGCAGATAGGGGAAGACAAGGGGGGCATTCAGGAAGTATTTTTCTTTTACCGTTGCATTTCGGCAAACAGGAGACGAGGGGTTGCGAAATCTTCATTTGTCCCCGAGCACTAAAAACCACAGCAAAGCCTCTGTTGAGAAGTGTTATGCCTCTGCTGATTCTGCGATGGAGGGGGAATGTTTCTGTCTAAACTTGCCAACGAATTCGCGCCTTTACGGCGGGGCTACTCATAATCAGAAAGTATCCAAAAAGTCTAGTTCCCAGACTAAAATATATTCAAAGTATTTCAGCTAGACTGGAAGAATCTATTGCCTTGAAAAGCAATTTATAATTCTCATTACAGCTCCTATGTCAAAAATGTTGAAAAAGTAAATAAATTTGCTTTTCCAACATTTTAGTACTTCTCAGCAGTAAATAAATTTGCTTCCTTTTCCTGCAAATAGAAAGAACCAAAGACAGATTGGCTCTTTCACAGTACCTAAGATCAGTTGTATATCTGGTCAAGGAGCAAACACGCAGAACTTGTAAACAAGATTTCACAGATCATTTGTATACATAAATTTACCACAAGAAAATTTGGTTTCTTTAGCATTTTATAAAATGTTTTGTGAATACTGTCACCATTGCCCTTAATATCAAATATTTATAAGGAAACTGAACGCAGGAACTGCTAGTTTTAATAATTATATGGAAATTAAACAAAGAAAACCAACTTTTTAAAACTATTCTTACAATTTCAGGTGGTTTTCTCGTGTAAGTGTTGAACATGAGCCAGTTTCCCTAGAATATCCTGCATGAAGGCATTCCTCTCCTTAAACAGATAGCCCTTGTGCGATTTCTTCTATTTCAGTAACCTAAGTTCTGACAACTGCATCCATCTCTTTATTTAAAATATAAGAATTATTAAATTTCTTCTCCCACCCCTTATTTTTTTTAAAGAAATACTGCAAACATAAAATTACTTTAAAAATCCTTTTTAATGTTCGAAAGTTAAACTAATGGTGAATGGGAGAGATTTATATTCATGTTGTAGTATGATAATGTATGTAATTATATTCAATTTTTTGGCCCTTTTAAATATTTTATCAAGTTGAAAAATTAGATAATACTATTTAAAATAATACTAAACATTATTAATGCATGTCTAACTTTAAATGTCAAATTCTGATCACATGAGTCATAAAAATAAATAAAATTATGTCTTCGGTTATTCCACTAATTTCGGTTTAATTTGATTTATTTAATCACGAAGGAAAACACGTGAGGGCTATCTCCCTAAACGGAAGGAATGCCTTCGTGAAGGACTTTATAAGGGACACTGGCTTGTATCCACGTTACGCATGGGGAAAACCCCGAAAACGCCCATGCAGCCATTCCGTTCGCCAAGAGTCGATTCTATGTCGAGTTATCAATGTTCAGTCACTTTACCGTTCAGCCGCTGGTAGGCCACACGAATTTCAGAACCCATTACTGGGCGAGTGAATAACATTGTTTAAACTGGTAGTTTGTTCTAAGTTGAGCTATCTTAAGATTCAGATATATATCATGTTAAGGAGATGTATCGGATTAGTAAAAATCCACTGACGAAAGTGTCTCGGAACTATTTTTATCGCACACTTTAGGTTGAAAAATGGTAAAAAATACTCATAGAACTAGAGAGAAAGGATTAAAATTTATGGAAGAAAATTCTGAATTCAAAAATATCTTCGAAATAGTAAATGAGCCTTTTTCCATATGTAATTTGTTTATAAGGCGTCCCCGTTTTTGTGGGCCCAACAGCGGCCCAGCGGTAAGTCGCTGAACACTGGTAGTTCGGTCCGAGATTCGAATCCCGCGAACAGGCTGGCTGCACGGGCGTTTTCGTGGTTTTCCCCATGTGTAACGTGTATACGAGCTAGTTCCCCTTAAAGTCCTCCACTAAGGCATCCCTCCCCTTAGGCAGATAGCCCTAGTGTGCTTTGCATAATTAAATAAACCATAAACCAAACCCGTTTTCGTCGTTTTCCTTTTATTGAATCAATATCAACTAATAGTAACCCACAAAAACTGTACAATTAAAGTAGAAATACTGATTAGAATTACAAGAAAATTCTTACATTTTTACAATAATTCTTCAATTGCTGGGTCAAATTCTTTCAAATATTACGTTAATTCTACGAAGTGCTATAAAATTATTGATCCTTTTCAGAAATATTAGCATTATTAATATTAAATTTCGAATAGGAGATACATATCCAATTTTAGCTAATACTAAGTATTTAATATTTCTTACATTGTATATTAAAAAATAATAAATCCTTAATTATCATCTTATCTTTTAGATCTTCGTCTGATAAACTATGGAAATTCTGGGATCGGATTTTTAAACAGTTATTAGATCAGTTCAAGAAATTTTTCTGCATTAAAAATGACTCAAAGGAGGAAGAAGATAGCCCTGTAATGCAATTTGAGCTTCAGAAACGAATCTCAGATGAAGTCTATGCTTATATAGACACAAACGGTAAGAAACCAGTTCTATACAAGATTAGAATCTGCAATTCACTCATTTTTGTTAATTATCTTTTAATAAGGCAATATATGAATCGACAAACTCGTGTACAGTTTTAAATGGCTGCGTAGTTAGATATCTAGTCTAAGACTGGCCGCAACTATTCAGAGACCCATAGTTCTCATTTAGGAAATTAATCAAGCAAGTAATAAACTTACTGTCGATTGAGGTTACCTGATTCATTTTAGCAAAGGCATGGATAGTTAAAATATTTATGCGATATTTATTCTGCGAAGGAAAAAAATTTAGAGATTTCGTTCTTTGGAAAGGAAGGAACGAAAATCTGTAGTGTCCAAAATTAGACACAAGAAAAAGACTCGCAAGTTTTTAAGACCGCTGAATACTGGTAGTTCGATCGGGTTCGAATTTAGGTGAATGAACTGGTCGCACAGTTGTTTTTTCGGTACTTGCGTATTATCGCAACCAGGTTGGCGCTATTTGTAAGTTTGAGTAAAAAAGTATGAATAGAAAGAAAATGTACATTTATTAATTACAGATAATTTTTAATACAGTTTTTTATATTAGTTTGTTTTAAAATATAAAATAGCAATTAAACCCTTCCGGTTTCGAATTTGAATAAGTTGCAGAATTATTTTTTCGGCGGAAATCTTTTGGCTATTGCTTTTAGCACTGATTGAAAACCGTATTCGCCATAACCATGTACACGTCGACTTATTTTTACTTAAAAAAACATCCCAGAATTGCACAAAAATGGCATTGCGCACGCTCTTGACTTTATCCATGTACACTGCTATTTTCTCATAAATTACAAAAATTTGCACGAAAATGCAGGAAAATTTTGTGAATCTCCACATGCTCTTTTTACAAAACTATGTATAACACGTAGGGTTGTCGTAAGTAGGGTCGCCAAATTTGGCAATTTATGCGAATTTTGGCCTGGTTGCGTTAATACGTAAATACCGTTTTTCCTTTGTTTAATATGAATACGAACCAGGTTCTTTTAGAAATTCCTCTATGAAGGCATTCTTTTACTTGAAGATAGCGTTGTGTGCTTTGCTGTATTCGAATAGTCTAACCGATACTTAATAAAATATATAACCTGAAATATTTCCCTGCGATGAAAAGTACGGGTGCAAAACGACAATTTTTTAGTGCCGCTATTAAATGAATTTCATTATATACAAAATTTTGAACTTTTCATTTAAAATCATCATTTATAGAAATGATGATTTTAAATAACTGCTTTTGAATTCATGTAGTTAAAATTTGAACTTCAGAACACGCAAAGTAGTCTCTAGCAGTATTCGTATGCAGCTGCTCAAGATTGCAGTTAATGTTATCTCAGATATATTTGATCATAGGAAAGTGTATTCTATTTTCAATCGAATTCGAGGTACACATAAGAAGTAGAATTTCGTGAGTATTTACGACAACATACAACGTGACCAAAATTTTCGCATTTTAAAGGCCTATCTAATTTTATTCATATATTAAATCGGAATTATGTCTGTCAAATAACCATTCAAGAGTTATATAACACTCGTGTTCAAGAAATATGTAATGTTATCAAAAATGCTTTATGTAAATATATGTTATTTATAGCGATCTGCATTTTAAAAGGGAATCATATGTGGAAATTCAACGAATTAAAAGAACGATTTTTACCCTCTTTGTAAAAGTAAATTAAAGAAAATCCGATTTCAGTCGCTTAAATAAAAAGTTAAATGTATCATTTTGATTATGCTTGCCTTTGTTTATTTGCTGTAGCAAAATAGTGGAAAGATAAACTGCTAAGACATAATTTTTTAAGTATCATGGTTTAGTATCAAACAGATATACATTTGAAGTAAATTTTATTTATGCCTCTCAAAATTATGAATTGTAAAATACCTTATTGACAAGCGGTTGACGTATTTAGTTACGAATCAAACCTTTTCAGAATAGTGATACTGATAAATACTATTGAAATTCTCGGTTATGAAACAACATGGGTCAAATTGTTTTCTTCAGAAAGCTATATGCGTTAGAAATATGCATTTTCTGAAGCTATATGCGTTAAGCTAACGTTTGTTGTTCTAATCACTAATAAAAGCGTTTTATTTTAAAATACGTATCGTCAATAAAACGTTTTTAAAGTTGTCATTCTAATTCTTTCCTTGCTTATTTCAAATAATAAAAATAAAAAAAAAATAAAAAAAAAAAATTAAAAAGATATTTTTGTTTAGAAATATTTTATCGTAGCTGAAATGAGCTAGTGATTTCTCGATGAAAGTAACAAGTTCACACGCATATGTTTCTACAGAAAACTATTTGGAATGTGTTCTATTTCAACGGAAAAACAACATATCCTTTTTTCTCTGAACATTGCGCCAGTTTATTCAGATTTGTCTTTTAGAATACATGGCTAAGGTTAGAATATTCTTATCTCCTTGCACATGACATTTGAAAGCCTTGGGGTAAAATGCCTAAAAGAAATGGAGAAAGACGAGGCTTTACAGAATATAACCTGCGAAATATTCTAGTTCTTGTTATTCAAACTGGTTTCATTGTTCAAGCAAATACGCGTGCATTTCAATACTTCTTTTGTTCGCATTTGTTTTCCTGACATTGATAGAATTGTCATTGCAGGAAAATGTATTCTCACTGGGAGAAGTCTTACTTCCTAACAGCAGTGGGAAATATTATTCTATAAGCGAAACAAAAACCAAGTGCATTACGAGATTACCCTTTTAATTCTTTACGATCCACTAAGCCGCCCAACCGGGATAAGTGGTTAGCAATGCTGATTGCCTTATCGAAGGGCCCAGGTTTGAATCCTGGAGAAGACATGGATATTTGTAAATATATAGTCTCTGCGGCATGGGGACGCTCTAAATATGCAGCGAGCCGGAAATTCTCTCGAGAGGTTGCTGATAGTGGAATACGGGGTGGGAAACCGTCGAACACGACCCCCCCCCGGGGGAGCTCTCCATCAAAACTGGAGGCGGAACTGAGCAAAGTCGTACTCTTACTTGTATGGTGCTCAAGGCTCTTGCCAATGACAGGCGCAATTTGGCACTCCTTGCCACGATAAAGTTTCTGATGTTTCTCTCAGACAAGTGAGGTAAGCCACAACGACAACATAAAGGTGCACTGAAATCGTTATTGGCACTTTATGATATCCTTGTTTCTCCCTTCTATAAAACTGCCGTGTTTTTGGGTACTAGCAAACACACCCGAAAAAGGTGCGACTTAAATACCCAAGCGGACTTTACATGCGTAAATATGGTATTTTGATTCTTTAACTATTTCTGAAATTAATTGAACACTAAGACAACGACCCACTGTTCCGAATTATCCTAATCAGCTGTAAGAATCGCAGAGTGGCGACGTTCAGTACCATTATTTATTTATACTTCTAGGACTATTTTAGTTAGCTTCTTATGTTCCTTTATATATATGTATTGGATTATGTCCCCCCCCCAAAAAAAAAGGTTTTTAACACTTTCTAAAAATACGATTTCTTTTTAGCTTCCTAAAGAAATTAGATGTCATTATTTATTCCAGAATAACTTTCTTTCGTTGCTTCATATATGGAATCGAGGAATATCATATGTGGAAATTCAATGAATTAAAAACGGTTTCATAAAAATATTCTCTTTTCCATATGAAATAGTTTTTTTGAACCGTTTCCACGTACCTTTTGAAAAAACATGATAATAATTGGTGCCACTACAAGAAAAAAAAATAGAGATTGTAACAACCTAATTTCCGAGACTTCAATATATAGGATACTCTTGACGACCAGCGTTACAAACATTAGTTCTCTTTTCTACAAAAATACATAGACTATGTTTGCAGGGTCCCATATCAAACATCCTATATTGATATGTCCAACATCATATTTTGGAATGGTTAAAAATATCAAACAAACTGTAATGTCTAATAATGTTATGTACCTTGTTGAAAAATCTAAAAGCAGCATAAATAAATGTCTGTTACATTTTAAATGAAATCTGAAATACCTCAAATATTTTCATTTAACCTAATTTACCTTAAATATATTGTAATTTTTTAAACTTGAAGTTAACTACCAAGCTAATTGGACAGATTAAAGAATCAGGCAATTGTCTGCACCTCTTTATTTCGATAAGAAATCGAATTATTTGTAATTATATGAATATTGGAGCTTTAAGAAAGTGGAATTCAACTCGTCAATTTTGAAACTATGTATCATTTCCAAGTAGTTAACTAGAACCGAAAAACAGAATGCGATATTCAGGTCCAAAAAGTGCTAGTATAGGTTTCTTACAATACTGACTATTCTGGCCAGCGGATTTCAGTGCATGATTTTTTTTAGCAATAACTAGAATTTTCTGTATAAATATGCTGATACATTTTTCTTAACCGGTGAAAACTGAAAAATAATTTTTCTTTTTTAGCTGAAAATATGCGCTACTGTTCCAGAGAACCGCAACCGAATTTACATGATGAAATTCATAAAAAGATAATAGCACGATTTTTCAGCTATTCTTTGAATCCAGAAAGCTATGTGTGTTCTCAAGAGCCGGAGCTGGACGCAGTGTTAGGTACATCTACGGTAAATCAACGGTCAGCCGAAAAAAAACGTGATACAGCAATCTTTAATTACGAGGTGCTTTCTTCTTTTGCTACATCGCCGGTGAGTTCCTCTGCAGTATTAGTGCCGGTGATAGTCAAACGGCAAAGTAGCCCACGAAGTTCCGCTGAATTTCCGATGATGAAAATAACATAAGTAGAAACATGGAAGGATTCTCAGGACGAATCGAGAGAATAAAGTCTTCTTCGTGTTTATTTGACGTGACCCGTGATAATATGATTTCACAGAAATAGTATTTATTATATTCTAAATTTAACGTACTTTTTAGAAAGATAGAGCCATTTCAGGAATTTGACAGTGTTGATCATTATAGATAAATTTAATGAGCAATATGCAATATGATATACACATGCAATTTTGACACTAATATCAGCAAAGTTTGCTTAAAGTAATACCATTTTACAAGTTCAGCATATTGTTGTTGCTTACAGTTGGTAACGTAACACATTATATTCTAGTTTTATTGCAAGGTATATTTATTGTAACCTCACTTTTTATTTCTCATCACACTTTATTTATATTTGTGTACATTTTAAAATAAAATTATTTTCCAAATACATGTTTGGGTAGTATTTTTCCTTATGATATTTTTATATATCAGAGTTTTGATCCAGTTATATTCCAAGCGGTGATTTTTATTTCATTTTTGTGTATATTCTCCAATAGGCAATTTTAAGTTGGAATATATTCAAATTTGCAAGCTTATCTTCTGTTTGTATTTAAATTAACAGCGAAAATCTCTTGATAGCATCGTTCTTTTTAAACACCTTTAAATCAGACATTATTATAATTTTTGCTTGGAGCTCTTAACTTTAAACTAATGCAGCATTGATATCAAAGATTTAGGATAAAGATGTTGGAGAAGAATTAAATATAAAACATTTCTAGAGCGTTAATTAACATTTAAGTTTTCCTCTGACAAATGAAATTGTAAAGATATGTATTTTCTGATGACAGGGATTTTATTTGTTTGCGATTGAAATAGTCAAAATAATTAATCCAACCAAAAATCTTGTTTACATTTGCGTCTTTCTAAATATCAATCAAATGTTTTGGGTAGAAAATCTTATTTTTGTGCTTATAATACATTAATATAAGATTTTTAGTTGTGGATTAATATAAGGATACATGAATTAATATAAGATTTTTGCTTGGTGCAATATAAATGAGGTTTGAAAACTTGTACGTAAAGTTATTTACTTTGGAAAATTTTATATTTAAATATATAGGGTAGCAAAAAATACATAAAATATGAAATAAAAAGAATTTGGAAGAATTTTTAAAAAAATTTTTAATATATTTAGCAGCGTTACTTCTGTGCGATTTCCTTTAATTACATGACTAGCGTCAAAACAGCAACAGTCTTGCCATACATATTTCAAAATAGCACTTTGTGACCTTTTCCTAAGCAGAAGCCATGAAGAATTTCATCTTGCATATATGCTGATGGAATGCTACATCTTTCACAAACTTTGGAAAAGAAATGTGAAATGGCGTAAGGTTTGGTAACTTAAGAAGACTAGCTACGGAACACTTGAGTCATGTTGGTCTTTAAAAGCAATTTCTAGAATCATGTACTCATTTTTACATAGATATTCCGTTCGTTGGAGTTTCTGATACTGTATCATTGTGTTAAGTATAACATTTATATGTTCTTTATTCAAAGTTTCAAGAATAATTAGAGGTAATTAAATGGAAAGAGATTCAAACATTTCCAACTTTCTCTAAGATCTGTGTTTGAAGAAAATAATCCTAATATCGATCTATACTGGAATATTAGTAAGGTATATAAATTCTGCGAATTATGATATGAAACAAAGTTAAGTTTTACAATTTATTATAAAAATGCGTCTGATGATATGTGCCTCGAAAGGAATAGCTTTCCTGAATAACGATATATGCCTAAGAAAGGGTACTTTTCTAATAGAAACTGATGACTTTTTGAGTCTTGCATTTTCCTTACACGTGGGAGATTCAAGGCAAAAAGCCTTGCAAGCAACCTCTTTTGCCATGGAAAAGTGCATCTTTTAAAGATTAACCTCGGGGCCTTTTTGCGCGGCGCACGAGCATCTCGAGACGTTTCGCAACCTTTTTGACGCATTTCTTACCAGTAACTTAAAATCATTACACATACAAATTAATTACATTTTAACATTTTATATATCTTAACACCTTTATTAACACAATTTCTAAAATATTAGTCTCTAATTTTTCTGTGTATGATATTTCAGGTAACAATTCCCAAGATGCATTTTCGGCTTACCAGGGCAAGTATTACAATAATATGTCGTTTGATGCCTTTTTCCGGGTTCATTTCTCTAAGAACAGACTTTGTGATAGATAAGAAAAGATAAGATATCAGATAAGGAAATCTTATCTCCATTTAAAGGGGTTTCCTTCTACAGTTCATAAGATTATACAGAAAGAGCTTAGAAACCCGCTTCGAAGAAACTAAACGTAAACAGATGTTGCTGCGCATGGAGTTTCCGCATCAAAGAAATGGTGAGCGAAAGTCACATCTCGAGTTGCGGCATCAAATCACATGGTGAGCGAGAGCCTCTCGAGTCCAAAGGATTAATGCCCTTATTCTCTTAAGTAGTGGATATTAGTTGGGAAATTATTTGAGACTCCAATAGATATGGGAAAATTGAAGATATACTCAGAGTAAAGATGCTATCTATGCTTTCCTGCTTTCACAGTGTTCAGCAAATTCAACCACCAAACCAGTCGGAAAACAACACCTCTACAAAGATTCCAGCCAGAAAGAAAAAGAAAGAAAGAGAATAAAGAGATGATATAAGCAGGTAAACGTATTCTTCTTCATCTCCAAAAATCAATTTTTAAAACATTATCTCAAAACTAAACCAATGAAAATAAAAATACTAAAACTAATATTTCGAACAAGATGGATTAAAAAAAAATGACCTACTTCGACAAAATGTTTCAAAAGGAATAAAATTTGGTACGGAGACGGAGAACTATGTTCTAATTTGGTTGACTCTAGTAAAGTACGCTAGGGCTATATGCTTAAAGGAAGGAATGACTCTGTGGAAGCATCCCTAAGGAAAATTGGCTTATCTACACATGGCATGTCTACATTTGCCTGGAATCGAAACCATGCCGAATTACCAGTGATCAGAGATTTTGCCACTCGGCCGCTGGGAAGCGAAAGACGTTCTTAAAAAAAAAAAAAGAAAATTCAAAACTATTATACAAAGCCAGTGTTTGAATGTATGGAATAGATAATTTAATATCGCTAAATTGGAATGACATTTCATTCAATGGGAGCCTAAATCCTGATATGCAGAACTTCATAACCATGTAGCATTTCCACAGTCTGTCTTCATTACGGCATTGAGTATTTGACATTACGAAACTGAGTACCTGATTACGACATTGAGTCCTCATCATTGAGTATTTTCTCCAAAAGTTGTGTCCTATACATTATGCATGAACTCGGGATTTGGACTAAAGAATTGCCTGTACACTTTTTATGCTGCTGTAGTTTAATTTACTGTAAAAAGTCATTAGAAACGGCGAGAAGATGGGTAATGCAACAGCATCTCATCAACAAAACAGCGTGCCGTCTATTGTACTTAGTATATGCACTCACAGGTGTGATGCACTTTCATTAATGATGACACCACAAATCATGTCTCAACGTGGATAACCTGTAAAACTTTAAAGAGCTGCAGAATGATCAGCTTGATTGCAATGTCGTCTCCAGAATTTTGCTCAGTAATCACTGTTGAGATAAAATTGAGATATATACTGACATTATTTGTCCTCAGTAAATCGGGTACCCCATTCAAAGCCTCTACAAGTATTCACGATGGTAATGGTGTTAACAGCAGCCTTCGTACAGGTAGATACAAATCTGCCTAAACCAATCGATGAGAAATCGTCCGCATTATTTAAAGCATCTGATCTCTCCCCGTAACCCGTAAAATTTTGCTCGTTGTGAATTATGGTGCCATTGCTAAATGCGTTTATCTATATGTTAGGAAATTCATTTTGCTTCTAATACCCTTCTTTTATGAGTTGAATCCCAATTCCACCCACGACTTTTCATAAATTTGAATTTCAACAGCAGTATGGCGCAAAGGTAACACGCAAATATTTCACAGTATAACGCAAATACTGTGAAACACGTCAAGACTAAGAACAGTCTATAACTTTAGGATCTTCATATTCTCTAGTTTTTCAAACTAGTATACATGTAGACAATACATAAATACAGAAATTGTCCGGCTACTGCTAACTTATAGAACATTATTATGCTTGCAGACATGAAGATGCAACCTGTGTGCAGATAATCCGAAAGAAATGTACAGAAATTTATTACACAAGTCAGACATAATTTTTTTTCTTTCAAATACAGTATCTAGCCTTGAAATTTATGGCAATTATTTTATAAATTATAAGGCTATATTTTCATTAAAATGCTTATTACGCAATCAAAGTTTTTGACGTGCGTCAAGGAACATTTTCTAAAGTTTAACCTTTACAGTATCTCTGTATGGATTTTTTTTTCTTATTGAAGTAAAAAAAACGCTTTATTTTTTGTATTAAAAAATATTTCTGAGCTTTTAAGAAACTATTCTAAACTAATCACCAAGCAGCTTATACTTTATTCGCACATCAAAGAATACTTCGTGTTAGAGAAAGAAACGTGAGAAACATTTCGATTTAAATTTAATATCTTTCGTTTCTCTATTTCATTTTAATCTCCTTTTAATGAATTTAAATCACTAACTGTAAAGCCTCTGCCAGAAGTTTTAGTAAACTAGCAGACTCCCAAACTTATTCAGGAAAAACAAAGTTTGTGCTTTAATAAATCTATAGTAAGAAGAAGGTTGTTTACTTAAAGTAAATAACCAGTTTAAGAAGTAAACAACCAATTAAGTAGGTTGTTGCGGTAAAATCAGATTCAGATGTGAAGCACGCAAGATTTCAGAATACTTTAAATTATTTATTTAAATTAGTGAAAACCATATAAGTCTAAAACAAATACAACACTAGGTAAAAATATTTTTTCTAGGAAGCTTAGTTTCTCATTGTTATCAAATCGTTACTTTCTGGCTAGATTTGAAAAGAGAAATATATAGCAGACGTAGCAGACATAGTCTTCTGTGGCACCGAAGTTCACGTTTGAAATCTGTAGCAATAGCATAAAACTGCAAAAACTGCCACACAAAATCTGAAAAGGAAAGTGAACACACTTTATTCATGCTTTAAGTTAGAGTAAAAATACTATCTATAAAGAATTTTATTCGGGCAGTTTATTAAGTTATGTTCACGGAAATAACTAATACAATAAATTCAACTTAATAAATTAAGTTATTCTTTTAACAGTTAAAAAAATTTGTTAAAACATTAAATCCAAAAATCTTATAGTTCAGTAATTAGCAATATTCTCTTTGTGTATTTCTACACGCTAAGCAGCTAAAATTTATTAAATTTTCGTAATTAAGTTTACTTACAGATATAATTAGTTTAAAAAAACAGTGGAATAAGAAAGGTCTAAATACCGTTAAAAAGGGGCATCATATCTCATCAATGTGCATAAAACTTCAATTAACAATATGTAAAAGAAGCTTATCGACCAGGGGCGTAGCTAGAGGGGGGCAAGGGGGCATCTGTCTCCGGGCGCAGAATCCAAGGGGCGCCAAACTGACGTTACGACATTTTAGAATTAAATGTTTTCCATCCTTGGCAAGCAGTAGGGGGCGCGAAATCTTCAATTGTCCCTGGACGCTGAAAACCCTAGCTACGACTCTGTTATCGACCTTTTTAATATTATTTTCAAGGTCATGAGACACAATATATTTGTTATAAAACAACAGAACTTAAAATCATCATTTAGGAAGCCACTGGAAGTTCAATTCGGTTTCAGAATATTTCAGAGGGTTGTAATCAAAGCATCGTTCAAGCGTTTTGCTTGAATACGAATTCTATCGGGGAAATGTAACTGAATTTTTATCGAGTATCCCTCGAAAAACATTTTGCCCCTCAGTACAACTGAAATGAAGCATTTTATGAAATACAGCGCTGAATTCTGGATGAAAGATTTTCCTTCTGCTTTTATAAAATTTAAATCCATTCCATATAGGACCATCTGATTCATGTGATTTTCAATTATCTCTATGCCTATTTCATATTATTTAGCTAAAATTATATATCATAATCCTTATAAATGGTATCATAGTTAGAGAACATTTTGTTGTTTTTCCTAGATTCACTATACAAATGATAAGTTTCTCGTATAGGAAATAAGCTTCCGTATTATTTTTAATGAGCAATTGAGGTAAATGATACATGCCGAAAAAGAACGCGTAGTGTTCACGACGCATCAGCATTCAGTTTCTAAAAGCATTAAGGCAAATTTCCTTTGAGCTAGAAGATTTTAAAACGTTATTATACGGGGCCGAGTTGAGAGATTTGAAAGAGATTTTTGCTCGAAGTGTTGTTTGCTAATGTTCACCTTTTAAAAAGATAACTTTTACTCAATTATTTATTATTATTGTTTTAGTTCCTTTCTCGTGTTACTAACCACTCTACGATCGTCTTCCACAAAAGAAAATTAGCTAATTTATTGGATTCTATCTTTAGATGCTTTAGGAATTCAATCCACGGCCTATTTAGTCAAACTGAAACTTCAAACAGATAAATATATCCTTTATTACGACCTAAAATTCCCTAACAAGAATTTTTCGAGTGCCCTTGAATTAATTAGCAAGTTTTCTATTTAGTTTATTAAGGATGCAAGATTCCATAGCATCGAGTAAGATGAAAGCTATGCCATTCATTTCTTGGCAGTCTCAAAGATACGAAGGAAAGAATTTTCTATCTATGTATCTTCAAGCATCCTGATATTCATGATTTCACCTTGGCTTTTGAATATTTAGGAAGAATTTTAGATGATTTACTATATGAAAAGTTCAGCTGTTTGCTAATAAGTGTAACGAACGTTTTCGGTATTACATAGTTTGATGCTGATGAACAATTTATGAGTAATCATGAACAATTTATGAACAAAGTATAATAAAAAAAGAAATCGCAATTGGCTGAATGCATAAGAAATCTGATGGATTTTTTTTTTTTTTTTTTAAAGAAAAACCTTGATAGAGAAAAGACAAGGAAATTATTTCAGCTAACTATTTTATTAACGAAAAAATTTCGGAATACGTAGGAAAAGTGTTAACACAGTTCACGCAATAAAAATGAATCTCCTCTCGAGTTATTCTAAGTTTGGTATAAAAAATTAGGACAAAGAGCATCGATCATGTATTTAATTTTCGGTATGTATCATTTATCTCAATTTCTCATTACAATTTATATCTTTTTTATTCCAAAAAGAAACCACGACTTTTTAAAAATCATTAGTTATGAACTGAGTTGTTGTAAATCACAATGAATATTTGCAAACGTCCGAATTTTAAAGTTTATTGCGATTACTTGGAGGTATAGTCGAAAAAATAATGAAAGATATTCTGCTATAAAAGAAGTATCGCGAAACAAAAACTGCCATGCAGCTACAGAGGTAATATCTCAGCATGCCATCTCTTTTTTGTAAAACATACGCGATATACAGAGGAAAATAAAATTTCAGAAATGTTGCCAGCATTGCAAGGAAAGAATACCATAAATATTGAAATGATAGATACCGCTTATTTAACTACGAGTATAAATTAAATAATTAACTGAAATTTTATGGCGATGGTGCATTTTATGATAAAGGCCTCAAAATATAAAAGTTTTTCAAACAGTAAACTCTAAGAACACATAAAATAAGTTGCACAGAATTTTAAGAAATAGCAAATGCCAATATGTACAGTTTTCTCAACACATGAGACAGAATTTCTATTTATGCTACTTTATTAGTTAAAGTAATTTTTATCTTCATCTACTGTTACATACAGAATATATTGCATTACAGAATATATTTGCTTTTTTTCCCCTTCAAATTCCGAACTACATGGCTACATGGGCGTTTCCGTGGTTTTCCCCATGTGTAACGTGTATACGAGCCAGTTTCCCTTAGAAAGTCCTCCACGAAGGCATCCCTCCTCTTAGGCAGATAACCCTCGAGGCTTTGCCATAATCACACACACACACACATTTTCTTCAAATTCGTCTAACCTTATTCCGAAACTTCATGTAAACAGATATTCTGCCGTATGAGGCTGAACCAGTGGCTGAGTAATTATAACAATTGAACACTAGTAGTTATACTCGGATTCAAATCCTGACAAACTGACTACATTGGCGTTTTCGTGGTTTTCCGCATGCTTAACGTGAATGCGTTTCAGGAAAGGCATTCATCCCTTAGGCACACAGCTCTCCCGTGTTTTTCCATAATTAGGGGGAATGAAAAGAAAATTGTATCCGACAAGAGGCTCGCGATTTAATAATTATGAGGTTGATCTTCAAAGTAATGCAGAATCATTAACAACTTCAAATGGAAAGACTTTATTTGTTACATAATTTTAATTATTAATAAGATCCATCATTTTCCTTTACTTTAACGAAGGGAGCAGTATCTGAACTCTTGATGACGATGGATGAGTACGAATTGCCCATGATCAAGCCTTTGTCGAGTCATTCTTGCAGTATATGTGATTTAGCGTTAAACATCTGATGAACCACATTTGGTCTATCTATTAAAGCAGGTCCATTGATTGTTAAAGACCATTTCAAACTACCTAAGACAATAATTGTTATCTGAATTAATGGTTTGGTTATTTAACAGTTTAAAATAAACCACAATTTTTATATCTCACTACATGCGTTACAAATGTTGCTTTGGAAGAGCCCACCAGCGATCGAGAAGTTAGGTCGTTGAACACTGGTAGCTCGACCTGTGTTCGATTCCAAGAGAATGAGCTAGCTGCAAAGGAGTCTTCGTGATTTTCTTCATGTGTAACGTGGATACGAACCAGTTTCTCTAAGAAAGTTCTACACGAAGATATTCCTTCCCTTAAACAGGTAGCTCCTTCATGCTTTGCCTTAATCAAATAAACCACATCAAACTTGCTTTGACATTTTCTGAGAGACTGTAGAGACATTAGGTTATTTCGAAGTAGGGGACATGAAAAATGAGCAATGCCTTCGCCGGGACTCGAAGCTAGGACCTCTTGAACGCACGCCGAGTGAACTGGCCATTACGCCACAAAGGCATGCTAAGAAGGCAGGAGAAATACCTTAAATTATTTCTCCTTTGCGCTCAGCTAATGCTCTTTTCGTCTAGCACTGCGATAAAAAGTGCTTTTTACAACTCCAGTCTTTACTTTTAGGTGGGCTTATATGTCGACTCATAAACAGCTTTATAAAGGCTCCACTGACTACATGTGAACAGAGAAGTATACACTGATACTCCTTCCTGATGATTTTCAACTGTGTGTTCATAGGTAACAAAGAGTGTGCACGCGTAACATTCTTTTTCATTTCGTGTGAGCTATTACTATTCACTGTGCGCAGTGAAGCCTCTCAAGTTATTTCGTTATTGGTTCTGTATCAATGTCTTCATTTCGTTATTTTCTCACCTCCCTCGGCTTCTAGTATCTAAGCCCGACTTACGGGTTAAAATTTCCATATCGGAAATTCTCTAACCTCCATCACTAATAGTACCAGGATATACTGAAAAAATCTTCAGATTAGCTTCTAAGGAATTTCCGTGCAGACGAAACTCACAAACAATGGTATAGAGAATGTGCAGCTTATTACGTGGCATAACGTATTTGTGCATTAAATTAATGAAATGTTAATTTAGTTGATTTGGAGAAAAAATGGCAGAGTATCATTACTATGATAACATGTAAAAATTTCAATTAGAGAATCACTTCAGAGTTCTTTTATCCGCTTGAATTTCGGAAAGCGAAAATAAATCTAATAATTTAATAAAATTTATGTAGAAAAAATACTTCTAATTTATTACTTAAATTTTGCCTTGATTTTCTTGTATTTTTCAAGAAATGTACGGTACGCTTTAACACTTAAATGCATGTTGCCATTTGGCAGCATACCCATATTTAGTCACGTAAATCAAATCAAAACACGAATTTTAGCTTACTGCATAGTGTAAGCAGTAGGATACATACTATCTACGTACATAGTTTTGAAAGTTTCAGTGTGGTGTAACGGTCATTATTATGAGTTGATGTATCGAGTGTGGACATCATTCGTGCTTACGAACTTTTGATTTTGTGTTTGTTGTTATTTTGATGTATTCGAAGTTTTAAAATTGTTTGAAAGTTTATAAGGTATGTATTATTACATAAAACTGTTATTACATATCTACCTATCATATTCTTTTGCGTAATGTAGCCATTTGGAAACAATAATATTTTTTAAAAAATTGGAATAAAAACATAGATTATTTTTTAGTATTTTTACTATTTTATTTGATATCAATTCTAATGTATTTTTGACTTAAATTAAAAAATAAAAATTCATGCATTTAAGGGTTAATAGATGAATAATTTAACAGATTTCAAGAAATGTCCGACAAGGTTAAGCATTCATTTCAATTTTATTCCTTCATTTTGACACGTTGTTTGCGTGCCGTGTATATTCAAATCAAAGTTTAGCGTTTCCGGAAAAGCACTGAGATTTCTTTGAGATAGTTTTCTGTAACACCTGAAATACATGTAAGGATATGTCATTTGCTTTTAAAAAGTTTCAGAACAGAAAGATTTTAAGACTACTAATACCTTTTATGTGAACTGTTCTTTTTCTTTTTTTTTTTTTTTTTTTTTTTTGCGAGTTAAAACATTTGTACCTCTAACTTTAATAGTATTCATATGCATAAGAAGAATTTCAAAATCCAATGAAAAAAATTAAATGTAAATTAAATTTTATAGAATATTTATTTTTTATCATTACATACTTCAATCTTTGCTTTCTTCCTTTGGTTTACTGATCACCTAATCCAATTAGAATAAGAATGTTAAGAAATATGTAAACAATGTCAATATATAGTTGAATAACAGCCATAATGTACTCTTCGGGGCTCAGTTCATATTTCCTTCCTCCCAAAATCAACTGTGTGTCATAGGCTAAATACTAGAAAAGAATAGGAGTTATTACGTTAAGCAAAAATTTAGTGAAGTTCAATAATAACAGTAATCATAAAATACATTTTTTTAAACTAATAATATTTGAAAATTATTAATTTTTTACTTTACAGATTGCCTTAATATAACAGATTGCTAAGTTAAAGCTTTAGATTAATTTCGAAAAAAATAAAATTGAAGATGTCAAGTTATCTTGAACTTTATATTTTGTTTACCTTTCTCACATATTAATTTATTGTTTATACACAAACAAAGTAGTACTCTTGCTAAATTCTGGACTGAAGGCTAATTAATTTTAAAAACATTTATTGCCAGAAATTTACATCATTGCATAAAATTCACTATTTATATATTATAATTTACCTTTTTATCGCGCGTACCTGTAACGCTAATCAAAATTATACCAAAGATCTTCCAAAGTGTTATTTGTTTTAATGACTACAGTGCTATGACATTACAGTTATGTTTAAATAATTGAAAAAGTTATAATTAATTTCTTTTCTGTTATTACTTGCATTTATCGGCGAATTTACGAATAGCAGCTCCAAAAACCCCAACACGATATACTGCCCGTTCATCAGGAATCATTGACTTCTTCCTGTTCAGTTCCGCTGGATGTTTCTGTGCTGGATGAACTCTCATCTGACCATAATCCGGTCAGAATGATTCTGGACATTCACAGCTATACCTCACCAGACACCAGAGCCTTTAATACTGACTGGCGAAAGTATGCGAAAGCTCTCAACATCGTTCAGTACACCATACCCACAATACATACGATGGGGATGATATCGAAAGTTTAATTCTGACTTTCACAACATCTATTATTAGAGCCCATGTCAATGTTCGGAAGGAGGTTCCCAAAAGACATGTCTTCCGAAGACAAAAACTAAAGCAGCTGATCACCAGCGGAAAGCAGCAAGGAGACAGTTTCAACGTACCCGTAACTAGGAAGATAAACGCTCATTTAATCGTCTCTCAAATGCTGTCATGTCTCTATTAGACACCCAGGCAGAACAAAGCTGGACCAGATACCTCAATATACTCTCTACAGATAACTCACCGTGGAAAGCTATTAAAAAGTACACGAAATGCTACAATAAAATTCTATCCCTTAAAGGCTCTCAAAGGACCCATTACACAGAAATTGAGAAATCAGAACTCTTAGCTCAGCCTCTGCGAACTCAATTTCGCACAAACAACATTCATGACACTACAACAGAAAACCTTGTTCACCAGTTTCACTTCAACTTCTCAAGAAATTCATGCACAGACAACATCATTCCAGCCTTACTGTCGCACAAAGTGCATATCCAGGTACAGTTATACAACGACTACAAAATTACATACACACGCTAGAGACTTGGCTCTCAAGTGGAAGATCCTCGTCAACGTGGAAGAAACAACAGATATTATGTTTATAAAGAAGACCAACTTCAAGAAAAACCTGAAGTTCTATGGCACTGACATTCCCTGGGCCAAGCAAGTCCCTTATCTTGGGGTGATCCTCAATAAGAAGTCTATGCCACCGTCAGAAGTCTATGCCACCGTCAAAAGACACAAGAAAAGGAAAAGCCCCGGTATTGATGCCATCACAAATAGTATGATCAAGAAATTCCATGTAAAGACCATTTTCATGCTAACTAAAATCTGCAATATTATCCTCACCTCGCAACACTTTCCTCGGCAATAGAAAACAGCTAAGCTTATACCTGTCCTCAAGCCTGGTAAACCTGCGTCGGAACCTGGATCTTATAGACCAATAAGCCTATTATCTTTATACAAAATATGTGAAGCTATTATACTCAAAAGAATCAACGAATTTCTGGACTCCAACAATGTTATTATTCTGCATCAATTCGGGTTCAGACGACATCTCTCCACGACCAACCAACTCTACTGAGTGGTGGAAACTATTGCAGAGGGAATAACTAACGGGAAAGTGAGTGGTGGTTTGTTCCTCGACATTGGCAAGGCTTTTGATAGAGTTTCGCTGGATGGCCTCACTTACAAATTACACATCCTGGGCTTCCGGGCTACATTTTAAACATTATTAATTCCTACCTAACAGGTAGACACTTTGTTGTTCACGTCTCTGGCACAAATTCCACAAGCCATGTCATCATGGCTGTCGTCCCGCAAGGATCTTCGCTCAGACCTACAGTTTTTAATATTTACGTGAATGACATACCTTTCACACACGACACAGCATTAGCTATATATGCAGATGACACAGTGGTCCTCGCACAAAGTGCATATCCAGGTACAGTTATACAACGACTACAAAATTACATACACATGCTAGAGACTTGGCTCTCAAGTGGAAGATCCTCGTCAACGTGGAAGAAACAACAGATATTATGTTTATAAAGAAGACCAACTTCAAGAAAAACCTGAAGTTCTATGGCACTGACATTCCCTGGGCCAAGCAAGTCCTTTACCTTGGGGTGATCCTCAATAAGTCATTTACATGGTCCCCGCACATTACATCTATTATCCAGAAGTTTCGAGTTCGTAAAGCCAAACCATAACTCTTAATTGCTCGAAACAGTATATTATCTATTTTTTTAGTCATTTACAAGTCCATTCTACGTCCACTTTTGTGTTATGCAAGTTCAGTTTGGGCATATACCAAGAAAACTAACAGGAAAAGATTGCAAGTCTGCCAAAATACTGTTCTACGACAAATTGTAAATGCTGAATGGTATGTAAGGAATAATAGAATACATTAAGCATTAAGTTACTGGGCACTCATTATTATAACTTAGCCGAAAAATGTCATGAAAGGCAGCTATTGATAACCCCATTATTAAAAATCTGTGATTACGACTATAACAGTTTGGAAAACATGGACAGGCCTATGGCCCAACTAAATGTATGGATCATGTAATATGCAACTCCTAATATTTGGACATATGTGTTTATTTATGTATTTATTTTCATTCCTCTTATCTGCTACACTTCAAATTTTCTGTCTGCATTCTTACTTTTGTATATGTTATAGGTATATGTATGTAATTATTCCAAGTTCATGTCTTAGTATTTGATAATTCTTAATATGTAGATTCAATTTGTCTATGTTTGCCCTACCTCATCCTTGTCACAGTCATCAGTTCCTCGACTTTTCTGCTCGCAACTCCATTGTTATTAATACGATAACACGTACTCCTATCTAACCTTAACAAAATTATTTAAAAAAAAACTTATTCGATTTATTTTTCGGTTATTCTATACCACCTTTCGAAATGATCAAACTGTTCTACAAGGGTTAGAGCCTTGGCTCAGGCACTCTGGTGTCTCAAACACCGTTCTGCAGAGAAATTACTTGCGTTTAATTCCTTAAATTTGTTTTAATTACAAAATTTATCCAAGTATTTTTCATTTACTGCAAAATTTAGCACTTATCTTTAATAGTAAAATTTAGAACTAAAGTTAGAGCAATATTTTTGTAATTTCAGTTAACGTTTGATGCTGCATTAAGAGCATGGTAAATCATCAACAAAATAATATTAAAAAATTAAAAATTTGAAAGCTTTCAGATTTTAACATTTGCCCAAAAGAGTTTGTTAAGATTCTTTACACTCTCGCCGAGATCATAGCCTAACAGTCTGCTCTTGCATTCACTCCTCCTAAACCATTTATTTTATTTTTTTAGCTTTAATATTAAGCATCGCTTTCTTCGAATTTACGCCATACACAACTCAACAGCTCCATATACAAATCACAAAAATTTTAAAAGCAGGATATATTAGTATTCCATATGAAGTGTAAAGTGTTGGCATATATATATATATATATATATATATATATATATATATATATATATATATATATATATATATAATTAAAAACAAACTCAGAAGTAATTATCAGCAGAAATTTTAATGGCGCAGAAGTGTTGATCCATAATGAATAGGAAATTGGAAGCGAAGGCAGATTAAATCTTTTTTATTTCAGAAAATATGTTGTGGCAACAAACAAGCTGGCACATTAAATGTGCCTATTCCAAAAAGTTTACATTTTAGATAAATTTGCAATAAGATAGAAGAAGCAGACAGACTGCAGCAGCTAGGGCAAAGCGTAGAAAGCAAGTTCATTCAGACTTAGTTTTGGTTCTCAATGCATTTTGACTGGATATTGCTGTAAAATTACTATTAGCTATCTGAGTTTTAGTTCCATTTACAACATCAGAATTATGTAAGGGTCTTATGACATGTATTAGAAATGATGCAGTGCAGAGAGAGGTTACTATTGTTGGAATTAAGAAGGGAAATTTAAGTTGCCATTTCATTCTTTTACATATTCTTTATTTTTCTTATATATAGTCTTTTCTTAGTTTATTATATCAATATTCAGTGTTCTAAATAAGATGGCTTACAAAAAACTTTTTTTTCATCTTTTTATTATTAAAGTTTGTGTGCTAACTTTATTTATTAAATATCACTGTCTTCTCGCTTACACGACATAAAAATACAGTTCAACAGCACAAAATATTTCAAAACAGCATACCATCAGAACTTCCGATAGATAGTCTAGCGCACTGTAGATAAAAATGTTTTACTCCGTACAGTGTTGTCGCTGCTCGCTTTCAAATCGTTGAGTTTGTTAATCAGATATTCATTAAAGTTTTACAAAGTATACAATAAATAATAAAAGCATATAACATGATTCTATGGAAATATTGAATTTTTAAAATTAGATAGATCAGGAATTGAATGTCTTTTTATTATTTAAATCAATTCGATTCAAAAGTAAGAAATGAATATGCTTAAGAACTAAATCTGTTGCTTATACCTCTTGCTTTTATCTGTTGCAAATAGCTTAGTGTCTTAATATACAGCAGATATATTAAATCTGAAAGATAAATAGCCTACATTTTGTCGAATAGGCAACAGACTCGAATGAAAAAAAGTGAAACGAGGCATTTAAAGTGATTCGATGCAAAATCCCATTTCGAGACACTAAAGTTTTGATACATTGAAGTTTACAATACATTATTGAACTGAAACTTTTGCCTTGAAAATAGTTAAAACATACGCAAACTAAATTTTCAGTCGGGAAATTATTTAGAAAGAAAACATGAAAAGCTAAAAATAATACTTTACCAAAGTGAAAACTGTAGCACCTAGACCAGCGTAAACCATCACCATCGTCTACGAAAAGAAAAATTATGCATAAAATATTACAAATAGAATACATATTTCTTTGGTATTATTGTTTTAATATCGACCTGTGAAATGTCATTTATAAAATAACTCGTATGTAAGTTTGTAGAGGCATTAGGTATTTTTTGTAAGCAGGCAAGATGAAAAACAAGCAATCGCCTTCGCCGGGAATCGAACCACGGACCTCTGGAATACCGGCCCAGCGTACAGAACCACTACACCACGAAGGCACGCTAGGAAGGCGGGAGAAGTACCTTATAAGTTAACCGAATATGTGTGCTTTAATTTCTTACAAACAGTATTAAACTCAAGTGCCCAAGAAACATTAAATATATGTCTTTCTTTTTTAACTTAGCCCTTAAACTTGCCAAGATTGTTAATTTCTTAAGGAAAAAAATACTCATTACCTCACGATCTGCAGACGAGGGCGTTTCCACTGCGCTACCCGGGCCACCAGCAGCCGAGCGGTAAAGACGCTGAACACTGGTAGTTTGGTCCGAGGTTCGAATCCTGCGAACGGGCTGGCCGCATGGGGGTTTTCGTGGTTTTTCCCATGTGTAACGTGTATACGAGCCAGTTCCCCTTAGAAAGTCCTCCACGAAGGCATCCCTCCCCTTAAGCAGATAGCCCTCGTGTGCTTTGCCATAATTAAATAATCCAATCCAATCCACTGCGTCTACCCAGCCTGGCAAATACTACTCAATTTCCCTTTATATTACGGAAAACAATGGAATTTGAATTTGCCTTCTGTTGAGTTAGACTGCCTCTTCATGTGCAAATTGCTGCAAGGGAATCACTTGCCTCTATGAACACTCTAATTTAATGCTGATCTAAGATATGTTCTGGCCAGGAATCGAAGCCGGTAGAAAAACAGTTGATTTAGTATACTCATGTTCAAATTTGTCGTTACATTAACCCCAAAATAATGATATTTTATGAAATATCCAATTGATATAATCCATTTTTTCAAAGCCTATATGAAAGACAAGACTAATTAGCATTGTCAAATCAAAAGTAATCTGATACGCAAATTAAGACATCATCTGACGGTAAGTCAAGCCCTTTGTACAAAGTGAACATCTAAGTGAATTTCTGAGAGTTTGATTTCACAACAGTTTGTTATGGTTCCGAAGTATCATTTTGGAAGAATCTGTGAAGTGGGGAATCATTGGCCGTTTAGAAACAGAACAGACAATCATCGAACTAGTGAGATGCGTGGATATTTTTAAATAGACAGTCTCTGCGGCATGGTAACAGTTTCAGAACTCTCAAAAGGTTGTAAGGAGGCCTGGGGAAGGTCGTAAGCGAATAAGATCGATCACTAACAAAAAAACTACCCTTCGTAACAGTCTACTGCTCGGTGGTTAAGTTCAGCCTCTGGAACTGTTGCATTACGACAAACTATTTACAGAAAGTTTAACAGAACGATTTTATGCCAGGAGCTCAAGGATAAACGTTTCCTTATCTTCGCAGCAAAAGAAGAATTTCTTTAATAGGTGCAAAAAATATCAAAATCGAAGTAAACGCCAATGGTCTTATGTGCTCTGGCTACTATGCGACTTTACTGATAAGTCAAAAATTTAGTTTAACATCTCATTCTAAATGTGTTTTGACCTGGCAGGAGTCAGGAATGCGAAATCTTCTTTCGAACATTATGAAACGCGACCATTTTAGTCATGAAGATATTATGGTATGGGGTGGAATAATGATGGATGAACAGCCCTACAATGATTTAAACCATAAGGTTTAAACCATTGTTTAAGACTTTTCAGGGGCGCATACGGATCTGATTTATCCGTCGTTTATGAATTCCTTGAAATTGAAGACATTTAGCGAATACCGTGGCTAGCAAAATCCCTTGAGATTAATCTGATATTGAACTTATGAGACTACTTTGAAAAAGCAGTTGCACAAAGGCATCTCCTTCAAGAGGTATAAATGCCCTGAAGACCGCATTGTTGGAGAAGTGGAACACAATTCGCCAAATTCTGGTTAATAATGTTACTGCCAACATGAAAACACGTTATGTGTGTGAATAAGACAGGAGAGATCACAATCTGTATTAAATTCACAAGCCTTAATTTTTTCCCTGGGTTATACTTTTTTTTTTTTTTTTTTTTTCTGAACTCTTCTTGTAAACATGTTATTACCATATTTATTATTTACTGCCACAGTTTTATCTTATTTCTTCGCGTATTTCCCCCTTTTTAAACTAATTTTATCATCCGAAAATCAAGGAGAAAATCATGGGAATAATTTAATATCAGAATGCGGTTACAGTAAGAACATAATGAATCGTAGTCATGGATAAGGTACTGGTAACTATTATAATATTATTTTTTTTTAATGAAACTTACAATCCAATGAGAATACGTAGTAATATTATCATTACAATATCGGATGGATATTGAGTCGATGTCGTAAGTCATTTGAGCCGAACACGTGACACTCTCACTCAGCTACCTTATCCAGAGGCACCTCACATGAATGAGACTTGACTGAAGTGCTCAAGAGGGGCATCGGAAGAACGAAGAATCATGGAGGTAGGAAGTAAGATGGAGTAGCCCTAAACAAGTTTGTCCCGTACCCTGCTCTGAAGCACCGGCGATCCCTACGTGGTGACCAAAACATTGTGTCATTTACCATTGAGTTCAATGGGATTTGATGCGATCGGATGTAAATATTTTGTAATTACGTCGTAAATATACTTATAAATGTATATATTTTCTTTTTCTACAACACTTCAGAGTCCAAAGTATATGAAAACAACATGTTTTTAAACAACATTTCATTCTAAACGGAATTAAATGAAATACTTTTCACAGGACAGTTTTCTCAGAATGGTTTAATTTGAATGAAATATTTTCACAAGTTGTCGTTAGAAAATTTCATTAGAAAAAAAATTTAAGGTAATTCGATTTTATTCGAATACATTTATTTAAAAAAGTCATGTAAACAAAATGATCATAGTCTACCCTATTTCATTCGCTTCTTAATGGAATTATTGGCCTATTTCCTAAAACCAATCATTCAAGAAATACAGCTCTAATATAAAAAGTTTATTGTATTATTATATCAAAGTTTATTGTATTATTAAATTAAAATTATGCATTATTTCTTTTCTATTTATAGAGCTTCTTCCTAAAATACTTTCTTAAATATGACATGATATTTTGGCTTCTGAGGCATCTTTTATATAGAAAAATGTAAGACAATTTATAATTAATGCTCTATTTGGTTCATTTTAAATTAGAGAATTATTAGGAATTAGTGAAATACTTTAAATAGTACTCGACTTTCTCTGAACATTTCTGAAAAGGAATAAAATACTTTTTTTTTTTTTTTTAAAGTATTATTTAAAACTTGTAACCGAGTTATTATAAAATGTAAGGGGAATAATTCTTTTAATTACACTTATCAGATTTTTTTTACCATTAATTTCAACAATATATATTCCAAAACTCTTTCTTAAGTGCGCATCTCATAGCATTTGCTTTACAATGCCTTTTAACAGATTGCTTTCCAGTACGAACAATTCTTGCTTAAATAGTTTTATAATGTTATTTGTCAACAGGATTTCAATTTATGTTTACAGTTCAATATTAAGGTTATTATATATTTAGATAACATTTATAATCGTTATAAATTAGATACATTTAATAATTAGATTTCTTCACAGTACTTTCACAGTTGTTTATAAATGAATAAATTTTTCATTTCAAATACATTTATAAATAATTTAATTAATATTTATGTATTTTGTTAAAGGCAGATATATGCTTTTTGCAAGCACATGCATAAATACCGATACATATTTCCTATTTTTCATTTCCGGCATGTGCAAATCTTTAATTTCTGTGCATTCACTATATTTTTCGTGTAAAGTAATTTACACTAATTTAGCATACACATGAAAGTTTTACATAACAAATATATATGAATATAATTTGAATAACGGATTGCAGCATTTGATGGTAATTTTATTTTTAATTAACCCAAATAAATAAAACGTGTAAGCCCAAAGTGATTATTTTTCAGATATATAAAATTAAAACAATGAGTTTAAAATGAGCAGCAGAAAAGCCTCTTCTGTAAAACATTTTAAAAGGCACATGTTACAATAATATATGAATGTGAAAAAAATTTATTTTATTTAAAACATTTTGGCGTTTGGAACATAAAATAAAAGTAGCGAATAGTCTATCAAGGGTATCGAAAGAAGTATACAATTTTAAAGGTACCATAAGATATTTTTCATTCTTTAAGCATAACATTATTGTTAAAATCTATATTTTTGTAGTTCAACAGCTTAGAATTTTATAAAACAAATTCATAATCAAAATCGCTGTTGTTAGTTATCGAAAAATAACCAAGATGGGATTTTTGCGTAAATGTCACTAAACTATACAAATTGTTATTATCCATCAAACTATGAATGTTTCTCTAATGAAAAGTGTCCCTTTTTCGATTTGTATGGAACTGTCGTGTGTCGAAATACTAACAGAAGGTTGTCAAGCGAGCTTCTGAATGTAAACAAAGAACACTCCATCTGGTGACCCAAGCTTCAAAGCAGTGCTTCACTTCTAGTGTCGGTTGGCCCTTCCTTCCTTTCCTACCTCCATGCGAAGAATAAGGCGGGAGAACAAAAGACCCGAATTTCGAAAGATGGAACACAATCAGTAATAGATAAGGCTACGACGAGCTTTAATGGAAATAACAGAAGTAAAATGAAATTGCATGCTTGGAAAGTTTCTTAGTTTCACAGGAAGTGGGAGGTTTCACAGGAAGAGGAAATTTATGCTCATATTTTTAAAACTTTCAGAACCTAGCGCTAAAAGCTAGAGAGAAAACTACGGGAGGAAATATAATATATCTTTTTTTATTTTTTTATGCAGAGCTCTTAATTTTGTCCTTTGAATTTATGTATTATATATATTACAGTGTTATGTTTTATTAATTCACAGAAATTCAAAAAATTATCATTCACAGTTTCTGAGAAATCCGTAACTTCATGTTGGTAAAGACAATGTTGGACATGAGTGTAGATTATCAACGTCTCACATGGCTGTTTACTTTCGAAAGGATCCATCCGCAAACAACATTTTTTTGAAGGAAATTAATTAATATACACATTGTGAGGAAATACAGGAAATCTCATATAGCTCGTAGACTTCAGCTGTCGAACATCAGAATGAATCGATTATCAGTATTAAATGAGATTATCTTTTCAGCCGAATTGAAGCTGGGTTCTCTCAGTCTTCAGATGAAGTATTAATAAAAGTTGTCGAGCATCGATCGATGTTTCATAACATATTCTTAACCCTTAAGAATGCTCAATGCATTCTTAAGGGTTAAGAATATGTTATGCTCAATGCATTCTTAAGGACTTATCACATTCACATCTGTTGGGAACAAATATTTCGAATAATTTTTCTGCTCTTTTTGCCATTATGATGCATGTCTTTTGTCTCTCATTTGTAAAATGCTGCAGATTACACAGTTTTCAACCACAAAACTATCAGTATCACCAGATACATGCTAAACCAGTAGCCCAAACCAGTCTTTTAACTTTTCCTGTTTGAAGTTTAGTTTTGTTTTATTAGTTAGACTTGTAGAAACTATCAGGATTTTCGAAGAACGGAAACAAAAAATAACTATCCCTTCGCCGGGATTCGAGCCACAGCTGTCTTCCTTTTGCTAACTGGACAAGCTAACCACTTACGATATAGAGTATGTTCAGGAAAATGCAATAAATCTTTATATTGTCACCATATAAGGTATTTCCTCCCTCCTTCCAGCACGCCTTCGTGGTGTAAAGGTAGCACACTAGGCACGTATTCGAGAGGTCTGGCTTCGAGTCACGGTGAGGACATTAGTCATTTTCCACATCTCCTGCTTCAAAATAACCTAATGACTCCCCAAGTGGCGCCCGAACTAAACTGTATTGGAGTATTATTCGTCATTACTAGGATCTGGAGACTGGGTCCTCTCATCCCAAATCGCCATTTAAAAGAAGAAGCATATAAGGTATTGTCTCCATTCTTTCAACATGCCTTGGTGTTGTAAATGGAAGCATACGCGATGGGTATTCGAGGAGTTAAGGGTTCGAGTCTTAGCAAGGGCAATGCACATTTCTCATGTCTCCTGCTTCAAAATAACCTGCTGACTCTCCAACCAAATTTAAAGGTTGAACAAAGAGAGTTGTGACGAATTTTTTCAGTTGACCCAATCCAAGCCGTGACGGATTATCATTTACTGCTTATTAGTTCGAACACTAATGTGGAGATTATTAGGATTTTACAAGAAACTGAAATTAAATTATGCCTTCGCCGATATTCGAACTTCGGACGTGTAACAGTGATAGTTACTTCACCCTGGGAGCTTCACCAGCAATTATGCGCGGGGAATGAATGCAACAAACTCTCATAAATTTACAGACGGAGAAGTTGATGTATAATACAGAACATAAAATACTCGTGCATTACATAGAGTTTATAGAACATCAAGGATGGCATTTGAAAGAATATTAGTTACTGCTAAGATAATTTAAGTTCTCTTAACGCAAGGAAGCTAAGAAGATTATGGTATAGTCTATAGCCGTGTCGTGCCGAAGGTGAGATCAGTGGTGCATTCATATTTTACCTGAAGTAAAAAATGAAAAGAGAGTAAAACGTTATACATAATTATTAAATGTTATTGCGAATGTGATGAGCAAGTTTGAAATTCCCTCCTTTAAAAACGGTAGGCATTTACTTTGCTGTCGCTTCTTATATTTTATGTTTGATCTTTAGAAAGGAGTTGATTGAAACCGTGCTCTCTATTTCTTTTCGTTGTTTTTGTTACATCTCTCCAGAATAAAATAGAATAGATTAGAGTTCTGTCTCATATTGGTTAGACTGTCTACTCAGTCGATTTTTTATACATTAAAAGTAAGGTATTCAGTTTAAGAGACTGTATCTGAGATGTATTTCACAGCAATTATGAAATATTTTCTAAGATAATTGTTCTGTCATTAAACGGAAATCTTAATGAAATCAAATAAATTATATGATTTCAAGTTCCTTATTAATTGTTAAAAATTGGGTTCAGATTTAAATCCATGACATTTCTCTTCCGCATGGCTAAACTACTATTCAATGCGCTGATGCAAGTCAGCAACGGTACCGATAACTTCTATTTAGGAACGAGATTTGGATAATTCATTCTTGAAGTAGAACTCGGCTGACGTATTATTTATGTAATCTGAACAAGTGTTCTCTTCGCAAGATTATTAATTATTATTTTTCTGAAATTTTACTACTTGTTTTCATAGAAAAGCAAAATTTCCTAAGTGAAATATCTTTTATAGTTAAAAAAAAGAATTATGTAGGAACAAGAATGAAATCTTATGTCCCTCTCCCACAGCACCGAATTAATAATACATTGAAACTGTCTTTTAAATTTTTCTTTGATTTAAAAAAAAATTGTTGTTTTCAAATACAAATATTGTTAATAGCAAATATCCTGCCCCACAGCAAAAACGAGTTGTCATATTGCCATTCTATGAAGCTAAAATCTTATATAAAATTAAACTCCAAAAACTTGTTTCATTATTCAGTTACCGTATTGAAATTTCAATAGCTCTTTTGAAGTCAAAATTATAACGCTCTTTTGGAGTTATTATAATGCATTTAAACTAAAATTTTTTATTTAGAATAATTAATTGATTAAATGAGCTTGCAATGAATAATAAAATCAAGTCCTAGTCTACCATATTCTCTCTCTCAGGACGAGGAATCCTTCAGGTATATATTTTGGAAAATTTGTGAATTTAGGAACAGGAAAAATTGGAATAGTAATTTCTTATACTTTTCAACAATACCTTAAAACAACACAATTACCATTTCAACAATTACCTCAGCCACCTAATAGGTGGGCCACCATCGCCTTTGCTATGAAGGGACGGACTGTTACAACCATGCCTTCTCCGGGATTCGAACCCAGGCCCTTCGGCATTGCAATCAGCTTCCCTGACCACTATACCGACTCTTTGAAACGTGATGGTTGAAATTATTTGCGATTAGAATACTTCCTTTTTACTTCGTACAACGAAGTGAAAAAAAAAATAGAGGAAAGAATAAATGCCGTGTAGCGAAGCGGTATCTTAGCTTTAAATTAATAAACCTAAGAATACATCACTGCGAGTGGACTGTAAAATTTAACCTTTATTTGGCAGTTTGAACTTTCGAACACAACACAGCACAAAGTAAAACGACAGAGTTACAATTAGCGATTTTAAGAATGCAAGAACAAAATGCGAGCTGCGCATACAATCTGCGCATTGCGAAATAATATCTCACAGACAGGCAGAGAGCTCTGGTGGCCGAAACATTCCGCCCGGCGTTGAAACACCGTTTCAAACTAAATACCTTTTACAAAATGAAATTATCATAACGATATTAAATATGCAAAAATGTATCATTAAAATATTCACAAGAAAACATAATATGAAATTATGCAATGAAACTAAATTGTTCTCAAAACAGATGCACAGAAGCCTTGATACAATTCAGGAACTTATAGTTAAAGCAAAGTACAAAGTTATAATGCTTTAGGGAAAAACACTTAACCATTGATAGGCAAAACACTAAGTTTGTGAATTGGCCTTTTCAAAACTCCATTAGCAGTTTTGATCTTCACGATACGCACAATATTATCTGAGCTAGAAAAAACTTTCAGCACTCTTCCTAATTTCCATCGTAACGGGGTAAATTGTCTTCCTTTATGATAACTAAATCATTAACCTTTAAATTAGGTTGCACTTTCTACCATTTTGAACGTCGTTGCAAATTAGAAATGTATTCATTGGACCATCTTTTCCAAAAGCTTTGAAACATTTTCTCAACAAGCTTCCAACTTTGCAATATAGGAATTTTTTGATCGTGTAAACTTTCTTCTGGTAAGGCAGTTAGCGGGGTACCAATTAAAAAATGGCCTGGCGTAAATGCAGAAAATTCTGATGGATCTTCGGCTCAGGCAAACTCGATGAGTTTATCGCAAAGTGGGTGCCCGCGTAACAACGCTATCCCGGGATAATATGTGCGATTTTCGATTCCGTTAAGCTTCGAACAGTTGGCAATTAGATCCGAATACAATGTTCATAAACGAACCGATGAGAGAGTCCCGAAGAAACGCCCAGTGGTAGGCCTTTTGACGAAGGTAAGTGGCAATGTCATGAAAAGAAATTCCCTTTAGTCCGAACAAGCGTCCGTGTGACCACTCATAATATATAATACAACAAAAATACAAAGATACTTAAGTATTACATGGAAAACATATATCAAATATAAAATGGGAGATATGTACATTATTTACAAAGATAAAGTGCCAGGCGGCAGTACAAAACTATTCATAGGATCAAAGAGAAAACAAAAACAAAACTGAAGTAGGGGAGGGTGTTTACATAAATAGGTTATAAAAATGAATTAATTTAGATGTCTTAGAATCGCAAGCGGCCGCTTGCTATTAATATCCAGTGAGTAGTCATAATGGGGTACTATAATTGAGCTATTATTAACATTAGGAATGTTTTGGTAAAATTTTTCTGCAAGGAGTGCAAAGTAATTTGAAATAGTTGGTATTTCCAACTCCTCGTGAATGGCCGTATTTCTAATAAACCAACGGCTTCTAGATAATTGTCTAAGCGTAACATTCTGCAAGACTTGCAGTTTATTAATATTGGTTTGGCTGGTATATCCCCAAACAGGGCAGGCATAAGAAAGTATGGGACGCAAAAGGGTCTTGTAAATGAGCAACTTGTTATCAATAGAGAGAACGGAGTTCCGGCTAATTAAAGGGGTAAGTGTTCGTTCGGCTAATTAAAGGGGTAAGCACGGAACTTGGCAATAAGTTGTGTAATGTGTGGGGTCCATGTGAGCCGCCTATCTAAAGTGATGCCTAGGTATCGGGCTTGCCTAGTCCACTGAATAGGAGTGTTATACATGAGGATGTCCTCCAATTCGGTACGAACTTTTTTTGTAAACCAGATCGCCTCTGACTTGTCCACATTGATTTTAAATTTCCAGGCAGTAAGCCAGGACTCGAGTGTGTGGATGTGAGATTGAAGTGCTTGTATAACTGGACCAGTAGATGCATTTTTTGAGAGTATTGCCGTATCGTCAGCATACATAGCCAGGGTGGTGTGTGGTGTTTGTGGGATGTCGTTCGTGTAAATATTGTAGTAAATAGGCCCAAGGAGGCTCCCCTGTGGGACCCCAGCCCTGATAGCCCGTGTGGTTGAGTATGTGTTGTTGACACGAACGACAAAGTGTCTATCCTTAAGATAGGAGTAGGTGATGGCTGTGATGTAATCTGGGAAACCCAGAGTGATGATTTTGTGCATGAGGCCCTCCAGCCAAACACGATCGAAGGCCTTAGCTACATCAAGGAAGATGGCACCTGTGGTCTGCCGCTCCTGCAGTCCTTTGGAGATGTAATCTGTCACCCGGTACAGCTGGTGGACAGAGGAATGATTCTTCCTAAATCCATGTTGCTGAGGGATAATTATATTTTTATTATCCATGTGATGGATCTTCAGACAGTGGACACAAAGGTCGCGAATTTAAACAAGCTTCAATTTGAGCTAGCAATGTCGTAAATTCTTCTTGCGTTAGAAGTTGTTCACCTATGGTTCGCTTGAGATGTAACTTTGTAGATTTGACTGCAGCTTCCCATAATCCTCCAAAATGTGGCGCTGCGGGAGGATTAAATAGCCACTTAATACCTTCAGTAGAGCAATATTTATTAACCAATTCATTTTCATTCAAGGAGTTTATTACTCTTTTCAATTTCTTATCTGCAGCAATAAAATTTGTGCCACAATCGCTATGCACTTCTATTCGTTTTCCTCTTCGAGATACAAAGCGCTTCAAAGCGGCAATAAATGATTCTGATGTAAGATTACCTACTAATTCAATATGTATAGCTTTTGTAGTAAAACACACGAATACACAAATGTAGCATTTCATTGGTTTTACTCCTCGACCTTGCCTGGGCTTCACTTGAAATGGCCCGGCGTAGTCAATTCCAACTTTGGAGAAAACCTTTGACGGAACGGAACGACTCTAGACGATGGTAAATCAGACATTATCTGGGTAGATGTTTTAGCTCGTACACGATGACATTTCACACATTTCCAAATCTGTTGTCTTACAACTGACCTAGCGTGGATTATCCAATATTCTCTTCTAATTACTGATAGCAATAGCAGGGGGAAATGATGCACTATATCTGTGTTATGTGATGTTTCTTGGGCAACAAAATAGTCTGATATTTTCTGTCCTGCGCGATGTTGGATCGTCTTAATCTTCCTCCAACGCGTATAAGTCCATTCTTATCGATAAAGGGGTTCAAAGAAAGGATCTTACTATTTGAGTTTAACGGTTGATTCTTTTTTAGAAGATTATATTCATTAAAAAATCCATCCATTTGAACTACTCTAACAATTGCATTTCTAGCGTATTGCAATTCTTCGGTTTTTGAGGTAACCCTTAATCCTTGTTGCGGTAGATTTAGCTGAATTATTCGCAAACCGAAAACACCATGCGATGATTCTTTTAAGTTTCAAGAATGATGAAACTTCATTAAGGACTGGAATTTGCGAAGCGACTGTTCCAATTGAACAAGAAATATTTTTCCGTTGTTCCTTAAAAGACTCTTCTGAAAATGGTAAGTTGATAGAGAACGGAATATTATTTGAATTAAGCCACTGAGGACCTGTCCACCACAAGTCATGAGTAGAAAGCTCTGAAGGCAAAAGACCTCTTGATGCGCAATTAGCTGGATTCTCCTTTCCTTTTATGTGATTCCAATGCGATGAAGGTAAGACTGATTGAATTTCTGAAACGCGGTTGGCTACGAAGGTTTCCCAGCGTGTTGGTTCTGATTGTATCCAGGACAAAACTATCATTGAATCACTCCATGCGTAAATATCGTCAACATAAATTTGTAATGAATTTTGCACAGCTTGAACCAAATGCACTAATAGAACTGCAGAGCAGAGTTCTAAACGAGGAATAGAAATTACTTTCAGGGAAGCTACGCGAGTTTTTGATGTTAGTAGCTGCACCGAAACTGAAGAATGATTTGAAGACTTTAAATAAATCACTGCGGCGTAAGCTTTCTCTGATGCGTCACAGAAACAATGAAGTTCTACATTTGTAGATTTGGGCAATAATACTCTCCTAGGAATATGAATGCATTCAAGAATTGCGATATCTTCACAAAAGATTTTCCATCTTTGATTGATTTCATCTGGCATGGGATCATCCCACGAGATTTGTAATTTCCATATATCTTGAAGCAAGATTTTTGCTGCAACTATAAAAGGTGCTAACCAACCAAGTGAATCAAAGATTTTCGAAATAGAAGATAAAATTATTCTTTTAGTAGAACACTCTCTGTTTTCGAGATTTCCTAAGTGACAAGTAAACTCTTCTTGCGTTGGATACCACTCCAAAACCAATAATTTTATTGATTTAGTATCAACTACTGTACATGAAGAATTTGAGTTCCGAGCACTCAAAGCAGTTTCCAAAATCGAGCGATCATTTGTACACTATTTATGCAATTGAAAGCCACCTTTTTGTAAAAGTTCACTCAGTTGTGAAATTAACTTTACTGCGTCCTCTACTGTGTCTGAACCAAATAGGACATCATCAATATAACAATTGTGTAATATTATTTCAGCTGCCTTTGGGAATTTAGTTCCTTCGTCAATTGTTAGTTGTTTGGGTACGCGAGTAGCCAGGTATGAAGCGGAAGTAGTGCCGTACGTAACTGTGCACAACCTGTAAGTTTTAATCGGCTTCGATGGATCATCTCTCCAAAATATTTTTTGGAAATCGCGATCTTCATCATGAATTTGAACTTGTCGATACATTTTCAATAAGTCGCTAGTAATGGCTATGGGATAGCATCTAAACCTCAAAAGAATAGTAAATAAGTCGTCTTGCACCTTGGGACCATTCATTAGCGTGTCATTAAGAGATATCCCTGATGTAGTTTTAGCACTAGCATTGAAAACGACGCGTAGTTTTGTGGTAAGACTGGATTCTTTTAGCACGTGATGATGAGGTATATAATAATGAAAATTTACTTTATCTAAATTATCATCGGATAATTCTTCCATGTGTCCAAGTGATAAATATTCGGACATGAAGTCTTTATGTTGCTGATATACTTCAGGAGTTTTTATTAGTTTTTGTTCTAGACTAAGAAAGTTGCGAAAGGCTGATGGTCTGGAATTACCCAACTCATTTCTTTTAGGCTTGAATGGCAGTTTTACTGAGTAACGACCATCTTCACTACGGACGTGATTTTCCACGAAATGATTTTCACACAATCTTTCCTCTTTAGTTAAAGGTTTCGATGTGGGAATTTGTTCCAAATCCCAAAATGATTTAACTAACTCCTCCGTGTTTACGTTTAGCGTATTGACTGAAACCTGCTTACGGTTTGGGAATTCAAAATGTGTAGTTCCAGCAATTACCCATCCTAACTTAGAACAACATGCAAATGGAAGATTTTTGCCCATTTTAATTACCTCGCCATTGATTAAAGTAAGGAATACATTAACTCCAAGTAAAATATCAATTTCTCCCGATTCATGAAATGTAGGATCTGCTAAAGTTAAATCTTCGAAACTTTCCTATAAATTCAAAGGTAATGAATGTTACACTTGGAATGTTCCCTGTAATTTTGTCTATTATGTAAGCGGACGTTGAAATTCTGTAATTAGTATTAAAATGAGGTGTAAACAACAACTCAAATTCTCCAGTAGTAGTTGTATTGAAAGTACCTAAGCATGACACTAATATCTTCGAATCCTGTATGCTCAATCCTAAATTGATAGCTGTTTTCCGACGAATGAACGATTTTTCACTACCTGAATCTAGTAAACATCTACAATTTATGAATTCATTTTTTGAGTTTTGAACCTTAATTAAAGCAGTACACAAAAGTACATGACTACGTTTACCATTAGCATGAGCTCCAAAATGTTGATTTTCATAGTTGTTTGCACAAACAGTTGGAGAAACCTCACTCAGGCTGTTTTCTGGTTTAATTTGCGATTTCGGAACAAACACTTGTTCTTCCGGTGAAGGGAATTTAGATCCATTTTTTGGTTTGAAAATATTTTCTAAATGTAAAATGCTATGATGATGCTTAAAACAATGCTTGCAGGTATTTGCACTCTTACACATTTTAACTTTATGGACATTAGACAAGCAATTAAAACTAAGTTTATTAGTCTTAACAAACTCTATTCGTTTTTGCACTGGTAAATTTAAAAAATTAGAACACCTGTATAAAAAATGATCTTCTTTACAAAATAAGCAAGTAGAATTAGTAATCAGAGAAGTAACTCTATTATACACTGGTTTATCTGATTTATGCGTTTTACTAATTAAATGTTTACTGTTCTGTAATGTTCTGACACAATTCTTCAAAAATTCTATCAAGTCACTCAACTTTGGTATTTCGTTTTTTTTTTTTTTTTTTTTCTTTTTTTTTTTTTTTTTTTTTTTAATTGACGCTCCCACCACAACTTTGTCGAAACGTCAAGTTTTTGCAAAATAATATACAACAACAAAGTATCACTAAAATTAACTATCCTTTGATCTAATATTGCGAATAAGCGAGTTATTTCGTTTACGTTATCTACTGAACTTAATATCGAGGATGCAGATTCCGTTTGCATTTGTGAAACGTTAAGAATTCTTTTAATAAAAGCAAATATCTGTTCTCTCTTATTAGAAAATCTCTCTTCTAGTAAATTCCAAGCAATACTGAAATTTTGATTAGCTATGGGAATTGACTTAATAATGCGATAAGCATCATTTTTCAAAGAACTCTTTAAATATTGTAATTTTTGAGCTCCAGAAAGATTTGGATTGTTGCGAACACTAGCGTTAAATAAATCTTTAAATGTTATCCATTCAGTTAAATTTCCGCTAAATGTGGGTAAAGATAATTTCGGTAACTTTAAACTTTCAGAGACTGATTCAGGTACGACAGGTATATCGCCATTTGCATTTACGACCTTGTAAATCTTTAACTTACGAAAAATTTTTAAGTGAACCTCCTCAATTTTGTCTAAAATCGACTGTTCTTCCTCAACGCATCATCACAATTTGTATAAATTTCTCTAAATAGAGATTTAAAATCTTCCTTAAAGATTTTACATTTTTCTAAGATTAATTCAGCTTCAGCATTATCTAAGTTATCATAATCTATTCTCTCGATGAATTTCGTTAACTGTGTTTTCAAAATTCTCTTTCGCTTTTTTTCTATATCTGACATTTTGAATATATTCTAAATTCTCAATTTTACTAATACTTTAAAACACAAAAATAGTAGCAACAACGAAATGTCAAATGCAATTAAAATGCGTTAACTATTTCACTCACCTCGTACACTGTATCCATTGCGAAACTCTTGAGAATTCTAAACCGAAAGTAAAACCATTACGAACACGTAGAATTCTTATTCACAAGCGCGGGTTTTTCTCGAAGCTCCGGCGTAGGACGACCAAATAATGTAGCGAAGCGGTATCTTAGTTTTAAATTAATAAACCTAAGAATACATCACTGCGAGTGGACTGTAAAATTAACCTTTATTTGGCAGTTTGAACTTTCGAACACAGCACAGCACAAAGTAAAACGACAGAGTTACAATAAGCGGTTTTAAGAATGCAACAACAAAATGCGAGCTGCGCATACAATCTACGCATTGCGAAATAATATCTCACAGACAGGCAGAGAGCTCTGGTGGCCGAAACATGCCGTTATGTAACAGAACGATGAAACTTTCTGTTTTTTGAGGAAAGAACAAATTTTAGAATTTTTAGTTTTTTATTTTTTATTTGAAAGTCAAAAATATCAAAATACTTATAACAAAAACGAAATCTAAATGCATCTATTTTAATACACGGATATAAAACTTATGAATTCCATGTGTTATATTAACGACTATTTATTCACGAATACTAAGAATTAAAATAGCATGATTACCCTGGTAGGAATGAAAATAGTGATGATACCGAAGATGATCAATACGAGCAACAAAATGCAGAGGATGCCACCACAGGATGTAAAATCAAACTAAAGATTAAAAGAAAAAAAACTTATGTAACAGAAAGCTCAAACAACTTGTTTGGATTTAAATATATACGTATATAGTCATTTCACTGTAATGTAGAAAATCGGATGACTTATTCGATTAGTGAATATTGTGATAACTAAAATTTAAATTATTTGGCAAATTCCCCCACCGATGTCGTTTCTGCTGTATTCTATTAACAGAGTGCCAGTACTCATTGTTCTCTATCCTGATGCTATTTTTGAAGAGTACCAATTAATTTATTTTACTGACGAATGAAAGATAAATGATATAAATTTGCCTTTGCTTTTGTATAATTGTTGTTTATTTTAGTTATATTTAAATGTATTTGATGAACAAGATATGATGCTTGTGAAGATAAACAATTCAAAATTGAATTCAATTTATGAATACAAACAAGAAGCAATATTCAAACAGTACAGAAACAGATATGGGTACTCTGTTTCTCGAACTGAGTTCCTATGCTTAAAACTTTGCGGTGAAATGGATTCAGAATTCTCATACTGGTTTGAGATGAATGCGCATTTTAATATGTAATGATTCTCTTTTCTCGCTACAGTTATTACAAAAAATTAGTAAGATCTTAACATCAACTTTCTTCTTGCATATGTTCATGGATATTGAACATTTTGAAAATGCTTTAGCAAAGCTAGCCGCGAAACTTTATATTGCTTTAAATCTCAGTGAATTTATGAAATATTTTGAAGCAACTGTAATAACAAATATAAAAACAAAATAAAATGATTTGTAATATCATATTTTTCAGTAAGTGCAATAAAATTAAAAAAAAATAATAATAACAAGACATAAAATATAATACAGCATATTCTACTGTTCTATTTGCAAAAAAAAGAAAAGCAGTTCGAAAAACTTTAAAGTTTTTAAATTTATTGATAATTGTCTAGGGAGTGCTCATTCCGAAATGGCAAGCAATTTTAACTCATGTCATTTTATCAATGATTCATTTTGTCTGCAATTACTTTATTTTATGCAATCTGACTCATTCTCATGATACATATTAACCGTCCACAAATATTGCAGTTTTTTTAATTACTCTACATATAATCTAAGAAAGTAAAATCATATGTGGAAAAAAAATGTACATTCGTCTCATTTCGGTTAAAATACGAATTTTTATATATTCATTATTAGAAATTCCTATTTAAATGAATATCATCATATTGTACTCAAAAATCAAAACTGATTTCCCATCTATGGCATATGATTTATTTTTCAACATTCAGTTTTCTTTAAAAAAATATACTACACATAAATAAACTTACTTTCGTACTGTAAGAAAAAATGGATACTAGCAAACAAACAGCTGCGCATATACCAACAGCCATGAAAACAATCTCCGTTTTATGAAAACTGCAAAAAGTAATGCAAAATATATCTATATAATCGCTAACTTTTAAAATTTACAGACAGAGGCAGAGAAATAGAAATGAGAAAATACTTCACAAAAAACTTGCCTTGATATAGTTCCCAACATGTAGCTCATTGCAGCAGTCTAAATATAAATAAGGAAAAATTTCTTAATTAAAATACTCTAATTCAATTAACTAAAGATAATGAATGATATTGATTTACAAGTACTGATGCATCTAAATAGTTTTTATTTAATGTTAACAAAATAAATATTACCGAACTCAGTGTTATTAAAATATCATGACTCAGAGAGCTAAGAGAATTTATAGCAACACTTGTATTTACTTTTATTATTAATATTACTATTATTATTATATATACGGAACATCAACAAGAAACTGTAGTCGATACATAGTTCTTTTATTAACATAATTGTATTAAAAAGCATGGAAACCGAAAGCTTCAAGTAAATAACACATGTAATGAAAATTTAAATAAAACCTGCATAAATGCTTTATAAGATTTTAGTTCACGGGTCATACATCTTTACAACTGTTAGCAGTCTCTGGTTAAACAGAACTATGAGACTGCTAACAGTAGCAGATTTTTAAGACAAAGTTGTCAAAGAGAAAATAAATGAACTAAAGCAATTCTCTTTTTAAATATTACTTTTCCGCTTAAAATTCTGTTAATATCCTGACATAATACTTTTACGGGTGCTCCACGCTTTTGATTTTAATAGCATATTTCTAAGAATGTATTTTATAAAAATAAGCTCTAGTTTTAGCGCACCGTGTAACTCACAAAATTTCAGAATTTTTCTATTAGTGGCATGCCATTTAGCTTTAAAAGAAAACGTTGGCGAGAAATCTTAGATGGCGGTAACCTTAACGATACAGAAAACTTCATGAAAAAAATTAACATGTAATAATGGTAATATATAACATAATATAATGTTCAATGTGCGTAATGCTGAAGCTGTAGGTGATGTCGCATTTGTGCAAAACAGTTTGCTGTGTACATGAGAAGAGAGGCTGCTAAAAAAATCAGCGTATTGCACCAATTCGGTTCTCCCCAAGTACACAGCGATCTGTTTTCTTTAAAAAATTACAAAATTGCACAAATTCGGTATCGGGCCCAGTCTTGGCATTACATCCATTAAACATTGCAGAGCTGTTCATGGCACGATATAAATAGGTTACTACACGCATATTTGGCGACTAGTGCCCCAAAACAGAGAGGTACCAGCCGTTTTTACATATATTTTATTTATATTTTTAAAGCAAAAAAAAAAAAAAAAAACTAGCAAAAAGGTGTTTGATTTAAATATTATTTTTAAATATGCTACTTCTACCCTATCATTTTTGTTGATGTTTCTATCATTTCTGTTGCTGTAACACTATCTAAACTTTCTGAATACTAAAAAAATTATTCTTTTAGCACAATAACGAAATATATGACATCATCTTTCCTTGAAGAATGTTTTCCATCTATCCGATTATCCGATAATGCAAAACTACATTTAATTTCTTTAAATTTTTCTTTGTTAACTTTGATTTAAATCCGTCGCTATTAGCAGCTATCGATCGATTTTGGAAAAATTGACCAAATAAATAGCATTAAGAATACTAGTTAAATTTTATTGGGAAGATTTTTTCCCCGATAAGTGATAGTGGCCAAAGCCTGAAATCCTCGAGGATTCATTTTATAGTTAGCAAAGAAATATGCGGAAAATGCTTTAAAAACATCTTATCATTACGTAAATTCTGCACCGAATTTTGATATAATTAGTAGGAAATAGTGCATTGTCATCAAAAATGCTGAAAACTGCGCAGAAATTTCAAGAAAACTGGTTTGGTAGAAGTGGGTAAAAAACTTACTTTGAAATTTGACCCAAACAACAACAACAACAACAAAAAAAAAAAAAAAAAAAAGCCTAATTAAACCTTATTAAAAAAGATAGAATAGGAGTATCATAATAATATTACAAGACAATCGCTTCTAAGAGCATAAATAGTGCATTTCTATCACAAGTTTGTCTACAGATTTCAATTGCATACAATGTAAACTTTCACATTTATAGAAAAAAAAGAGGCGAAAAATTATTTCAAAATTATCTTTATCTCATACTATTATGAAAAATAGATAATTTTAAAGCTTTTTTTCATACAAATTATCTTGTATTTTAAATTTGTAAAAATTAAAAATCGAGTTTTTTTATTACCAAATAAAATTTGGATTTACGTTATTACAAATATCGTAATTTGTGCACTGCAAATATCAACAGCGTATTCTTTAGCGTAAGCAATAGTGTATTTAAGAGCCTTTCTTCATGTCATTGAATGATACGGCTTATGAATGTAATCCTAGGAAATGGCATTTCATATGGCTTCGACTTGATGCCGAAGTTCGGTCTTATTGTGTACCCCACCAGCTGAACGAGCGAGTCGCCAACAGATGAAATTCCATGCATGTTCAATGGGGGACATATCCGAGGAATAAGAAGACCATGCAAGGAGCTGTTGTGCCTAAGGAAGTCTAAGTCTGAGTAACCTGTGCACGGGCATTATCCTGCTGAAGTACAGCAGTTCATGCTGCAGCAGACGGCGACGAACCGTCGAAATAGACAGCACAACACCTGTAGCCGTGCTCCAACGTCGTGCTAACACACCAGAGAACGTTGTACGATCCGTCATAGACACGCGCGTAAAGTGCGCGCAAGTATTGGTCTTCTTCCAGAATTTCATAGTGGAAGGTGCCAAAATACTTCATTGTCGTGCATTCCTTGGCATTTTAAAAAAAGCTTTCATTTGCTTTTTTCAGGAAAATTTCCAGGGGCTCAACTTTCAAGTCACTGCGCAGAAGCTCGTTTCTCACATAGTAGTGACCGTTAATCATGACTCTCAATAACTTTGATTGTACTGTTTGAAGTTTATAAATGTCATTTCTTGTAGCGGTCGCCCACGGCGGGGAGGCATAAGGTCATACTTCACAGGATCTGATTTAAACGCAACGCTCCAGTCCTTTATATACGAGGACATGGAACAAGCGGGATATTCTCATTCCAAGCTTATGCGATCGCTTTGTAACTCTAATGATTAATGATTTGCATGCCTTACCTCACTTTACATTTTCTGCAAGTTTGGTTCAATTTGCATATCTCCTTCACGGCGTTGCACTTTTCACAAACATTAGTGTAGTTTATATAATTCGGTGTAATTATATTTTTGATATTAAATTAATTTATACTTGCTTCTCCTGTTTCTCACATAATGAAGCATACAACACACGTAAAAATACTTATATTGCAATTTAATACAAGATACCAGCAAAGACATTTTGGTTCCATAAATCAGTTTTCGTGAAGTAAGCAGGATAAGAGGATTGTCATACTTCAAAGGTCAGTTTTCACATTTTTTTTTTTTTTTTTTTGATGTATATCTTCAAACTAGTCGTGAAACTGCCACACATTTACATTTCGAAACTACGGAATAAAATAAGAAGCGTAACATGAAATTCAAATCTTTGTTTTAAATAATTCAGATGCAGTTAAACTAAGAAAGTTAAAACATAAATCAATTCATAATAAGTAATATTTTGAATCTGTAAAATAACTTAAATTTTTAATTCTTAAATAACTTCAGTTAATATAAGTGACTCTAACATTTTTTTTCTCCCCCCCCCAGAAATCAGATGTATTTTTAGACCGGTGAACAAGAAATCAGAAGGCACTTACCAATATAGCTAACAAGATGATATTAGTAGGATACTTCCTCCTGGGAATAAAAAACGTTCACTGTATTTTTGGATAAGAAGTGGGAAAATTTAATTTAGTTAAACTTTTTTTAACAAAAATTAAATAAAAGATACCGAAAAAAATGTCGTAATTTTTTTAATAATAGACAAAAAGCATTTAATTCGCTTAACAAATTTAAACAAGGTTTAACATGTTGCTATGCAGTACACAAACGGCTATTTTGAACCCAGAAATAAACATAGCTCTAGAAAACTTTTATGCATCACATTAATGAGTAAAATCTTATAAAAATTACTAATCACATCTATTACAAACCACATTAATTAAATATCTTGTAAGTTACATCAGTTATAAAAAAAGTACCAAATTAAGATTTAAAATTAGACAAAAAATGGCCTTCGTCTAGCGTAGATTTTGAATAAAACTCCATCGGTTTAGAAAGGTGTTCAGACGTACGCCCCACTTCGTCAAAAGATACCTATGTCTAAGTAAAAATATTTTATCTATAAGGAGAGGGAACTACGTCCGAAAGCCCTCGAATCTAATAGGGTTTTATTGAAAATCAATGCCAATCTAAGGCTGCTTTTTTGCCTAATTTAAGCTTTGTTCATCTTTATGCTTAAATTTTGAGCAATAACACGTCGATCAGGTGAAACTACTCTTAAAATTTTAATCATGTAATGTGCTATATACATATTATAATCTGTTTAAAATGCTGATGGAAATGTGCATAAAATTTGGAATACTGAATTTGGCTTTATTTCAATAAAGAATAAAGCCAAATTTAACACTAAAAGACTCAGGTTTAAAGCCTCTAGAAGATATGGAGTCACATTATGGGGAACAGTAAAATGTGATATGGGTATGGGCTTAAATATTCTGATAACGCATGGAGGTAGAAATATATCATCGAATGGGTTCATTCCAAAACTCCGACAACCATAAGACCGATGGTCCAAAATTCTGGCAGGTGAAAATCCAGACGTTACTTTAATGTTTTGTTAAACTTTTTAATATTTACAAAAATGAGTTGAATTCTAAAGCTAAACAAATACTTTATTTCTAAAAGGATACAGTATGTTTATTTAGCATAATTATCCTAATGAATAAATGATTGAAATATCAAAATAATGCCATAGTTTTTAAATATTTAGAAAAAAACACTGTGCAATGCCACGGAGCTAATCCATGATAGTTCTGCTTGGGCGATCGTTAACAATGATCATTATTCTTTCTTGTCGATCAACTATTGGTATTCTGTGTTTGGTATCCCATCTCCTATGCCAAGATTCTATGATGTTTTACGTACGAGAAATTCCCGAATAAATTGAATCATATACAGACTGCAGTGTTGGTGGAAATAATGGTGGAGATCCCCGTAGTACCGTACCATTACGCATATATCACCTTGCTCTTCCACGTACGTAATTATCTTCAAACCACGTTATTACGTCACAAGCTTCCCTGCGTAAATATTGTTTCAGAGCATCGAAATCTTCATCTTCAAAAATCAGAGCATCTAGAATCCCATCAGGCGGAATGAATGCTAAAGCACTTAAATAACGATGAGATAAACTAAATTCCTCATCGGGCACTATATCGAAATGTCAATCCAGTTGTTTGAATTTTTCTTCGCGCACATTGCCCGAAATGGAAAAAATAAACCTTATTACTTGTGGCAGGAAATTCATTTTTCGTTGCATTTATTGTTTCTGATTCCAGATCCACTAAAATGGTACGCGGCCTCAATTCAATGCCATTTTCACCCGCATAATCTGTTCAATATTCAAATATGCGTTTACAGATTTCGTCACGTTCGCTAAACATTAATGCAAAGAACAGGTGGAAGAACTCGTAAATTTTCATTTTCAACAGGTGAGTGAATGGTATTCGGCCCTGTTTTAAATATAACTATCCATGATCCAGGAAAAGGGCCGATGACGAACGCTGCCTGTTTGATTTTGTTGTAAATAACAGAATTCGTTCGTCGCACACGCTAGAGTATTTAATAAGAAAATTCTTTCCGCAACGTTTTACGTACATTATTAGAAATTTCCACATCTTCAAGCGACTGAAGTTCTGGAGGTCATATTCTTTTTCTAGTGTAACTGATTTTCTTTCGGAAAGCATTTTCCGAAGGTTATATTTCTGGATTAAAAATGGGCGCTTTTTGTTTGAATAGTTTGTGACTGTGCAACATTATTTTGCTTTGCATTTTCCTTTATTTGGTTTGCAGTTTATACTATGAAAATAGCCCTAGCCTGCGGAAAGTGATTGGCATTTACAAACTTCTGAAGGTAATGTCTTCCATCACAAACTTTCATTATTAAACGTCCTCTACAATTTTCCTATTTCCGTGATTCACAACACCTAATACTTATTTTTCCGATTTCTTCCTTTCACCATTAAATAACCACGAACATTAATCTTTCTACAAATTTTCGGAATAACACAATTGCACAAACTTCATCCATGATTGTTAAGGGTGAACCATGGATCACAGATATATGGATAGTGCACAACTTCAAATTAGAGTTACCTTAAAACGGTGTGGAAGATCATTAGCTTCGAACATTTGCTGCGCATGTTCAAGTAATTCTTTTTTACACAAACACCTGATGCAAAAGATGGGTACGCAAAAAAGGTGTCTCTCAACCTTTTTTAAAATACAATCCTGTCTGTTCCCCAAATCCTTTCTTGGGCGTTATACTCTTAACATTTTTAATGATATTTCTAGAATGCATTTAGTCTTTATTTAAATCTTTGAAATATTTATCTGTCAGGGTTTTGGCTGTCGAGATTTTGAGTGTCGGGATTTTGGCTGTCGGTTTTATGGAAGCCACCCAGAAAGAAAATCGTGCCCAAATCTGAGGGCGGAAGCGAGTCTGCTTTCAGTCCATCCCCCTTTTTTTATTGCAACTTGTTACCTTATTTATTGCATTGGGATGCTATAGAGTCGATGATACTCTTGTTAATATTTTCTATGCTTTTTAATTTAAAGTGAAAAAATGATTTATTGTTTTGCTATTGAATGTTCAGAAAGAACGGGAGCATCAAAAATAAAAATTAAATTTTCATAGTTACACCGTTTTTATACATAAAGTAATTTTTATTTTCTTTTCTGTTCACATTATTCCTGCTTTCTTTTGCATTAGAATTCCTTAGCTATTTACGCTTTGTATTGAAAATATCTGTTTACAGCTAATTTTTACCTCTATGGTATTGCGGTGCAAATGGAATTAGAGCATTTTTCGGCCATTCGGCGCGATGGGGCATTTTATGAAAGAAATATCAGTTTCTTTAAACATAAAGATATCCATATTATGTTTCACTCACATTATTTTCCCGATTTCTCATCCCATTGTTCTCTTTTGTCATGATGGTTTTATGGAATCAACCTTTTCAGACAATTCAAGTAATCAAAATAATGCGTACGGCCAGTCTATGACAGATGCTAAAAGAAGTATTTTACTAATGAGTCCAAGAATGTAAGGACAGATGGAGCAAGGATACGTATTCCAATGTATACTATGGTGCAAAGCTGACTAGGTAATAAATTTTTGTTTCAAAACAGAGCTACCGTACAAGCACCGTACTTTTAAACACATGAGCATTACATTAATGGACACACGTTAATTGATAACTTAGCACAACAACATAAAAAGTCATAAAAGTCCAAATGAAACAAGACATTACCTGATATCGCCACAACACACCAATCCAATATAAACTCCTAGAAAGGTGGCACTGAAAAGAAAATTTTATTTTTCAGCTAATGCAAAAGTGAATTTAGAAAATAGTATACAAAACGAAATGTTTTTGGAGTTACTAGTCAGACTCAGATGCTTACAATGATACGTAGTATATAACTATATTGCTTCTTACGAATTCTTTTACATGAGGCCTACAAAGGAAAGAAACTTGTAAATACGAAACAAATTATCATCATAATAAATTACTTTGATATAAATTCATTCAAGTTCGCACACTTATATGTTATTTTCTAACATAAGTCGAATGCAGAATTTCCTCATCCTTTCATTATTATAAGGTTACAATGCAAAGGCATTAAAATGATAATAAATTTTAAAATAAAGTTATAAAAATTTATTTTCTTTGGTATAGTATAAATTTAAACTAACATACATATTGATGCAAATGAGCTGCACAACCAAATTTTGGAAAACACTTGAATTACTTCTTGATCCCTATTCCTTTCAAGGAAGTTATTCTTTAGAATTTTTTACACTGATCCCAGCGCTTGCATCATACTTGTAGTGATACTTGGTTTGACAACTGACGCTCTGTCTAAATCTGTCTGTGATGCAGCATGAATGATCTAGTAACCAGATAAGAGGGCGCTGGACAAAAAGCTCTTGCGACTACGTCCACGGAAAAAGAAAATTGTGATGATTGCCTACGTGACAGATACCCATACAAATGAAAACATGATCTACATAGATTAAAAAAAAAAAAAAAAAAGTGGTAAAAAAATTCCACATTAATATAAATCACAATGACAAAAGCTCGCACTGACATCAGCCCACATTGATTAAAGCCTTCACTGACAAAAGCTTCCTGCATGAAGTCGTTTCAGATAAGAGGGAAGTTTAATTCAGACGTCCGACTTTGAGACGATGCCATAAACTTTACGCCGAAGAATCTGAAAATTTGACTACCCTTAGGGCATAGGGGTGTTGGAAAAAAAGAAGAAAAAAGCAAAAGGATGGGAAAACAAGAAAGAAAAAGCAAAGGTTAAAAATGTAAGAGTGCACCGCAAATGATTTGATGATAATTTTCTAACATGAAAGAACTCCGATAAACGAAACATTTCATTATAAATTTTATGCTAAACTAGCCGGAAAACATATTTCAGTTGTGGATGATAAAAATTAGTTGCTTTATGTCAATACCAAAAGTTAAGCTGCAAATAGAAGCAAAAGTTTGGGACACAATGCTGTCTACGGTGCCTCATCATTCTATTTACCAAATTTGTCATCCAATGACTTTTCGCATTATTAAGGCTGAAACTAAGATTTAAAGATCGTTCTTTTGATCGCATTTAAGACATTCAATCCGATTCTCTAGCAATACTTTGATTACTATTTCAAGAATCACTGCAATCTTCCGAACACAGTAAATTAGTCGGGATTTTTGAATAAAAGCAGGACACTGTTTTAAAACAAATGAAAAACAGGTTTAATTCGAGAAGATTTTTAAAAATAAATTTGGATTTATCCAATTTCTTTCTTAGCAGTCCTCGAGAAGAGAAAAAAGCAGTTTTAAGCAAACTTCAAATGATATATCTCATCGATTTCTAAGTACGTTTTAAATAAGTACAGCAATGAATTAAATTGCTTTTTAGTGAAAGAAAATCCACATTGTTTAGGTGCATATTTCATGATTCTAGATAACACCAAAATGCTGCTAGAAATCCATATTAATCATAAAGTCACTAACTGCATTCCCGTGAAATGAGTAAGCAATAGATTGCATTTTAAAGAAATTTCAAGTACTTACTCGAAAACAAATAGGGATATAACACCCATAGTAAACAATAACTGAACCATCAGAGTTAAATACACCTGAAATTAGAAAGGTTTATATCACATTCGGCGGTTTATCATATTTAATAGATTTATTTCACAATTAGGCAGTTCTATCGATTAAACACAAATAAATGAAAGGCTTAAAAGAAAATTTGAGAAAACAATGTTTTTCTTTCTTTCTTTAATGGCCGGAGTCTTTATTTAGTAGCCATTAGCTTTGCGCCAACACAGGGCCAGAAGTGGTAGCCATTTCATTATGGAAGCACCTAATAGGTGGCCACCGTTGCGTCCTATGAAGGGACGGACAGTTACAGCCCTGCCTTCTCCGGGATTCGAACCCGGGCCATAGCTACGACAATCAGGGTCACTAAAACACTATACGGCTGGACGGCTTTGAAGAAGCAAAGTAAAAATTACCATAATTTGTTATGCTATTTGATATGACAACTGCACCTTTTACGTGATGTATTCATTTAATCAGAAATAGCAATCTTAAAAATTAAACTTCAGCGTATTGCGCTTCTTAAGACTGCCAAATATAGGGAGTATAAATATTTACGAATATGTACTTTTTCAGCCTAAATAATTTGTCTAAGCAGTCTTCACCTTTAATTTTTTTAGGCATAAATTCCTTCCTTGAGAAAAGTATTTATGAGTTAAGAATAGCCCAAATCATCTTTCCTTTTTGATAGTATCTGATATCTACCAGTGTCAGATACATGACAAAATAACGGTAAAAAGTAGGAAGCATTTGAGCGTCATAATTAGCGAAAATATGAAAAAGATAAAAATTCGCTGATTGCAGTTTTGTTAGAGCTAACCCAAATTTTATCAAACTGTTCTTATCTCCATAACGTCGGCAGAAGAAGGTAACAAATTTTTCCATTCCTATGAGAGGAACGAAGTAGAAATTGCGTCCACTCTACCTGTTTTTCGGGTAGACAAGATTGAGTCTACGTAGATCGCATGTTGTATTGCTGTGCATGTATGATATGCACAGTAGTATGTAGTATGATACGTAGTACAGTACAAAAGCTACTGTACGCTGCTGACAACAGTAGCAATGTGAAAGTTTTTACTTGCATTACAAAGGCAGAAGTTCAATTTGACAGGCATCAGTAAGTGGTCACAGGCAGCGTTTTCTGATCCACTCGACAGTCACTATAAAGAACTGCACATTACATTTAAGGTGCTTCATTATACGGGCTCAAACTGTAATTCGAAGGCAAACCTGTGGGGCGCCATTTCTTATAGTAGCAGGTCATCTTTAGTCACTCTCCGTACATCTTCAACAGCTCAACGATATGTTGATACCATCCTGCGGCCGGTGGCATTACCCTTCATGGCACGTCATCCTGGGGCCATTTTCCAACAAGATAATGCCAGGCCACAAACCGCTCGCATATCTCTGAACTGTCTCCGTGCGGTTGATACTCTTCCTTGGCCAGCAAGGTCACCAGACCTTTCACCAATCGAGCATGTCTGGGAATGGTAGGCCGCCAAATTCGGGCACCACAAAATATCTCAGATATGGGGCGACAACTGATGAATGCCTGGCAGAATGTGTCGCAGGATGACATTAGGAACTTCTACCACTCCTTGCCACATCTACATCCGTACCGATATAGCCGGAATATCGCGCAAGGCGCAACGTGTCCGGCTTGATGACAAGCAAGGCCATAAAGGCACATGACGTTAGAAAATGCCGGACAGTAGTTCCCGAGGAAAGAGTCTTGAGTTGCAGAAGAGTGCCCAGACATCACGGCAGGAGAAGAAATTCATCAAACAGCTAACTCCATGCGAAACCCACGAGACAAGTCTGTGGTCTGTGCGCAGGCGCCGTCTATCAGAACACACTAGAACTAAAAGAAAAAGTTATAGTTAATCATAAAGCAACATGCTGAACAAAATTATATGTCCAGTTTGATCATCTCCTCTACAATCCCCAGCGCTAGCAACATTTTTTCCTGGGGTGTCTGCTACTTTTTACATTTTTCGGCAAATTCAAGAAATTTGCTGATCAGCTTCTTAAAATTTTCATCCATCTGGAAATCGTTTAAGTCACGCGTTCAGAGTACGATTTCCCCATTTGGAGGTTTACTTCTTTGTACTTTCTCAATTGACGCAGTGAGAGCCCGTTTCTTCGGATATTCAACTTTCGACGCTTTCGGCCGGAATTTGCCGTCTAATTTGCTTTCTGAAGAGAAAACGGAAGGCAGAAGTGATATTAGAGATCCAAAGCATAAAATATCTGGTTAATTAGCGTAAAGGAACCTTACAAGTGTAGCTGATATTCCGAATGGCAACACACTGAGACTTGGAAGATAAACGTATTTTATTTCAGGCAGTGACAACACATTGCATTTAAATAGTTGAGTTTGTTAAGTTTGAAAGATAAATATTTTATACTTTGCCGAACCGCAATAAATTGATACGCAGGAAGGTAAAAATTTTCTTTTCGAGTAGCACAAATATCTTAATTATTTTTCAGATATTTAAAACTTGGAATTAAGAAAAAGAACTAAAACTATGTATGCTATAAGTATTATATGAAGTTATGGAAACCTTGAAAATACAGACCCTCGGCATGTGCTCCGTTTGCCACTAAGGAAACCAGTCTCTGTTTGCTCCAGTATGCCGACAAGATAAGGGAGTAAATAAATCAAACGTGCTTAATTCCTCATGGGACTTATCTGCAGACTATAGTCCCCTAGCAGCTGAGCAGTAAAGTCTCTGAACACTGGTAGCTCAAACCGGGGATCGAATCCAAGCGAACGAGACAAGGGCATCTTCGTAGTTTTGCCCATGTGTAAAGTGTCGGTTTCTGTTAGACAACTCTCCACAAAGGCATCCCTCTCCTTAGGCAGATAGCCCACGAGGTATTTGCTATAATTAAATAAAGCAAACCTGTAGAATATGACGATTTGTTGCCATTCCATGTTTCTGTTTGTACTACTACTCATAATGTTCTGAATGAATTGATTTTTTTCAAAAGCTAAGCAATGCTTAGAAATAAAATTTGGGTGAATCCCTATGAATTATAGATATATTTACATACTCCATATTATTTTTAAATCCGTATTATGGCTGGAGAATATCAACGTCGTATAGAGTACGCATAGAAAATGGGAGAATATCAACGTCGTATAGAGTACGCATAGAAAATGCAAAACATAAATATTCGGTTCTAATATTTGTGCTTTTAATTTAGTTTGAATTTTTCAGCACATTTTCAAACTGAAATTAAAACTTTTTAAATATAGTTCAAAAACTGAAGAACATTTACTAAGGGCTACAAGATAAGCGACATATTCTCTAAATAAAAATGGCACAAAACTTTTGCATATATGCATATATTAAAACATTCGTACTTTCCTCACAAACTGAGCTCGAATTTTCTTATCTGTGAAGCCAATCCAATCTGCACGTGGTCCACCAGGTCTTTCTTCAGCCCTTGCGTCTTGCCTTGAGGATTGAGTAGGAGGTGCCGTAGGATAAACCACTGTGAAAGACGGATTTTAAATAGTCAGCTTTTTATATCACAGAAGCTGATATATTAAAAATTCAAGAACAAGGTTTTAATTATAGAAGAGTTATTTTGCAAACTATTTTTCATAGCAATTATATAGTGCTTCAGGCTAGATGTGAGTTCAAACGAGAACACGCACAAAAGGTTTTGGACTATCTGAAGGGTTTGAAAATTACACGAATAAATATAACTAATCATACAAGAGAAGAAAACGTAGTCGTATATAGTTTATTTAACAAAGTTTTTAAAAACGTTTAAAATTCCGATATATGTACTTAGTACAATTTGCTTAACATGCGGCCATTTTTGTTGCGAATAATATAGTTTTTATTATTTGTTTGCAAATCGTATATTATATCCTCAACACAAATTTGTTTAATCATCATCTAATTCAACAATTTAAATTTAAGTATTTGAAAATTTTTCCATGTAATAATTTTTTATTTGGCATTTAAATGGAACACAAAATGTAATATTGAGTATTAATATGCATTAGCTTTATTGTGTTTATACTTTTGCTCAAGACAATATCGATGTACATGACTGAACACTGCAAGTATAGGATCATATGGGGCATTAATACAGATATAAATGTATCAATCATCCCATACGATCTCATTGTCCCATATGACTCCTTATTAACTAGATGGGATCATATGGAACGATGCATTTTTATCCCTTCAAATGCGTTTTTGAAACTTCTACATGTCTCATATGCTTATACTATCACTAAAGAATATATTAAGATAGTCTATTCCTTAAATTTACATTTGAAAAGAATATCACTAAGGAACGAAAGTAAAGACTTCGTTTTTCAACATACAACCATGAAAATGTTGAAAAGGGCTTTTGAGCCCCATTTTCTGAGCCCCCAAGAGATATGTACAGTAAAAAGCCAACTCAGCAGAAACGTTATGTATATGGCAAATATCAGTCCCATTACATCAGAGAATACGTTAGGGCACGCAAAACGCTAAGAGTCAGCATGCGCAGGGCAAGCTTAAAAAGAAGAAAGGAAGGCGCATTTCCAGGTTTACTTTTGCAAGTGAAAGTGAGATGAGTGAGTATGGGTATAAGAAAATTTCAAAAAAAAAAAAAAAAAAAAAAAAAAATGTTTTTTTTTTTTTTTTTTTTTTTTTTTTTTTTTTTTTTTTTTTCCCAGGACACCTTTACACGTTACAAAATGACCTGTAAGCTTGAGGAGAGGCGTAGTTTGACTTCTGTCGTCCAAGAGTTTGGAATTGATAAAAGTGTTGTTTCTCAAGCTCGGAAAGCATTCCATATGACAATTACGGCTGCAAGAAAGGTTGGTCGTGCTCAGCAAAGGAAAGCAACGATGACTGATAACAGATATATCGCTATATCGCCCCGTAAGCGAAAAAAGATCGAAACCAGACAGAGGCAGTTGCGCACGGCAACCGGATGTGTCCCGGTTTACTGTGGCCAGACAGCTTCATAAAGGTGGTCTATTCGCTCGCCGTCCTGAATGCTGCATACCAATGACTGCAGCCCATACACGGCCTTATTTACAGTGGTATAGAGAGCACAAAGAATGGACACCTTATCAATGGAGTCACAGCCTGTTCACCAGTTAGAGTCATTTCAGTATGACAAACGATTTTTGATGCCAGCTTTCATTACACTAACAGCAGAGAAAGAGACCATTGAGGCGATCCTGGCCTGTTTGTATGGGAAGACATTATGATGATGTTTGTATGGGAAGACATTATGATGAACGGACAGATGGAGTTCCATATTTTTTATAGAGCTTTACTTATCCAAGATCGTTACTGCGATGATGTTATTCTCCCAACGTGCATTATTTCCAGGTTGTCGTTGGTCCGACTTACTTTTTATGGTTTTATGGATAACAGTCCCCGGCCACATAGGACACATGCTGTTGAGGAGCTCCTGGAAAGTGAAAATATAAACAGAATGTATTAGTCAGTGTTATTCTCTGATTTAAATCCCACTGAACATCTGTGGGAATTTTTAGGGAAATGCCTGGTGGCATGATGTTATCCTCCGGAGAACACCAACTGAAACAGATGCTTCTTGAAGAATTGAAATTCTTACGTCAAGAACTGTTAGATAATCCGTTGAACATATTATGCAACGCAAACTTTGCAGTTAGGAAAGGTCATATCCCTTACTAAGGTTCTTTGGTTTGTTATTCTGCTTCTTGGCCAGACAGTTTTTGTAAAAACGCCATTCTATTTTTAAAAGTCTTTTTCTATTCGCCCCATACTGTATGCGTCCTATTCATTTTTCTGCTGTCATACTTTCCTCATCCTTTAAGTAGTATATTTTGCCTCTGCAAGATGAATTTCATGTCTTCCAGTTGATTTTTTGAGGAAATACAACCCTATTCAGAAACGTTGCTTACGTTTTGAATATATTTACAATAGAACCTTGAAGTGCAAGTGAGTCTGCGGAGTGTTTGTTTTAATAATTTATATCCTTTAACTTGACAAACAAGCAAGATCTTGCAGTCCAAGTAATACGTGGTCGCTTTTGTTTGCCGAGCGTCACATTATCACAACTGATCTGATGGTTTTTCTCTCTCGCGGGGCAACCGTGAATAATTGTCTCCCATGCTGGTATCTGGCAGCATGCTTGCCTCAGATAATTAACCCTCCTAACATATGCTGCTTACTACAGCTTTGTGATCACATGTGCATACGTGAATCATTTGTTTTTACTTAGTGCTTTAATGGTTGTGTTTTAACAACTGTACTGCGATAATGACTCCTATGAAAAAAAAAAAAGTCAATAAAGAAGGCAGTAAAAAGACTGATGCAATTATGGTAATTGAATAAAGAATAACGGTAGAGACGCAGCAAAAGAGGAGCCATGAGCGTATCAAAGCAATAAACTTGTGCTCCGAAAGATAGGAAAAACGCTTCTCATACGATTAACGAGAAGCAACTAGTAGATTATACTGCGACCAAGACATTTTATCTGCGTCGATGCTGATGCTTTGTACACTAGCATCGTAAGAAAACTGCCAAGCACATCGAAAGAATACAAAGAAAGAGGAGAGCAGGGAATGGTTTGACGCCTGAAAAGGGAACTGACATCAGTAGTGATTTGTGTGACACAGCTAGAATATACATTCCAACATGAAGACAGCTGAGACGTCCGTCAGCGAATTCCAGAAGACCATGATTTCCTGCACTTACCTACCGCTGCAAGATTTTAACGCGAAAACTTTGTGAGATTTTGACTTTATGGGAAAAGATGCCAAACAAAACCTACAGTACAGCACAAGACAATGCAATGTCCGATGTTAAGATGTTTCAGATCATTAAGGAATGAAAGGTGCAAAACAGTCAGTTATATGTTATGTGAAAGTGTAATAACAAAGCCTGAATTCCCCATATCCTTTTCGTTGAATGAATTAACAATCTAATGCAGTGTAGAAATGCCGTTTAGAAAGGAATCTATCATTCAAAGTTGTGAATAATTCTGATTATAGATACTTGTTTACTCTTTAAGCCTTGAGGATGATTTATTGGATAAATTCGAGTTCATTATCGTTAGTTGTTTTCTTCCGAACATCACTACACTACTCCATGCCAGAGATCAACAAGTGATTTCGTACTTTAGAAAGCTTTATTTTATTTCAGTGATACTTCGAGGTTATCATCTCCGAGGTTTAGGAAAAATCATTTTCACGTCTTGAGCAGGCGTAACATCGATAAAGCCTGGCATGCAATCATAAAGAGACTCTTCAAAAACCATGGTATGTTAACTTCTTAAATTCGACTTTAATTTTTTAAGGCTCTGCTCATAAACAGCAGCCGCCAAATGATGATAAAATTATGCCTTTGGGGAAAACAGTGACTCTGGAAATGAATGAAGACGATATTTAAAAGCAGCAGGAATAATATGGAGTAATATAGCCCTTATGATCAAATAATTGATGGATCGATTTGTTTCATATATCTTTATACTTAACTAGTGGAGTACCCATTGCCAGTTAACTTAGATTGGGAGTAATGTGTATAAACAATAGACAGAACGATACCGCTGTAATCCTCCTCTAATAACGATGCAAAAAGTAAAATTCATAGCCATATATTTTTCAGTCTGATGCGATATGGAACACACATAAAAGATTTCGATTGAAAAATAAACTAATTCCCTCTCATTATGTCAGCAACAATGGCACGCAGTTCTTAATGGGTTTCGTCTTTCTAATCAAATAGTCGTGTAAAAGCTCAAGTTCCATCCAATATTTCACCTATATTCAATTTTAGTCGACAAAATGTGGCAAAACTTCTGGGCTAACACCGTTTGGGCTAATAAATAAAAAAAACTAAATTAAAATTAAAAATTAATTAATTAATGGTTCCACTTCTTTTATTCTGGCTTCGGAAAATTTATAATAAAATCTTTGATGCATAAGCTCAAAAATAAAGATATTTTTAAATATCTTTAAGTATTTATTTCAAAACACTCAGCAAAATTTTGATGCTTATTCAAACTTGAAATCGTGAAGTCAGAGACTATCGCAGTTAACTTAGATCATTTAGACATTCAGAGATTTAGACATATCACTTTAGACATTCAGAGATTTTCATTTATATTGCCTTGACTATAAGTTTGAAGCTGCAGAAATGGCATAATCTGAGAAATGGAGTTCCAAATTAAATATTGTTCCCAGTATCCCTTACCAAAGTCAGACATTTTCAAAACGACTGATACAACTCTTTGAAAGATCTGGTGATTATAACCCTGTGATAATAAAGACGATTTATAGTCTCACTGCCTATGAGACATCTACGCAGACATTGGAAATCAAAGTCATTATCTTTGCTTGGAAAGGGTACAGTTAATAAAAAAAAAGAAATAAAAAATAATTTAAAATTAGAAGAATACGTTTAAAATATCTTCTGTTCATTTTTTAATTCAATTCGAAGCCATTTGCATTGAAAACGAAAATCAGCAGAGTTTAATATTCTGACCGGCCTGGCGTTTTTTAATATCGTTATGAAATCCTGCTTTTAAACAGCATTTATTAGTCAGATTGAATAAATAGTTAGTGACAAAAACCCTCATGACCGAATATAGGCGGTCGTGTCACTCAGGGGTTTTTAAAACAATTTTTATTAAATTCTTTCCTCCCAGTCTAAGACATTACGAAAGAATAAGCCATACCTTTTAAATAACTCAACTGCATAGAAAAGCAGTAGGGGAGAAAAGAGGTTTTTAGTTGTACATAAAATTCTAAAAGAATATTTTGTATGAATTGATTATTATATGAAGTAAGTATATAATCATTTGATTATGTGCATAAAATACATAATTAGTTTTAAGCATGCCTTGCTCACTTCACATGCTTGTTGCTGTAACGTCAAATTAGTTACACAGCTTAAAACGGAAATGAATGTGTTAATACCTTCTATAGATACGTAAATAATTATTCTATTATTCTTCAACATGAATTATACGAAAAATAAAACATGACTTTTCTATAATTTTAGGATCGTTAATTTGTCAATAAATTTGCAAAGCATGATGATAAATCCATTACATTAATGTTCGCATAAATGAAATTTTATTCAATCTTATTTTTGTAAAGCCATGAATTTCTAAACTATTCATGTATATTGTCTTTAAAGATCCTACCTCTAAACGCATACTGAGGTGGCACTTGATAATAAAATGGTGGTTGCACAGTTTGATAATATGGTGGAGGAAAAGGATCTCTAAAATCTCGACGAAAACTTTGGCCTTGATTAGATGAATGCTCTGAAAATTGCTGTGACTGGTGATCTCGTGCTGTTGACTGCTGCTGTCCTGAATAATAAGGATAACTCTGAGGTGAGCAGGACAATTCAAAATATAAATAAGAGGTACTTACAGCTATTTCTCCATAATACTGACCTGGGTTGCTCTGTACTGGATTTGACTGCTCTGAAACAGGTGCAGAATGTACTACTCTTGCGGCCGACTTAGAAGGAGCTGCATTGCTTTCTAATGAATACGACTGTTCCAGAACTTGAGGAGAATGTATTTGCTCTGAATTACGCTGATCGGGATACGACTGCGCAGCATTATCCTGTGAAAAAATGGTTTTAAAATTCGTGTGAGAAGAAAAGTAATTTAGGAACAACATAATAGCAAGTACAACGCTTGCGTTACTTAATGTCATCATAAAATAACTTTACCGTCGACGGTTATTTTAGACAATGTTCTCAAATGTACAGTTAGAGTGTCTTCAAAAATCCAGTTTGCTTCAAAAAAATTCTTTCAGTAATGACAAAAAAAAAAAAAACACTTTGATGTCTTAACACATACTAAAAATTTACAAGACAAGAACTTTCATTCTTAAATTAACGTTAAAATAAGGTTCAATTCTGCCTGTTTTTAAAATCCAGACTAACTTGTGTCTTTTACACCTGTAGTTGAATTCTAGAGTCATAGATTGCATCCTTTGTGGCAAAAGTTATAGATTAGGAATATTTAGATTACGACCAAGCGCATGAGGGCTTTCTTTGTAAGGGGAGGGGAGAATGCCTTAGGATATATATGGAAAAATACGAAACTTCTTACACAGCTAAGTCCATTCAGTGCGATCTGAACCCGGATCGAACCACCAGTTCATAGCTATTTTAGAGTTAACTCGATGGAATGCATCGGAAGAATTATGAACTTACTTGCATTTCTGAATTCAACTGAGACTCAGGTAGCTGTGAAGTCTGTGGTTGTGAGGCATTTTCACTTACTCTCTGCTGTGAACTTTGGCGCCTTATATTTGAACTACTGCTATCCCGCTTTGGGTTATTATTTGTATTTGAACGTTTTAATCTCATTCCTTCTTAAAAGAGAGGTCTACCTAAAATAGAAAATTTCTGTTAGATGATATGCTGATTTCATGTATAATTTTTATGATAATTAAATATGAATTGAAAAAGGAGAATAAATAAATATAAAGATGCGAAATAATAAGCGGATACTAAACCTAAGCAACTTCTGAAGTCATAACATTACATGAATAATTTTAATATTGTATTTTCTGGAAAATTTATTACAAAATTGCCTTTACAAGATTCTATGCGTTAATGAATGAAAGAGACAAGGACAAAAACAAAAAATATGGAACATAAGTAAGGTGATAGCTATTTAAACAGAGATAAACTGAAAGAATTTATCTTTGCCTAATAAACTTCAAAGACAAATAGTTAAAACTCTCAAATATTAGATGCTTTCCCATTAGTATCATCATCTTGGAAAAGTGATAATTAGGGGTCGAGATGATAAGACCATTGAACATTAGCAGTTCGCACGGCCTTCTTAATAGAGTCATGGACCTTCAGGTTTTTATTCTTTCTGAAATTCTAACTTAAATTAGTTCTCCCCAAAATAATAGTATGGCCTCCTATGCACAAGTAGCCCTCAAATAATGCATTAAGATGGCATCGAGCTGCGGTGCAGTTTGTCATTTCAAGTTCCTTTTTTCATTCTTTTCGAGTTTGATAGAGTACTAAACTGGATATTTTAGATCTCTTGCTAATATGGACAGATACTTAATTGATTATTGTGTTAAGACAAAGCACGTAGGATCTGTCGCTTGATAGTGATAGAACGCCTTCGTGCAAGACTTGTAGGACTAAAAGGAAGCAGCTCGAAATTCATATTTACACATGGGAGGGGGGAGAAAACTACGTACACAATCATGCTTCAGCCCGTTCGATGAATTAAACTACCAAATATTTAGTAGCCTTATCCACTCATTGGCTGAACGTAAGCGCATAAATATATCACTTGTACTCGACAATTAGATAACTAACTTTTCAACTCAAAAGTAATATTTTTATTCATCATAAAAGCCTATCATATTTTATAAATTATTAAAGTGAATGAAAAACCACAGATAAGAAGTTTACGTAACAGCATAAAATAAAATAAAGTAATACAGGGTGAGCATAAAAACATTCCTTGATTTTAAGGTGTCATAAAATGAAAGATTACTAGATTAAATTAGTAAATGTGATACCTAGAGCTAAATGAACACAAAAGTTTTCTTTTCTTGTTGAGAATCATTAAACACAACTCCCATTGCTAGAAGGCAGCGATATAGTAAATGGTGTTCTCCCCACAGTAAAGCAGCCAGTGCATATTAGAATTTCTGAAAACAAGCAGTGCTATTAGTGTGCCGTGCATGTTCAAATAAAATTTAGTTATTGATCTGCTTACAGAAATCCATTTTGAAGTAGAATAAGACATTTAGCGATACAGATTATATTTGTGACCAAAGAAATGGACATTATGGCCGACATTTTATCTCAAAGGAAACTGTGGATCCAATCATGTGATTGTCTGCGACATTTTTCCGTGCAGATTTGTGAAGGACCCTTGTGTAAATACTTTCACTATCCACAAGAATGATCTTCAAGAACGCATCAAAACTTCTCTCAGTTCTGTTGCACCGAATCTTCTTCATGAATGGCTGGAGTTGCATTGGGTGTTCTGTGATTCAAATCAATGTCCCCAAAATTTTATGAATTTAGGGAACTATGGCAAAAATTGGCCAAGATAGTTTTTCCAATAATAAAGTTATATTCTTTCGAAATTGAAGAATATTTTTGTGCTCACCTTGTATAATATCAAGCTGAAAGGTATTTTCTCAACTTACCTTAATGCAATCTGATATCTTCTGCAAAACAAGTCCACTGGGAAACTCCCATCTTGTTGCAAAATACTAGCTCAAGACTCTTATAACTGAGTTCTTTTAACGTAGTTGAGTTTTTATTTTTTTTAATGCTTTAATCGATACATATAGTTTTCCATAATTAATTGAAAAAATATCTTTCGCTTGAATGGCCGAATTTATTTCGCTAAGGAGAACAGTTATGCATTATAATTTTACTTTGAAAAACTACTGCAGACAAATGCTTTCTTCATTCGCTTTCTGTTGCACGTTTACTTCGTCATAACGCTCGAGGTATTTTCAGTAAGCTCCAAAATTCAATAATGGCAGCAAATAGCGAAATAACGATAAGCGAAATTAATTCTTTAGAACTACATAATTCAAATTAAATTTGTCCTAAATAACAGTTTTGTATTCTGTTAATGCGATTTCCAATATGTATACCATAAACATAAAGAAATTCATACACAGTTGCTTTTCGTACGGCTGTTTTAAGCTTAGAGCAGATATAATACTGTATATTTGTGAATAGTATCTGAGTTAGTTATCACAGAAAAAATAATTTTCCCAGTATCAAATTATATTTTCATGCCTTAAAATTGTATTGGCCAAATATTCTTTATTAGTTAAAACCTTATTAGAATTCTTAATCATTAAATGATTTTTGTTTTCGTTTAGATAATCAGCGTAAGTGACTGATTAAATATAATAACTAATTTTGGGTATAATAATTAAATATGATAACTAAGTTTTGAAAAAAAAATTGTTTTAATGATAGGCAACATGTAAAATTCTGTTTTCATTGTTAAAATCTGCTTCATATCATATGCACTTTTTTGGAGTACTGGAGGGTTAATTTGTACAAAAACATACGACGATTTTTTTTCTCTGAAATGCGAAATTACCCTCGCTATATACATTTCCTTCGCAACTAAGCTTGATTTTTCGCTCTGCAGGCAGAACAACTTGGAGGGTGCAAAACAAGACAGATATGTTCTTTGTCTGTCTATCAGTACCGGGGGGGGGCTCATTTTCCTCCCTTTACTTCGCTTAATGTAGCAACATGTTTAATTTTTGTATAAAAATTTGGAACGCGTGTATATGGAAGTAGATGGGAAAATGAAATTTGAAGTGTCGCATCAGTAGATATTTAAGATCAAAAATACGATTTGCTTAGTTTTCAATATAAATTTGTACAATATTAATTTAATGATTTTTATAATTCCAGATTATTTATAGGATCAGGATGTCTGTCCAAAACGAATGGTTTGTGTTTTTCTATTCAGAAAAGTGTGTTTTCATATGCACGTATATGTGTGTCTGTAAACAAAAATAATTTAACACACTCACAGGTATTATTACAAAAGTACTGCCAAAACGCAATGCGTGGTAAGAACATAATGGAAAAGTACCCTGCTTTTCCTAGTAATAATAGTTTTAAGATGGCAGCTAAGATTAAATTGACTTCCTGAATAATTTTTAAAAATGTTAAAAAAACTTGCTATCTACAATAACGACGAGGCAAGTTTATAACGTTGCGCGCCTCTAACTAGCACGCAACCAAGAGGTGACTGTGAAAGCTTGTATAAAGTACAGAGTCTTATAAAGGGTTTAAGTCCCTTTTTATTCAACGTACTAATTTACAATTGCGTTCTCTTGACGCTTACAAACGGTGCCAACTCGGCAGTCAAAATAAAAATAAAAACCTGAAAAGAAATTAAAGACAATATTCTAACTACGAGGCTCTCTCAAATAACTAACTCACCGCGTTTTACAATACGGCTGCTAATTCAGCAGACTTGAAGCTCACTGGAACAATTGCAACTACTTCCCGCCAAGCACATAGGCCGCAACGCGGGGTTTTTCAAATCTCTATAACTACCTCCGCGCTCGCTAAGTAAGAAATAACTCTCTCTCACCGAACTTGTTTCCTTCTATTTAAATCATACTACTCCCGCTGATAATTTGAATGCTTGCGCGTTCTACTCAAATTTACATATTCTGGCATTGGCAGTTCCAGGGGAAAGTAAGGCTTGACAGGAAAGATAGTTTAAACTTAAAATAAATGTTAGTTAAAGTAAATATAAACCCTACATTTGCCGCTGCCAGAATTTGGAAAACTTGGAAGCAGGTCCTACAAACGACCTGTTGTAAGTTTATCTAATTCTGAACTAACTGGCGAAAGCCTCGTTTACACAAAAATAATCTTATGTAACAATTAAAATTCTGTTACTCTTTACAAAGGTTTCTTCTTACAGCAACTTTTCCTGGACTTCATCAATCAATCTTGGTCTTTCCTTCCAGCATCTGGAAGGAATAAGTATCAGTATCTTTCTACATACATTATAATTTACACTTTCTTGACACAATAAATTTTTGTTTTTAACGTTTCGTTTTTCTTAGTTATTGCTTACTTCACATTCATTCAATTTTTCAAGCATTAATTTAACTTTACCCTGGCTCTCCACCGTATGTGGTGTCAAACGGGAATATTCGTGTTTTAGTCTTACAACACTTCCCCTAACCACCATGATTTGTTAGAATTCAACGACCAAATAGACACACCTTACTCGACATTCTACAACTCAATGAGCTACTTTAATATTCTTAAAAATTCAAATGTAGGTGGAGAACCCTACAAAACACATTCATTCTAACTTCCCCCTCATTCATCTTTTAAACATGCAGGCTTTCGCTCTAAAGCATGACTTTACAGTTTAATACTTAAATTTTGACTTCATTGCTTTTAAGCATTCACTTTTAGCATCTACAATTTTATGCTTCTAGACTAAATTCTACTTTTACATAACATGCAAGTATTTACATACATTTACAAAAGTTTAATACATATGCTTTTTACAATTTACCATAAAATGAATAAGAGAAAATTTTTACTTTACTCATCCTTCGCCAAGCTGGCGGCACTGAAACTAAAATTCTTATTAGTACATACAAGAATACGAAGTTATTTTTATCTCCGGCCAAATTTTGGCTTTAACATAACAGAATTAGTCTTTCGACCAACAGAAAATGCTTGTTTTTAGCTTTTACACTTAAAGAAAATAATACTTTTGCCTTAGCTAAATAAAGTAAAACAAAACTAAGTCTCAACCGAGACATATTGACTTTCGTCAAAACATAGAACTTCGTACTTATGCATAACATTTCGGAACATAAGAGAAAAATATTTATAGAAGGTTTTAACTTATCTTTGAGTTTTCGATGCTTGAAACTCCGTCATCCGTTTTTGACAAAATTGATCCCAAGTTAGAGGTGTCATGGATGTCAATCTTCTCCTTGTTGATCTCCAATTGTCGTCCCCGTTGATCTTTCTTTTGCGTCCTCTACATGCTGGCCTCTTGACGGAGTAATCGTCTGGTTGTTGGCTTTTGCGTTTCTGCCTGGGACGGCTGGTCTTGACGTCCTCCGGTCTGGAGTCCTTGAATTTCTTCTGTTCCTCGTACTTCTGTGCTTCCTGTTGGCGTTTCAGTTTCCGGAACGGCGGCCTTGCTGGCACCTGACTCTGTGGCCGTGTGCGCGTTCTTCTTGATGTGTAATTCCTCCTGCCATCCTTTGTAGGTGGTGTTTTTCTTTTTACCACGGTTTCTTTACCCGGTTCATCTGTACTTTTGTTTTTCTTAAACGCCGGAGTTTGATAATCATTTTTTCTTTTTGATACCGACGTCCGGGTTGTAGAAGTGCTAGGTCTCTCTTCAGTTCTCCGTTTCTTGGGTGGTGGAATAGTTGTTGCAGTCTCTGGCCCTTCTATTTCGTTTAGACTTGAGTCCTGCAAGAAACTTTTAAGGATTTCAAAATCATTGGGATTATAGTATTTTTTCACCTGGTCGGGACTTGCTTTACAGATTTCCCCTCTCTCGTTTTTAAGATATAAAACTACTCCTTTGATTTCCTGAATTACATAGGGGCCTTCAAACTTTGGAGCTAGCTTTGCCATAAAATTGTCTGGGGCACTTGATAAAGAAAATTTCCGTTTCAATACTTTATCACCAACTTTAAAATCTGCTTCACGGCGTTTTTTATCGTAATAAATTTTCTGCCTATTTCTTGCCGTATCCGAGGTTTTAAGCGCCTGATCAATTAGTTTTTGCACGTCCTTTTGTTTGAATTCCTGCTCTCTTTGTTGCACAAAGAATAATTTATCTAAAGGCGTAATTAACTTTCTGCCTAAAAATAATTCTGCTGGAGTTTTTCCCGTAGTATCATGATGTGCCGTTCTTAAAGCATAAGCTAATTCATTTATGTAGCCATCCCAGCGCTTGTGATGTGTGCTAACGTAACTGCGAATTATTTTTACAATGTTTTTATTAACTCTTTCTGCTATGTTAGCCTGTGGTCTATACGGAACCATTTTGATATGGCGTATATCAAGTCTATTGCATATGTTTTCAAATATTTGACTAATGAATTGTTTTCCGTTATCGCTAATGACTTTTATCGGTGCACCGTATTTTAAAATGTATCTGTGTAAGAATGCATCTGCGACTGTTTTGGCTGACGCGCGTTTAAGTGGAACAATTTCTATCCATTTTGAAAAATGATCTACTATTACTAAAAGAAAACGATTTTTATTTAACTCGCTCTGGGGGAAGGGACCAAGGAGATCTATGCCTAAAATTTCATTCGGAAATGTAGCGCGAATGCTATTTAAGTACCCGGCCGGGCTGTAATTAATATCATTTATTAACTGACATTGATTGCAGGACCTGACATACGCCGTTACTATTTTGTATAATTGCGGGAAATATACCGCCTCGCGTACCCTTTTTAAAGTCTTTCTGACCCCGAGGTGGCCCGCTGTTTTTTTTTCGTGCAACTCCCTCAAAATGCTTAATCGAAGCGAGGCTGGGATGACTGGCTTATACTCAAGATTTTCGTTCGTTGTTTTCGTATAGAATAATAAATTATCTATTATTTCATAGTTTTTTGCTCTATTTCTTATCGCATCGATATCTGTATGCTCAAAGCCTTCGGGGTCTTTCAAATAAGCATAGATATTTCCAAATTCAGGATCAGCTTTCAGTTCAGTAATAACCGTATCTCTAGAATCTAAAATTTTTGAAGTCAACACAGCGCATTTAAGTTCATTACCTTCCTCGTCCAGTTTTATACGAGAAAGTGCGTCAGCTACATTGTTTTCCTTACCCGGTTTATATTTTATTGTGATATTATATTCTTGGAGTTTTAAAGCCCATCTTATTAACCTGGGCGTTAGGTTTTTTCCCGAGTAAAGTCTACCAACAGCCGCATGATCCGAAAAGACAGTTACTGGCGATTTGCCGAAATAAACTCGAAATTTGTGTACAGCCATTAATACGGCTAATGTTTCTCTTTCTGTAGCTGTATAATTCCTTTGTGTTTGATTCAATGTTTTACTAAAAAATGCTAGCGGATGGTTATTTTGCATAAGAACCGCCCCACCGCATAGTCTGATGCATCTGCCGCAATTTCCAGGTTTTCGTCCCCCTCAGGGAATTTTAAAACAGGGGCATTAATAAGCGCTTCTTTTAATCTTTCAAAAGCCGTGTTAGCTTCCGCTGTCCACGTAAATTTACTCTTTTTTCTTTTGATTACTAAGAGTGGTTCAACAATATTAGCGAAATCTTTTATGAAAGATCGATAGTAAGAACATAGTCCAAGGAAAGACGAAAGTTTCTTGGCGGTGTTGGGCGGTGGGAAATTCTTAATAGCTTTTATTTTTGAATCTTGCGTTTCTATACCCTTTTGCGAAATTTTATAACCGAGATATTTAAGTTCTTTAGTTGCGAACTTGCATTTTGAGGCGTTAATTGTAAGACCGGCCTCTTTTAATAATTTAAAAACTTGTTCGAGATCACTAATGTGTTGTTCCAACGTACTACTCGTTATAATTATATCATCTAGATAAATTAAAGTTGATTTTCCTAGGACAGGCTTTAGAACAATGTCCATAGCTCTCTGGAATGTTGACGGGGCCCCACACAACCCAAAAGGCATGCGTAAAAATGCATAAGTGCCCGATTTTGTTATAAACGCGGTTTTATGTATATCTTCGGGTCTCATAGCTATTTGATAGAAGCCAGACGTTAAGTCCAAAGTAGACATATATCTCGTCGATTTGATCTGTCTAATGATCTCGTCTATAACCGGCAAAGGGTAAACTGGGAATTTAGTTATGCTATTTAGTTTTCTATAATCGATAGCAAACCTCCAAGCCCTTTTATCCGAAGGAGGAAACTCGTTCTTTTTCCTACATAGTACGACTGGACTCGCGTATTCACTATTTATGGGCGTTATTATTTTATTCTTTAACATCTCCTGAATATGTTCTTCGATGATTACGTCTTTTTGTTTGTCATAGCGGTAAGGTTTAGTCCTACAAGGTTTTTCGGCATTTAATTGAATCTTGTGAGTTACAATCTGACAGTTTCCCGGCTTTTCTGAAAACAAATGAGAAAAATTACTCACCACTTGCTGTATTGCTTTACTTTCATGGTCATTCAAATGGCTAAGGTCCAATTCAGGTGTCTCCACCGGTTCCACCACCCTCTGGTCCATCTCCAGCACCACGGAACTATCTTGAAAATTTAATTTGGCCCTCGCGGCCCTTAAAAAGTCCATACCTAAAATAAGAGAGTGTTGGAGGTGTTTCACCACAAAAATTAATACTTTGAGATTTTCCTCTTTTACCTGTACGTTTAATGCTACTTTCCCGATGCAGTGACATGTTTTTCCTTGCGCCGCTATAATTTCCGTATTTCTGGTTTTAAAGAGTCGTATCCTATAAAAATTCTTTTTGAAGAACTTTTCACTCATGAAATTGCCTTCTGCCCCTGTATCGATGAGGGCTTCTACTGGTACATCGCCAACCAGGACTTGTATAATTGGTAGCTGTGAGTTTTTTACGATGACTGTATTTAGATGTCTATTTGAGGGTTTTTCTAAAACTTCCGGGGTCTGGACCCTCCCTTTCACAGGCCCCTCTAGTCGTTTAAAGCTTTCCTTTCAATCTGTGTCTTCTGGGTACGCGGATGCTTATTTTCAAATTTTCTTTTTGGGCCTTGCCCTTCAAGTTTCGATGCGTTAGCTTGATAGTTCTTTCCCCCATATGAGCGATTTCCATTTCTTGTTTCCTCGTTCCTTCTGGTACTTTGAGAATATGTTTCCCCTCTCGCTCTTTCCGCGATTCTGCGATTTTGAAACTTCACCGCCAATTCGAAAAGTTCCTGCAATGTGGTTGGGTTTCTAATTTCAAAGTAGTCTTGGACAGCGGGTAACAATCTTGGTAATATTATTTCAATAATCTCCGCATCGGGTTTTTTCCCATACAACATATCCGTTAGCTTGATTTTTCGTAAAATAAAGTCCGTCAATTGTGCTGTATCCCGTTGATAGAAACTATATAGCTCGGCTTCCAGCCGTGCGCGATCTTTCACTATGGGGAAGGCCTTTACTAACGATTTTTTGAAATTTTCAAAAGTATAAGTCGGGCTTCCAAATTCACCTAGAAGAAATTTGCCTATATTTTTCCACCATAGCGCGGCCTGTCCTCTTAGTGCTGATGTGGCGATAGCAACTTTTTGTCTTTCGGGCACAGGATAGAGCTGAAAGTGGTTTTCTATACCTTCTAAAAATACGGACACCGAATTTTTTCCGTCGAAATAGACGTTTGGCTTGATTGATGCTCTCAAAGTCTGGACCAGGTATCCAAATCCTTCTAACTGCGTTGTCATTTCTTGGTGTTGTCCAGCGGCTTCCATCCAGTTTTCGGCCATTTCAGTTCGATAAGTGTTCGGGCGCCAATATAACGTTGCGCGCCTCTAACTAGCACGCAACCAAGAGGTGACTGTGAAAGCTTGTATAAACCACAGAGTCTTATAAAGGGTTTAAGTCCCTTTTTATTCAACGTACTAATTTACAATTGCGTTCTCTTGACGCTTACAAACGGTGCCAACTCGGCAGTCAAAATAAAAATAAAAACCTGAAAAGAAATTAAAGACAATATTCTAACTACGAGGCTCTCTCAAACAACTAACTCACCGCGTTTTACAATACGGCTGCTAATTCAGCAGACTTGAAGCTCACTGGAACAATTGCAACTACTTCCCGCCAAGCACATAGGCCGCAACGCGGGGTTTTTCAAATCTCTATAACTACCTCCGCGCTCGCTAAGTAAGAAATAACTCTCTCTCACCGAACTTGTTTCCTTCTATTTAAATCATACTACTTCCGCTGATAATTTGAATGCTTGCGCGTTCTACTCAAATTTACATATTCTGGCATTGGCAGTTCCAGGGGAAAGTAAGGATTGACAGGAAAGATAGTTTAAACTTAAAATAAATGTTAGTTAAAATAAATATAAACCCTACAAGTTATTTTATTTCCTATTCAATTCATGTATTCTCCAAACTGCCTTGTTGGTTTTCTTGTTTTATCCTTTCTAAATATTATTGCAACTGATTTATTTATTAGCTATTTACTAATAAATAAACCGATATCAAATATTGGCAAAAGATTTGCATACTCCATATTTTCTTCAAGCAGTGACAATTGCAACTGGTATGAAAGTTTATATTCTCAGCTCTAGCAGCGCGGAGCAAGAATAGAGATCGAGTGCTATCTAGAAGACGGAGTGCCAACACTCAGTGATACAGTTATGAGAATTCCAGAGAGCTGAGAGGCAATTTCGAGTGGACGAGGAACTGAAAGAGTAGACTACTGGATGGCCAACTCTACCTAAGACATTCATTTCTTCTGTTAAATTTTCTTTATGTTGCATTATGCTTCTTTAAAATTTTGTTTAGTTTCAGAAATTAAAACCATGTTAAACAGAAGAGGCTGTGCTTTCAATAAATCTGAAGATTTGAAATCGAATAATTTCAAGCTTAACGTCTGAGTGAGAAAGATCTATGGCTATAAGGTGAGTAATTTTTAAGTTCCAACATCTGGCTTCAAGCAATGGGATTGACTGCAAAGTAAACGATTCTTTGATTTAAAAACGACACGCACTCAATGTACGAGCTTTTTTATCAGACATGTAATGAATTTGATTATGAAAGAAATAAATTAAGTTAAAGAAAATAACATTTTAAAATTAACAGTTAACCGAAAATAAAATTTTAATAGATGCTGAAATAAAAATTTTTCTTTTAAAGAAAACCCAGATGAAACGATATTATCTAAAGAAAGAGATGAAACTGAGATACATTTTGATAAGTGGAGAATTTTAAAAAATAAAAAAAATAACTCGGTTCTAGTACTTAAAAAGGTGAGAATCTGATTAATATTTAAAATCTGGTTTTTATTTAAAATTAAATGTTACATTATCCTAAAATCAAACTTCAAGCTTTGATGGTAATGTGAAAAACTGTTTAGAATTCCGGAGTCAGTTTAAAACAACCGATAAAAAATCCTACATTAGATGATAATGATGAATTCGCCTGTTTTGGCTCAGACAATCGAAAAGAACTCTTCTGCAAAAGACTTATTTCCGATACTTATTGGCCGTTTATTGGCGATACAATCATTTCAAAAGCATTTTAGTAACAAAGAATTGAAGAATTATTAATTTCCATTAGTGATTTGTTACCTCTTGTTACTCAGAAACAAAATACACATTCCTTGCGAAAAGTGTACGGAGAACTTAAATTGAAATTAAGAGCTTTGGAAATATTAGGAATAGCCATAGATAAGCATTGTGCGACATAAAATCCGCTTAAAATCACAACTCTGAAGTATTAATTTTGATAAAATAAATTTTTATTAACCTATTATCAGACCTGTGTGCATTCAATCTATTACGAACCCGTAAGAGCAACAATATATAAGTTTAGGCTACCCCGCCATTACAGCAGAGGACCTTAACAGCAAACATTACAGCTGGAATTCCAGAAATATTGGGTTGAAACATAAGTAATGGACGTTCATGTTGTGTTTAAAATTACGCGGTAAAAATAAAATGTAAAGGCACATTGTTTTGTGTTATTCGAAAGACAATCCTTCCCTCTACAAGATGGCGTATTTGACTTTTTTATCTGAACTAATTTTTGTTATTTTTCTGATCATTAAAATGGAGTATCAAGTTGACAAAAATAAGCATTTTCGACACCCACCTTCTTTTTTTCGTTTAATCGAGGGGTCAATGCTGCCCGAGAAATTTGTGACGTGTATGGAGAAGGTGCAACGCCTGAACGAACTGTGGTCTGGCAAATTTCAAAAATGGCAATTTCGACCTCGAAAATGCTGCTCGTTCCGGACGACCAAGTGAGTTTGATGAAGAGCGTTTTCATCAACTTCTGCAGGAAGACACGCGTCAAACGACTGGAGAATTAGCCGAACGAATTGGCTGTAGCCAAATGACTATAGTTGAACATCTTGGGTCTATACGGAAAGTCCAAAAACTCGGATATTATTTCCGAATTTATTTTATTTTTGTTTTGTTAAAATAAATTTTTTAAAATTAAAATAACGTCCACTACTTATGTTTCAACCCAATACCAACCAAGGCGGCATTTTATATGATTAGTACACATTTCCACGAAGCTAACACATTATACCTTCAGTACCACATACATCAGCCGGACGTACTAGATAATAGTATTAACTGGTAATATGTCACATGTTCCCTGGGTTTCTGTTGAAAACGATCTGCATCCAGATCATCTTCCGATTTTAAACTTGTGAATTGGAACGATTTCAAATATTGACGCAAAGGAAATTTCAGCGATTCTCTCGTTTTAGATTCGAAACAGATCATTAACAAAGCCATTAATAGCTTTACTCTGCAAATTCCCGATGCAGTTAACATTTCTAAAATTATCAATACCCCGGATAAATACATACTTCCTAAAAGTGTTCTTCTAAAAGTTAGAGAAAAGAACAGGATTCGTAAAATTTTCTAAAGGACAAAGGATAAAAGGATAAAGGAACATAAATCAACAGGGAAGTTAAAAAATTGCGCCGTAACTTTAAACAAGATTCCTGGAATAATTCTCTCTTGCACAGGAAGCATCTGTGTGGAAGCTCGCAAAATCTCTCAACAGAAATCAGTCCACTATTGGACCAATCACTCATAACAACATCCAAACTACATAACCCAGCCAATAATGCATTTACTTTCACATCTATATTATTATTCACGATCTCAACCCCAAAAAGGTTCGGGGTACGACAATATGAACCGTAAAGTTTTGAAAGAACTTCTCAAACGTGCAATAAAATTTTTAATCAAGATCATAAATGCATGCATCAAATTTAAATATTTTCCGACACCATAGAAGCATGCAATTACCGTAATCAAGAAACCAGGAAAGAACAGATATCATCAGTGAGCAACAATTCAAATTCCGAAGAGGTTTCTTAACTGTCCAGCAAATCTCAGGAATTTATCTTCGAATTTATTTGTGACAATTTAAATAAAAAAGATACTGTGGCTGGAATTTTTCTAGACATCGAGAGGGCATTTGATAAGATTTGGCATTATAGCCTCCTTATCAAACTTATATTTCTCAACTTTCTAGCGGGCATTATCCTACTGTACAAAGTTATCTTACTGACAGATCCTTTCAAGTAAAAATCCGCAATGATCTTTCAACGTCAAGGGAAGTAAAGCAGGTTTGCCGCAAGGAAGTATTCTTGCTCCTCTGTAATTTGTTCTATTCATCACTGATTACGATTGTTTTACCATGTTATGCACGGCCATATTGACAAAGTCTGAAAGCTCGATTCATGCTAGAAACAAACTACAAGAATTTTAAAACTACATCTGTCAATGGCATAAAGTCTGGAGAGAGGGGAGGGGAGGAAAAAAAAAAAAAAGAAAAAAAAACCAGGAAAGCCATTTACTTTCTTAAATATCCTATGAGGTCCAACATTTGAGATATTCAAATGAATGCAGAACTTGTTCCAAAAGTGAATATTGTCAGGTATCTAGGCGAAAGACTTTCCTTCCGAAATCACATCAATATATGAGAAAAAGCCCATAAAGCACTTATGAACATTTTACCCTATCATTTGCAGAAATTCACACCTCACCACCAGTACCAGTAGAAGATCAGGCCTATGCTACTATATGCAGAACCTGCCTGGGCTGTGACTGCAAGATCTAAATAACAAATTTTAGAGCGTTTTCAGAATAAAGCTTTAAGAATCATCTTAAATGCACAGTGATGTGTACGTAACACGATTAAGCATGCTGATCTTTAAATAAAGCCACTTGATTGTAAAAAATCTTCAATATTGTACATAAACTTTTTCAAAAATGAGATGCAAACTCTTGCCATGTTATTAGAAAATAAGAGACTAAAATCGAACAAACGATAAAACGACTTCGCACTATTCATCATAATCCCAGATGGTAGTATGACGTAACATTTTGTATTTCTTTGGCAGCTCTTTCTTATAATGGATATGTTGTTTCTCAGTAAAGGATAGCCGAGTGTATAGATTGATGATCTGCTCTAAGAAGTTCGAAGGTTCAATACTCAAAACTTTTTTGAACACAACAATATTCTCCTATAAAATTTTACCTGTAATTTTTCTAGATTATTCTATCAACGTAATTGTATCTTCACAAGCAGATATTCAGAATTCTTCATTTTTACTAATGTGATGATGTTCTTTTCTATCTGCTAACAGATGGCAGCACAAACTTATATCTCTTTTAGAGACTAACTTTTAAACAAAGGCTTTTCCAATTTTTTTCGATTTCAAGAAATATTTTAATGGTCATACTGATAACAAGAGCTTTAAAGGTCACCAGTTTACCGCTGACTCTTCTACACATTGACGATCTACGAATCGATAATTCTGACACAACTGGTTTAGTTGGACCTACACAGATCTTTGGTTAAATTCCCGGTCATTCTGAGAGAGCTGCAAGCTTTGTTGGCTAAAAAAAAAGTAAGTAAAAAGTTTTAAAGTAAGTCATGTTTCATTATTAGTATATATATTTTAAACAGAGAGATGTCAAAATTTCTCTTTTTTTTTTTATAAACCTAATTGTCAAATTCAACCATCTTATATAAAAGCGGCTTAAGTGTTTGTCGCCGATAGTTTATTGGTTGCTTGCATAACTGTGAATTGTTTTATTCCCCATGCAGTGCAGCGCGTGACTAATATTACGAGAAAGCTAAGCCGGAAACTTTAAAAATACAAGAGAACGTGCATTTAACATTTAATAAATAAATTTAACATCTATATATGATAGAATTCGGAAATATGCAACCGGCAAAAACTAGCACTGATGAAAAAACAAATATAAATGAAATAAATAAATATCTTTATTATATGCGGCTTAAGTGTCTGTTTGTCACCGATAGTTTATTGGTTGCTTGCGTAACTGTATTAGCCAAAGGGGTGAAGTTGCCATGGCACAGGTTTGCCGTTTCAATTGAGACATAGACAATTTCCTGTTAAACTTACCTTTGCTATGACCATCAATAAATCTCAGGGCCAAACGCTTAAGTATGTTGGCTTTCTAGTATAGTAGTATAGTATAAGCTCACTTGTTTGTTAAAAATCTTTGGCTGTTTTGAGTTCTTACATTTAAAACAGTGAAACTGTAAACTTCAAAGTTACTGGCAATATACTACTTTCACAAACTTACGATTTTGAACTTGATAAAAAATAAGTTTTGTTTTAACATTAATTTTAAAACAGACAAATGTAGTTTACAAAAATACTTGTAATTTATTGATATATATTTTAACTTTTACAAGGTTAAATTAATTTAATTAGTCTAAATAACCAAAGGCTAAATAATATTGTAAAAAGCACTGTAAATAAGCAAAAAAAGATCATTAAAAATATTGCTTTTTTTGTAAGAATGTTCAGCTAGGTGTTTACAAATTTTTACACTCTATTTATGCTAATTTAAATTACCATACTTTCAAAATGATTTTTAACAAATATTGTTTATTGGAAAAGAAATATTTTCCCCCTCTTAAAAAAACTGTAAGATATATGACATATTTTCAAACCTTTTATCATAAATTACCAAATGGAAAATTTCAAATTATTTATGCTAAAAAAATGGTGTAGTCACTTAAGATGTAGTTCCTTGCCTCAACTAATTTATATACAAAATACAATTATTGGTATTATGTCTATGCATTTAGTTTTAATATTTTTTCATTAATCAGCTGAACAAAATCAAAGATATAGAAATGCCTTTTTTTATTATTATTTTTTTATTGTTCTTTCATTACAGAGTTTTCAACTATTTTACACATACACTGCAATCTGGTTTTAAAAGAAAGCTAATGGAAAAATTATATAGCAACAATCCCTATTTTTCTTTCAAAAATTCTCAATGAATAAACACATAGCTTCTAATTCTTTTTGAGTAGTATTCTTAACTGATATACGTGACAGTACAGGCATTTTGTTTATATCGCAGTTTTGAATGCTATGTATATATATAGACCAAAATTATGAAATACAATAAAGCAACAACAAATGCATTTTAGAAAAGATTTTTGAATTATAGTTGCGATTACTGGACCTTTAGGATATGAGTGGATTTCTTCCCTTGATTATGTGACAGCTGATAATTTTGCTGAGTCCGGATGATGCATTTTGTAAACTTTCTAAGTGTTGGGCAATGGTATAGTGAGGCTCTTGCGGTTTGTATCGACATTTTCAATGTGAACTTGGAAATATTTTACGCAAAAGGCATTTTTTGGTTGTGACCGGAACTTAAACACTATTTGAACTAGAAAATTTGAATGCTGATGCCACATTGACAAATCTAAGCATGAGAACACACATCATTACTTTTATTACTTGTGAAAGTATACAAGAGTACTAACACATTCCAATTTAGAAAAAGCAATTAAAAAAATCACATTCAAAACTACAGAAAATGTATGCACCTTGTGGATAAAAATTCATGTAATAAATGTTAAGTTTAGAATAATTATGCTTTTCAAATGTTTAATTTAGTTTATTTAGAATAAATTTAATTACATTTGCACAACTGCAAGAATTTTTTTTCTTTTACAAGTGTCATGGTGGAACTTTAATCATAGTTATAATAAAAAATATTACAGTAGTACATATGTTAAATTTCAACACATTACTTCTTTTAGAAAAACTATCAAATAAAAAAAATAAAGAACATAACCCATTTTCTGTCAAAATGAAAATATTCCTAAATAACATGAACAAACTAATTTTAATTAACATATAATACCATTAAAAATAAAACATTATAATCATAATATCATGGCTTCAATTCTTAAACTCCTTAACAAGGTTATATAAGAACTAAACTCAGCTGGATTTTTCTAAGATTGTTAAAAACTAATTAGAGTTGGCTCTTTTTCTGTCTTGAGAGGAGACAAAATTTCCTTTTATAAAGAGCAATCTATGTTTCATTTTTGTTTAACTGTTATGCTCATTTTCAACATGAAATTATCTGATGTTTTGAACAGAAGTTTATATTTCAGGGGTTCTCCAAAAGGGAAGAATTACCCCCTACATGGGAATTTAATAATTTAAGGGAGATGTAGTCAGCCTTTTATTTAGCTGTTAAGTATTTAGTTTTAGTTTAAGAATAAAACATCGACTTTCATTCAAGTTTTGGTATTAAACAAAATTTTCTATATTTTTTGTTCTTTAATTTATAAAACATATTAAAAGTCACCTAAATCTAAAATGTATATATGCATTTTTCACGTTTTCAAAAACGCTTGAGAACCACTTTTATAGTTCTTATACATTGATAAGACTTAAATATGTATCAAATGATGAAGACAGGATGTATTCATACACTCAGACTTTCCTATCAGAATTTTAATACAATTAAACAAGAGTAATAAGAATCGAGAAAAAGTTTAATTTCAATATCAGAAACTGAAATTTAGAATCCTATTTTAAAGACTTGGGAATAAAATTGGGATGTAGAGAACTTGCACACATAGGCATATTAGAATATGAATTAATCTTGCCACACATATATTTGGTACAAATATATATATCTCATTGATAATGAGTATGCAACAGAAGGCCAAATTTTCTATATTTTCATGCACATATTAACATCAATAATAATATAAACATAAAATTTTATTTAGATATAATTTTCAAGGAAGTTTAACCATGTAGTCTTTTAGTTCATACATCAGAGCTGCAATCTTAAAAATAATAATCTTCATTTATATCAAAACTTAGAAATGAAAATTATTTATGTTTTCAGCTAAAAGGCACATATATTATAATTATTATAACAATATGCATCATGTATTATAATAATATGCAGCTAAATAATTTACAGTAAATTTTTAGTTCAATATAATTAAAATGAGAATTTCTGAGAACATTTTTAATATTAGAAACAAGTTATTCATATTTGCAAATATTTAGATATTGAAAAAAATACACATTACAGATCTATGATTAAAATCTGTCAACATTTTCTAATTGCTATAATGAAGACTGCTACCCTAATTATGCCTATTTATGTAATGTAAGAAAAATGAATTATACAAAGCACAATTAAAAAAATGAGATAATTCATTCAGTTACAGACATTACTATAATGATACAACTATATCCAAGAAAAGAATCTAATTTATGTACAAATATGTTTATTCTGTGTTATTCTGAAAACAATCATAATAAATATAAATATTCAAATACTTCACTAACAAAATGTATTTGGAACCCATGTAACTATGTTAGTACGAACTATAAGCACGGTAAGTAGCAGTTTCATTAGCACTGCAGATTTGTGGACTTGTGGTGCATCTATAACAACAAAATATGCAATTAAAAAAAAAAGGCCTTCACAAATTTCCCCAACAATAATAATAAGACATGTTCTATGATGCATTATAATCAAATTGATAAAGCTTGGTTTATTTACAGGTGAGAAAATTAATACTGATTCTAGCAAACTTAAAATTTACTACAAAAATAAGACTAATCACAACAAAAATACTGAAGTGTGAAAAAATTTAACAAAATATTTACAGAGCTGATCTGATTCTAATTATAAGAACAGTTGCTTGCAATCCTTAGTACATTTCTTAATGTATGGCACTTAAAATAAAGGGGAAGAAAGCATTCAAAGATTATTTGTATTTCACTCTTCTACAGTGAAACAAGAATTGCTCTATAATTATATAATAATAATAATTATAATAATATTCACACATACTTGGCACAAAAAAAAATGCAAAACCTTATTCATGTAACCTGAGTTAATAATAGTCATTTGAAAAGTAAAAGTCACAATATGATACATATCAAGTCATGGTCAAGCTCAATTTTTCAAATTAATATTTTGTATTTTAAAGTATTCTAATAATTATTGAATAACAGCTCAAAGATTTGAACTATCGATTTTGAAAATGAAAAAAATACCATTCCCTAATAATAATTATAATAAAAACGGCTAATAATTTAAACTCTCCATATTTGCTTCTCTTCTATGGTATCTTACAAATTACCTTATAATTCTAAATAATTACGAAAAGAACTGCATTTGTAGCTTCATGTAAACTTAAAAAAAGTTTACTAAAATATTTGTGTTTAATATTTATATGCTTCTACTACTGACACACTTTCTTTTAAGGGATCATTTTTTTAATTGTTATCTGTCTTATGTAATACAATAGGATCATGCCCACATGAATTTACAGTTAATTTTGAATAGTTAGAATTTATAGTTATAGTTTACTCCACATGAATTTATAGTTAATTGTTATCCATATAATACAAAATACAGTAATGTTTCTTAAAAAATTATATTTTACTAATTTTAAATTTTAACCTATAACATTTGACAGCAGTAAATTCAAAATAACAAAAGACAATTTTATATGAATAAAACAATTTTTTTACAGCTCTCAATTAAATATATTATGTTTACTGAATACGATTATATTTCACAATACATTATGATCGTTGAATTAATGCTTGATTAACTTTTAATTTAACATGAACTGACTAACTTTTAAGTACAAATGTACTTATACTATTTTTTCAATGGAATTTCTTTTATACTTAAAAATAATTCTAAGTTATATTAATTCTTTTCTGCATTCTTTAGGTAAAATGAATGCTGTTAGACTTAACTGAGAGCTTTTAGATGAAGAACTTCAGAAACTTTTTCTTTAAAATTACCATTAGATAAGAAACTAAATAATAGAGGAAGTTTAGGTGGTGAAGTTTTCATTGAGAAAAAAGTTTAATATACTTTTATTGAACCTTATTTAGTAGTTAGCTAGAGACACCTATACTCAAAGCTAGGCTGAAAATAATAAGAAATTATATGTTGGAAGAAAGCATAAGTACAAAATTATCTTGCTCAGATTTTGCACAAATTACATCTTTAAAAGAAGCTAAGAAAGGAGTTAGATTGAATTTAGCACTTTTTGAATAACAATTCTTATGTGTAAATAAAGTTTTTTTTAATGGTATGGTATAATAAAATTGTATATATATGGTATAAAAAAGTTTAAAAAATACACCTAATAAAATAATGCTGATACAGTTAAATGGTATAATTATTATTTTCTTTTACATTTTTCTCAGAAACTGCAAACTGAATTTTATGAATCAGTGAGACCGATAACAATATATCATCTAAAAGTATTGAGGGTACATCCTCGTTGGAACAACTTGCTTTCATGATCACTGTCATGGTTTCAGTAAGATGCAAACTGCCCATATTCCAATATTGGACTCAGTTTAGTTGTGGCATATAAAAAATGGCCAAAGTAACAGAATGCATATCACTCTTTATCAGTTAAGTGATATTACTATTATTAAAAATCTAAGAAATTTCTCAATTTAGTAGTAAATGATATATAAATAACTTTACATAAAAAAGCTATAATATATTTTAAAAAATGAGTTTCAGAAAACAACTAAATATGAAAAATGGGGAAATCAATCAAGAAATCTTTTTAACTTCTAGTTCCTATTTTCTGTAACTTAAAAAGCTCCTTAACTCACACATCTGCAAAATGATGTCGTCAAAACAATAAAAAATTAACAATTCTCTGTTTTTACATAGATACATTTTTTTTCTTTTTGCATTCTCATTTAATATGATTTAAGAAGAAATCCAATTATCTTTTTACATTATTTATTTTGATTTAAGATGGCTTCTTTTTAAAAATCTTTACCTGAATTAAATTCTTAAAAAAAAAAAAAAAAAAAAAAAAAAAAAAATTTTTTTTTTACACCCTCCCAAAAACATATTTAAAACTTGTTATTAATCATAAAGATGTTATTTATGAATTATAAGTGTTACTATTAAATTCATACTTTGAGAAGAAAAACTCCTAGAATAAAAATTGCACATCATCAATATATGATTAAATGTATTTTCCGTATTTTACAGTTAAACACCAACAAAAACAGAACTTTTTATTTATAGAAATTACTTTAATACACTAGCTTAAAGAATTTTTTTAAAAAAAGCTGATGATTGATAATAAATAGGGAAATGTGTAGTAAAAAGTATAATTTATTTAAAGAGAATTAAAATAAAATGGGAAAAAAAATAAAATCTTATTAATAAGCATATACACATGTTTTTTGATAACTTTGTATTCTTAGATTATTTATTTTCGAAGTGATTATTTATTTATATATATATTTATATACCTTTTCAGTTTATCAGATAAAATAAAGGTATATCTATTCAAATGCTTAAAATACCATTAAGTTAAAACATCTTGTTATCTTTTCAAAAATTTCTTTTGTTTTTCATAGTTTTTTACATTTAAAACCAATCTTTAACTTTTCATATGCACTGTAACTTTTTTCTCCCCATATTTCAAAAGAATCAATCTACTATATATAAACAGAATTGAGAGCATATCTGAAAAGTCAACAACTATTTATAATGCTCAAATTCATAAAAAATTATAATAAATGAAATAATGGCATTTATAAGGAAGCACGGAGATATATAAATGAAATAATGGCATTTATAAGGAAGCATGGAGATGTATGACAAGCTAATTAAAAAATGTTTAAAAAATAATACATAAATTTTGAAATAAAATTGATATTTTTTACATAAAGATATAATAAATCTGTCAAATCTTAGATATTAAATGTTATTTTAGTATCATATACTGTATTAATTACAATAGTTAACTTTTAGTATTTTATACAAATCACACATACATACACAAACACACACACACAAAATAAACTATACATCAATACATTTCTACAGTATCAAACATATTTTTTATCCAACATATTTTTTATCCAATGTATCTATATCACACTTAATAAAATAAAGAAAGCATTCTATCTGTCTCTCTCTCTATATTTACATATGCATAAACAATCAATGTAATTCCCTTTAACATAATATTTTACACTTCATAATGCATATATTTAGTTCTACATATAATTCAAAATAACTAAAAAAGCATAGTAAACCTTCAAAATTAAGCACTGGTAAATATTTTTTCCCCTTAACAAAATTATTAAACAAATCTAAATCAACATAGTTGAAAATTTATGCAAAGGGAGGGGAAGAAAGAAGAGAGAAATATACACAACACTGTTTGTTTAAATCATTTTGCCTGAAGCACAAGAAAAGAATAAAGAGAAGTTTATTTTAAGTTGGTAAAAGCTAATATACTTAATAAACACTGTAATTTAAAGTTACAAATAAAACAACTGATACAAAACAATTGCATTCACTAGTCCTTACAGAAAAGTTACAGATAAAGAAACTCATGAAATTCATGCCTAATCACTGAGTACTGTCTCTTCCTTGTATAAGTACTAAAAAGGTCTTAATAAGCAAATACTTACTATATTATCCACACATTTCATCACAAATAAATTAAGCATAAAATGACTTTTCTTAATTATTTTTTAAAATAAAGTTCTTTTTTTTCATAGTTAAACTTTTTTCAATAGTATATAGTTAATGTTTTAATTAAATTAAAGCAAACATAAATTTTCATCAGAGCAATTCATTTTTCTATAATGCAGTTTTGATCTTTTTTTAAATACACACACAAAGTACTTTTTCATAGAAAACTAGCATTATAAAATGTTGAATACAAAGTGAAACAAATAACAATTTCCTGGATCATCTGATTATCAGCCATTAGCTTTAAAGTCTTCAGTTTGTACTGAAAAAGGAAAAAAAAAGTCCTGCAATGATTTTATATTTTGCTTTGAGCTTTTTCAAAAATATTTTAAGTTTAGGAACAAAATAACATATTGTATTTTTAACCACTTGTGATAAAGTAACTCACACTCTGAAACATGCTAAACTAATTAATCTAACATTAACAGTTGTTAGGAAATATGTGACTGAAATTTAGTAAATTAATTATTTCACATTTGAGTTTTATATTGAATTTATAATCCAAGCAAGTGCTTCCATGCTTTCTCTCCAAGATGAAACTAATTCACTTTGGTACAACTACAGTAAACAAGCATAATGAGGGATATGTGTAATTAAAACATAAATGCTCAGTACCTGCAGTGGCTACTAACAGGTTTTTTTTTTTTTATTTTCTTTAAGATGATAAAAGTAATCAGAATAGGCTGCTTGAAAACTACTAACTAGTTAGAAAATGTTTTAAGGACATAATGAAAGGAATGTTCTTGGTCAGAATAACAGAGTATTAAAATTTTTATTAATAAGCCTTAAGCATTTGTTGAATTTAAAATTTCTCAGAAAACCACCTACTAGTTTAAAAGCTAGGGAATTACAGACTTGCAGAGAGATTAGTACAGTTTTAGCCACTGAAATTAACCCCCTTCTTTTTTAAATTGCTATGACAAAGAAATTATATCAAAATCTGAGTTACAAAATCACCTGTGCATTTCTACATTTTTAAGTTTACAATAATAAAAATTCATTTTAACCTCTAGTAGTCCATAAATGTTTAAAATATCACAATTTAAAAAAGAGAATACATTTACTTTACTTTTCAGGAGGGCATACGGTTTAATCCTTAAGTTCTTCAAACATGTTCTATGAAATTAAAAATTCATTCACATTCAAGCTTCTGTAATAAATAAATACTATACATATTTATACTTAATGAATAAATTTTCATAGAGAGGCTATGCATTGTTTTATCAAGCAACTTTCTTATAATCCCTATTTTAATTTAAATTTAAAAAATAATAAAGCCCCACTATAAATTTCTAGTGAAATATTTAAGTAAAAATAAAACTAAATATTTTACAGTTAAATTCTAGGAAATTGTGCAAAATTAAATCCCCCCCTTAGTACTCAGTTAAATGTATTAAACTACAATATTTAAATTCTCCCATTTTTGAGTCACTAACCTAGATACACACTACTTCATCATATTTCAAATAATTACTAAAAACAGTAATAATTTACTGTTAGAAACGTTTAATATTCTTATTAAATCTATATAAAATACATGAAGAGGAGAAAACCCTGCAACAGTGTTGTTTTAGAACTAAGTTAGACTTCAATTTATTTTGTAAAATTTATATTATAAAAATTCTTCTTAATGTCATGTTTTCAGTTTCACTTAATTTCCCCCCTCCAATTCTATGGCATTTAGCCCTTGGAAATGAAATTATATTTATTTGATATATAAAATTATAATATTAATTATACATAAAATTAAGATAATTATGAAATTATATTAATTTTTGAAAAGATAATTCATTCAAACAAAATTTAAAAAAATTATAAAAGTTCTTTTTGATGTCACAAATTTATATTATCATGTTATTTTTCTTCTTCAGTTCTATGGTAGTTTAGCCCTTGTAACGAAAATTATAGTAATTAATGAAAAATAACTCAAATTCATCAAACAAAATGAATAAAACTTAAAGAAAGTAAATTGTTTTCTTGGTTCTCCAAGCAAAACAGATAATCAGGCCAACACAGTTTTATAATATTTAAAAATTAATCTTAGAACTATACATAAAACGTGGGTTCTTTTACTTAAATAAAGTCTTTATTTATGCATCTAACATTTCTTATAAATATACAGCACCAAAATACGGAACTTTCACTAGTGTTCTGCATTTAATTTATCAATATAAAAAGTAGTGCACTAAATAATCTAAATATTTATATATTTAAATAGGTGAATCATATATTACAGTGGCATAGACAAAAAACAGTTTAACACATCCTGCAACTGTGTAGCAGTTGTGTTTAATATGACTTAATTTAGCAAGTTTAATATGAACACATCAGGCAATGATTGAAGTCCCTGGAATGTTAAAAAATAGGTGAAAATTAAAGAAACACCAAAACATTTGACTAACTGGCACCAGTTTCTCAAACATGCAGGCCATCGAGTTCACAAAATTTCATAGAGAAAAATAAAAACAGACTCCATTTTTATATAAAATAATATTTAACTTATCACATACTATAATATAATCTGCATTATATACAAAATGGCACTAATTAATGCACATCTTAAAAGTTCCTTTGTTTTCAACTGCAACAAGTCAAGCTCTCTAATAAAATAATGAAACTCTTAACATTGCATTGGATATATAAATGCCTCATTAACTATTCCAGTTCCTGAATTTTGCATCTTTTTACATATGGCACAGCCATCATACGTCCTTTCTTCTTTCAAAGCCATAAGCATTTCATTAGAATAAAAATATTTGAAGGACATAGGGAATGCATTTATATAAAGCTTTCTCAGGTAGAGAAAGCATAAATCATATAAAAAGCAGCCATATCTAAACAAGAAGAATCAAGTTGATTCTTTATTGTCAGTGCTTGATGGACCATCCTTTTTGGTTACATCCCGGAGGGAAGACCATGTTTTATGCAACCATGTGTTCTTTGAAGCTTGAATTTCAGCAATGGCACTATTGAGTTGGTGAATAAGATCCTGCAAATTAAAAAAAGGACCACTTTTTAATATTTTTAGAAATATAAAACATACATTACATAAAGAGGAGAAATTATTTCAGTAATTTCATTTCAAAAATAAATTTAAAACTTCTGGGACACAATAATAATGTGAATGAGAAAATTTCTTGAATAAAGTTTATTATGTACACAAAAGAGTCTACAAACTTTTCAAATTAAGGAAATAAACACGCACCTTTCACAAAGAAAAATTCAAAAAACTGAAAACTACTGTTATTTGAATTTTGATTCTACAGCAATAATGCAAAATCAAATAAATTTTTATTTTTACAGAATGAAATTTAAATATAAATTACACTGTACATTTACATATATATGTAAATGTATAATACGGATGTATATATACATATAGAATTAATTAATATACATAAATTCCTTAATATATACAGGATTAATTAATGTACATAAATTCATTGCATTCTATTATAAATTTTCAATAGTTAATGAGAACTATTAAGATATTTAATACATTAATGCTTGTATATAGAGTTCTTTTCTTAACTTAAGAAAACAGCCAACTGCTAGTTTAATTCTTAATGCCTTTTCAAACAGGATCATAGTATTGGTTAGTGAGAGCTAAGAGGGAGATATTCTTATTTCTATATTTTACTAGCATTCCTTGACTTCAGATCTCATGTGTAATGAAGTAAATATTAATAATATATAAGACATAAATTAAACATAACTACAGTTATGAATTGGCATTGGTATTAGATAAAAGATCTATTTTTTAGTAGTTACAACATCATTATGATCTGCAGTACAAATATAATTGAATGTTATCATATGGACATAGTGAGATATCTTTTCTTGGGGTCATTATGTAAATGATAAAATACAAGTAGAAACTTCCAATATAATTTTAAAATTCCAGTACAACATTTAGATTCATCAAAATACTGGTAGATTAAAAACAATATTTCTACAGATTCTTTGATAACCACAGTTGTAGACACTTCTGTGCTTAATATAAATAAATAAATAATCAATACATATATACTATTATACAACAAAACTTCAATGCATAAAAGCAAGATGACTTGGTAGCACTATAAGTAGCTGAAGTAAACTTCAATCAGCATTAGGCATAGCCAACTTAAGAATTATAAAAGAACTGTTGCCAAAAGTAGTTTAATATTGCAGTAATTTGAAATAAAATTTGAATGTTAAATTGCATACTGAATGAACAAAAACAGGAATTTTCTAAATCTACAATTGTACAAATTATTTAAAAAAAAGGGGAATAGAAAGTAATACTTATATGAGATCCACAAAAAATGAAAAGCTGCATGCTGAACAAAACTGCTGAAATATTCTTTACATTAATACTAACAATAAATATTTTTTAGTATTAGATATGAAAGTAAACTGGCAGAAGCCATTCAAACCAAAAGAATAGTTCTGTGATTCATTTTCACATTTCAAATGCCTTCTTAAATTCATCATATGTGCTTCCTGATTTAACTGAGAATCAAATTTTAATAAGCTCAAAATAATAACAAGATAATTAAATCATAATGCTAATAAACTGCTCATTATTAATTACAAAGAACCTAGAATTGAACATTTTTTTTTATCAACACAACAGTTTTTTTAAGAGAAACCTTTGCAACCCATATACTGTAAAAAGTATTTGGGTATTCATATTATGACTGTATTAATTCACATGATTAAGCCCTTAATATAACAATATATAATATATTTCACAGTGTAACTAGCCCTATAAACTTCCACAAATGACTGTAATTATACATAATGACTAACTGAGAAAATAATAGTATTTGTACACTAAAATCAATTAATTAAGCACACACACATTAAAAAAGAAAAAAAGATTCTTTCTCTAAAATCTAAAATACTAAGCATAAAAGTACGACAATCAAAAGCTTACTGGCCAAAAAGAAGAGACAAAGTTTTGCCCTCTCTCAAAAATATAATAAACATTGGGCACTGCTGCAGAGAACATATAACAAACAATACTACCATAAAACTGAAAATCATAAAAATGCATAACATAGAAATTACAATCATAAAAATGCATAACATTAACAACTATGGCTTGTGTATCATCATCTTGTTTAAAAACATTCTGTTTGCAAGCTTAAGTTTATGAGTTAATCTGTCAATATTTTACACACACATAAAAACTGAAGATTAAAAACATTATGACGACCGACCGACACAATAACACACTGCATGACATTTGGCCTGCAAAACAGTTGCAACTTGCCTTGGCATGGATGCCAGAAGTTCTAGGTAGATACTAGAAACAGGTTATACCAAATGTCTAAACAGAGTCATGCAAGGTCAAGATATTTCAACATGGTGCTTTTTCAGCTCTGCTCAATCCTGCATTTTCAGTCATATGCCATCAAAATTTTTTATTGAACACTCTGCAGATACACCAAAAAAAGGGGGGAGTCAGTTCTACTTCTCCCATTCTACCAGGCCGATTGACGAAATTTAACTTGCGTTTTTCATGTCTTGAAAGTGCAACTTAGGATATGTGTTAGATTTATATATAGTATTGTTCTAACATAACCATTTTGACAGAAAATCGGGCTTTTAGAATAACTAGAAAATCGTATCTGAAATAATATATTTTTTTTCCGTCATTCATTTCATTTCGATCCTAAAACTCAAACCAAGTCAAAATATTAAATTTTGAAAAATTTGATGAAAATTTAAAAAAAAAAAAAAAATAATCTTAATGCCCTTTTTTTCAGTTTGCACCAAGAATAATTCATTCGGAGAAATTTTTAGTTTATGCTAACCTATTTTCCTTTTCCTTTAATTGTGCAAGAGTGGAAAAAAAAAGCTGCAATGTTCATTCTTTCAAATAACTCTAAGTGTATAAACTACATTTGGCATTAATTATTGCTTTTAATAAATGTGCCAAATAAAAAACAAATTCAATACATAAATTCATGTGTATCATAGCAAATTTTGAATAAAAAATTAATTTTTTGCAATTTTTTGCATTAATTTCGTAGGTTATAGTTTAAAAAAAATTATCAGAATTACTAAAAAATACAAATTAAAAAAATAAATCGGAAAATATCAGCAAATTTTATTTGGACTGAACCTAAATTTTGATTGTGCTTTCAAGACATGAAAAATGACAAGAAGACATGAAAGTTAAATTTTATCAATCGGCCCCGGATATGCAGAACTGTCCCCCCCTTTTTGTTCAAGGTGTACCTAGTTCTTCTTTTACACAAATTTAACAGTAATTCAAAATTAATAATTCATTCCCTTTTTAACACCTGTCATTTTGACTTAACATGAGGGCCAAGCCAATTTCTAAAAATTCCCAGCCCCCAAATCTTAAGAAAGCAGTTTTTATTTGTAGTGTGATAGCACATATAAGCTCAAACAGATTGCATATCAGCTAGTGAAGGACAATGAAGTACTTCTCTATGCTGAATAATAAGTCACGTAAATAAATGTATTAAGTTTTTACTTCTGTTTCCAAGATGTGTATGTTTAGAATTTGGAATTCAAACCGACATTTCGTATCTTCAGAAAACATTTAGTGTGTAACTCTCTTTTAAAGTGAAAGAATCTTTAATGAAATTTGTGCACATGCAAATTCAAGTTTATTACTTTTTCCAGAAGTCAACATATTGCAAGTTTTCAAATTTTTCATATCTCATGGGATTTTTTTTTTTTTTTTTTTTTTTACACCTGGCTTTCCTATTTTGGAATATTCAAACATACAAATTTCATTTCTGTCACATAATATTACATTTTTGTTTATAACTGCGAGATCAAGGTATAACAGTGACATATAAAACACGCTACATAAAAAAATAAGCATTCCAATATATTTTGGACAAACTGAATGAATGACTATGTATGGAAGAAATTCTCAATTATGGATTGTATCAATCAAGTTGGATTAGTGTTAATTGAATTAAATCCAGCAACTTTGAGTACTGATGGAAAGCACAACCACAATGTGTAAACCACAATGTCTAAAAAGCAAAGTTCATCACCCCTAATATGACTGAATTTCCCAGCATTATCACAATGTCACACACACTGGTGAAGAAGGATTCAGTGGTTTATCATTTGAAGATACTTATTATCTTCAAACAATTCAAGTTATTAAAGACTGTTTGAAAAGAACTATTAGTCAACTAACCCCTAGGCAAAGCTGAATTACCATATTTGATGGCATATAAGACACACCCTTAATTAGAAGGCCACACACAAGGAAAAAATGTTTCAATAGTCCGCGCAACAGCGCGGTACCACAATAACTTAATATGTGGTTTCTTTTAATTCTCATGTTTCATAAAAGCCAAATAAAGAATCATTGAATGCAATTACCAAACATATTTTTATTAAGGACAATTAACAAACAGTAAGCTATTTTTTTTTTGGTAGGTGATGGACCGAAATGCCTTGCTATTGCTTTGTTTCCATGCACTTCGGTGTAGTTTAACATTCCTAGTTTATACTGAATTGTATAGCTTAATCTCTTGTTTCCTGTAGTCATATTTTCCAGTGTATTTTTTTAAAACAAACGGTTCTAAGCACCGATACCGACACGTTTATACAGAGTAGCACCGATACCAACATGTGTGTCGGCTGAGTCAAAGAAAGTCTATGTAAAGAAGGAAAGGCTCCATAGATGTAATGTGACTGTCAAACCTGTTCGAACTTCGACATCAGCTTCGAGCTTTGGCGCTTTTTGGTGCAGATATTTCACGTATGCGCAAAATAATTATGACAGATGTAGAAAAAGTTATGTGTGTCTAGACCTTTATTCGGGCTAAAAATAGCATTCAGTATTGAAAGTTAACCTGTGTCCTTCACGTATAAGACGCAGGTAACTTTTTTGAGACCCAAATTTAGGAAAAAAAAGTGCGTCTTATATGCCGTCAAATACGGTATTTGAAGTTGTTTTTGAGATTCCTAATCCTAAAGAAGGCAGTAATAATGACAAAAAGCTCCAGTTCTAAACAAAGATTTAATAAAATAAGGCCTGGAACTGGGCAGAAAATTGGGTAATCATTTTGTTAAACATGAACCAATAACAGAGTCCCCAACATTTCTAGTGATAGCAGTGATATTCCAGACATATGCAAACATATGTGCCATTTATTATCAGAAGGTGAAAATGAATAAAATCTTGTTACATGCAAAACTTTTTTTTTTAAAATTTCAAATGCAAATTTACTTTAACACATATGTATTTTTCTGAAATAAATTAAGCTGAAAGCACTATAATTTCAGGTTAACACGAATAATTTCAGGTTTTTAGAAAATTATTTTAGCTCATTCTTTTAGAACTGGAACCAGTCTTCTTTTCTTCCACAGATACTTTAACACATTTACTTTTTCTTTACCACATATTCTTTAGAAGCCTATCTGTCATGTAAAAACAGAATTAGGTGTAAATGTTATACATGTATATAATGAGATACTGTCTGCCTAATGCCCATTAATTTTTTAATGCCAATATAACATTCAAGAGTTGTAAGTAGTAATTTATAACTGCAAAAAGAAATTTTTGTTCTGGCTAAAATAAATGAACATCTCCAAATATAATTACTAATATTTGCCCATGCATATAAATTTATTTACATCATACATTTTTTGGATTATTATGTAGAAACCACACTGATTGCTTTATACACATAACAGTTCAAGAGGAGTTTCATAGTTGTTTTTCTTTTTCTTTTTCTTTTTTTCTTTTTTTCTTTTTTTGGAAGAAGGGAGAGGGAATGCAACGAGCCTTTTATTCAGCCAAGAATTTTAATTCAAGTTTTGGTGTCTATCAACATTTTCTATACTTTTTCTTGTTTAATTTATAAAATACATTAAAAAATAATCTAAATTAAAATAAAATGTATATGCATTTTTTGAATTTTAGAAAAGGAAGATGACCTCAAAGCATCATTGAAAAGAAGAGCATGGGGCAAAACAGATTGAGAACCACTGTAAGAATCCATAGCTGAACAAACCAGAAAGAAAAATGTCTTTAAACTGATGGTGAGAAATGGGACCTTTTCTGAGTATACAGGTTTTTCTTCTTTCTTAATAGATATCACCAAATTTTCAAAATGCGCCAAATACTGGGAATTATGTATTACTACACTCAGGCATTATAATAATTTAGGTACCTGAATTACTATTATGTTCAGGAACCTGATTAATCATAATCTTTACTACTATATAACAGGATATTACTACATTTAAATTTTACTTTACCTTAAATTAAATTGATAACTCAATACTTTACAAGCTTTGCTAACATACCAACAGCTTCTTTTAAAAATGAGAATGAATGCTTGTGTTTTAAGCATGAGTTTCTTAGTCAATACTTTAACATGTTTTTAAAATTAATTACAGGAATAATAATTAATTAGTTTACAAAACAAACAGTTAACAAAGGTGTTTCTCTGTGACATCATCATCAATAAATTATTGTATTGACTTAAAAATTATGTTTATAGTGTTAATTTACATATACAAATGCAGGATTATAAAACTTTTGACTTTTTTAACTATAAATTTAATTCACTATAATAATTCAAAAAATTTAATTTTCTCTTTATTTTTAATGAATAATGTCATTTAAAAAATAAAAATCTTACCTGGTTTTTACATTCTGCTTCCACTAATGCTAACTTTGTCTGAGCAAGTTCAAGCTCAAGTTCTCGAATTTGTTTATCACTATCAACAGCATCGATACTTGACTCATTAGTTACACTGTTACTTTTCTTAATAAGTGAATAATTTGAGGCAAAGATTTTTTTGCAGCAAATTTCACAATCCCCAATTTCATTCTAAAAATTAATCACATATTTATGTATAAACAAATTATACAAATTAAAATTCTGCAAATATGCTAAAATCAGCAAATACACTTAAACAATTATTGAATAAGCATACTATACAATGTTTTTGTATATCATTATTTTACAACATGAGCATTATAATTTAAGACAGATTGTGCATGAAATAAATACTATTTTAAAACAAAATATTTAAAATAAAACACACTTTTACAGCTTGGAAAGGAATTCTATATTAGAAAAGAGAAAAAATTAAAATGCAGTTTCATTTCTAATAATTATAACCTAATTTCTACTATTTTAGTGTTCAGTTCTTAATGCTGCCAGAGTTGATAATGAGATCATACCAGAGAATAAACAGTTTTCAAATAGTTACAAATATAATGAATATCTCAATCATTCTAACTTTATGAAGGACATATGCATGACACATTTCATGTAAGTAGTGAAAATTATTACTGAATGGTCTAAATACAGACATTAAAAAACAAACACTGAATTTATTATGAATCAATTTTAATTTTCGCTTACAATAAGTTACAATTTGTACTTTAAATATTCCTTATACATCTACTCATTATAATTATGTAGCAAACATTAAATATAATAATAAAATTTCTATGTTCTGTCGAGCATAGGACCTTGTATATACAGTATTATACATATATATATATATATATATATATATACAGTATTATATACATATATATATATATTTAATCTTAGGAGATAATATAATCAATATTCTTTAGTAAATAAATTATTATATATATATATAAAATTCCTGCCACTCTTTGGGGATGGTATTGGTGGCAACTTGAAAACTGCATACAGTTTAATGCCTCAAAGAATTGACTAATAAGGTTTTAAAAAGTTAATACTTTTTCAAATTATGGACTTTGTATTGTACTATGGAATGAGTATAGCTTACAAACCTTTACTGTGTTTATGAAATCTTGAAAAAGCTTTTGTTCCTTTTCCAACCTCAAATTCAACTGGCTGCAAATCTATAAAAGAAACAGAGGACACTGAACACATATTATTTTAAAACATATGACTTTCTTATTTAATTTAATACACTGAACAACTGAATTTATATATTAAGTATAAATGTACAGTCAAGTCTTAAGCATTAATCCTTTTTCTCTCTTTGCTGAATTTCAAATACAAATTATAATATAATCTCTATATTAACCTCTATCAAATAAAACAAATAAACTTACATCCTACTAGTTTTAACTAGATTATAGGGAAAAATGAAGAAAAAGATTATATATAACACTGTGTCCATCACTAGTGTTACATATAAAAGAATAGATAAATGAAAATTAACTAATAAAATGCTGTTAATGTTTCTTAATGACATGCTAAATATAAAGACACAATCAGGACTAAGAATCAGGATACAATGAGGACAAATATAAAGACTAAGAAGCATTAGTTCTTTTTCTCTCATCATATTTTAAATAAATAAGCTAATAAAATTCACCTGTTAATATCTATCAAATAAAATGAAAAAATAATTCCTTAGATTAAAAGAGACTTAAATCCCACTAGATTTAATGGAACTTACATATCAGTAACTACTTTTGTAGAAATCATCATATTTTCAGAATATGCCAAATTCTGACAACTATGCATGTAACAGTTTTAGTAGTTTTATCCAGAAATGTTGCCATTTTTGTTGGCCTTCTCATCTGTTACATTCCAAGTTTTACCAGCTTACTCACTTAAATAACCTTATTGATTAATTTTGTGGATAAATAGCAATTTAACACATAAAACACATGCATAGTAAATTTTTTTAAAAATTATAAATCCTCATTTTTTCCTTTCTGTAAAAAAATCACCAAATTGTGCCAAAATGGCTGTTTAAATACATAAGTACCAATTTAATTAATACTAAAAAATAAAGAATAAGGTTATGTGTGATACTGTGTTCATCATTTGGATTATATCTAAAATAATAACTAAATGTATAGTTTTAAATTAACCAATAAATACTGTTATTTGCTTCTTGAATACATCTTTTGCAATATGAAATTTATTAAATCCATTACAGGATGAATGTGAAAGCTTGATATTTATCTTTCTTTAACTAAAATTATGCCTATTTTGGTAGATTTTTATGGTCAAATTAAACATAAATAACTGCAATTAAGTTTAATTAGTATTTTTGTTGCCGCTAGATGTAGCTGTATGTCTGTTATGGAGAAATGTATCGAAAGTTAAGTATGTGTACCTTCATTTCTATGCAGTGTTTTTTATTTTTGGTATTTTGTTTTGGAATGAGAGGGAGATTCGTGGGTGGGTGTTGAGCAATGTAATGTCTCTTTAACTAAGTGCATTGATATAAACAAAGGCACACATTATTCTAGAATGAGTATTTTATAAAATTTTTAAGGAAAATATAACAATAAAGGTTTAAAATTAATTCTGACAACTACCTGAATGTTCTTCTCATAATATACCAAAAATTGGAACAATTGGATGGCAAATTTAATTCATATGGATTTTTTTTCCAAAGTTAGGCTTAGGAGCGTGAATTGCCCGTCCCCACAAGACTATGTATCCAGTTAACGTGCCGTCTCAAGACAACGCTTCGGTAATAGAGGTACTCATCGTGAATGGGTTAACTTGGGAATCCCATCCATTCGCATCATCCACTATAGAAAATTTTTTCTTATATACTTGCCAGGAGGTCTTCCCATCATACATGGATAGCTGCAGAAAGGAAAGACTAAGCATGGGTAAATATTTAAACGAATTTCTTCAGGGTCAACTTTGCTGACTGCAGAAAGCCCGTCATCAATTTGTTGTTCCTTGGTAGAAACTGTCTCTTCTATTTGTTCTTTCACAGAAGAAAGTCTGTAATCAATTAATTCGCTGTTCCACGGCAAAAACTCTCTCTTCTATTTGTTCACTGAGAGAAGAAACTTTCTCTTCAGTTTTTCCAACTTTATTTTCAATTAAGTCTATTCTGTTTTCCATAGCCTCAAATTTGTTTTCAATTATGCAGGTAATTTCTCTTTCCATTTTTTCTTGACCTGCTTGAATCTTTTCTTGACAAGCATCTCCCCTTTAACGGATACTTGACTCTCATTCATCTCTCCTTTAACAGAATTCACGGCACCTTCCATCTTTTTTTGGAATGCAGCAAACGCAGTCACGAGCTGTTTTAACTGTTCTTCCATCACTCTTGTAGCTGGCATTTAACCCCACTCCTGACACCAAAAAGTGTTGTGTGCATTATATGGGTTCCTAATAGATTGAATGCCCAAGTCCAATAAAAGGATAATAAAATGTATTCTTATCAAAAGAAATTTAACAGAATGTCGGGATTTTTCTTCAGAGATATTCATACAATAATAGAATGTTAGATTTTTCTTCAGAGATATTCATACAATAATAGAATGTTAGAATTTTCTTCAGAGATATTTATACAATATCAGAATATCAAAACAATAAAATCAGTAGCTATACTTTAAACTACTAAAACGTTAAATGGTACACAATCCACAGCACAGAGAAAGCTAATCTGAACAACAATAATAACAGTAGCTCACTAAACCAACAATGAGATGAGATGTTCTCTGTCTAGCTTTTTATAGCTTTAAATCAACCGCACAAGATAGTTCCAAGAATTTCTGGAAAGCAAAAAAAGAATAGAACTACGATTACAGCTAGCATAGTAGTCAATTACATTTTTCAATTTAAATATAAATTACGAGATATCTATTTATTAAATGCACGTGCTCCTGTATTTTTAAATTTCCTTCATTGCTTACTCTTAAAATATATCTCGTCCTGCATTGCATGGGAAAATAAAACAATTTTAATTATAATTCTACTAAAGATATCTAACTAAATATAAAATTCATAACAATATCATTTTAGTTAAAAAAAAAAAAACATAGGCATGATTTCTCAAGAGTTTTTGTTTGGATTAAAGTAACTTATATTTCCTCACCATCTTACATGGACAAATCTACCAAAAACTATTCTTCATTATAAAAACACTGCTTTGTAATTTTTAATGCATTTACATATTTTACACAGCATGCAAGTTTATTATATCTTCAAGATCTAAAACTGAATCTGCATCAGTGCGAGGAAAAATGAACTTTCTGTGAATGTCATTTACACCCGTGCGGAAAATTTCGTTTTAAATTTGTCATATGAACATACTAGATCAGCGATTCTCAACCGGTGGTACGCAACAGAAAAATAGGTGGTATTCAAAGAAACAAAGTATTTTTAACTATTAAATTCAAAAATGAAACACCCCAACATCCTGTTTAAATTTCTCTAACACTAGTAAATTTATGCGATCTGAGCTTTGTTTGAGGTCAATAGCTGTTCATACACTTTAGCAAAAAAATCTGCTTTTACTTTCATGAATATTTTTTTAGCCATAAACATAAAAAATGTGTCATAAATGATGTTTTTAAAAGGAGCAATAGAAATGAATATTGTATTTAACAAGAAATAAAAATAAGTTCCCATAAAAAGATAATAAAGTTGATTGATTTATTATCATGTCTACACTTTATGGGCGACCATTTCTGGGCTTATATTGCTCTATTTTCAATTAGAATAATTTTTTGTGAAAATTCTCAGGTGATGGATCCAGGATAGTCTACTAGCACTAAGAATAATAAAAATAAAATAAAAATTGTTTATAGAAAATATCATAAAAGTTATTTATCATTTGGGTTTCCTTGGAATGGAGATGAAATGGACCCTCAATCTCAATGTGTTGTTTGCGGTGAACTATTATCCAATCAAAGTATGAAACCGTTTCTTAAAACACATCCTGAATCTAAGCATGCCAGTTTAAAGGGTAAGTCTGAAGAATAGTTTAAGAGGAAATTATCAGAGTTCAAAAATAATAAATAAGTCATGAAAGGTTTTGGTACTTCAAGAAGAGAAGCTTTGGAAGTACTAGTTAACTAGTAGCCTTACAAGTACTTAGTAAGTCTAAGAATTGCCAAGTTTAGGCAGGCTCACACTATTGGAGAAAACCTTACATTACCAGGTGAAGATATTTAACATTATTCAATGAAAAAGCGGCTAATGAACTTGATAATATTCTGTTTTCAAATGGTACAGCAAGCCAATGAATTCATGAAATAGCAAATTCCATAAAAGAAACACTTATTCAAAAAATAAAACACAAGTATTTCGCACTGCAATTGAATGAAAGTACTGACATAACAAATTTTGTTCAATTATGAGTTTACTTCAGTTTTGAAGAATATAAACAAATCTCAAAAAGTACTTCTTTTGTGAATCTCTTTATGCTAGAGTAATTCCAAATAAAATTTTCAAAGTAATTGACAGATTTATGTCTGAGCATAACATTCCTTGGAATAAGTGCATTGCTGTATGCAGCGATGGAGCTTGGGCTTTAACAGGAAAATATTAAGGAGTTATTTCTCAAATAAAGAAAGTCGCACCTGAAACTAAATTTACTCACTGCTCCATTCATCATGAAGCTTTAGTCAGCAAAACAATCCCCCAAAACCTGAAAATTGTTTTCAGTTAAGCCATGAAAATCGTTAATTTTCTTAAAAGCCAAGCTTTAAATTCAAGAATATTTATGATTTTACATGAAACACTTTAGTAAAATTTCAATAAGGTGGTTATCTAGAGGCTAAGTTTTAAATCGTCTTTTTGAACTTCAATCAGAAATTCAAATTTTCCTCTGTGATTCCAATTTTGAATTACAAAAATGGTTATTTAGTGAATTATGGTTGGTGTGTTTAGCATATTTAGCTGATATTTTCGAAACAATAAATGAATTAAATTTAGGATTACAAGGAGAAAGTGTTAATTTGTTTATCATTCGAGGTAAAATAAATGCAATGATAAAAAAACTCGAGTTAATAATCAAGGAATTAGATAATAATATTTTAAACTTTTTACCACTTTTAAAAAGTTTTCTAATCGAAAATAATTTGAAAATAAAAGAAGAAGTAGCATCCAACATTAAAAATTTATTGTTTTTTGGTGATAAATAATTTCAACACGTATTTCCCTGAGGGTTATGAAAAAGAAAATTGAATCTAATTTGTTCAAATGTACCTCCTGAAGAAAAAGAGAAATTGATAGAAATTTCCTATGACTGAACTTTAACTGAAGATTTGAAAGGGGGTAGGAAAACCTTTGGCTAAATGGGAAAAAAAAAATTTAAAGGCATTTCAAATAAAGCCATTAAATTTTTATTGCTGTTTTGCACAACCTATTTGTGTGAACAAGGATTTTCTTCCATGTTACATTTGAAAAATAAATACAGAACAAAATTAAAAGTGGATCCTAATTTACGGTTAAAATTAAGTTAAATAAGACATAAAGAAATTTATCTCTCTTAAACAGGCCCAAATTTCACACTAAATTATACAATTAAAGTAATATAACTTAAATTTTGATAATTAAAATTATAACCAATTTTTATCTAACATTTTTTATGTGTGCATATTTAATTCAAATGGCCAATAGGTTGTGCAAATGCAAAGCATGTATTTTTTTAATATTTCTAGTGAGACATTAAAAAATAATCATTGCAAAATGTAATGGTGGTACTGAAGTTTTTCAATTTTTGTTTAGATAGTACGTGTTAGTCAAAAGGTAGAAAACAGCTGCACTAGATGGTTCTTTGTGCCAGATGCTTGGGGAGTAAGTGCACTTCCAATTTATCTTCTTGTCTTCAGTTTTATGCACAGTGTCTCTCTATGATATTTATGTTTCATGCACTTTTGGTTAAAAGTGATTCACAATGGTTATTACATGCATACTTGCTTCAGTGAGAAAAATTCACAGTATTTCAAAGCCCTCAAATTTACTTAAATAAGGTGCATGATGATGAAAAAAACCAAAAATGTAAGTTCCAGTGTGTGTATGGAAAGGGGGAAGCAGAGAATAAAAAAAGCACTCCTAGTTTCAGGAAAATGAAATACACAATTATAAGATATGCAGTATTTTCTTGCATATTTTCCCCCTTGCATTTTAGTGCCAGGTTCTGAAATATTTAAAAATATTTCTGTAATTTTCCCTTTCCTTAGAGTGTTTAGAGAATGAGGTATCCTAAATTTTAAAATTAATTCATCCATGCAGTGATTGTTTTTGTCTTACTAATGAAGACAAATTCTTGCAAATACTTGTGCAAATCATGCCAAACCTTTCCTTCTAATTGTTAAACTTTATGCGAGTCTAATAAAAGAAGCAATCAAATAAACACAAACTGACACTCAGTCAACACATTCACTAAGTCATATGCACATTCACTTTCTCTGATTATTTGTGGATGATATGAGACCTAAAGAACAACAGAGACAACAATACACATGGGAGAGATTCAAATCACAGTAAAGTAGAAATGATGATATCTTAGTATTAAAATGTTAATATTACTATGGCTTCTTTTTGGAATGTAGGCTTCTTTCATAGAAATAATATCGTGATAGATACCTGTATTTCCCTAGTTTATCCATGACTACTTTTAAATTTTCATGTTCTTTTTTTCAATTGTGTACTGTAGAAATAAAATTTTTCGCATACTCCTCCCCTAAAGATTTTTGGATGACAAAATTACTAAAAAGAAATCAAAAAATAAAGAGGAGGGGTATAAGATATATTGTATTCAGAAAATAGAACATAAACATGCAATTTCAAAAGCACAAATAAAAATAGTACAAGAAAAAAATGTCAGTTGCAGGAAGAAGTTACCCACCAATCTACTAATAACAGAAGCTTCTGCTTTGCTCAAACTGACAATGAACATATCTTCATACCAACTGGCCCTTTAATGCGAAAATGCAGATAAATCAGACAGATGTCACAAGAAGTGATGATGCAGATAAATAAAAATTTCTGGATGAAAATATCCAGATTAAACACAAGAACAAATGGAGTATTACAGAAGTAAAAATGGGTCAAAAAGCTATGCATGATTAATTCACACCTCCTAAAATCTTCTAAAATATAATTATTCCAGCCTCACTAAGAAAAGCTCAGAATTAGATAGAAGGGCTGTTGCATTATCTTTTTGGCCTCACTAATAGAGCTGTGAAATTTTTCAGCATCTTCAGCAGAATGAATATAATCAACATGATTCTTGTCAAATAATTTTGTTCTCAAAGTTGCTGAAGCAATTTTTATGGTGGGATGTTTGTTCAGTAAATAACAATATAATTTCTTTTTTAATATTCAGATTTGATTGAAGTCTATGGCCACATGGAAAATACAACCTCTGAACTCAGTTTTAATTGACTTCCACTTTCTACTTCAGTGACTGAATGTAAAGGTGTGAATTTAACCCGGCGGAAGTCACACCAAGAAAAGTTACTAGAGTGGGCGCGTGGGGTATCACATACCACAATATTTAAAATGCGATAAAAAATAGTTTTATTTAGTTTAAAGCTGTTTTTCTTGTTCTCGTATATTATAAATATGTGAATAATAATTGGGTTTCAAACAATTAATTTCAAAAATAATCTTAGAGTTAAAATTAAGATAAAAGAAAATAATAAAAAAATAAACATCACGCCTCTAAGTTTCATTGCATCTCTAATACACAATGCTTATTTTATTTCTTTACACTTTGAACAAAATACATTCATGTGTTCTTGGCACAGAATATTTTTACATTTTAAACATTGCATTCACATTCTTCTGTCCTTGGCGCACAGGCAATTTATCACATCTTTCACACTTAGTTGTTTCGAATTTCATGTATTCGTTTTAATTCTTCGTCGAAACTTCTGCTTTTGTTTTGCATGCAGTACGTCAGTTTCGGTAAAGTATTAATCTCTGATCTTTGTTCAATACTTTTTTCATTAACTGTAATGCTAAGTCCTTCAAAAACAGACTTCTGTTTCTAGTTGGTGGACTAGCAGTTGAATATAATATAGTTCAAGCATTTAATTACAGCAACATTAAGTGCAGGAAAGAAAATTACCTTTAGCCATTTCCTGGTTATTCTGGCAATTGAATAATTGGCTGACATTTCATCCCCCCATATTCACTGCTCCTTTAGTCATATTATAAAAACATTTAATTCCTGACGTTTTATTTTCTCCAATAGTATCATCTGTAGTATGATCGTTATATAATGTTGAAAGCATAAGAACAGTTTTTCCTTTTTTTAGGAACATTAGGAATTAATGTTTTATCTTTTTCGAAACCAAAACAGTGTAGAAAATATTCCTATTTTCATCTTCAGTTTCCGAAATGCAATCTTCATTGCTTTCAAATATTTCTAATAAATCTCACAAGCATTGCATATCCAATTCAAAGGGAGTCATTCTTTTTACCATAATGCGGTTAGAAATTTTTAAAAATTTAATGTCAAGTACTTTAAAATCATTTGCGAGTAGAAATATTTACTGTTACACGCTAGAAATAAATTTCTGAACTAAATATTCAGTCAGAAAAACACTTACGCGGACTGGCGTGTGGGGTGTTTCATACCCCAGTTCCAACAAAATACCGATAAATCTTTTTCTGAAACACACAGGCAAAGAAAAAGCGGTTCTGAAAGTCAACCACAACTAGAAACTCAGCTACTGAATGCAGCACAGAATTTCAGTTTCACAAGTTAGGAATATTCCACTTTTATGTAGGGGTGGGGTATGATACACCCCACATGCTTTCCCAAGGGTTAACATAAAGCTGGAATCTGAAAATTAAAGACAAAGATTTCCTGGGAGTAGGGGTAGTAATATGAAAATTTCTAACAGAGGAACATGAAATTAATTTCAAAAGCCTTACTTGCTTATACTCTGATATTATTGTATTGTTGCGAGAAATTTCACTTTCAGCTTGTTGCAGTTCTCTTCTACATAATTCCTTTAGCTGCAAAAAAATAATATATCAGCTCTTTATGTAGATTCATTCTATGGTAGAAAATTTTATAAGTGAAATTATTATAACAAATTCATATTAAAACAATAGGTTTGAAGAAGATAAAAGCTACAATTTGAAATATATTAAATAGAAAATATAAATGTTTCTTAGTAATGTAAACCAGTTTTTTTCTTAGAACATTATCATTTCCCTTTATTCCTTCAACATGATTTAGAAATTCTATGAATAAAGTCAGGACAAAAATTTTAAACACCTCAAAAGAAAATAATTTACTTATTTTATGTGGGTGTAATTGTATTTTAAAATATATTGCTAACATTAAAAAATTCTAAGTTAAAAACAAAATTAAAATTTATTATACAGAAACAACAACAAAATTATCACAGAACAAAACTCAACATATATATATTAATACCAAATTATCTTCCTTTAATTTTAAAGACAAAACATAAATTTTAAAATTTCTATTCCACCAAAGTAAAAAATATGCAATATTAAACTGTACTTGGCAACAGTTCTTTCAGTACTGCATGAAGTTCCAAAGCAAAAATGGCTCAAATGCAACCTTTTCTTTTTAAAACACTTTTATCTATTTGTTATTATTATTACTTCTGTAATAGCTTCACATTAAAATTTCAAAACACTTAGACTCGAGTCCATCATAATTCAGTACTGCTTTTCATAAACTGAACTATTAATGAATTTATTTATCAAATTCAATTTAAAAATTAGGTATGCTTTCCTGCAGTAAAACTGCATTTGAGATTTTTTGCTTCAATACTTTTTAAAGCATATTATTGGCGGAGGGGAAGAACTTAATAAATGTTTACCTACAAATATTTATTTATGCATACTTTCCTATTATAAATCATCCATCAATATATTATATTGTTCAAATTTTGGTGTAAAATTTAAGTATCTGCTTCTATTGTAACCTGTTCTTTAAGCTAAATATTTAAGTATTAATTTTGATTTTAGACAATATACAGAATGTACACTTATATAAACAAAAATTAAATACTTGATTGACTTCAGTTTCCAAACGTCGTTTTTCATCTTCTACTTCTGCTAAAGACTTTTTTGTAGTGCTAATTTCTTTACAGTAGCTTTCTAATTTTTCAAGAGCCTAGAGATGTGTTGTGAAAGTATTTAATACAAAAATAGAAACATTAAGTTTCAAATATAGAACAAATAAAAGATTTATTCTAATCAAAGTTTTGAGATTAACAAAATATAATCTACATGTAAACTATAAATACAAGAAAGTATAAGATCAGACTTAATATTTATTTTAATTCTTCATGTTCCATACAGTTTATGAAATGATCTGTTTACAAATACTTGCAAGTGATGTATATCGGTTCATTCTCAAAATCAATAGTTGTATTTAAAATTTGTACCTATTTAATCCTTTTCTTTTTTCCTTCCTTTTCTTGAAGGGCCTAATTTCACAAAAGAACATAATCCCAAGAAATGGGAATGTATAATCTTATTTTTTAATTTTTTAAAATATATGCTACATGCAGAACCCACCACTTATTAAACTGATTGGTTAATAAACTCAGCCACTTATTATGTTCAAATTTTGAGACCAAAACAAATAGATATTAATCAATAGAAAAACCACCACTTATTAAAACCCAGCTTCATGCTTATTACATTCAGATCGACAAAAGACTGATCCTTCAGTGCCAGAATCTTACTTGTACATATCAAACCTTTTGTAGTTTATTCATTTAATGAATAATGTACAACGGCTTTATCATTCAGGTACATAATACTTCATTAAAATGGGTTCAACTAAAAATTTCCACCCCTGTCCTCTGTAGTAATTTGCTTTACACACACAATACTTTAAATGGTACTTCAAAGTCTTTTACGCCAGTTTCCCATAGTCCTCCAAAATTTGGGGATCGGGGGGGAATAAGATTCCATTCAATAACTTCTGAAGCTAGATATCCCACTAATATCTCATCTGGGTTTTTAATAATATTGTAAAATTCCTTTCTTTTATTGAAAGCTTTAATAAATGTTTTAGCATTATTGCTAAATAATTTGCTACTTTTACCACACTTAGAAAAGAATCTCTTTAAGGTAGTTATAAAAGAGATAGATGTATAACCAATTCTAAATGTCTGGCACGAGTTACAAAACAAATTAAAATACAAACATAAATTTTATTCCAAGCACCTTGTCTTTGGTGTTTATATTTGATAAAGAGAGGAACACAAAAATCAATGCTTGTACAATTAAATTCATAATTTTGAATTACTTGATCTCAAGGTAAGTTACATCAAAGCTGATTTGTGATAAATGGCTTAGCCTTGAAACAAGAAATATATTCATGCACAATATTTCTACAACCATTTAACAGCCAGAAGACTTGCCAATCATGATATAATATTCTTACGAAATGTACAGGTGCGGTAAGATATCTTCCTCGCAAAGCAGTTTTAGGGTTGCCATAAAATGGCAAGGGAAGGCAGGGTCGCGATATTTGGTGACAAAATTGGCAATATGCCATGGACAGATGGAGAAGTTTCTGGAACGAATTCTTACCGGTTTAGCCCAGAATGTTTTTGAACACAAGCTGAAAGCTATATAAACCCTGCTGGTCCGCAGTCAGCTAGTATGTGTGCCTGATAACCTGGAGGCTGTATCGCTGATCGTGTCAGCGTGTTTATAGTAATTCATCGACAATTGTAAACATGTTTTGGAGCTGCCCTGACAATACTGTCCAATAAAGTATGTTTCAATACTTCATCAAGTAGTGCCGAAATCTGTTAACAGGAAATATGTTTTAAGTAGCTTTACAAAATTAATTCTTTTTTCGTATAAAAATAAAAATTTATCAGAAAATTGCATTCTTAAAAGTGTGATTAAATTCATTTAATACATGTAACTGTTATTAAATACTAGTGCTTTAGATTTTAATGTTAAATTTCATGCATGCTTTTGTTAAATTTGCAAGTACATTTTAAAGAAAATCAATTTGTTCATAAATTTGTCGAAGATCTCATGTTCAGCTAAATCAAATTTATTTTTGTGTGATCTTAAATTTGAGGCACCGATAGTGAATTTGTTTTGGCATATTCATAATTTTGATTGGAAAACTTAGTGCTACTGTGAAAGAATGATCAACTGATTTTTACCTTATTATTGTAATTGACTTGCAGGATTTTTCATAATGTGATGTTGCATATGTTTTCATAATGTGATGCCTCTTCTTTGTTATCAAATACATAAAAAGAGTATATTCATAATCTGATATTTCTTCTTTTGTAAGAGTGTAATACATCATAATGTTATACTTGGGATTTGTTTTTAGAGTATATAACAGTATTTTTTATTTACTTGTTGCTTTAAAACAGGTTTTAAATCAAGGCTATTTTTTTCTGCCTTAGTATGCACATAAAACTTACTTAAGCTATATTTTTAACAAGTTAATGAAATATATTAACAAGTTAATAGGTCAGCTGCTTTAATAGAAAAAGAACTAAAAATGATATACCTTGAAACATTTTATTGAAAATAAGAATATTATCTTAGCAGTGTTGGCTAAGATTTATTCAGACCTTTCTTTTTCTTTTTTTTTTTTCATTTATTTTGATATTTCCATATACATTAATTTAAATAAGAATCCAGTAAGTAAGATCATGCTGTATAAAGCTGTCGATTTACAACAAAAATATCAAATTACTGCTGTATTTTAATAAAATTTTAATATAATGAAATGAATTGCACTACATTAGGAAAAAGAGTGAAAAAATTTCTATTTTTGCATTATTTTCACTATATGTGTTTTGCATATGCTTGTTACAAGAGGCCTTATTCTATAGATCTGTAGCTAAATGATATTTTTATGTTTTTATATATGGAAATTAATTAATAAGAAGAACTGTGATTTAAGCATTGTCCTTGCAGTGGTATAGATTGAATCTTATATAGGTTATGGAATTATCATTAAATATTCAGATAAGTGTAATATTAACAGCATATGTATGTTTTTTTCATCATTTAACGCATGTAAATTCTTATAAATTTATCAGTATTTTTTTATGTATTATAAAAAGTAGCTATCAATAACAAATAATTGATTAGTAAATAATATCTACAAATTCCGTATGTAAAGGTATTATTTTTATTTATTTATGTATATATTATTTTTTTAATTTCGTTTTACCTAAATAAAAGTGAAAAAATGTTTTTTGATGTGGAATTTTTACTCTACTCTTTTTTACTACTCTAGATATGTTAATACGTCAGCATGCACTTATTTATTTATCACGCAAAAATTTATTTACAATTTTAGAAAATTATCTGTTGATTCAGGAAAGCTTTAGAAACTTAAAAATTACTGAAGTTGTATTCATACTAATTTGTACTCACAGCTTTAATGGCCTCTAAATATTTTAACATGTAATGTAAATAAAAGTAATATGCTTAACTCCATCATTACTGAAATGCCATAGCTGAGAAATTAAGAATTATCAAACAAATACAGGACTGAGAGACTTCTAATTTTTATATGACACATGAAATTACCTTGAATTCTAAAAGAAAAAAATTAAATAAATATGAAAGTATGATTATAAATCCAGTACAACCTCATAAAAATTTAAGCATACAGCTGCGGGAAATTTATTGTCAAAAAATAGATTTTGAGATGCTTAACATTATGCATGTATTTCAAAGTAGAAATTGAAAATTCAATAAAGGAATTCAAAAAGGAAAGTATTTTTAACTAATATACAAATGTGAAATATAATATATTAAAATGTTTTAAAAACTTTTAAAATAACTTAAATCATATGAGAAATTCAGCAGTTTAAAAAAATACAAGAAAGAAGCTGAGCTGCAGAGAAAAGAAGGGGGGCAAAAGCCACACATCTTTATATGAATGCAAAAAATCAGAAGTTTGGATACCCTAGAATGTTAAATAATAAAGTTTTAGCAAACACCACTAAAGAGCCAAAGATGGCACCCCAAACCTGAATTACAACCCTAAAGCATGGCTACAACACGAAGCCTATGTTAGAACATAGATGACAAGCAGCCTGTATCTCTAGTAGCTGTAATATGATTGGCTTACTTAACGAACTTCCCCAACTCTCAAACGAAGGTTACTTACCGTAAGGATCTCTCCGACGGTTGTTGTGACAAATGCCAATTTAACCAACAGTCCTTACGGTTACTGGAGTCATAAAATTTAGCAGTTGTCCGTTAAGAAAAGATCGTTATTTATGCTCCGTCTCGTGAATAGGGCCCTAAGACTGAAATTCATTTTTAACTTGTATACAATTTAAAATTGTTATATGCTTAATTTGTGTATATAACTTAGTGTAAATAATTGTTATTTGTTATGTTATTTGTTTTATTATGCTTTGTTTGTATCGAATTTGGCTTCTGACCAAGGGTTGTACTGCCCGGGACGTACAGTCCTTGGGAGGGGGCAGTGTTACGAAATATACAGGCGCGGTAAGATAGCTTCCTTGCAAAGCAGTTTTAGGATTGCCATAAAATGGCAAGGGTAATCAGGGTTGCCACATTTAGTGAGAAATCGCTCATTTGGTGACAAAATTGGCGATATGCCTTGGACAGATGGAGAACCTTCTGGAACGAATTCTTACCAGTTTAGCCCAGAATGTTTTCGAACACAAGCCGAAAGCTATATAAACCCTGCTGGTCTGCAGTCAGTCAGTGTGTGTGCCTCGCCGAGAGGGTGAGTCAGAGTGCGAGTTAGTATCAAGTTGGTGTCTCGTCTAGTGAATCAATCGAGTTGACAGCCAGGTAGCGAGTGCCGAGTGGGTCGTCCAGTGCACCGAAAGAGTCTCGCAGTGTATCGCCGAGAGAGTGTGTTGAGCTCCGGGAACGACTGAACCGAAGAGTCGGGAGCTGTGCTCTGAGTGTCGTCAAGTGCATCGCGAGTTGTAGCGTGGAGAGTCTTGAGAGTATGTAGAGTTCCGAGAACGACCAAGCAGAGTCGGTAGCTGTACTCTAGTACTTTGCTGTGAAGCTGTCTCCACCATGATAGCCTGATAACTTGGAGGCTGTGTCGCTGATCGTGTCAGCGTGTTTATAGTAGTTCATCGATGACTGTAAACGTGTTTTGGAGCTGTCCTGACAATAATGGCCAATAAAGTGTGTTTCGATACTTCATCAAGTAGTGTCGTCAATGTTCACTCCAAATCCACACGAACCCCGTACAAACGTGAAGGAAAAAAATAACGTAACAACTGGTGTCAGAAAAGAAAAACGTAACAATATCAATGACTGAGTTCAAGCATTCAAATATTTCTTTTTATGAAAATACTGTACAATATGTTTTGTTAGAATATGTTTATCAGATAAAATAGTTGGATGCTTCAGGTTTTAAGTTACCATTTTGCAACTTATCACTTTCAAAACATCAACACCTAATGGAAAAGGGTACAGATTAAGAAAGTATGAATTTGTAGGTAATGAAGAAAGGCTCAGATGAAAAACTTCTTGCTTGCAGTTCTTTAACACAACATGAAATTCTGTATTACAATTCCTTCATACTTAAAAAAATCCCAAACGTCTTCTGGCAAGTGACAATTTGGCATTGTTGGCAAATCCTAGAATCATGTGATCACTTTTTGCACTTTTACAAAACATAATTGCTTTGATATCAAATGTAACTCTTTTAGGCCTAACATAAATTACTGCAGCATAACCTTTCTCCAGTGCATCACAAAATCCATGCAGTTGAATCTTAAAGGCTTGGTAAAAGAACATTTATAAGAATGCAAACTGAATTTAAGTACTGAATTTCTTTACACACAGTCTTCCATTTTTTCCCAGTTTTTTTTTTTTTTTTTTTTTTTTTTTGTTTTGTTTTTTGAACTGAATTATCTCAGACAGGTTTAAATTTCTAGAGTTCTTGAAGAAGAATTTTCGCTGATATGGACAAAAGGTGCAATCCAATCCAAAGGAATGAATAATTTTGCTATTGATGATAATATAGAACATTTTATTTGAATATCCTGACAATTTAACTTCACAGAATTACAGAAAAATTCATTTTGATTAGAGTCTCAGTGCAGGGCAAGCAATTTTATAGCATTGTTTTCCATATTCATATGAAGTTTATCATTAGTTAAGATTTTTTAAATTTGCATTTTCTAGCAGTAATTTTTCATTTGCAGATTATTTATGGAGTTGAAACCCAGTCTTTTCTAAGCATTTTGTTCATTTCAGAACCCTCTTGAACACTTAATTCTCACTTTCTTCAGTGCTCCTTCAATGCTCTCACTGAAAAGTATGATGTAGAAGCAGTTCCATGCATAACAGCATTAAACCAAGAATGAATTCAAAAAACACATTGGAGAGATAATTCAAGATGCTGCTTTGAATTATCTCTCCAATGTGTTTTTTTAAATTACCCTATGACTAGCCACAATTTTAAATTGCCTATACACTTTCTCAATATCAGCAATTACAATGAAGGATCAATTTCAAAAGAATATTAATCAGATTGTCTTGGGTTTTTGGACTAACTATTAAAGTGTTATACCACCTGCTTAAACCTGATGTGCCAAGTAACTTAGATATTGTGACCAATAGGGTTGAGAGTCAACCACTGATATTCCAAACATTGAAGAAACTCAGTCTGCTATAAATAAGCTGAAAAAAAGAACAAAGCAGCAGGTCCTGATGTGATTCCCGTCGAGTTATTAAATATAACGACCTCACAAATATTATACGAAAAAGAACGGCATCTATATGGGAAAAAGAAATCCTAACTACTGATTGGAGGTCAAGTATTCTATGTTCTGTAGACAAAAAGGCAACATAATGAACTGTGAATAATGGCACTTTAAAGGTTATCATGTGCCAAACGAATGGTGAGAGTTTTGAAAATACACAGGTGAAAGGTAAAAACAGTCTTAAAAATATGTTCATGACGGTGATAAAATGACTAATCATTAGGATGATCGAAACATAAAATGTAAATGGAAGCATGAAGACTAGAAACAAACAAGGTATAAAACACACATTATTTGGAACATTCATTAAAATTCCAAAGCAGATCAATTTAAGTGATAAAAGCCAATCTCTTTTAGACAAGAAAACAGGTTACTATTCAAGTCTTTCCCAATCAAACGGAGAAGAGATACGTCATAGGTATTAAAATATTTACAGCGAGTTCTTATACTAGTACGGGATATGGAAATGGTTATAAAACTCCTATATTAAGGGATTAAGGTGCGAGTATTGATATAGTTTGTAACAAATACATCACATTAGAAATACTAACAGATGAAAATGTATGGGTGCAAGAGTCATTAAATTTGAATCCAACTTGTTTACCATTGGCTGAGGTTGAACTCGGGCAAGTAATAACCAAGGCTGTCATTATTAGAAAGGAACTCCACAAAGGAAGGTATTTATTAGGCAATTGACCTTTTGCACTGTTGAACGAACAAAGAAAAGAACCTATTAGTTGTCCTCATTAGGTTAATGCTGATCTACTAGAGCTCAAAAGAAAAGAGAAATAGTTGAATGCGATGAAGAGAAAATCTTGGAACCGATGAAGGAAAAAATGAAACATCCAGAGATGCCTTTGAAGGAGAAGTTAAATTACCGGAATTAAGCACGGAAAATGAAGCTCTCATGAAATTAATAAATGTTAGCTTAAACGAGTTGCACGACTTCAGCATACTGATAACCTAAAATCATTTATGAAGTTAAGGAAGGTACACTGCCGGGGGGGGGGAGGTACATTTCTATATCTCCCATTCTACTGGGCCGAATGACAAAATTCAAATTGCGTTTTTCATGGCTTGAAACGCGACTTGGGATATATATTAGATTTATATATAGCACTATTCTAACAAGTATTTTGACACACATTCAGACATTTTCTGAAATAACATACCAATATTTTTTACATATTTTGAGTCTACAACTCAAATTATGCCTAAATATTAAATTTTGTAAAATTTGGTGGGAAATTTATGGAGAAATTCAACAATATATGTTGGCGTTTTTTTTTTTTTTTTTTTTTTTTCAGTTTACACCAAAAATAGTTTACTTGGCGAACTTCTTAATATGTGGCAACCTATTTTCATTTACATTTTTACATAGTGCGTGAGAGGAAAAAAAGGCACAATAGTTCCTTCATTCAAATAACATTCTTTATATAATATTTTTATGTTACCATTTTAAATATTTTTTTTTCTGTTCGAATTTCATTTTAATTGTTTAAGTTGCATGGTTTCTTTCAAATAACCGTTTTAAAAATTTCTATTCACTCATTTGAATTGCATAGTTTAAATAAAAGTTGCATCGTTTATTATATTTTTTTCAAATAAATTTCTTTATACTATACTTTTTTAGTCATAGTTACTATTTTAGGTAATTTTTGAATTTTTAAACTTTTATTTTAATTTTTTGTGTTGCACCGTCTCTTCAGGTAATTGTTTTAAAATTTTTTATTCATTCATTTGAACTGTGCATTTTAAATATATTTAATATAAAATTTCCATAATTTGATTTTATTTATTTGAATTGCTTTTCTTTCAGAAGAATACTTTGTGACTACAATGCGTTTGAAACAGCATACATTAAAGGAGAAGATACAGTAAAGCACAGTTAACATGCCTTTCAATGTTCCATTCAGAAAAGATATATAAATAAGAGAGATATGTATCTGACATTTTAATTTAGAATAACTTGCATGATTTGAGTATATCTTTCATCTTGTGAAATTAATGTGTTAAATAAAGTCATTGCTGTATTCTGTGACTGAGTTTGCTTCAACTGCGAAACAAGTATCACAGGAATTGAAACCCATCATTTGTTTGTCGACCTCAGGGCAACCTATGATACCATTGCTAGAGCTTAGCTACTAAGCTCTAAATGAGTTTTAAGTTCCAAGAAAGTTAAGTAAGCTTGTGAGGCTCACTCTAACTCATTCTGGCTTATGCTGATGATGTAGAAATATCTGCAAGATCTACAGCTGTGCTGGGAAAGATTTTTTTGGCACTAGAGAATTCAGCCAGGAAAATGAAGCTCAGAGTAAATGTGGGAAAAAAGTATGTGCTGTAGTAAAAGGGAAAATTCACCACTAAAATATTTGAGACTGGCCCATTTAAATTTGAATCTGTGAAAAATTTCATTACTTGGGCTCTTAAAATTAACTATCAAAATGATATTAATATTGAAATCAGAAAAATTATTATTGCTGCAAATCACTGTTTCTTTAGTTTAAGACCTTTTCTGAAATACCAGCAAATAAAAGACAAGGATAAAAATTTTATTATACAAGCTATTAATGAGATCAATCTGAACCTATGTCTCAGAGATGTGGATTCTGACTATACGGGAAGAAAGAGCCCTGGTGATCTTTGAAAGGAAGATTCTAAGAAGTATTTTCATGCTGTTTTGGAGAATAATATATAGCATATATAGTATAGCTTTGAACTCTATAAAATTCATAAAGATGAGGATATTATTAAATCCACAAAAATTAAGTAGAATGAGATGGGCAGATTATCTCTTGAGAATGAATGCAGAGAAAATGGTCCAATCGTTCTTTTAAGGTCTTTAATGCAACTTCACAGTTTTTATCACTATAACTTACCACCTTCAAAGATGAAAACTTTGCTTGATACTCCAAACTGGCATGAGTGTTGGTAGTCTCTCTTTCACTCTTAGCTCCTTCACTGCAAACTCTGCCCATAACCTCCTGCTTCACTGCAACTATATATGAGTAAAAATATCATGACATCACTGCTTGTGATGCAACATTATGAATTATTCATGAAATGGTTGGAGAACTTCTTGTATATCCCAAAAGGAAAATTTGAACACCAAGTCCTCAAATGATGGGATGCAGAAGTTGCACTTCCATCTTCCACATCAGCTGGAATTTGAGAAGGATTACTCACACATTTATAATACTAATACTTTTAGAAGTGCAATGGTCAAAATTTTGGTTAAACTGGATTCATTGAAGTTCTTCATACTTGAAGAATAAATAAGATGCAGTCCTCAATAAGTTAAAAACAGATAAACATCAAACAGCTTTGAAAGTTACCGGTACGATACTTTGGTACTGAAAGAGTCTTTTGCCAATCTGTGTTTTACAGTGGCCACAGTTTGTTTAATACATGCTGGTTTTATTACTGTTTAATACATTATGTTTTGGTTCCTAGGTGTTTGAATATAAAAAGTGGAAAATTTTATTAATAAGTGAATTTAATAAGCAAGATGAGGACCATTAGTCTTTTGAAGCAGTACGCAGAATAGTAAATCTATAATTATTTAATATATTTACCGACAAGTACTTAAATTTTGCTAAAGATTTAAACGTAATCAATCCCTGGCACATAAAAAGATACAATAACAATTTTCTAAGAGGTCAAATGTAAGTACATAAATAACAAAATGTTAAAAATTATAGCAGACATGTTACACTACTAAATTTGGCTACTGAATTTAGTGTGTCCACCTAATTATTAAACTCATCATACTTCGTCAACTCATATTTTGAAGTCCTATGATCCTTCCAAAATTTGTTCAGTTCAGATTTCAAAATTTAGCATTAAAATTTTTGGGGGTTATTGAAATTACTGAAGAATAACAAGAATAAAAAAATAGAAAAAGAAACTGAAAGCTTTTAAGTGTTATACTATGCCCAAAGGGGTGTTTCTTAACATTTTGTGACGTAACACAAACCTTTAGTTATTAAATATCATGTTTTTCGCACTTAAACCATAGAATTCAATTCAACAGCAATATCACAAAATATTTAAAAGAAAATATCTTAAAAATTTCCAATACACAGTCTCGCATGCTGAGATAATCCCTCCCTCTTCTGTACTGTGTTGCCACTGCTCGCTTCGAAATCGTTCAATTTGTTAATAAAATATTCTTCAATGTTTGACAAAATATGAAATAGAGAATAAAACAAATTCCAAGTTTGTGCTTCTAAATACCAATATTCAAATGGAGGACTATGTTATTCAAAATTTGATCTCTCTAGGTACCGTTGTTTTTCCACAGTGCGAGAAACAAACATACATTCATGCAGATTCTTCATTATTTAATTTCTTTAAATATAATGCAGGGATCTAATATTTGGTGGCAAAAATTTGAAAAGTGAACTGACACTTATAGTGTACCGACGCAAAATCCAAAACAAAATTAAAAGCCCTTCTGGGCAAATTGCCCCTTTGGGCTAAAAACACCAGGCAATAGCTTTATATGAATAATTACTGGAAAACGTAATTATCTATCTATCTATTTATATAGATGTAATAAATGATAATAATTACTTGTGTAATTTTTTATCAACATGTGCTACTACTGAAAAATCTGATTATTCAATTAGTAATTCACATTTTCTAACCTTTTGAAAAGTGACATAAAACAATCCGCAAAACCATACTTTATCCAAAACAATGAAATTTCACTTCATCAATTAAAGATTAATAAAAAAACTATTTCAATATTTATGTTGATGAAAAAACATGAATTTTAATTTATAACAGATTTAAGCAAGAGTTGCATTTTACTTACAGATTTTAGTTCACTTTCAAGTTGGGATCTCACAGTAAGTAGTTCATTCACTAAACTGTCATTTTCATGCTCAAGCCTTAAGTTGTTAAGTTGGTATTTGCTATTTTCTCGCTGGAATGAGACACAAAATATAATGCAATTAAAAATAAAATTAAAGATTTTTAACATTCCACAGGTAATATCAGCTACACAAAATTTCCAACATCCTTGTAAAAAAAGATATACAAAATAAAATAAAAGTTTAGTAACAAAGTATTAATCACCATTTTATGTTTTTTACTTTCTGATGATTTAATGACACATTTGATACTCTTCTAAGACTCCTACTGAGGATGATGGGGGAAAAATATTTTATACAGTTTTTCTCTGTTTCTTGTTTTCAGCAATATACATACCACTGCTTCAAGTATAATTAACATATCATCTTACTTATCAGAATTTAATGCTAATACTAGCTGAATAAGAATTTGTGCTTCAGCATCAGTTCTAGAGCTACATTAAAAGGGGCTACAAGAAGTATTTTAAATATATTTTCAACAATTAAAAATTTTATTTTAATGAAATTTTTATAACAAAAAAAATTTCTATTTTAGTTTAACTCATAAATTTTAAATAGACAATTTTATTACACACATCTATTTAATGCAGCTTTACACATCATTTCGTGTAATTTTGGTATTTACATATCATCCTCTCAATCATGAAAGCTGGCTACCACTGAACCACAGAAATTGGTGGAGATTCCGCTATAAATGCACTAGTCATTCAGATGGAAGTCTCCTACCTGCAACTCTTAAAATAAAACAATTGTCAGTCTCTCTGACTTATCCTCCAAATAACCACTGTTGCCACTTAGATCCACTTCGTTTTTGTGCTTTGTAAAAAGGCTTTCATCAGTTCCTACTTTTATATTAGATGTTTTATATCAGATTGCCCTCATTTTACTATCCTAAGCTCCATTTAGAACACTATGAGTACGTACTTCCCACAGGTGATTGTTCTAATCTATTATTATTTTGTTGGCCATATTCAGCTGTTCTTTCACCATTCAAGTTGTTAATTCTCTTGACCAGCTGTAAATGCATTAAACTGCAATCACAAGTGTGATTCTACAGCACTGGGGCTCGTATTCTCCAAAATGAAAGAAATAAATACAGCAACAATAGTTAACTTACATCTCATTCATTAAAAAAACAGGTGGCTTACCGAGAATCATTTGGAGTTAGATCAACTGAAAGCGTGGATGTTATAGTGTGTTGTGATATTTTGCTTATTTGTAACACGCACTAAATCATGGTGCCTGTCCACAGTTTTATGTCAATGGGATAATACATTGACATTTTTTTTATTTTTAATTGAATTATATTAAGAAATGCAGAAAAAATATATAACTTTTTCTGCATTTCTTAATTCCTTAAACTTCTATTAAACAATGAGTCATGATATATAGCACTATTAAAAATAAGTCTCGATTTATTTATATTTCTGATAAAGAAAAAATATATACTAAGGTAAATACCTGCAATTTGGTCAGAGGATCTTCTTGATGCTTTTGAAGCTCTTTTTGGGTCATGTAATCTTTAGTATATTTTTTCAGTCTTTTGACCTATTATCACATAATCAGATGAAATTATTAAATTTAAAATAAAATACATTTAGTAAACTGCATCATTCCTAACAGTATATCAAAATAATAGCAACTAAGGGGGTAATCTTAACAACATTAAATAAAAGTTTACTTTAGATTTTATTTCATTAAATCACACCAATTTCACAATATTAAAATATAAAATAATACAGAAATATTTCTTTTGTAGAATACATTAATAAAGGTAGCAACTAATTTTATGGGTGAAGATGTTCTGGACATGATTTTAAATACATTATAAATGTATCATTTAAAGAACTTTACAAAATTAAAACAGTTTTGTTCCAGCCAAATTACCTTAATACTTGTAGCAACAGATAACAGCTCCCTAGCAGTCTTTTCACTTCTATACTTTTTTGGAAGAGTAACCCTGAAGTACTTCAAAATGCCCTCAAAATCTAAAGCTAACAAGTCCTTTTTTGACATCTAGGAAAAGAAAAGAAAATGACTTTTGTTAATAAAAAAACTATACTACATTAATGACATACATATAATAAATGTTACAATCATAACTAATGTTTCTCAATTAAGAATATAAATAAATCAGTATTGGTGAAAAATTGCATACACTTTTCCTACATATTTAAAAAAAATGAAACTCAAATTTATTTCTTACATTACACCTTTTATAAAACTTAGTTAACATAAATAGTTCAAAAATTAGACAGCATAGCTAACAAGTGTATTTTTAACTACACCAGAAAAATGTCTGAATTAGAAATGACATATCCCAATATAAATGTATAGATAGAAAGAGAGAGGATTATATAAATTTTGCACATTTTAACTTTAAAAAACTGCAAAAATTCTGAAATGGATATTAATGGGAAATTATTTCCATTGATAACATCCATATATGTTACAAGTAATATATCACTCGAAATTTCAGTTGTACTTAAGGTCTTAGCATTAAAATTGCTCGTTTGATCTTAGAATGGAGATGAATTTTCCCATGCAGAACAAATTTCTCCAAAATGAAAGAAATAAATACTGCATGTTTTTTGAAATGTTTACAGAAACCTTCATAAATGCTCGCAAAATCAATAAGACAATGTTTTCCTGTTTATTAACTTGATTTCACGAGAATGGAAGCCTTCACATAAAATGAAAAAGCTATGCAAACAAAGTCAGGAATAAAATGCAGTCATAAAATAAAAGTGTAACAAAAATGGCTTTAGAACCAAACTTATGCATTGTAAATTAACGTTCAATCATAACAATTCATTCTTCTTGGGAAAATCTCATCTCATTTTTCACTAAGCAAATGGTTTTCAAACCTAATGGCTGAAACTGTAACTGAAATTTCAAACAATATATTACTTATAACAGTATGGGAAGAGGTGTTATCCAATGAAAGAATTTGCCATTGACCTTCTATTCCCAGTTTGAGATCTCTTATTTCAGATTTCAGCATGACATAATCACAAAATGTTTTTCTCCTTTTACACAATGATGTATCATTTTCAAGCAGTCTTTTGTTCCTGCCATGAAAGTTGTAAAATCTACATGCTTGCCAGATAATATCTGTGATCTTGATTAGGTGCTATACCTGTGATTTTCTTGACATTTATTTTCTTCATTTCTCATATATATATATCATTATTATCAACTGCTTAATTAACTACATTTTCAGTACAAAAAAAACAGAATAAGGACTCTTTTCCCCCAAACAGATTATAAAATTATTTTAAAATGGATTCAGATGAGATTTCTTTGGGATGTCTGTACGTATGTATGTCACATAACTCAAAAACGAGTAACTTCAGAATGTTGAAATTTTCTATATAGGACTGCTATAACATGTAGTAGTACATCTCCCTTTTTTGTTGCAATCAGCAACACCAAAAATCAACGAATTCAGTTTTTTTTTAATTCTTATATGTTGGTAATTTGTGCAATTTTTGCTTTAAAAATGATTGAATTATGTTGTTCTTATCTTTCCGTTATGGTTTTTATGCCTCTAGTTAATCTGCATGCAACAGATGTAGAATTATCAACAATTTGAAAGTTATTTAAATGAGCCTAATTTTTTTTTTTTACCATAGCAGTCACGTTTGTTTACATTTAAAACTTCGCACAACAGTGCATTAAGTCAGTTTCTGCACTTTCAGTGTCTTTTTGCGAGTGGGACCAAAAGTAAATTTTCATTTCTGTGCATCGAAAAATCTGCCTTCTTACCTGCTAGGCGAATTGCTTGTTTCCTCTCTTTCTCTCTCTCTCTTTCCCCCCCAATAGAAACGTAAAATTTTTAAAAATTTTTTTAACTGTATTTGGTGTTTTATATTTTTCTATATTTTTCAATATATTGCAGACAGATTTTTAATGAAGAGATTTTAGGTTTTATGCATTTTTGCCTTGCTGTGAAGTAAGAAGTGAATTAATTGAATGAGAAATCTATCTCTAATGAAATTTGGGGAAATAAGTTTAAATGAAATGCAGCAAAAAATGCGCATAATTTAATATTTCATACAAAAAGGTCATGTAAGGTCCACATCAGAATTTTTTCCCTCTTTTCTTTTCAGATATTATAAGTTTTGGGAAATAATCTAGTATTCTCAGTTTTTCCCCTCCCATAAACTGTACATTTCTGAAGATATAAATGTTATTTACCTAATACCAAGTTGAGACATTCTAAAGAAAAGTCATTTCCTTAAAAGTTTCAATTATGGTGTTTCCCCTCAGACTCAAACTTAAGATCAAGATCATTCTGCAAGTCCATATAAATGTAAAATGACATAGCCTATTTTAAAGGTAACCATTATCATTCCTTGTTGCATAAGGTTACTGTTAAAAAATTCTTTCAAAAAATTTTCGATTAAACTTTTCCTTTTACATGAAATTCATTTCGGTTTCCCTGTATAGGTTAGAGTCTTGTCAACTATAAGCTGTAAATATTTTTAGTAATACATTGACAGAGCTTTGTAGAGTTGGTTGATAGGCTAGGGCTGAAGAAGATGAAACAAATAACTTTTTTGTCATGACCAAGATGGCTGTGCACGAAATATAGCTTGAAGCTAGTGTGTGTGTAGTAAATGAAATGATGGAGTTGCAGACAGATGTGGTGAATTCAACATATGATTTTTTTTGGACACTCTTCTCAATTACATATTTCTGAAGACATATCCCTGATCAGTATGGCACAATGGAGGGAATCTGTACCCCACAATTTTAATTATGACATATTATACTTTTCAATGAGTGCAGTAATATATGTGTGGGGTGCATATTGCATTCATAATGATGTGAATCAGCTATGGGATCTAAAGATTTGCTTCATTAAGAAATAAAAATTTTGCATTGGATTTGGCCGTGTCTGCCTGTTATTGTCCTCCACTTATCTGTGCAGTAAAGAATATCCAAATTATTACAATGCAAAAACCACTGGCAACACATCACAGCTATTCCCAATTTATCACATTGCATATATATGGTATTAAAACTTTAATCGAGGAAAAAATTTGCATATAGAAATATTTTAATATTTCACCAATTTATGACTATACACATAAACACACAATATTTCAAGTCACTACAAATAAAATGATAAAAATTTACCCAGCAGGAAACATACCATTAAAAGAGCCAAAGCTACTTGAAACAAAGTATCAATACCCTGAAAGAATAACCAAGTTATTAGATACCACATAAATGAAACCAATTTAGCATACTTTACAAGGAATGACAATGATAAATTACCAAGCACTTTTACTGCTTTTACAAACACACACACACATTTAAATTTAAAACAGAGTTGGGTTCCTTTTAGGAGAGAGGAATAAACCAGAAGAAAAGGGATGAAATGAACACAGATGCATCCATGGGACTGTTAAAGGGGATAATTTACTAACAGCAAAACTTATTCAGAAAAAAGTTTTATTATTTCTGCAATAAAATATTTCTGCCAAAAATTGCAGTGAAAAGTGTGGTAGTTCTTATTAATTTATTGCTGAGTAAAGCAGAAAGACAGTAAAAACCAGTAGTGGATTTGATAATAAACTAAAAATAACAATATACCACTTTTTGTATTTTTTTTTTTTTTTTTAAATTTTTTTAATAAAGAGTGCACCATTTCCCAAAATCTTTCTTTACTGATGCCATTTAATGTCACAAAATTCTGCCATTCTCTTTTTGCTGCTTGATGCTCCTCTAAATTCTAAAATTTTTGCCACCTCAAAGTTCTGACCAGGTCTCGTACTGGTCCTGTATGATGTGAGGAAAAAATTTTTTATCTGACCTACACAATAAGTGAAGTTTGTAAACAATACACAAGCAAAATAATACGTTAAGTAAGTGTGTCTGTGACAAGCAACAAATAAAGACCCCAATGTTTCCATGTCTACATGGTGTCTTACTAGATTTAAACTGGTGACCTAAAATTTAGAAATTTCCAAAATCCAGAATTCTGGATTTCAAACTTTGTATTGCAAGGATATAAATAAGCTATTTAAATTATACAGAAAATAAAAATATTTAAACTAATAACATAACAGTATGATATATGAACAAAATATAGATCTAATAATATAAATAAATAGGAAATAAATTTAAAAATAGTTTCTTCTATTTAATTTCTTTCAGCTAGTTTGTTCCACTGTGGAAGAAACTTGCCAACCCTGCTTTAAAGCAAGAGATTTACAAACGTTTTTCTCTTCCTTCTGTCCTTATAACCTTTTTGACTTATAACAACAAACCTTATATTTAATAAAGTAATGTTTTTGATCTATTTTATAACATTATGAAAACTGTACAATCTTGCTAATTTATGTCCACGGAGGGAGAGGGAACTGTGAAATTAGATGATAATTTACATAATAGATAAAAATTTATACAAAAATTATAGCAAATTCATTTTTCAAGCTTTTTGCTAAAAACCAATACGTCAGTTTTACTTATTTAGATTTGAATACAAAACAAGTGTTAGCTAAAATTAGCAAAGTATATATAATGAAAATAATTCAAATAATCCAAATGAGTTTACTACAGTCGAAAGTCATTAATTCGAACTCGTCGGGACTTCGGCGATTCCGGATTATTGATTTTTCCGGATTATAGACCATCAGTTTAAATCTCGTAAGATGGCATGCAGAAATTCTAAAATTAAAAATATGAAACCGTAATTTATGAAATAAAGAACAATTATGATCTAAAGGGTATCAAAATTTGCAAAAAGAAAAAGCTTAATATTTATTTGTTTACTTTATTAAACATTTCTTTCAATGTAAGTTGTTTAAGTTTTGCTTCGTTTCATGTGATAATACTTTCTCTTTAATTCTATTAAACAGACATAATTCACATAAACAGACATAGTAGCAATAAAGTCAGTTACAAAGTTCCGCTGTTCAAGCCCTATAATTGCTGTGTCGAGAACACCGACTAATTTGTCAATCGAAATTTTTTCGTTTTCACTAACCTCTGTCACTTTCTTCGCTATCGGAAGCGAATTATAATGACGAGGAACTTGTTTTAAATCATATCAAAGACGGAGCACATCGAGATGAAATACTAATTTGGTAAGGAATTATAAGCCAAATAAAATAAAAACATCTGCCCTGAAGATAAGGATAGTGCTGACAGATCAACTTCCAATTCATTACGCGCCCGCTGCGGCGTTCCCCCCGCCGAGCAGCGTGAAATTGATAAACAGATTTTGGATTTCAAAACATACTTTCGCTTTAGATCCTTTACATATTAACAAATATATATCGGAAATTCTATTTGATATAATCGAAAGTTTAAGCTTACTTTTATAAAATTGCTCTTACAGTCTGCAATAAATAATAAGCTGGATCCAATTCGAAAATTAAGGAACAACGCAATCATCAACATTAACCGAAATAGATAATTAGATAATTTTAGCTTATACATCCATTATACATAAAACGTGCATGCGAAAACGTATTGTGCACTTGCGTACACTCATATGCGCAGTCGTAAAAGGTCTTACACGCACGCGTAAACGCCTATGCGCATGTGTCAACGCGGCGCATGCGGAGAAAGTTTTTAGTTTTGAGGTCCGGATTATAGATCATTCCGAATTATGGGTGTCCGAATTAACGACTTTTGACTGTATTAAAAAATTCTGATTAAAACTGCAGCATTTTGTTTAATCATCTGAAAGTTATAACATTGGACTGCACACATGTATTTATTCCTAAAAAAAAAAAACCTTCCTTTGCATTACTTTGATACAGCATTCAGTAACTTTAAGAGCTAAATAACTACATATCTTAAAATGTGAAGATAACAAATAATAATTTCCTTTCCTATTTCTACCCCAAATTCACATGATCTAATTTACCACTTTATTTGCATTACATATATTTCAGACATCATGTAGAAAAGCATGCATTAGAATAGTCTGCCCCTTCAATCAATGCAGAATGCATTTTTTCTTTCCTTTCACTTACACATGCAAAGGAGGGTATCAGAAAAGAGCATACAGTTACTTTTCCAGATTCAATAAACAGCATAAAGTTTCCCTTTAATTATTATTTGGACTTTTGGAATAAATGCTCGTAAATTAAAATATTTCTCTACAAGCTTTCCTTTTATTGATATGCTTTAAACAATACAGGAAAAATAATTGCATAGTCTAGTTTTGATCAGTCCGGTTTCACTATAAATTCTTTTCCCCTTTATACAGTTATACAGTCAAGTTTGTTTTTTGAACTGTTTATTTTATATGATTTAGAAAGTTTTGTTATACGACACATAATACAGTTTTTTCTGAGGTTTCCCATTATAAATACATGTGACCAGGCTCAGGTCCAGCATTTTGAGTGCCCTTTATAGATTAAATTGATTGACACTTGTGAGAACTACATAGCTGACACCCTTCATAAATCAGTACCCTAGGCAACTGCTTATAGAGTTAGGGCCAAAATTGTGGACACTTTTGGAAATTTTTATGTTTTTGAACTTTGTATGCTTATAGAAAATGTTACGTTTTGCAAAATGCAAACTTGTATACATGATTTTAAAGAGAATTTATTACTGAATTCAATACAAAACACAAAATTCAATTATTTGCAATACAAAAAAAGTTACATGTACTTTAATATAAATAAAAAACAGAGTTATGAAGTGGTTTGTAATGTCTAGCTTTCCTGGCCAATCACTGTTCTTGTTCTGAGAACCAATCAAATGTTAGTAACTGCCAGTAGAAGCTGACATCATGTTTACACTTGAAACAATTCATTATTTTGTTTTGTTCTGTAGAAGGAGGACCTGTTTCTTACACACTGCAACTGCAAGTAGAAATTTTTGTAAAAATTTTTAATATTTAGTCAAGAAGCAATGATATCAAATAAAAGAGTAGATTGGACACCTAGAAAGAGATGTAATATTATTGTGTTATGAGAAAGCGGTCTTTCCTATGCTGAAATTGCAAGACAGGTGGGTGGTTCAGTGCTACATCTGGAGTCCGAAAGTTTTGTTTACGATATCAGGAGACAAATTCAATAAAAAACAAAGAAGGAAAAGGCCGAAAAAGGTGCACCACATCTATTGATGACAGAAGAATAAAAAGACTATTTCTCCAAGATAGAAAAATGTCATCATCGGCCATCAAAAGTGATCTGAATGATGCTGGTGTTTCTGTCAGTTCAAGAACAATCAGGAGAAGATTAACAGATGTTGGACTCAGAGGTAGAATTCCACGAAAAAAGCCTTATCTTAATTTTCAGCAACGAAAAAAAAAAAAAAAAAAAGACTACATTGGGCAAAGGAACACTTTAATTGGACAGATGATCAGTGGTCACAAGTTATATGGAGTGATGAAACTAAGATATCGTTATTCGGTAGTGATGGGCGAAAATATATAAGACGTAGAATGGGAGAAAAGAGCTACATCTTGACTACATTCAAGCAACTGTGAAGAACCCAGTTAGTGTTATGATTTGGTCATGCATGTCAGCAGATGGTATTGGTCGCCTTCATGTCATCGATGGGACACTGAATGCCAGAAAAAATATTGACACTATTCTAGAACCAAAAACTTCTACCTTCTATCAGAGATCTCTTTCCCAACAATGCTTCGTTTATTTTTCAGCAGGGTTCTGCTCCTTGCCACACGGCCAAAATATCGAAAGAGTGGTTTCGTACAAAGAGCGTTAAATTGTTGTCATGGCCAGGAAACAGCCCTGACCTCAATCCTATCGAAAATTTGTGGCACCGTTTGAAAACTCTTGTCCGAATGAGGCGCCCATCAAATAAAAGGGAACTAATTAAAGGCTATAATTGTTTTCTGGCATCATGTAATAACGAAAGAAGAGCTTAAAACTCTTGTCAGCTCAATGAAACGTCGACGTGAAGCTGTAATCAAAAATAAAGGGTACCCTACTAAGTACTGATAACTCACTGCAATCATCACTATCTAATGTATATCGATAACTATTTTTGTTTAACTTTTTTTGTATTGCAAATAATTGAATTTTGTGTTTTGTATTGAATTCAGTAATAAATTTTCTTTAAAATGATATATACAAGTTTGCATTTCATGAAACGTAACGTTTTCTATAAGCATACAAAGTTCAAAAACATAAAAATTTCCAAAAGTGTCCACAATTTTGGCCACCACTGTATATCCTATACTTGTTAATCCTGTACATATCTATTCCTGGATTCTCATTATTGAGCTCTGACAGCCATTGCTGGAGAAGGTGGAGAGTAAATTATCTATACATGCTTAACGAAGACTTTCGTCTCAGTTTGGGAACAGTGCTTACAATTGTCACAGCTGTAAATGCTTAGCATGAAGTCTGTGAAACATGATATTCTTACTGCAGTTCAGTGTGACCATGACTGTTGCCCTTAATGCGTAAGCAATGGGTGTTTGTGACTTTCATGTTGAATTAATTTCTGTTTGTAAGTTTCCAACACACAGATCTACAATAAAGGTCATTTATGATAATTAACTTAATAATTATTATTATCATTTATGATAATTAACTATTAATATCCATTTAAAATAATAATAGTACTGAGTGAAAAAAATTGTGAAAGTTGTTCTATCATTAAGAAATGCAAGCGGCTCATTTTAGAACAAAAGCTTCATGAAGAAGGTGTATCATTTGCTAAGGCAGGCTGCAAAAAAGAAATGCAGTGGTCATCAGTGTGAAACTATAGTACAAAGTCTGAAATCCAGACATCCAATATCCGGAATGATCTAAAATCTGGATCTCAAACCACCAACGTTTTTCTAGTAGGCTTTACGCATGTGCATTTGAATCCCTCCTCCACGCATAATAAAACATCTGGAGAGTCCCGATTCTTAATTTCCCTTCGACACTAAATACCTTGTTATTGAGGAAACAATCATTTTAGCATAAATTTGTACAATCAATAATTTGGAATTTGGCTCAGTTGCTGCATATCTGCTGGCACACATCTCAAACTGAAACATTCCACATAGATAAATCGTTGATTTGATGCCAACCTGGCAAATCATTATTTATTATACTTTCCTTTCATCACCGCATGTTTATCAAAACATGACAACTTGAGTAATGACTCATGTAGCGATGCCTAAACAATTTTTTTATGTTATTAATTGAATAATAAAGGAGTATGGTAACCTTTTATGTTGACATAATGCCTGGCAATGATTACAGATTTAAGTTAAATGCACTAAAAGATGTTGACGATGACAATGCTTCTCAATCATCAATCAATTAATGAATGACGAAATCTGTAGTATGGTTCTAGATCCAGAAAATACCGCTACCGATAGTGAAAAACATGACAAAGTTAGTTACTGAAAACGAGAAAATTTTGATTAATAAGTTAATCGGAATTCTCGAAACAGCATGATTTAAAGACTATTGATAACAGAGAAAACAAAAGTGAAAATTTCTGGAAAGTCACTTTTATTTTTTTAAAGCAATGAACTAATATTCATATTTGTTTTACTTGTGAATCTGTCAACACAAATAAAGAGACAATTTCAAGATATTTGAAAGAATTAAGTGAAATCATACAAAAAGGTAGTTACACAGATGACTAAAAATTCAATTAATAAAAAGGGCTTTTCTGTAAAAAGTTATTGTCATGAACATTTATAGGAACCAATTAAAAGTCACGACATAGTTATAAAATTTCCTAAATAAAAAAAAATAGTGTTGCGATATTCAAATAAGAAAGCAAGTGTCGCAAAGGTTTATTTAATGATTAGTTCATGAACTATTTTGGCTCTATAAACGTAATGTTATTGCAGAGAAAATGGATTAGATTTCAAGATTTTATGTAATAGACAAGGTCACCTAAATTGTCTCTGTGATTAAATGAAAATGCACAAATAATTCTGCTTTCACGAAATAAGATTTCAATGCTTTAAACAATGGATAAAGATATTATTGCAATATTTAAAGCCTGTTATTTGTACTGCACTTTCTTGTAAGATATAAGAGCTGCAATAGAAGAAAAGGCAATTTCTTCAACAGAACTCTGGAGCAGCTACATTATCACAAACATTATTGAAAACACTAGCAAACCATGGTATGACAAGCAATAAATGGGCACTAAAAAAACTCAATGTAGCACATCGTTCAAATGATTTCACTGGTTTTGAAATGAATTTTGCTAATGTCACTAATATTATCGTAAAAACTGGCAGCAACTTCATTTCAATGAGCTAACAGAGTGCATCAAATCAAATAAAAATAAACTAGATAATGAAACAACAACAAAAAAAAAAAAAAAAAAAAAGATGAATAGCAAGCTTATCAAGTTCCGGAACTCAGCAAGAAACAAAGACTGTGTTCAAGTGCTTGCATAAGAATTAACAGCTGAACAACTATTTAAAATTATTACAAAGGCTGAAACCTTATCAGAGCATATTAGAGAAGTTGAATTGAAAATGAATGTAGTTTTAGAATTCACCTGATGACGAAAATGCAATTTGTTACTACAAAGAAATGTATGAAGAGAAAAGGTGAACAAAGAAAAGTGCATAGATATCGATATTATTATTTTTAGAGGAAAAAATATTAATTAAAATAACCTACCTTTTTTTAAATAATTTCTAACAAAGGTACTTTGATTCATAATTTATGTTTTATTCATTAAAAATAGGGGTACATTTAGTTCTTTGATTTGCCTGGGATATTGGTGGAAGCGACTTACCAGACTATGCAAGGTATTGCTGTATACATTTTTAAATATATTCAAACATCTTCATATAAATTAAAATAACTATTTCAGTATTCGTTTTCATGATTAATATGAAAAACTTAAATGAAAAGAATACACACTTATATTTAAGAAGAATTAGATTAAAAATGTAATATGTGAGATAATAAATGTAAATATGGTAATATTTAATCAATGACAATATGGTAATATTGCCATTGAAAAAAGGTAAATGTAGCATATTCAATAATCATATTAAAAAAATACTATCAACACTTACTAAGCTTTTGATCTGAAATCGTATTTGCCAAAGAAAATTAATATATACATATATATACACATACATATATAAATTATTAACAAAAAAGTATGAAATATCTGGACAAACTTACATCTAATAAAAATAAGTCCAATATATAGAAGACAACCACTAATGGAAATTTAGATGTGTACAAAGTAAGGAACCATTGAGAAGCAAACATATGCATTTCAATTCCTAAATCTGAGAAATGTGCATGCAACTCTGGTATATGCTCCTATAATTAAATGCATTAATTAATAAAAGTCAGAAAATGTTGAGTGATTATATCACATTACTAAAACTGTATATTAAATGAATTATCATAAAAGGTTATTAAGAAATAATAAATGCAATTTTGATAAAAAAGAGAAATATAGACTATATAAACAACTAAAACTATAAAAAGCAACAGCAAATTTATTGCTTACTTCAATCAATTTTTCAAGCTGATATAGTCGTAAATGAAGTTCTTCAAAGCTATTCTTAAAAAAATTTCTCAAGCCATACTCATACATTATTTTTACAAGGATACTAAAGGCTTGCTCTTCAGGCATCTGCAAAAAAAAAAAAAAAAAAGTTTTATGGATATCACACCTAAGATAACTAACTGTATCAAATTACTGAAAATAAAAGTATTTCTCCTTGTCTTAAAATTTGGTAAAAAGTACAAAGATGAAACGTTTTGATCAAACTAATATGTGCCCTAAAATTTAAAGGTGGTGGTGGTGAATTTTTCGTTGCATAATCTAAAAGCCAAACATATGATGAAACAAACATATGGTGAAACCCTAAAAATAAAGGAAAATTATTCCAAAACTATAGTTGGCTGTAGTAGTAGGTTTTTGTAACCTTTAGATATACATATTCTATTGTGTCTACTTAGCTATAACAATTTAAGGAAAAGATTTATTTCTACCAGATTCCTTTTCTAGATTACTATGTTGTATGTAAAATTTTACATTTGTTTCAAAATATTTCTTAGAAATTTTTATGTTTATTTGTAAATGATTGAGAAAAGACACTTCTCATTAATTAAAAAAAAAGAGCCAATCAAAGCAATATGAAAACTTAGCATTGTTCTGGACTAAAGCAACTCATTAATTGCTTTATGTAATACACATGTGTTCTATGAAATTTTAATTTTTCTCAAAAAATAGATAAATAAATTTAGGAAAACAAAGCATAGCTTTCTGTCACATGGAAACATTTGCATTTGGAAAATGATTCATAATAAAAATTTCACTACTTCAAGACAATAAAAAGAAGAAGTGGCAGTACATATTTACTATGCTGATTTGATTTAGGGGGAAAAAAACCCTCCAACTGAAAATATTTAACTTCATTAGACAGAACAATATTCATATTACAGCTATTTAGCTAATCAATCAAATATAACAAAATCTAGATTAAGGCAAGAAAGAAAGTTTATATAAGGAAAAAATAATATCAACACTGTACAAATACGAAAGACACATATGCTTCTTCTGTAATTATATTTCCAAATATCAGCTAAGTGCAGAAAATACACAACATAACTAAACTTACTGAAGCTAATATATTGAAATGAATCATAAACACACAGAGAAACAGATGCATGTAATGATATAAATATTTAAAACACTCGGAAAAAAAGGGGGGATGGTGCCTTAAAGACAATATGGAGGAAAATGCATTATATATAAAACTGAAATACTCACTACAGCAACTTAGTACAAACATGCTAAAATGCTACAATAAAACAAATGGGGGGGGGACAGATAACTAAAACACCTATTTAACTTGTTATTGTTAATAAGATTATTCTTGTCTGCAATAATGCCAGAAATACTAGTATAACAAAACTTCAAATTAAGTTTACACACACAGTTCCCACTAAATCATACTATCTATCTCCACTTCAGGTTTATCTATTTTGTAAAATATTTTGCTCTCATATTTTCTTGAATGCTTCAGAAATAATTTACGATACACATATTATATAGCAAACAATAAAACAAAGTCATAAATACTAAGAAAAGAAATTAATAACTGTCAGTAGAGCATATAGTTCTAAAATGTATCCAAACAAAAAACATACAAAATCTAATTATTTTGATAATCTGTGCATTAAAGAATCAAACAAATGTGAATTTTTTTTAAAAATGTAGTTGCAATTTACAAATGACAAATATAATATTATTCATATAAAAAATAGACATCCCCCATAAATAATTCTTACATGTAAAAGAAGAGCTGCTGCTAAAAATGACTGCCCTTGGCAATAACCAACTTCCGAATCATGAACAGAATAAGCCTGGGGAAAAAAAAAAAAAAAAAAAAAAAACTTTTTACATCAAATACAGATAAACGAGAAACTAAAATATTTATAAAATCTTAAATTAGAAATGTACTATACACAGATAAATGTAGAAAATATCCATCTACAAAATTCCAGTCATGGCTTACATCTAGCAAAAAGTAAAACAACAAAATTTTTTAATCAAGATTTAGGTAAGAAAATTATTTCAGTGTGAAGAAAATATTACTAAAGTAAAAACATAATTTGATTTTACTGAAACTATTTACTCCCTCCCTAAATATAAAAAGGATACATTTTTATGCTTGGAAAACTGGGTCATTAGGAAAGTTCTGCAATTTTCTTCGCATTATTTTATTACTGCTGATAACGAATAATTTGATCAAAGATGCTTAAATAAACAATCTTTTCTGCTCATGCTGCACAAATCTAGAATCTGTTTTGGAATAATTTTTGTTGCAGTGCAGTGCTAAAAATGGAGAACTCAAACGTTTATTTTCATCATATAATGCTCTTTTACTTATTTATTTATTTTCTAAAAAAGAAGAAAATGCTAGTCAGACTGCTCATAAAATTTGCAAAGTGCATGGACCAAGTGCTGTTTCTAATGGCAAATTTCAGAGGTAGACCAGAAGTTTAAGGGTGGAAATTTGGACTTAAAAATGACACCAGACCTGGAAAACTATCCTCTGTACATAACAACACATTAGAAGAAGTTATTGCTGGAAATCCATATTATAGAGTTCAGAAACTATCAAAGAAAGACAAAATATTCCAAAAAGTACAGCATATGATCATTTGAAGAAGGTAAGATATGTAAGCTGCAACAATGTATGGATACCACCAACATTACTACAAGAGAAAATGCTTGCATGAATTTTGGCCAGAGATTCTTTGCTGAAAATAAATAAAGAACCTCCTTTCTGAACAACCCAAATTATGCACAATAATTATACATTTATATACTAAAGTTAAGACAAAGCAATTAAAAAATTCCAAAACTCTTAAGTTTAAAAGGTCACACTTTTATTTTACCACTGATTTAATTTGTTTTAAATGTAAAGTATTAACCAATAAGCCTTACTATATGCCATGATCTGATTTATCAAAGGGATCCTCTCACAGATGATGAATCCTGGAAACCACTATGATGTTTGTCAATTACATATATATATTTTTTCCACTTTATTCAAGGCGTCGACAGGAACATTATTATTTATAGTATTGTTTCGTAGATCTTTCAGTTTCTAGCACACTTCTGTCACAGTAAACATCATTCTTGCATGAGACTCATGGCATATTGATCTTTTTCACCAATCACATGGTCAATGTGTTCAGTATTCTGCACTGTACATGGGCCCATTCACTTCTAACATCAGAACTTTCAAACGTTCTCCATTGTTAGAGAAAATAATATTTATAATAAAAGTTTGGAGATTTCTGAATAAAAAAAAAGAAACAAACAAATGCAGACAAAATTCAAATTTAATGTACATCCTCTTTCAACTACATCACAAATGCTCCAATAAATAATATTTTAATTCATGTCAAAACAAAAAATATACATTAATCTGACATGCTGAAAACTTTCACATAAAAGAAAAGAATACTTTAATCTCACTTTAAATGCAATTAATAGCACACATCGAACAGCAACACAAATAGCTGGAGAAGTAATACAGCACATAATGTAGTCAAAAGTCGTTAATTCGGACACCCATAATTCGGAATGATCTATAATCCGAACCTCAAAACTAAAAACTTTCTGCGCATGCGCCGCGTTGACACATGCGCATAGGCGTTTACGCGTGCGCGTAAGACCTTTTACGACTGCGCATAAGAGTGTGCGCAAGTGCAGAATACGTTTTCGCGTGCGCGTTTTATGTATAATGGACGTATAAGCTAAAATTATCTAATTATCTATTTCAGTTAATGTTGATGATTGCGTTGTTCCTTAATTTTCGAATTGGATCCAGCTTATTATTTATTGCAGACTGTAAGAGCAATTTTATAAAAGTAAGCTTAAACTGTCGATTATATCAAATAGAATTTCCGATATATATTTGTTAATATGTAAAGGATCTAAAGTGAAAGTATGTTTTGAAATCCGAAATCTGTTTATCAGTTTCACGCTGCTCGGCGGGGGGAACGCCGCGGCGGGCGTGTAATGAATTGGAAGTTGATCTGTCAGCACTATCCTTATCTTCAGCGCAGATGTTTTTATTTTATTTGGCTTATAATTCCTTACCAAATGTAGTATTTCATCTCGATATGCTCCGTCTTTGATATGATTTAAATCAAGTTCCTCGTCATTATAATTCGCTTCCGATAGCGAAGAAAGTGACAGAGGTTATTGAAAACTAAAAAAATTTCGATTGACAAATTAGTCGGTGTTCTCGACACAGCAATTATAGGACTTGAAGAGCGGAACTTTGTAACTGAACAAGAAATTATGTCTGTTTAATAGAATTAAAGAGAAAGTATTATCACATGAAACGAAGCAAAACTTAAACAACTTACATTGAAAGAAATGTTTAATAAAGTAAACAAATAAATATTAAGCTTTTTCTTTTTGCAAATTTTGATACCCTTTAGATTATAATTGTTCTTTATTTCATAAATTACGGTTTCATATTTTTAATTTTAGAATTTCTGCATGCCATCTTACGAGATTTAAACTGATGATCTATAATCCGGAAAAATCGATAATCCGGAATCGCCGAAGTCCCGACGAGTCCGGATTAACGACTTTTGACTGTATTTATATAACTAGAAATAAAGTAACCTTGCATATTTTGAACAAGGAATCTTGTCCTATTCCACCACTTTCTTTAAAATATTCATGTGCAGGAAAAGTGCGATTTATATCTCTCTGAATAGTTCCACCACAACTAGATTCCTATATTAAGAAATAAATAGAACAAAATTATAAGAAGAAAAATAATTTAAATAACTAAAAGCATGACTGGATAATATATGGATATTTTTGACATTAAAAACCTCCTTAAGAGTCTTTCCAAAATTTTGAACTGCTATGTTACACTATTTTACTATGCATGTATCATAAAAATTTTTTGGCAAATGTTGTGCATCAACATCAAGTCTTTAACCACTTCCCAGTTTTGCGCTAATGCCGTTCGGGTATTTGGAAATGGCACTTTTTTGATTTTCCCGAGCGCAACATTTTTTCCTAGTCTAATACACTGATTTGCCCGAATTTTTTGCTTGTTTAATGTGTAATGTTTCTAACAGATGGTGCTAGTAATCCAGTAAAGTCAGAATTGCAAAACAACTGGTTTCAAGGATAGGTTTTACTGAATTCTTTTACGCAAGTAAAGGCGCAAAATGTCTTTTCAATAGCTAGGTGTTCCGGCTACTGCAAATACTATTTCTTTTAAATATGGAGCTAAAATAAAAGAAGAAATGAGTGATAATGAGCAGCTTAGACTCTCTAAGCTGTCAATATCAAGATAACTCTGATATTGACACAGCTAGTGAATCTGAAATTTCACTAAATGATTCTGAAGTAATGACAGTTTGTTGTTTGATTTCTCTAGTAATGAAGAAACGGAAAGTATAGATAATCTAACACAAATTCGGAACTTTTATGAACTTGATATTAATAATCCTTCTTTCTTGATATTAATAATTCTTCTTTGGAATCAAACATATATGTAATAACAATAAAACATCTTAAATTCTGACATCTATTTTTGTAAAGTGTTCTTTCCAGTTCCTTTTTGTTTGAAAAAAGCCAACTTTAAGGAAAAATGTGCTTTTTATGATGAAAATAAAATTAGCATAAATCAATAAATTCAACACTTGTAATAGTTCTCACTGCTGATTTGGGTTTATATAATGAATTTTTCATAAAAATGTTTATAAAAAATATGCTTATTTTTTGTCACAATATGATGGAAAAAAGAAACTGTTAAGTGGTTAAGTTATTTTGGACATAGAGATACCTAGGATTTACTAAAACTAGGATCTTTTAATTAATCTTTCATATTAAATCAGTCAGTAAGTATATAATAAACTGAGCACATTAAAAAGCAAAAAGCATAAATTTTAATGAGTTAAAGCTTTAGATTAACTGACACAATTTTAAACACATTTAATGCACATTATATATGAATAACAATTTTTATGGAAATTTGCAGCATGATAGCAATTAAAAGATTTTCAAACATCATACATTACATTGCAGCATGGAATTATTTGGCTGCTGTTCTTATTCTCGGCTAAATTTAAAAGTCAAAAACTACTTCACAAAATTTTAAAATTGAAACTAATATATACATGATACTTTCATTACTATTGCCTTCAAAAGAAGAGATAAAACAATAAATTAACTGATTTTTCATGGCATTGTTAAGATATTTATTTTTATAAATTCTTATTTCAATTTTCATTTATTTTATGTAGCAAAGCCAAAGCCTTTATATCAAAGTTACCAGTTACAAATTAATCATTCTATTGAATATTTTTCACCAAGTTATAAACACACAAAGTAAATCTATCACACTAATCTGCTGCATCTTCAAATAACAGAATGCTACATAATATAAATGTGATTATATTCATCACATTCAGAACTCTTTATTGTAAATGAATCATCCATGACTTTTGCCTACTACTTTACAATGATATATGTACTGATAATAAAATGCAAAAAGTTCTCAAGAACTTGTTTGTTAATCTTTCTGCATTCTTACCACTTAATAAGTATTCATATTTTGCATATGTGGAATAAGATGAACAACTGGAAAATATGAAATATTATTATTCAGAGATTACATGTATATCATCTTTCCGAGTTCTAATAGATAACCACAGCATGCTGTTTTCTTTGTAACAAAACAATGACATTCTTTTAAACATACACATGAAAAAATTCAATTTTAAAACTTTTTTAAGTTACAGACAGAGTTGGTTTTATTATTAGGTAATTCTACGTAACTGCTCAGCGGCATCAAAATTTCATTTTCCTACTTCTGGTACAATTTAATCATTTTAAACAGCAAAAAGTTAATTAATTGCATTAATTTCACAGAAAACTGTAGTTCTTTGTCAGAGAGCAGATTATGATAATTTCACATGATTAACTAGTTTTCTGATTTCAGGAAGAATAAAAAAAAATTTTGGAAACTTTAAAACATTCTTGAAGTTCAATAACTGAAAGCCAAAGTTTATTCCAAGAACAAATCTGCTCAAAAATTGTTAGAATAAACAGTTTAATTAGAAAATCCAGTATGAATAAATAAAAACAAAAGTTGGCAAATAATAGAGGGGGGAAAATCATTTCCAACAAAAAATGTATTTGAGCCGCACTTGAAACAAACAGAAAAAAAATGTTAATTAAAAATCATAAAAAATGTTAAAAACAAAACAATGTCAACATGGCATTTTGCTAGCCAAAGGATTTTGTGATACAATGTAAAAGCCTAAGAGACATGCAATCCATATGTTACTACAAATCTTCCTCATAACGATTGATGTTTACTTTTAATGCACATGATAATGTGAACAAGAAGTAGAGCTTAAATTCTGCAACTAAGATTTATAGTATATTAAAAATCTATTTTCATTATTACACTTATGATGTATCCATGAAATATTTTTTAATTTATGCATGCCAATTTACTGCCAGCAACAGTTATCAAAATAACAGTTGCTGCAAAATGTTGATGAGAATTCCACATTAAAATTACTTTTAAAAAGATTATATTCTACAACATACTTTTTTTTATTATCAAGGAAAAAGGTACAGAAAAGGTATTTTCTTAAAAGCTCTTTCTTCACTGCAAGGCTTTAACAATATTCAAAATTTACCCACTGCAGCTTGAGCAGTTTGCTAGTTTCGGTGATTAACAAGTATTCATAGTTGGCAAACTGAGTTTACTTGCCAAAATACTCATAATTCATCACCTTACATAAATAATCGAGTATGAGTATTTAGGTAGCAAATGCATGCAATATTTAGGTGTTTGGCATATAGGAAGGGGTTAAAATAATTCACCTAGCATACTGAAATAGACTGCATATTTCTCAAAATGTAGGTACAATAATTAAATATTTAAGATATAAAAACATATCTATTCATGACATATTTTGAAAATCACAATATATAAAAAATATATTTTTATTATATTATGTGTAACTATGAGTATACTAACATAAATTTATTTACTGCTAAAACTGATCTGTTATATCCATATTCAAATAATAAAACAAAAACCAATTTAAAAAGCATAAAAGTGCAGAGAGGATCTTGGCATGAGTCAACAGCTGTACCACATCAGTTTTGGCAGTGAATGTGTTAAGTAAGGTGGCTGTTTTATCAAGTGAAACAAAAGAACCTTTTTTATTGTTAACAAGCAATAATGTCTATTTATAAATAATAATATTTATAAATACACACAATTTATATAACATTATATAAATGATATATATATCATATTTTATCAAGTAATATATATATATATATATATATATATATATATATATATCATATTTGATAATAGAATGTAAAGAAGCAGCTGGCTTGTTAATTCATTCCCATTTTAGAAACATTAATAATGGAGTCATGTGAAAAATCTTCCAACAAAATCTCACTTTCTGAATGCAATACAAGAAGTGTTGCTGCATTAACCAATTCATTGCAAGAAGGCTGTATTTTTTATAGAGTTTAAACATGTGATGCACAAAATTGCCCATTGGCAATTCCAAACAGAAGGTGGGAAGCAAAACTACAAGGACTATGTTTTCATTGTCTGAAACATAGGCATGTCAACAGACAGTGTTGGAGCTAAGACATATGTAACATATGCAACCAGCCACATAATTATTTGATTTTTAATAGAGTAGCTAAGAAGAATGAGATCATACCCAAATCTGAGAATACGTCAACTTCAGTCTCTAATTTAAATTATTCATGAAAGGAAAACATTTTGCTACAGACCAAAAGTGTTATTTAAGGACAGAAAGAAAACAACAATTAGTGAAAATTTTATTTGATTCTAGGTCTCAGTGTTGCTTTGTTAAAAAGGAAAATGTGGATGCTTTAGCACTAGAAGTAGTTACGAACGAAACTGTTAAAATACATGAATTTGTGAATGAAAGTTTGTCTTCGTCAATTTATGATGTAATTTGCTTGGGTCTACACAATGGACTTAATCCGGGTCGAATATGACAGTTCTTGTTCAAAGAAAATCACAAATGAGCTCATAGCAGTTTCAACTGAGTAGGCAAAATGGGTAACACTTGTCGAAGGATTTGATCTATCAGATACTGGAATGCATACTGATGTAGATGTTTTGATAGGAGCTGATTATTTGTGTGAGATTTTATATGCTAAGTCGGTAAAATTAAGCAGCAGATTAATTGATACTGATAGCATTTTCATATTCATAATTCAAGGAAGAACGTTCCTTGAGCCAAACTCTTCAATAGCATGTGTAAGTAATGTGACAATTGAATAAGAATGTATTTCTGAGCATTATGGGAGTTAGAAGCAACATGAATCAAATCTCAGGTGAAAAGTAAACAATGCTGTGAGGATATTAAGGATTTGTTTGAAAGTAACACAATGTATAAAAATAAAATGCATGAAACAAAACTTTGTGGAGAAAGAATCATCGGAATCTAGGTAATAATTATGAAGTTGCTGAGTTTAGGTTCATTAGGTTGGGGAATAAATTAAGAAACAAAAATTATTCCAGCACTATGAAGAAGTGTTATGCAAGCAGCTAAATAATGGGATTATTGAAAAATGCCAGTTTTAAGTACTGGGTAATTCGAATTATTACTTTTCTCAGTTGTTAGCAGTTGTTCGAGAAGAAAAATCCACCATTAAATTACATACTGTCTACGATGCATCCTCTAAAGATAAAAACAAAGTATCTCTTAATGACTGCCTAGATCTGGGAATTAACCTTCTACCAGATTTGCTTAAGATGATATTAAATTTAACCAGATTTAAGGTTTGATTTGTAGCAGATATTGAGAAAATGTTTTTGCAGGTAAGAATTAGTGCAGAAGATCAAATTTCCTCAGATTCCTTTGGTTTAGGAATAACCAAATAGAATGCCAAGAAAATAGCTTAAGATTATTTAGATTTGCAAGAGTTTCATTTAGGTTTCATATAGCCCTCCTTTCTGTAACTATTAGATTGCATTTAAAGAAAATACAGAAAGTAACAGTAAAGCTTGCGAAATGCTGCATACTCTTCATGTTGATGATTTGATTTACACAGCAGACTGTAGAAAAAGCTTCATCCTTGTCTTTGGATGCATGAGAAATAAAATGGAGTTAAAAATTTGCAACGAATTCTGAATAGCTGAAAACTATGTGGGCAAAGAAAAATATCTACCATCACATAGCCATTAACTTTATGAATATACCATTTAAAGGTTCTGGAACTTGTATGGAATTAACACAGAAAATATACATACTGAAGATAGATTTATCCAATGTTTTGAGGGAGGTTTGACACTTTGGGGAAATGAAAGCTACAAAACATACCATGTTAAGTAATTGTGGCAAGGTTTTCGACCCCTTGGTGTGATTGCACCTTTTATTATCAGAATGAACCTTTAACTATAGGCACTTTGGGGAAGAGAAATTGGTTGATATGAACCTTTACCTAAGGATTTACAGTCACAATTAAACTAGTAGTGTATAGAAATCAACTGCTTTTAATTATAATAACATCTAATCATAATGAGAACCTACAACAAAGATTTTAGAACTAAGGAAGTTTAAGTGCACCTATTTTTCAATGCTAATTTAAAAGCATATGGAGCAGTAGTGTACTTCAAAACTTAATTAAGAACAGGCTGGAATAAGAGTTTTATTTTAGCTGAGCCTCCACCCATACCAATTTAGTGACTTACACTGCCATGACTTGAGCTTCTGGGAGTTCTAACAGTGGCAAGATTAGGGAATTATATATAATGCCCACATTTACATTTCTTAATCTTAGTGTTAAATTTCTTTAGACTAATTCACAAGTATGCTGTATGCTTGTACTGGATTGAGGCTGTGTGCGAGACTGGAAACAATTTGCGTCCAATCACATTGTAGAAATAATAATAATAATAATAATTTTTAAAAAAATCGGACCTAAAAATTTTCTAACAAAATTCCTTAAACGAATTCTACCTCATTTAGCTAGATCTACCAAGGAAGTTAACTGCAACAGAAATGCCATGCAGAAAAGGTATTTCTGTTCCCAAGGTCTGCTGAAAAACTTTTGGTGCAAGTGGTTCAAGGAATATTTATTACAGCTAAGGGATGCTGATTACACAATGCCTACTGACGTGGCACATGAGTTCAAGATGGGTGATATTATGCGTAACTTAATTCAATAAGACAAGTTACCTTGCCATATGTGTAAACAGTCAATATGTGGGGCTTGTAGATATTCCTGCAAGAGGAGGAAAGGTGCGCAGTTGCATTTTGAAGATTTGAACATTAAGAGGAACAGGGCAATTACTCTATTATTTATAACTTTAGACATTTGTAAAGATATCTTAGTTAAATTTCATATGTTTAACTTATTTCTGATGACCTTCTTCATTCTAGGAGGAGAACATAACAGAAATTATACAACTACTCACTGCCAGCTTAGCACAGTGTGTATAGTACAGACTCAAAATTGGTTAATTATTTTCGACTATTTTGAGTTGTATCTACTGAGGGAGCTACTGTGATGCCTAAGGTCTGAAATATCTTTTATCTTGTTACCTTTGTTTCCATTGGAGAGTGGGCGATGCTTGTAAAGGTGGAGAAATGTGTTCATCTCAAATAAAGAAATACTTACTCACCAGTCATTTATTTGGAATCAGATAACATGAAATAAATTTCTACACCATACTTAAACATATCTAAGTATTGTTGTGACTCAAAAGAAAAAAAAATTAAACATAGTCTTAATTGAAAAGATTTTTAATCACTGCTTAATAAAAAGTATATGATACAATTATTTTTTTAAATGCTGATGATTTTTGTTTGGGACAATGAATGATGGAACTTTATATAAGTTTTGTATTAAGAAATACAAGTTTTTTCAGAAAGTGTCCTGCTATTCTTTCATTTAGGCCAATTTCCACTGAAAAATCGGACAGTTCCTATACCTTTTTTAACAATTCATTTCTATGCAAGTTGAAGGTGCTTTACCCTTTTCATTATCACTGTTCTCATTGTCGACTAGTGTTATATGATCATCTAGTTCTTTAGTCATCTTTTTTTGATTAACCGTTTAACTTCTCCTTCCATATCTGAAAATTCTTTGCTGCCAGCTGCTTTTGTAATTTGTATAATTTCTTTGATTTAATTTTTTGTTAATTTCCTTTAAAATTGTTGATAACTTTTGGGCAGAGCTAATGCAAGCAGGCATTCAGCGTTGATGAATGGATATGGAACTGCATGCGAATGAAGTTCTAGCACTAGACAAATTAAATAGAAAGAATTCAGATAATGTGTCTATGCAAAACTGTGTTGCACCAATCCATGCTTGGCAGGATATTTTTTTTTTTGTATTTTCTGACATGGATCAGAAAGCATGAGAGAAGTGGTAATATGGATTACTTCCCTGACAACAAACATTAGCCATGCGATTATCCTTCTGTATTTTTATACATTTTTTATTTCTTTATCTTGCAATTATATTACACATTTTGATAATTTCCATTAAGATGGCAGTAAGGTTTAAAACATTTGGTATTTTATCGATTCATAAAAAAAAAAAAAAAAAAAAAAAAAAAAAAAAAAAAAAAAATTCTAATTTTAAATAACACTATTGTGAATACACAATAAACTAAATAACATTAACTTTTCTGTTTTGTTTTTGTTTTATAATTTCATCATATTAGTAGGAAAAAAAACTTTTTTTTCTTATTTTCTATTGAGTAACTTTATGATTTTTTTGACTAAATAACACCTACAATTTTAACTCTAATTGTCATTGTTTTACTTATAGGCTACACTTACCTATACAAATGCAATCTTGTTAAACAAATCTATTAAGGAATCTCATTTTTTTTTTTGGATTGACCAATAACTACAGTTTATACTTGCATTTTCTTTTCTGTGCCATTTATCAACACATTACTGCAGCTTTTAGCCTAACTAGGCCAAAATTCATTATTTCAGTTAATAATTTGTCTCTTTTATTCTTGGTTTATACATTCATGTGACAAAGTTTCAATATATTGCTACAAATTAAAATATAAAGGAAATGTTTTACCTTAGAAATTAAATTTTTATATGTATCAACTATTTGTCGATCATCTGTACAACCAGCCAGAAGTTGCCAAACTTCACCACGTAAAGCTTCTGGAATACCCCTTTTAACTAAAGGTGCAAGATGCTTTGGTCTTTGATTCAAATTCTGCCTCCATTTTTGCAAAACTTCAGCCCATCCTTCCAGCTCTAACGATGTACATTCCTTGCTTACTTCACCAGTACCACTAGGCAGTGGTTCATCATTATCTGACAATTCAAAATATAATAAAATTAGTAAGAATCAAGAAATATACAGAAGGCAAAAATGAAAATTCACATAAACATTTCTGTATATAAATCTTCTAGAGAAAGTTACACTCAGCTCTATTAGAAGGTTTACATCGGTTTAAAATGAGATTTTATGGTTTTAAAAGCTTGACTTCAGATAAGTAAACTCAGACTGTGTAATACAAGGCTCACACATTTGATCTTAGAAGATTAAAAAAGTTAAATTTATGTATCTTTACGTGCAGTGAAAAACAATAAAAATGTCTCCTTATTCATAATTATGTATATGTATGGATGTAATAATAAGCATTTTCTACAGTACACTGAAAAAAGTTAAACATAACCATTTTTAAGTGCACTGAAAAACAATAAAAATGTCTCCTAATTCACAATTATACATGTAATGAAACAGACACTCATTGTAATGAAGTACTATACATCTAAGTATGCTTCATTACATATACACTCTTAGACAAACAAACAAACAAACAAAAAAAAAAACAAAAAAAAAAGACCATGTACCAAGAAGGAGTTATCCGAATGGGACAAAAATCGGTAGAAGCAATGTACCGAAAAAAACGATTACAGTTTGAAAAAAATTGCATAATTTATTGAAGTGATAGAGTTTCACAAAGTGAAAAAGTCAGTAATACGTTTGTCAACCTCTGGCCCTTATGCAAGCAGTTATTCGGCTTGGCATCGATTGCTAGAGGTTGCAGATGTCCTCCTGAGGGTATCTTGCCAAATTCTGTCCAACTCGAGCGTTAGATAGTCAACATCCTATGCTGGTTGGAGGGCCCTGCCCATAATGCTCCAAACGTGCTCAATAGGAGAGAGATCTGGCGACCTTGCTGGTAATGTTCAGCAAGCACTAGAAACATGTGCAGTGTGGGGGCGGGCATTATCTTGCTGAAATGTAAGCTCAGGGTGGCGTGACATGAAGGGCAACACAATGGGTCTTGAAACTTCGTCGACGTACCGCTGTGCTGTAAGGTTGCGACGGATGACAACCAAAGGGGTCCTACTATGAAATGAAATGGCACCCCAGACCGTCACACCTGGTTGTAGGCCTGTCTGCCAGAAGACAGTCAAGTTGTGTTGAAAATATGACCTATTGTAACCCCTTTTTCTGCATCATTTCTCCTCCTTGAAATAATACTAACTTTAACATAAAGTTTAGTTCTTATTTTAAGGGATATAGCAATTACTTCTACTTTTTTTTCACTGCCACTGTTTGTATTAAGAACGGACTGTTCCAGCCTAATTAAGATGCAAAAATGAAATTCGATGTTACATCATCTGGAAAGCTGAGTCATGCCGACAGCTTATTGGCTGCCGTGAGATGACGTCATGTCTACTTCAGGTATAAGTATCTCGCATTGCTTTGGCTTAGCTCTTCTGGTTCCTGTTTCATTGCTCCTTGGTGTGCCGTTCCAGCGCTCATTGGAAGACGTTATTGCGATGCATGCCATCCAGCGATAAGTACCGTGGTTCTGGTCCATGATGATTTTTCCTGGATTCTGCAAAGTGACGACGACGTGAGCAACGACCATGGGTGGCAACCTGTTCTATGGTTCAGCGACGATAAATTCCAAGCTGTGATTTCTGGTGGTTAACTATCGTGGGCAGCATCCTGTTTCCAGAGTTAAGCAACATTAAATTCCAAGCTGTGATTTCTGGTGGTCGACTGCCGTAGGCGGCGTCCTGTTTCCAAAGTTAAGCAATGTCAAATTCCAAGCTGTGATTTCCAGTGAGCAACTGCCGTGGGCGGCATCCTGTTTCATGAAGGCGGCATCTTTAATACAAATGTTTTTCCAGGTTTAGCGGGGATGTTGTTCCAAGGTGTGATTTCTCGTGAGCAACTTTTTGCCAGCTCAAGTGCACTCACGGTTTAGTTTAATTTTTCAGGTGCCTTCTTGGCCAAAAGCATGGACCTATTTATAGTGAAGTGAAATTCATATTAATCACATAGTTTTTGTTCTATGATATGTTTTTCGCGTATTGAATGCCAGTATTCAAAGATCAGGTAATATATTTGTTATATCATTAATAGTGTAATATTCTTTAAAGGAAAAACCCTTGGGGGTTAATGAATAGTTAATTAAATATAAAGTTTCTCATACTGATTAAATTTATTTATTGTATTTTTATTTTTATATATATTGTTAATAAACTGATGATCTATAATCCGGAAAAACCGAAAATCCGGAATCGCCAAAGTCCCGACGAAAATGGATTAAGGACTTTTGACTGTATAACTAAAAATGCTCAAATAGCTTTTTAATTATAAGTTGATTTCTATCACATATGTACTACTCTTTTTATTTGCAAACCTATATGCACTGATAAAAATGACGGCACTAAATACTATTAAAAAGGAGATACCTGATTCAGAATCTTGATCATGTGATGCTAAAGAGTGTTCACTTCCTTGATAAGATCGGCTGCATGGAAACTTTTTTCTTGCAGAATTTTCCAAACTCACGACTTCATACATCGTATTTTTATCAGATTCATTCTCAATCTAATGAGTAAGAAAGAAAATAAAGATGAACAAGTCAGTTAAAGTAAAGTATTAAGGAATACAATAAAAATAAACAAATAAACTAGGGGTTTAATTTCAAAGATTAAATTACTTCCTAAAGTTTCCGAGATTAAATCATGTTGCAATTTTACATTATTAAAAATACCTCTTTGAGTCGTAAATAAAATTGATCGTGCAAAGCCCGTTTGGAGAAATACCAGAATCGTTCATTTGCTGCAAAAATCTTTGCTTTTGTTTCAATAACAAATCTAGTTGGCTCATCAATTCCAGCAAATACCAAGTCTACGGCAACACTCAAGTATACCTGACTATCTGAAACAGAAGAAATGTAAAATAAGAAAATAGAATGACATTTGACAAATTATACTTCTCCTGAATTTAGACAATTCCTGGGAAAACAGATAAAATTGTCAGTCAAAAATATGTGGAATTTATTGCATCAAATCAGGATTTTGAGTAATTTAAAGTCATTGGAAAAGTTCTTGGTAGTAGTAGTGATTTTTCTGCCAAGTTTAAGCTTCTTCACACATAATACGCTTTTCAAGTCTGATCCTATTGTATGAATTAAGAGTTATTTTTTTCTGATAGACCCCACAGTCCTCAGTTTGAAAATTTAAAGCAACATTAGCTAACACTGTACCAGAAATAATGCATAATTGAGTTATTTTTTAACACTTGCACAAAATTTTCAACTATGGGGCAACAACTTAATTTTTATAAGCAATGTTTAATTACTATATATATATGTGTGTGTAAGATAAAAAATATGAAAGCAAACTTCAAAATTTAATAATTGTCTATAACCTTTTTTTAGTTTTATTTAATTTCGGGAATTACTCTCTCAGTCTAAAAATTGGGCCATGAGTCTAAACTGCGTCATTCAAAGTAATCATGCGATCTTGCATAACGCTTAATGCAGATGTCTCTTGCCCAATCACATTAATTGTAAACCAAAACAAAACTTGAACTGAAACTTGACTTCCTCCCTTCTTCCTCTGAAGTACTGCGACTCTCTCTCTTCTGGCTTATGCTTTCACCCTGTTAAGATGCTCTGCAATGATCACTTATATCACAATAGTATCAACATTGTTCTGGAAATAAGCACGTTTGGAGTGCCAAGTGATGGTGGCCACAAAATGTGAATTTAAATAAAAAAGGAATTTAATTTGGCTGGACTGTGCTTCTTCAAAATGGATGGACGCTCTAAGCATCAAGTATCTACGCCATCAATATTACTACGAATTTACATCTCAGTATTCTTACTTCAATGCTTCCAAAATTGTGCTAATAATATTACATATGTATATATATATATATATATATAAAATTACAAAACAATTCTTTTGAAAACAAAACACAAACTTGCTTAGTATTTTTGCTGCAGAAAAATTATCATGTAAGACATAAAGCAAGGATGTCAAACTCGCGGCCCGCAACAAATATTTTTGCGGCGCGGCCAATATATCAGCAACTAATAATATATAATAATAAAATAACATATCGACGAAGAAAAAAATGAAATGTTTACTGCTAAGTAAGTAACGATAATTTATTCAGTGTTGTTAGATTACTCACAGCGAGCTGACACACACACTACTTAAATTACAAATGCGTGTGAGTAGCTTGCGTTCAGCCACCTTCGGGCTTTTGGGGGACACGTGCACTCAGAACTTGCACGCATCCCCCGATAGCCGAATGTGGACGAACTCATGGTCTCAGTTTTCCAATCATAATTTTGTACGATATATTGGTGCATGCATGTGCATGCACTTTGCTTTATTATTAATTTACTTAATTCATATTGTTACGGATTTCATAGTTATTTATTTAGTTAGTTTTTCTTATTTAGAATTGTAATTACATTTGCTTCATGTTGCCTTAGCAACGCAGACGATTTTTGAAAAGACAGCTCCGTTGGAAGGTTAAAAATAGAACAGCACGTGCATTTAATACCTAATAAATAAATATCTCGTAATTGCTGTTGCCATCCACAAAAATCCAGATATTTATAGATGTTTCCAGTATATTCGAGAAATTAATTACAAAGCTTATAAAAGCCGAGAACAAACAACTCATCTCAGTAGTAGCTGTAGTTCTAGCGAACTGTTTGTTTACTTAATGCTGTCATTGATTTGTAGCGATTTCGCTGTGAGATAGAATTAGTTTCTTTGTTTTGAATTGATTTTTGCTAAATGTTTGACATTTTGTGATACTGTTAGAATATTTTTGAAGAAATATTTCAGCATTTTGATTTATCTCTTGTGGAAAGAATAAATTTTTGTTAACTTTTAACGTTAACCATGTTTATTCCAGCCCTTTGCATTCAGTATGTCTATATCAAAACCAAGTGGTAGTAAAATTAAACGAAAAATCGCTGACTAACATAGAATATTCCAAGTAAAATGGGAATTAGAATATTTTTGCTGTGAAATAAAAGATAAAATAATCTGCTTAATATGTAATAATACTATTAATGTACCAAAGTTATATAATATTAAACGTCATTACGAACAACACAAATCGAAATATAACAATTACGAAGGATTAATGAGAGAAGAAAAGTTGAAAGAGCTCAAGTTAGGAGTGAAAAAGCAACAGTCCATGTTTAGTAAAGTATTGCAAGAAAGTAAAGCGGCGGTACATGCAAGCTACGTCTTGTCCGAGTTGATAGCTAAACATTCGAAGCCTTTTACTGATGGTGATTTCATCAAGGAATGCCTAATGAAAGCTGAAGAAATTGTTCATCCTGGAAATGTGAATGCTTTTCAATCAATTTCATTGTCTCGAAATACAGTTGCGGAAAGAGTTACTGATTTAGCCGCGAATTTAAGTGATCAGATCAAAGCAAAATCATATAGTTTCGAAAGTTTCTCCATTGTCTGTGACGAGAGCACGGACATTAGTAGCAAAGCTCAATTAGCAGCGTTTCTTCGCTCTTGTGACAAGAATTTTAACATTTTTGAGGAATTACTGGAACTAATACCGATGCCTGGTACTACCACAGGAGAAGATATATTTACTTGTGTTTTTGGACTTCTGCAGAAATACAATCTACCTTTGGCAAAATTAAATTCTGTAGCTACAGATGGCGCTCCATTAATGACCGGGAAAAACAAGGGCTTTGCAGCATTACTAAGAAAAAAACTTAGTGAAATTCACGGTTCAAACATTCATCGTATGCATTGTATTATACATCAAGAAGTTCTATGCATGAAAGTAATAAATATGGAGAATGTTTTGTCATATATAAAAAAAGTTATAAATTTTATAAGATCTTGAGGTTTAAATCAGCATCAATTCATTGCTTTCTTAACTGAGTTAGATAGTGAATATTCGGGTTTGTCCTACTATACCGAGGTACGTTGGTTATCTTGCTTTAAGATTCTCAAACAATTCTGGGATTTGAAAGAAGTAATATGTCAGTTTTTAAAAACGAAAAATCAAGACGTAAGTTTGTTTTACGATCCAATATGGATACAAGATTTATCTTTCTTGGTTGATATAACCAAACACTTAACCGATTTAAATTTATCGTTACAAGGAAAAGATCATATCATTACGAACATGTTTGACATAATTAAAGCATTCAAATGTCAACCAGTTCTTTGGGAAAAACAACTTAAAAATGAAGATTTGACGCACTTCCCGACATGCAGCATGAACAAATCAAGTTTAGATGATACTTGTTCGTATCAAAAATACGCAGAAAAAATTGCAAATTTAACAACTGAATTTGAAATGAGGTTTAATGATTTTAGTTCCCTCAAAGACAATTTTTTTTTGTTTTCTTCGATTTTCTCAATAAGTATTGACTCAGTACCCAGCCATATGCAAATGGAGGTGATCGAGATTCAATGCAATTCAAATTTGAAAGCAAAATTCATTGAAGTGGGCGTGCCTGAATTTTACAAATATTTACCAGCCAGGTTTGAAAATACTCGAAAATTCGCATATGAAATTATTTTCATGTTTGGTAGCACTTATTTTCAGTCATGAAAGGTAATAAGTCTCCTATTAGAAACTGTATTAATGATGCTCACTTTGGGTCAGCGTTGAAAGTTATCACTGCAAATAAAATTTCTACCGAAATAGGAAAGATAATAGCAGAGAAGAGATGTCAAGTATCAGGACGTAAACAATAAATTTTTCTTGTTCTTTTCTATATAAATATATATATATATGTTTATTATTGTATTATTCGAAATAAATCTACGTTTCTATGAATATTGATTTCCCCCCCCCCCGGCCCGCCTAAAGTTAAACCTTGTTTGTTTGGCCCAAGTGTACCTAAGAGTTTGACATCCCTGACATAAAGCATGAAATTTAGAACTAATTTTTCACAAAGACCAGAAATTGAAATTCACAATCAATAAATCTCAAATAATCATATAGATGCAACAAAGAATTCAAAATATGTAAAAACAAAAACATTTCAAGAAAGCAAAACCCCACTTCAAAAAATCAATGAAATTTAAAGAAAAATGAAGAAAAACAGAAGTGGAATTCAATCAACCTTAAAGTCATTTCACTAGGGGGGGGGGAGGAACTTTGAAATTAATTGAAATCTCTCTTCTACAAAAATCCTTGCTTTTCTATATCCAGAATTAGCCGATGAACCATTTCAATGTACAATTATAAGTTCAGCCGAAAATTCTGGACATTTTTGAATTCTTTGTTGCATTTATATGATTATTAGAGATTTATTAATTGTGAATTTCAATTTCTGGTCTTTGTGAAATATTAGTTCCAAATTTCTTGCTATATACTGCAAAGGCCCTTGTTTTCGTGAGGCTTTAACTTTCGCGATTTTCGCGAACCCGTTGTAATCGCGAAAATTGAAGCCTCGCTAAATACTTTTTTTTCGCCTCAAATAATAACAAAAAATCAGAAATTTTTCCCTAACTCAAAATTTAATGATTTATTTTCCTTGACAACTTTCTTTCTTATAACTATTTTTTGAATAATATACAACTATATTTCTCGAATATAAAACAATAAAATTGATAGAAGGCAGCTCATTCACTTAGAATAACTTCACTTCTTTGAAGCTATTCAAAATTATCTCATGTTTGGCTTCAATACCGTTAAATATGCGCACAAGCTAAGAAGCATGAATCGGTTTTAGTCGTGATATTCGCAAGTCCACAGATTCTTTTTCCTCTAGAAATTGAAGCTCATTAGAATACCACTCAATAAACTTTCTTGAGGAAACGCTTGAACTCCCCATTTAGACGGAAATGGGGGAGGGGGGACGAACTTTTAAGACAAAAGAAAGTTTCTTAAAATGCTTTATGCAAAAGATGTACTTTTGGAATTTTTCAACTTTCGGTTCTGTTCATATTAAATTCGCGAAATTTTCAACTCGCAAAATCACCGATATATTCATTTTCGTGAAAATAAGGGCTTTAACAGTATATTATTAAATACTCTTTTTGATGCAACACTATTTTTATATTTATCAATCTCATTTTCGCGAAAATTACGGCCCGCGAAAATAAGGGCCTTAACAGTATATTATTAAATACTCTTTTTGATGCAACACTATTTTTATATTTATCAATCTCTTTTTAAGTGCCTATTTTAATAATTTTCAGTCTCCCTCTTTTTTATTATTGTTGTTAATTTTTAGTGCAAAAATACTTAGGTTTTATTACTCAACAATGCACACAGATTCCAGTTGTTGTCCTTGAAGAATATATTCTAACACTTTCCGGCACACTACTTTTTAAAGTTGGAATTTCGCAAAAAAAAAAAAAAAAAAAAAAAAAAAGACCTAGAGGTAAGTAAAATTTTGTAAAGATAGCACTTATCGTTTTAATTATGTGGAAGTGCCCGAACTGGGCATTGATTGAATAGAGTTTCGAAAAGAGTGCTGAAAACGAGCATTGCTGGGAAGTGCATAAAAGAGTAAGAGATTTTGCCTACGATTAAAAAAGACTAGATTCTGTATACCATAGCAGATTTAGCATTACTCAGGGTGTGCCACGGGAAGATCTGCTACTCTACACCCCCTAAAAAGCTCATTTTTGCTCATATGATGATTACATGCTTATGAATTAAAAAAAAAAAAAAGTAACTTGGGTATATGATATTTGCATTATTTACATATCATATTTAAGCTTTAGTCTATTTTTTCATCGTGGTACTTTTCAAAGAAAGTGATACTGCCTTTAAAAAAGCACAACCCAATATTGCATGTTTTGCACATGTGCTGGGATCTATATCAAATTCACTATCTGAAAGCAATTCGTGTAGCACTTTCAGTGCTTTAGAAATAGTCAGCCCTCTACGATCCGTTTGGAAAACAATTAAAAATCCAAAAAAATAAACTAATATTATATCTCAATTTGAAATTATAAACTATAAAATAAAAATATAAATGTCTAGTATTAACTATTAAACGTAGTGCTAAGAAAACTTCTTTGAACCAAAGTGAAAGAGAACTGCTCTAGTGAAAAACCAAGCAGCTAACTGATAAAATTATCCCTGACCTTCAGAAAATCACCCCAACAATTTTAGTTGATAATCAAGCCTCCCCTCCCCCCCCCCAAAAAAAAAAGAAGAAAGAGAAAAACAGGAAATGAAACACAGATGTGGACCCACCTTTCTATGTTAATGAGCTGACCAATGAGCTGCAGAGAAACAAAGATACAGCTGCCTCTCATGACCTAGACTCGTAGTGAGCCCAGTCTGGGAACATCTCGGTTTGCCGTTCGATTTTAGGCAAGATTTCAAGGTAAAAATTTAAAACTAATATCAAATAAAAAGATTAGCATTCAGCCAAAAAAAAAAAAAAAAAAACATAACATAGAAATTTGCTTTCAAACAATTCCTTTTTATACCCTAAAAAAATCTAGAAGATTTCTTTGAAAAATGAGGGCCTTAAAAAACTAACCATAGCTAAAATATATGGATTGATTAAAATAGGTTTGTGTTGAGCTGCCATCTACTATAAGTAAAGAAGGTTCAGAGTAACCTAAAGCTTTTATTAAAAAAAAAAAATAACTTCATATTAATTCCCATATATACCAGGTGATCAAAATGTCAGTATAAATTTGAAAACTTAATAAATCACGGAATAATGTAGACAGAGAGGTAAAAATTAACACACATACTTAGAATGACATGGGGTTTTATTAGAACAAAAAAAAAAAAAAAAAAGTTCAGAGGTACTGTTATTGGGCCTTTTTTTCTTCAAGGAAATGCGTGATTCTGGTTTTGTAACTGCTACTGTGACGGGTGAGAGGTACGCCGATATGTTACAGAATCGCACCCTGCTGGAACGTATGATTTTTATGCAGGATGGCGCTCCACCCCATATTGCTGGATGCATGAAAGATCTCTTGCGCGCGTCGTTTGGTGATGATCGTGTGCTCAGCCGCCACTTTCATCATGCTTGGCCTCCCAGGTCTCCAGACCTCAGTCCGTGCGATTATTGGCTTTGGGGTTACCTGAAGTCGCAAGCGTATCGTGATCGACCGACATCTCTAGGGATGCTGAAAGACAACATTTGATGCCAATGCCTCACCATAACTCCGGACATGCTTTACCGTGCTGTTCACATTATTCCTCGACTACAGCTATTGTTGAGGAATGATGGTGAACATATTGAGCATTTCCTGTAAAGAACATCATCTTTGCTTTGTCTTAATTTGTTATGCTAATTGTTGCTTTTCTGATCAGATTATTGCTTTTCTAATAAAACCCCACGTCATTCTAAGTATGTGTGTCAATTTTTACCTCTCTATCTACATTATTCGGTGATTTATTAAGTTTTCAAATTTATACTGACTTTTTGATCACCCGGTATATATATATATATATAAAGAGAAACCAATAACTAGTGAGTGTTGTGTTCCAACAGTTACTTTTTTGCACATGACAAGTAAGCCGATTTATTGTTTAGATGAACTTTCAGATTGTTATATAGATCATATGTGCCAATTTATATATGCATGGATAAACCCATCTGTGCCACAATACAATACTCAAGTTTGTATACAGATGAAAAATTTACTTTTATAAAAGAACTGCATATGAAATACACCATAATTATATAAATACGTGCAAAAGCTTCATAATTTAGCACGTTAACACTATATTCATTACTTTACATTTCTTTCAGTACTTACAAAAAAGTCATGACACATGTTACTTTAATGCAAAATATGCAAAAATCATATAATTCACATAAGAATGAAATATTTACCTCGAATGGTAGGTGTATTTAAAATCTCAAAAATGGGATCAGCAGGGTTCCAATTAGCAGAAATGTGATATATCGTTTTATCTTCATTCACAACTTTGTTCATCAAGACCTTAATAAAAAAATAGAAAAGAAAGTAATAATACAACAATGACAATATTTTTGGTCCTAAAAATGTTTTAACTGCTGCCATATCAACTAACTAAAATGAAAAAGCCACCACAACTGAATTATACATAAGAATACAATGTTATGATAAAATTATAAAACTAAAATATTTAAAATTATTTAGTGAAAACACAACTCTTTCATGATCAAAATGTAACTAACTGAAAATGAAAAACTATTTAATTACATCACCTGAGACAGAGATGTCTACAATGGAAATGATTTTTTTAAACCCTTATTGGTGTCTTTAATAATTCTCATAATTTTCTTAAAATCATATGCTTATCAAATTTTATTATATTATACCCAGAAAAAGATGCATTATAAATTGCTTTTCTTTATTACCAAGTGGGGGACCAAAAACTTTTATCAAATTAAAAAACAAAAACTTTCAAATATGCAGTTTCATTTATTTATTATTCTACTTTAAATACCACTGAGAACAAAAATTAACTAACTCAGATTTTTTTTATATAAAACTGTGATATCCATATTTATATATCTGTTCTAATACTACATTTCTATATAAATACCTATATATATATATGTTAAATAGTCTTCCCTCTTCATAAATATTAAATCTACAAGAAACAAGAAAATTCTAAATTTCTGCTTTATGTGAAAAAAAGTAAGAATCAAAAAGTAATCAGCAGATTTTACTTATATCTGTTTCTTAATTTACAAGTATACACTATGTACCAGAAGTAGCCAGACCCCCCCCCAATAAAAAGAATCTGGCAAGTGAAGTAATTTGATGCCTAACTGAAAGCCATAAAAGTGTTGGTAGTAGTTTGTTAGGGCATATTTATGCATTTGTGAAATAATGAAGTCAAAGAAGCTTAATGACTTTAGTCATGGCAGTATAGCAGGATGCCACCTTTGTGGAAAATCAGTTTGTGAAATTTCAGTCATTCTACAGAAGACAAAATCCATTGTGAGTGATGCAACTGTGAAGTACTAAAGTCAAGGCAGTGAAACTGTAGAAAAATGAAGTGGCAAGCTCAAAAAAAATTAGCAAACACTGTCACAGAACTCTGCAAAGGATAAATCAACAAAATTGCAAGTCCTTGTTGGTTGAAATCAACGAGGAGTTCCAAAGTTCATCAGGCAATAGTGCCAGCAGCAGGACTCTGTCAAGAGTTAAAAACCCTGGAATTCCATGGTCGTGCATCTGCTCACAAGCCGAATATTATTCCTAAAAATATGAAACGTCTATTGCAGTGGTGTAAAACTCATTGTAATTAGACTGTGGGCACATGGAAAAATGTTGTTTGGAGTGATGAATCTAGCTTTACAATTGGGCAGTCTGAGAGACATGTCTGGGTTTGACATATTTCCTGCGAGTTCTTTTTAAGTGACTGCATTGTGCCAATGTAAAGTTTGGTAGTGTGGGGTATATTTTGTGGTTTGGTCTGGGTCCTTTAGTTATTGTGGTTGGAAACATGAACTCAGATTATGCGGATTCTGGACAATGTTTCTCTCCCAACTCTATGGCAATATTTTGAGTATGGGCCTTTTCTCTGCCAGCACGATAACTGCTCCATTCACACATTTAGACTTGCACAGGTTTGACAAACTGGGTGTTCAAAAACTGAACTGGCCTCAAAGTCACAATCTAAATCTCACAGAATACCTTTGGGACGAATTAGAGTGCAGATTATGTAGCCAGCTTAATTGACCACTCACTGCCAGCACTCACTTAAGCTTTGATGGATACCTGGAAATCAATTCTCATGGCCACCTACCAAAAACTGTTGGAAAGTCTCCTCAGACATGTGCAGGCTGCCACTGATGCAAAAGGAGAACCAACATCATATTAATATATGCCTCAAGACTTTCTGAGTCTATACCACTGGGTATCCGGATACTTTAAGCCAGATATTATGCATGTGTACATATATATGGAAGATTTAAACATAAATATAAAAGATAAATCTCACATAAATGTAGATTATTAGGAAATTTATTTAATATTATATTTGAATGAATACTTGAAAGATTCTCAGGTTAAAACTTACTTATGAATTAATTGCACAATAAAAGTTTACATAAAATTAAAAGTCTTAAATATGATGGAAATAATGTAAAACAGTAGAAAAATGTTTTCCTTTACCCCTTCTAAAGCATGCATTTCAGAATGATCCAGATTTCTTCCTGGTGTTATTAGCAATCCAAAACAGCTATTAAATATAAAAGTTAATATGCATAAATAATATCTTCTTATTTTAATTTTAAATATAAAAGTTTAAATTAGGAAATGAAATTCACATAATTTCATTTATATGTATAAAATGTTTTAAATTTTCTATGATGTATATATATTTTTATACAGATAATCACACAAAGAAACAATACTTAATATTTTACAATACTAAAAATATAAATTTTAACAAAAATATCAATTACAGATATGACACAATTATGGTCCTCACTGCAGTTGAATAAAACCTTCAGGTAGGTAAGTAGACTGGTTATTATTAATTAGGGAAAAAACACAAAAATGATGATTACTCAAAAAGTTACATGTAGAATTTATTGAAACTGGCCAACAGCATACAACACATATTAAGGTATAAAAAATTACAAAAAGAAATTATCAGACATGTATGATGTTATAGAAATTAGCATATGTATAAACTGAACTAATCGGATGTGTCAGTTTGGTACAGGAAAGCTATCTTCAATACGCACGGTCTTCCCTAGAAGCAATGCAGCCCGTACAATGAAAGTATCATGCTGTCAATTATGCGGTCTATCCGCTCCATAGGAAGTGACAGCTATTACTTTTCAAAACAGTTGCAAGCGTGGCAAGTGAGGAGGATTGAGAGCAGCTATTTGTCTTTCTAAAGAATTCCAAACATGCTCGATAGTATTCAGGTCTGGTGATTAAGCTGGCCACTCCATACGCTGAATTGTTTGCTCCTGAAGATAATCATCCACAATGTGACCTTTGTGTAGTGTAGCATTGCCATTCTTTAGCAGGAAATTATCACCTATTGCCTCATCATAAGGGCATACATAAGCATCAAGGATGTCATCACTATAGGCTTGAGCATTTATGGTTCCACATTGAGATCTGTGTGTCCACCCAAAGATATACCACCTCAAACACAGATGATACTTCCTCTGTATAGATCTCTTTCACACATGTTTAATGGATGGTAATAGGTTCCAGCTTCTCTCCAAATCAAAGAATGTCTACTATTGCTTTGGAGGCTAACTCTGGATTCGTACATAAAGAGAATAGCCCTCCATTGATCAGTTCTTCAATGGACATGTTGATCTGCCCATCTCAAATAGTCCCTTCTATGACGTGATGTAAGAGGCACACAAATGGCTGATCGACTCATATGCAGACCTCCTTCGCAAAGCCTTCGATGCATGATTATGTTGACACAAACTTTCCAGAGGCTACAGCAAGGAAGGATCTGAGTTGAGGTGGAGTTGAGGTTTTATTCCTTTGTGCGAATAACAATAAACATTGGTCATCAGCAATTGTCGTAGCAGTTAATCAGCCTTGGCTGAACCTTCTCAATACTGAATCTGTGGTACAAATTGTTGACAAAGTCTGTGATCCACAGAAGGACTCACATTTAAGTCCTCATTCAGTTGAAAGATTTAGCAATCATTAGTCATGATGCATTATCAGTTGAGATTGGTTTTGCTGTTTCGATATTCGATTAAAACACAATAATCACACCAAGCACACAATCAATCGTTGTTGTAGCAATCACTTCAAACCCATCACTCCGCAGTGAAAACGATCGAATCAATACAACAGCTGTGTTCTTTGTGCTTTCATAAATACAGAATTCAAACGTGTGAAGGTATTTCGGATTTAAGAGCAATCCTTTAGATCTACAAGATGGGCATCAATTTATATCAAACTATAGGGTGTGTAAGGCTCTTAGCAAAGGAAGCTGAATCATCATCTTGTTGTATCCAAATGAAGCCCACTTGTTGTTAGTGGGCATTGATTTAGCATTGTGTTGTTTACATTTGTGTTGATGGATTGCAACCTAATTCCGAGAAATATGGTGGATGCGCTGCATCAAATTATTCATAATATTCCAGAAATAACTAGCTTGTTCTATTTCTCGTGCAATGAAGAAATACGAAGAAAATGGGCAATTTATTCCCGTCGATTGAAATGGATTCCAAGCACAGGAACGTGCCCTTTTGAAGTAAGTTCTGCTTCGTATTTTTTCATATGTTGTTAAAAAAATAAGAATTCATATTTCAGTAAAATGTGTTATTTTCATTTAAATACTGCTAATGATAAATTGATTTTTAATATACAAAATAAACTGCAGAATGTGCCTAAGTAGTCAATACACAAATGCTACAAATGTTGATGTGATTTTTTTTTTATTGTTATTATTGCGAATGGATAAAGTTTAGAAAATTATATTTTACATTTGACTTAAACTTTATGCATAATTAGAACTATGAAGTGTGCTTTTTATTTAAATTTTAAAGCGAGATTCATGGTTTAAAATATGTTTTTTTTTTAGCCTCTTGTATTGTCACCAAATTTGTCAGTTGGCCCCAATAAAAAAAAAAAAAAAAAAAAAGTAAATCCGATAGTATGATTAAAATTATGCATTATATGATGTTTCCTTTAAAGTAAAATAATTATATCATGTATTTATATTCATTTTGAAGAAGGTTAAGCAACAATTTAAGTATTTATTCAGAAGTCAAACAACAAACATCAGTGTTATATTTTCCAAAATTTGTATTTCAAACAGTATGTTTTAAAATGCTGTACACTCTTAGTCACTTATTTTGAATTTAGTTCAGTTTTCATACAAGAAATAAAATTTGTCAGACAATTTAATAAAATAATTTAATAATACATGTTATTGTAATTTAATACTTGTGATTTTTAATATTTTCAGAAATCTGATAAATGAAGTTTATTTTGTGTGACCTTGCATCAAAGGCGTCAATAATAAATCTGTTTTGGTTGCTAAAATTCCTAATGAAAAACTTAATACTGATGTAAAAGAATAATAAATGATATTTACTTGGTAATCAGTGTTTTATGATACTGCAATAAGTTAAAGAGCTTCTTGTTGTTTCTTAAGCTGCATAAATTGTTTTTATAACTTCCTATCATCTGTATGTTTTACTTCTCTGTGTTATTAAATAAATGTTAAAGGCATATTTTTAATCAAATACTCTTCCTTTCATAACAGTGTCACATATACTGATATGATGTGCGTTGGCATTTATTATATAGTTATAATCATTAATCATTATAGAGTTTTATATATTTATTATATATATTTAATTTATATCATTATGCATTATATAATTTTTCTTTTAGAATATATCACAACATATTTTTTGAGTTCTTAATAGCATTATAGTGTACATTTTTCTTTTCTTTTGCTTCAAAACATCTTTTGAACAACTTTTTTTTTTTTTTTTCCAATATGCATACAAACTTACTTGACCTATATTTTTCACATGTTAATGCAATTTATGTGAATAGAATGTGTCTTTTAGGTTAGCTAGTTTCATAAAAGGAATTAAAATAAAATGATACCCTTTGAAAACTTTTCATAGATAAAATTTTGAAATAATAGCACTGAAAAGCCAAAGAGGGTACAGCAAACCTGAATTGCAATCCTAAAAGTTACAACCTGGCTGATGTTATTAGCCTGCATCTGTAGGAGCTCCATTATTGGTTACTTCGAAAACAATGCAACTTCCAACCACGTGATAAACGGAATCATGCATCCCGTTAACTTCTGGCAACCTGAATTGAATATGAAATTCAATTTCAAATGAATATGAAAAATCACTCCTTTTTCAAAAGTGATCATTAATGCTAGATGCAAAGATCGCTATTTAAATGAATATCGGCATTTTGAGGCCTTTAGCCAACTGGCCGCTTCTGTCTGACTTTGTCCTGCCTCTAGTCTTCCCAATGGCTTTCCACCGCAGTTCTTTGGGCAAATGATGCCTGGAGGTGATTGTTACAAATTAACTATCCCATATTTCTTATCTCTGTATCACAGAGAAATTTCCAGGCTTGCTCTGAAACATGCAATTTTATGCTCCTTGCAGGTGACATATTTTGATTGCACCAGCACTAATTTGCAGACTCCAATTTTACTCACAAGTTCTTATTTGGCAACATATTCAAATTTTATATGGATTGGCTTATTTTTGAACAACTTTCCCTTAATTTTTGGATTTCATTTAAACATAATGAATCAATATAAAATAAACAGAAACATGGCAATATAAATTTTTTATTTAGGCTAGAAAAGGGAAATTTAGTTTAGTGATTCAAAACCTTTGCCAAACCAAGCTGCTGCTTTTTTTTTTGTAGGCGGGGATAAAAATGAAAGAATTTAAGCAATATGAATTCATATTAGTTTAACATATAATGAATAACTAAAATACCTTCACTTTTTCATGAAAAATTTCATTTACATATTCAAACTAACTTATTTACAAAATAAAATTACAGTTAATAAAGTATTAATTGTGATATTGCATTCTTCCCCCCCCCCAAAATACATTTACTTATGCACTAACACTGCAAAATATGTAATAAAAATAATGAATAACTTTTTTAAACTACACATTCTTCAATTTCCAGGTTACACATTCAAACATAATCTCTTTTATACTTATATAATAATTATATTTACCACTAACAATGAAAATAGAGTAAAATAATTTTAAGAACAATAAATTTAATCTTTGTGTATACTGTTTTTAAATTTATCAATAAAATTATATGACATGACACAAAAGCAATTACAACAGACCAAAAAATCCTTTTCCAATAAACAGATAAGGATAGTTGCTTTCACAAATATATACTTAAGCAGAGAATATTTCCTTTTACAATAAAAGAAGAAAAATCACACACATTTTTTAAAACAAACTGTTAAAAAGGAAATAACACAACAGTTAAATCATATGAAACTTTTTTTTTCAAAACTTACTGCTGAATTTTAAGTTCTTTATTACTAGAAATTTGATTAATAGTCACAGTTATCATTTTTTCCAAATTACATCTTAATTTGAAGTAATCTTTCTCTCTTGGACAAGATACAAAATTCCCCTGCAACACAAGATATTAAAATAAGGATTTTATATGGGAATTAAAAATATAAATTATTACTTAACAAATTTGAACAATAAATCACAAATAAGAATATTTTTAGCAGTTCTTCCCACCAGCTTGCCTCCACTCTGTTTTCCGGCGTAACTACGTCCCTTCCTTTAACCGTCTTTCGCCCCTCGCGGATAAAATGTTCTGGAAACGTCTTTTGCTAAGGGAAGGAACATCACAATACCTAGCTGAATATCCTGAAACGAGCTTTTTTATCATTTTAAATTTTAGAGTATTTTACAGTATATTTTGTTACGCATAGTAAAATTTAGCACTGATTATAATCAAAAGCTCATTTCGGCAAATATTTGGAAGCGTAGTAAATAAGGTATAAAAATTTCAGATACCTGTGAGCAGTAGTTCTTGAGAACAGGTACTACATCGAGTATAAAAAATCACGTTCGGGGGAAAAACGCGATTTTATGTAAAAATTCTCAATTATCAAAGTATTCAATGACAAATTAAAGCTAGATTTTGTACAGTCCTAATTTTCATAGAGATTAAGCTTATTAACTGATTAATAAAGAAAGACAGTAAATTATACAAGTACTCAATTTATAAAACTGTTTGTAATATTTACATTTAGTTTTTGAAAATTAAAATGTTACAACCTCAAAATTTTAAATGGAAACAGATTACTTTATAATGAATGAATACTATATACATGTTACTTTTACATTATTTAATCAATATATCAATGGGGCAAAATAATGACTATGCAATATAATTTTTAAATGCATCTTTGCAATACCTACATTAAGGTAATTAAGTTTCATAATTAAGTACCATTTAAGTTTCATAAGGGCCACCTCACAATAATTTTATAATTAGCTAAAATAATGGGGTGGGAGAGAGTTAAAAGAATTTTACTTTCCTTAAATACTTTACATCACAAATACATCCCTTTTCCCATGCTTCAGACTAACATTTTTTAAACAATGGCTCCAGGCATTATATGTATTGGGGCTGTAAAATGCTTCCCTTGTAATTTTCTTTTTGTTTCCAAAGCATTTTGCAAGGAGAAATATTTTAGAGTGGGAATATTCTGAGGAGATGAATAAGTCAAAAATTCAGATCCACAATACCTAAATAAGACTTGTGTAGCAAATGTCAGATACATAGCCCCAGATTTTTAAACGTGGAAGTGTTCACGAATGATTTAAGAATTTTCAGACACCAAAACTTTCTAATTAGCATGACACAAAATACTGCACTTAAATAGTTAATGATGAATAAATAATAATAGAAGTCTCATTAATGTAATAAAAAATAGAAAAAGCCTACAGGAAAAGAAATTAAGTTTAACTTTATCAATAACTTACAGCTACTGTGTTAAAATGTTATTCTCTTTCTTTTCCCCTTCGAAATATTAGTTAGTGTTGAAACTAGTTTTAAGAAAAGACTTTAAGAAAAGAAAAGTTTTTATCTATTAAATTTGCATTTAGAACTATTTGGCAATTGTACATAGAATTGCTATTCACTGCATATAGAGGAATGTAAAATTATTAAGCTTTCATCTAATAAAACTCAATAATTTTACATTCCTCTTATTCTGAGAACAGCATACTTAGAAAGCAACAATAATTGAAAGGAAAATATATAATTTCAAAATTTGTCCTTACACTTAATCTTGTACATAGACACCAGATGTGAAGAATAATATCTTTAAACTATATGCTTTAAATCTTACTTTTAAGTGCAAGACACAAAGAATAAATATCTATACCTTGTTATCCTCTTCTTTAATATCAAGGACTGTTTCAAACACAAAGACTTGTTGATTGTTTTTGACTGATAAACCAATAGGCATACATTTTTCAGATGATATTGAACTTGCTCGACCTTGAGAAAGTTTAGGAATTCGGTGAAAAGCAGCTGCAAAACACTGCAACAGTTTCACAACCTACAGAAGAAAGACAAACTTAAATATATCAAAGCAGATGTTACTTCATTAACATGTATGAATAATTTATAAGTGCAATTTAGCAATCTAAAAAATAAGTGAAACACAAATTTTATTAAAAATGAAGGCAAACTATAGCTTAAAAAGAAAAGCCCCTTAAATCACACATTAAAAACTCTTTCAGTAAATTGAAAAGCACATATTTTTCATTGTTCAATTGATTCATATTTATTTAATTATGGAAACATTGAATACAAAGTAAAATACATTCTTGAGGATTTATAAAATTGAAATTTCAATTATAAGTCACAAAATTTTACTCATAGTGAAAGAAAATGAGTGACTTGACTAAATTCCAAAGTGATAATATTGTTGGTGCACAATTCTCATCAAAACACTCTCTGAAAATCATAATTGTGGACAGAATTACAAAATGTAAATGACTTGTTTATTTTTTAAATGAAGTTATGATTTAGTCACAAAGAGTAACAAAAACTTACAGTTTCTGGGCTATCACATTTAAAGACATGGCAATGAAAAATTGAAGTTTCTGCTGTCTCTCCGTGACTGCAGGCAAATGCAAAGCATTCTTTTTCAGTCGTTTCTGGTCTACCACGTGCACAAAACAAAATACAATGGATTAAGAAGCTGGCTATTTCATTTGAACCATCTGAATCTAATAAACTGAAATAAGAAAAAGAATATAATACAAATAAGTAATTAGTGTAAACATATATACCTCTAAAAAAGCTTTTAAATTCATATAAATATTTCAATTCTTTATGATATTAATACTAAAACTAACAAACTGCTAGATTTCAGATGTGCCAAAAATAAATGCTGAATTGAATACTAGTAAATTTTAATGCCAGTTTGAAATGTCTCAGCTGCATACAGAACACACTTCAAAGTAAAATAACATTACAACAGCTATCAGCATTAAATATGCATTTAAATGAAAGATACAAGGAAATTAGATTTGCCGCACCTAAAATCTGCAATCTAATTGGAATCTTAGGTTTAATTTTTAATTTCATAACAAAATATTTCATCTAATTTCAACTGTAATTATAAACAACATTCAAAATTAAGTGAAATTTTGGTCATTAAAATAAATGGATGGCACAAGCAATTCAGCTCTGTCACAACTATAACCAGTCATTTGGATGATGTGGTATATTTCATGGCAAATTTCATAATACAAAAATTCATTGTTTTTGGTTATTATTTTTAATGGCTTGCTCATTAAAAGTAGTATTGAAAACTTAGATATGAATAACTTAAATACTATAACCTTTATGGACAATTAAAAAAAATAGATATAGGGTGATTCTAAATTGTTTTTACAAATTAAGAGGGTTGATAGTACTCATCCAGAGGAGCAATAATTACCATAGAACGTAGGATCGCATTCCATTCTGAGAGGCAGAAAAGAGGAATATTAGAATTCCAACCCGAACTTACAACAGTATTGGGAGAGTGAATGCACGAGACCAAAAGTTGCACAATCAGTTTAGTGAAAACTCACAGAGAGTGCACAAAATAGATAAAACCAAAAACATGTCATTCGAGAGTTAATTCAAGCTAAGACTTTAATGGCAAACACTCAAACTCACATCTTTGGTTCATAAGGTCTCAACCTTGCAAATGATTGCAACAAGTTAATTATCTAATCAAGGGCTGAATATTATCAAATAACTCATCTTCTGCTGTATGACGAGATGAGAATGAAAAGTTTATATAGTTTTCCGGCTGTCAGAACTTCATATCCACAGAAGGGCTCTTCAAGTAGAATGAGTGTAGCAAAGTAAGTCCAGGAGGACAGGATAGAAGATGGAGAAAGAGAAAAAAATTGCTACCTTGATAGTATCCAACCTACCTCGAGTTGGACTTAGTTCTCTAACAACTTTTCCTCTTTTGAATTCTGTTAATTACTCATTTCTCACATTTTGCAAAGATTTATGCTTCCCAAGTAAAATCAATTCAATGTACAGGGCTAACAAGAAATAAGTTTTCCACTTCAGAGGGTATTGGTTTAAATGAGACAAAATTTGAACTACAGATAATTCAAATGATGCTCTTGACACTTATTAAATAAAAAATTTAGTATAAAAATCCACCGTTAGGTGGTGCTAATATAAATGATATTTATTTGCATAGATTGAAAATGTGAAACATCATTTGTGTTATGATGCATGCTTATTAAAATTATTCTTGGGATAAAAAAGAAGGCAGTTTCTCTACGAGCATTAGTTATTTCTCTGCACATCATGTCTAAGTTGCAAGAAAAAGTGCTACTGGTAAAATAGTTCTACCACAACCAGCAAAACTCCTGTGCAGCTGTAAAAGAATTCCATCCTATAAAGCACATATGGTGATAAAGAAAGTTGAAACACCTGGGTAACTTGCCATTTTTCCAGGAAGAGGACAAAAGCAAATCCTGTCTTCTTATGGTATAAAAATGTGGCTACTGCAGTCACTAAAGCCAGCAGTCAGTTATTGCATGGTAGTGTAATTATGGCAGTTGTTTCCCGTGTATTAGATATGCAGCCTTCCTCTATATGAAAAATCTTACGAAGGATTTTGAATTTTCATTCCTACAAAATCAAGCTTGTGCACCTATTGCAAGACAGGAACTTGGAGGTTCGTAGAACTTTTGCACTTTAGTTCCTTGCTCGAATGGCTCACTTGACCATGGAACATTCCACAGATTGATGAAGCTCACTTTTTCCTCAATGGGCAAAATAAGACCCACAAGTGGTAAGACCCATTCAGGCATACGAAAACCCTCATGCTATCTAGGAACAATGTTTGCATTCCTAGTGGTTCTACGGTTACTTTTACCATTGGACCGTATTTTTTTAAAGAGAAACTGGAAGTGGAATTCAAACCTGTTCCATAACAGGATGATATCATGATATGCTGATGGATTTTGTAATCCCACAATTTCAACAGTGTAGATAGATGCCTTCAAGACATCATTTTCATGCAGGATGACACATCTCCTCATTTTGATTATCTTGTAAGGTAATTGCTAAGATAGCATTTCTCAGAAGAACAGGTTAACATCCAGCATTTTCCACTAGCATGGCCTCCTCATTCACCAGATATCACCCCCATGACCTTAGGTTATAGGGTTACCTGAAAGAAAATATCTACCAAGAAATGACAGGCTTCCAGGACATGTTCTTGATATTTCGGCAGCTTCATTCCAGTCAGCTATGAAAAACATGGTTCTGCAATTAATGTGCATTGCTGAACATAAAAAGAAACACATTAAGCAATTATAATGCTACTTTTTTATATTAAACACATAAAGCACATTAAATGTTCTATATGCATTACAGTATCTGCTATCAGAAGATTTCTGGACTAAAAATTTTTATTTAATAAATGTCAAGCACATCATTTGAATAACCTGTAGTTCAAATTTTATCTCATTTGGACCATTAGAACACATTCTACAGCCCACTGAAGTGGAAATTTATTTCTTGCTAACCCTGTACTTATGCACTCTTTGTGACCTATTTTTCACTCTTTTATATTTATTGTTATCAATACTGCAAGCACTACTATCCGTCAATATTGCAAGCACTACCTATTCACATACTGCAACTAAATTTAATCATATTCTATGTGATAAAGAACCCAAAATCTGCCAAATTTCTGGTCAGTCCAGTAATTGTGGTTTCATCAAACTGCAGTACAGAATAATAACCTTTGGAATAATACACAAGTATTTAAAATTTTATTTACATATAGCACTTACATGACTGATCCCTCTGAATGACTAGGAACTGAGAGAGTTATTTCTATGGCCTGCTCCAATGCTTGTTCATTAAGAATAGCCATATTCCTCTGAATTTCTTTTTCACTTCTTGGAGCATTTATTACAGCACATCCTAAATATGTAATGTGTGGAAAAAGTGAACAATCTGTTTCAGCAAACTGGAGAGATGAAGATCGGGAAAGACTAACTAAAAAAAAAGAAATAGCAAACATATTTGCACATTCTATTATTCTATTTTACAGAAAATGAAGATAAATTTGAATTGCATTTGCACTAAAACTTTTAGTTATGTTGCATAAAACGATCCTAAAACTTTTAATAATGTTGGAAAAAATCCAGAAAAACATATTTCACTGAAATAAGTACTATTTAATACATGAATATTTTGAGTTAAACAGGGTTCGTACACATTTCTACACACGGAAATTAAGTACTTTTAAGGACTTTTAAGGACCATTAATGAAAAAAATTAAGGACCTATGAGCAAATGGGAACAGTAAATTCAATTAAAAATATTATATCTGTGCCTGAATGTGAATAGGATGCATTATTATTAAACATAACTTAATTGACACAATTATTAATACGTTTGAGAATAAAATTAATTTTATGAAATTTATCAAGTAGCATTTAATATTTTACACTCATAATAACTGGACATATTTGAAAGAAGATAAGTGATATTTTAGTTACGTTTTACTAACAGTTAGCTTTTTTTTTTTTTAATGTCTCATTTTGTCACATATTTGCTCAGTCTAGAGGTTTAGTAAATAGCAAGCAGATTTTATGTCAAGCATTATAGGTTAAAATGAGCATTAAAATCATAATCAGCATGATTCATTACAAAAGACTGGCTGTTGTCACCACTCCTGCTTGTCTATAGAGAAACCTGCTGATCAGAACAAACCTGAAAGGCCTGATGTAGGCACAGTTAAGCAAGTCTTGAAAGTTAACTGACCTCTGTCTGACGCTGTTAGTGTCGTAGCTTCATGTAGAGTTCCAGGGGTTGTAACTCAGTTAATATACTTTAAGGTTAAGCCACTAAAGCATTAGTGGTGATAAGTTGTTTTGCATTAAGTCTTACTAGATGCAAAGAATAAGTTTCACATGAAATTTGATATTTTTGTATTTTATCTTGTGACCACAGTAAAAGTTAACACGTTGAGCCCGGCGCCGAATTTGCTGTGCTTTCCGTTCAGCCGGCAGCGAGCGATCAAGTGGTGCAATATTGCTGACTTAAAAATTATTCATAAATTATACAAAAAGGAAGGAGATGCACATTAAGTCTAAAAGTATTGTTCGAAATGTTATGATGACTATTCAAAACTATTTGGATGCAAGATAGCCAAAAAATGTTACCAAAATAGTTGTTTCGTATTGTAATATATGTAAAGCTAAGCCGCATTTTTGTTTAGACTGATTCAATAAATTTCATTAAAACTACATTTGATCACATTTCATTGAGACTATACTTATTTGTTAACTTTAATACTGTCGTCCCGTGGACCGACGCCAGCCAAACGAAAATTCCATTACCTGTCCCCAGGGACCGATGCCAGGCTCAGTTTGTTAACGAAAGGCAGTAACTTCCTTTAATAGAGAGAGATAATTTTTAAGGGAATGCTTTTAGTTATAATTAAATTAGGTATTAGATAACCTTAGTCATTATGGATTTACATGGCCTCTATTAAATTAAATTTATTTTTTAATAATATTTGTAAAAAAAAAAACCCTATTAATATCACAATCTCATAAAATTTCACAGTTTAAAATACATGCAATTTATAACATTGATTTTTAAACAATATTAGGATAATTACACATTAAAAACTACAAAACATAAAACTCAACAAAATAATTATGCCTCTTTTTAATTTGAAGGCCTGCCCAGACATTTTGGCTAATTTATATAGATTTCATTCTCCTTAAGCATGTTTTCTAACAATTAGAAATTTGTCTCAATACGCAAAACAGTGTTCTTAGTTTCTGCGTGTTCTATCTCCTAACCGCCAACCTCTCCACAATGTGCTACCTACGAGAGTTTACTTGATCTGGTAAAAGTTAAATAGTCCTCCCCCCCTCTCCCTCCGACAGACGTGAAACAAATTATCACTATGCCTGAAAGTAACTATAAATCAGATAATAAATTTAAATAAAGGTTTAAATAAGCTTCTTATTCAAAAAGAACTCGGAACATATAGGCATGTTCTTATGCTAACAAAATAAAATACAGTTTGTGGTGATATAATTAAACAAGAAGAGTGAAATTCAAACTAAAAATATGGACTGGTGTTCAAAAATTGTACAATTTAATTTCAATTTAATCTGGTTCAGTAACTCTATGATCACAATAAACTCAAATGTCAGCAGCAGTAATGGAAAGACTAATAATTACAAATCATCAGAGCTAACAGGAACTAATGCAGGGAGCAAGTGGAGTTCAGAAACACTCGTCTTAAACTCCAAAAACCTCAGTTTAAAAACTGTCTAAGTGATTTGCATTCTGATAAGGAAATAGAAATAGGAAATTATAGTAAAGGCTGAAACTGTAAACAACTGGGTAATTTACATAATAATAACTGTACATATCTTTGAAGAATAATTTTCTTTCTCTTTACATATTTAGTTTCTTTTTTCAACATGTTTCCTTTTCACTTTAAATTTTTTAGATTTAATTAGACTTCTGTTATTCTAAAAGACTAAATGCATTTAGAATGTATGGAAAAAGCTGCGAATTTTATTTCTTTAGTAATACAAACATTCAGAAGAAATATGAAATACATATGGTAAGGTCTGGTAACAGAGCTGGTGTGGCATAATTTTTAGAATTTTGGGACACACCGAGCAAAAACAATCTAGAAATGGCAAAACTGTTAGAATTTAGAGCAGGCATTGAAAGCAGAATTTACAAAGGCACCAGGCATCAGAATTTAGGATCCACAGAGACTGCATCAGGTGGCAAAATGCCTAGCGACAGCTCTGTGTATGACGCATTGAGACATTATAGATGAATCTTTTGAATTGTCAGTTTTCAATTTCTTTATTAATAAAAAAATTCCTTTCTATAATGCCTGTTCATATGATAAGATTAGAAGTACTTTTGATATTTTCCATTCTTGTATCTAGTGAAAAGTAGAGAAAATAAAAGGAAGATAAAAATCTTAAGCGATTCTAAAAATCAGAAGTAAAACATTAAACTATTATGTTTTCATTGTTCTTCTAGATGTTCTCCAAAATGTAAGAAACTGTGCGTTACTACCATGGAGACATTTTTCTGGAACTTTCAGAATCGTGGGTCTATAAATTTGCATTGAAATCTTTCTAAACTTTCCAAGCTTCAATGTCTAAAATCCTAAAGAAAAATTACCCCTACCAATTCTGTAACAGCAAAATTCCAGAAATGTTTTTATAAAAAATCTGAGGAAAAAAGTGTGAAATTAATTTTATAGAGAAAACTGATGCATATTCTGAGAATTCTGATCATTCTGAGAAATGGGATAAATTCTTACCATGAAAAAATTAAAAAGACATTTTTAATTAATCACACAGCAATTTTGCTTTTGCTAAAAACTGTTTCGTAAACTTCATGCTTTATAGCATTATTACTTGCTTATTTTTCAGATTCAAAAAATTGTATAATATGTGGCCAAAATGGAACTTTATAATATGACAGTGAAAAATAAAAATGCTTTTTTTAATGTTATTTCTTAAATATAATTCCAATATATTACCATTATTTTAATGAAATTTATCAATGTTAGAATGTTCTAAAAATACTGTCAAAAAATTCCCAGATCTTGGAATTAAAAATTTTCGATAGAAACCGATCTTAAAATCGCCAAGTTTAGAACCATTTAATAAAAGAACTCACATTCCCAAAAGCGGAAAGTTGTTTGAGAGCTCTTCATTACAAAAAATGAAATAATTTTGAAATGCTTATGTTTCACTTCTTGCTCAGAAACTCGAGTATTCCACCATTATTTATATTACAAATAGGAACAAATTATAACTCATGAACCCATTAAAAAAATAGCCATATTTGTGAGTGAATCACCAAAAATATTCCTGCAAAATGCTAATTCACACCCAAAATGGCAGTCGTAAAAACAGACAGAAATTTCAGATGATTAAAATTAAGGACCTTCTGCCGATTTTAGCCAAATTTAAGGACTTTTAAGGACAAAAAATCGATTCCAAAAAACTTAAGGACTTCTAAGGACTTTTAAGGACCGTACGAACCCTGGTTAAAGCAATGATATAGCTGTCTCATTTTAATATTTTAACTGCATAATGAATGACATTAAAAATTTTAAAAAGGCATTAAAAATTTATACATTCCAAGATTTACCAATACGTTTATTTTATAAACAAAGCACATAATATCTACACAGACCATAAATCAGTATTTGCAAAGTTTCAGATCTTGCTGTTTTAAGCAATCTTGGATTTCAAATTTCTAATTTAGCAAAATACAGGTAATAATTAACACGTTGACTGCTGTGGGGGGGTTACCGGTGGTCAGCACTCAACTTGGCTACAGCACTGTGAGGACCACCGGTGACCAACAAAGCGACCAATAGTAAAAAAACATGATTAGAGAAAATATCGGTAATGACAAATTTTTAAATAATACCATGTTACTATAGTGGTTTGAAGAATAATAAACTGCAAAAATTTAAATAATAAATCACAAAAATCGTCTACAGTGCCTTGGGAGTTACTGCCGATACCCACCACAAAAAATGTATTACCATCTTCCAGACATGCTTGATTGGTGAAAGGTCTGTTAAACTTGCTGGCCATGGAAGAGTATCAACCACACGGAGACAGTTTAGAAGTATGCAAGCAGCATGTGGCCTAGCATTATCTTGTTGGAAAATGGCCCAAGGATAACGTGCCATGAAGGGTAATGCAACCGGCTGCATCATCAACATATTGTTGAACTGTTAAAGATGTACGGAGGATGACTAAAGACGACCTGCTGTCATAGAAAATAGCGGCCCCACACCATCACACCAGGTTTATGTCTGTATGCCTTTGTAAAACAAATCTAGAAATGGCAAAACTTTTAGAATTTAGAGCAGGCATTGAAAGCAGAATTTACAAAGGCACCAGGCATCAGAATTTAGGATCCACAGAGACTGCATCAGGTGGCAAAATGCCTAGCGACAGCTCTGTGTATGACGCATTGAGACATTATAGATGAATCTTTTGAATTGTCAGTTTTCAATTTCTTTATTAATAAAAAAATTCCTTTCTATAATGCCTGTTCATATGATAAGATTAGAAGTACTTTTGATATTTTCCATTCTTGTATCTAGTGAAAAGTAGAGAAAATAAAAGGAAGATAAAAATCTTAAGCGATTCTAAAAATCAGAAGTAAAACATTCAACTATTATGTTTTCATTGTTCTTCTAGATGTTCTCCAAAATGTAAGAAACTGTGCGTTACTACCATGGAGACATTTTTCTGGAACTTTCAGAATCGTGGGTCTATAAATTTGCCTTGAAATCTTTCTAAACTTTTGGGACTGATTGGGACTGCTGGCCCCCGTCCTCGCCAGACACAAACACGGTGGTCATCTGCTTCAAGATTGAAGCCGGAATCATCGCTGAACACTATACATTGATAGCAACCATGATGATCGTCTGCGACACCACTCTAGACAACATCGTGTGTTGTGGGGTCTGTAAGCATAACCCCAACTCAGACAAGCACTGTGAGATGTTGGACGGTACCACGGAAGGTGTAGACGTGGCTGTAGTGCGTTCAATAGTCGACAATGATACCGCTGGGGTGGTTCGGGCCTGGCGAACAATCATCCTATCTTGCCTCGCATTTTTGCACACTGGCCTTTCAGAGCCTTCATTTCGTTGGCAATTTCCTTATAGTAACCATTGCTGCCAACAACTCTGCACAGAAGTGTCTGACCGCTGCAGGTGGCAGCCTATTGCTCGGTATGGCAATTCAGCTTCACGCAACCCTACAATGCGATCACGATCAAAGTCATTTAGTTGTCCGTAAGGTTTTCGATATCATCCTAATGGCATCTTCATTTGCTTCTTTACGGAACTACAATGGCAGCAACAAAAAAAGATACATATTTCGCCTCTGTTACCTGTTTTATGCTTTGAAAATTGCACACTAGAAACACGCGCTGTGATCGCAATTCCTGAAACTTTGATCATTTGCCTGTTCAACCAAGATGTTTTTGCATACTGAATTTCATCATGATTGCAAAAGTCCTTCTTGGTGCTTCGATTTTTTTGCAAAAGAGTGTATTTCAACATAATATACATTGCATAATAAAAAATCTATGTTGGTGCCATGGGCAAACTATGTAAAATGCACCCAGCAGTCAATGTGTTAAAGAACCCTATTTCAAAGCTGCCTACAAGTGCAACCACTGATCAGAAACCTGTGAAATTTTGTGGTGGGCTTAATGAAGGGATGAGAATGCCTTTCAGGGGGGGGATAGTTACAAATAGTGTTACCAGAGGATGTTTTACTTTGAAAACCTGTAGTAGAATGTTATTCTTTTGCCGATGTCATGTAACGGTAGTTAAAAAAACTTAGAAACCTTCGTGGACACTTCATTTTCATTGTGCTTGTTGCTCACAATGACGGTAAGTTTATGAGATTGTGTTTGTGACCAACATTTAAAATTGAGAAGTAAATGCACCACACAGAATGTTTCCCCTCTAGAAGCCAGAGAAAAATTATTAGATATAAATCGATTTAGTAATTTAACTAAATTAAAGTAAATGCATCATACAGAATGTCTCCCCTCTAGAATCCAAAGAAAAGTTATTAGACATACATCAATTTAGTAATTTAACTAAATTATCTTACATTCTAAGATATGTATTCAATGCTAGAAATTCTGCTAAGCGAAAGGAAGCACTTCATGCCAAGGAATTCTTGGATTCGGGATGCCAAAGCACAATTTTAAGGTTCTGAAATACTGAATTTGACAAGTAATCTTGAAGCTGATTCCAGTATTTATACTTTAACACCCTTTTTGGACTCAACACAAAGTAAAAAATGAGAGAGTTAAGCATGGTTGCGTTACCATGACTTTAGCGTAAGTACGAAAAATACTGGATTCCTAAGGGTCAATAAATGATAAACAGAGTTATCAAAAAATATTTGATACGTAAAAAGTATGCTGTGAAACCAGTGGCCCAGATAACAGCTCCACTTCCCAAAGATCGATTTTCAGATATGTTTCCATTTATCATCTCCAGAGTTTATTTTGTGGGCCCTATTTACATAAAGGGTTCAAGAAACTGGAAAATCTTAATCACATTATTCACACGTGCAGTAACAAGGGCACTTCACTTAGAACCTATGACATAACTCTTGGCAGGGGGGATAAAAAATTAAATGGCCTTTAAAATATCTGTTGCCAAAAGAGGAAATTGCTATGTAATTTATTTTAATAATGTTAAAAAGTCATTTAAGAAAGCCAATTTAAGCTACAACACTTTTAGAAAATTTTAAAGCATTCTACATTTTAAAATTTCATTGCCACTCAAGGTATTCTTGGAAATTCATGGTTGAACGAGCCCCGCAGTGGGGAGGTTTCTATAAGCATCTCATAAATTCTGTAAAAGTTCTGCTGAGGAAAATACTTGGAACAGTACTCCTCACATTTGAAGAACTAACAACAGTATGGCAGAATAGAAATTATTTTGAATATGAGAACTTTGGTGTATGTAAACAATGACATAAATGAACCCAAACCACTAACAACATTCCACTTTCTTAATTTTGAGAAAAAGATCTAAAATATCACATGAAATGTCAATAGAATTTTATGTTTTTATTCTACTTGCATTTATGACCAAAAAACCACAGAACTTTCTAAATGACATAATAAGAGCCATTTCCACTGGGGTTTACCGGAGCTATTAGAGTCAGTTCCATGTGTTGACTAGCTTCCGCTATGCCTGCACAGTTCAGATTTTTCAACTTGCTGCCCTATGGGAAAAACTGGTTTTGAAGATGAGTTGGATATATCAGTTGTCTCTGTTAGCTCAGATAACTGTTAAACACCAGGCGTCTCCATCTTCCATCACCTGTTAGCTCAGATAAACCCCAGTGGGAATGGCCCTATAGATGTTGCATGTGACCATAATACTCTCCGACAGACACTGAAATTAAGACACAATAACACGCCGAATAAATACTGATTCAGAAGTCAAACAACAAAAATCAGCGTTAATTCACAAAATTTTCACAGGACTAGTTTCGATGGTTTTACCGAACCATCATCTTCAGCTGCAAAACCGCAAATGATCACCGCAAACCGCAAATCATTTGCGGTTTTGCAGCTGAAGATGATGGTTCGGTAAAACCATCGAAACTAGTCCTGTGAAAATTTTGTGAATTAACGCTGATTTTTGTTGTTTGACTTCTGAATCAGACACTGAAATGTTAGACCAACAGACACTGCACAGAAAGGACATGATTGTTGAAGCACATTTATCTACAAAACGGCAAAAATTTTAGGGGGAGTAAGGCACACAAAATCAGCCAATATGATGGCATAAATGAAAGATGGTGTTTTTTAAAGCACAGCAGAAGACAAAAGACAAAACTGACTGCTACGAATACACTGATATTGAAAGCATAGTGACCCAAATGCATAAGCAATCATTATCCAATATAACATCCAAAATGACTATTCATCTGCAGGATTCCATTTCAACCTAAAGTGTTAAAAGGTAATAACTATGAACATTTAAGGAACAATGGCTAATCTGTAAACTATTGGTAACATCATGTAATGTTTTTAAGTGAATTAATAAGAGCTTACAGAAGTGGGCCCCACAGCAAAGGGAAAAAAATAATAATAATAATAATAATAATAATCTGGTCTGATGAATCAGCACCCTATTTAAAAACTACCAGATGGGTTTATGTCTGGAGATAGACTCAGAACTGTTTACATCTACTTGTCGGTTGCCCACTATGAAGCATGAAGGTAGCTCTTTGTAGAAATGGAGTGCAGTAGCTTGGCCTGGTCTTGGCCCACTTGTTAACACTGCACAGACAGATCAAAGACATTCAGTATCGTAGTAGATAATGTCCATTCTTTTGTCTACACTTTTTCCTGGAGAGTGGCTAGTTTTTCAAGATGACAACGCTCCTATCTGGAATGGCATGTTTAAACATGGTTCAAAGAGTATGATGATAAAATAGGACACAGAGCCTGGTCTCCTTACTTTTAGTATTTGGAATCAAACTTCATGCTTGAATTTCACTTTCAAATACATTTTTAGGATTAGAGACTGCGGTACAGGAGGAATAGCTTCATATTTCCTTAAATGTTATGCACTTAATATATTCTCCCACGTCATACAGAATGTCTACTTCAGCAAAAAAGTGGTCCAACCTCCTATTAATGAAGATTTTCCGTTATTTTATATGTATTTATAGTGTTTTCCATGGGTATATTTTTCATTTTAAGCTGTACATATTAAAAAAATATGGTTTCCTAAAGGGTATTTTAAGGAAGAAAATATTTCACAGAGTCAATATGGTAATACTTTTTTCCAATTAAAATTAATCCATTAAGTAAATGCAGAGTATGATTTCCTAAATGACAATTTGATGTTTATAAGCATGCATCATATGAAAGCAGAATAAAAAATTAATAGGATAGTCATAGAAGTAAATGTTAATAATAAAATTAACATTTACTTCTATGACACTACAGTGAAATTTTTATATAAATATTTTATGGTTAACAACATATGTAGTGCAAATGAAATACACAGATAAATACATACTTTCATCTAAAGAACTTAAAGATTGTGTGATTCCTATATTTGTGCTTGTGACTGCTGACTCTGGAGATTTTATACCTTCACTTCCAGATTTACAAATAGCAGAATCAACTTGAGTTGCTTGTTCAGGGGTTTGTGGAATGAGAAGAGCTAAAGGATGATCTGTAACTAGCTCTCCTTTTAACTGCTTTTCAATACGATTGCTCTTCTCAATGCCCTTTTGGTCCTTGTCAGGAATACTAACATTAGAATTCTAGAATAAAAATGCAAATTAAAAGAGTAAAACAAAACATCCTCATCACATAAGTAATAATCATATAAATAAATTTTTGCAAACAGATAATATATTGATTGTCACAACTCAATGTTTAATGAGCCTCTAATCCCCTAAAAAAACATGGAGAGAAGTAAATACAGGTGATGGTGAAAATATCTGATTTTAATAAAAGTTTCCCACAATATCGCCTGTGCAAACAGTTAGCATTAGCGTGTTTAATTATATTCTGTCAAACGATTTCTGGCATTTGAAAGAAAGAGACTTGCTTCAGAACACTGTTTCATGAAATTTGTAAAAAAAAAAAAAAAAAAAAAATATCGTTAAGTACAAGGTATCTGAAATGGAACTGTCACGCTACCAGATTAGAACCATCATTTACTTCTAGTTCTGTTGCAAAAACCAGCTACAGAATGTCACCAAATCATATGCACAACTTTAGGTACTAATGTTGTATCATATGAAACTGTCAAGATTTTGTACTGAAAGTTAAAAAATAAGGACTATGGCATTCAAGAAACAGAGTGCTCTGGCTGGCTAGCTGATGCTGATGAGGTCCGCCTGTGAGAACTTGTGAAAGAAGATCAGTATGCAACCACTTGAGAGCTTGCTAAGGTTTTAGACATTAGTGCCATGTCAATTAGTTGCGCTATGCATCACATACACTTGACGTACAAGTTCATGAGCAGACTCAAGCAGATAGAGACAGACATGTTCAGGCCTGCACTAATCTATTAAAATATCAATGCACAGACAAAATTCTGAACCAAATTGTCACTTGTGATGAAAAGTGGATTTCAACAACGCAGGGCAAAAAGGGGGTTGGTTTACACCTGGTGAGCCCATAAGCAGTGTCTCAAAATGCAATTTGACTGACAAAAAGATCATGTTTCGTATCTGGTAGGATTACCATGGTATTATCCAGAAAGAGTATCTGGAAAAAGGTGACAGGTGAGAGCAGGGTCCGGACACCCAGGAGGCTTTCACTAAATGCAAAACTCTTGACAGTAAGGTGTACAGCGAAATGCTAGTCGGTGTTGATGCTGATATAATGAAAACATGGCAAATTGAGTTCCGGCACAAAAGGTAATGTCCCATCAAGATAATGCAAGACCACATGTGTCTGCATTCAGTGGTTGGACTCTGTACAGACTCAAATGGGATCTTTTGCCACACCTACCATATAGCCCCAACATCGCTTCTTTTTTGTGATACCTAAAAAGTTGCTAAAAAATGCGATATAAGATGACTGAAAAGTACATTTTCCCTCTCAGTTAAACAATTTTTTTTTTTTTTTTTTTTTTTTAATTTCAGCACTTTCTGCCTAATTCCACCTACATTTTCCCCTCTTCTTTCTCATACATACATCTTGAATACAAATTTTTCATTCTGGGTTTTATTTGTCATATTCAGTACTTCTGGGAAAAATTTGTTCGATTTTATTCTTTGTGCTAACAGAAATTAAATCATGTAGCTGACACACCTGATACAGTTATCTCCAAACAAATTTCCTACTCGCATAATCACGATTTTTAGTTATTAACATTACATTTAAGAAATATACATTCTAAGCAATGCATAATTCCACTGTATGAAAATTAGCACATTCATAATTCTTCAATATGCCATTAAGAAATAAAAAGAAAGGCAATGACAGTCGTTAGAGTGATGAAATAAGCATACTTTTTGTTTCCCCAAATTACCTTACTAAAAGGATAGCTTTCGTTTCCCTGTTTCTCAAATCCCCAGATCTTTGACTAAATATGTGGGGAGAAGTGTGAGGAAGAAAGCTAAGAAACAAATCAATGGAGAACATGTGAAAACACACGAAAGAAGCAGCAGCTAAGAGACAAACGGTATGATTATACATGCAATATTACTACATAACCGCAGTAATATGACAGACATTTATAAACAACAGATAATATGACAGACATTTATAAGCAAACGAAAACCACTTATATCAGATAATATGACAGACATTTATGAGCAAATGAAAACCACTTATATCAGATAATATGTATGAACATTAACACCCAAATGTACAATATCTTTTTCAGGTACTAGTCCGTTTTGAGGATCGTAAAAAATCGCCACACTATTGTTGATGCCAGTGCTGCCAAAAATAATTACGGCAACCCTAAGGCAAGAAAGGAAGTATAATAGTAAATAACTATCTAAGATTATTGTTTTAATTTAGATGAAAGGTTAATTTCATATAATACTTTTTATTATTATAATTTATATAAAAAAGGCTAAACATAACTGAATGGAAGCATAAGAGTAAATAACTATTTCAGATCATTATTATAATTTATATAAAAAATTCTAAACATAATTGAATGGATTCCTGCATTGTTATTTCGCTACCGAGTTACTGCTAAAGAATAATTTCATCGTTCAAACATAATTTTATATAATGAATGATATCTTTTCTTTGAAAAAATTCTATTGCAGACTTTTCATCATAGGCAATTCCCAAATTGTTAAATCCATAGGATATCAAAAAAGGATTTAAATATTAAACTAGTATTTCAATGGCATCTTAAGAAATATAGAACTATCTAAATTTACGTAATTTGAAACGCTAGATTTGGTGCACTGTTGAATGGGCTTGTTTGCTAGATTTGGCACTTTTGAGCATACATTTTTGCTGCAATTTTTTTACGGTCCTCAAAACGGAATAGAACCCTTTTTCACATAGCCTATTATTGAAATCAAAACCTTAAACATTTAAATGCATTGGTAATACAGAATTTGCAATGCAGATAGATATATTATAAATTTAATGTACAAAATAGCATTGAGAATGACTAGTGAAGAAATTGGATATCTCTTCAAGATCATAAAAAGGGCATCTAATAAAGACGGCAATAAATGGTGTTACTGATGAAACATTACAGATATATATATATATTAAAAAATGATACATAAAAATGCAAAATGGTACTGTTTGATTATCTGCACTCCTAATTAAATATTGTCAATTCAGTGATATTGTAAATTGGCGGAAAATACTGGTTTGGTTAATTTTACGGTTCACAGATATTGCCCCATTCATAAAATAATAATAATAAATAGTATTTTAAAAGAAATAAGAAATTTTATAACAAAAAGAAATGTCTGCAAGGCTCATATTTACTTTCATATAACATGTGAATACTGCTTAGTGAAATGATATTTCTTAGAAAAATATTACTGTTATGAAAGAAGGAATTAATACCTTTGTTAATTACTTAATTAGCTGATGCCAACCCACATAAAAATTTCTGAACTTTGAATCTAGAATCTAAATCTGATGCCCGATCTTAGAAACTAATTTATTCCAAAAAAATTTTTAACTACACTAAAGTGTTCATGCTTTTCTAGTATCCTGGCATTATAATCAAAATATATTTTAAATAATAATTTATTTCTAGAATTCTCAAGTTTAAATTAAAGCTATCTTCTTAATTTGTTAATATGTCTACTTTGAAAATACACGATTTATATGAAAATATCTATACACATCATTTGCCAAATACTAAAGATAGCATATTTCTGCATAAATATTAAATCATATTCCTTGAAATACAAAACACAAATACCTTAACCCAGCAGACAAGAATTATTAACACATATACAACAATAATTTGTATTTCAAAACATGTCAGTTCATATTCCACAATTAAATCTGACATTCCCAAACTAATATGCTTACAGCCACATATAGATAGTTTGAAACTGGCTGATATTTAATATTTACCCAGGTTCTTTCATAAAGCCCACGGCTTCCCTAAGGATTATGGATGCTATAACATAGTAGACCACTAATAAAAACCAAAGTTTAACATTTAAACCACTAATAAAAATAAAAATTCAGCATTTAAACACATAGATTAATATAAAGTCTACAAGAAAGTTCTGTCTGATAATGTTATTTGAAGTTTTGACACATACGCAGGTGTTTGTATGGCTGTCTCTATCACTGCATTTATAAACATCTCTAAATTAACTGAAAGAACAGTGTCTCATGTCATTATTAAGTGAGTTGAAGCATGTAAACATGGCTATGGATTAGGTTCATTTATGACAATCTATTTTCTACTAGCCAGACTACCACACACAGGTAATTCTTTGATATTTAAGTCAGTCTAAATTCTTTTCACTATTTATGTCAAAAAAGGATTACAATCCTAAACATATATAAATTATCAAATTACTGTATGAAATTTCCCTTCCCTTAAAATATCACTTTACAAATTATTTTCAAAGCATTCCATTAGCTAGAATACATATTATAATTAATTATCAAATTACTATAAGACATTACAGTTACTGAATTCCCTTTTTATAAAATACTTGAATTCATTTGAGCATATACAAGTCTGATCACTTAGTTAACCATTAATTTCAATAGTTGGCTTAAAAATCTTTTTAGACATTAAATACATTTTCCATCAATATTTATACTTTTAACATTAAATTACAATTAAAATAAATTAATAATAAAATAGATGTGTAAACAACAATAAAAGAAACTCGTGATAGGAGTCCATGATTAATACAGGCTTAAATGTTCTTGGCCTGAAAGCATGCCTTAGGCCTGTCAGAAATCCCTGAATGTAAGAATGCAATTGCTCACTGCTATATTAAAATTTTGCACACAATATTAAATTCTTGTGCTAAATTTTTCCATCTCATACATAACTTTTGAAGAAAAGGCAATGTGGAGATACCAGAGTCAAAAGATGTGCCTAACAATTGAATCTTAAAGCATCGAGACCAGGTTGACTTATTTCTCTCTTTAGTGAGAGCCTTTCTCTTATTAACTACCCACTTAGCACTTTCCTTCCAAGCGACAAAGCAAACTGGGCTATTTTGAGTTTTTCTCCCAATTTAAGCTATGTTCCAATCACTTTCCACATTTTAAGCCATACCACCACAGCTTTTCTTAAAGCTTTTGGGTTGCAGAGAGCTTTCTCCATTTCTTATTTCAGAGCCAAAACCCAAAACAAATCTGATTCTTTCTGTCCTTGCAACTCTTGAAGAAAACTGTAACTTCACCTCTTATTAATAATTGGTTTCTTTTACAAAACTAAAATTCTCCCTTAAACAATAACATAGTTTTAACCAACCAAAGCAAGCAATAAAGGTACTTATCCTGGTCAACCGTAAAAGTTTGCTACTATTGAGTCATGAAAGTTAGCAGAGCTTCCATCACAGTTATGCTAATCATTCCTGTGCACTGAGCCATACATTTTTAATTTATTAATAAAACATTTGTCAGTCTCTCTGCACAATCCCCAAAATGGCCCACTGCTGTAGTAATGTTCAACCAGATTTGTTTTTCACTCTGCAAATAAGTTTTTCTGATTTCTACTAAATAAGGTTTTCTGATTTCTACCATTTTGTTAGGCTCTCTGACTTTACAGGAAGCTAAGAACACTAAGAGTAAAAATTTCTTGAAGGTGATTGTTTCAATCTATCACTGTTTTGCCAACCATATCCAGCTATTTTCCACCTTGAATGGAAGTTAATTCTCTCAAACAACTGTAAATAAACTGCACCATTCAGAAGCAAGAAGTCACAAATGTGATTCTACAAGCCTCGAAGTCATTTTTTTCAAACCGCAAGGGAAAAACACTCAGATAATAGCTAATTCATATCTGTGTCTTTAAAAACAAAAGGCAGCTTACTGAGAATCTATTGAAGCTACATCAAAGGAGAGTGCAGACATTATGAGTGTGCTGTGACATCACATTTATCCACATCTGGCACAAAATCGTGCTGCTTGGGGACAGTTTCACAGTCGATGGGATAATACCTTAAGCAGCACAATAAATTACCTGATATTCACATACAGTGGGAATCTAATTCTATGGAAAGTTTAAAACATCTTGTTAGCATAAAAAACTAAGAACTTTTATCAAAAGCCACTAGCTGGTACTTAATTGATGGAAAAATTCTTTTCTCACAGCTATAGTTAAGAAATGCATCACATTGAAACTTTCGTTCTGACCAGTTCAAATACCTACAGAAGCCTAAACCTTAACTCCCTAATTTAATTGCTCATCAAGGTGGAAAAATTGTTTTCTCAAACAGTTAAAACTACGACTGTCTTTTGCTTAAAGACACTGGCCAAAGAAAATGTATCACATTTCATTTCCCCAAACCAGTTATTTGTTTAGATGCTTTTCCTTGCCTTTTCTTTAACCTTCAAGTTAAATTCTTGAGCTTTAAGAGCATTACCATCAGGATTAAACAATTAAAGATTATTAGAAGTCTACATTTTAAAATTCTTAAATATCAGCGATATTAAAATTACAGTCATTAACATAACACTGATGGTTAATATACAACATGCAGTTTCACAGGTATTCAAACACATAGCATGCTAGTGTCATGAGTATACAAAAAGCAAATAAAAAACATGGGAATTCCATTGCATGTTGAAACAGAGAGTATGTATAATCAGTGAGTAACTGTCAAAAAATTCATTTGTCACTTAAAAAGCTGAGAGAATCCGCTTAAAAACAAATTGAAATTTAGAAAAAAAAAAAGAAAAAGAAAAAGAAAAAAAAAAAGAGAGAATTTTTAAACTAACTAAATGAATTCTTATAAAATATCTGTATACTACATACACATATGTACTTTTTTAAATCATATTTACAACCTATAAACACTATTTGGTACTGACGTAGTATGTGGTTTATCATTTTTGCGATCCTGCTGACAGCAATAATACTCAAATATCCAAATCGTGTGAGCAGATTTTGAAACTTAAGATTCTACATAACATGCAGAATATCACATCATAAATGCTTCCATGTTATCTCGCAGAAGCATGGTGGAGATGTATTAATGAAAGTGGTGACTATTTTTTGATAAAGCTGCATGATAAAGCTGCATTTGTAGTGTATATGTCTAAAAGACTCATAAAAACAGCCATTTTAAGAACACCTGGGTTTGTTTTGCAACAATGCAAGGAAGTTAAATTTAATGGAATTAAAAATTTAACAAGTTATTAAATTAATCATTTCCATTTAAGTATCCTTAATTTATTTTCATATTTAAAACAGCATTTTAATAATCCTCGAATAACTAACCAACTTAAACAAGTAGATCATATACTACACTAAGAATTACTATTTCATATGCATTTTTAGATTAACCAGCCTTTCATTTATCCAACTTGAGAAGCAATCCTATAAAGACTAATTAATCATCAAACTCAAAATTTGCCAATGCACTATGTACTAAAATCATAAACATTCCAATTTTTATTTATTTATTTTTTTCAGAGGGTGGAAGCAGAAATAGTTTGATGCTTCAGAAGAGACATGAAGAGTGAAAAGGACTGCTCTTTAACATATTTATCATGCATAATTTTTATACATTGAAAAAAGAATAATTCAGAGTTCATACTGAAGTCTTACCTAATTACAAAATTTTCAGCTTATTTACACAATATAATAATTAAATTCAATTACCAATACAGATGGCATAATATTAGAACTTTTAGTAGGCATTTCAAGCACTTTTCGGTTTTTCTCATCTACTTTTGTATTCCCAGTTTCTGAACCACATACTATTTCAAACTCTTCACTGGTAGACAAGGATTCTGAACTCTGCTCTGCATCATCAGCCATGACAACTATTTAATAATAATAATCAGCAGTTTAAAAGTATAATATTAAAAAGTAAAAAACAAAAAATTAAGATAATTTTCTAAAATATTTTTAATCACATGTACATAATATATATATATAAGAAAAACTTTTTCCAATTAAAAAAAATGAGCTTGTTCCTAAAATTCTTTAAATACAAAAGTGTAGGAAAAAACAATTCACTTTTAAATATAATTAAAACATTAATTACATATTAAATGTATATATAGCATCTGCGAAGTAAAATAAGCCTTCAGCACCATTTTTGTTCAAACCTGTTAGAAATATGAAAAATACTTACAACAGATACTTTGAACTCTGAGTGTAAAAGTGTACAAATACTTACACAAGCTCATTCTCAGAACATATTTTGAACAAACTATTTTTTTATACCAAACCTGTTTCAAATGACATGTTTAAAAACAAGCAAGTTTTAGAAAGATGGTCAATAATATGTCACAAAAAAACCAATTCATTTTACTAATATTTATTAAATAATATCTGCAAGTAAAACTGAAAAAAAAAAGTGTCCAAAAACAAATATGACCCACTACATACACAGTTTTTCATAATCAAAATGCTAAACACCCACAGGGTTAAAGCAGTAAATATACAGCAAAATCAAATCTTACTGATATGAAAGCAATGTTATTATTTATATTAAAAACATATTCAAGAGCCTAATATTTTTTGTTATATTTTATATGGATTATTACAAATGTTATATATGAAACTTCCAAATAAATATTGTTAGTTACAAATTCACAAATTTATTGCAAGATGAAAATAAAATTCCCACATACTAAAACATTATGAAATATATATTAAATAATTTTAACAGTGAAAAATGTATTTTTCATATATATACATAAAAGTTTATTACACATATGTAAAAATAATACAACAACAATCCATTGAAATTACCTTACTCCCATTTATTTTGCAATAACATTAAGCAACTTTTTTACAGTCGGTGAAAATTTTATAAAACTAACTGCATGACACACTAGTTAAAATTAAATAAAACATTTAGCTTGTAAATGATGAATTATTTTTCACAGTTGATGGAAATTTTATACATTTGACAACACACATTAAAAAAAAAAAAAAAGAAGAGAGAGAGCTTATAAAATGATTTTTTTAAATACATTTATTGAGCACAAATTTTTTTTTAAAATTAAAACTGCATCCATGAAGATATGTGATTTAAGCAGCATGTAATTAGAGAATATTTCAGACAGTAGTATAGTAAATTTTTACTGTTACTTAAAGACTTGAACTGAATTGCAGTATGTCTGCTCCGAGATGCCCTATTATTAAATATGTTGATACAGCACTCATTTATGTCAAATGTGTTCGATTTTCAAAATACATCACAAAAATGATTAAATGTTACATTATTAAAGAATATAGAATGATTATAAATAAAAATATAAAATGATTAAATATTAACAAGTAGCTAGATGTCTATCTAAGCACTCGTTAAATAGTAGTGTAACTGTGAAGTTTTTATTTTACAAATGGCAAACATTAGCACATAAGGCATTAGTTCACGAGCTCTACTCTACTTTTTAACAATGTCCTAATACTGAGAAAGTGCAATACAACTACTTAAATGTTCAAAAATCATAGGCCGATTGGAGGCACACAAAATACTGTGAAGTAATTATGCTAAGAATCTAAGTGCTAAAAAGCAACAACAGAGTAAAAGCAAAAAATGTGTCGTCAGAAATATACATTTTCCAGTGCAAAATGATATAAAATACAACTGCACTTACAGATTACAAATGTTATGTAGTTGTCAAATACAAAGATTACAATTGATATGTAATTGTAATTACAATTACATAACAATTTTCAAATTAAAATCAGGAAACAAATTAGAAATATGCTTGAAAAGAGCACACATAAACAAGAAAACAGAGCTAAAAAACTTGATGCTTTGGCATGTTATGTTATTATCTCACAGTCTGATAGTCCATAAATGTTTGATTACCTATTTATTACTCTGTCAATTACTTAATTTATTTTTTGCTAAAATGAAGAAAAAACATAATATAGTAATTTCATTTAAAAGTGTCTATTAATGCCAATAACTGCTGAGAGCTAAAAAAAAAAAAAAAAAAAAAAAAAAAAAAAAAAAAAAAACCTGAAGAGATAATCTAAGAAAGTATAATTTAAAAAAAATCAGAACTTTTCCAATACACAAAAAATCCAGAGAAATCCAGTACATGTTACAAGGCAGTAAAATAACAGCAAAAGCATACTGTCTCAATTGTCATACTCGTGATTAAAAACAACATAAGAAAATTTTTGATAAAAGTGCCACATCACTGCACATGAGTATTTCAAATAATGAAGAACAGTATTATCTAAAGCAGTACTACTCAATCTGTAGTTCTTGAAGTCTGCCCTTATAATCATCCTAGATTTCAAAGCAGAAAAAAGTAAAATCCAAAGTGACTGTGTATTATAGAACATTATAGCTGAAAATCTCAAGATCTTGGAAATTACACATGGCAATCACCTAGCACTTTTTCCATAATACCCACATCTTATGAAATTTAATACTAGTTATCCTACTTAACACACTTCTTACCTTAGTTTTAGCAACAAAAAAGAGATTTAAACTACTAATCACCAGCATACTTCCCAATACAGATCAGCTATGCAAGAATCAACAGGCTCATCCATCTCATTAATTGTGAGTACCAACATTTATTTTATTTTTAGTTAATAAGGTTAAGATTATCAAAACTCTAAGAGCCTCGAGTTATTAAAAAAAATGCAAATTTTCTTCTACTGACTTAATCACCTAATAGTGATATAAAGTAAAAGAGTTTTAATCGTAATTTTAAAATGTAAATCGTGGTAGAAACATGCTAAATCGAATGAGACAAGAATAATGTTGTGCACAGAATATTGGAATTTTTTACGTGGGACTGTTAAGACATCTTGTTGTGTCCTTATTTCATGGCAATCAGCAACACCAAAATTATGTGAGTATGTGTCAGTACAGTGGAATCTCAAGTGTTTAATTTATTCCAGCATTGAGCTCGTATAGCAAATTTCTTGTATCTAGAAACAAAGTTCTCCATTGGAAATAATGGAAATCCAGTTAATCCATTCCGCACATTCCATAATTCCCTAAAAATATCAACATAAAAATAATTGGAACTACTCTTATATGCGCCCTCAGGTCGCTACAGAATCGCAGGTCCCCCGAGAGAAATTTGTCGCTACAGGTCGCTAAATGTAGCGACAAATTTCTCGCCAATCACACCGCCATATTACTACTTAAATTTGTTGTCTCATTTCGAACTTTTAGCCCAAAATACCTGCAAAAACCACGTTTTGAACACACAATTTAAGCTAAAAATCAAAAGAAAAAAAAAAAAGTTGATCGCAAAAACGTTCAGTTTCTAACCAAAAATATTCCACAAGAATCCATGTACGCAGTGATATGTTTTAACTTGAAGAAACTGCGTAATCTATGCAGCGAAAGAATCTTACGAACTACGCACACCTAGCTTAAAAAAAATTAACAACAATAAATTTCAAAGAATACCATGTACACAGCTTTCTGTTTAAACTTCACATCTATGAATTGCACAATCTAGACAACGAAGGAATCTACAAACTATGCACACCTTGCTTTAATAAATTAACATTACAACAATAAATTTCAAGAATACCCTGTACATAGCATTCTGTTTAAACTTTAAAAAACATCTACGAATTGCACAATCTAGGTATTTCGCACTAATCAACAAAATAAACTAAAATAAATTTCAAACAATTAAAAAAATAACAATAACGAGAGAAATTCATACTAAAAAAACAATGAAAATAACATTCTACTAAATAAGAACAAGAATAAAACAAGATGCACTTACCATAAATAAATGCTTCTTCGAACAGCAGAAATACCAATTTCAAACATCACCAAAACAATTTCACCACAAATTTGTTAAAAGCATCTTCTTCCGTTTCAGAACAATGATGAAAAAATATATAAACCACCAAATAAAACTCTAAATCGCATTTCCGATTATAAGTCGGCAACATCGCTTTAACACGCCGCCACGTAATCTCTATTGTATTTATATGACAGCCAGACTCACTATCCACAAAATTGATACTATGTTTCACAAATAAATGTTCAAAACCTTCTTCTCCTAAATACTTGTATAATTTCCAACCACCCGAAAAAATAGTTGTACCAAGCACGAGACTAAAATTTTGCCAACACGTCATAAATCACTTAATTACCATACGAACCAATTAGCAAATTCAAGTTTCCACGTAAAAAGGGTTACACAAAAAACAACATCACCCCCAAAACCATTGCAGAACAGAACACGCAACTGCGCCAAAAACCAGTGCACAACACATATCGTTGCATTTGGCAACCTTAGGGCACATATACGAGTAGAGCCAAATAATTTCTTCTAATAAATAACACTGGTAAATAATATAACTGCAGTTTACCTTTATGACAGCTTCTGACACCGAATCGCCTTTTAACTGCTTCTCGTTAATCCACAGCAACAACACCTTCTCAACATGTTCTAAGAGTTTTGGACAGTACTTGGAAGTAACAGTAACTCGTTTGGTCACATCAAGTTTCTTAATTTCTTCCTCTTTCTTCAGAATAGTGCAGATCGTTGATGTTAAACATAAGTCTTTGCCAATTCCGTCACTCTTACACCACACACAACTATTTATCCATGATTTATTTTTTAATTTCCACGGCCATGGCTTTCTTCCTTTTATTTGCAGCACTATCTGAGGCAAAAATCCTCTTGGGAGGCTCCAAAATAATTATTTTCACATTAAATGTAAAAATGTTCTCCCCGAGTTGAGCCACATCAGGATATAGCACCATACATACCAACAGCCTGCCTCACTGCTTATTACTCGAGTCAATGCTCGTATTTAGAGATGAATTTTTCGCTCAGACTTTTCTTGTATCTCAAATTTCTTGTATATAGAGGTGCTCGTATCTCGAGGTTCCACTGTATATATATATGTAAGATATAACAAAATATGATAGCTGCTTTAAGAAATAATTAGCGACCTCAAAATTCACTATTCTAAATTTTATGTTCTCCGTCCTAAATTCATCTGTTCTCCCAAATATGAGATCTTTCTATGTTACATAGCCCTGCTTGAAAAAGGTAACTAAAACTAAAATTAACCAATCACAGCATAGAGTACTTTCTGCATATACTCTGCACAAATATTGCTAGCAAGTAACTACGTCATCTTCTTTTCCTAGCTTTTGCCACTGCCGAAAATCTCCCTGCTGCTCTATTTGATGTCACCCCATTTTACATGTGTATATGAGAATTTATCGCAATTGTTTATGATCAAAAAGTATATTGTCTATGAAGAATGATTCTAATGTGCCTAACAATAAAGATGGTAATTAGCTGAACTTGAATTGTGTCAACATCTTCTTCCTGCCTTTCCACTCGACAATCAGAAGCTGCTAAAGTATCAGATTCCTCCTACGCACCAAAAACACTACATACACACATACATTTGCAATTTTTATGTCATTTGCGACTTGTCTTCAGGGATCTGGTAATAAAGTTAGAGTAACAAGTTTAAATGAAATGCAACAAAAAATGTATATAATTTAATAGGCTATACAAGGAAGTCATGTGGTGTTCATATCAGATTTTTTTACAACTTTTTAAATTACTTTAATTTTTACCATTAATACTGCATTCATTTAAAAATGATATCTGTAACAGTTCTACTTTATTTAAATACTGTCACATAGTTACTTCTATAGCATGTAACGATTAAATATGATTTATGAACTATTCAGGCAATTTTCTTTTAAAGCATCAATTTTTCTAATCCATTTATTTTAAGTACAAATACAGTTTTGTCTCCAATTATTTCAACTAGAAACAAAAGCATCTACTAATATTTGAATTACACTATTTCCCTAAGCAAAATTTATAACATACAAGTTAAAAAAAAGATCAGCATTTTAGTCAATTTTAGAGATAAAAAAAACTAGCATATTTTCCTTCACACTAAGTAAGTCAAAGCGACATTTTTGTCTCAATTATTAATATATATTTCAAAACAAAGAAATTCTTTCTAAACTAAATTTGAATAAACAATGTAACTTTGCCATCATGGCCGAAATCATGCTTGAAGATTCATAAAAAAAAACCTCGGGATAAGTCATACAGAGGTTATTTAAGAATGCAAACTAAACGAAATATGATGAAAGTTAAAATATTTCTAGAATGATGAAGTTGATATTTGTGAAATGCAAACAATAACGCTGTGAGAAAAATACTTCACTGATTATATAGCAGTAAGAATTTTAGTATTAACACAATTACAATTAAATGAGCAACACAAAATCACCAATTAAAGAAAAAGCAAACATTACTTTTTCCTATTCTTTGAAGAAATACTGGTAAGATCAAAACATTAGAAGTTCTTCAATGAATAACACTATAAAACTTCAATTCGAAACAAAACGGACTATAGCGGAGTAGTTCTGATCTTAAATTATCAGGAATTCTTGTTCGCTGAAGTTGAAAACCTGATGTAGAAATTTCATAACTTCTTAAGCAAAACGAAACTACAAAGTTAAAGTACTATAAAAAGCCATAAAAGTAGTGAGATTTCGATTAGCATCAGAAAAAAACTTATTGAAAGATATCTCACTTAATATTTTTAAATAGTGCAATCCTTTATAACTGTATTATTTAACGCTAATATACCGTCAAGATACATTTTTCGAACACAATCACAACTGAACGAGACTTAGCGAAAACATAACAATCCAAGACTGTTGCCAACAACTCTAGCATAACGGCCGCTGTATTTCTCCGGTCGACACACTACTAGAGTCAATACTACATTAAGGCTCCTATATACCTTACCCCCGATCATTGTATTAGACTTATTGCTTACTATCTCCAAGACAGAATCTTTGCAGTGAAAATTGGCACCCTTATCATGGGAAGAAGCACGGACTAAGTCTGTATTTAACGTCGCGTGGCACAGATGACTTGAAGCCGTTCACGGACCGAAAGTGGAATCCCGGGAAAGAAAGTTCAGGAACGTAAAGGAACTCAATGAATACGATGTAATTTAATATGTTTATTATAATGTAGATTATTGTAGAAACAGTTTTGTTTTTGTTCCGTAATATACTTTGTCTTGATGTAACGTACTGGGTGGATATGTGTAAATGCTAAATAAAATCATCGTTGTTAATTAAAAGGTTTCTATTCGTTCTCTACTATTGAAACAAACTAAGAATCTAAGCGAATTTTCAAATAACTGTCGTTCATGACAAGACTGAACGGCTGTTTGAAGAAAATGAAACAAGGCCGCCCAGTCGGATGGTGGTCAGAGAAGCTGACTGCGATGCCGAAGGGCCTGGGTTCGAATCCCGGAGAAAACATGGTTGTAACTGTCCATCCCTTTTACAGGAAAGGCGATGGTGGCCCACCTATTAGGTGCCTCCATAACAAAGAGACCACCTCATCCAGCCTTGTATAGACTAATGGACTGGGTTACATTTGTAATTGTTCACAATCTGCCATTGGGAAAAAAGAAAAGAAAATGAAACAACGATTTGAAACCGAAACGTCAATTTCATATTGAAATTTATCAAGTAAACTTTATAATTTATTTTATCCTTGAACATATTTATTTTGAAGTGATGGAAGTTTTATTAAGGAAGCGTTAGTCTTTTAGACTGTCTATCATGTAACCATAACAACACACATCGGATATTTATAACTTTATGAGTAAAATTTGAAAGTTTTCTACTTGATTTAACACAGTATTAATTAACTTCATTTAAAAAATTATTTGCACTACTTTTTAAAATCTCATGAATCATTTAGAATAATAAATCTCAATACTGTAAAAATGAATACATAAAAGGTTAGAGTAGAGAGAAGGGTACCCTTTTTATTATCGCGAAGTTGCTGGATCCCCAGCGAGAGAAACCATAGTTATCCATATTCAGGTGCGCAATATAAAGAAGCTATCAAACAGCTAAAATACAGATCTGCATTCGACGATTTACTGGTAGAAATCTATGTTCGCATTGGCTCAAGCTGGCAAAGAACGAATTATGACTCTTAGACAGAGTTAACTTATCACATAAGTTAGACAAAGTACGTATATGATAAGTTAGAGACACAGAGCTTCGATGACGTTGGGAGTAAAAAGTGAGATTTATGCATCTAATGCTATATCCCCTTGTACAATCTTGATTGCCGAAAGAATTCCTGAGGGCATGGGAAAGATTCCTTGCCGGCTAAGGAGCATCATCTGAGCTTTAAACGTCATGCCCCTAATTTAACTCACCAATTCGAAAAGGCCAAAATATCACTGACATCTGATGCCTCCGACACTGCCATTGCAGCTGCTTTATATCAGATTGTGAACAATGAGAAACAACATTTTTTCTTTTCTCAAACTTTGATACCAACACAACGAAAATGAAATATAGCACCTATGACAGAGAACTATTAGCCATGTAGACAGAAGTGATACATTTCAAATAATAGGGGGACCGGAAAGTAATGTCATTTCTGTGCATGTCGACAACAACATGCTCAGGGCAGAAGTGGAAGCAAATCCACGTTAAGCACTCTTAACCAACTTTGGTCGACCATCCAAGAACATTTAAAGCAGAATGGAAAAATAAGCAAAGCAGGTGTTTGAGTCCCCCATAATCTGTCCGAAGAGAACAAAGCGAACCGATCCATCACATGCAACGTATTGCTTCAACAGCACCATACAGAACTGTTTTTTGATCATTTGATTACTGGAGAAGAAAAATGGGTCCTATATGATAATCCAAAACGCAAAAGGCAGTATTAATAGGGGTTACAAAGGGTTTACATCCCAAAAAGGCGCTTCTGTGTGTTTGGTGGAGTATTCGCGGAATTGTTCATTTTGAGTTGCTGAAACCTGGACAAACTGTTAATGCAGATCTTTATTGTGAACAATTGGATCGAGTGAACCAATCTTTAATGGAAAAATATCCGGCGATTGTCAATAGAAAAGGCATCATTCTGCAACACGACAGTGCAAGACCGCACTGTGCAAGACGGACACTGGAAAAAATGAATGAATTGGGATGGGAGGTGCTGCATCACTCGCCATACTCGCCCTATATCGTACACTCGGATTTTCATTCATTCCGATCCCTACAACATTTTCTTAGTGCCAAAAAATTTGAAAATTTGAATGATGTCCAAAATGCCATCTTGATATATTTTACTCAAAAACCGATTTATATCGGTCCGGGGATTGAAAATCTGGAAAAAGGTTGTTGATAATGAGGGTGATTACATTATTGATTAAAAATAAAAACGTGTTAAAAATTTATTCGTGTGAATTTAATGTAAGAAAGCGACATTACTTTCCGGTCCCCTATTACATCTTAGGAGGCTGATCGTGTACAATATACACTGATCACACACCAATAACATTTCCTTTCCAGCAAAATTTGAAAAATGCCTCGGCATTTCAAATTAGACAATTGTCATACATTTTTACGGTTCTCGCGAATGTGGGTTACCTCGTGCTCGTTTCTCGTGAGGATTATTTCTCTTGCCAATGTTGTGCTCTTCTATTTTAATGCGTGTTCAAGGATTCTACGATTATTAGCTCACTGAGTTATGAATTATGGAAGGAGAAAATTCCCCCCCCCCGCTGACCAAAATAGATACTTCTAGTGTTGCTCCTAACCAAGTGGCTGGCTTATCCGACGAAGTATGTGCGTTCGTTGATCCTATTTTGGATACTCATAAATAAATCTACCTATACTTTAGATGATTATATGGGTGAGTTGCACCATACTGGAAAAATTAAGTTAATTAGTGTCATAAGTGAATCGGTGTTTACCGGATTAATCAACGACGCGGATATGAAACAAGTTAAACAGCATCTGCGTATGAAATTACAAAGACAACGCGGCATTGCCAAAGGACTGTTGCAGCTTTACAAAGGTACGGGCGAGTCCTCTGACGCTTTAGGCCCACCAGCGGCCGAGAGTTAAAAGACGTTAAACATTAGTAATTGGGTCCGAGGTTCAAATCCCGCGAACGGGCTGGCTGCGTGGGCCTTTTCGTGGTTTTCCCCATGTGTAACATGTATACGAGCCAGTTTCCCTTAGAAAGTCTTCCACGAAGGCATCCCTCCCTTTAGGCAGGTAGCCCTCGTGTGCTTTGCCATAATTAAATAATCCAATCCAATCCTCTGACGCTTTAAATCCCAGTTATGAAAATATTTCTCTTAATGATTTTGTTCTTGATAATATTTATAAGCGTGTTGAAGAAAATTCTAGTGGTTGTCGTGCTAGTAATAATGTTAGGAATGGCAATGTTAATAATGGTAATAGTAATTACTGTTATTAATGCTCCTGTTAAACCTAGAAAATTGCCTAAAAAGAATGAAAAATGCTTTAACGAACTGCAGGATGTTGAAGGTTTTAAGCAACCTAAAAGTGCAGCAAGACCTTCAAAGATAGTTAAATGTAACACTGATATACCAGTGCAGAACAAATTTGAAAATTTAACTATTCACTCGGAAAAAAAAATGATAATAAAAATGTTAACGCAGAAACTGAACCTGATATTGATAGTGTAATTGTTGAAACCCCACGGGTGAAACTTATAATAATAAACCTAAGAGCAACGTGTACTTAGAACTCAACAATCAGAATATAAGGGAATTACTACCCTCATAGATTCAGAAAAGTGACTCCCTTTGCTTAGGAGATAAAACGTTTTCAAAATCAATACGGGATTAATGCACTTATTTCGGAGACTGAATAAAATACAATGTTTGGCTTCTAAGTTAATATATAGTTCAGTATTATTGCTCTGCTAGTATGATATGAGGTTTCTTCAATTTGACGCTGCAAAGTTGCAGTTTTTTTTAAAGTAACTTCATAGGATAAGAATGCAGAGTTTAATTTAAAAAACCCATATTAAGGCTTGGATATGTATACTATAAATTCTCCTTTTCATTAGCCTACGACTATTTAAAGTCGAAATTATGGAAGTATTAGATACAGAACTTTGGCAGCGACGCTCGCCAGTTGTATTATCTTTGCCCATCACTGCTACGTAATCCAGCATCAGCCAATTTGCTAGCCGAAATTAAATCGCGCAGTTATAAGTGTGACGGAATGCTTAGTTAAACCAGTTATAATATAGCCTCCGGTTAGCATTCTACTTTAATTTGTTAATTAAAGTTTTTGTTTTCTATTACCTACAAATGGAGTTTAATTTTTACACACGAGATGTGCATTTTGTAAGTTCAAGCTTTAAATAAAAAGGTTATTTCAGACCTTCTTAGGACTTGATAGTATTTTCACAGACGAATCGATAACTCGCTTGTTAGTCAAAATAGGCTAAAAGAAATCAGATTAATTTACGCGATAGAACCCTATAAAGTTATTTATAGAAATTTAACTAGAAGCTAATTCAAGCATAATACTTGCTGCAATGAAGAATCATTTCCCATACCCATGTTTCGTGGGGAGTTTAATATTAGATTAATATTAGATAGGTCTAATATTAGACTATCTGTATTTTATATACAGCAACACTTATGGCAAACTTTCATAAACATCTCATTCTTAATATTTTTTATTAATGTTTTAATACCAGAGCATGCGATTAGTCTCGAAACTCACTTTTTGTCCGTGTCACTTTTATGTCCAAATCACTTTTCAAATGTTTGGTACAAAATACACTGCTGGCCATTAAACTGCAACATCAATAAGGAATGATCTGACGAGCGTCAAAATCACATGAAAGGAAGAAAAGGTTGGGTTATGCAAATGATTAGTATATCAGCGCATTTAGACGACGCAGGGGGGGGGGAGAAACGAAGCACTGCATAAAAGAAAAGCTGTGTAGTGGATTTCTCGTTCGCTTTGTAAGAGCAGGAATGAATGGGTTCTGAGTGTCATACTGAACGGCATAATAGTTTTTTCAGTCAAATAATTAAGAATCTGATGTAGGTATGTGTGTGCTTTGCATACATAAACAACTGTACCCGGAACCAAACTTTGAATACCCATAATACTCACGCGGTGCCAAATGTTTAATAAGCGTAGTCACCACATGAACATGTGCACCTCGAAGGCCGAATTTTGAATTTCGAATATGTTATTTTAATTATTTCATATATTGTATAAACTTGTAGGGTTTATATTTATTTGAACTAACATTTATTTTAAGCTATCTTTCCTGTCAAGCCTTTACTTTTCCCTAGAATTGCCAATGCTAGAGTATGTAAATTGTAGTAGAGCGCGCAATATATTCAAATTTTAGCAGAAGTAAGTTGAGTTTAAATAGAAGGGAAACGAGATTGTAAGTGTGCTTCTTGAATCGCGAACGTGAAGGTTGCTAGGTAGAAATTTAAGAACCGCGCGTTTCGGCCTGTGTGCCTATCTCGGCAGTTTTTGCTGCATCCTTCAACTGCTTAATTAGCAAGCTCGCTGAATCTCAGCTGTATTTTTAGAACGCTGCTAGGTTAGTTAAGATTTCAGAGCCTAGTGGATAGTGATCTAGCTATTTATTCATCCAGTCATTATTTTTTCAGTTGTACGTTCTGTTTCTGTTAAACCGCCGGGTCGGCGTAGTTTGTGAGCGTCAAGTGAACGCAGCTGTTATTTTTAAAGTGGAATAAAAAAGGCTTTAAACCCTTATTACGTGTTTGTGTAAATTTACAGTTCGTAGCAGTCACTACCACAGTTGCTGACAAGTTGGGGCCCCACTATACTACAAATTAACCATTTTTTTTATTTACACAGAGATTTGAAAGTGAGAAGGGGCGCACTGTTCGAAATAAAACACTTTTGTATCCAACTTGCCTGACCGTTGTCAGCAATATGTAAGACATTTATGAAAGCTATTTGTGAACTTAGCTATTTGTGTTACCACTGCTAGAAATAAAACATTTTTATTTTCTATGCTCCGGCGTATTGCCATTCCGTAGATACTAAGCTAGTTATCTTTCAAATATAATCTGGGAGGTTACCAAGTAACAGACTAAGAGATTTAAAAGAATAAACATAATTTTTAATATACAGTTCATACGTTGTTGCTTTTTAATCTTTTAAATAAAAAGGCATAATACCTTTTTATTTAAAAGGCATAATACCTTTTTATTTAAAAGATTAAAAAGCAACAACGTATGATATATGTAATCAGATGTATTAAATTTTTATGAAATTAAACTAGGTGGATTCATTAAAACAATTGTACTTTTTACTTTTTTCAACAACATAGTTTTTTCAATATTAAAACAATTATACTTTTATCTATTTCAGGCGGTTGGCCGCGCAACTGACTTGTTTTTAAAGAAGTGAGATAGCGAATATAAAAAGTATTATATATATATATATATAGCGAATATGTATGGCAACTACTAACACTCTATCGAGTATACTGTTTTTAATTATTTTGTGATTTTGCTGTTGTATTTTATGTGGCGTAAGTACAAAGAACATGATATTAATTAAGTAAAGTTTATAAGGTATTTTCTTCCTCTTTCAGCAGCCTTTGTGACGTAGCGGTAGCACACTCGGCGTGTATTCGAGAGGTCCAGGTTCGAGTCCCGGTTAGGGCATTGCATATTTTTTACGTTTCATGCTTAAAAAAATAATGATAATGAAACAATAATAATGAACAATAATTTGTCCCCGCCGGGATTTGGCGATTGGGTCACGTAATCCCCAGTCTTTCATTAAAAGGGGGAGTACGTATGGTATTTTCTTACTCTTTCAAGCATGTCTTCGGGGTGTAACGGTAGCACACTCGGCGCGTATTTGAGAGGTCTAGGTTCGAGTTCCGGCGACAGCATTGCACGTATTTCACGCTTCCTGCTTAAAAAAATCCTAATGACTCTACAAGTTAAATACACAAAAAATTAAAAACAAAAAAAATTTTTTATCTCAGTACGAAAACTGAATATTAATATGATAAACTGAAAAAAAAAAAAAAAAAAAAAAAATTGTATGCCCAAACTTAACACTGCATCAGAAGTTCAAAACATGCGTTTCTATGCTGCCTTTAATTTTTTTTTTCAGCCAAATTTCGCTCAACAGCGATTCGCTCAATTCAACAATCTCGCAATTTCGCTCAATTCAACAATCTCGCTATTTCGCTCAATTCAACAGCGGAAAGCGACATTTAATAAGAAAGTAAAAAAAAAAAAAAAAAAAAAAAAAAAAAAAAAAAAACACGCACATACACACACACACAAAAATGTTACCAGAAGTGAGGCCAAGAGCAGATTGGCAAGCTGCAATGCTCCGCGAGAGTATACCAGCAGTGGCCGAGCAGTAAAAACGCTGAGCACTGGTAGTTTGACATGGGATCGAATTCCGGAGAACGGGATTGCTGCATAGTTGGTTTTCATGGTTTTCGCCATGTGTAACGTGGATATTAAACCAGCTTTCCTTAAAAAGACCTCCACGAAGGCCCACTCACCATAGCCCTCGAGTTGCTTTACCTTAATCAATTAACGTAACCTTAACAAAATATCTGGTATGAATCGGAACACTTTTTATACTTTCGTTATTTCTTCTTCTGTTTTAAATAAATTGATTACCTTTCCGAAAAGGTTGTTCAAATAAGCTATTTTTGGGAAAGCATTATGACATCTGCGCACTTCTTGCATGAATATAAATCAGATTTTAAGAGCTAAAGATATATACTTAAGTACGGCAACATAAAAAATAAGATTGCAAGAAAACAAGCAAAATTTAAATTAGTGATCGCTTTTACGCCCAACTTTAAAACATATCAAAGCAATTAAGTATCAAAGAGGCCTTTTTTCTACGATAAAGCTAGACTGCTGCTGCTGTAGAAAAGTCACTAAATAGGAAAAGAAAATAATAACTGAAATTAATCTCTGAAGATAATATTATTAAGATTAGTTCTAACTCCGTAAATACGAACATTAAAGATCGCTATACCCCAACAGTCATAATAATTAATATCAGCTGTAATGATGCCATTATGTAATCACTAAATGAGTCTTTGGTTTTTGAAAAACCTCTGAGAAATAATCCTCTCTTTAATTTCCTTCGAATAGAAAGCCAGGAAGCCGCTTGGTTTTGCTATTATCATTAACATATCACTAACGAATCATTTGCAAATTTGGATGCAGATGCATTCTTCTTATGAGAAAGAGGGAACATTCTAATAAGATTGTTTTGTCACATTAGCTGAACGATTCCTAAAGTTTATTTTCGTTTAGACGAAGCAATATTAGAAAACTAGATTGAAAATTCACAAGTGAAATAAATCATTCGTTTAGGAAAGCGTAAATATTTTTTAATCCTAAAATGATCGGGAAAAGGATGCTTTCCCACTTTTCAAATTTTGGTTTTAAAAAACAGAAGGTATTGTATTAAAAAAGACAATAGTGGGATGATTTAGGCAGCAGATTTACTGCACTAGTACTACTACTTACTATTTACTATTACTGTTACAACTACTATTAATAATACTACTGCTGTCTGAAAATTTCAAACTCCAATCTATAGTTTCAAAGCAGAGTTTCACTTTAAAATTCTTCCAAATTCAAAAGCCATTATATTAATTCAAAAATACAAGACAAATAATCATAAAAGACAACAGCAATACGCACTTTGTATTGGTATTCCGTTTTAACCACTGAAATAGATTTAACTTACACAATTGCCGTAAACAGACCCGTTTAAGAATCAAAACCCAGAAATTTAATATAGAAGACATATATCATATATATAGTTCACGAGTTCGCAATGGATTGAATACATATGGAACCGATGATAGCTTGATGTAATTTATTTTTCCAAAAGCACTTAACAGTTCTGGAACTTTACACTCAAAAAAGCTCACATAACTCTAAACTACTAAGAACGTTGAACACTACGAAAAGCCAAGAAAGCGTAAGCTTGCAAAGTTATCTCTCAATATCGGAGCTAAACTCTGAACTAAAGTGAAAACTGATGCTCTTTCCGCGCTTATAAATATACTAATTCTCCTCCATCCACCAAAAAATTTTCAGTTTCTTCGATTTTTCGAAATTGCTGGAACGCATAAGCAGTTAGAGTTACTAGGTCCGGATAGTTTCTGTTTCATAGGGATTGGACTGATACAGTTAAAGGGATCGGACCAATTTCAGTTACAAAAAAATCGGACCAAAATGTCACCAAATGGTCGCCAACTTCGGCGACTTGTGGGAATTTATCGCCAAAATTAGTGGCAAAATTTTGTCGCCAAAACTATCGCCAGCAAAGACCATTGGCGAGATAGCCATTTAATTCAGTGTTAAATGGATTTAATCGTGCAAACGTATCCCGCGATGCTTTACTTCCTGAGTCCTTTTATGTTACATTATATATGATATACTACAATTTTAAATATAATTTCATTAAAATTATTTACATATATACAAAATTCGTAACACTGCTCACTCCAAGGGCTGCATGTTTCGGGCAGAAAAATCCCTGGACAGGTAGCCATACTTACAACTGAAGAAAATCAATGCAATATTAAAACAATATTTTCAGTATATAACATATAGCAAATCAAAGTTAAATCAAAAATTAAATGCATGAATTTACAAATTTACTTACACATGGGAGAATGTACACTAAATATATTATGTACACTACAGGAACTACATAATACGGGCATAATAAGAGAACAGCTTTTCGTGATGAATGATTTTAGGCTTAACATTTGATGACGTACAGATCTAAATCACGATGTCCTTCGGCCTCTTTAGGACTATGTAAGGACTGTCCCAGTATAACAGAAGAAAATCCTTTCAGAAGTTCAGAAAAAAATACTTTCCTTCGAATCGGATTATATAGCCACAGTCCTTTACCTTCGTTGAACTGATCTCCTGTAGCTCTCGTGTAGTGTCGGATCGTCATCTTCGCCGTCACTATGTTGATTCACTTGGTGCAGAATTGTGCATTACTTCAAACTGCGTCTGGAGATCATTCATCTGTCTTCATCTGCCAACCGCCAACTGTTCAGACTCTACTTTCAACTTAGCTAGTCCAGACTTCGAAACTATCCGGGGCTGCCAGGAGGCGTGTGATCCTCAACGTCAGTCTCAGTGCTGATGATCAGCGTACACGAGTGTGGAGGCGGCCAGGCCAGCGGTCAGATCTGGCATTTGTTGTTGAGCTATTATACAAGGTATGACAGTTGTAAGAATCATGTTAAGTTTATTAACAGTTAAATTTTAAGTTAAAGTTCCTTTCCTGTCAAATTCTTAACTTCAACTTACTACTTCAGGCCAGAACGTAGTTTTGGAATTTACTGAATATTTAATGAGAAGGAGCGGTAGTAAACCACGAAGTTACTTACTGAGTCAGAGAGAATCAGAGTTTCTGATTTACGCGCGTCTGCCTTTTTGGCCACTCTCTCTCTCAAAGCTGTTATTACGCACGGCCGTACTCAGGCCCTTTCAAAGCTTCGTAGTAAAATAAGGGGCCAATTCAAATTGAATCTTGATAGCTTCGGCTATACTTCTTTAGTTAATATTAGTTTTAGTTTAATTCTTAGTCTTTTTAGTTCAAGTCCAAGTGCGGGCTTTGCTTGTACACTCCCAGGCGGAGTTTTGTTAAATCGTTTTGGAATAATAAAGGGTTAGTTACCCTTCTATCTTGTTGTTTCTTGTCACCAAACGCAAGCGATTATTCGCTTATCAGTTTTTAGATTCCTCACTTCCAACATTAACTTAGAATTCCAAAGTGAGGTACTCTACACAGTGTAGGGAGCAAGTTATTGGGACCCACGATTACTTCTACTCATCCTTCAAGGCGCTATGACGACTCGCAGTTACATGGACGACATTTTAAGAAATGGTTGTACTGCCTATGTTATCGAGTCGCCCAGGTACCATTTATCAGCAAGACAACGTTCGTCTACAAATTGCGCGACTATCCCAACAATGTCTTCAAGGATATGAAGTACTCCTGAGGGCCTGCCAGGTCACCAAAAATCTCGCCAATAGGGCACGTTTGGGACTTGTTTGGAAGGCAACTTCAGCCGTCCTGGAATATTGGTGAATTGCAAAGATAATGGCATGATGTTCCTCAGGTGGTCATGGGTGACCTACTTGATTCGATGCCACGCCGTGTTTTGGCTTGTATAGCAGCCAGAGGTGGCTATACTACTTACTGATTTATAACCGCTTTCGTGCTATAACTTCTTAAAAAAGTGATCTTTTGTTCTACATTTGTAATTAATTGTTTATCTCCTCATACACTAAATGCATGTTAAATTTCATGATCGTAATTCGTTTCCTTCTAGATACATATAATTTTTTTTGTCACAGAGTGTATATATGTATACTTTTAGTTTGCTTGTGTTCAACTAGTATTTTAAAACCAAAACATTAAATAAACCGAAGCATCTCAGCAAAACTACCCACTCCTGTTTACAAATGCATGGAATATTTTTTCTTCTCTGGCAAGGCGAAGATCTATTTAAAGTACGTAGATTATATTCCTCCTCGAAATCCTAGCTGGCACCGCACAGGCTCTCCTTCTCTAGTCTCAGATCTGGGCCCTTCGGAGTCTTGATTATTCGCTCTTTTCATCGCTACAACGCTCCTTTTCTAGCCACGAATATTCTTCGGATACGGAGTCTTCATTATTTGCTCTTTTCATTGCACTAGCGAAATTTCTCTAACTACAAATCTGGCTCCTGCGGAGTTCTTGAGTATTTGCTCTTTTTGCGTCGTCCGAGCTCTTCCTTTAAGTTTCTTTTCGAATCTTCAAATACTGTTTCACAGTATAGCTATGTAAATTACCTTTTTTATGCAACATTATTATAACATTTAAGTAGAATAATAAATTATATTTTTATTTATTTACTTATTTTACTAATGTCTAGTAGTCAAGATCTGTGAATTTTTCTTTAATCGTCTTTAGAATTAGTTTATAAACATAAATGTTTCCATATAATGTATTCTTTCAAGGTTGCAGAACAAATTGGTGACAGTACCACGTAGAAGAATCTCGAGTGATATTTGCTATCATTTTGCCAAGTTAGGAAAAAAAAAAAAAAAAAAAAAAAGAAAAATTCTGGGATTATCAGCAGGCAATTTTCTGCTTTTTTGGGATCTTCCTCCAATCTAAAAATTTAATTTTACACTGTGCTTTGTACTAGCAAGAGTTACTAGCAATCAGTTATAGTAATAAAATAACGTAATCTTTAAAAAAAGTGAGTTTAGTTTTCCTTATTGTTAAACTTTTTAAGCACTTTTATTTCAGAATTTTATTGTTTGTTAGTTCTGTGTAGAAAGATTATAAGGTATTTCTCCCACGTTTTTGGCGTGCCTTCGTGGTGTAGTGGTTCTGCACGCTGGGCCGGTATTCCAGAGGTCCCTGTTTCAATTCCCGGCGAAGGCGTTTGCTCATTTTTCATCTCTCCGGCTTTTCCAATTAACCTAATGTCTCTACAAGGTATTTCACGGAATCTCAAAAGTAGAAGTGAAAGAAATCAGTCCAGGGAGTAAATGTTTGATTGAGTTGATTCCACGGAATCTACTCCTTGTTCGATTCTTTCTGCTGTTCCCCTATCTTTGCTCACCACTCTTGATCCACGTCTGTTGCGAGCGCATTCATCAAAGCGATTGTTATTGAACGGGTGAATTGTTAAAAAGAAAACTGATTCACTTTCTGATCTGGTCCCTTAAAAGAGCAATTTTGTGCATCTCTACTATGAAATAATCAATGCCTTACAAAAAATTAATTAATTTATTTTTCAAATTATGCTACACAACTAAATCATCTAATCGCTCATAAACCAGAGGAAAAGGTCGAAAACGAAAAGGCTTCAGATGCTCATTTTACACAAACGTGTAATAATACTGTGCATAAAGGACCTTAAACTCAAGAAGTGACTTTTAACCTTATGATTTTTGCTGCACTAGTTGATGCAGGCAGCTCCGTGTGCCATTTGCATGAAGATGCTTATAAACAAATAGCTGGCTTGTCGAAGCTGTCAATGAAACTAATACTTTTATAGCGAATTGGGTTGTCAGAAATTAAGACTACGGACTAATTTGAACACGAAGTGGGAATAGATGAATCTATCTTTTTTCTGAAGTGTAATGCAGTACCCACCGCTCAATTGAGGTATCAAGCAGTGACTGGAGATGATATTCGAGACCAAGTCTCATTGATTTAATAAAAACGTGTTGAGTTTTGAAAGTATGAGACTGCAAAAGAAAATTCTGCTGAAATGAATGTTATTATTTGCTATGATGTGGAAAACGATACAGAATCAGGAACTATTGCGAGAGGAGATTCCTTTAATAACTATTTTAATAAAAAGTATAATCAAAAGGCTAAAATTTTTATTTTTCCTAAGGAGGCATTAATGTTACCTAATGAACGGTATAGGAGACGTAACTATCATACATCCCAAGATTATTCAAAAAACAGGTGATGCTTTACGCATTCATTGCTAGGTGTAATTTCAGGGAAAACAGCAAATTTTAGTTTAATAATAAATCAACTATCCTTAACATAAAAGTTATCAGTCAGTAAAATTTTATTCTTCACATCAAAATTGGGAAAATGGTAATAAAATGGAAATAATAAAATCGTTTCTGAAACTTATATCATATCTGAAAGAGAAGAAACTCTTGGATCTGTTATACTTTTCTCTCATATTTCTCAAGACAAAATAAAAATTGGTTCACGACCTAGATGTTTAGGAATTGTGGTGCTAGAGCTGAAGAAATTGAGCAGCATTTTCATACCTGTGGATCCATAAATCGGTTTTACAGTACATTGCGATAAATATACTGGGCATTCTAAAGGCTTTGCTTACACAGAATTTGCAGATAAAGACTCAGCAATCACTTCTAGAGCTTTTAATAAAACCTTATTTTTAAGAAGTCTAAATAACTAAACACACAAATCACCCAAGTTGTGCTGTTGAGAATTCCCTGCAGTCTGTTATTTGTGCTATAATGTACAAGAATGTGCAGAGAATTCTCAACAGTACAACGCGTCGAGGCACAAAGTGGATAGATATCATCAGAACTTTTGACTGGTGTATAAATTATAAGATGGAATATTTTTCAAAAGACTAGCATTATTATTTTTGTGAATTATTTTAAATTTATGTTTCTCTAAATGCTTTCATTTTTTTTTTTTTTTTTTTGTATATTTAACTGCAATTGGTGAATTTATAGTTTGCACAATATGCAATAAAAACCAAGAAAATTTGTAATATTATAAAGTATTCTTGAGACTAGTGACACCTAAGATGGCCGAATTTGTAGGGATTAAGCATCAGCATATAAGGTTCCAACCTTAAAGGCTATGTGTCTGGAACCTTGAGAACTGGCAAGCGAATAATCGCCTTAGCTCAGGAAACATAAATGTAAACTCAATAAGGGTTAATTATCCTTTATTGTTCAAAATAAAGATTAACAGATGACCTTTTCTCAGGACGTACTGCTTCACTTGGGCTTGAACTCAAGAGTACTAAAATCGAACTTAACTAATGCTTAACTAAAACGATATAGCCGAAGCTATCAAAATTCTACATGAGTTGCCCCCTAAATGTTAACTAAACAACGAAGCTATCAAGAGCCTGAAATACGGCCGAACGTACTAATATCTTAGAAAGAGTGTAGCCAAAAGGCGAACGCGCGCTAAGCAGAATCTCTGGTTCTCTAACGAAGTAAGTGCAACTTCGACTGAAATACTGCTCTTCCTTCATTTGCATTTAACCGCTCATTTTACATGAATTATACAGCTGTGATTCGTCAGAAAACAGCGTTGTCAGCAACCACACACAGTGCAGACGGAATAGTGTACTGATTGACATTCCGTCGGCCGACAGACCGACTGTCGGCGGACTGAGAGCAAGGGCTTCATCTTCCTTGAAAAATAGTAGCATTTTATTAGAGGGTAGCTACTTCTCAGTGGCCGCCATTGTGTAAATAAAGATACATGATTACTTACATTGAAATTTCCTAACTTTATCTCAGAGAAGAAAGGGATGTCTTAAAGAAATGTTTCTAAATTCTTGGAGTAACATAGGTGATAGAAAAGTAAGTAAACATTTAAAAAAATTTGCAAAAAAGTGGGTAATGTTTTTTTTTTTTTTTTTTTTTTTTTTTTTGAGAAACTATTTCACAAATAATTTTTGCAGTGGTAATTATGCATATCTTACAAAAGATGATGTAATTTCAATTATAAACGCAATTTCAAGAAAAATAAAAGATGCTAAAATTATTCAACATTTTATCATTACCTAGTAAAGTATTTTTGGTGAAATTTGATGAAATTATTACCTTGTTAAATTAATTACCGTTGTATCTTCAGCGAGCATTCTTTCATGTCAATCGTTCTGCATGTGGTAAAGGGCAATGACTGCTGCAGGGCTAAAGACAGCAGGGTTTAAGGTAACTGAAGGAATTCAAGACAATTGGATTCCTTCCAACAAACAGTGGTCGAATGCATAGACTTTAATCTAATTTAATAAGAATTTCATGACAATTAAAAAAATCTTCCATAAATTGCCTCATATCCAGTATAAAGTCGTTTTGCGAGAGTTATAGGACTTTAAAAGGAACGATACCTCCCCTTTTAGATCATCACATAGCTTCTTTCTTTTCGATCTTGCAACCTCTGTTTAAACCTTCCTGCGTCAATTAACGTTGTATTACACTAATCTATGTCCATACCGAATACATCTATCATTTTCGGAGATAAATCGACCCATTGTGAGAATTCTTTTAATTTTGAACACCAGTGTGTTTCCAATAAGATTGGTTTGAATTTTAAATATCACGTAAAATTACGGAAAATTTTCAAAGTACGACGCTTTATCTTTTTGTGAGCAAAAGTTTATAGCATATTCTTTATTAAAATGTATTTAATTGTATTTGCGGAAACTTCTTGAAAAATCAACTTGCTTTTCGTCAGGCTTCAAGTCCGAGAATACCCATCTGCCAGGCAGATGCACTGACCAATATATGAGGGAAATGCATTCTTTCTTCCTAATTCTTTCCATAGATAAAACTTGATAGTGTTCCAAACGAACTGTATCCCAAACAGTGGTCGAATGCCTAAAGCTGAAACACTTTTAGTTCATCGCGTAATCGGCAGAGGAATGGGCTGAGTGTATATGATTTCTATTGCCTTTTTGTTACATTATGCGTATCGTAAAGACGAGGTAATTTTCCTTGGTAAGTAGTTACGTTAGCCATCAGCTTTAATAAGCAGATGTTCCAAATATTTTCAAATTTAATTAAATAATTTAGCACATAAAAGCTAGGCTTTTGACACTAAAAATGTAACATAAATATTTTACATAAACTTTAACATTTCTGTCACTTTAAAAATTAGCAAGTAATGAGTTAATTGTTCATATTTTATAATTTTGTTGTGGGAAAGAAAGAAACATAACTTTATATCTTATCATTTTAATTTCCTCTCTTTGCATAAATCTTTACATATTTATTTCTAATTTTGATTTCCTTGAAACAAATTCATGAAATTTGCATATTTATACTCGTGCTTCATAACTTATTAGTGTTTATGTGAGAGTAAGTCGTGAAGATTCATTTTTCAAATGTTTCTGCGTAACAAAATATTAGTTTACTTTAAAACTATACACATTAAGCTTCTCGACTGGAAATATGATACATTTTAAAGATATCTCAAGTAAATATTAGAAATGAATATGGCATTAAGGGTATATAAATAGCGTTGAATATTTATGCTGCGAGTTAATTAAAGATGATAATAAAGAAGTCTACAGAAGAAGCCTAGAATATGTGAAACAGATAGAGCTCTGAAATAAATACATAATTTCTGGTCAACAGATATGTAATTATTTATTTGTGCTTATATTTGAGTTCCACATATTCCTAATTAATTAAAAAAATCTGAACTACATTACGAAATCTCTAGTAAAGCATAGACTTTAATCTAATGTTCTAACATTATTTGTCGGCATTTTAAATCTTGTTCTTTTGAAAATAATCAACAAATCTTAAATTTATAATACTATAAAATTTAAAATAAACAATAGCTAATTTTTAATCGGTACTAGAAGACATTTAAACTAAATAATTTTTACAGAATAGTATGGGCCAAATAATTCTAATCCTAATTTCTTAGGACAGATAATTTGATGGGAAATTATACTTCAGAAATTCTTTATTCTCTTTCAGAATATCTAATAATGCCAGCTTTAACTTTCAAATTAAAAGGTTGCAAAAATGTTTAAGAAAAGCAACGCAAAATTAAGTTTAATTTATATCCAACTAAAACTTTTTTTTTATTTCTGTGTAGGCTGTGATAAAGAAACTAAAACTGTATTCCAGTCTACTTTTTCATTTCTTTCTTTTCCTTTTTTGAAAATTTTGCATATATATATAAAATTTTCTGAATTAAACTTCCTACCTCTGGGTTCACTCTTTTTAAACACTTCTACGAAAATTAATATTAGGAGATAATATAATCAATATTTTATTTGTAAAAAAATGATTATATATTTTGTAATAATAAAATTCCATGGTCAAGAATACACTTAAAATTCTAACTGTATGTTCTTTTCATTTTTTAATGGCGACGGTCTCTTATTTGAAAGTACGTGGAATTAAATCCACAGCCCCGTAGTCAAGTTGTTTTACTCGCCTTTTTCTACACGTAAAGTTATAGAATGTTCTGGAGATATTTAAAGCAAACTGGAATGGCTGACGTCATTTCTTGGAAGCTCCGCCTTTCCAGAGGCTATAAAAGGACTCGCAAAGGTATATCGGGGTCTTTTCTTTAATGCAACGATGCAGTAAACTTCATAAGAAAAGTTATTAGTAATTCTTTTTTATTTATTCCGGAAATATGAATTTTGTAACTGCTATTTCCCTGACCAATAATAAATGGATCCTGTTTTTTAAACTTATCGTCTGATAATTTAAGCTACGACTACATCTATGAAATCGAAATCGAAATCGAGTGAATGGTTAAACGGCATTTAGTAGCATTTGCTACTTTAACCGTCTCTGTTGGAGATATGCCTTAAGGCGTTGGGAAGAATTAAAAATTAAGGTGATTTACACCCACCGACAAAGGTGAAGCAGGAACATGTGCTAATGCACGTGAGTTGGTCAAGTAGACTTTGGAGAAGGAGGGTTCAAGCATCTGGCCGCCGTACAAGCTGTGATGTGTCTTCACTAGTTGAAGAAAGATGATACGTCGAGGCCAGTCACGTGGGTGGTCACCCACCCAAGTACTGACCCCGAGCTCTGCTGCTGTAAACAGGGGAACCTGTGTGTTAAAAAAGTGAAAAGAAATCGTAAACATAGTGAAATTCCCTCAAATGCTTCTAAGCTGGTGATTACTCTTCACTTTCAGCAAATCTCATCAGTGTCATGGCTGCTTTGAACCCGGCAGTAAACTTCTCAGCCGTGGTTTTTGCAGCGCGGATCTTCTCAACGTGCTCAACCATACTGTTCAGAAATTTTTTGATTTTAGGATCTTGGATCCAGTTTATGATATCCTTGTACTCTGTGGGTGGGTTTTCCAATTTTTTCTTTACTCTATCACTGTAGAGAGGTTTCATCTGGGTTTTACTGCTGTCTTCCTCTGTTTCGATGAATTTCGGAAAATCTGCCGGTGTAGGGATCTTAGCTGCTGGCTTCGCCTGCTGCTTCTTTGCTTCATATCGCTTCTTGTACACGGAGCAACATCTGTATGAACTTACATGCGGTAGTGAGCAGAAGATGCACTTAGGTTTTTCTTCTGGCTTTAGAGGGCATTCTTTACTTCTATGGTGCTGTCCACACTTGCAGCATCGATGCAAGTGTGGACAGCACCATAGAAGTAGACTTGCAGCAAAGATGTTGCGAATGTCCATATTCTTGACATCTATAGCATTGAATTACGCGTTTTTTTCGGGGCAAACTTCTCGATCTTGACATTAACACTTAACATATTGTTGAGTCCATGAATTGCACGTCCTTCTTTCGTTTTCTTCAGCTCCAACAGGAAAATCGGAAGTTTCTCGATAGCGTCTCCTCTTCGTCTGGAAAACTTCTTGACTTTACTTATCGGGAATTTCCTTTATCTGCCTGGATTATTTCTTCCTTCATCGTCGATGGGAGGCCCTTAAGAACAACCTTAATAGGTTTTTCGCTGAGTAACTGGAAAGTATGAAATGGTATATTTCTTTTCTGCAAAACCAGAGTTGCTTTTCTGTAATCGTCTACTGACTTTAAATTAACATATAGTAGTTTCATTTTCATATCGGCTTCGAATTCTTCACTGCAGGTATTGATAAGGATTTCATGACTACATCTATGATTCTTCACCAATCTATTTATTCCGGACAAAAGCTGGTACATCACATATATATATATATATATATTCAGAGTGCTTTTCTACCAGCATTTCATTTAGGCTTTCTTGCGATTTTAATTTTACTATTTTTATAAATATAAAACACTGGAAGGAATTACAGCAATGGAGATTAGAGCTAAGTAACTAATATTTTTTTGAATAATTCTACAGCCTTAATTTAGTTTCCAAATAGAAAATTGTTTAAGACTTTATTGATATAGTGCATATTCCTGAGTATAACGCACACTTTTAACGCAAAAAATAAGTAAGATCAAAATTTATTCGCCGGATATAAAAATGAGGAAAAGATTAGTATACGTACACTATTTCTTGTTATAATTAATACATTCTGCGGATTTTCTATTTCGCAACATTTCCTTCTAGGATAGGCCATTTCGTTATTCCTTTAAAGCACATTTATTCTTTGGCATATTAATTATTGTGATTTTTTTATTTTTCTTCAACTCACGTATGGAGCTTTCATCAGCAACAAACATGCTTGCTGCAGCACGGTTTTCTTACTTTTCACCAAATTGAATTACTTTGGATTTGAAACGTAGCACTGTATTTGTTTCGTTTGACAGGAGCCATATTTACTACTAAAAAAAACATTAGAATTACTACTAAAAGGAACTGTGCTAAGAACATCCAAACTATTCCGCCATAATGCTTTAGCTACAGCCTATCATGAAAATCAGCACTTGGCGGTGAAATTAATTTTTAGATTAACAACTGTAGTTTAGCTAGCTGTTTTTTGATGAACATGTGAGGAATGTTTTTTACCTTTTAACATTTTAATTAATAAACCAAGCCCTTTTGTAAAATCATTGCTGTTATTAAATAAAATCATTGCTGTTATTAAAAATATTTGTTTTATTCTTTTTGTTTGATTAATAAAAGCGTTAGCAACAATTTTTCTGGATATTAGTTAACTAGTTTAAGAAGTTGAAAAGTCTATTATCAAATAAAGTTTTAGAGTTCCTCACTTTGTAATTTTAAGTTAATGCTGGAAGTGAAGAATCTTAAGAACTGATAAGCGAATAATCGCTTAAGTTCGGGTAACAAGAAACAACAAGATAGAACGGTAACTAACCCTTTATTATTCCAATAAGATTTAACAAAACTCCGCCTGGGAGTGTACAAACTAAGATCTCACTTAGGATTGAACTTAAGAGACTAAGAATTAAACTAAAACTAAGATTAACTAAAGAAATATAGCCGAAGCTATCAAGGTTCAAATCGAGTTGGCCCCTTAACTTATTTAACTACGAAGCTTAGCAAGGGCCTGAGTACGGCCGAGCGTAATAACAGCTTTGAGAGAGAGAGAAAGAGTGGCCGAAAAGGCAGACGCGCGTAAATCAGAAACTCTGATTCTCTCCCTCTGTAAGTAACTTCGTGGTCTAAATACCGCTCCTTCTCATTAAATATTCAGCAAGATTCCAAAACTACCTTCTGGCCGGTAGTAGTAAGTTGAAGTTAAGAATTTGACAGGAAAGGAATTTTAACTTAAAATATAACTGTTAATAAAATTAACACAATTCTTACAAAATAATATTGTTGAGATTGTAGCTTCGATATCAACTTTGTTAACTTTATTAAGGCAATTAGGTTAGACATGTTGTTATCCAATTTCATTGTAATTATTAATGACAGTGATGTCACCGATATACCTGTATATAAATTTAAAAAGTTCTCGCTTATGGTAATTGTTAATAAAATTATATTCCTTGAGGAAAAGGAACAGGTACTAATGGTAGCTTAATAGTTGGTTCCCACAGGAATACCGTTAATTTGCAGAACAATTTTATTTTTATATTTAATAAAATTGTGAAAAAGTCTATATTAAGATAAGAGTCTCATTTATCTAAATCAGTTAAGTTTTTAATGCTGGGAAACAGGTGATAGAGCTCAATTATCTACTATAAATTTTATTAAATGGCAAGGTGGTGTGTTAAGTTTTACAAATCGTAGCAGTTAACATTTAAAATTTGTTGTTTGTTAATGGTTTTAATAGCTTTCTATTTATTTTGATAATACATTAATGTAATTCAATATTAATTTGCTTCTGGATCCGAATTCAAACTTTTTTGAAGATTTTGGTACAATGAATATCGATTCCTTTTTTGTAATTATTTACCCCATCATCTAAAAATCTATAATGGACAATGCTTTTATGAAATTTTGGAAGAACTTATAAATTGGAGAATTTATAATAGTGAGATTTACTGGTAATTAAAAAAAAAATTTTTTTTGAAATGCTTTAAATCGATTAATGAGTTATCTTGACTTTTAGAGATCTGGCAAGTAATTATTAAGGTCATTGCTAATATTTTCTTGATAAAGCTGTGCAAATAATACCAAAATTGCTGTTTATCAATAGTTGCAGTAATAAATTGGGTTTCAAGCTCTTCAATATGTTTCTTAAGTTCCTTGTAATTAAAACTGATTCCACCTATATTATTGAATTGAAATTCATTAATATCAGTATTAATACCATTGTAAACATCATGTTTCCATTCCTCAATAGTTGAGTGGATAGCTGCATTTCTAGCTAATAATAATGATAAATTGATTTAGGTTATGTATAACCTTTTTAAGGCCAATATTCTTATCAGGATTGGAGTTAATTCTGAACTTAGTGCCTAATTTAATGGATTCCTTCAGTTGTTGGTTTTTCACCGGTGATAACATGCTTGTGATGTTTGTTAATGCATTTTCTCAAACCTCGATTAATGGCAGAAGCAAGGTGGGTCAATAACTGGTTCACTCATATGGTTCGTAATGATACTACAGTACAAAGTCCGGACTCGTCGGGACTTCGGTGATTCCGGATTAGGGTTTTTTCCGGATTATAGATCATCAATTTAAATCTGGTAAGATGGCATGCAGAAATTATACAATTAAAAATATGAAACCGTAATTTAGGAAATAAAGAGCAATTATGATCTAAAGGGTATCAAAATTTACAAAACAAAAAAAAAAAAAAAAAAAAAAAAAAAAAAGCTTAATATTTATTTGTTTACTTTAGTAAACATTTCTTTCAATGTAAGTTGTTTAAGTTGCTTCGTTTTTTTGTGCTAATACTTTCTCTTTAATTCTATAAACAGACATAATTTCTTGTTCAGTTACAAAGTTCCACTGTTCAAGTCCTGTAATTGCTGTGTCGAGAATACCTGTCAATGGAAATTTTTCCGTTTTCAATAACGTTCTCTGTTACTTTCTTCACTATCGGAAGCGCGTATGGGTAAACGCTTTGCTGGCTTTACGCATATGCGTAGCGGACGCGCGCAACAAACGCGCATGCGTAAGTTTGTGGCTTTGAGGTCCCGATTATAGATCATTCCTGATGATGGACGTCCGGATTACGGACTTTGTACTGAATTTTTTTGTTGTATTTAATAGAAGTTCTGATTTTAGAATCGTTAACTGGGAAAAAATTCTGGTATGTTTTGAGTATTTCGCTAATTTCAATAAAGTTAGGTTGTATAAAATAATTTTTACAGTAGTTGATATTATTAGTTTTTTATGTTTAGGGATTCTGTATTTAACGAGAACTTTAATCAGATCAGCGCAAATTTATAGTCAGAGGAAATGTTATAAAATTGTCAACTACTAATATTTCCTTTTTTTTTAAATTGAAGATAATTGTTTTAATTTCTTTAACTAAGTTATTGCTCTTGAATTTATTAGTAATTTTATTGAATAAGTCAGAAGTCGAAGCAAAAGTTTTTCAGCTTTTTTTCGCTCAAAAAGGCTTCGAGGCTTTTTCGCCTCGGCAACCTCTATTGGTTTCGATTCTGAAAAATTCCAGATTATTCTAAATACTGGACTGCTGGTACGTTTATGCTGTAAATAAAATTTACATTAAATATTAGTCATTATCGATAACTTATTTTGAATTTCAGCATGAAATAAGCTTTCTAATTCTTTCTTTAGTGGACAAGACTGATTTCCAAGATTTCACTTTTAATGTTATTAAAAATATACTGTTTAAAATGTTCCAGTTCTGCTGTGTAGCATGCATTTTCTTTATTAATTTTATTTGATTTAAGCTTTTTAATTAAAGATCTGTGGTTATTGATCCTAATACGTAGGTTGGGGCAAAAGTCATGGCAACTATTTTTTTTCTTGAAGATACCAGTCCGGTTGGAAAAGGTGACATATACAGATGAAAGGACAAGGTCTTAACTACATGTGTGAACAATGAATAGCACTGAAATATCGTAACACACGAATTTATTACGGTAGTATACAGGGCAATATGGCCTTCACCGTGCAAAAGAATGATAACACAATACACATAAAGTTGACATGAGTCCCTGTAGTACCGTGCAGTCACTGTTCTGCCATGAGGAACAAAGTGGCAAACAATGACACCCCTGACGTCATACGCGACGATCACCATCAATTTGACAGGGAAAGGATTCTGACGGACCTTCTGCTGCCTTAGTGATGCAGGATGTCACCACTCCGGGGACTGACATTTCAGTTCTGGTTTGTATGCCCTGGCCCAAAATTCATCGATGGCGATTATTCGTGAAAAGAATTGATCGCCGTCCTGTTGCCAGCGTGCAAAGTGGTCGGAGCATATTGCATAGCTCACCCACCTTTGAACTTCGTCAGTGCATGCGGTACCCACCGCGAAGCGATTTTGCGTAGCTGTAGTTCATTACGCAATATCCTGTGGACGGTGCGTTTCTCGATGCCACTTGCCCTCTCTAACTCCAGTAACGTCCATCGTCTGTCTTCATCCATGAGGTGCTCAATGACGGCACACTCACCGGTCGTCCCGAACGTTGCTCATCACTGGTTGACACACGTCCTTGCTGAAACTTTCTTTCCCACCGTGCTACTGTACGATATGGTAGGGCATTATTCCCAAGGGCTTCTACTAATTCACTGTGACATTCCATCGCATTTCTCCCTCGGAGAACGGCTATTTTGATGTAAGCGCTCTGCTCAACACTGGTTATTTCCATCTCGCAAGACACTCACCAACTGACTGATTTCAGAGCCCTCGCTACCGCACAGCCAGCTATCACAGAGCCATCGGTTTTTCTGCATACACACTATGCCTGCAGAACTTCCACATGACACATATATGTTTTGTGATCCGTTTACATATCTACAAGAAAAAATAGTTGCCACGACTTTTCCCAACCCTCGTATTAAGAAAAGTTTTGGTTTGCCCAGTATATTTTAAACTACAAATACTGCAAGTGATTGCAGGAACAGGCTGACTTATTTATTTCTTTTGTCGCACCAACCTCCTGATGACGATATAACGAAAGAAGAAATTTCTTTTTTCATTTTTGATTTTAGCATGTTTTGCATCTTTCATGCAGTTTGCCACTGAGCTTCTGGTTTTTTTTTTTTTTTTTTTTTTTTTTTTTTTTTTTTTTTGGCATATGGGTTATTCCGAATTGAATATGAGATGGATTTTAAACTTTTTATTTTATTTTGCATTCTTGTTACTGCTTTGAGCGCTCAGCTGGATTAGATTTTGAACTGCTTTGTATTTATTCGCATACCTGTAAGATATAATAAAATACTATAGCTGTTTTAAAAAAATAATTGGCGACCTCAAAATTAACAATTCTAGATTTGGTGCTCTCCCCCTAAATTCATCCGTGCTCCCAAATTCGAGATATTTCTACGTTACGTAATGTTTAACGCAGATACCTCTTGCCCAATCAAATAATTGTAAACCAAAACTTTCTGTAAGTCGAACTGTAACTATCGACTACCTCCCTTCTTCCTCTGAGTTGTAGCGGTCTCTGGTCGCATACGTTTTCCTGCGGGCAACACGTTACTTCTCCACGCTGCTGCTTATTTGCCTAAGATGACGTCGTACTTTATATTTATAATATATTTATATTTATAATTAAGAAATATCATGCTTAAAAAAATAAAGATTACGACTTTAAGCTCCAGTTGTGCTAAATGCGTCATCAGGCTTTTCCACCCAGCCACTGGTACACTTCAGCCACTACAGTCTTCTCAGCCATGACACAATATCGAAAGATGCTGAAAGGTACTGGATTTCCTCCTTCTACGCATTTAAATTACAGCATAAATAGCATAGTAAAACTCCTGCAAATCATCTGCTCATATAATAGAAGGTCGGGTTCGAATCACTCTAAATAATACCTAACTTCTAGCCATTCTTTTTGAAAAGACCTTAGAAATTATCTGATATCATTACTTTATTTAGACTTTATTTAAATATTAATTCAAGCTCTATTAAATATCCTTAATTAAAAAATAGTTGCCACGACTTTTCCCCAACCCTCCTATTAAGAAAATTTTTGGTTTGCCCAGTATATTTTAAGCTACAAATACTGCAAGTGATTGCAGGAACAGGCTGACTTATTTATTTCTTTTGTCGCACCAACCTCCTGATGACGATATAACGAAAAGACGCACAGAAATAATTTCAGTAAGTTTATTAAACTTTAAAAATGCACACAAAAATCCTGTAGGTTTCAGAGCAAGAATGTAAAAGGAATAGTAGAACTAATGCAAAAAGGATTATGAATGATGAAGTAAATAAAATTAAAAGTCATAAAATGTATTTTTTTACAGTTACCTACTAATTTTAAAACAGGAGACATATATTTTATTTTAAAGTGCATTGTTATTGAAAAAAGAAAAAGTAAATAAAATTTTTGTACTGTAAGAATAATTCTTGAAGCAAAGCTTGAAATAAAAGAGGCTTGAAAAAAGCACCTATGACGGTATGTTTTTAAATTACAGATACTAAAACATGTTTGAATTTAGAGTGTTGTTAAATATTAATATCTCGGTAAGAAAATTAATACTTCTTTAAAACTTTTTTAACAAAATTTTATATTCTTCGAGAAATTTTGGAGATATCTGATTACATATGTAAGAAGCAAATTTTAACTGCAAGTAATTTCTTCAGTTTTGATTAATCTTAAATAAATACGCTTAAATGAATTTTCGTATTTTACAACATTTTATTTTTTTTCAGGTTTAGCGAATTTTAATTGAAACTGAACTTAAAATTCTAGATTATTTCGTTCTTCACAGCCAATTCATAAAAGCTAAATTTTCCAAGTCCCCTAAGTCAAAAACAGATGTATGCTTAGAAAATGGAATATTGTGTAATGCTTAAACCATTTTATCACAAAGTAACATGAAAGCAAAATTCTCAAAATCGATACTTTTTTCAGTAAATAATTTCACCCTTACAAGATTGAACAGAATATAATGCAAGCTTTATTCGTAACCCACGATATATATATATATATTTAAAAAATTCAAGTAGCAATTTTATTTTGATGTAAAGACATATCACAAATTATTAAACACTATCCATCAAATGCTTGCAAAACATCAAACTGAACGCTAGCATTAAAATTAGTGTGAGAGTTCTCTCTCTTTTTATTTTCAACTAAGATCAAGTTTTTAATGTTTGTGCTCTCCAAAGAGGAAGAAAGTGAGAGAAGAAATATTAGAAAAGGGGTACATTGCTGTGCAGAATTGACATCTATTGTTTCAGAGGAGTTGCAGGAAAGAGAAGTTCCGATGCGAAATGGAATTTTGTTTTTTGACAGTTCTGCTGAGTTGTAGCCTACCTTCTCCAAATCTTCGGTCTCTGTCGGAAATTTTCCGTCTGAAGTGATTTCGTTATTTCTCAGTTTATTCAAGCGGAGCTCAAAAAATATGATTTCGAATTTGGTCTAACATAAAACTAGCATTCCCTCCACACATATATCCGTACACTCTCATCTTCAGAATCCAATTTGTGGAAGATGTCGCAGTCTAAGAAGAAATGCCGTAATTTTCTTTCCAAAGTCAATACATGGCATAAAATGACAACCGGAAAGTAACCAAAGCAGAAAGTTGTGTTCTAAAACATAACAAGTCAAGATTTGAGACAAGGAATACATATTTGTATTTTTAAAATTATTAAGATCATAATATAGGGAGGTTAAGCAGTTTATATGAAAAGCGGACAACCGAATTACATAATGTTAGTCTGTATAGTTTGCTGCTCTGTTGCTATGTACACGTAAGAAGTATCTGAGTAATGAAAATATATCTCTGCAATAGAAATTTCATTATTCGGACTCCTCTACTTCAGATATTCAGATCGCATTTTGTTCTTTCTTGGGCAAGTAAAATTAAGCTTGTTGTTCATTAATTTAAGTGTTTTAAGTTTTTTTCTTTAATTAATTCATGTTAAAAATAAAATAGTATTTAATATAATTTTAAGCAACAGTTATGTGAATATGCATGACTCAAGCAATAATATGATGCGTATAACTCAAGAGCTATTGTCTTAGAATGATCGAACATGATTATGTGACTCTGCAACTCAAAATGCACTTCCTAAAAAAAAGCGCCGTATTTTTATTGAAAGTTGAAATTAAATAGCATGTGCGTTTTTTTTTTACCCAAATAAGATACAATTTTTTGTTTTTAGTGTAAGAGAAGTGGCACGTTTAATTTAATTTTATATTTAATTTTAAGAATGTCGTTTCAAGTTAGCAACATTCTAAATTCTGGACATTCTAAATTTGAAATTTCTGAAAATAATCTAAATATTATAGTACTACATTTCTGAAAATAGTCTACATTTAGGAACGTACCTATAAAGGTACGTTCCTAAATTTTAACAGAAATGAAAACAGAAACAGAAACGAAAAATCGTTTAAGATATGGTATAGTTCAAATAATAATAAAGGTTACACAACTGTTATTTTTATTCGAAAAATAGAGCCTATTTTGCATTTTTTTTTATTATGTAGGCTATTTTTTTCAACCTCCGATGGGCTATAAAGAAAAGACGGGTGAATATATAAAAATGATTTTATTTCCAAAAGTAATGTACAATACAGGTTAGTTTTCTACGTAATCACTATGACGATTGAGGCATTTGTCATATCTGTAAACAAGCTTTGCAATACCCTCTTCATAAAATGTTCCCACCAATGATTGGAAGTGAGTTGTGAAGGTTTCTTTGAGCTCCAAGTCATTTTGGAAGCGCTGATCCCTAAGCCACTGCTTCAGTTTAGGGAATAGATGAAAGTCACTCGGCGCTAGGTCGGGACTATATGGTGGGTGTTCAAAAATGTCCCTTTGAAATTGCTGAAGGAGCCACTGGGTTACACGAGCGCTGTGAGGACGGGCAGTGTCGTGAATCAGAATAATTCCAGAAGTCAGCATACCTCTTCGTTTGTTTTGCATAGCTCTCTGTAAGCGTCGCAAAGTTTCCCAAAATGAATCTGCATTAATTGTTGTTCAATGATGCGTAAACTCCAAGCAACACACCTTTTGGTTCCAAAAAACGGTTGCCATAACCTTACGGTTGTTGAAGTTTCGTTTGAATTTTGTGGGTCTCTTTGGAGAATTTGTGCGCATCCATTGTTGTGATTGTCGTTTCGTTTCGGGCATGTCATATTGAGCCCATGTCTCATGACCTGCCACAATAGATTAAAAAAAATCGTCTCCATCAGTACTATAACGCTCAAGAAACTCCAACGCTACAGCCATTCGGCGAGTTTTGTGGTCTTCAGTCAACATCTGTGGGACCCAGCGAGCGCAAAATTTTCTGTAGTGCAACTTTTCATCAACGATAGAGTACAGGTAAGATCTCGAAAATTCTGAAAATTTCATCGAAAATTCATTTATGGTGAACCATCGATTTTCCTTAACCGCTTGGACAACTCGTTGAACAATGTCGTCTGTAGCGACAGAGTTGCGTCCTTGACCCCCTTCATCATGCACATCAGTTCGGCCATCTTTAAACTTTCGATACCATTTACGAACAACGCCATCACTCATAAAGCTGTCTCCATACTCTCGACACATTCTTGGATGAATTTTCGCTGCACTTTTGTTCCCTTCTGGCTTCAAGAAACAAATAACAGCTGGCAATTCACACTTGGCGGGAGAATCAATAGCGACAGCCATGTTTACGTGACTGCAACTCAAAAGGAAATGGCATGTTGAACTCGCCAGTGACAGAGCGTGTGGGAGGAGACATGCGCAGTCGCCTACCATGCACACCAACCACCTGCCGCATGCCTGGCCATCATAAGAGGTTGAAAGAAAAACAATCCTCATAGTTTTGCATAATATATAGCTTGTCTTTACATTCCGTTGTCATATCGAGGTTAATTTTTGTTCTGTCCTCCTCATACAGTTTTTTTTTATTCTTCTAGTGCCTCTTCTTAAATAATTATATGCAAAACATCTTGGTCTAATAAAGTGTTTTATAGTTCTTATCTTTCTATTTTTACTCTTCTATGCTTCTTCTGTTTAAGGTACCGGAACATCCCTAACGTTAAAAATGACTTCAACAAGGTCTGCTTTTCTTAGTCTGCATTTATCGGTAGAGGGTTTCTCCTTAAGGATACTACGGATCGGTTTCTCCACATGTAAATTATCGCTAACCCATTTCATTCTATACATTCTAAACATTAAAAATGAAGTTTATTATGCAAAATATCATAATAAACTTCATTTAAAAATACAAAAGCATTTCCTCATCTTTAAGTACAGTTTCAGAAAATCCCTAAAGGCTTTTCGAACGATGCGCGGATCATACGAACACAAAAGCAAACATTTTAGAACTAATGTTATGAACATTTTAGAGTCCATTGTAACTGATTTTATATCAAGGAGTTACATTGCTACTTGTATTGATTATTAACTGATTTTATATCAAGGAGTTACATTGCTACTTGTATTGATTATTATTCATAGTCATCTAGAATAATATAACTGTTTCAGTTTCTTTAATATTATGTGCCTTCAGAAACCCAAAATATATATCGTATACATTCGCATATTGTTCCTCTTCTACTTTGAAAATTTTATAGAACATGGAACTGGGAAGGGAAAATTGAATGAATAAGTTAATTTCCGAAGGATGCGGTTACAATAAGAGCATAACAAGTTAGAAGTATTCATGGATAAACTGCCGGTAACTGTCACAATATGACACTTAAAGGAAACTAGTAAGAATACATAGTAATAATAACATTAAAATACCTAAAAATATCTTCATTTCTATTTCCATGTACTTTGACTCCCACCCGCTGTTATTTTCACTTCCTTGTACGTAGTAAAAAAGGAAGTATTGTAATCGCGAAAAGTTTCAGGCAGCATATTTCAACGAAAATATCCATTTTGACCGCTTTCGAATGCAATTTACCGATGTATTTACGTGATGTACGTAAGGACAGAATAAAAGAGTCTTTTCCTCTAAAAAAATTATAAAACTGCTTTAAAATGAATTCTAAAGAGAATTTTTCGTGGCGTCTGTACGTACGTATCTCACATAACTCAAAAACGAGTAGCCTCAGAACGTTGAAATTTTGCATAGGACTACTATAACATGTACTAGATGTGCACCTCTTATTTTGGTTGCAATCGGCCGCGCCAAACGTATATAAATATATTTATATATATATCCACTCTATTACCCGGCTCAGTGATCTCAGTTTCTTTACTCTTATACGTTTGTAAATTGTACATTTTTTGCTTTAAAAGTGATTGAATTATGTTGTTCTTAACTTCCGGTTGAGGTTTTTATGCCTTTAGTAAATCTGTATGCAATATATTTAGAATTATCAACAATTTTAAAGTTGTTTAAGTGGCGCTAAGCCTAATAATTTTTCGGATGGCGGCCATTGCTTGTTTACATTTGAAACAGCAGAGTAGTGGATTTGTTGCCAATCTAGAGAAACTTAGCTTCGCAACAACAAAGATAACGCATTCATTTATTATTGCCAATTAAATCATGCTTAATCCTTTCTGGAATTTTTTCGAGGAAATAAGTGTTTAAGATTTACGTCGTAATTTTTAATACAGATATTTTGAGTTTTTATGCATTTTTGCCTTGTCGCGAAGTGAGAACTGAATTAATTGAATGAGAAATACTAAATCGTCTGTGAAAAACTGTTTCTTTTTTGTTTTGTTTGCTTAATTTCTTTTATACATCGTTCTAGCTTTATTATAGTATTTGAATAGAACATGTGGCAACGATTAGATAATTCTTTAAATGGTATAAATTTTGTGCATTCTGAGTTATAATATGAACGAATTATAATACTGTTAAGTGAACCTAGCGCCAGAGTGTCGCTATGTTAAACAAATAAAGTGAATTTTAAAGAATGCATTTATTCTATTGTGGTTTATGCGCTATCGGCGAAGTAGGTTTAATTCAATCCAATAAGTTTAACCGAAATGCAAGAAAAAATGCGTATAATTTAATATTCCGTACAAGGAAGTCATGTGGTGTACACATCAGAATTTTTTTCTTTGCTACCCCCGGGACCTCAAATCATTCATTGTCGGGAAAATTGTATGAATACTTTAATTTCAGAAGGATGCGGTTACAATAAGAGCCTAACAAGTTAAATGTATTCATGGATAAACTACCGGTAACTGTCACAATATTAGTCACTTAAAAGAAACCAGTAAGAATACATAGTAATAACAGCATTAAAATATTTAAGATATTTTCATTTCTACTTCCATGTATTTTGAATCCCAACCGCTGTTATTTTTTTCTTTGCTACCCCTGAGGTCTCAAATCATTCATTGTCACAACTGCTATTTGTGTCATGTGCTACAACTTGCAAATCGTTGAACCGTCACCCCCCCCCCCAGTCTGTCTTTCCATGTGCAATAATCTTCGAAACCACCAAGAGAATTTGCGTATTCTTTTTTTTTTTTTTTTTTTTCTGCTTTTTTCCCCATTTATTGCTTCAGCGATTGAATAGTTAGAATATTTAGACGGAATCCTTGCATCAGTTTCCTGATGTAACAATGTCTGGCTCCCTAGCAATGAAGTTCGACTTATGGCACTTAGCAAAGCTCTCGTGTGAATGCTCCATTACCTTTAACACGTTGTTTAACACCATTGTTTGTGAATGAAAAGGGAAAACTTCAGCATGTCATTCGCAGGTAGTTTGAGGGAATTTATTTTTGTTAGTCAAGCAAAAGCACTCATTACTTCGACGAATTCATTTCAAAATTTTAAGAAATTCAGTTTCTGAAAGACTTGAGGAAGAGAAAAATTAGATGCATACATAAAACAAAATCCAATTCTTAACCTAAAAGCTGGGAGGGGGGAGAATACACAAGTAAATAAGGCATATAACTAGTGTTTTGCAATATACAGCTTATTAATCCTTTTCATTTTTAAGATGAAGCCTTTTTAAGGCTCTAGGAACAAATGATTTATAAAATTATAGTATCGATATTGTTGCTGGTATTTGCCATTTTCCATTTTTACTGAAATTTTAAATATTTAATGCTGATTATTCAAAGTTTTGCAGAGGAAATCACACTTGAATTTTCTTAAAGTTTTCTCTTAGTCGCCATAGGAGCTCTTAGAATGTAACTCGAAGATCGGAAACATCCAAATTAAAGCTGACAGGGAATAATCGCGCTTGCACTTTGACCAGTGATCATTAATTTCTCTGTGCAGAACAAAAGGTCTTAATGAAGGATCACGCTTAGTTCTATTCATGTTTAGTTGGTATTCTGTGCAACTCCGACTCCATTTCGCATAATATATGAGCAAAGTGAGAAATTACAAATTTACCAAAGTCACTTAATTAGAGATAATTGAATTACATGTCCGATCGTTTTCTTTCAAATCATTCATTGTATTCAGATTAGTACGTATTTTAAGATAGCTTTCAGATAAAATGCAAATGCAGTACAAGTGAATCTTCAATTTAAACATCAACTTTTCCCGAGCATTCTTGACGTATTTTTAATGCTTCAGCAGTATCTAACAAATTTCCTTACTACTAAAACAAATTTCTACAGAAATTAGTATATTTGAAAAATATGAAACGTGGAAAAATTATTCAAATCGATTATACACTGATTCTGACCTGGGAATTGTACAGCCACGATTTTGCTAAATTACATCGGAAGATGTTAAGGTATTATTCTGAATAATTACTTTTTATTGCTTTCCAATGTTTTGAAGTTGATGACTTTTTTATGCAGACAAGTTTGAAAATACATTTAACAGAGTACACGCCGCTTGTTAAAATCTCATACGTTCCATACATATTTGAGTTAATTAAGCGACTGAGTATAATACGCAGCGATTTATGTATTTGCAAAAACTTTGTCGAAGCAATTTTTTAAATAACACAGTAGCTAACAACTAATTCTATACTTACTCCCAAAATAGTAATTAAAAAAATAAGGCTGAAACTAAAATTTTTACGCTATTTTGAAGTTAATTTTTTAATTCTTTATTAAAATATTTTTATAATTACGTTCATGGTGAAATTTTATATTTTAGGAAGAAGTATTCTATTGTTTCATATTTTTCAATTACAGTTTTTCAATTGCATTCTGAGTTGTGTAAAGCTGGTGGTAGCATTTTCGATTAACATTTTCTGTATCACTTTCACTATCAGTTTTTGAAGTTTTAATACTCTCATAGTCTGTGTTTACGCATGATGTCTCAATAGTTTTCGCGAATTGACACGCATAAAAACGAAGCTTCATAAAATCTCTTGTAAGGATTATGCTAATTTTATTAACAGTTAAATTTTAAGTTAAAGTTCCTTTCCTGTCAAATTCTTAACTTCAACTTACTACTTCCGGCCAGAACGTAGTTTTGGAATCTTGCTGAATATTTAATGAGAAGGAGCGGTATTTAAACCACGAAGTTACTTACTGAGTTAGAGAGAATCAGAGTTTCTGATTTACGCGTGTCTGCCTTTTTGGCCACTCTCTCTCTCAAAGCTGTTATTACGCTCGGCCGTACTCAGGCCCTTGCTAAGCTTCGTAGTTGAATAAGTTAAGGGGCCAACTCGATTTGAACCTTGATAGCTTCGGCTATACTTCTTTCGTTAATCTTAGTTTTAGTTTAATTCTTAGTCTTTTAAGTTCAAGTCCAAGTGCGGGCTTTGCTTGAACACTCCCAGGCGGAGTTTTGTTAAATCTTATTGGAATAATAAAGGGTTAGTTACCCTTCTATCTTGTTGTTTCTTGTCACCAAACTCAAGCGATTATTCACTTATTAGTTCTTAGATTCTTCCCTTCCAACATTAACTTAGAATTACGAAGTGAGGAACACTACACTCTTACTAACATCTCAGACATAAAATATAGCTTGCAGTTCCTCCGAGGCTTCTTTTAAATAAAAGCAACATTCTCGAAAACAGATTTTAACTGATTTTAAGACATTAAACCTTTTTATCAGCTATAATATTGTTACGAATTTATATATATATAGACAATTTTGGTGAAATTTTATGTGAAACTCTTGTATTCTTCTGTATAATGAAACAGGAAAATTCAGAGAGAAGATGTTCTGCTAGAGAAAAATAAGAATACAAGGACAAGTCCATTTAACATTGAGAAAATGGCTACCTTGCTCATTTGGTTAGATATCATCAAGCTGGCAACGGTTTAAGCGACTAACTTTAATAACTAAAGTCTCCAAACTTGGCCACCATTTGACAACATTTGGGTCCAGTCCTGTATCACCATAATATGTATTGTGATTGAACAACTGTTGATTGATTTAAAATGCAACTGTAACCGTACTCCACCTCATATGCCTTTCAGTAACTTCGTAAAGTGGTAGACATTTTTAGACGGCCGAGTGAAAACTCTGTAAGGCCGGAGAAAGCATCTGATCTCAGTTGTTGTGAGCTTTTAGTTCAGCGTGAGTTCGAAGTACTGAGATATCTCCAGGTTAGCTTCCTCTTTAGATGCGCTGTGTCTAATGTTTTTAGCAGTTTAGAGTGTAGCTACGGATTGTACTCTGTGACACTATGAATACCATGTGTTTCTTCTGATGAAATAAGCTTTATCAACATATCATCCGGATTTGTGTGCAGTCAATCTATTAAGGACCATTCCCACTGGGGTTTACCTGAGCTAACGGACACAATAGATATAGCCGACCCATCTCCAAAACCAGTTTTTTCCCATATGGCAGCAAGTTGAAAAATCTGAACTTCAGGCATCTCAGATAAACCCCTCTGGGAACGGCCGTTTACGAACCCGTGCGCACACAACAGTATTCCTGTAACAGAGATATCGATTACTTTATGTCCTTCAAAGTACTTTGATTTTCACAAAATTCAGTTTTATTCATCATTTTCTGTAACGACATTTGAAAAGAGCTGTTAAAAATTTAGAAGCTGTATTTCTAGGAAGTGGCTCTAATGTTTTTCAGAAAGAGATCAGGTGTACGCTGCACAGTATCTAATTATTAAAGTTGCTTTCTGATTTTTCAATCCGCTTTCTTATTTCAAATGAAAATCAGTAGAAATGCTTCTTCTCATGCATGGTTTCTTGTTGCTATGATAAGTTAGAGGTAAATTTTTGACTCCTTTCAAACATAGAGGTTTTCTGCTTTTACCAAAAACCAGTGCTATCTTCTTAATTGCTGGAGCTATATTGCACGTTAATAACAAAATCATTCCTTCAGTTTCTTAAAACAGCTACTATTAATGCGTGCTCTGGTAAAGTTCTGTAACACAATGAGTTTTATTCACCGATGAGTTTTATTCACAATCTAGTTCTATAAATTTCTTGTGGCTAATTTTCCTTTAGCACTTTAAATAAAAAGGTTATTTAAACATTCCCAGGGTTTTGTCATTATATTTCAGAAGTCGCGTCACTAAGTTGTTAGTAGTGTTGCAGAATTTAACTATAGTTTCCAGATCAATAGTAACATTACCTACTGAGGAAAAAAGGCATACTGAAATCACGGTAAAGGTTTCAACTATATTAACATCAAGCTGTGCCGTATAGACATGCGACGTAAAAATCAAACTCTAGTCTTATCTACATCTAGTTTAATCAAAATCAAGTTCAGAAAATAACAAATTAATATGTACAGAAGTTCGCAAATATCATTTATTTTCGTAAAACTCTTGAAAATAACCATTCGATTAATGTTGCCCAAAAAGATATATTGAACTGCTCAATGCAGATACAACAGCGATTTTAAGAATAAACTCTGATAATTTCATCTGAATTTTTTTAAAGATGAATCAGTTATGTGTATTTCATGATTTTTCAGTGTGTAATAAAAACATGAACCAAATTCCTTTGGGATGAGTGGAGGCATACTTCAAATATTTCACCATAAATAATTTATATTTAAAAATGTAGACAGAGAGGCATTTTGCAATTGAAAGCTTATATTTCAAAAAGAAGAAAGAGGATAAATGAAGGTAAAATGAAAAAAAAAATTAGACTAGAAGTAAGAAGCAACTGCTAATACATTTAACTACAAGGAGAAATAATTAAGATACAATAACACGCCGAACAAATATTAACTTAGAAGCCAAACAACAACAACAAAAAATTATTTGTTGCCAAATTTGTTGTTTGGTTTCTAAGTTAATACAAGGAGAAATATTGAAAGAAAATTCATCTTTTAATCTTTTCGAAATTTTTTAAGTAAAATGAATGAAATAAAAAGAAAATTACATTATAAATGGAAAAAAATACTTCTGAAAGGATAAAAATGTTTTAATTAATAATCGATGTTATTTCACAGCTAATATTAACAGCCGTCATTTACAATTTAGAAAGATTTCGAAACTATGTTGATCTACGCTCCATTTTTAATACAATAATTTTACCAAATAATTTCAAGGTATAAAAAGTTTTATAATTATTCAGATGAGGAAACTTTGCAAAATCTTTAGTCAAATTCATATTGTTTGAAAAATGAATCATTGGAAAGTGTAAAAATGATAAACATACATTTAAAGTTATGTAATTATACATAAATTATTTTTAGTTTTTGAGCAAAGTTAGAAAAGAGTAAAACATAAAAGAAAGAACCTTCACAAACTCAGTATTTGGAGTACGGTTGTTAATGGCTATTTTTACGTGAGCAGATTTCACATAAAGCTCAATATGTGAGTTAATAACATTGACAATATTTTATGTATCACCACGAACCAAAACTACATTAAATCTACTGCAAAAACGAAAAAGAATTTAAAACTAGTCCCACCAGGGACGCTCTTGAAAGCAATAGATCATTTGTTATTTTATAGCTGACTTCCTCTTTTTTTTTGACATAGATATCATTATTTCAGTCATTTATTTGGTTTTGTTAGCAAGTTCTCAATAAAAACACAACCATTTGTCAAAATCTAAGAACTTGTATCCTATTATTCAGTTGGAGGATGAAGGTATCACATTTTATTTTATAAAATATCCCATGAATGCTGTAAATCCGCTAGAAGATGGAGAAATATTCTTTTTGCTCTCTGTAGTTTCTACTTCTCAACGAAAAAAAAAAAAATAAAAAAATAAATAAAAAAATAAAAAAAAAATAAAAAAAAAAAATCTGAAATGTTTCAGATTTTAAATTACGTCCAAAGGGGCGTTTTTTAACATTTTGTGTGTTACCTTTCTTTATTAAATATCATGTTTCTCGCACTTAAACCATAAGATCCAGTGCAACAGCAATATCGCAAAATAGTTTTAAAACGAGCATATCTTTAGAATTTCCGATACAGAGACTCACGCGCTGGAGATAAAAATGTTTTTTCTGCACAACGTTGCCATTGCTCGCTTTGAAATCCTTGAGTTTGTTAATCAAAAATTCGTCAAAGTTTTAAAAAATAGGAAATCGATCATAAAACAAATTTCAAATTTCAAATTTGGTCTTCCACATGCTCATATTCGTTGGAGGATTATGTTATTCAAAATTCGATGACTCTATGTACCGTTGTTTTATCACAATACGAGAAATATACATACATTTATGTAGATTTTTCATTATTTAATTTCTTCAAATATAATGCAGAACTCAAACATTTTGTGGCAACAGTTTGAAAAGTGAACCGACATTTATGAGTCCGACGCAAAATGCCAAAACGAAACTAATAGTCCTTCGGGATTCAAATCCCTTTGGACTTAAAAAAAGACTGCGTTTATTTCAAACTGTTTATTTTAGTTTGCAGCAGACGACAGCCATCAACATTTATTATCATTTACGTTCATGGAGATTTAAGTCAATTTCGAAATTAGCTGTTCTAAATATTTACGAAATTTTACGGAAAATATGTCATGCCCACAGTATGAAAATTGTTTTATTACGAGTACATCCTAAGATACGATATTCTATGACTAATGGTTTGTTTGATTGATGATACATTAAATAAAAGCCTCAATCATTAACTAGCTTGTGATTCGATCTTATTAATTTGTAGAGATAATAGCTTTTATTTTCCGGAGCTAGAATATTGAATACTTAGTTATTTTATTATTCTATTAGATAATATAATAATAATAGAATAAATAATTGAATAATTAGTTATTATATAATTATTATCTAGAATAATGAATAATTTAATGTTGCTCTGTGTTTCGCCAGGATTCGAAACACAGATCTTTCAGTTGCTGTCTGGATATGCTGCTGACTTACGCCACGAAGGGGGAACGTGATTATTCTTTATAAGTTTATCGATTAAAAAAAAAAAAAAAAAAAAAAAAAGCGGCGATTCTGTCAAACTGCAGATAATGAAAATCTCAGGATATCAAATGTACCATTGACACTGTAAAATTTTAGCAAGGAAGGCAAAAAGATGTACCGTAATTTCCGGAAGAAACGCCGCAGCGTTTACGTGTTTAAAACTTGAATTTTCAGCGGGTGCGGCGTTTCTACCCATGCGGCGTTTAGGTGCACTGAAAATAAAATATTTCCTATGATGGTCATTGTACATAGTTTGGATGGCCTTGTCATTGTGCATAGACTGGTGCTGTTCCCACACAAAAGACCACTCAGTTGCTTTTTGCGAACGTTATTTTGTTTACATTCTTTCCCTTGAACGGACCTATATGCCTTATTCACCCTAAACGAGATCTCAGAACAGTAACATTCTTCCCCCTTTCAAATAAACATTCTCATCAGTTTGAATAGTCTCTCTCCTCTGTGATTCGATGAATCTTCCAGAACCCATCCTCTCCCCACCCCTGTCTTTTCTGCTATTTTTTTCAAAGGCGGACACGACTCCACCTACCTCGCAATAACGAACTCTGACGTATTTCCCCTTCAGCATGAATGGATTTTTCTTGGCATTCTGCCAAATACAGATCCCATCAGTTTGGGTACAAGTACTTGTTGAATAGTTTTTAAGTAAGAAGGGAGCGGAAAATTTTTGAAAATGTCTCTAAACGGCACAGAAGCTATACATTTCTTACCTTTAATTTATTTTTGAGTTATGGTTTCATTTCATGCATTTTTCTTAACTGGTATGTCATATATCAGGACTTAGGTTGAGTTTTTGCATCTATACGGCCCACGACGATGTCACGCGCAATTTAATCTATTGCGGCGTTTACGCTGATGCGGCGTTTCTGTGCAATTTTAATTTTTTTCCCGCCATTTTTCTAGAGTGCGGCGTTTACGCTGATGCGGCCTTTCTTCCGGAAATTACGGTAATAGCTGATAAGTAATCTTTTTGTAATTTTATATTGTTAATTAAAATATTTTCGTATTATTTTATCGATACTATGATATTTACTTTTTTTCTGCTCTACCAGGATGCAAATTAGCTATGTGTATATAAGAAAAGATTTTTGAAAAATTAGACATTTGTGAAATAGAGCTTCGTCAGCAACGCTTACCTTCTGCTATTTCCTCACCCAGCTCTGAGAATTAATTTAGACCAGTGTTAGCCTTTTACTACCCGAATTTCCTGGTGCATTTAGATTAGTTTGAGTCAAAGCTTAATAGTCCTTTGCTTTGTGAATCAACATAATTAAATTACTGTTACGTGCGCGCAGGTTCGTAATAGATTGAATGCATACAGATTCGACGATAGGTTGATAAAATTTATTTTACCAAAAAAAAAACCATTTTTGAGTTCTGAAAATTTCCGCAAAAATAGTTTTACAATTCTTCATAGTATCGCAATGTATAATCAGTAGTTACGCGTCAAACTGCCGAGAACGTTAACCACAAGACAATGCAAAGCGCATCTAAAGAGCGAAGATATCTCAGTACTTCGAACTCACGCTGATCTAACAACAACTGTGGAACTAATGCTCCCTCCGGTCGTTTGTACTTTTTACTCGGATTCTGAGATATTTCTAGTAATTTATCCTTCTCAAAATTACTGGAGGGCATATGAGGGCCGAATACAGGCACATAGAGCATCAATCACGGTTATTCAAGGGCCAGAGACAAATGTCGCTGAATGGTCGCCAAGTTTGACAGCTTTTGGCGATTTCTCATCAAATTTGGGGACAAAAATTAGTTGCCGAAACCATTGCAGCTTGGCGATATTTCGCTAAATTAGCTAGATAACAATTTACTCGATATTAAATAGACTTGTCGCTGCATTCTTTATTTTCCAGTAGGGCATCATTTCTTCAGATTTTCATGTTACATTATACAGAAAACAAGGCAACTTTTAATAAAAAGGTTGTTTAAGATTTCTTTTGAGTTGTAGTTGTTACTTTATATTAAAGATTTAAATTATTATTTGCTACACATCTCCCATTAGTAACCTAGCAATCTATTAAGGCGTTTCAGCTGTATTATTTTGACTAATTTGCTATACTTTGTCATTCTTATATTAATTTTTATAAAAAAATATCTTACAAAAGTTTTCTGTTATTTTGTAAATCCATTTTGTTCTATAATGCTTCTGTAATTTCATTAGAAGTTACAAGTTCAGTAAGTAACTGGAAGGGAAGGGAGTTTGTCCTTTTTTTGGGGAAATTCATTTATGTGGCTTAATTTTTTTATAAATTTCTCATTTTATTTTGGTTATCCTCATTTTGAAATACAGCTGACTCATTTTCAATCACTAGCATAAGACTATAGAAGATAACAATTAGGATATTTGTAAGCATACTGTTTGTTATGTTATCTGATTCCAGTATGAAACTGGGTGATCCATATTTTTAAAGCGATATCCGTTTCATCAAAATTTTGCAGAATTCTGACAGTGTTACGATTTAATTTATTGGTATCCCAACTATTTCACAATTATAATGTACTTGAGAAAAATGAGTTAATTGCATTTAACAACCGAACATCACACTTAACGATTTTATTTTTAAGTAAGGCACAGGAAAAAGAAGTGAGTTGATTTTCCATTTTCAGCTACCTTAAAACAATTTTAAAACTAGATAAAGGGAGATGACGAAAACATCTTACAAATAAAGATAATGAAGATAAAGGAACGTCATAGTTAAAGATAAAAGAAAATTTCTTTCAGATAAAGGAAGATGACAACTTCTTATTCATAGCAATAAGCTTCAAATTTTATTGCAGACATTGGACTCATACGAAAATAAATACCTTCGAGCTGTTACAAAAAGTTACAAGAATTCGAAAAAAGGTTTTTCGTAACTCACATCAAAGAGAAAATGTTTTGGAAAGGTTTTCTAAAAACTGGAAATGATTAATGGCGTAACGACGTTGACTATTCATTCAGTTTTGAAGTTTGAGATTATTTCGAAAATATTGCAAAAGAAATATGTTATCCATATACTTTTTACAAAGTATTCAAAATATTCGATTTGCCTATTATAGCTTAGTATATTTCTTCACTAAATATGTCAAGAATGACTCGAAAAATAAATTTTAATATTTATAGTTTTCTTATTTGTATTTTAAGTTAATGATATATATTTCGTATATAAAAAGAAAAATATGTGACTGTATACTTTATCAGAAGTACTATCTCTGAGTTTTATTTCAATATATTACTTTATTGATAACATCAAGCCATATAATTAAAAATATTGCAACATTTAAATTTACTCTAAGTGTTAAGTTTCATATTAACACTTTTCACTGTTGTTGTAGTAAGAAGTGCAATTCTAGGATTGAAGGAAATAGCTTTTAAGCTAAGACTAGAAAAACATTAACTGCCGAAAAAAATAAATGGTTATTATTATATCAGAAATTTTAAGTTTTATTATTAAACTTTTATTCCCATTAACAATATAATGACTTCATTTAAAATATTTTGGACTAATTTTCGAATACATGGAAAGTTTCATTTATAATAGGTGTTAAGTTATTTGCAGTGGCCAAGCATAAAACGAACATAACTGCAATTGTTTCGCAGGACATATAAAGAATGCTAAAACGCGTTATGTTGTAACCAGTCAGGGAAGATGTCACGTCTTCCTAGCAGGTGCTATAATGCAGCATTCTGTATTTGCAGATTAGAGACCATGTTTTCATTTGTTTACTAAATTTTGCATTGGATACTTCATTGGTCCTAGTTATTTGCAGATTGTTTCAACTAGTCTGAAGCTAATCACACTGTAATTCCATGTCGGTCAATTGACAATTTAACAATTGTGTTGAAACTGCTGCTGCATACATATGTATTTACCATTTTTTTCATATACCACTGAGTCTTATGATGCTTTCAAAAGGTATGAACATTTTCGAAGATCAGCAAGATCTTTAGATCTCAGTCTTGCATGCGTTTCTTACAGATTAAAAAACATCTATGTCAATAAATACATACAGTGCAGAAACTGAAAGAAAACACCAACTCTTCTGGGGACAAAAAGAAGGCAAACTGAGAAATTGAGATTGAGATGGACAAGGTACTGGATTTCCTCGATACTTGTAAGGAGGAAGTAGCACATCCAGGATTTGTTTCGACGTGATATTTTGCACATTTCGAAAGTATATCAGCTATTCAAATTCCATTTGATACACTTGTAAGCGATACACTGAATCGAAACCTCCTGAGAGTGAAGTAACTACTTGCAGTTACAAATGCTATGATTAATCCCAAAATATCACATATTTGACTATTATATTGTGCACGTACACAAGAATTAAATATTATTATCAATATTCTAAACTAAAATTAATTAACGTAGGCTGAAGTTTCGTTCTAACATACCTATCGCGAACGGTTTACCTATGATAAGGTAACTATAACGAATTGTTTTTTAATTTCCTATTATAATTGCATGGATTTTGTGTGCGCAGCATTGTTTTATAAAAGCTCTAAAATGTGGTTGTAACTTTAATGCTTTAATACACATTTCAGATATTAGATCATGGTTGTGAATTCTGATGAACTCTTCAGCTTACAGCAAAGAAGATGTTTACTATTTCCGGACTCGCTTACTAAAACGGCAGAAGAAGCCTCAAAATGAGTATTCACCGATTCTTTATTGAACTTATTTTGGCAACCCTCTCATACTTACAAAGAAACTGTTAATGTGAAACTTCCTAAGCTCACGATAAATGCATTTCATAAAGACACTAGTCATTGGCTCACATTTTGGAGCTTATATGAATCTGTGGTACTTGAAAAAGACTTATTAATGAAAGTTGACAAATTTAATTACCTTAGTCATTTATGCGGTTCGGCATTAAATACTATTAATGGCTTTTCGATTACATGTGATTATTATAAGGTTATCAAATTATTAACTGACTGATATGGAAGAAAATATATTTGATAAATGTCCACATGAGTAATTTGTTACGTATTTCCTCTCTTAAACGTTCTAATGATGTCAGAAATTTTCGAAAGTCGCTAGATAATTGTCAGATGCAAATTCATAGTTTCAAATAGCTTGGAATTTTGTCAGACGCTTATGGGAATCCGTTACATGCGATGACTTTAAAATGTTTATGCCTGATTTTTTTACTTCCTTGTGCGAAGAAAAGGAAGTATTATAATTGCAAAAAAAGTCGGGTATGGTATTTCAACGAAAATATCCGTTTTGACCGCTCTCGATTCCATTTGAATAGTAATTTCATCATATATAGAAGGGTTAAATGTAATATATTTATGATCACTCGTCATCTCAGGTTAAACTGTAGACCAGTCAGAGATTTTTGAAGCAAGATCAGAGGAAATTAATATTACGAAGGCTCTAACACTAGTTGTAACAAAAGTTGAAGTTAAATTTCCACTGTTTAATATCATAAGGTTTATAAATAGCAAAAAACTGAAGAACTGAAGCAGTTGAACATCTTTGCCATTTTCAGTTGGACTGGCTTCGGGCATTGTCATTTTCGCAATAATTAAATTCTTATCAGCATCCACCTTGGAATACTGCTGACTTAAGGTTATAGGGTTTTCCTAATTTTGTATAACAAATTTATTTTAAGTTTGATACCTGTTCTAAACTTCTCGACTTCCAATCACATATTCTCTCCAGGATGTAAATTTAAAGTTAAGTGAAGTGCTATTTAAACGAGTGAATATCTCAATTTGTTCAGAGCGTGTTTTTTTAGCCAAGCACACATTTCATTGTTATTTTGCGGTCACGCTAGTAAGCCTCTTGGCCTTATCAGGTTAGTATCACGCCGGTTAGATTCCTGTGAGTCCACCTTTTAGGCGTAAACGTAAGTGCGTTCTTGTACTATTTATTCCAGGCAGATTTGTATTATACTCTACGTTTTAGTTTCCACCGTAAGTGGTCCGTGTCTTTGTAATGCACGAAGTCCGTGTCATTCTCGTAATTAGTTTGAATTAATAAAGGCTTATTTTCCCCCTTCTTCTGTGCTGGTATTTAATTCACGCCTGTGCGAGAATTCGCCAGGTTCATTGCAGGATTCACCAAGGCATTCGGAAAAGAGTGCACGAGGCGGTTTATTTCCCGCAACTTCAAAGAGTGGTAACAGAGCATGTCAGGTCCTGCCATACATGCCAGTTAGTTAACGATGTAAATTATAGCCCGGCATAGTATAAGAGCTACTTTTCCTAATGAATTAATAGGAATTGATCTACTGGGCCCATTTTCAAAAACTGAAAGTAATTAGAAATAGATATTTACTAGTTATAGTTGATCATTTCTAAAAATGGCTAGAAATAGTCCCCCTTAAAAGAGCATCTGCGAAAATTGTAGCCGATGCTTTTCTAAATAAATGCATTTTAAAATATGGTGCACCACTTAGGGTAACATCAGATAACGGCCTTCAATTCGTTAATCAAAATTTCAAGGAACTATTTACAGGGTTTGGCATCCACCAACATAAGATGTTCCTTACAGACCGCAGTCAAATATTGCCGAGTGATTAAACAGAAACATAGTTAAAATTATTCGGAGCTATGTAAAAACGTATCACTGACGCTGGGATAACTGTGTAAATGGATTGGCTTATGCCCTCAGAACGGCCAAGCATGATACCATGGGAAAGGCCCCTTCTGAATTCTTTCTGGGGAGGAAGATAATTACCCCTTTAGATAAATTATTTTTGTCCAGAAAAGGGAAGCAGAATTTAAACAAAAATATATCCAAAAGTTAATTAATGATGCAATCAAAAATTCAGATGTAGCCAGAGAAAAAACAGTCATTGTATTATAATTAGAAAAGAAGATACCTTAAACCTGGGGACAAAGCATTCAAAAGGAAACATGTGACCCACTCGAAAAAATGTCAAAAATTTTCCCCGGATTTGAAGGCTCCTACGTGATTGAACGTATTTGTGTATCAGTTTTATATTTAAAAGGAAGTAGAGAAGGCAATATCACTGCCGATGTGGATCAAGTAAAAAAATACTATGATCATAATGAGATGCCTATTTTTAAAGATCTTTTTCAGGAAACTTCAAACATAGGAGAAGGGCCCTCAACAGCACAAATCGTCCTCCCGGGAACAAAAAAGAAAGAAGACAGAGCCGGTTGGAAAAAAGCCTAAAGGTATAAACAAGCCAAAATTGGAAACACCCCATAAGAGAAATAAGGCCCTGAGAAAAGAAGGGGAACCTAAACCCCGCACAAGATCGACAAGCAGGCAAATGGAGAGGAAAAAGCAACTGAGACATCAGAACTCAGGACGCCAGCCACTAAGCAAGGAAGGCAAGAAAAAGTTAGCAACTCAAGTTCTACGTAGAAAACGTCAATTAGACGAGGAAACAACAAACAAACTAATTAACAGGAGTTGAACAAAAGGAAATATCTAAGAAATGGAGGAAATCCCACGGAGGTCCAGCCAAAAACTCTCCAGCCAGTCCAAGGAGGTTCCCAGTAGCGTGGGATAGAGATATGAAACGGAAACAGCCGGCAATGGAGAGCAACGGGAACGGACAGCCCCGGCAGCGGATCCGAGTAAGACAGCTAAATCAAGTTCTATCGCGGGAAGACTTCGTCCAAAAGAAGATAACAAAAGATAAGTCAAAATTATTCTATTTAAATTTATTTCAAAATCCAGTACGAAGTTGGGTGAAAATATCTATTTCAGTTTTGCCTCGGAAAGAGGATAATATTTGTTTAATTTAGCAAGAAGCTTGCAATTTTGTATTTAGTAAAACGTTTACAATTTTGTATTTAGCAAGAAGCTTACAATTTTATGTTTAGCAAAAAGCTAAAAAGAGTTGTTTTTGCATTATGCAAGTAATTTAAAATTTTTGTATTAAGCAAGTAGCTTTAAATGTTTATAAGAAGCAAGAAAGTTTAGCAAATAATCATCGCAGATTTAGAACGAAATGTTAACTTTAGTCGTAGAGACTGTGGTAGGAAAATGTTTGTATGATATCAAGAAAACGAACTTCGTTACTCAAAGTGTCAGAAATTCGTGCATGTAATTAATCTATGCTTATTTTCAGCGGAGTAAAGTAAGAAATTAATTATGTAAAAATGTTTGAATTCTTAAATAATTAAAGTACTTTGTGTGCTTGAAATTATGCTTCAAATGAAAGAGTAGTCTATGTTACTTATTAAAAGTACTAAAAGAAAGTTAAGATAAATTGAGAATGAATGTAAAGTAAAATGTTAGACTCTCCAGCCAACACTAAGTTAATTTTCACTAGCGTAGCACCTCAGGCTGAGATTTGATTGTAGGGTGTTTGTCTAGGCGTAGTTGGTTTAATTCTAACAAGTAAATGTGGGGTAGTCGGTAAGTGTTGTACTCGTTTTACATAAAACATGCTCGCATTTTACAATACACAAGGCTGGAGAGCAAGGGGGAGTCTTAATGTGGATAGAAAAACATATTGAAAGTGTGGCAGATGTAAGATATGTTTAAGCACGTACTAAACTATTTTCCTAGAATTGCTAAAGAAGGAAGATATTGTAAATATGTGCCACATTGTCAATCTGTAAAAATATTAACTCATATGTAGATTTAGAATTTAGTTATATCCAGGCTTTTAAAGCCTTGTTATGCGATAGTTAATTCTGGCGAGGGAAATTGTAGGGTTTTCGTTATTTTGCATAACAAATTTATTTTAAGTTTGATTTCCTGTTCTAAACTTCTCAACTTCCGCTCACATTCTCTCGCCAGGATGTAAATTTAAAGTATAAAATACATGTATGTAATTCTCTAAACTTCTACGCTGATTTTAAGTTGTACTGTTACTGAATTTTCAGAGGAGTATATAAGAAGTGGAAAATTAGGATCAGAACACATAATCAGTTTTTTTTTATTACTGGAGAAGAAAACTCTCCATCGCAATGGAAGAACAGATCACTGTGTTAGCGAACCCTTTCTTAATGAGCTTTTTTGAATCAGTGTTGTGTCTATGTGATTGTCAGAAATGAATTTCAAAGTTCAAATAGTTGCAATTTTACTCCGTGTTTCCGCCCAGTGATTATTTTTTCAGTCTTTGCTCGGCAAGCTGTTTTGGTTAGCTGTGATATTTCACTCGTGTATCGAAAATTTCGCCTCATTTCTGTTTTATGCCCATAGGCTAGACATAGCTGTTTATCTGTCGTGTAACAGCTGTTATTTTTCTGAATAAACCTTCAAGTCTTAAGGTTCATCTGGCTTAGTTTGTATCTTCTGTAAACTGCTTAAGCAGGCAGAAGGAAAACATCTTCTAGTACTGCAGTTGTTCATGACCGATACTACGCATATTAAATTCCTTAATAATATTGCAAAATTAAATGCAACAATTGTCTTGAAACAAAACTTCGATAAGATAAGTATTGTTATTTGTGTGGACATGCTTCGCCAACTGGATTATTACTCATCTTTCCTGCCAGTATAGTATTTAACTCTGTGTATGAAAATCAAACTCTTTAATGTGACATTAGCACTATATATTTTAAAAAGTTGATAATGTATTTTTCTGCTGAGATTTGCTTTAGATAAAGAAAAGTTATTACACTTTAAAATTCAACGACGTTTCTATTAATACAATTATCTTGCAACTGATTTTTGCGATGCTGGAACAACACTTGTGCCATCTACTGAAGGCTTTTGAACACTATATTTATTGAAGATGTCTCTGCAAACACGTAGCGCAAAAATATGTTGGTACTTAATGCTTTACACGACGATGCAAATTTAACTATTTCAAAGATTTCTTTAGATTTCGAATTTTGATTTTGTTTATTAAGAGTGAACTATTTTTTCACAATGTTTCCGTTTGTGCTTAGGCAATATGATATTTTCAAAGGTACTCCTACAATGTTTATAGTTGCAATGAAATAATGTTAGGTTCTAATAGGAAGAAATAACTATACCATTCTATGATAAAAATTCAGTAAAACTTTACCTTTGAAAATATGCTTAACAATATGGAGTAAGAAATACAATTTACTCCTATGACACTTTTATAATGAAATAAAGGAGGAGAGCTACTATGTTAAAAATTAAATTAAATTAGAAGAACACATATTTTATAATTTGACTATAAAAGTTACACATTTAAAGTAATCTCAAAAAGTAAAATATTAAAAAAAGTAAGAAGCAACTTGCAACCAAGAAACAGAGAATTTCAAAGTAAAGAACTTCGAAGAGAAAAATATTTAACCCTTTTATGTTTTTGTGATTTATTATTATCTATATGTGGAAAAAGAATCAATCTGGTTTCGAAATGCATTTTGCCCGCTTTCTTAAAAAGTCATATAATTTTAATTTTGTTATTTGTTTATGACAGCAGTTTTAAATGCTATTTCCTTTTTTATTCAGCAAATATATAGTTTTTCTTTTCTGCATGCCGAACTGATTCCTCGAAAGCAAAAACTTTCTACAATGCCGTGCTGTAAAAATGTATAGGGTAAATTTCGCGTTTTTAAAGTAGGTTAGAGGCAGTTAATAAACATTGAAAAAAATCAATTAAAAAATGCTACTCATTTGTACAACTGCATCTAAACTACGATTTCAGTTAATAATCAAATGGGAATACAATGTAAAATTTATAGTCTTTCTTGCTTAAATTACAGGAATGTAGAAGTTCTAGAATAAGTCTATTCTAGAACGTGATATGATTTTAACCTGTAACAATTCTTGTTCACTAACATTCCATAGAAAGTTAAACATCTTTCAATAATAATCTAAATTCTGTTACATAAAGCCAATGATAACTAAATAACCGTTAAAATTTATCTTTATTAAAATGTTCTTAACAAACCTTCGCTAACCAAATAATTAAAAAAAAAAAAAAAAAAAAAAAAAAAATCTGAAATGTTTCAGATTTTAAATTACGTCCAAAGGGGCGTTTTTTAACATTTTGTGTGTTACCTTTCTTTATTAAATATCATGTTCCTCGCACTTAAACCATAAGATCCAGTGCAACAGCAATATCGCAAAATAGTTTTAAAACGAGCATATCTTTAGAATTTCCGATACAGAGACTCACGCGCTGGAGATAAAAATGTTTTTGCTGCACAACGTTGCCATTGCTCGCTTTGAAATCCTTGAGTTTGTTAATCAAAAATTCGTCAAAGTTTTAAAAAATAGGAAATCGATCATAAAACAAATTTCAAATTTCAAATTTGGTCTTCCACATGCTCATATTCGTTGGAGGATTACGTTATTCAAAATTCGATGACTCTATGTACCGTTGTTTTATCACAATACGAGAAATATACATACATTTATGCAGATTTTTCATTATTTAATTTCTTCAAATATAATGCAGGACTCTAACATTTTGTGGCAACAGTTTGAAAAGTGAACCGACATTTATGAGTCCGACGCAAAATGCCAAAACGAAACTAATAGTCCTTCGGGATTCAAATCCCTTTGGACTAACAAGAAGACATATGATCGTGTAGGATGACCGAATCTTTACATAAGATGAAAAATTAATATTAACTTGTAATTAACTATGAACACGTTTCTTTAAATACAAGTACATTTCATTTGCTTAAAACTCACTTCTCTTAAAAATTGTTCATTTGAGCTTGAATAAATTATAAAATTATCTACAGTAGAACCATTTTTTTCTTTTAAATTGTTGAGATTCTGTAAGAGGCATGTTTTGAGAAATGCAAGCTGTAATAAGGCATGTATAGTCAAAAATTAATGAAAACGAAACAATATATCAACTAAGTTACACTGTTGTGCTTGGCATCAAACTACAGAGTTTTCTTCTGAAACATATAAGCTGATATAGCTTTTTTCCAAGAGGAAAAGACATCGAAAAGTTTTTCGTACTTACTACAAACTTTATGTTTAAATATGCAAAGTACCGTTTTCGATCTTGCGAAAGGAAAATTTAATTTTGAAAACTCTTACAAAGTTTAGAAAAAGGCTCTCAGTTTGGAAAATTAACTTTAGTATTATTACCATAGCAACGAATGTTTTAAATTACCATGTTCGCCAAACCCTTCATTGGAATTTCATGCAAGATGAAGGGAAGACATGCAATCCGAGGACATTGCATAAATACAGTTATTTTATTCTTTTCTATTTCGGTTTCTTTTGTCATGTAAATTCTTAATCAAGATTCCAGTCTAATAGATGGTGCATAGTCCATCGTATTTAGAGAGCAAAATAATTTCGTGTTCTGACTTGATACGGTTTATTTTCCTAAGAGAAGAAATCGTATGTTTTACTAACTGGTGAATAGATTAGTGAAAAAAGTCGGGATAAATTTTGAATTAAATAAGTAATAAAATGCATGAAATAAAGTTATCATTAGTAAATATCCTAGGAATTTTCATATAACTGCATAAAATGTATAAATACATTATCTATGAAAATATGTCTACACTCCAGTTTTTAACTTCAGGATTGCAATTACTTTCAAAAAATATTGTTGAAATATATGCGGCAAAATCCACCCTTTTTCATTTTACACTGAGTCCTCAAATTTTCTGTATTATGTCCAAATTAAATTACTCGAGACTTCCAGAAGAATGATAGTATTTAAATAATTTAAATATATGTAATATGTCGCAATTTTTTTTCCAGCTTGCATTTCAGAAGTTATCAACTTCAGCGCGTATGATGGCCAGTTTGCAATGAATGTTGGTATCATTAAGTTTTGTTTTGAAAATATTAAGAAAAGATCTTAGAATAAAAAACTCAAGTTATTTCAAGGTGCTAGGTCTATTTCTTTCAAATTAGCTTTGCAATTGCGCCCAGATGTGTGCGTCTTAATAACGCTACTGAATAGGGATAGTTCGCTTCGTTTCTGAATGCGGGTATGTGCGTGAGTTGTTTCCTATGGTAAGAAGAAAACGAACATAGCATTTAGACTTAATGTAGACATTTAAAACCTTATGCCCTCACCCCTTGCGTGATTTATTGTAATTAGAGCAACAAGCAAATAAATACTTTATAAGCTAATTTAAAAAAGTAGAACAACACACATTTAAAACATTCAGGCATAAGAAAGATGGTAATTTGATTTTGAGAACATTTTCCGGTACAATACTTATGCTCTTGAATTGAAGATCTTGAATTACCCTCTTGTAATATAATACAGGTTAATGACAACACCCGGAAAAGAACATCTAGAAAGAACATTATCTTTGGGAAGCGGACGAAGGGATAGAAAATTCGTCAAAGCTAGTTTGCAGTGACATTGATATTTTGAACAAATCGTGATGGACGAAATGGTCATTCCATCGAACAAAGATTTTCACGAATTTTCAAGCAATTTACATCTTTTAAAACAAAGTTTCAATTCTTTTATTACATCCATCGATCAGAAATGTTTGTTTTTCTGCCTGAGTTTATATCCGAGTAAGCTGAGATACGCTATTTTGAGTTATTCGTTATTAATCTGAAATATGTTTCTCGGCGGAATATTTCCTGGAGTCAGTGCTCGTTGCTCGTTTCTTGCCTAGACTTGTGTACTGTCCATTTATCAAACCAAAGCTAAAAATGTACCTGCATCAACTGCATCAAGAATGCCGCAACTCTTAATAGTAGTAAAAGGAACATTGCATTTTACCAGTGCCTAGACAAAAATCCACCTAGACAAAGGCTAAGAAGCCCCATACACAGTTTTTGTCTCTCACATTTGGAGATCTGAAACTCGCAAGGACAATCTTAAACGATATTTAAAATCTAGTGATCACTCATATAGAGACAGACTTAACAGTATCCTTACGGTCCCTGTCGAGCCTGCACGGACCACGTAGTAACAGTGGTTCCAGTCCCGTGAAATCAGCTAATCTACCCATACTGCTCACTCCCAAAATATCAATAGTAATAGAAACACAGGCTACGGGAAAGTATCTTACAAGTCACATGCTACCCACTGTTGATTACCTGTTGTTTCTATAATACTTTTCGTGGACAAGTATAGCCTGCCATTTACAGCTATCATAAAATATTATATGATATTATTTTAGCTCTTCACAATTAAAATACGTAATACGCATGTGCAAAAATCATTACTTTTTAATATAATGCATCATTTTTCTTTAGTTACTCATTCAAAATACACGCGTTTTCAAACCGTATCACTCTATGGACATGCGTTATTTTTGCTACAATCTTCAGCATCGATATGTTACTGATTTTATAAAACGTTTATTTCAAATTTTCAGAGAAGAAGTTTAAATGAAAACGAAGAGATGCAATACTTCATTTGAAAAATAAGATTCTAATCTATGTTTGTGTGTTGTTTTCTTTTAATTACAAAATAAATTTGCAAAATAAAAAGACTATAGTTATTGTTATGAAAGAATCAAACTGTCAAACTAATTGGATCAAACGAACTAAACAAGGTAAAAAATTTCCAAAGATTCTTTCTTCTTAAGTTTTCTTCAACATGATTAATAAATTTACCCAGATAAATGTATCTTAGGGTTTACCTGAAATGCTTTAGATATACTGAGAAAGTCAATAGAGGATTGTTTTATCACATTATTTAAAACTTCAGAACTTTCTAGTGAGTTAGCAACTTTGCACATCATCGAGTTTCGGGTTAATATTAACAACAGCAGCATTTTATTTTGGCTAAATAGCAATTGGTACTGAAGTTATAATTAAGGAATCAAGTAACATCAATCACATAAAAATTAAAAAAATTTTCACAGGGATATAATCTATAAAAATTGCCAGGCTGCATAATCTACAAAATGTAATCCTCCTTAATTACAGCACATATGATTTTTGATAATTTTGTTCAGGAAATTGCAAGCAGTCCTGTAGCCGACATATTTAACGCAATTAAGAAATTAAGTGATAGTTCTTAGATGAGTTAAAGCAAACACTAGGAAATTACCAGGCTGAGGTGTTTCTGAGTCATTAAAATTTCTTTCTTTCACAGAACTCGCTGTTATCGAAGAGATGTAGTACAATATTTAAGAAGCAACAGAACCTTTTAAAATGACTAAACTGTTAAAATGGGTAAAATGAAAGCTTATTACTTTAAAATAAAACGTATGTCAGCAGATGCTTAGGAAAATTTCATACTTTAGGATTGGTGTATATGAGTGTTTATAGGGATAACGAAATAGAATGAGTGGTTTATTATATTAAACACCTGACACTCTGACTTTTAAATAGATTTTAATTCTTAGATACATAATTTGCTGTGATTTGTATACTTCACAATACCATCCTTATAAATGTTACTATGACGTTTTAAGAAAACGTTATCCGGTTTCATTTAATGCAAATTTTTTATATGATATTAATTCCAGAGTGATACAAAGCATTTTATGTTATAAATTGCTAAGGAAATTTAAGAAAGTGAATTTCCGGTTCAAAGGGAATCTGTGGTTGAAAAAACACTACTTTGTTGGTCAATACTAGTTTAACAGATTTAGTATTTATGTTAGGACATAATTATTTCCATACATGAGTGAACCGACGGCCGAAGATTACGCACCTTCAGTTTTGCGAAGATTTTCCGATTAACGTAGCTTAGTGGAAATCCCCGATGAAATCGGAAACCTTTGACAAGAAAATCCATCTTGTCAGTTTATCGATTAGCTAAAAAACCTTCAGCTTACTTACTTTCTATGTTGTTTTCTGTATGTTTCTGAAACTTCGGAATTACTTTTGGAAACGAAAGTTGAAAAAAAATATGAAGGTTTTTTAAAAATGTTTACCTCCTAATTATGTTCAATGTAAAATACCAGAACTCTCTTATTAATTTTGCATTTATTTCTCTCTTATGGAAACTATAGAGATTGTTTCATATTATATCCATAGAATATGCTGAAATGAAACTGAACGATATTTTTTTAAAGATATTTAATTGGATATTTATTTCAGAGTTTTAAAAAATCTTTTACGTGTTTTTTTTATTTTTACAATATTCAGCGAAATATTCCACTTTAGTTAAAATAAGACTTTAAATTTTTGGGAAATCTGTTGTCTTTCTTCCTCTCAGATTTTTAGTAAAATGCTAAGAGTTTATTTTCATTTTCAGCATCCAGTATTTTCGTGAACACAGCTTTTGGAAAAATTAGTAAGTTTCAAATGATATTTTTCGTATTTTATTTCGCTTCTTGTTGCAATGAAGATATATTCCACAACTAACACTTAGGAATTAAAATCGTAAAAATTTTTTCTTCTTCTAAAAAACGTCGCCAAATTTGATGACGTTTTGGCGATTTCACGTCAAATTTGTCGACAAAAATTAGTCGCAAAAATCAGTTGGCGATATTTCGCCAATTTAGTGAGACAGCTATTTACTCGAGGTTAACTAAACTTGCCCCTATATTCTTATATTTTCGGCAGCGCATCTCTTTAGATTTTCATATTATATTTTACAGAAAAATACAATTTCACTTATTTTTCACATATTTTTATGTTTCGTCTCCTTCTCCTACTTGAATGAATTAATTGAAACTTGTAAAACTCTAAGATGTGAAAAATGAATTTACGTTTATTAATTTGTAAGCTGACGAAGGTAATTTCTCTACACGATGAAACTATCTGCAAAAGATTCTTTTAAAAAAGTGTGACACACCAAAAGAAGATTCAATTAAAAACATGACTTTAAGGCATATAAACAAAAGTAAAATCATATATATATATCAAAATAATAAAAATATTTATAATTTTTATAAATTACATTAATAGCATAATTTATACTCCTTTATTAATATTCATTAATTAAAGATCAATGCTTAGTGCAAGATGTTTCGTTGTGAATTATGAAAATTTTATGCACATGATAAGGTTCCAGTTGTTTGCTATCGTGAGAATAATAAGCAAATGTGACAACAATACTTAATACGCTACAGTTGATCTTTATATACAAGCAATGTAGAAGACGAACTTAAATCGAAGTTACTTGGGTTGCATACAAATACAGAATGTGCCGAAGGCTCAAAATAGTATGTCTACTAAGACCTAAAATTAAATTAGATTAGGTGAAGAGAAATTAAGATTTTCACAATTTTTCATTCATCTGCTTGGGCCGTATTTGTCTCAGCTGAGTGTTCCATAGCATAAGGAAAAACATAGCAAAGCACTTTTATGATAATAACGCATTTTATTTGCAACAATTAACTGAAATAAAGGTATTAAAAGTATGATATATTAAGTAGGTTGCCGAAAACGTCTATTTTACGATCAATATCAGGAAGGAGATATAATACAAGAAAAATAAATAACAAGAAATAGGAATAATTCAGGGAAGACAATTAAATTACCTGTCTTCTAAGTAATAAAATAATTTCAGTAGAAAATCCTGTTAACTAATACAGGTTCCATATGCGAAAATTTGTTAAGTAAGTATTACAAAAAGAAACATTACACACATGAATGTTATATCAAAAGGAAACAAGATTATATCTATTTATAAACTTCTAATATTTCTTTCAGGGAAAGTTTACGATCCTCTTAACGGAAAAGCAGTTGATGGAAGAAAAGCATAATTACGGAGAGCTATGCTATAAAAACTCTTTAATAAAATGTAATAAAACTGTTAAAGCTATCCTTAAAATAAACTCGTATTCCCTTACAGTTCTTTACAGTTGCCTCAATTTTATGTTTTGAAAAAGAAAATATATTTATTCATTTTTGTGAATAAATAAGCTTATTTTTTTCTAAGCTAAAAGAAAGTTTAGGAAGGAAAAGCTAATAAGCTTATCATTCGAACTTTATAAATACAGCCTTTAATAATAGCCATATTGTTGGAAAAGAAGAATTACTAAATTGCTTTCATATAAAGTTGTTATAGCTAAAACTTTAAGAAAAGAGAGGTTTTGCATTATTATAAAACTATTATAGTGTCACCTATATTGTTCAAGAATGGTAAATTCAGTTTCATAATGAAATGGCGTAAAGGTATTACCATAATTATTTAATATGGGTCCTTGTTATGTCTTTAAAGCATGCTTTAGTTTACAAGCTAATAAATAAGTTTGCCTTCTGAAGGCTCTCTTCTTAAGTCCCTATAACAACACGAATATAAAATACAAGTTGTTTATAAATTAATCATAAGCCGATATATTACCTTCCCCGTGTAAGGCTACACCGTAAGCATTGGCAGCTATCCAAATTTCTCATATGCTACCTGCTGGTTGCCTACTTGTCATGCCTACTGCGCAGTGAAGTGGCAGTATCAGTTTCCAAGATGGCGCCGCAACAGGAAAGGCTTTCTGTGTGCTTCTGTTTTGACGTGTCCAGATCTGTGGTTTTCAGTGCAGCTGAGTTTCGTGCACATATTCTATGTGGTATCTCGCGAGAAAATATACGACCCATTTTTCTTTGAACAAGAAACTGTGATCGCTAACTCATTTCTAGACATGTTGGAAACCTTGTTGTTACCTAGCTGAACACCAATTAGGATGATTATATTTTTCATCTAAACATCAACTGGAGGGTGCTCCTTCCCATTTTCATATGAATGTACGAGAGCTTCTCAATCGTGTTTGTCACCAATGCTGGATTGGACGTAGTGCAACAGCATACAACAACCTTCTCCTATGGCCATTCTGTTCGCTGGATTTAACACCTCGCAATTTCTTCTTTAGTGGTTTGTTAAAGACGGAGGTTATGTATCGTCAGTGCCCGTGTTCCTTGAGGATGTTTTGTGGTCGGATAAAGCATGCACTGCAGACTGTCACGATGGACATGCTTCACCGAGTTTGGGAAGAATTTGATTTCTGTATACATGTGTGTTGTGTGACCAAGGGTGCACATACTGAAGGACTGTAGTTAATGCATCAGAAACTATATATAAGGTTGGCCCATATTAGATAATACATTGATTTATTATTAACTTTTAAAACAGCACCATTCATTTATAAACACCTAATCTCAAACCGAAAGGGCTGAAAGGAAACATCTTTGCATGATATGGTGCTCTCAATAGCCATTCTTCGAGCAAATACTCTTCATAAAATTCTTTTTTCCTTTTGCTGGCATCAGGAGTAGATTTTTATTTAAGCCAACATATTTGTATTTTACTAAAATTGTACTAAATGTTTTCCGTTACTTTGATTAGAAAAGTGGAGAATGAATATGTGTTAGTGTTTATTTTTAACTAAATTTAAATACATAATTGGGAATGAATTGGAAATGTTGAACCGTAAATTTTCTCTTTCAGTGTGTAAGTTGCAGAAAAATCAAAAGATATCTTTGATTTGCTATGGAAGGGATGAAATTAAAATTTGCACAGCATTTATAAGGAAATCCACTAATTGTATTCTGATCTAAAATAAATTTCCATTTTCCTAATTCCATACTTCTATTTGGTTTCTTTCCTACACGAAAAGTAGTGATTATTAATTTGTTGATGTAGAGTTTGGAGTTCTTTGGTAGCATAATTTAAGTCCAGGCTCCTAACAGACTTACAGCGAATTATCGCTTCGTCTGACAAGAACTCCAAGTATTTAGGCAGGTTTAGTCTAACTTTTTATTAAATCAGAACTGGAAAATAAATGCCCGTCTTGTGCTTGACAATTCAGCCAGCCACTTGTGACTATGTAACTTAAAAAAACAGTCAGTTTCAAGATTTAAAGCCGCAATTGTAGCCAAAGCCGCAATTGATTTAAAGCGAAGTTGGCTCAAACTTCTCGCCGGCGTAACAATTTAAATATCGCCAATTATAATTCAAAGCCAAGAATACGATCCTCTCTGAGTTCTCAAAAACCTAGTAAAGTGACCTCGAGAGACAAACACGCTCTCTCTTACATCCCCAAACCCTTATTTATATATTCTTAACATAATTTGCCTTCTGGTAGGGAAACGGAAAGGAAAAGTAACAGTAAAGTTCTAAGTCATAATAACTGATTAAATTGACATAAAGGAATCTTACAGAGTGCAGTATCGTATCGTGTCCATTAGTATATATTCTTTCAATAAATATAGAAATAAAGAAAATCCTGCATTATTTGAAAAAAATTGTTGAGAAAACTGCAAAACCCAGGCCATTAGAAAATTGAGTGTACGCAAACATCATTTTTTGACGTAATTATTTTATAATTTTTATGAGTTTATTAATACATTTCATTTAAATCGATTCGTTAGGATTTTCAATCCATTTAGTACATTTAATAATTACATTAACTATTTTATTTAAAATTTAATAGCAAGAAAGAGAAGAATCAAAATTCTCTTTGCTACGATAGGTTTTCTTTTTCTTTCTTTTCTTTTTTTAATCAATAATCATTACACAGAAATATCAAAAGTAAAGTATATATTATTTATTTATCTATTGTTATGGAATTAACTATTGCTTGAAATACCACTCTTACAAAGCGAAATTATACCAAAGACAAAACCAAGAAATTTTTATTCTATCATGCTCCTATTTGCTTTAAAATTTAGGAACATATGTCAACAAAACTAAACTTTTTCTCTTCAAACAACTTATTTTCACGAATGTTTAGCTTTGTTTTTGGTTGTTCCGTTTCGAATTTCGAAGTCAAAATTTGTCCCTACCGAGTCTTGGTTTATCTGATCATTGCAGAGCAGTCGAGGGGTATCTGCCTATGAAAAGACTGTCTTGGCTTTCTAGAGAAAACTGACTCGTACACAGGTTACATGTAGGGAAAACCGCGAAAACACCCATGTAAGCAGCTCCTTTATATACTCGGATTCGAACTTCGGATAGAATTACTAGTGTTCAGGGATTTTGCCGCTCAGTAGTGCTCCCCTACCTGACTCAACAATTTACTCAAGATATAGTCGGACAATAATGAACATCATCTTTTTGAGTTAGTGATAATACTGTTTCTTACGGGGGCAAAATCCCCCCATGAAGATGTAAAGTATTGCAAAATGATGATCTATTATTGGAGCACATCGATGGCCATAGCAAAATATTATTACAATATGCAATGCTGAAACAGAATGGCTTTTGATTTGAACTGAATCCAGACTTAGAAAAGCGAACAGTACTTTTGGAATTGTAATATCATAACTGGAAAACTTATTTCTCAGAGTAAGACTGTTAGCAAATGGAGATTCTTATGAGCTTTTATGTTGTTAATTTTTAAAAAATCGAGTTAATAGTTTCTGGTGTAATACTATGCGATCTCAGAGAACATTAAAAGGCATATAAACAAGGCAATTTTAGATGCAATCATACATTTTATTACAAATGAAAGTTATTGCAGAAGAAAATTAGTAAAATACATTCACACTGATTTTTTTTTTGCATTTTATGCACATGAATCTTACACGAAATGAAAGATTATACTACAGAATTATACAAAATTTCCTGCCATTAAGAGTAAATTTCTATGTACCATTATCATTTATATATCTTGATAATCTTAAGGAATGTGGTTTGGTTTGTTTTAAGGAGATTACGGCAAAGACCACTGGCGCTATCTGCCTAAGGAAAGGGATGGAGGACTTTCTAAGGTAAACTGGTTCGTATACACATTACACATGGGAAAAACTACGAAAGCGTTCATGCAGCCAGACTCGGATGTTAGACAAATACGAAGTGTGCTAACCGACAGTTGACGTCTGATTGGTTCTATGTCACTCAGCCAAATGGCAAGAAACTTGTATGTCACACTCAATTAAAAGGAAAATCACTTTTTTTATTACAGGCTCTTTGAAAAAGATGCAAGTTTGCGTAATACATTTAAATTTATAATTGGTTTTCAAGCTTGGTGGAGACTTAGTCCGAAAGTTCACAACCACGAAACCGCAGAACAGCATGAAGCTTATTTTGTGAAACGGAAAACTTTAAGAACAATTCTAGTTGTCAGTAGAAGAATTCATTCAGTTAGCCAGACATCTGACGAAACAGGAGAAAAGAAATTCAGTGCTCTTTTCAAAAGACTGTTAGACATCAGAATCGAAGTTTGCCGCGAAAAATTTATCCTGATTAGAGGTCGACGATACTGGAGAGCTAGGTGTCCGAGTAGTTAACTTCTTTTCTAGCTACATAACGGTGGAGAATGCCCTAGGCGCCATTCCTCCCATTATTCACTCCTTCATATTTTGTATTTATATCTCAAAAGATCATTACTTGCTCAGTTCCAACTGGTCTGTTGGTGCAAGAGTACCAGTCAAGAATTCGAAATGCGTAGCACTTTTATAAGAATAAGTTGAAATTGATGTTCAGTTTTAGTAAGTGATCTGTGTAAATCACTTTAGCGAGAATGTCTTAAGGCGTATTTTTCTGAATTTGCGTTTTAATACGATATATGATAGTTCGTGAAATGTTGCAATTTGTTAACAAAGATTGGTTTTCCTGAAATCTTTGATCCATACTACATTTTTGCTTAACACCTTCACATGATAAAACAAATAACAGCGACGCATTTTTCTTATGGTTAACAAAAGAGGTTTAATGTCTTTTGTCGGATTTTAAAGGTATTTGGGCTATTGTTAATACAATGGATGTTGACATAATGAATTGCGAAATATGATTAATGTGAAATTTGCATAACTTGAGCATCGTAAACTTTCTGTCATTAATATGATACTTTCCTAATATAGCTCTATTTGCTCCGATATTTTAGGTGCCCTACTTAAAACCCTATTTAATATCATTAATTACAATGCAGCATTTTTAACTTCATGCGATTTACATCAGAATATGCATATATCAATATACAAGTATTGTATTTAAATAAATAATATTTATTTTATGAATAGAAACTATGACTCTCAATCAAGAACTAAATTATTTAAAAGCAGTTGCTAGTGACAGAGGCTTTTACCCTAACATTATTGACAAGCTGCTAAAAGTTCTCATCTCAACAGATCAAAAAGAACCCTCTTGTTCTAGGAGCTTGTAAGAATTCTGTTGTCGTTCCTTTTTTTCCATCGATTGGCTATAAATTTGCACGTATTTTGCAGAAATTCAATTGCGTTTTCTTTTAATAAAATTCGCTGCTCCATACTTAAGGACCTTATTCCGGAAATGAACTCCTCGGATATACACATGATTCCTTGTCAGTATAGTTTAATTTATATTGGACTTAAAATTTCGCGCCAAGGAACATGAGCATCTCTTATAAGAAACGAAAGACGTGAATCCTCTGTTGCCCAATACTGGTGGTTTGAAATTACATTTTCCCTTTTTGTACAGACAAAATTATTCAAAATCATCTTCCGTTGGCAAATTAGATTTTCTAGAGGCGCGTTACATTCATAAAAATATTTCAGTTCTAGTTAACAATCCCAGTTCCAATCCATCTTAACCCTCAGCTTTTAGAGAAATTATTTCATAGTTGTTTTCCTGTTTCATCAATAAAGGGCGCCAGTAGCTTGAATTCCTACCTCTCATTCTTATCATCTCATTTTATTATTAGATTCTCTTTCGTTAAATACCCTTCTACAGGTGAAAAAATTTCTCTATATTTAAACGTTTCAAAACTAGTTGTGCAAATTTTTGAATATTACGCTGGTTCTTATTGCTTCAGCTCCTCCACTAAATCAAGAGAATTTGGCAATTTTTGCCAGCTAATTTCACTTTTTCCAATTCCTGATGAGAAAGGTTGGAAAGAACATTATTTATTCTACAAAAAACTTCAGAAGTAAAGAACTGTTAAGAAAATGTTTAAAGTGATCGATGAATACTTTAATTTTTTAATACAAAAAAACTTTCACGGAAAAATTACGCAAGTTTATCCACTGATGAAGCGGTGGTAATAACAGGAAAGGTCACAGTTTTAGTATCTGACGTTCAATCTGAAAACACTGGTATTTAAATAATATACTCCTTTAGTTATTGGAAATTTTCATATAAAATATTTTACTTTGAATTAAAGTCTGTTCTTAATGGTACTATGAAACTGGCGCTTGTGGTGAAAAGTAGACCACATCAATGGAATTGTTTTCAATTTTAAGATAATAATATGAGATCAGAATATCAAACTTTTGTGTTCCAAACTGAAATTGTTGTCTTTCGAGGAGGGCATTCTTGCTCAAAATTCATAAAGTGAAAGAAGAATTAAAAGTATTTGAGGGTAATTTTCAGTATTCAGCTAAGTTGGAAAAAAGTTACTGGTGAGATTTTCCACATAGGTGACATATATAAATATCTAAATATGTAGAGACATTAGGTTTATTTTAATACTGGAACTTGTAGATCGATAGCTACACGTGCTTAAGAGAAACCTTTATTATTGCTTTGAAGTACAGAAGACAACGAAATTCGTTTCGGTCCGGAATAATTCATTCGCATCTTCGTTCAATTTACTAACGAATCAAAGGGAGCAGTTACTAGATCCAAAAGTGATCTTATCATTGATGTTGAGTTTAAAGATTTTCCACTATCTCAGATCCAAGTAAATTGCAAAAAGGATTTCCACGCATCGGTGAAAAAGCTGTAAACATTTTTTTTTTACCTTTTGCTACAGGTAAAGTATAAGTGGGAGAGAGATATTAATTTCGCCATAAGTTCTACAGGTACAGTCTAATCACACTAAATGCAGCGCCGCCCCAATTTCGAAGGAGGACACTCCGGGAGTGTGGGAAACAGATTTGTTTCTGGTGATGAATCGCCATACTACGACAAGAAGACGTCTCCCTTAAATGTGTCATTTGCAATGAGATAGTCGTGCGCTTGTTGCAACCGTGCACATGATGCCCCAGCCACGTTAGCTTAATCGACACCACAGATGCAAGCAAATCTTCGATTTTGAGCAGCTATGCTGTTTTATAGTCATTAGTGTAAGCAACAGACTGTAGATTTACACGTTTTTTTCTGAGCGCAGTTGAATAATGGCATGCGAATGCTGATGGCCTGCATAGTAAAAGGATTTAGAAAAGAAACTACTCGGTTTCCATAAAAGGCAAATAATTCTCCCAAGCAAATTTACCTGCCTCTAAAAATACCAAGGTAATCAAACAGTCAAAGGTTTAGTGCTACAGTTTTGAAGAAAGACCGAGGTGACAAACATTTTCTTGAAATATTTTGACGCGTGTGAAATAAACTTTGAATGAAAATGACAACTGCATGATACTAATTCAGAAGTCAAACAACAAAAACAAGTCAAACAACTGCATGATAGTTTTAACATTTTACACTGACAATATTCATTGACAGTTTAATGAATTTACTAAAAGAGCTGAAGACAAGACCTCTGTATCTGAGACCTGAAAAGGAGGTTAAATTAAATTAAATTGGCAAAAATGAAATACTAAGTTGCACAGAAACATGTTTACTTTAGTACCATTAAAGAACTATTAAGGAGAAAGCATCTGATATCGAATTTACAAACTTAAGTAAGGATCCAATAAAATTACTTATATAATTGCTTATTATTATTTTCAAAAATAAGAACATCAAAAATTACGATACTCATTAAGGTAACACTTTTTCGAAAATCGGTAACAAAATTCTTTTACTGCTTTATTCTAAACTTGGTTAACGACTTCTTGTCGTAGTATGGCGATTCATCACCAGAGACAAATCTGTTTCCCACACTCCCGGAGTGTTCTCCTTCGAAATTGGGGCGGCGCTGCATTTAGTGTGATTAGACTGTACCTGTAGAACTTATGGCGAAATTAATATCTCTCTCCCACTTATACTTTACCTGTAGCAAAAGGTAAAAAAAATGTTTACAGCTTTTTCACCGATGCGTGGAAATCCTTTTTGCAATTTACTTGGATCTGAGATAGTGGAAAATCTTTAAACTCAAAATCAATGATAAGATCACTTTTGGATCTAGTAAAAATTCCTTTGAATAAAATCAGAAAATAAAGCAAGTTACACAACCAGTTGAGACAAACAACATCCTGTACTTTCATAATAAATTATGCACGTATGGTGCGTAATTTATTGCAAACATTTTTAACTTATTAATTATGTTTGAATATTATTATGACAATGTTTCCTCTAAAACATATTACATTATTTAGGTAAATTAAGCAATAATATTCTGAATTATATCCTAAAAAATCTAAAATTATGTTTAAGCGATGTGAGTAAACTAGAAGTAGGTAGTATTCATATTGCTTAATTTGGATTTTCGATTTGCATTCTTTTTCATCATAAACAGAAGGCATATTGTGAAATGATTTAAACTAATTAGTCAAGAAAATGATCATATTTTTTATGTGGATATAATCAAATAAATGGAGGAGATTTATGTTCGAGTATTAATGTATTTTAGAGTCATTTACTTTAAGCCACTTTTACGTGAGAAGTAATAATGAAAAGGTTAAATTTAATATGTTTTTTAACGATCACGAATGTAAGTACTTTATATGACATTAGGTGAATAGAAATCATCAGTACGCTTTCAATTAATGCCAAAATAACAAGCACTATATTTTCTCTCTTCATTGAGGGATTTTAAGAAAATAATTTTCTTAATTTACTTTAGTAATTCATTTCATTTCCCTATGGCAATAGTATTTAATTGTACTTGAACGCACTTTAAATTTTTTTTTCATACAAATATCGAACTTTCCCATCCATCAGTAAAAGTAATTTTATTTTTCTGTTTATTTGTGTAACATAAAAGCAAAATTACGTAATTTTTCCTTTGAGATTTGTAAATTTTAATATCTACTTCAGCATTTGAGCACTTGAGTAATATTTTGAAGAAATTTGTCAATCATGTTTTGTAGTCTGTAAAAATAGTTGTAGTTTTAAATAATGTTTCTCACCTTGATTCAGCATTTTGCTCATACTTTCATAATTTCGGTTTATTTGATTGTGGCAAAACACTTGAGCTCTATATGCCTAAGGCAAGGCTCTTGTTGGGAATTTTCTAAGAAAAACTGGCTCGTATCCATATTAAACTTGGGGCAAATCACGAAAACTCCTATGCAAATCGCCTGGAATTAAGATGAGATCGAACGACCAGTGTTCAGCGGTTTCGAAACGATGGAACGCTGTGAGTAAACGAAAAGAAGTTTAACGCTGAAGAGCCCTCATAAATTTCGCGTAATGAGAGTGTGTGAGTGAGATCTGCGAGTTCCTTTTTTGAATGAAGTTCGAATTTTGTGCAAGGATTTCTTTCATCTGTTTTTTTTTTTTTTTGATGCAAGTGAAAAAGAAAGAAAGCTAAAAATATATATTTTGCAAGCTTCATTAATTTTATTCTGAGCTTAAATTAAATATTTTAATTGCTAAGAAATTGTTAATCTCTATCATTTAATAGCGAAGAATCTGTATATATATGTATGTATTGAGATTCCAAATTTGAGCACTTTTAGTCCTTCATCCGAATATATGCACTTTAAAGTTCAAAAATTGATTTTGGAATTTAGTTTTTATTTATTTTTTTATTTTGTGCGAATTCATTGAATTTTGATTAAATTTATAATGGTGATCAGCTCACATTCCAGTTAGGAATCGTGAAGGCAAACGAACACGTCTCGTATTACAAATTAACGACTGACAGGTCTCGCGCGTCTTTGGAAAGAAAGAATTGCCCAATCTCGCTATCGCCGAAATGTTAACAAATTCAAAGGTATAAAAGAAACATTTTGCCACTTCTCGAAATAAATGTTTTTATCTTCTGCACCCCCATTCTGTTGACATTCAACAAAGTGGAGGACATTTAACTTCATTAACAAAAACAGCTATTTGAAAACAAATGTGCTTCCCTGCCGGAAATTAAATACTTTAATCTTCCACTAGAAAGTTTGTTACACTTCGACAAAGCATAATATATTTAATACTCAAATTTAATCTGTCTAATATTGGTTAACAATCTAAGCGATTTATAAGTTATACACGAAGTTAATACATATATATATATCACTTTTTAATCAGATTTTTTTATATATCACTTTTTAATCAGATTCAATAAATATGAATTTCATTGTCTTGCCTAGTTGACACTTCTTAATAGTTCATGCAGAGTTTCTTCAGTTTTCTTTATGCTTATTCCATCCACTTTATCTCATACCTTGTGATAATATCGCTCTAAGCTCGTTTCTTGAATTTTCTCTTAAATGTTTTTGAGAAAGATTCTTCAGGCTTTCTTGCCTAGTTGAAAAGAAGAAAAGAATTTCATTACAGAAATAATAGAGGTAATGTTTGTTAAAGAATCATACATGTGCGTGTTTCTTTTTTGATGATAAGATAAGATTGATATTTAAGCTAATATCAGTGCTGCCAATATATTCTGAAAAATGACATAGCGTACCAAAAATTATATACATATACTTGAGAAAAAGAATAACCTGATACATATTTCATACACCATATTTAATTATTAAACAATAACATGCTTTTATACTCTGAGAAATAAAACATGTTAAAACATTTTTCTTCCTTTTAGACACTTTCGAAACATGATTAGTTATTGTAAAAATTTATATTGTATTTGTCTTATTATAAATAATTTGTGCAATGAAACACAGCTTATTTTTGTTATTGGAAATTTTGATTAAACTAGTGTAATAGGAAATGCGAAAATGAATTATCATTAAATATTGATTTAAATTATACTAACTTACTAACTTACTAAGAACTAATTATACTAGCTATACTCAGCTGAACCTAAAGAAATTTGAAAGAATTTTATTAAAATCGTTGCACACATTTTTTAAATAATAACTGCTTTAGCCTAGTGATTGTAAAGTGTAAAACAACGTTATGCAATTAAATTGATTTTGTTTCGTATGTATGACTAAAATGTATTTTACAATTAAGATATCTCGATGCACATTTAAGTAATATTTTTTATCTGCTCCATGGCCATCGCTTAATTACTGAAAAGAATGATTTAATTGACAGAATGCCGATTCATTGACCAGTTTTAACGTACCCTGTAAGCTCATGATTTTTTAAACTAACCATTGTAACCATTGTTTAAAGTTACCAGTAAGAATTTCAAGTGGAGGACATATTTTAGCAGAATATTTGCCTTTTCAATTTTCATTGCATTTCTTCGATATACTTAATGACCCTTTTGTTTTTAATTTTCTGTACATTCTTCTACACAATTATTTACAGCAATATAGAATGAAAGTCTATCTAATTCGAAAATCATTTAAATCTTCTTCTGCATTACAAAAGCAAAACATATGTGTCTGGTCAAGAATATGTAATATACCTTCGTTGCAAGGAACAAATGGCACATTTCTGAGCTGAAATTCTAAAAAAAGAACAGTAACATCGGATGTTCCAGTTTCGTATGAAACTTAATTAAGTTTCACGACTCTGATAACTACTTTCAGCGAAAATATTTATTTTATTAAATTCAGTTAGCCGGGAAATTGCTAATTAGAACAATGAAACTGCTTCATTTTTCTTTGTGCACTTTTTTATTTTCAAAAATGATTTCTCTAGATTTACGAACTGCAATTTTCGTCGTTTTCCCTTTAAACCCACGTTCTAAATTATATTTTGAAATTTTACACAATACAAGATGGAGAGATGTATAGTACTTGAGACACATGTAAGAACTCATATGCAAAACACGTATGGTAATTTAGTGTGGGTTTTGGCATAATTAGATACATCTTAAAGTATTTTGAAAATAAAAATAATTATTAGGTATTTTGCTACTATAGGGTTTCATCTATTAATGAGTTTTGCAATTAATTTATATTTCTTTGAAAAAATCACAGTTTTTAAATATGAAATGTTTCGTCTAATGTGCCAAACTTATTTCTAAAGGCAAAATGATTCGCTTTTACAGTAGATCAATTGTCTCCAAAATATCAAAATTAATGAGTTTTTCTTTTTTAAAAAAAGAACTCTATAGATTGTTTATTTTGACATGTGATTACGATCATCCACAACTTCTCGTTTTAAGGTTTACACATTTCGTTATCTCCACAAACATCGTAATTTCTTGGATAAAATATTGCTATTTGCCTTTGTTTTTGAAATGAATGAATAATTTTATAATTTTTATGAATTCTAAGAACTTTCCTGTTGCTTCTAGAGAAATAACTATATTAAATTTATTTCAATATATTTATATAGTTTATTTCAATGTTTACGTTTTAACACATTTATCTTTTATAATATTCTATGTAAGCAGAGAAAATATAACAAACGTTTTAGAGAAGAGATAGTAAAAAATACCTGTATTCTTCTTCTGCTCCTTTAGCTAAGAAGCATTCAGCAAAAGACAGGATTTATAACGAAAGAAATATGCATAAGTGTGGTACTCTCTCATCACATGTATTTGAAAAAAAAACAACAACAACAAGAACAACAAATAGAAGTATAAACAACATGTCATTAACAAACGTGCGCAAGATAAACTCATTCAAACTCCGTCTCAGTAAGGATTGAATTCGAAAGAATAAATGGTCATCTCTTGAACCTTATGTTTCGTTCTCATCTCCTGTGTCCGTCTACCTTTAGTGGTAAATTTTGATTGAGGCGCTCTAGAAAATAGTCTTTGTGTCTGTATGCCTAACATGTACAATAATATGTTATTCTGCCTAACATGTATCCATAATATAACTGTTTGCCTAACATGTACCATAATATTGAAAAGTGTTCCCCTTAGTCTCAGCAGTCCCCACCATGCACCTTCTTTCCATGTTCTGGTTCTTATTTCAATATTCCTCGTTTAGCGTGGTCAATTTTAAGAGAACACAAGCTTTTTATTTATATTTATTTATGCATTTATTTTTAATTCCATCAACGGGATCTAACAGGCTGAAGAGCACCTTACCCAGTGGGCCAGCTGTTCCATCGATGGCGAAAAGAAAGAAAGTCTTTGTGTCTAATCATACTAAACATCCGAAGCAACACCTCCTCCCACAAATAAAAACAATAAATAAAAATAAAAAGTTTCATCTTGAATTGGAGAATTTTTAACTTTCACATTTTCATAGACTCCTTCTTTGTTTATACTAATATAGTTTAATCTGTTTAGAACTTGTTTATATCTAACCTTACAAAATGTTGCCTTATTACAAATAAATCCAAATAGCATACACAATTCTAATCTCATCTCCTGCTGTTTAAATATATATATCAAATACTTCTCCTTAATAATTTGATGTTAGAAAGTCTTTTGAATATTTTCGGACCTCGCCAGAGACCGAGAGGTTAAAAGACTGCCAAATACAAGTTTCTCATCCCAGCTTCAAATTCAAGATTACGGGCTGGTTGTATAGTTGTTTTTCTTTGTTTCTCAATGTTTAATGCGCGTACAAGCCTATTTCTCTAAGAAAATTCTCCGCGAAGGCATCCGTCTCGGTAAGCAGGTAGTCTTCATGTGCTTTGCCGTGGACAAACGACTTAAGCTAACTAAGATGTCTGAATAGTTAACTTACGTTACGCTATTCTTCCATACATTATACGATTGTACGAAGCATAAAAGTTTTGCCTTCTATACGATGTTGCGTGTCGCAAATAGCCAGGTCTCTTAACTTTGTTATTCGACAAAGTATTAGTGTGAAGAATTTAACTTTCAGATTTAATCTGTACTGTTAACAAACTAAACGATGTAAAAGCGGAAAACAGGTTTCTTAGGAACATAAAACTTTATTTTGCTAGCAGAGCACTGAAACGTGACAGAGCACAAGAAATTTAAGTTATCTTCAGAGTTTAATCAATTCTTAATTTTTTGATAAATGAAGGATTATAAACAATCAGCATCTTCCTTAAAACTTTAAACTTTTCTTTATTTTCAATAATAAAAATCAGTTTAATTTATAATATATCCAATTGAGGATTATTTGCATTATTGTAATTAATAAAAATATGCTTTTTAAAGCTATATATTACTTATTTCAGCACCGATGTTTTAAAAATAATATTCAGTAACCTTAAAGTTTTACTTAGTGACTTATCTCACTTGTCTGACGGTAACAGTAGAACAAAGCCATGAAATTTATTGTTATATAAACAACATAAATTCATACTAAATAATTTCAAACGAACACCATATTTGTGAAACAACTAGAGAAAAAGTTCATTCTGTGTTATGCGGTAGGTAACTGTGTAAGTCACTTAACTGAACATATCAATCAATATTTTAACAATAACATACTAAGTATTGTGAGCAGTCATAGTGAAACATAAATACAAAATATGTAAACAATTTTAAATTCTAGGAAGTTTCGTTGTGTTAATCAAAACCCATTATATGTTTAAGGTCCAGTGTAAAAGATAATTACAATAATACAAACAGAATAATAAAATCAACTTACGTTTATTTAAGGTAGGAAAATATTATGAATACAAAACAGAAAAGAGAGTCATGACCTCACTAAACATTACAATTAAACGAGGTGGCTGGTTCAATTAATGAACTAATTTGAAACAACAGAAAAGGATGACATACCATTCTTTAACATATTTGGGAACCATCATTACATTTGAGTTTTGTTATCGAACATTACTTCTCCACAAAAAAAACTTGGGATAGTATCTGAAATGAGAAAACAAAAAGGGTTAGATTGACGAGACTCAACCAAGCTATTGTTTCGGAGGCCAGGCTTCCCTCCTATTACTGCTTCCAACCAGCAGGACACAGGTCTTCCCTCCACAGGCCATCATGACAGCGTAAATTTTAGGATTTTAGAAATATAGGTGTTGCAGCCTCTCTTCGGTGTTGGTTAATTTACGTGGATACGTCTAAGATGAGGCTCACCTCCGAGCTGCTCGTCCAAGTTGTCATCTTATAAGTTCTCGTGAAATTTCTTTTTTCCGTCTCTCTTCTGTCGTCTCCGTCACTGTCCCCGTCTCCCGAAGCCTCTCGAAAAACACTGCGCAGTAGAGCTGGAGCAAATCGCATGTGTTCGTTACCGAGTAACGGGTACATCGGTTGACTCGAAGTACCGATTCGGTACTCACAAATTCATTTCGTTACTCGTATCTGTCGTATGATGCGGTTTATTTGAGTACGATTGGCGGTTGCTATGCGAATAGGAATGATGCGGTTGCTGTTCGAATACGAATGATACATTTGCTAACAATACCCGTGTGCCACATTTTTCATTGATAATTTCGAATTTTTTTGGTTAACTCATCGGGCAAACTCTTGTTTACATTATGTGTTTTAGTTGAAATATTGTTTAGTCGTTGATATTTAAGAAAATGATCAATTTTGATAGCGTGAAGCGTTATTTTGTATTTGCTTTTCACATTAAGTTGATACTTGAAAGGGATTTTTTCGTGATGTGTAAGACAAATATATGTGCATTTCGCATAACTCAAAAACGATTAGTTCTAGAACGTTGAAATTTTGTATATGGGCCCGTTATAACATCTAGATGTGCACCTTCCTTTTTGTTGCAATCGGTAATACTACAAAACGTAAATATGTATATTTTAAAGAAATTATAATTAAATGTAAAGTACATATATATATATATCCTTATAATTAAATGTAAAGTACACACATATATATATAAATATAAAATAAAAGCCAAGTAAGGCGAAAATAAAAGCCTTGGTTTTTATTTTATTTATTTATCACTAAGTAAGTTACTTGACTTTTATTATTTTACCAGAGTATAGATAGAAATTTGGTTATGTAGCCTATTCTTCTAAAACGACGTTTCGTCGCTGCCTTCCCCCACCAATTCCCTTTTTTTTTCGGTTTCGGATTATTTGGTCACGGCAATGCACACTAGGGCTATTGCCTAAGGAAAGGGATGCCTTCGTGGAGGACTTTTTAAGGGAAATTAGCTCATATGCAAGTTACACATGAGGAAAGACACGAAAACGCCCGTGCAGCCAGCCGTTAGCCGGTAATGGAACTCCGGAACGAACTATTAATCTTCAGCGACTTTACCGCTCGAGCGCTGGTGGGCTCTTAGCTGTTTGCAAAATAGGTGTTCACTTTACGATAAAGCAAGCACCTGTTTTCTTCAATTAAAACAGGTTAGACGATATGACTCTTACTACTTCATTCTCACTTAGCTTTTGATTTCTAATATTGATTCAATATTTTCTGTAGACGTTCTGATTAGAATAATGGATTTCAGACATGTGCAAAAGGTGTGTATCTGAATATAATTAGGTTTTTATAACATAGGGCCCATTTTATTAATTTATAAAACAATATTATCGCTGTTTAGAACCACATTATCGCTGTTTTGAAAGAAAGCAAAAATGTGACAAATGTATAATGAACATTAATATACATGCTTTACTAGAAATTCACCCTTTCGCCATTAGCGGTTCTGATGAAAGGAATGGGGAGAAGCAGCAAACGAAGTAACGAATAACCGACAAATAACGAAATCTAATCTTTAATGCCGTCTCCTAGTTTCTTTAGCCCACCAGCGGTCCAGCGGTAACGTCGTTGAACACTGGTAGCTCGGTCCGTGGTTCGAATACCGCGAACGGACTGGCTGGATGGGTGTTTTCGTGATTTTCTTCATGTGTAAAGTGTATATCAGCCATTTCCCTTAGAAAGTCCTCCACGAAGGCATCCCCCCTTTAGGCAGATAGCCCTAGTGTGCTTTGCCATAATTAAATATACCAACACCAACCCAGCTTCTTTACTTGTATTTGGAAAAGTTTTATTGTCATTATGAAAAGTGAAATTTGATATGGATACCGCATAACTTTTTAAATTATGCTTATTTTTGCTGCACTTCATTTAAACTTATTTCCTCGAATTATTCTAACTTAATTAAGCGATACCCGAAGGCAAGTTACAAATGGCATCAAACACTGCAAATTTTGAAATTAAATTTCCCGGTCAATCTCTGTCTACGATACTCAAACTTCTTGTATTTTTATTTTTTCATAACGAGTATAAAACTTTGTTAGCTATAAATATAGGAACCAGAAGACAACATTAAAAGTTAGATTTCATAATTTGTCCAAAATTAATTCTTTTTAAAATTTGACATTGACAAAATATGAATATTTTCCTCATTTAAAATACTTCTGTATTTTTGTTGCACCGTATTTAAACTTGCTTCTTCGAGTTATTGACATTAAATTACGTTAATTCCGTTATCTGTTAGAAAATAATTATAGCAAATCATCTAATTACGACATCTCTAAGAGGTCACTTTCTAAGAGATCTGTATTTTTGTGAACATAAACAAACATTGGATAGTGAACATCCCCTTTTTAAGACCACGACATGTAAAATCCTCTAAAAAGCATGAATGGTTGCATTTAAAGAGGAGCCATTGCTTTTAATAAAGAATGTAACATTAATGTTAATTATACATGTTTTTGGTGTGTGTGTATGTGTGTGTGTGTGCCAAAATAGTGATACCGTGGTTCTGTTGCTTTAGAAATGTGTGAAATTAAAAAAATGGATACAATATAACAAAAATGTTGTTATATTTAGATACAACACTTTGTGAACACGTCTGAAATTCATTCTTCTGCTCAGCATAATTCGTCTGCATAAAATAATAAATAGTATTAGAAATCAAAAGCTAAGTCGAAGTAGAAACAGTCATCTCTTCTAAACCATTTTAATTGAAGTAAACAGACGTTCGTCTTATCGTAAAGTAAACACCTATTTTTCAAACAGCGGATAAAACGGGAAAGAGGGAATTGGTGGGGGAAAGGCAGCGAACGAAATGACACTTTTTGGAGCTGGAATGAAATGAGAAAGGACGAAAAGGTACTAAGCCAATAAGACAAGGTCTGGTACTTTACTTTATAATTTAACTATTCATCATAAATTTAAGAATTATTTTAATTTTTATTTGTCTTTACATTTTTGTTAAATTTTACTTATAAGTATTTTATATTTCAGCTGCTAATTATTATGTTACTTTAATTATTCATTATTTTAATCACTATTTTTTTATTATTTTAATTAATAAGTTTTTTACTAAGTAATTTTTTTATTATTTTAATTACTAATTAATGTTATTATTGTAATATTTATTTTATTTATTTATTTTTTATTTTTTCCTGACGGCCTTCCGTAAGCGCTTCTGACTTCTGACTTTTGTGACACAACAAAAAGAGGTGAATTATTTCCATCCAAAAATACGACGTAAAACTCCCTATCGCATAGGGCCGTATACCGATAAAATAGGCTCAGGATACGAATACCGATGGATTTTACCGAAAGTAACGAGTAACGATACGATAGTAACGAGTACTGGTTCACCGAGTAACGAATACATACGGGTACACAATTTCTCGTTACTTCTACAGCACTACTGCGCAGCCGTTTTAGTAGCTGGCGCGTTTTTTGAAAACTTGGCGTAGATGGTGACTAGCAGGAAGCCAAAAAAGGCAACCCACACTCTGGATCTTCACGGGAAAGGGTTTCCCGACTACCAAAAGGAGCCGTTTCTCGCCATTCCATCCATTCCATCGTTCAACTTCCAAGGCCACACCAATGTGTCATTACAACTGCAGGCGGAAACAAGGGGGAAGAAACTAGCCTCGCTCCAGGGTCCCAGTCGATAATGCAGATCTTCTGTCACAACGTATATTTTCCCCCACCATAAGTGTGCTGTAGAACATCACCCTGCTAGCCTGGTCCAGCAAAACAGGGTCCCTTTTTCGTGAAACCCAGATGGTAAAACTATCAAGCACTTTCGCCCCCCACACATGGTGGAACGCTTAGCAGAAAGGAATTTTGGGTGCAGTACAACTGCTGACATGAATTTCCGCTGAAGGAAAGAGGGCAAGGGGTGAAAATCTCTGAACTAAGTTAATACAAATTGACTTTGGTAAATTAAAAAAAAATGAAGCTACTAATTACACATTATAATACATAATAAAAATGTCAGGACTGTAATAATTGTTTCCTCAGCCACCAATTGAGACTAAACACAATTTATCCAAAAGAAATACAAATAGAATCAAATTATTTTTCTTCTACCGCCAGTCAGAAAGTATGTATTCGTTTAACGTTAAAAGAAAGAGGATACCAATTAAATTACTCAAAGTTAAGAAAAAAAAAAATTAACACACAAAGGTGCAACAGCAGAGTTTTAAAATAATAATAATAAAAAAAAAAAAAAAATTAAAGTTAAAAGATAAACAACCTTAAGGGTCAAAACAACTAGAACAAAAACAAAAATCTAAGTCCCTAAACTCAAATTAAAATTAAACAACTTCAACTCAGAACTTTTAAAAGCAACCTAACCAAAACTTAAAGTTTACAAAAGTTACAATTTAAACTTACAACCCACTTTAAACAACAACAAAAAAAAAAAAAAAAAAAATTAGAACTTCAATTACAAATCAAAACTGAAATAAGCAAAACAACTTAAGCTTAAAAAAATATAACGATTAATACATAACATTATTGTGGCAAAGAGTGCAAGATTGCGCCTGTCGTTGGCAAGAGCCTTAAGCACCATTCAGGTGATAGTACGAATTTGCTCAATTCCGCCTCCAGTTTTGATGTAGCACCCCGGAAAGAACGGGTCCAAGAGTCTCGCCCTCCTCTTTTCTACCACCAACTTCTCGAGAGGACATATTTAGAGTGCCTCCATGCCGCACAGACACTATACATTTACAAACAACTATACGGTCTCCGGGATTCAGAATGGTAGTCAGCATCGCAAACCACTATTCCGATTGGGAGGCTTTTCTTCTGCATTTACTGTCAATACTGCAATTACTGCAATTTTCAGTCAATATTCTATATTAACTGATTTCTTTAAGGTTAAAGAAAATGTTTTAGAAATGCTCTATAGAGTGTGTATAAACGATGTGTTTCAGGTTTTATTCTTTCAAACATTTATTTTAGACTTAAATTACTGATTCTAAAATTTACCAAAATGAGGTAGGAAGTTTTATAAAAACTGCACGAATTCTATGGGTGCGTGGGTTATGCAAACATAAAAACTAAAACTTTATGTTATTTCAGGTCAACAAAAGCTTTAATTAGTAAAATAGTCATTATTCTTGATAAATGGCAAAAAGGGGCTAATGACTTTTACACGAAAAATTCATGGAAGCATACAGAAACAAATGTGCTAAGCTAGATCCGTTTTCTGTGTTTATTAACTATTGCATAAACTTTAAGATTTTTTAAAAAGTTTTTAAGACTTTTTTAAGATTTGTTTAAGGAGAAAAGTACAAAGCAAATGTTTCTCAATTTAACGATTAATGTTTTTGTTTCATTTAAAATAGCGCACTTTTTTAAACACATAGATATTCCTATAAAAATGTACATTAGTGGTATTTGCTTTTAGCATTTAAGCCAATTAGGAAAGTAACGAGTTTTCTGAGCACCTCTATTGCAGTGTTTCCAATATTCAAAACTGCCTTGTGTTTAATTTTTTATTTATTTTCTTTCTGGTTTTAAAAAAATATTTAAGTATTAATTAAATTTTTATTTTTTACATTACAAGAATTATATAAAAAGATGTAAAGATACATAATTCCAAAATTTACTTAGTTCTGCCTTTTTTCCAAAAAGAAAAAAAAATTCTTAATTTTTTACTTTACTACAACAACAATTTCCTTATACTGTTTGAAAATTACTTTATTTCAGAATACTTAAATATACAAATTATTAAAGACCAAGTTGTAGATTATAGTAAATTCAGACTCTCTAACGCCAACACTCACCGTAAAATTTACATTAAAATTAATTTTTCCCACCCACAGTTTAATCAATTAAACTTCTCTCACATTCTCAACAAATCGAACATTTTCTTCCCGGTAACTAATACTGTAAAGTCTTCTAGTATGTTTTGGAATCATACACTACAGACCTTACTGGAAAAGACTAAGCGAATTCTCGCTAGATCTTGGAAGAAAAGATGACTGAAGAATAAGGTTTAAATAATCTTTTTTATGAGAACTTAACAGAAATGCACTCACTCGGTGCTCACAATTTACCACCCCTTGTGGCTAAGTAACTTAACAGAAAATAAAATATACAATTACAATAAAATTAAAGATTATCTACACGACCGGCTTCTTTTTATCTAAACCGGTAAATCGGCTGCACACAGCATAGCAGGGCCTAGAATAGCAATATATTCTAAGAAGAGTGCCTAAGCACCAACTATTCACGTACAGAGCTACTTAAAACACGCGGCATAAACTCGGAACTAACGTTCCTCCTGCAACCTCTTAAAACCGCTGCTTAAATACTGATTCCGAACACACTTAGATTTGCATACATGTCATTAAAATTTACATTCTATCAGGAAACTGAAATCAGAAAGGAACGGAAAGTTTCTGAAACCAAAAATAATTTAGAATAAAATAATGACTTTACAATACCAAACCAGTTACAGCATTTAAATATAAAAAATACCTTAAGCAGTTTGCTCGCTAATCACCATAAACTGAATGAACAAGCAGAATGATACGGCTAATTGCCACAATTCCTTTCCTACACTGATTCTCACCACCAACACACAATTACAGGAAAATTGGATATCATTGAAAACTTACAACTTTGACCAATGAATAACCAATGAAATTCGGAAGAAAATACAGATCGTTCAGAGATTTCAGAGATTATTATTCAATATGAGATTTTGCTAAAAAAATATAGAAAATAGTATCAACAAATTTGTAATCAAGACTTGCATTCGACTTAGTTTACATAATACTGCTTTTTTGAATAGAAGTTTGAAGTACTTCACCAAATTAAAACTAAAATTAAATTCTTAAAATTTAATAGTCCTTTAAATTAATCTAAACTTCTGTCTAGTTTTAAAAATTTTTAAATGAAATTTACAGTAATTAAAATAGATAAAGCGAATAATAATTTAAGTATTATTTGAAAAAATTATTACAAACAAATTCTTCACACAGAACTTTACAACGCAAATACTTACCAATTTACCATCACAACTGGAGACATCAATAATAAACAAAATTAATGCGTTTCATAAAAAACTCAAGATTTCTATAATGCATAGGTATAACCGATTCGCTAAAGTTTATGCTTTTTCTAAGTTTTATGAAACACCAATTAAATTCAGATTCATAGCAAGTTTCCCTAATAATTACAAGAAACATATCGGCTATGTATTTGCATGGCAACTTAAAAAGTTTTGTAACTTAATCTTCACCACGGGTAACACAGAACATATCTTTTAGCCTTTTTGAACTCCCAGAACTCTTTTCTACAACACTCACTATTGTAGACTTTAATATCTGGAAGAACTTCCTGCAATGTATTTTTTTTTAATAATTACATTAAATTTAACATTGAAATTTTAAACAAGTAACAGGTACAAGCGAAGACGTACGTCTACTAGTATTTGTAACCTCTTTCTGTTTATTCAAGAATTTAAATTTCGAAAAACACTACAGCAAAAAGATTTAATTTATTATGTACGTACTTAAAGATTCATCCCTTTTAATTCATCCCTTTTTCAATGATGATTTCATCCCTTTTAATAATTTTAACAAAATAGAAAATTCCCAGATTTATTCCAAAAGCCTAAATCTTCACAAAATGTAATTGAATTCTAGAACTTCAAGTAGTTAACTATAAGTTTATAATAACAGTTAACTATATAAACTCTATGACAAAACCAGGAACTTCATATTTGCAACTAATAAATATGATTTCAGACATTTCCAGAAAAGTAATTAGTAACACAGACATTAGTAGTCAAATACAAGGAAACAAAAATATTTGTACCGACACATTAGATATTAAAAACGAGATATTAATACTTGTTCAAATTCTTAAAAATAATTTGGTACCAGATAAATTTATTAATTTCTGTCTTAAAAAAGTTGGATTTAAAGATTTGTAAATTTTGTAATTAATGTAATTAATGTAAATCACAAGTTTTTTTCTGGCATTCCATTCTTTTACTAACTAATAGGCCTATTTCATATTTATCAGTCTGGTAAATAGCCCTTTACGAGTGAAGATACCTTCTTCTTTATGCGTGTTAGACCATTAGCCAGAAATAAATTAATTTCTTGTTTGATATACACAATTTTACTAAAAAACTAGTCTTTGACGACAAATTTAACTAAACAGCCAGTTTCTGTCGCCAAGCTGATGGCAAACACATTTGTAATAGAGTACAACACGATACCAACCACTCCCTTTTCCTACTAAATACGACAACCCCATTGCATTTCATCACTGAGTACATTTACAGTTATAGCCATTTCATTTCAAATTTTGAAAACAAATAAGTTAATTTTAATTTCCTGTCTGGCTCCGTTTTGTACCCAAATTTGTATTTAAATACTCACCTTTGATTTTGAGTATAAATCTAGAAGAATATAAAATATATACCTTTAGATTTTGCTTATAAATCTAAAAGAATGTATAAATTTGTATTTAAGAGCCTAACTTTTGATTCTGCGTTTATATCTAAAATATTATATTGTTTTCAAATTTCTTTTACTTCTGTACATCTACACGAAATTAAAAATGCAACACCAAGAGGGAGGGGTCTGAAAGTGATGAAACTCGGGAAGCAGAGAGAGACAGCAACGAACAATAAGTGATCTTTATTTCGAAATGATATACATGATACAGAGCAAGAACATCGTTGGCTCAGTAGGTTGAAGGACCACCTTGGATGCCGATAAACGAAGCAACACGTCTAAGTACAGAGTCATTGAGACTACGGATGGTGTCCTGAGAAATGGATCTCCATTCCCTGTCAACCGTTTACCACAGTTCATCTTCTGAACGCAGCAATGGCAGGGTCTGCAAATGGCATCCAATCACATCCAAATTGTGTCCGATTGGTGAGAGATCAGGAGAAAACGGTGGCGAGGGAAGCATCTGTACACCTTGCGGAGCACGTTGGGTGATGCAAGCAGTGTGTGATTGGGCTTTATGCGCTGATAAAAGACAAAGGGCTCTCCTTGGAGGTAGGGAGTGTCACCTGCCGCAGCATGTCATCCACATATCATTGGGCAGTCATAGTGCCCTGAATATGAACTCGAGGTGACCTGGAATCGTACGCGATTGCGCCCCAAACTATTACACCGCACTGTTGCGTGGTGAGGTGTTCCCCAATTGCTGCGTATTGGACTTGTCTCCACATCGATGCCACACTCGTACGCGGCGACTATCATTGGAGACACAGAAGCGTAACGTAATCTGAGAGTACGACCTTGTGCCATTCCTTGTCCACATCCTTCGAGCCCGGCACCACTGCAGACGTTGGTGTCTATGATGCGAGGTCATTTGTCAGTTTTCTAAACGGACGCCATGAGTGCAGACCACCAGCCACCAATTGACGGTAAATGGTTCTGGTTGATATGGGAATATCCAGCGTGTCTTGAACATTTTGCAGAATGGAAGTAGAAGTGGTTGCGGGTGCGCCACCTTTTGTCGGCTAATGCGTCGATCCACGCGTGGTGATGTCCCTCTGGCTGCACAGTACTTCTCGAACTTACCACATTTCCTTCTCTGCAGCCATCGTCGCTACAGTCGGTGCGCTGTGGACGCGTTCCAGGTGTATGTCAGATCAGATTTGCCGTATGTACCAACCTGACCCTCTAGCTCCCATCACCATGCTCCTCTAAAATAGTCTGTTTGCTGGAATTGCCTCCATTGACGACGGCCTGGCATTCTATGCTATTAACATGCGTCCTCTGAGACAAGAACAAATTTTCTACGATGATTTCCCGAACAGAAATAACGGCACGAAAATTGAACATTCGGCATGTTCCTTTCCTTATATCTTATTCAACGTGTGCTGAAGAGTTGCGCATTTTACATAATTCTCATAACTTGGTGACGTGCGTTTACCCTGAAATTTGCATAATTTTCGGGCCACTCCTTCTTGGTGTTGCATTTTCAATGCTAGGCAGTGTATGTTATATCAATTTGTACAGGTCTCAATAGTTTTTTCTATTCTTTTTACAATGCTGTGAGTGTCGGGGAATTATTTTTATAAAAATAAGTATCTTAAATTACGAAGAAATCTTACTCATTTTTACTTTCGGTTTTGTTTGTGGCAAGTATTTTGACTCAAGCAGTCTAATTATCTCTGTCATTTTTGAGTCTTGTTAGTAGCTTATGATTTAACCCCAGAAAACTAACTAATTTGATCCTTACTTGGGAAAAAAGATGACATACTCTCACTTAATTTGGTTATTGTTAATTGATAGTGAGCTGGTTTGCTCCCCTTGACAAGTCAATTAATCTACGGTCAATAACAATAGATTCCTTTTCAGTACTTTAAATTTCATTATTTAGAATATTTTCGGTTTAAAATAATATTTCTATACAGCTTATTAAAATATTTTTACTGCAACAGAGATCTAAATAAGTAATACTTAAAATAGTGAATATTTTTTTTCTAATAATTCATCGCATTAATTAAACTTATGTTTCTTAGAGATGATATATAAAAATATATATAGAAAAATCTAAATTTTCTAATTCAAAACGTGACCATATTTGAAAAATTAGTAATTTACTTTCATTTTGCTTTATAAAAGGAATTTAAATCAGTTTCATGCATTAATATCTGTGTATGCACATATTAATGCTTTAATTTCCGTTGCTATATAACAGCGAAACAGAATATGGTTAATTATTTTCTATTTCATTTTTGGTGAACTAAAATTCTTACGATGTTTCTATTTATCTTCAAATGTCATTAATTTAGAGCTAGTCTAATATATACAACATGCGACTGGAGAAAGTTTCATTCATTAATGGATACAGAAACGTTATTCAAATTGTAAATAATCATTAATTACATTCCTATTATACTCAAATAATTTCTCATAAACAATATATAGCATGTAAATATAACGCCAACGTAAGCGGAAGATGTCGAGAACAAAAATGAAAATACAAAATTCAGACGTTAATGATAAAAAGGTATATAGCAATATAAATAAGATAGAAAAAACATAATTAATTTGACTTTAAAATGTTGACTAGAAGTGATTAATAATTTTCTTTATGAAGGCAATTTATATATATTAATGTTTTGTTTTTCCTTGTTGTGTAAGCGTTTGTTTATTCTCTTTTTTCCTTCGGTGCATATTTGGACTTTGCTTATCTTGAAGGAGCAACTGTCTAAAGTCTTGCAATCTTGTCTGACCAGCAGTCTTAATAGCGCACAAGAGGGTCTTGGCCATCACGTAATCGATTTTCCGGAAGATAGAATAACAACACATTGCTGGAAAATGCTAGTATTATTCACTCTTCAGTTAACTGTGATACGACAATGCAGACAATACGATCTGATATTCTTGTACAAAAATATTTCGTCCCGAGCTTTACCGAAATTCGTATGAATACAATACAAAGTTTCCCCTGTCATTTTTTCTTTTATACAAAGGTTTGGATTTTGAGCATTAGCTTTATTGACCCTTTATTACTAATATTTTAGGAAAAAGGGGATTCTATAGGCATTTCTCCATTTTTACATTATTAACAGTTATAACAGTCTTTTCATTTGCTGCCGGTTATTGGGCATACCTTTCACTATTCTACTCAATTAGGGCATTTATATGATATGAAAAATTATTCTATTACATGATATGAAAACTGTAAGATCATTAATTTAAGTTCCATGCTGCGTAGCAAATGTCCAGCATTCAGACTGTTTCTATTTGACGTTGTGTAAGATATTTAACTTGAAGAAGATGTTATAAGATATTTAACTTAACTTAAAGAAGATATTTAACTTAACTTAAAGAAGATATTTAACTTAAAGAAGATATTATAAGATATATAATTTAAGAAAGGCATTTACTTTTATTTGAAAGATAATTTCGAATCGTAAGCTTATTGCTTAGCAAAGTATGTGGTTTATAAATAATTAAATAGATATTTCTTTATTATTCACATTTTTATTTTATTGTTTAGTAACAAACACACAAACATATATGTAAATATATAATTGATATAATTTTCAGGATATGGAATATATAATTCAAAAACGTTTTGCATCATTATCGTGGTTAATAAAAAGCGTTTTCTTACACCGTAAATTAGGTTCATTATTTGTGGTCTTTAAAGAATAAAGAAAGTAGAGAAGATAAATATTTATTGTAACATGCAATTCCAATTTTTTATATATGTACAATATTAATAAAACGAAGTGTATTGTTATTTACTTTTGGTGCATATAAACATAATTAAGTTAATGCTGCTTAAATTAACGATTCTATATTGTAGGAATGAATAATACATTTTACTTTTCGAAGAAGTTCTTAAAATCGCATTTTAAATTTCAGGTTTAATTTAGGACGTCATATTATTTGTTTTATAGTAAACAAAAATTCGTCTGGTGGGAAGCCTTCCAGGATTGTATTCAATTTAATAGTAATCGATGTAACATTATTTATAACACGAAAATCCTGAGTAGACAATAAAACGCATTATTGCATTGAATTTTCTTGCTCATTTATTTCGTGAAATTAAATAATAGTATGCCATTCAGTCTTATCGTTTATTCTTTTACATTTTAAATCTCATCAGAGCTGCTTTTACAAGTTAATCTCATCAGAGTTGTTCAAAAGCGCTTTTACAATAATATTATAATTTTCAGTGTTTATTTATACTAGAAAAGTAAATATTTCCTTTCGAAACTGCTTTATGATTACCTGAGAAGTAGATAACACGGTAAAATGGAATAATAATACAGCAAATAAAGGCGTTAAATTTTATATTAACTTTTTTCTTGCTACGTTTAATAAAAGAATTTGAATTTCATAATAACTTTTTTTTTATCTCTTGTACATTCGTTTAGAACTAAATAGAAATTTTTGTTCTGTGATGATATAACGGTAAACAAGAAACTATCATGAAATTTCTCTTAAGATACTTTAAGAATTATTTTAGGAGATAAGATATTTAGTCACAATTTTCCCTACTTTGCTGCTTAAGATAATAATGCTTCTTTAATACCAAATGCATTGTTAATTTTTTTTCACCTTTCGTTTAACAGCAATCTTCAAAGAAGTAGTTATAATTTATATTTTATTTCTGATTTTTAACAGAAAAAGATTCATGCTCAGTATTTAAGTTTTGTTATTTCATTTCTTATCAAATGCATTTATATGTGTGTATATATGTAAACACACTATGAATAAATGAATATTTAGTCTAGTGTGTTTATGTATATATATATATATTCATTTATTCATAGTGTATTCATTTATACATATATGTGATATTTTGACTTGAAATAAGAGAACTGCATGGAATTTGCGCTGGGAATGCTTTTCTAACTACGCAGTTAAACATATCGAATTGTAATCGATAGTGCTTTAAGGATGCTATTAAGGCTAGTAAAGATGCTAGTATCGTTAATGCTAGTAAGGCTAATCGTAATTGTTAATGCTAGCAGATGGATGCATAAACCTAAAAACTTCTAAACGTGGTCGTCTCGAAACGTAATTTTATCCATGGTAATTCAAATCAAATCATTTTTGTAGACAAGATATTTTTCAATCACATTTAAATACGTTAATTTTTAGGTACACATGTTTTAGGTAAAGAACAATTGACCATACCGGCGCAGAGGTTTTACAGAGCAGAAGATGTTAAGAAGAAGAATTAACATAGTTGCCCACGAAGCAATATTTATACTAGGCAGGTGCGTATGTATAGCTAAGCTGCGATTGGTTAATTTTAGGTTTTAGTTCTACTTGCAAGCAGTGTTATATAATATGGAAAGATCTCGAATTTGGGAGAACAGATGATGAGAACAGATGAACAGAGAGAGGGAGAACATAAAATTTAGAATAGTCAGTTTTGAGGTTGCCGATTATTTCTTAGCGTAACCATCGTATTTGATTATATCTTACATATGTATTGTTGCGTGGGTACGGGTTTGTTATGAATTGAATGCACAAGTCTGATGAAAAATGAATAAAATTTATTGTTATAACAGCAAATAAAACAAAATGCTTAAATTTCCTCAGATATTCGCGCAATATCTCAATATTTCACAGTAGTTATCTTCTAAACTACTAAAATCGTTCAGAATTAATTCAAAATAGAGAAAGCTAGTCCGCGAATTCGCTACAGTAAAACAACAGCAATTTTCTAAACACACTCTTAAAAAACTAGTGAATTAAGAGGTTCTCCTCCTTTTTATAAGCTTTTTAAATCACGCACGACATTGATCTAGCAATTTCTTAAACTCAAAAAGAGATATTTATTTATTAAATGTTAAATGCACGTGCTCGTATATTTTTAATTTCCCGGCTTAGCTCTCTTTTAATATTCGTCACGCGCTGCACTACACGGGGAACAAAACAATTTAATTTATAATTCTACTAACATTAGCTATTTAAATACCAAATCCGTAACAATATGTAATATAAAAACACTAGGATATATATACATATGTAAAATATAAAAAATACGATGGCCTTTGTTCTACGCCAACAGTCAACTTCTAATTAACTTTCCTGTAGACCAGTACTTTTGAGAACATTCGGGCAATGAAGAGTTCGAGCCACTTTTCATGAGACTGCTCCTTGCCATCCCTGCAATAACACCGTGCTCTGTCGCTTCTTCGTTTGCTTAATTAACCTTATTTCAATTTAAATCATTAGTGGATATGTAATTTTTGGAAAATCTGAAAGAGTAATGATCTGCCACTTTGCATTGAATAAAAAAGATATGGAGCTATAAAGTTAAATTCTTCTGTGTCTTCAATTCTGCTGTTTTTTCACTCCGCCACGACCACACCCGGACTCTGATGTGCCCTGATTGCTAAGCTTCATCATTTACAATGCCGATCTACTGAAAATATTACATATGTATACATAACAGAACAGGAATTAAATTAACTCCTAGGAGTCTAAAGAAAAATCTTTATCTTTAATGCTAGTGTGGTAAAAATATTTAATGCACGAGCTAAAGCATGTAAAAAGGTATTAATAAAACTAAATTTAAGAACATGGTAAAAACGTTAAACATTAAATTAATGAAAATGCCATAAACTGTCACTTCTATTAATTATTGTTAATTAACCGGAGATTGATTTATTCTCCTTGATAAGTCAATTAATTTCCGTTTAATGACAATAATTGATTATATTATTTTTCTTAAAAATTTTTTCGGCTTTTACAGTTTATCACATTTTCATTAATCTAATTTTTACCATGTGCTTAAATTTACTTTTATGAATACATTTTACATGCCCTAACTCGTGCTTTAAATATTTTTTCCTTACTAGCATTGACGATTACGATTTTTTATATTCACAGAGATAATTTAATTCCTGTTCTGTTAAATAAATTATTATTTCTTATTATGGAGCTTTAGCACAAGGTATCAGGCGTATATACACACACACATATATATAACACACACACACACATATATATATATATATATATACTGTACTATTACATAATGACATTTTTTTAACCAATATTACGCATAATCAAGGGCATCATATACGTAATTATTTTTATTTCTCGTAAGCAGTGGGGCGTAGTAGCGTGAACAATGGAGGATAATACCGGTTGTTACATTTTCACTTTAGTCTCATTTTATTTTATTTTGTAAAAAATATAATAGTTTGAATATTGATGTATTCTTTAGTAATGCAATGCTAATCAAGTTTTAAATTTATTCCGTGTTTAATATCGGGTGATTATATTTGTTGGAATTATTTCTTTTCCCCTCCGATGGAGCCAATTTTTCTTTTATTATTTATCGTCTGTTGCCGACTAGGTCACGTGGCTGGCGGCAGAAAAAGAACGTTATAACTCTTTTAGTTTAGTTTGAGTTTAACGCTTGAAATGATCTGTTCTTGGCCGCATAGCGGTAATCAACAATTATAATAATTGTTCTTGATAAACTAATCTTGGCCCTATGGAAATTTATATTATATGTAAATTTTGTGTTTTGAACAATGTAAATAATGTACATAAGCTCTTCATTAAATATTTCTGTGTTACAACTGGAAGTTCTTATTTTCAAGTTCAATCTTTACGTGAAAATGGTATTTTCTTGATTAAATTGATGTTCTCCCAACTCGTGAAAAATAGAATCGTGAATCATGATCATTACGTGATTTTCGGTTTACTTCACTTTAAATGTCGTCCACTGTAAATGCGTTGTTTCACTTTTCATACGAGTATGTTGCCATTCTGAAAAATATAAGATATTTTCCTCTCAAATTTAATCTGTGTGTTACTGATTAACAAACCAATCTATTAAGAATGTTATTATTATCTTTATTGACTCAATGGGCGTTAGCCCAGTAGGGCTATTAATTTCATTTTGGCATTTTGCGTTGAAAACTTTAAATGTCCGTTTCACGTTTCAAATTGTTGCCACCAAATATTATTGCCCTGTGTTATATTTAAAGAAATTAAGCAATGAAGAATCTGCATAAATGTATGTATGTTTCTCGCATTGTGATGAAACAACGGTACCTAGAGCCACCAAATTTTTCATAATGTAATGGGCATCTGGAAGGCCGAATATCCTCCACCGAATATGGGCATCTGGAAGGCCTAATATGGAATTTGGAATTTGTTTTATTATCAGTTTCGCCGAAGATACGATATAATAATGTTTCCATTTTGGGTTAAATATATATTCCTCTAATATCCTTTAAAATGTTTCGGTATTCCACCTGCGCCATCTGTATTGACAATCTCTACTGATATACCTACTGATAAATCATATCAAGAACTCTAAAACAGCCCTTTTTGAGCGACCTTTAAAATCTGCATTCTATCAGTTTATTTTTATTAATGTGCTGAGTTCTCTTACTTTATATAGAAAAAAGTGATAGATAAAAAAATAATTATATATATATATATATATATATATATCAAGTTACTTCAAAACATCTTTCAAAATATAACTTAATAGTATGGATTCGCTCTTTTAAGATAATTCTACTTTAATTAAACTTAGGAGATAATATAATCAATTAATCAATATTATTTAGTAAATAAATTATATATATATATATATATATATATAATTATAGTAAAAAGAAGAAGAAAACTCCTTCAACTCAGTGCAAAAATTAATGAGTATGCGTTATTATAACTTTATTGCAATAAATAGATCTATATATATAAAGAAGAAAGTATGTGTGTTTGTTCGCTAATAACTGAGTCACTACTAAAGCTATGGTCACCAAACTTTCTACTATTCTTTTCTGGGTCCTAGAGAAGGTCAACGTCCACTTTTTGACAAAGAAAATTAGCTAAAATCAGAGATATTAATTAGAAAAACGATATGTTTCGCCCTCATTTTTCCGAATGGCAACAATATCGCAAGCTGGAGAGGAAAATCTGCTTTATTTCGAAAGTTGTTGCCACTGCTCGCTTTCAAAGTTTTTAGAGTTTGTTAATAAAATATTTGTAAGATTTAGGATGAAATAAAATACCATTGCCAAACATTAAATACATTATTCCCGATTCCAAAAATTCATGAGATCCATTTCGACTATTCCCATCTTCGTATGATTTTAATCAGACGATATATTAATTAAAAACTTTGAAAACACTAATTTTGCTCTAATTCTTCCCAGTGACAACAGTCTCGCGCGTTGAAGATAAAAGTGCTTTATTTCGAAAAGTGCTGCTACTGCTCGCTTTCAAATCGTAGAGTTTGTTAATCAAAAATTTGTAAGTTTTACAAAATCTATACACATAAAGAAAAATGTTTGTTGTGTTTGTTTATTTGTTTGCGTTATTGATTTCTGATCAATTATGATAAATATTTTGCCACATTTAATCGACTAAAATTGAATATAGGTGAAAAATTTGATGGAATTTGAGCTTTTACGACCCTTTGATTAGAAAGACGAAAATCATTAAAAACTGTGTGCCATTGTTGCTGATATAATGAGAATTAGCTTATTTTTCTATCTAATTTTTTTATATGGGTTCCATATCTCATCAGAGTGAAAAATGTATGATTATGAATCGTATTTTTTGCATTGTTATTAGAGATGGATTACATCAGTATCGTTTTCTCTGTTGTAAAACGCATTACTCTCGATCTAACGTAACTGACATCGGGTACTTCCGCTAGTAAATAAATAAATAAAGGCTAAAATAATAGAACTATCCATTACTTTATTAACACTAAACTGTTCATAAAATTAGCTTTTTATTATTAGAGAAGAGGACATACACTTTCGAGTTTAGTAACGGATAGAATCTTTAAATTAGTTCAATTGATTGAATTTAGTTATGGTTTGAGTAGAATGAAACTTTTATTTCATTTAAATTATTATTTATTTTTTTCGATCAAAGGGTAGAAAAAGATATATGAAATGGTGTTCAAAATTCTGCAGTTCAAACTGGGTTAACGATAATGTCTTCGATTCAGCTGCTCAGGTATGTAACGTCTTGCTTCCTAGAAGAAAGAGCTTAACACATCTGGCGCTTATCCAATGCTCAATTCATCCATCATGAAGAGTGGAATATAAATGATAGTTATTATCAAAAGCCATCCACGCCAGAATTGAAAATTTGCTTTAAGTTATATAATTCGAAAGCAAATGTTTTCCTCTGGTTTCTTTTACATCAGGGGCAGAAACTAATAAAAGACTGCATAAAACACAATCAAATTTTGCATAAAACTCAATTTATGCCTTAGTAGATTTCATTTATAATATTAAGCATATACTAGCGTGTATCGAAACGTCATTATCTACATTTGTTATTTCCTTTATGAAACAATAACGTATAATAATTATAAATTGATGGATCTTAATTTTAGCTAATTTTTGTGCAATAAAAATGTAATAAAATAGAAAAATGTGCGCGATGAAATGAATTTGATTTCCTTTTACGATATTCTTAATTCCATTCATTTCAAGGTAATTTTAAGATAAATATTATTAACATTTCAAAAGGAGAAAGGAATAGTTTTATCGACTGTAGCTCAATAAAAGACTTATTTAATAATTTCATAAAACAGAAATTAAAATACAGATATAGCAATAGCAACCACTTTTCTAGCGAAATTGCCATTCTGAAGTGCGACTCACGAAATAAAATACATCGCTCGCGTAATGTGCGATTACAACTCAAAACTAGTTTATTTTCTCCGAAGATAAAATCAGAATATCGTGATAAAGATTGAGGACGTAACTATTTAATGAAGATAAACTTTGCCATTATACTAGGAACAGAATTTCTAATTAGCTAGAAAGGAAAAGTTTCTAATTATCTCCGAACCAAATGATAACAATTTGAGTGAAGTATGAACCTAATTGCAACTACGAAAATAAGACAGATGTTGCAATTTAAAATGCATCGCTCCTTCAAGAACCAAAATTATCAGGAAACATATCTTTAAAATTTGCATTCTAATTTGCCTTATTCTTGGATTGATATTGGTGGACTGATTTTGGATTAAATTAAGCCAATCATTGTGTGATAAGAATGATTTGTTTTAAAGTTAAATAATTCCTTTTAAAAAACCAAGTTAGGGAAATGAAAATGAGTGCTGAATCAAAAAAGCTATTAAACTTTAAAATGAAAAAAATAAATAAATAAATAAATAAATAAATAAAAAATAAAAAAAAAAATAAAAAATAAAATAAAAAATAAATGAAGAGAAGTTTGCATTTGTTTTCAAATACTACTTGTTACATGGTAATAAATGGAAGCTATGATATGCTTCAAATTATCGAATTTTAATTTTAGAGAAAGATTTTCTTTTTCTGTTAGTTCCACAGTTTCACGAATGGCACGCAACTTTGTTTTAATCTTATTAATAAAGCGTTTTTACTGGGTGTTTTAATATTCTTTTCTAGGTATGAACATTTAAGTAAACTTGTAGTAGTCATCTAAATGTCATTTAATATACAGGTCAAGAACAGATTTATATACTTAATTCTAGAACATAAATTTTGCCATCGAAGAAATGAAACTTGCATATTGTTAGCAATTTATAATTTGATTCATAATAAATACAAATTACTAAAATTATTGAAAAACATATTCTTTCATGTTTTATTTTACTCGAGGATGGTATAATTTGAAAATTCATTGCTTACTGAGCTATCCTTTAAGACCTAATTTTTATTCGCTGTCTCTTTTGATGTGTAAATAAGGTTGCGCACTATTTATGCTGAAAGACTCTTAGTATACATGCTATAGTTATGAAGAAATGACATCTGTTAATAGCGTTTTCTGGCTATTCTCACTTTTTGATCATACTGCTGACTAGGAGAATCGGGGCTGTGCCTTTAGTATGATTATGATTATGATCTGTTAATAGCGTGCGAGACTATAAAAACATTAAATGTCTTTATCCCATCATTGGCAAATACTCTTTACTAGATTTGGATAAGAAAAGACTCATCTAACTTTCTGTTATTAGGCCAATAATGACCTACGCTTCAACCGACTGAACGACAATTACTGACCAGAAACATAATAAATTACAAGTTGCGTGGAACAGATTCCTGCGTATCATCACAGATGCCCACTTTATTGCGAGGAATTATTGTCTTCATGATGACCTCAAAGTAGAACTCTTAGCAAAGTTCTTACGCAAGATTAATAAGCTATTCTGTCAGGACGCACAAGATTGTAGCATTGTGAATTATTTCAGTCTCTTCGGCTATGAAATTCTGCAAGAAGATCGGCACTTGCACCCTTTCACAGCTTTTATGTTAAATGAAAACCAAAATTTCCTTACTTAGGATTTAAAACTGTTATTAGAACTCCATATTGTACAAACTCAAGCATTCTAAATCCGTTTCCTACTTTTTGCAGGACTGTCTGCTATTTTAGCATGACATATACTTGTAAGTATTACGTAAATAGTGGTCTATTCTCTGGGGAAAATATAAATTTTATGTTTTATGTATTGTATAATTCTGTAAAATGGGCTTTTTCGCAACCCTCACAAAGGAGTCACGCCCTCTCCAACTTTCATCTTGTTCTCTAGATCCGCTTCCCAAGCATTTCTGTACTTACATCGCTGCTTGAAGCACCTATGTTACGATAGCCGATATAAAGCTCACATATTTAGAAAGCTGGAGGCGGTGACAGCGGTAACTGGAACTGGGGAAATGACATCTATTTTTCTGTTTGGTCAAGAACAGTTTTACATTCTTAATTATAGAACATAAAATTTGCCTTCGAAGAAAAGAAATTTGCATATTTCATAATTTTATTCAAAATGAATACAAATTTGTAAAATGATTGAAAAACATATTCTTTAATGTGTTGTTTTACTTGAAAATTAATTGCTTAAAGTTTAGCTCAGTAAGCAATGAATTTGGATTGAAAATTCATTGCTTACTAAACTATCCTTTAAGACCTAATTTTCGCCCGCCGTCTCTTTTCATGCGTAAATAATACTATGTACCTTTTATGATAGAAGACTATTGGTACATATGCTTTATTTCTGGAGAAATGACATCTATTTTTCTGTCGAAATCATCACTAGAACTAATTGAAAGATAGTCCTTTAAATTAATCATATTGCATGTTTTCGTTCTTTCCCTCCAGTCGGAAAGATAGCTTTTCTCGCCTTTTGTTAGATAATTTCTTGAGAAAATATGGGATGAAAAGAAAGAAAATAGTAAGAGATCGAGTAAGACATCGGAGGTCACTTCGACCCGTCTGGCTACGAAGTAGCCTTACGATCACACTGAAATGAAAGAAAATGGTATCCGAAGTCAGAGGAGTGATAAATTCAAACAGTTCGTCGAATGGCGATAGAATCAAGTTGATCATGTAAAAATATCCCTGACGTACCCAAGTAAAAGTGTACGCGAGTAAAAGTTTCACGAATATTCGACTATCACAGGCAATGTTAGTATTCGTTTTTATTTATATTGAAACTTCATTTTTAAGTTTATAGGGAAAATAACACAGGTACCGAAAAGTAAAACATAACAATTTTAGATAATTTTTATATTAACTAATTATTTTAAATTAAAATAATAGTTATTATTATTTAAATGTACGAACTCTAAGCAATTGTAAACTGAGTCGAAATAAAATAAGAAATCATCACACATTCACCAAAATGCTTAGAAGTTTTCTAATATCTGATAAAAAAGATTCGAAATTACCCTAATCAGGAACGCTTGAATCAAACTCTTCTTCTCTGAATGGAAATTTAGTTAAAAGTAATATTGTTTAGTTATTATCAAGAACAATTATAAGAAATATAATCTGAGTACTTGTATATTTGCCAAGAAAAGGCATTACTATTATCTACTATTATCAATTTTATGAAATCACTGCTGGCTTTTACAGAAATAAGCATCTCCATCATCAAGGGAAAAACTGAGGGATTTGTTCTCTTTTTCTCTCTTACTTACTACCGCTTTTCGTTTGCAAGTTCCTGATTTCTAGAATTCTTTGATTAAGTTTTACTCTTCATTCTGTAGTTTTTCCGGAAGGTTTATTTTAGCTCATCATTTTGTGCTTTCATACTTTTTAACATCTATGATTACCTTTCCTTTACTATTTTGGTTTGTTTTACCTTGCAATTTCCCTTGATATTAAAATAAAAATCTTTTTAATAGGAACAATTGTAAGATGAGGTTTTAGAAACTCGCACTTTAATTTTAAGTTAATACTTAACAATGAGTTATTTTCCATTCTTTCGTTTTAGCTTTATACAACAGTTTATGTCTTCTGATCTCGAGGGAATTCCGTATTTAGATGAACTGGTACAAATATGATAAGCAAGGAATTCAAAGAAAATAAATAAAAAAGTTCGTGAAAGATTTTATAAATTTTGATTCTTTGTTATGTTAAATAATTCTTACCCATGCATTCATATTTTTCTTTATAAAAATACACAGAGTTTTACAATTTTTATAACATTTTATGCACCAGTTTTAAAGTTGAACATTTTGATGACTTTTGTAATTTCATATTTTTAGTCCAAAGGGGCAATTTGCCCTGAAGAACTATTATTTTCGTTTTGGCATTTTGCGTTGAAAACTTTAAAAGGCTGTATCACTTTCCAAATTGTTGCCACCAAATATTATCGTCCTGTATTATATTTAAAGAAATTAAACAATGAAGAATCTGCACAAATGTATGTATGTTTGTCGCATTGTGATAAAACAACGGCACCTAGAGCCATCCAATTTTGAATCATGTAATCCTACAGCGAATATGGGCATCTAGAAGCCCAAATTTAAAACTTGGAATTTGTTTTATTACGATTTAATACTTTGTAAAACTTTAACGAATTTTTGATTAACAAACAACGTTGTACAGAAAAAATACTTTTATCTCCAGCGCGTGAGACGGTGTATCGTAAATTCTAAAGATATTCTTAATTAAAAAATATTTTGCGATATTGCTTTTGACAGATTTTATGGTTTAAATGCGAAGAAATCGAAACCGAAATCGAGTCAATGGCTAGGCGGCAATTAGTAGCCAACCGCTACTTTAACCGTCTCTGTTGGTAAATTGCCCTAAGGCGTTGGTACTTAAGTTTTTAATTAAGGCGATTTACGCCGCGCCAACTAGGCGAAACTTGTCAAATTTTGTGAAATGTAGGTGAGTAAGGGAGCCGCGTGACAGGCAGGAGCCTGTCACGCGGGTGGTCACCAGCTTACGCGTACAATGAGAAATATTGGAAATATTAATAATTATCAAGTTTTGAAACAGGTTATCTAGATTGGAATAATTAAACTAATATCACGATCTAAATGAAGACAAATGGCACAACTAAGTGCAACAGATTAGCTAAACAAAATATTCAAATTCATCCTTTCTGTAAAACACGGATTGGACAGTGGTAGTCACGTGGGAGTCACCCTCCCGTGAACTGTCCACAGCCCAATGCATCTTGAAATAGTAGATATCACAATTCAGTGAAGTCTTGGTCTGAGAAATTAAACACTAAAGTTCTTGTACAACACTGAGGCACATGAGTTACTGTAACTATACACTATGTACATATAAGGGACGGTGGTATTTGAGCGAAGTGGCAAATGGTGAAAAACATTTTACACTAGCAATAAATAATCAGAGCTTTGAAGATCCAGGTACACGGATCATGTCCATAAGTCCACAATATTACAAAGTCTCTGATATAACAATAAGAAGATTACGAAAATGACAAATATAAGATCAGTGCTTTGAAGATCCAGGTACACGGATCATGTCCATAAGTCTATAAAGTTTCAAAGACACTGGTAAAATGACACAATGAAGATAAAATAAAGATAATAGTACTATGTACAATATATACACATTTCACCATTTGCTGTTATGGAAGATGCCTCTTGGGCGCTTTGCTGCAATTTCTATAGTAGGATCATAATTTATCAGATTACGGATATGTTCGTATTGAGAAAGTTCTATTTTAGCATAGAAATTGTGGCTCGTGGTGAGAATTTGATCATCTATGGGTCTTATTTTTAGTTCTTTATGTATCTGCAGGTTACGTACGAACCATGGGGAGTCAACAATTTGTCTGAGTATTTTGTTCTGAAAGACCTGTAGTTTGTGTCTATAAGTCTTGTACACAGTGGCCCAGATAGGCACTGCATAAAGTAGGGTGGGTCTTATTAAGCTGGTATAGATCTTCTTCTTGAGACTGATATTTAATTTAGCATTTCTTCTTATTAAAGGGTAAAGAGACATTTTAGCAGCGGTGGCTTTGCGCAAGGCATACTCCGTGTGTTCTTTGAATAACAGCTGTGAGTCGAAGACCACTCCTAGATACTTGGTACTTGAAACAATTGCTAGGGCTTGATCATTAATTTTTATATTTACATTTTCAGGAGTGAACTTCCGATGACGTCTGAAAAGGAGAATTTGGCTCTTTGACGGATTTACTTTTAATTTCCATGAATCATAATAGTGTGCTATGATATTTACTGCGCTTTCAAGTTTATCTACAGCGAGCTGAGGTTTTAGCGACTTGGTTAAAATTGCTGTGTCGTCGGCATATTTCACTACTTTTGCATTCAAAGGAACCGGCATATCATTCGTGTAGATATTAAACAGAAGCGGTCCCAGAACGCTTCCTTGAGCCACTCCGCTTTTAATTCTTTTTCTTGAAGAGAGAGAGTCATTAATTTTTACCTGAAAGGTCCTGTTTTTAAGATAACTTTTCATGAGCTTAATAAAACTGATGGGCAGATGAACAAGGTGCAGCTTGTAGAGGAGACCCTCATGCCACACCTTGTCAAATGCTTTTTCTAGGTCTAGAAAGCAGCTGGCGATTGTGTTCTTTTTTGCGAAGGAGTCTGCAATAAATTCTGTAACGTTCAGTAGTTGGTGCACGGTACTATGACCGGCTCTAAAACCAAACTGCTCTTTACATATAATTTCCTTATCCTCTAGATGTCGAGTTAATCTCTTTTGGAGCACACGCTCAAATACCTTTTCCAAACTGGGGAGAAGGCTGATCGGACGGTAGGAGTTTAAGTTCTTTGGGTTTTTCCCCGGCTTGACAAACGTAATTATCTGCGCGTGCTTCCACTGTTGCGGAAAGTAATTGAGCCTCATACAAGCATTGACTATGTTTGTAATGAGGACTATGTAGGTTCCTGGGAGAGCTTTGAGAACCGTATTGGTGATGCTATCGTAGCCGGGAGCTTTCCTGGACTTTAAGTTGCTAATTATATTACTTATTTCTGCTGGAGAAGTTGGGTTGAAGTGATTATTACAATTTCTGTCAGCTAGGTGGTTAATGAAATTATCGACTTCTTCATCTGTCTCATCATTATTAGAGGCATGATTGGTGAACGTCTTTTCTAGATGCTGCGCAAGGGCTTCAGCCATGTCATGTTCAGAATAAGCAATTCCACTACTGGTGTGGAGAGGACCAATATTTCTGTTATTAGTATTCCTTAAGGAATTTCCAATACGCCAGACTGTATTCGGAAAGAAATCCATGGAGTCTAAGAAATCGTCCCAACAATTTGATCTGTACTCTAGGAGGAGGGTCTTGATGTTCCTAATTTTTCTGTTCAGATTTCTTTTAACAGTGGGATCGCCTGTTCTTCGCCAGATTTTTGCTGTGCGGTTTTTGTCTTTTATTTTCTCAATGATGTGGTCGGGGAGCTTATCTTTCTTATAATCTTTGAATTTGGTGGAATCATCAAGGGCTTTCTTAATTTTACTATTGATCTTAGTGATATTGTACTCAATGTCTACAATATCGGCAAGAGCCGGGTGTGCAGGTAATTGTTCTAGAGAATTATTAAATTTCTGCCAGTTTATAATTTTCTTTAAAGGCAAGGTCTTCTCAAAGCCATGGTAAGTAAATTTAACAGGGAGATGGTCAGAGGTTAATTGATTAATCACCTTTAGGAAAGGGATTTGCTGGATATATTTTGTAATAACAATGTCGAGAACATCCGAGCTGCCTGTATGATGATACCTGGTAGGTTCCGTTGGTCCAAAAATTCTAAGGTCATTCGTAAGAGCATAGTTGTAAAGTTTGTTGCCATTTGTGTTATTTCTTTGAGAATTCCAGCTATGATGTTTAGAATTCAGGTCCCCTGCTATAATAACAGGGTGAGTGATATTGTTAAAAATTTGCAAGTCATTGTTGGTGAGAATGTTTCTGGGGGGATTATAAGCCGAGATGATGACAATCGGCTCATTTGTCCGCGAATGCACAACGATCGCAGTGGTTTCAATGCTGCTGCTATTGGGAATATTAAACTCGTTGGCGTGCAGATGCCTTTTAATTAATATCATAGTACCGCCGCCCCTGTTATGGTCTCTGTCCGTCCTGAATGCGTTGTAACCATTGATCTTGAACTTATCATTAGGTCTGAGCCAAGTTTCATTCACTAGAAACACATCAATATTATGGTGAGTAAGGAAGTTTGCAACTTCAACGTTCTTGTGGCGAATACCGTTGGAGTTAAAAAATGCAAGATTTAAACTGCTGGGGGCAGTGAGGTGAGTTCTTGAATTACTGTTAATGTGGTTAAAATTCATAATTGATGCTTGATAAAAGTTCAAAGGCTTCCCAGCCGACTTGGATTTTTTCCAATATTGATTTAGATTTTAAGAACCGCTCGAAGAGATTTTTTCCTTGCAGGATTAATTTCTTGAGCCAAATTATGAAATCGGAAACGGAGCCTAAGTTCTCACTTTCGACAGCTGCGTCCTGATTGGTGGATGAAGCATTTTGCTCATTAACATTTTCACTGCTATTTTGAGTTATGTTTCTTCTTGGAAGAGGTGGGAAATTTTCTAAGTTGATATCAGGGGGACTATTTTTTGAAGTTTTTCTCGCTTCTTTTTGGAATTCTTTTTCTGCAATTTTTCTTTTCAAGTTATCCGGATGCATTTCGCAACCACGGTACGAACTAATGTGGGGGCCGCCGCAGAGGCAACATTTGCCGGGTAAGTTTCTGTCTTTTGTACATGTAGTAGTAATATGGTTTTGCCCGCATTTTAAACACCTGGGCTTGTGCTTACAGTGAGCACGACTGTGGCCATACCTCTGACAGTGGTGACACTGTTTGTGTCCTGGAGTGGGTCTGAAGGGAGTAATTTTAACAGCCAAATCTAGAATATGCGTTATGTTGTATATTTTCTTGCCTTCTATGCTGCGTTTGACTTCAACCATGAAAGTGGGTAGTTTGACAATTTCATTGTCTATTTTATTGGTAACTTGTCTTACTGTTTTAACCGGGATGTTATTGTCTATTAGTTCTTTCATAATGTCCTCGGGTTTGGTGTGAACAGATAATTTTTTGATTACAACTCTTATCGGTTTATCCTGAGGGAGAGGAAAGGTATGGTAAGGAATTTCCTTTTCGTCTAGGTATCTCGTGACTTCACGATACTCAGTGTCCGATTTAACTTTAATGTGGATATCACCACCTTTCTGTACACATTCCATGGATATGGTAAATTGCTTAATATTATCTCTGAGGGCTTTCCAGTCCGTGACATCTGAAATGATAATCGGCGGAATTCTGTTAGCCTTTTTGTTGGGCGTAATGAAATCACCTTCATTATTAGTACTGTCTTCTTGTGAGTTTAGCGAACTAACATTTGTAGTGTCCATTTTATCATCTATTTTTAATGAAGCGTATTTATTTTTGGTTGACGTCATTGAACCGTTGCTGCTTTCACTAAGTGTGCGTTTGTGGTATTTTTTGGGTGTAATCCATTTTTCATTATAATTATTTATTTTGCTTATTTCCTGAATAACATTTGAAACTGGTTTGGGTTGCTTTGTAGTTTGATTAGATGTCGAATCATTGCTAGTATTAACTAACGGGATGCTACCGCAGATATTTTGCACTGAATCTCCTGCAGCTTGTTTAATCGCTACACACTTCTCAAGCTCTGCATAGGTTTTTTGGAGCCATTGCTCCATTTCTGGGGTGATTTTCCGTAAGCCATTTCTAAGCGTGTTAAACGCTAAGTTAAACTCAGACATAATCTGCCTACAATCCTCAATCGTGCCATGTTTAAGAATATTCTCAACAATATCGCGCTTATTAAGGATTGCTAAATCATTTATCTCATCCATATTTACTAAGTCAAGCTATCCTATCGATGTACAAGACAATGTCCATAATGAAAGCGTAGAAATCAAAAATATACTCACGAACTTGTCCAGATGAGCTACTCCAAGTACACCTCTCGAAAGAGACCAACGAAAAAAACTTACTATTTATAAATAAGTTTCCTTCACTTCCTAAATTTTAGAATCTCACTCGTAGAGCAAAATAATAATACGAACTCAAACAACATTCGTATCAACTCAAATTCGACTCTAACTACGTAACTGAATGCGAAGAACATGATATCTTTATATATATAAGCAGCTAAAGTGTGTGTCTCCGATAGTTTATTGTTGCCACTCGGAAAAATGAGCGCAGAAACTAACGTTTCCACAGTTTTAAATTAATATCTCAACCGATTAAAGTCGTACGAAGATGAGAACGGTATCGATGGATTCGGAGAAGTTTTTGGAATCCGAGGATATGCGTCTCGAATTTCAATTCGGCACCGTTCCGTAGATATTAAAGAGAGAAAAATTTGGCATGTAGCCAAATCCCTCTAATAGGGAAAAACCAAGAAAGAAAGTGGAAAATGTAGGGGAAAATTAGTTTTTAATTAATATCTCGGCTAAATAAAATCCCAAGAAGACTCGAATGGTCAAAATGGCGTGCCACGGACCTGCGGAATCCAACGGTGTGCTTCGCTAAGCCCAGGAGACAGCCGTTTCGGAGGAGATGATGTTACTTTACCACATATATATATGTGGCTCAAGTATCTGTTTGTCGCCGATAGTTTATTGCCTGCTTGCGTAACTGTACTAGCCAATGGGGTGAAGTTGTCACGGCACAGGGTTGCCGTTTCAATTGAGACGTAGACAATTTACTGTAAAACTTGCCTTTGCTATGACCATCCATAAGTTTCAGGGCCAAACGCTTAAGCGTGTTGGCATTTTTTTTACCTGAGCCTGCATTTGGACACGGTCAACTTTATGTTGCTGTTCAACAGTTCGTGAAAGAACGGACGTAAAATTAAAAATAATGGATGGTCCTCTGCAAGGCGAGCCTAAAAATGATGGCAAGATCTACACAAGAAATGTAGTGTACAAAGAGATCTTTGACATGTGAATTAACGTTTCATTATTTAAATCACCTTTATTTGTTGAGCTAGCGGTGACTTTTAAGAAATATACCGCCGGTGGTTTCCTTCACTGCACTCTACTTTAAGCAATTAAGCAAGTAGAAGGGGGAAGCCCCATGGGGCAGTAAGGAAAGCAGCGTCCTCGCCGCCTGCCCTGGGTAATTGAGTTTGAATTAGCAGGCACCTTTGCACAAATCATTTTAATTACAATTTATAATATCTAGAACAGCGGTCATTTCGTATGACCGCCAGGCTTTCTAGTTTAATATATAAAGGTACCACAGAAATTAAAAAAAAAGTTCCTTGAAAAGATTTTCTTTTCTTTTCCCCTTAGATTTTAATTCCTTTTTTCCCCTTGTAGAGACCTTAGGCATTTTTGGAAGCAGGCAAGATTAAAAACTTAGCAACGCTTTCGCCGGGAATCAAACCGCGGTTCTCTGGATTACGCGCCCAGCGTGCAGGTCACCACATAACGAAGGCATGTGAAGAAGGCGGAAGAAGTACCTTATATACTTTTTAATCCTTTTTTTCCTTTTTTCACTAAATGTCTTTACACTAAAAATTAAAATTCTTTTGTTTTTAAGCTTATTTAGAAATTCAATTCAAGTTCTTAACAATTTAATGACACGTCGATTTTTAGTATCACATCATCTGAGTACTCACATTTCATCTTTCATTTTTACTATAATATATAGGTGACTATAGTTTAAAGCCCATTGATGCAACTTAACACAATGTGCACAAGTCTAGGCAGGCGTAGCTTAGTAGCATAACGCGAAAAGTACGGTAAAATCATTCCCCGTAAGAATGTAACCACAGTCTAATATTTGGGATATATTAACAGGAGTCATAATAGTTTTACAAGAAAACATGTGTTTTGTTGGTTTGGTTTAGTTTATTAAAATTATGACAAAGCACACTAGACCTAGCTGCCTGAGGGAAAGAATATCTTCGTGGTGGGCTTTCAAGGGCAAACTGGCTCGTATACACATTACACTTAAATAAAATCATGAAAACGCCCATGCAGACATCCCGTTTGCCGGGAATCGAACTAAGGTCGAAACTACCAGTTTTTAGCCGTTCGGTTGCTGGTGGGTTCCATTTTGTTGATATCTTCTAACAAGCAAAAATTTTATCTAATTATTTACAGAAAGTATTTTCTCAGTCGAATGTACATATAATACGAATTCGAAGGTGAGATGCCTTAAGAAATGAAATGGAGCAGGCTGATTTTCGATAAGCACAAAAGGAGTTGTGGTTTTCTACAGAGAGTGCTTATATATTTTTAGAACTATTTGTGGCGGTTTAATTAATGTTTCAAATGTAGTAAAGAGTATTTTCTGAAATGTTCGATGTTACAGCCTTTCTTCTAGACCAGCGGTTCTCAACCTTTTGACAAACGCGTCCCATCTAAACAAAAATTGAAAACCTTTAGTACCACCACTACAAAGTACTATTACCACTACTACTTTTGCACAACGCTCAGGTCGCATAAATTTACGAGTGTTAGAGAAAAAAACTGAATCAAGATGTTGGGATTTTAATTAGTCCAAAAAGATTTGAATCCCGAAGGACTATTAGTTTCGTTTTGGCATTTTGCGTCGGACTCATAAATGTCGGTTCACTTTTCAAACTGTTGCCACAAAATGTTAGAGTCCTGCATTATATTTGAAGAAATTAAATAATGAAAAATCTGCATAAATGTATGTATATTTCTCGTATTGTGATAAAACAACGGTACATAGAGTCATGGAATTTTGAATTACGTAATCCTCCAACGAATATGAGCATGTGGAAGACCAAATTTGAAATTTGAAATTTGTTTTATGATCGATTTCCTATTTTTTAAAACTTTGACGAATTTTTGATTAACAAACTCAAGGATTTCAAAGCGAGCAATGGCAACGTTGTGCAGCAAAAACATTTTTATCTCCAGCGCGTGAGTCTCTGTATCGGAAATGCTCGTTTTAAAACTATTTTGCGATATTGCTGTTGCACTGGATCTTATGGTTTAAGTGCGAGGAACATGATATTTAATAAAGAAAGGTAACACACAAAATGTTAAAAAACGCCCCTTTGGACGTAATTTAAAATCTGAAACATTTCAGATTTTTTTTTTGAATTTAATAGTTAAAAATATTTTGCTTCTTTGCGTAGCACCTATCTTGCGTACCACCAGTGATACGCGTACCACCGGTTGAGAACCCCTGTTCTAGACTATAATTGTACTTCGTGGCATGATAAAAGGGAAAATTTTCAGGGGTATTGATTTCCATTCCTCTTCCACTATTTTCCAGAGTCTATCAATCGCGATAGATCTGCTGTTAGAAAGAGCACTTTTCAAGAGGCTAAAGGCACAATAGTCCATAGGTGAAACTTTAGCAACTTTGAAAAAATACGCTGAAAAGGTATATGCGCAATGCCTGTCAAAGTGGTACGTTTCAAAGTATGACTTTTTGTTTTGTGTTAATGAAATTTCATTATTTGAAAGCTGCTGGGATAAAAAAAGGGGATTTCTTTTGTAAATATTGGAAGCAACTTCCTCATGATTGTATGTTTAGTTAATTTTAATATTTTTTTCTATTCCTCTTATTTTTAATATCTTGCTGTAAGAGAATCCTGCGACAGTCATAAAACCCTTAATGAAACTTTCCTGCATTGACGGAATTAGGCTTGTATATTTTGTATAAGCCTCATTCCATTATTATCCGAATTATACATTGTAGAGTCATTAGGTATTTTTTGAAAGCAGAAGACATGAAAAATGTGCAGTGCACTCGTCGGGACTCAAACCACGGACCTCTCGAATACGCGTCGAGTGTGCTGACCACTACACCCGAAGGCATGCTAAGAAGGTGGGAGAAATACCTTATATACACCCCTTTTAAAAGGCGACTGAGGATTAGGGGACCCAATCGCCAAATCATAGTGGTGGCCCACCACACACTGGCGGTCATCCACCCCATATTTTCAGTCTGGGTGCCAACTGCAGAGACATTAGGTTATTTCGAAGGAGGAGACATGAAAAATGTGCAATGCCCTCGTCGGGACTCGAACCATGGACCTCTCGAGTACGCGTCGAGCGTGCTAACCACTACACCACGAAGGCATGCTAAGAAGGTGGGAGAGATACCTTATATAGTCCACCTTTTAAAGGACGACTGGAGATAAGGGGGCCCAATCGCCAAATCCTGGTAGGGCAGAATCATCATCCACCAACCCTTTTTTTTTATTTAGATACATACTTTTTTTTTTTTTTTTTTTTTTTTAAAGCAGGAAACATGAAAAATGTGCAATATTCTCTCTGGGACTCGAATACGCGTCGAGCGTGCTGACCACTACACCATGAAGGCATGCTAAGAAGACGGAAGAAGTACCTTATAACATTAATATCCTAATTATACATTTTTAGCCTAATTATACATTATTATCCTAATTATGCATTTTTATAAGCCTAAACCATTTCGTATAATTTTGTGTTGTATTTGTTTGGTTTTAGACATTATTTTGCTTTAAGCAACATGCCTGAGCAATAGCTGATGTTTTTTTACTTTTTTTTATTTGTAAATATTAGTTTATTATTGTATTTATTTTTTCTGCAGACGTATTTAAACGTTTCGCCACTGATTTCTGAATCGACGGATTTTGTGTTGTTACCATAGATTTAACTTTAGAAGCACTAAAAGCAAGTATGTATATTTTCTGGTATTTGTTCGGAGCTTCCTTTCCGCGTAGAAGTAATGACTGACGGTTTTTCCATATTCGATTAATAATGTTGTTTATTTCACTTAGAGATTTTAATACCATACATTTTACAACGCTTTTGAATTATGAAGTAGGAATATTTCGCGCGAAAACATATTCAATCAACAGCTTATTTACATGCACTGTTTAGAAAGAAGAATAAATTTAAGAACAGCAGATAATATTTCTCATTTCAAATAATAAGTTTTGCTGGAAATTTTTATTTGAAAGCCTATGCTTTTTTAATTCTTTATCGAAATCGTTCTAAAAATGTGTAAACATCCTTTGTAATTAGCATTCCGATCAATAAGGGGTAACTATAGAACACACGTAAAGAAATTCTGTAAAGAAAACCGAAAGAATTGAAACGAAGCAGAAAAAGGAAAAATAAGCAAGGAAAATGCAACTGAAATTAAGTACCAAATAAAATAAAATAAAATACTGGAATGAAACTAAGAAAGGAGGTGGTATAAACATCCATGAATTTCATTTAAAGCATTTTCTATGCATTTTAGAAACCTTATAGAATGGCAAAAAATTATACCAAATTTTGTTCCATTGGATTCAAACGTCACTTAAATTCCAGTACAATGAACGATGAATTTTTAAGGTTGTTAATTTGTCTGTAATTTATTATTGTTTTAATTCATCTCGAACTCCGGTATAGCACACGGAGACATCTCGTGAGTAATAAATAATGCTTGGGTGCTTTTGCGCGGGTACACAAAGAGAATTAATGGAGATTCAGACTAAGCTTTTGTCCAGTTTGATCCCAGGTTTGAGAAATGAGACCTTAGAAGTGCTTTATAAATGTGGAAAAAAAAACTAGCACCTCACTTTCCTATCTCCAGCCTCTTTGGGAAAATTTCAAACAGATTTCAGTCGACGATGGCAAGTTTCAGCACTTAAGGTTTATAACCAAAAGAAAAAAAATTGCGTTTCTTAATGGTTTACCTTAAGTATCTTCGTTTTCGCTGCATAACTCGGTGTAGGTGTAACGAGAAAGTTGAAAATAAAAAGCAGCTAATTCTTCACACACACACACACACACACACACACACACACAAAAAAAAAAAAAAAAAAAAAAAAAAAAAAACAATGTAAGTATTGGATAGGTAACCTTTAATAGAAAACTTCCAAGGCCAAATATATCACATATTTTTCTTGCTTTATTAATTAATCAACTAGTAATAGCTCTCCTACTTTATTAATCGATCAACTGATTACTATTATATGTGCTATATCATTAACATAGTTAAAATATGTTACATATGCGTACGCATTAAATTGTGCATAAAAATACTACTTGCCCGGTATAGCGATTGCCGAGAAAGATCTGGATACCTCATTGCTTGAGCTGGAAGTACACAGATTCAGTCAGTGATGCCAAGCATTAAGGCCGTGGAACAATTTTAAAAAGTTAAACTTCAACTTAGAAGGGGTATTTATTTTTAACATCACGTTTGCACAACGTGCTGTTAAGTTACCGTCTCTCTTTGAATGTCTTAGAAATTTTACGTACATTCAAATTGCATTACTATAAAAATATTCAAATGAGATTCACATATTCAGCATATTTGAGTGGCAACACGTTAAACCTTATTTTCAAATTCATTACAATTTCCGAATGCATATCAATACAATTGTTTAACATATTAAACATCATCAAAAACACTGTAAGATATATTTAAAATACTTTTATTCTTAAAAATATTTATAATTATTCATAACGTGACGAGATTTATTCATAAAGCAAGCAATATTTCCTTTGAAAAAAAAAACCATAAGGAATAAAGGAAAAGAATATTTTGCCGATCTCATTTCTTCCCATCGTTGCATATGTATCAGTAGAAGATCTCTGATGGTTATTTTCAAATTTTAACTTCTGGAAGTTCATAATGGATCTTTAAAGACTTTTTCCTTTGATTTATTTAATACTTTTTACCATTTTTATGGTGAAAACTAAGAATATCTCATTTCAGATCTAAGGTGATCAGTAATACTTTTGGTCGTCATCTGGTTGATTTTCCTTAGTTTTATATCAGCTTTCCCATTTGTGATGGTAGAAAATTACATTTCTTGCTATATTTATTATTGGCAATAGAAGCATATGAAGTTTATTGGTTTTTAAATTAGTATGAGCTGTAACTAAAGCAGTGAACGGATTTGATGTAATAAATTTAGGTAATATTTTAAACAGCTTAATTGCTTTTTCTTTTTAAGATAATTCTTGAAGTTCAGAATTCTTGAATCCCATTTGGAAATCTTCATATAGCAAATGCAGTAGTATGCAAAATATATATTAAATAAATATCTCTCGAAATCTAAATTGGGCGAATTTATTAGATGCTTGCTATTTATATTTAATACTTGCGGAGCTAACTTTATTTCTTTATGAAGTTAATAGTTGTAGCAAATTTAAGAAATACACTAAAATATAGTTATTTTTAAGTATATCGTCAAAATGCTGTCAGCATTGAAAAAAATCTCTGGAAGATGAAAATAATTGAAGTTTGTTTCTAAATGAAAAAGTAAATTTATATTACTCCTATCAACGCATTTTCTTCATAAAATGTTTTAAAAAAATTAGTCTAGTTAACCCATGAATAATAATGAAACCATTTACCAGAGACTCTCAAAATTCTATTAAAAAGAATTCAATATCTACATGCTTGATTCCTTCACCTTTCTTTATTTGCACAAAATTTGAATTTGACCTTACTGATAATATGGTCTGGAGTGTTCAGTTACAACGGAGCTTTCATTATTGTATTTTAAGTCTCTATAGCATAGTTTAACTTCTTTTAAGAAACACATGAGTTTCAAATATTTCTTAAATAGATATCTTAATTTATAGTTAAATTTTTAATGATATTTACACGCGTCAATTAAAATGAAATACTTCGGGTAATTGTTGCACATGAAATTTCCCTAATGGTTAAACGCAATATTCCTAGTTGAAAAATCAGAAACATTAACATTAACAGTGTTTTTGAAAACTTAACTGCTTCTAAAAGGTTATTTGATGGGAGTTTCCTACCTTTTTGAGAAAAACCTAAAACCCAAACTACTGACTGTGCGAAACTCGAATAATTAATATCACGTAAAAATTAATATAAAAATAGTTTGCTTTTCGTTTAGATATTTAGGACTTGGCAAAGAATTAAAATTGCACCCAGCATACAGGTTTCGAATGTTAACTTATCTCTGCGCTCAGAAACATTAATATCACTTTAAAAGTTTTTTTTTTGGGAAAGGGAAAATATCCTTTTTGCAAAACAACATTAACATACAAGCATTCAGCTGAAACGATGTTGGCGTTATCCCTGCAGCTAGTAACATTAATATCACTTATATGGCAGTGTATTTAATCATTTTAACCGTTCTCTTGTAAAAAATATTTCTCCAGTAAGCAAAATAAAATATTTTGTTTTCAAGGGACTGTTTATGGTGTAATATGCGATTTGCCGGCCACAGTGTTCTCAAAAGCAAAATTTAAGTTGATATTTTATTGAAAAGGCAGTATGTTGTAATAATAATTAAAATAGGTACTATTCCATTTTAGGGATTGTAAAAATTGTAGGGAAAATATATGCGCAAAAGCGCCAAATCTAGCAAACGCGCTCATTTAACCGCGCGCCAAATCTACCGAATGTACCGAAGTGCATAAATTTAGATAATTGCATATTTATAAGTCGCCATTGAAATACTAGTTTAATTTTTTAATTCTTTCCTAATAACGCTATGGATTTAACAATTTGGGAATTGCCCAATGACGAAAAGCCTGCAACAGAATTTTTTCAAACAGGCATCATTCATCATAAATAAATATTAGAACAACCACGGGATGAAATTATGCTTTAGTGGTAACTCAGTAGCGAAATGGCGGTGCAGGAAAGAAACGTGTAATGAGAAGAAAGGATTAAGAAGTCAAAATTGGTTCGAAGGATCGAAAATCCTCTTCCTTATAAACGTTAGGTTCATCTATTTTTGGTGTCCGGAGATGACATCTATTGAATTTTGTGAACTCCATCTGAAGATGAACCACATTGCAACTATAGACTGGGACAGTTAGATGCGTGGAATGTGTGTCACAACTTTATGTACTCGGCCTAACTTGAAAATCGGCGGATGGGGCAAAATTATTGAAGTAGACGAAAGCCTTTTCAGTAGAAGAAAGAATAACGTTAGACGTGTTCTTCCGCCACAATGTATTCTCGACTGATTATGCAGAGAATTCAATGAATGTTTCTTCTTAATCGCTGTTCCAGTACGATCGGCGAAAACTTTATTGAACGTCATAAAAGAATATATCGCAGAAGGAAGCATTAAAATTTATACTGACTGCTGGAAACCATACAAGTCGGATGAACTGCAAAATGCCGGTTTTGAACATTTTACTGTCAATTACAATTACAATTTTGTGGAGTGAGTGTCATAGACAAACAGTAGCGCGGCTGTGGAGCAGCGTTAAATGGCTTAATAAAAGTCGTACTGTTCGACAGCATTTGGATTTTTATTTGTCCGAGTTTATGTAAAGACGCTGGCACAAAAAGCTGAAATATTCTCTGCTATGTTGGAAGGCATAAAAAATTATATCTCCCGTTTAATTTCAGTTATGTTTAGCCTTTTATTTATAAATTATAACAAAAAATGTATTTACATGAAATTAACCTTTCATCTAAACTAAAACAATAATCTCAGATAGTTATTTACTATTATGTTATTCCTTTCTTGTGTTAGGGTTACCGTAATTATTTTTGGCAGCACTGGCATCAACAGTAGTTTTTACGGCCCTTATAACGGAATAGTACCTTAAAAGATTTTGAAATGCAACCGTGCAACTCGATATTATATTTTGAAATGCCTTGAAAGAAGCTTTTTGAAGTAACCTTATATATTTTATGTAGACTAAATGTATTTTCAACTGTTTCTATTGTATTTAGCTATCTAGTTAAATATACTGAACTCCCTTTAAAGTAATGTTTAATATATCAACGTTCAAACAAAATGCACTTAAATGTTTTTATTGAAAATGATGAGAGTTGGTGCAAAACATCTCCGTAAGCAGGTAAATAAAAGATTGGTGTGTATGTGTGATTATGGCAAAGCCTCGAGGGCTATCTGCCTAAGGGGAGGGATGCCTTCGTGGAGGACTTTCTAAGGGAAACTGGCTCGTATACACGTTACACATGGGGAAAACCACGAAAACCCCCATGCAGCCAGCCCGTTCGCGGGATTCAAACCTCGGACCAAACTACCAGTGTTCAGCGACTTTACTGCTCGGCCGCTGGTGGGCCAAATAAAATATTTGACAAAATTAGTTTTGTTAATACGTAAAACACAACGTAAGCGTTCCTACGACAAAGGCTATATGGAAGTTTAGTAACTGAATATTTTCAATAACTAAATTAGAAAAAAGAATACCGACAGTAAGATTTATTTGTTAAAAAAGAAATGGTTTAAAAATTTCCAATGGAAATTTACTATAAAATGATGATGAAAATTCACAAATTATTTTCTTCCGAAACAGATAATTTGGGATAACGTGTTAATATACGAGAAATAAAAAAATGTTCAGAAAATCTTCTTGTCATTTGGTAATTTGTTTTGTATTTGAAATTTTGATTGAACTTAGATAACAATTCAAAAGTGTCATTTTTATGCAATACGTTTATATAATATTCTGAGAAAGCTTACGTGGATGTCTACTTTATTCTTTACATTAAATTAGAGTAATTCAGATGTCTGCAAGATTAGATTGGTCACAAATTATCATAATTATAACTTTTTCCTCATATTTACATTCTATTTTCTGCGTTTAAGTCAAATTATAAATCACGAGTTTTTTTATGCCTGTACATATTTTAACGCATTTTAAGTACAGCAAAATAACAGAGGCCTGTCTATTTCCTGAATGGTTCAGATTTGTATTTAAAACATACTTTAAATGTGGAATTTCTTTGAAACATTAGCTTTGCCGATGACCCCAAGTAGGGTATTACATATGTTACGTAGCATTCTGATTTTAGGAAAGTTGAAATAATTATAATTGTTCTGTTTTCGATGATGTTAACATGGACGTGATTAAAGAAGGAGCTCGGACTGACAATCTGAATATAATGACAGCTGCGAAAGAAACGAAGGAAGCATAGAACGATGAAAAAAGCGGTAGATGGACTGATTATATTTTGTGAGATTAAGGAATGTCAACTGACAGTGGATCGTTTAACTTTCCGGTCTGTTAGCCTGAGTGCTATGAAGTACTGATTTATAGTTCCAACTGTATGAAGATCAGCTGCACAGCTATTCCGGACTATTACCGATGGAGAGCGAGGTAGAAAGCAGGAATTTATTTTGTCAGAAGGAAGATCGGTAACATTCCGGGTTATTATCGGATATAAACATAGGCGCTATGATTTATACTTTCCTTAAATGATGATCAGATCAACTGACTGTTATTAATTCGGAGATGGGGGTGTAAACCTATTATCCAAAGGTTACTCAAAACTAGAGTAAAATGCAGAACGAGCACCTACCAAAGTCTGGCTTTATCCCCAAGACCTTTGAAGATGGCATTAGTAAGTACAGTTTTGGTTCTAGTCCTTCTAGACTTCTAGTTCTGTTACTTTAAAAAATATTAAGGTATTAGTCACGTGTGTAAATTAGTGGTATTTTTAATATCCGACTGTTTCTTATGCTTTTACATCTGAATATGATTATGTTTAACTAGATCTATCAAAAATGAAGTAGTTAATAGTTGGCTAAAGCAAGTTGTCTAAGATTTGTACACAAAATGCATACTAAACCACTTATGACATTATTTGTTTTGAAGTCTAATATATGTGTGTTGTGAGAGGAATAAGTAATTTTGGGGATTTATTTTTGAATTTATACACATTTGCGTGTCTTATTTGTATTCCTATGTTGCACCTTAAGAATCAAAATGGCTTTTAACAAATTGGAAGAGTATTGCCATCCATTTTAAAAAACAATCATCTTCAAAATGATTACATATGGAGCCGCAATATGAGTATATCCGATGACTGCCAAAAAAACAAGAAGAGATAGTTAGAATTATATAAAGGCTTTTCTTACTGCAAATTATTAGGGCCTACAGAACAACATCAAATGTAGCCCTAAGTGGTCTTGCAAGAGAAGTTCCGCTCAACATTATGGCAGAAACTGAAACATCCAGTATCCTTTAAAATTAAAATTCAGTTTAACACATAGCCAAGCAGAACCCACAAGCAATACCCAGCATGCACTGATGGTTACAAAATTAATAATAAAGTGGGGCAGTAGCTGCGTTCGAAGTTTCACTAGTAATTTAAACTACATGGTAAGGGAAGCTATCGAACAACAGCAGCGTTTTCCAAGCAGAACTGACTGTGAAGCAAGCAGCAATCTCCTATGCAATGAAAATTACACTTGAAGAACATAAAGGTTTCATCACCAGCTAAGAAGCATCCCTGGCTATCAAAAATCCAAGGAACTCCTTGCCAACAGCACAAAACATTAATAAACTCTCAACTCAAAACGAAATCAGTTGCATAATATTCTGGATATGAGAGCACTTCCGCCACCAAGGAGATGAGAAAGCAAATAAACTTTCAAAGCAAGCAGCTCGAATTCAAACAGGCTCATTTGGCAACATCCGTTGGCTGCGCTTTCATCTAAAGACGAAACTGAAGAAAATATCGCTGGAGTGCTGGCAACAAGAATGGGACTCCGCGCCAGAAGGGAGGAGAACACACAATATTTCACAGAAAAATTCAGAGAAACTAATAAGTTCCATTCCGTTTCTTATCTAGCACAACAAGGTCATGGTCTCACATATCTCTTCGATAGAAATATTTCTTCTACTAAAATTTGCATATGTTGTGAGCGGGGAGACCCAGACCTCTACGTCTTTGAATGCGCAGTAAGAAAGTAATTTTATCTGAGACATCCTCAAAATACTGATTTGGCATTTAAGAGACTTGACATTAAAACTCCAGCCTTAATCAACAAAATCAACAATATCATGAACAAACCAGCATGTGAAGACACTGACTTGTATCAAATAATATAAAAGAACATTAAACTACTATAACTTATCGCATCATTAACCTGCTGTAGAAATTCTTAAATGAAATATTGTTTCAAGACTATGTTTATTACGGTATTTTATATTTTTATTACTAATTTCATCAAGATCGTATTATTTATTCAAAAATATTTATATTAGGATTATATTTAGGACTGTAATTAGAACTTCATTTAAGACCGCATTGTTTCAGGAATAAAATGTTATGTGTTACGGTACAAATATAACCAAATTAACTTATTAAATGAGGGGGGACAAAGAAAATGATAGCGCACATGAGGTTGTAACTGATTAGTTTGGCGTTCCTTCCATCGAGTTATTTACGTTTTATTTGATGCATTATAACCGCTTGTAACGAAATAATACTGTGGCAAGGCGCTTGGTTGAGTGTTCCATTCGGATGCTCACAGCAGCTTTTAGGCAGCCGTGCTCAAAATTGTTAGTAGATAGAGGCATTACTGGGTGGCTTACTGGAGACGGTAATGGTGGTAGTGGGTTTCCTGGCGAAAAATATCTTAAAGAAAAATGCTAATCGGAGACGGTATGGTCTCATTTGTTTGAGAAAATTTGTAACAAAAAATACATAACTAGGTTCAATGCTTATTGAAATACAGCCTGTAATTATTCTCAAATATTCTTTTTATCTATTCCTAGGTAAAATGTAGATAAGTCAAATAGGCTAAGTATGTAGTGCTTACGGATTATAACTTAGACTGTAATTTTATCAGGTGAGGTTTTAACTCCACTTAAATTTAGTCTTAGACAATTAATCAGATGAATAAGTAAAACAACTAAGCATTTGCTGATATACAAAAAATTATAATTGCAGATTTACAAAAATTGATGTCTAAAATTTCTGCTAATTTTGAACAAAATTAAGCAGGTTCTAGGATGCTGCGAATTATTACAAAAATAATTTACCACTAAAAATTCTGCTAATTCCAGGAAAATTACGCAGATTTTAGAAATTGGATACTATGAATTAATTTAACTGTTAAACGTAATTTAGTTTTGAACTTCACTCGTAATTTTTGTTACATTACGAACATTTTTAAGTAAAACTGTAAGCATTATAGAGGTGGTGTGCAGTTGTGACTTATCTGACTTGTCTGACAGTAACATCAGGTGGTGTGGTGTGATGTATTTAATTATGGCAAAGCACACTAGGGCTATCTGCCTAAGAGGAGGGATGCCTTTCGTGGAGGACTTTCTAAGGGAAACTGGATCGTATACACATTACACATGGGAAAAACCACGAAAACACCCATGCAGCCAGCCCGTTCGCGGGATTCGAACCTCGGACTGAACTACCAGTGTTCAGCGACTTTACCGCTCGGCCGCTGGTGGGCGACAGTAACATCAGAACGAGCCCACGAAATTCATCTGGCAAGAGTCTTGAGCACCATTCAGATAATAGTACCACTTCGCTCAGTTTCGCCCCCATAGGACATTCGGCTCGCCATGTGTTTAGAGTGCCCTCAAACTGCTAAGACATTATACATTTACAGACATCCATGCATTCTTCGGGATTCGAACACGGACCCTTCGGTACCGATTTTAACCCGGCGGAAGTCGCACCAAGAAAAGTTACTAGAGTGGGCGCGTGGGGTATCACATACCCCAATATTTAAAATACGATAAAAATAGTTTTATCTAGTTTTAAAGCTGTTTTTCTTGTTCTCGTGTATTATACATACGTTAATAATAATTGGGTTTCAAAAAATTAATTTCCAAAATAATCTTAGAGTTAAAATTAAGATAAATGAAAATAATAAAAAAATAAACACCATGCCTCTAAGTTTCATTGCATCTCTAATACACAATGCTTATTTTATTGCTTCACACTTTGAACGAAATACATTCATGTGTTCTTGGCACAGACTGTTTTCACATTTTAAACATCGCATTCACGTTCTTCTGTCCTTGGCGCGAGGGCCAAAAATCTTTCATACTTAGTTGTTTCGAATTTCATGTATTCGTTTTAATTCTTCGTCGAAACTTCTGCTTTTGTTTTGCATATAGTACGTCAGTTTCTTGGTAAAGTATTAATCTCTGATCTTTGTTCAATACTTCTTTTCATTAATTGCAATGTTAAGTCCTTCAAAAATAGACTTCTGTTTTTGGTTGGTGTATTAGCAGTTGAATGTAATATAATTCAAGTATTTATTACAGCAACATTCAGTGCAGAAAAGAAAATTACCATTGACCACCTCCTTGTTATTCTGGCAATTGAATGATTGGCTGACATTTCATCCTTCATATCCACTGCTCCTTTAGTCATATTTTAATAACATAATTCATGACGTTTTATTTTCTCCAATAGTATCATCTATAGTAGGATCGTTATATAATATTGAAAGCATAAGAACAGTTTTTCCTTTTTCAGAAACATCAGGAATTAATGCTTTATCTTTTTCGAAACCAAAACATTGTAGAAAATATTCCTATTTTCATCTTCAGTTTCCGAAATGCAATCTTCATCGCTTTCAAATATTTCTAATAAATCTCACATGCGTTGCATCTCCAGTTCATAGGGAGTCACATTCTTTTTACCATAATGCAGTTAGAAATTTTTGAGAATTTAATGTCAAGTACTTTAAAATCACTTGCGAGTACAAAAATTTACTGTTACACTCTAGAAATAAATTTCTGAACTAAATATTCAGTCAGAAAAACACTTACGCGGACAGGAGCGTGGGGTTTGTCATATCCCAGTTCCAACAAAATACCGATAAATCTTTTTCTGAAACACACAGGCAAAGAAAAGGCGGTTCTGAACGTCAACCACAACTAGAAACTCAGCTACTGAAAGCCGCACAGAATTTCAGTTTCGCAAGTTAGGAATATTCCACTTTTATGTAGTGTTGGGGTATGATACACCCCACGCGCTTTCCCGCGGGTTAAAAATTAGTTCCCATCATATAGAAGGTGAAATAATGAGCTATTAAATAAAATTAAAAATAATACATGTATGATTAAATAATGTTTAAAACAATTTTTGATAAAAGTTTGTCAGGACTTTTTGTAGAATGTGATCACAAATAACTCTCCGAACAGTTAAGTGGATATAATGCATCAAATAACAATATAAATAATTCAATGGAGGAAACACAAACTAATTAACTAAGACAACCTCAATTGCTCTACCATTTTCTTTGACAATATGAATACTCCTAGAATAAGTAGTAAGTTTCCTTTTTCTTCCAAGGAGAGCAGAAAAGATAGACTATAATACTAAATTAGATGCTTAATTTATCTAAAAACAAATTTTAATAACTTATTGGTTAATTTTAATGTTTAGTAAACAAAAATTATGTTTCGTGCTTTCACAACATTCTTATAAACATTTCATTATACAGCACCATTTCTTCAAATTACTCAATGAGAAGGCATTTCGGGTGATCACGTATTCATTCAGATAACACACAGAAGCTAATTTTAGAAGTAAAATTTAGAAATAAATATGTTTACTTTGACAAAGAAAAGTATATATTATCATACATTTAAACACCTATTTCAAATCCCACTATTAATGAAAGTCATATCCTGGGTAGATATTTCATAGTCCGATATTTTATGTGCAATAAATTAAAATTACTTCTTTCTACACGCAGTATACTGAATTTATTACTCTATTAAATATCAAATTAGTTTTCTTCAAAGAATGCAATTTAAAAAAAAAAAAAAAAAAAAAAAAAATGCTGATTTAAAACTCAGTGGAGGTGACTGATTTCCGAATCCGCTCATCCAATGTTATTTTTACAATTTCATTTAAGTGAGTTTCTACTGTAATGATTAAAGAAATATTAGCTTACAGCCGAAAACATCGTGGACTAAAATGTCGCGGATAAAACAATGCAAAGCGAAAACGTCGTGCTACAAAACATCGTGGGAGAAAAGAAAGCAAAGAGTGTATCGCAGTTCTAAAGCGTCCTGGTACAAAATATCGTCGTCGAAAAAGAATTGGAAGTACAAGAAATTTTAACGACACTTTAAGAATAAATGAAAGAAAAAAAAAAAAAAAAAAGATATAATTTCCTCAAAAAAATAGATTAACAAACGTGAAAGAAAGTAATTTGACAATTAACTAAGCAATTTTTATAGAGGTAACCTCATGCACTTATTTATCTTCCTTTTTCTAAACACTTTTAAGCTGTATTTTTGATGAAAAATTATGAGAAAAATTTAAAAAAGATAAATTTATTAATGAACTTTGTAAATTAACAAGGAAAATGAAAATTCTATTAAGTGCTGTAAATTGCATTAATTTTCTACTCATTTTCAATTTTAAATGCTTAAGTCTCCTTCTTAGTTTTTCAATAAAAATTTATTACTTCATTCAAAAATATGAAGTATGAAAGTAAAAATATCCCTCTTTCCTTCTTGTTCTCCGAAATCATTATGCGAAAATGCATTTACAGCTTTTAAAATTTGAAAAACTCATGTATGCGATGTTATCGTCATACGATGATTTGTGGGTCCTTTATTTTTTACACGGTAATATCGACGACGATGTTTTTAAACTGCGAAGTTTTTGAACCGCTTTTGAACTGCGATGTTTTCTCTTTGCTTTCTTTTCTCCCATGATGTTTTGTACCACGACGTTTTCGCCTTTGTTTACTCCGCGACGTTTTCGTCTGCGATGTTTTCGGCGGTCACCGAAAATTAAAGCAACCATCTAACGCTTAGATTACGTCAACCCCTCCGTATAAAATTTCTAAAGTAGCACCATTTATTCCCCAAATTAAGAGAAATATTTAAAGAGTGTTTAAAGACTTCAGGCTTTCACACCATTTTAAACGAAATATTCATTATTACTTTTTAAATGACAGACTAAACGCATTTACCTAAATACATGCTACACAAGTTATTGGCGTAATAATTTTCATCATACTCCTAACAATAAATGCAGTTCTTGCAACAATATAAGTTAAAAGAGATCTGAAACCACCGAGGCTTTGAATTTAATCAGCTCCTTCAAAATAAATTAAATTTGGGGCAATACTTCACGTTCTTGAAAATATTTTCCTATAATAAATACTTCACTGAATCTTCCTCATTTCAAGTTACGTCGCTTGCAAATAAATGAGTCTCTAGATAAAATAAGCAATTAATTTTCGTGACTAGTGTAACATTAAACGTAGCGAAATGTATTTTAAACAAAAATGGAATTCATGAATTAGTTTGTAGTTAAATGTAATAGAAGTATCTTAATTCAGCAAGTGTAAACATGTAAAGCCCGGGAAAAAAGTACTATTTCTTTTCTCTTTTTTGGAAACAGAAAAGGAGAAAAAAAAACTGCCCTGATTAATTATATTACTAACATCGTGAAATTAAAAAAGGAAAGTGCTTTTGCAATTTTCGTGACGCATACTAATAGAAACGTTCCCCTGAATGCTTTAAGTAACTAGCTAAATTTTTTTGTGCTGAATATTTTTAAAAGCAGTAAATGGACGCGAAGATAGCAATGTTGTTAAATACCCAGTAAAACAAAGATGTTAAATGCCTAATGAATTTACTTAAGACCCAGGACTTTAACTTAAGCACATAAAGTATAAATAAATGATTTGTTTTAAACCTTTAAGTTGGCATATGGGACTCTTAAATTTTGTTTTGTTTTGTCTTTTGATAGAATACTGATATTAAAAGTAACAAAACATTAAATTTAATTAAAACCCTACTAGTAAAGAAAAGCTTGTACCCTACTAGTAAAGAAAAAGTTTTCATCTAACTTAGAACTATAGAATAAATTATAATTTCTCTAAGTGCCCTCTTTTTCCTCAGTAAGAGGAACATACATACGTACATACGGATTCTTCATTATTTAATTATTTTTAAATAATAAATGCTGATAACATTTGGTGGTAACAATTTGAAAGATAGCTTGGACAAACCTGAGTTTCGAGACTAATATCACCTTAAAAGGGGGGATTAAAGGGGGGGAAGTCTGAAAAGTTTCAGATTTTAAAGGTCACCAAAAGGGTTTGGTAAAGTATTTTACACCTTTTTTTTTGTTTTTTAGTTTTAATATTAAGCATCGTTTTTTGCGCTCTTATGCAACATACCGCTCAACAACAAAATCACAAAACTTTTAAAAGCTGAATAGAAGCATATGTTTAGAATTCTCGATGCAATGTTATGTGTTGGCATACTTTTTTTTGTTGTCTTTTCTTAGTTTATCATATCAGTATTCAATTTTCTGAGTAAGAAGGCTAACAAAAATCTTTTTTGTCCTTTCACTTGTTAACTTTATTAAATACCACGTGGATCGCAGTTGCTCTATATAAAATTCAGTTCAACAGCAGAATCACAAAATACTTAAAAACAGCTTACCTTTAGAATTCCTTATACAGTGTTAGAGGTCACTATGCACATTTTTATATTATTCGCTACATTATTTCATTAAAAGCTAGCTGCTTGCGCGGTCAGCCGCCTAAAATAGTTATCATATAAAGATTTGAATGAGTCCAGCAAGTGTAATTTCATACAAATAATGAATATTTCTAATTAATCCTCTCATGTTATATATGTTTTTTAAATAATATATCTTTTTTAAAATCAGTCACATTGAAGATATTCGTATGAACTGTGTTTATTGCCTTTGATTCTCTTAGTTTATTACTCAATAACATTCTAGATTAATTTTGAAAGTATCTTAGGCTTTAATGAGGGGCAATACACTGGCGCTTGGAAGATAAAAGTATTTTGTTTCGTCCGAGGTAAAACATTGCTTTAGTACAGCCGAGTTCCTCTATTAAAATTGAAATCTAAATATCTTACATTTTTCCGAATGATGTTATGTAGAAAATTCAGCTACCGTTCTGAATAAAAAATATATAATTAATTGAATTCTAATTAAGGTTAAGAATAATTCTTTATAGTGTTTAGTATAACCGTATCAATATAAATTTAAGTTAATTTAACCTAAACCTTCGAACAACCCGTCAGTAGAACTTCAAATTAAATACCATATTTTAGTTTAACATTAATTTATTTTCTAACTTAAACAGTACAAAAGGGAAATTTTTTTAAGGTATCTGGAACAAATTAAAAATTTACCAATGTTATATTAAGGGAAGAGTAAGTATAAGTTTCTGCATATGTAAAGCAACACATGTAAAGTCACACGCCTTAAGGTAATAGAACTTATGGAGTCCATAACGAGTTGGTAGTTCGTAATATCTGTAGTGAGAAGAAAGACTGGAGTACAGATTGTGACGCTGACCACAGGTTGGTCACACGCTGGTCCTGCTGGAGATGTTCGAGATGGTTTCTTCCAATGTCCTCTTTTCTCAGGAATTTTTCGTCTATCGCGCAAGACGGTGTGAGTTGATTTCCACGATATTGCTAGTTCGAGTCGCGGGATAAAACGAATTGCACCTTAAGCTCTGTTTTCCTACGCAGCCTTGGATGAGCGATGCCAACACCTTCTAAAACTTAACTCCAAGGGGTGCTGGCGATGCTCGATGCCAAAACGAAGGTGTATGGGATCCCCGCCCTCTCTGCTGCTTGACTTGGCCAGACCGTTTACATCGCATACTTCGCTCAGTTAAATAAGGGTTTCGAAAAAACGATTCGTCCATCTTCTTGGCTTTTCCAGTCCTCTCTTCCACTCGTAGAACTCGGAGTATTTTTGATCATTAACCCCAACCTTGCGTTCCCTCCGTTTGCTGTCACCTGACACCTACTATTCGTATGCGTCTTCTCTTTTTCTCTCGGGGAATTTATTCGTCGCGAAAAAATGTCGTTTTTTCTTAATAAAGTCATGGCCCGGGGAAAAAGGACAAATTGCCTGTAAATGAGTTCCCATATTCAATGCATAGGAATCACCAACTACAAATCTAGAAAGGGAAGTATTCTTTCGAAACTCTCTTCTTTCTGGAATGTTCTTCGAATTCTTTGTTTCAGCTGGATGTAATTTAATAGTTATTTCCTTTTGCAGTTTATGTAAACTGTCAGAAAGCAGATCTTTCAACTAAAAATTTTTAAATGAATGCGCAGTTATAAATTTGCTTTATAATTAAAAAGAAATGACACAATAATGTCAACAATCTCTTGAGCTGAAGATGTAAAATGTATTATTTCGAACCATGCTCGCGTTCAGATCGTTGGGTTTATTAATCAGAAATTCATTGAAGTTTTACAAAACATGAAATAATAATAAAACAAAGTTGAAATTCGAAATTCAAAATGTGGGCTTCCAGATGCACAGGTTCGGGTGGAGGGCTGCGTTTTTTAAAATTTGATGGTTCTAGATATCGTCGTTTTTCACAATGCGAGGAATATACATACATGTAGATTCTTCATCATTTAATTTCTTTAAATAATAATACAAGGCGATAATATGTGGTTGCAACAATTTGAAAAGTGATACGCCCTTTATAGTGATTCAATAGCAAATGCTGTTTCGAGACTAACATCCCACAACGCGTTTACGTGTTTCGACGTAAAATGTTATTTCGAGACTAACATCCATTGGTGTATAGTGATTCAAAGCAAAATGCAGTTTCGAGATTAATATTCCATAATTTTCCTTGACGATGGATCCATTTAAAATTTAAAATTTGGGATCCGAATTCTTGTGCTAGCTCTGATTATGTGTGTGTGTTTCTGTGGAAAGATGACAAAAACTGTGGAAAGATGAGTTTTTACTAAACTATCAATAAAAACGATTGGAAGAAATATGTGCAATGAAACAAGAAACTACGAAGAAAAGCTTATTGGTTTCGTGCAGCTGACATTCTTCTTATCGTGTGTTAACATTCCCCTTTTGCAACAGAAAGAAATATTATGAGTGTTAAATGGGCAGCTAAGGATTGACTATTATATGCAGTGGAAGAATAAAATTTCATTTGTTTCACGAACAAATGATTTGAACAAAAAATCGCCTCGAGTGACGAACGGTGCCTCGAGCTAATAACACTTATGTTGAAACAAATGATTTTTCGAAGCTGTTTTAATATAAACTGTGCTATAAAATTAACACTCAGATCCTTCATGACCCTCCATTTTAATATTTTTCGTTAACTGTCATTAACAAAGCCTGGTAGCAAGTGACTTATGGGACCATGAATTTGACCTGAAGGGAATTATAGCGAAATTGTATTGCCGGTAGAGACTATAAAGAATTTGGATGAAAAATGAACGCTATGTTTAAGTTACTGGAGGATCATGAAAATAACCTCAAGAAGAAAGACTGCAACAACGTTTAGAACAGCAACAAAAGACAATTCGGAGCAAATATCTTCAAAAGATGCAGAACAATCGAAGGAAAGATTATCCTTGACTTTCGATCTTCAAAGTATAATTGAATGATTGTTCTCGGCTGTTTGGTTCCCAACTCCAGATACGGGTTCCTAATTGTCGAACTGAGTTCTGTTATGAGTGCACTACGCTAAATTTCAGAAAACTTGTTAAACGATATTTAATAGCATTTGTTTCTATACGATCTCGCTTTTGTTGAACTGCCATCTCACAGATAGCATTTCCTAGGCAGTTAACGGTTTGTTTTGATCCAGCGAACATCTGCTGTCATGAATTCAGAACCTGTGCAAAGAATAGCAATAAAAATTTACTTTTACTGTAATCCGGGACAAAAGCAAAGAAGACATTTAAAATGGATTGTAAAGTATATGGGGATCAAGCATAACAAAATGAAGTCTTTTTAATTGGTAAAGTAATATATGTGAAAATGCTGTTGATGAAGTCATGAATGGTCCCTTTTCGAAGTTTCGAACGCCCTTCGCGTTTCGAGTGGACTCTTCGTATTTTCTAAAGGAGGAAAAAACCAAAAACATTCGGCAAGTATTGTTGAAATATCGTCAGTTGTCTCTTCGAATGACAGCTGACGAGATTAACGTCTGCAAAGAGACTGTTCTCAAAACAGTATTGATCTCTCACATACTGATTGCACAACAGGTTTTCGAATTTCAGTGTGTATTGATTTGATCGAAATGACATCCTGATTTTGGTTTCAAATAAACTGTAATTGGAGAAGAAACCTGGTGGTTTGCTTATGTTCTTGAGACAGAACGTTAATCAGTTGTTCCGTTGGGAAAGAGTTCACTGTGACAAAAAAAAAGAGGTTTGGTTTCCGAAATCTCGAAGAAAAGCTATGTTACGGATCTCTTTTGATTGGAAAGAGATAAGTCATAAATAATTTGTTCCTGAGACGATGAACTCCATATTTCATAAAAATTTCCTGGATAGACTTCTGAAAAGAATTTGGCGGATTAGGCCAGAAAAGTTTATTTGAATGACTGATTTCTTCTGCATGACAATTCATCGTTCCACAATTCCATTATCGTTAGTCCAGCTAGCTTTTTATTCGCTAAAATTTGACACCAGAAGATTATTTTCTGTTCTCTAAAGTGAACCCTCACATCAAAGGCTTTGATTTATAAAATATTGAAGAGATTTAGAAAATCGTAATCAAAGACTTTAGTATTCTAAAAAATAAGATCTACGAAGGAAACAAGAAGCTACATGAAAGCGCCAAGCGTTGTGTAGTTTTATAATAAATGCATATTTTAGATAAATTGGAGTAAAAATGTGTTTTTTTATTTTTAGGAATGTGAAAAAATCAAAACTTCTCTTTTCTCTTTACGTCATTTCTGAATACAAGACTCCTTGACTTTTTCTTGTTTTTGACAGGGAAAAATTTATGCGCAAATAATGATTAAACAATCAAAGTCCTTAAACATCATCCATCATTTTAACTAAAGAAGTGAAAATAAGTTATAGAGTGGTGTAATCAATCAGTTCAGAAAAAAGGTTTTTTTTGTCCTAAAGCAGTATTCTTTGTTAGTTAAGGACAACGTGTCATGGAAGGAGGGAAAGAATACGTACAAAAATTACTGCAGTGAATATTAATTAAAAAGCCAGGTACTACCAAGAAAATATATTTAGTAAGTTTTTTTTTTGAGTATTTGATACCTTTTTTTCATAAATTTAGCCCTTGAAAATTGACAGGGAATTTTATGTGAAGCATATTAATTATTTCTGAGAGCAGGCAATAAAAAATTATGCTGTTAAGTCCTATTAAAAGGCAAATATAAATAGACGAACTGGTATTATTATTGTTAAAGCTTACTAGAAAAAAGTATCACCGACTTTTTCTGCTTTCAGTACTTAAAATAATAAATCACACTCCAGCACGAAGTAGCCTTTAATTAAAGACTCGCATAATAGATTTAAAGACAGTCCCTATCATTAAAACACTAGAACTGCGGTGATTATTTACACAATAGAATCAGTTTCAATGAAAACAAACTTTATTATCACGAAAGAAGCAATGACGTTACATCGTACTCCAACTTGAATATCTCCTACTGTTGCCAAACACAAGTAGCTAAATTATACTAACAAAATAAGTAAGGCATTATTAACAATTATTAGTTATTCATATTCACTAATATTATTTCTGTTTCAAAACTTCACTTTGCTTTAACCCTAATGTTTCTTTAGTTGCAGAATTTATATCTGGAGATTCTTATTACAGAGATACTAGTCTATAATATTACATTTTAAAAATGATTGCGGGAAAAAATGCTGTAGGTTGTATCTTGAGTGCCCTCGTTATTCTATTGAAGTTGATAGTGAACACGTAGATAGGTTTTCAGGAATTCTAAAACGAAATACATATCAGCGTTTCTTAAATTTTGGATCGTGACACCAATAGTAGAAATACTTCACGGCAGTTAATATGACAATGAAATTCAGAAAATTCCTTTGTGAGACAACACTGTTCCTATTAGGATTTCTGAAATTAGCAAGAACCAGTTCGAGCAACTTAAGTTGAATTATTGGTAACAAGAGAAAAATGCTAAAACCATAACGTTCAGTAACTTTTGCCGAGTCATGTCGCTCGACGCAGAATAATTTGTAGAACCCTTATAAGATATTTCTCCCGCCTTCTTAGTGTAGTGGTTTGCACGTTGGGCGCGTATTCCAGAGGTCCGTGTTTCAATTCCCGGCGAGGGCGTTGCTCCTTTTTTCATCATTCCTAATTCCAAATAACCTAATGTCTCTACACCTTATATGAAAAATATTTATCAGGAATAAATGGAAATAAATTTAATTCTTGATTAATCATGTGTTACATAAATTACTGCAACAATAGAAAAGGTGTATTTATTATAGGAAACGAAAAGAAAACATGTACATACCTGATCCTGTAATTGCAGAGAAAGTTTGAGTAAGGGTTTATGACTGTCACAGGATTCTCTTGCAATGAAATTAAAAATAAGAAGAGTGGACAAAATTTTAAAATTGTATTATCAAGTGAAAGTTTTATGTCCGATATTTAAAGAAGAACTTCTATTTCTTTATCTCAGTGACTTTCAAATAGTGAAACTTCATCAAGACAAAGCAGCAAATCGTAGTTGTAAAAGTATCTTGAAACAATTCCTTGAAAGAAAAAGAAGACAGATGCAAATATTGCATATATACCTTTTTAACGTAAGCCTGAGTCCCCTGACGTTTCACGTATGGACGACTGTGCCTTTAGCCTGTTAAAAATAACTCTTTCTAAGCGCAACTACAATTGATTCACTCGGGAAAGCAGTGAAAGGAAACAGAAAACTGATTCCTGGAAATTTTATGAAAACACTACTATTACAGAAATCACGAAGCAGACTTACAGCCCAGAAAAAAGGCTTTGAAACCAAACATTTAAAAAATAATCTTAAAATTTTAACTAAATTTAACAGCTCTAAAATAGATAAAAAAGTGATTAATCACCCTGTACGTAATTTCACATTTAATAATAATAATAACGATAAAGTGTCTTTTAGAAACCAGGAGCAATTATACAAATGATGCAATTCCTCCTTGATTTATGTATTATCACATATACATACATCTGCGCATAATAAATTATTTTTCAAATTTAATTTATTGCTTAAATTAAATGTAAAAAGCAAAGGCATGACTCAAACACGCAAATGATATATTCTAATTACTTTTCCTTAACATTGCTTTAACTATAAATCATTACTTGTAGATTTTATTTAAAAATAATATACCAAATAGTTATTACTTAATAAGGAAAAAGGCCCACCAGCGGCCGAGCGGTAAAGTCGCTGAACACTGGTAGTTCGGTCCGAGGTTCGAATCCCGCGAACGGGCTGGCTGCATGGGCGTTTTCGTGGTTTTCCCCATGTGTAACGTGTATACGAGCCAGTTTCCCCTAGAAAGTCCTCCACGAAGGCATCCCTCCTGTTAGGCAGATAGCCCTCGAGGCTTTGCCATAATCACACACACACACATAATAAGGAAAAAATTATCTGAGAAATGAGAAACAACATTTGTAAAGAAATATTTTTCTGGAGTTATTGATTACAACATCAATTTTAAAAGGATCGCTTATAAATAAATTTGAGTATTATAAGCAATCAATCAAAGTAAGTTAACTATCATGCCCTCATTCAAAATTTATTTTTATTGCAAAAAATTAAACTCTTTTCTCGTAGCAGTATTTTATATTTTATTATCTTCATTATAATTGTAGTATTTCTTTTCTTTTTAAAATTTTTATTAACGCACTAATTATTTTATTATTAATTTAACTGAAAGATAAATTTAACCAAATTTCAAAATCATATTTCCAATAAAAATTTAAAAAAAAAATTGCATACCGTTTAATTTTCGGAATGAATTTTGCTAATTAAATATAAAGAGATGCCAAAAATGTAGTCCAAAAGGAGATATTAAAATATCTGAAAGCTTTCAGATTTTATATTACGCCTAAAGGAGCGTATATCTTTTATTACTATGCTATTACATTTATTATATTATTATATTTTTTAATGTTTTGTGTGTGTTACCTTTATTTATTAAATATCATGTTCCTTGCCCTTAAGCCACATTCGATGGCTCTATGTACCGTTGTTTTATCACAATGCGAGAAATATACATACATTTATGTATATTTTTCTTTTTTAGTTTCTTCAAATATAATGCAGGGCTCTAATATTTGGTGGCAACAGTTTGAAAAGTGAAACGGTCATTTATAATGATTCAACGCAAAATCGCGAAACGGAAACAATAGTACTTCAGGGACAAAGCCCCTTTGGACTAATAATTATCTTGATTAAAATAATAATGTTAAAATAACAAATAAATAAATGAAGCGTGAGGAAACCTGCAGAATTTTTAAGTAGTTATACCTTTTTACTTTTGCAGTTAATACGCAATTGAGAATGTGAATAATTTTGATTGGAAATTTTCTGCGAAATATCTGCAGTTTTCTTCTTTACTTTTGCAGAAGTTTACATAATGCCAACAGTAAAGCTTAACAAATATTTATTTTATTTTAAACCCTTTTCGATTTCCATTCATAAAAGGGTAACCATACATCGTATTTGTAATTTAGCGAAGATATAGCTTTTAATATTCAAGTTTTAGAATTCTGCTTGAAATGTTACAGAGTTTTGACAAATTGCTCCATAGGGTGCAATTTAATGTAAGATAATGGTAGGAAGGTTTTAGTTTGAACAGCAGTTTCCTGGATAACTTTGTGTGTGTATTTATAGTTAATTATCTTCCGGCTCTCTATTATCCTTTACGCTGAATACTGGTCCTTTGTTCTACTTTGCAAAACACGTACCAAAAGACTAAGTAGTATGTTCAGTGTTAAGTTTGATCTCAATTTTAACTTTTACTATGGTTTACAAATAATACAGTAAAATATCATACAGTTATTATATTACAGTTAATATATTACAGTTAAAATATTTTTACGGAATCAAGTGTGTGTGTGTGATTATGGCAAAGCCTCGAGGGCTATCTGCCTAAGGGGAGGGATGCCTTCGTGGAGGACTTTCTAAGGGGAACTGGCTCGTATACACGTTACACATGGGGAAAACCACGAAAACGCCCATGCAGCCAGCCCGTTCGCGGGATTCGAACCTCGGACCGAACTACCAGTGTTCAGCGACTTTTACCGCTCGGCCGCTGGTGGGCCATTTTACGGAATCAAGCCTGACGTATTTTTGGAGACTTATATAAAGTATTTGGGGTAAGATCATTTTGGATTTTATTTCATTTATTTTTGATTTTAGACATATACTTTGCGTTACAAAATGGCTTAAAATAAGTTTATGCAAAATTTTGTGTAAACATTTGCGATACCCTGAGTAAGAAAAAGCTGTTGAGAAAATTGTTAGAGACTTTGTAATTGTAATCTAGGTATTCTAACGCATTGTATCCTAAAGAAGTAAAAATTTTAATTAATAAAACATTTATTATGTTTTAAATAGCTGAGAGCAAAAATTTGATAACAATAAATTATTTACCCAAAATAAAGGAAACAGCTGTAATAATGCCGAATATTATTTTACTTCAGAAGAAACTATAAGTAACTAAAATTAGTTTTTTCTTTTTAGCCTGTGCAAAATATTGAATTTAACTCGACTAAATAGAGAAAAAGAAATTGTTACGCATCTATTCACTTGTTTTCAAGTATCTTCTTAAGTCATCTTAACTTAAATAACTTCTTAAACTTTCTTAGTTTAAATGTAAGGAGCGTTTTTTTTTTTTTAACTTACTGTAATGAAAGGTTTACAATTTGGAATTTTTACTCTAAGTGCAACTGAATACAAAATGTTAAATTTATTTTTACAGAGCTCGCCACGTTCTGTTTTCATAAAAGGTGTTCTTTGCATGAACTAAAAAAAGTCACTGAAATAAAATTCTTCATGTAATTTAAGAAAATTTATAACATGAGATGTAATTATAAGATAAGTATTTAAATGGGCAAAGCGACCTTTATTGCAACATTTTGTCAAATGCATCATGAAATTTCTTCTGTGTATAAAGCTTTTTGATTATGCCTGCCTATATAATCTTTACCTGTATGCCTACATGGTATTCAAAAAGGGAGATATGGAATTTATTTCTTTAATCATTGAACTTAGACGTAGACTTCCAATTGCAAAGTTTTTCATGATAAAGTTAGGAAATTTATGAAAATAGTTTCAGTCCTAAGAGTGGTAGGTATATTAGTAAATGTCAAACCTAATCTTTTGTATAATTTCCATGTAATAAAATTTCCGGTCAAAGAAATAATAATAATTAATCTTGGATAAATTAAATATGAAAACCCGAATACTTCTGCGTGCAAAATTCGAACAATTTATGCTGTCGCAGGCTGACAAAAAATTTTAATTTGTAATTTGCTAATTCTTTTACTCATTTCAGGAATCCTAATCAGCAAACCAAACAACTTTCGTTTTTCAACTATTCCTCCGGGCCCACCAGCGGCCGAGCGGTAAAGTCGCTGAACACTGGTAGTTCGGTCCGAGGTTCGAATCCCGCGAACGGGCTGGCTGCATGGGTGTTTTCGTGGTTTTCCCCATGTGTAACGTGTATACGAGCCAGTTTCCCTTAGAAAGTCCTCCACGAAAGGCATCCCTCTCCTTAGGCAGATAGCCCTAGTGTGCTTTGCCATAATTAAATACACACACAAATACACAACTATTCCTCCGTTTGTTTAAAAAATGCTGATTTTCCGCATTTAATTTACTAAAGCACAATCAATATTTTATTAGTTGTAATTTTTACACTACAGGCTCCCTAAAGATAATTTTGTTATTTGTAGAATACTCTCAGTTCTAGTGCTGAAAATAATTTACTTCATAAACTCCGTTTGCATTTAGCTTACTAAATAAAGTATGTTGAATATCTTATTAAACAGTACTTTTGTTATGTGCGAATCACATATAATATTATATTCCCTGAGATTCAGTGCGGAGTCTATTTATTATAAAATTCTTTATTTTTATTTTAAGAAACTTTGTTATAGGCAGTATAGATTTATCTTATAAAAAAAGAGATGCTATGATCGTTTTCGAACACATTTAATATGAAAACATGAAATAAATATCAAATGCAGAGAAAGGCAAGGAAAATTAGGCAAAGAAAATATATCATTAATCTTGGTCAAAGAAACTAAGGATTAATCAAAGCAAGCAGCTTAGAATTACAGAATAAATTAAGGTATTAAATTTTCGAAAATTTATTTCTAGTTCTGTTCGTAATAAAACAGAAAAACGTTACTTCTTTGTTAAACTGAATTGAGTTTCATAATTATATTTATTAAGTTTCTACATTTGTAATCTGTTTTTGCTTGTAAGTTTTCTATTATTTCCTTGTTTGTTCCATTATCTATGCATTCGCGTTTGCGCTATGTCTCAGCCATTCCCAGTTGCAAATTTGTTTATATTAGTTCAAAGGGGCTTTGACCCCCAAGGACTATTGTTTTCGTTTTGCGATTTTGCGTTGGTTCACTTTAAATGTCCATTTCACTTTTCAAACTGTTGCCACTAAATTTTTGATTAACAAACTCAACGATTTCAAAGCAAGCAATGGCAACGTTGTACAGAAAAAACATTTTTATCTCCAGCGCGCGAGTCTCTGTACCGGAAATTCTAAAGATATGCTCAATTTAAAACTATTTTGCGATACTGCTCTTGAACTGAATTTTATGATTTAAGTGCGAAGAACGTGATATTTAATAAATAAAGGTAACAGACAAAATGTTAAAAAAACGCCCCTTTGAACGTTATTTAAAATCTGAAACCTTTCAGATTTTTATTATTATTTTTGTTTGTTTGCTTGTTTTTCTCTTTTTTATTTAACGAATAAGAATTTTAAATTAGGAACAGCTTTAGTATAGCCTACCTTCAAAGTTTGGCGAATTTGTTTTGGCGCCAAAGCACATGAAATACACTGTTTTGAAAAATGGTTGCTATCCAGATTTTCGACGAAACTCCGTGTTTCAAAAAATGGCGGCCATCTTGATTTCACCAGAAATCAAGGATAATAGAAATAAATTTACGACTATTATACACGATTTTAAGAGTAAGAAATGATTAATAAAAATGATTAAGGCGGTACTTTTCCGTTTCGCCGGCGCAAATCTCGCCAAGCAGACTTTATTGGCAACAACATACAGTATACACATAAAAAATATTAAAAAAAATTTTAGTTCTAAGAATTCTTTTTTTGAAGGCATAAACATTTTAATATAAACTTTCTAAAAAGACAATAAATAAAGATAATAAATTTGTAAAAAGACATTAATTTAAGAATTTACTATGCTTTCAATTTAAGAATTTACTATACTTTCATGGTTCAACATTTTAATTCGCCGGTTCATATCACGTGACCCCAAGCGATCTCATCTCACGTAAACTATTCTACAAAAGTCTAATGCTTTCAGTAATTATCTACATTAATTTCAAGTTAAATCTTAATTTGGAACACAAGTTTAAATGCAAGAAATATTTCAATGCGTACGAATAGCTTACTCAGAAATTATGTAAAACTGCAGTGCTTTACTTCACTAATACATTCTCATTAGAATTGACGAATTTAACCCTTGACTTTCCTTTTCTATATTTTCGGCTTCGGGTAAGAGCTGTGATTGCATCCTAATTGACTTAATTACCGAAAATGGCTTTAGACATAAAACTGAACTATCTGATAAAAATTCTATGTAATTATATGCCAGTATTGAAAGAAACAATCAATCTGATAAGAAAAAGCTGCAACTTGTTTTGAAAATGAGGCGTAAAAGGCTACCAGCGAGAATATTAAGTTTGACATCGGTTGTACCATTATTGGCGACTTTGTCGCTTGCGCCGGCAAAATGGAAAAGTACCATTAAGGCTAAAAGGATGTAATTTTAAAACAATACCGGAAACCTTTAGCTATTTCACCTTTAATAAATAATTTGGTAAAAGCGTAGAATAGGCTGCAACAACAAAGTTGAGAAGGCGGAGCTGTGTGATGTCCATAAACGGGCGGGAATATGCTTGTGACGTCACAATGTATTCTCCATGCTACGCGTAATTTCTATTTTCTCTTAAAAGAAAACAATAATGAATTGTTTATTATTGTAAATTAACATCAAATTCTTTACTTTAAATTTACATTGCTAACATTTAAGCTTAGACGTAACTAAAAGTAAGTATAATAAATTGTTTATATTTAAAATTACTATGATACAGTAAGCGAATTCTACCAGTTATTAAAAGGATAAAGAACGTCGCAGTCTCTCATACTCGTATTTCATACAGCTTCAATAGCTTCAAAGATTTTTAAGCTTCAGCATTTATGCAAATAAAAAAAGATTTTTTAAAAAATTTAAATTAGTACTCTGGAACATATCAGTTTTATCAAATATTTACAAATTAACGTTTTGCTACATAACGACATAATTCCTTACACACCAGTAACTAGACAATTTTCATTATTTTCTAAAAATTTTAAACTTCACATTAATGAAAAACAGGTTCTTAAATTCCTAAATCACATCATATTCTCTGTAAGCAGGCATACTAGAATTATGCACATTAATAAATAAAAAAAATCTAATTTCTCACAATGAAAGAAAATATTATAAGAAAATAAATACTACAAATTTGGAACACTAAGCAATGCTTCACATACAAGCACACATATTATCAAAGAACTCATAATATCAAGATTATCAAGTGCAATTAGGATAGCAAACACTACGTATTATAATAATGAGGTAAAAGGGTCAAAGTTTACAGTTTTGCTACTTTTGAGTAGATCGTCGGGCTATCGATATATATCGTAAGTCGGAAAGCTTTATAAACATATCAAAACCAAAAAATTAAAAATACAAATTAAATGAAAAATGATGTCTTAAATATAATTCATACATTACGTTACAGCTCGGCATCACACATTATCTCGTTTTCCCTTGTACACAAAGATCCGTATTCGCTCGAAAAATATCAAAGAATTGCACAAACTCGGTGTACATGTACACATCCATCTATTTTCACCTTAAAAATATCAGAGAATTGCACAAACTCGGCATTGCACTCTACATTGGCTTTGCCCATGTACACATCGATCTATTTTCACTTAAAAAAACATCCGAGAATTGCACAAACTAGGTACCGCGCACAACCTCGGCATTGCGCACTCGATTGGCTTTGCCCATGTACTCATCGATCTATTTTCACTTAAAAAACATCCGAGAATTGCCCAAACTAGACACTGCGCACAACCTCGGCATTGCGCACTACATTGGCTTGGCCCATGTACACATCGATCTATTTTCACTTAAAAAAACATTCGAGAATTGCACAAACTAGGCACCGCGCACAACCTCGGCATTGCGCACTACAATGGCTTTGTCCATGTATATAGCGATCTCTTTTCACTTAAAAATCAGACATTGAATAAACTCTACATTGCTCATATACTAAGAAATCTGCTTTTACTTAAAAGAAATCGGAGAATTGCAGAAACTCGCGCATAAGCAACTCCATTGATTCGCGTTGTAAAAAAAAATGTTTCTAGAAAAATTCAGCTTACTACAGGGAAACCAAGATCCTAGCCTAATTGATTTCTCAGCCCTACACTTCTTGCATCTCCAAATACTACCATTCGATGACTTTTTCTGACTAGCTAACCAGCATGGTATCTTACATTTTTCACAACAAACGTTATCCTTCAATAATCGACAATCCATCAAAAATCCTCTAAAAAGTTCATACTCTCTTGTTAATTCATACATAAAATATCTGTTCTCAAAATTTTACGCTTGTTTGAAAACTCCCACCTTAAATTTTCCTTTATAATCTCCTGATACTTAATTACAACATCACTAACAGCAGTTTTAGAGCAAGCAACGCAAAAATATCACCTCCAAAGTAGCCAGAAGTATATATACAAAATAGTATTCACGGTATCTGAGCGTTAAACAATCGCCAATAACAGTGCTACGAATTGTGTATTTAGGTATTAATTTTAGTAGAATTCTAATTCAAAATGTTGTATTCTGCAACGCAGTGTGAGACAAATTTTAAGAGAAATCTATACCGGAAAAGTAAGAATACAGGGCACGTGCATTAAACTTTGAGTAAACGGACATCTCAGTAATTTGTATTGAAATTGAATAAATGTAACTGAGTGCTATATTAGCTGTAACCGTAATTCCATCCTCTTGTTTACATTGCGTTTTGCGAATAGTACGGGTTACCAGATCATATCATTTATGGTCGCCCTTGGCGATATTTTTTTGTTTAAAATTCCGAGTGGGCTATACTGAAGCTGTGTCTTAAATTATTGAGTTATTCTGCTCTACATTATTTGTTAATAACTAATATGCCGTATTTTCAGGCAAATATTAATTTGATTTCCTTGATTTTTACCCTGCTATTTAAGTCTCTATGTATTGATTTTATACTCTTCTATGTTATTCATTTGGTTCTAAATTGACAACATTATATTCAGTGTTTTGACGGAAAAAAATGAAAGTACACAATTGCATTTTAATTTCATGTATTCAGGATTTGTAATTCATTGATTTTGCAATTGCTTCGTTGTAATCACCTATAATTTTGGGATTGCCTGAAAATCTACTGTCATTTTTTAATGGTTTGTATTTGATTGTAACTGAATTTTCATCAATCTTTATTTAAGCATTTACTTATTACTGGTATTGATTAATTTTTACAAATATCTAAGAAATTCCTATTGAAAACTGCCATCATTTCAGTTTTCAGATTTTGGGCATTTTTATTCATTTGTATGCTCATAGAGCTGATACAACAGAATCATGATTACACTGCAATGGAATTTTGGTTTATGCTTTATGAATCAGTAATACTTTAGGTTACTATAAATGTAATGGCCGGCCCAGTTGGTGTAGTGCTTAGTTCTCCTGGATGCTGTATTGTTCGTCAGGTTCTGTTTCATATCCCGGAGATGGCATGGATGTTTGTAAATGATGTGATGTAAATGCGTCTGGGTGGCATGGAGTACTTAAAACATATGGCGAGCCTAAAGTCCTCTCCAGCATTTTGGTAGCAGAGAAAGAAAAGTGGGAGTATCTCTGATCCTTCCCTCTGAGCAGCTCCCCATCCAAATTGGGGTGGAGCCTGGGCAAAGTCGTTATGTCCCCTATATGGTGTTCAAAGCCCATACCAACGACAAGCACAAACTTGGACAACCAAGAAGATAAAAATTGGTGAATCTATTCTGGTTAAGTCAGATAAGTGAAATAACCCACAAAAGCACAAATCTAAAGAAACGAACCGTGTGCAAGATCGCGTCACTTCAAGTTAAAAATTACGGATGTAAAAGTTTTGCTTATTTTGTATGGGGTGTAATTTTTATACTTCTTTTCATGTTTGAAAAATTTTGATTTTACATAACATCAGGGGAAACTTCCCATTCCCGGTTGTTTTTGTAGTATGTTATTTATTACAGAGCTAATGCATAGAAAAAAGTTAGAATAAAAATCTTATTGCCGTAGTTATATTTTAATACTTTAATATGAATTCTGTGCCTCATATCATAATTATAAGATTATAAACAAAGCAGTAAATTATATTGTAACAGAAGGAATAATCTTAAATTTGCTAAAATGTCTTTTGAAGAGTTCTTTTCCTCTGATTGTTCTTTTTCTATTTATTAGCACTAGAGATGCTATTAATCTCGATCCTCACTTTTTCATAAATTCATTTTTGTGTCCGAAGCACTTTTCAAGGAGATGGATGTTGCCACCAAATATTATCGCCATGTTTTATCTTTAAAGAAATAGTACTGGGAATATAAAAATGATTTGCAACACTTAACACTCTGTTGTAAATTCTAAAATTATGCTGTTTTTATAAATTTTGTGATTTTGCTGTTGAATTTTATGTGGCACAAATGCAAAGAAATTGATTTAAAAAAATTGAAAAAAAGGTTTGTTCGCAAGACAAAATTCAAGAGCAGATTGGTAGCCTGCGATGCCCAGTGAAAGCATAGAAAATTTGCCAAACTCTCTGGTGCTTCTTTAAAATCTGAACCCTTTCAAATTTTCTTTCCTTTCTTAGTCTCGAAACACGATGTTGCGTTGATTCACTTTCAAAGACATCCTTTGTAAATGTGTCGTTTATTTTTCATTCGAGTTTGTTGCTATTTAGTAAAGTAAGGTGTGTTTCTTTCAAATTTAATCTGTCTGTTATTTATATATAAATTTTTCCACTTCCATACGTAATTTTGTCTTTCTATAAAACTTCCATACTTCTTCATATACTTTACTGGACATACTATGAAAAATGTAGTGTATTCAGAGATTAGTTCCTTTACCTTTTATAATATAATCACTCCGAATTATTACGAATATGTGAATTGCATCTATTAAAAATGTACATACTAAGAGTTAAATAATAGCACTTCTAGGAAAAAATGAGTAATGATTAAGCGGCCAACATCTCAAATAAAACGCTGTCTCAATGGTAAAGTTTTGCTTTCAAATCACTTTTATCGCATTTTTCGTAATTTTTATTTTATTAGAAACTTAGGTATACGAATGGAATATTTTTGTCTCAATATTTACATTAAAAGGCTCAGGAAAAATATCAAAATAAATTCAGCAGCCATTGGTTTCATTTTGGAAATGTCTTCTGTGGAAGCGGCTAATTTGTTTCAGTCTCATTTGTTACCTTAGCAGAGCATTGTGAAGTGAAAATGAGGGACAAGAATTAATTGAAGATAGAGAACGTTGGGTTATTACGTTCCTTTTCATAAGATAAATGTTAGTCAGAAAAAAAAAACGGCCTTCTATGACCAAAATTATTAGAATATTTTTCCCCTCTAGGGGCAAAAATGTAAGAACTGTCAGCTTAGATACGAGCTTTTCTAGTTTATTAAACATTTCCATAGCTGAGGAAGCAGAAATTGCATCCTCTGTAATCATATTATGTTCTCCGTATACAGCTGAGATAAAAACGACGGAAAAGCTTCCTTTTCCTGATTTTATGAGCCCAAACGTTTTTCTTGAAGTGCGTTTATTCAAGTTACTTTAAGAATGTCTATTTTTTGCGGGCGGGAGGTTCAAATTATGATATATGATATTAAAGCATTTTAATGATTACCAATTTTTGTATTTTTCAATTTGCATTTAGAGCAGAAAATAGTCGATTAAATCTTTTATTCCATAGCTTATTGTTGTTACATATGCCAAGAAATCTCGTGCAGAGAATAAGCATTTCTTACAGCAGAAAAACCTTTAGCACAAAATGATGACTTACGGCTCTAATTTTAGATCTTGTGTATGCGGTTCTAGATAGTATGTATGAATACATACATATATCTGTCCGCATCTATATATGTATCTATATATGCGTTTTATTACTGTCTATTTATGGGTTTTAACCAAATATTTTAAATTGTTTTTGAAAGTAAACTTCGAACAACATCGTTTGAAAAGCCAAACAAATTATTGAATAAAATGCAGGGATATATGCGTATACATATAACATTTGCAAATAACACTGAATAACCGATCTAAAACTTACATTTCAGAGAGCGAATTTTAGAAAAAAAAATAAATTCATTTATGCCGTATTTTCAAAGCTACCCAAAAGGTAAATGTTCCCTTGAAACCTTTAATAAATTGAAGAAATAATAATTATTTTTTATACGAAGAGGTGGTGTGAACATTTACAAATGCAAAGAACGATGAATAAAATCATACCAGATGGTGTAGATATTTTAAATACTAGCATTAAAATATTATAAAATCAGGAATTATATAATGTATGCTGGTTTGCATATATTATATTATGGTCAATATAAAGTAAGTGTCATGCATGTATAATGTAGTTTCTTTTAAAAGGAATTAAAAGGGTGTTCATTATGGAAGAAAACGAAGACATCGTAATCTGTTGCATTAAATCGCTGGGTGCTGGATTGAGAAAATGTTTAAAAGGCTCGAATGTAGAAAAATCTAAGAAATTCTTCCTTTAACATTCTTCTCATGGCTTGAATGATTGGTTACAAATTTTGTATAATTGTCTAGCTCAGCAGTGAAGGTCTCAACTTTAAAGTTTAAGAACTGAAGGTCGCTTGAATGCCTAACCCCTCATTCAGTTTACTGTCATATAACTCTTTGAGGACACTCAAAACATCCTCCAAAGCTGCCGTATACTGATATACTCTTTATATACGAAATTAAACACCAAACGTTACGTTCGTATTGCCCCTTGTCTCGTAAAAGTGAAAATCATCTTCAAATTTCTTTTTATTAAAGAAGTTATATTATAGGCCTGTAGGATTCCCCACTGTGTAATTATAAGTTACCGTTGAAAGTAAAGAAGTGATAGGCGAATAATCGCTTGAGTTACTGTGACAGGAAACAACAAGATAGCAAATAACCCTTTATTATTCCAATCAAGTGTAACAGAACTCCGTCTTTGAGTTGTGCAATAAAGCCGACACTTGGACTTGAACCTAAGAGACTAAGAATTAAACTAAACTAATCTTAACTAAAGAGATATAGCCGATATATAAAGTTTCTACTTATATTCCTTTATATTTTTTATAATGTGATGTAACAGAAAAAGAAATGCTTCTTTTATTTCTAATGCCGGAATTAAAATACATTATAATTCTGAAATTTAATGCTGAAATTTCTAGCTAATGAGTGCATGTTGTTATAAATGAAAGCTATTCCTTAAAAATCTCTTCAAAAATTATGAAATATATATAAATGTGCTCAGTTGTGTTATTAGTTCCATTATTATTATAGAATCAATTCGGTGAAATGATGAAAAGTGACCAATTCTGATCAGATCTGGCTACCTTGGTGACTGTTATATAGTGTTAATTCTTGGACAGATCTCATATTGATTAACAGTGGTGTTTGAACTCTCTGCAGCTATTGCAGTAACAGCCTGCAGCTAAACCTGGTTCACAGAACCAATTAAATCATACCAGACACTACATAATTTTTACAATATCTGTTTCTTTGATGATGAAGTGCTATCCAAAACCATGTTTGAAAATGAAAGAAAAATGAAAGAGTGCATTGAATCTCGTCATTAAAGCTGCAAGGAAGAAAATCACCAATTTAGTAGTCAGGAAAAAAAAAATGTTAAAATGAAAGAAAAGGAATTATGAGAAAAATTTTGTGGAGCACTCTTAATCATAGTATTGTTCGAAACTATAAAGAATACCCTGGAGCTGTGAGCACTAAATTTTTATCTCGAGTCTTTATTGCTCAAAGTTTTCGGGTAACCTTAGTTCACTTAACTATCTTGACATTATTTTAGGATGTACGCTATTTTATAAATGTTTTTTTTCTCATAAAACATTTGTTTTTCAGATTCATAAATGTTAAAAAATAATAGTCTTGAGGAAATCTTGATCGCAGATAGTTTTTATCTTTCCGAAATGAACTTCCTTTATTTAAAGTTCGGGAAAATGGGGAAAGGTTGACTACAATTTCCATATTTGGAAATATCCTTTTCATATTATCATCATCCACAAAGTTTTTCTCTTAGTTTTCCGATTCTATTGAGAACTAATCTTGTTTCGTTCGTAAAGTTATAAGAGTATAAATTGTGGAAGTGCTGCAACTCATTTGAGAAACGTTTTTAATGCCACATAAATACCCTTCTGTAAGATAACTGTGATTAAGTTTTGTAGAACCGATGGCCCTCAATGAGAAGGAAAACTCCTTATGTTGATTCTTCTTACTCCCTCCCCGTCAATTCAGCCCTAAGTTGGTCACAAATAACATTTAAATTTCCCTTCGAAACATATATCCTCTTAAGTGCATGATTGTGTTGTTCGACTGTTGCGGGACAGTGAGTCTATGTTTGTAATGATCTGTCTTCAGACTGCCTTGCACTTCTGACACACTGTTTGTTGGCAAAACATTTAGTTTTGAGCTGTGATCTTCAGCCGACAGAGTGCAGCTTTGTGACACCTGGCACTGCGCAGCGCTGGAATCGTGTGCTGTACCAAAAGCTGTGTTGTGCTAAGCACAATTTATACTGTTGGGTGTGTCCAACATATCACAACTCTGAGGCAGTTGCTACGTCACGAAAACGTTATTTATGTACTTAAAAATAACTTTTCACTACTATATTTTAATGAAAGTTATTTATTACTTTTAAGAAATCTATCTTCTAAAAGAACATTATTATTTTAAGCATATTATTACGTTTTTACCTTTGCCGTTCCAGTCTACATAGAAACAGAAAGATTATATATGGCTTGTGCTCTGCAAAATATGCTCCTCCCTGAGTTACAACAGACAGGCTGTGCAACGCAAGAGAGGCTCTAATGCCAGAACCTCTAGCGTCTGTAACATCTAAAAAATATGATAATACTGTTTAAATACGCAACCACTGACGTCTACTAGAACTCTGTTGTGGACTTCAATATACTCGCAAAATGCATGCTGTATATCTGCAATCCAAAAGTTACTGCCATTCGCTGTGCTCAGTGGAAGTTTTGAGATCCTCAGACATTGGAGGATATGAACTGAGAATGTCCTGCTGATATCGTCCACAGGGGCGGAAACCCGAACTCCAAAGATTGTGGATACTTGTCACATATTGAATTTTGTTGAGGGTGTTAAGCTAAGAAACCACGTTTGTCCAGACTCTCCTTCAATTGCCTTTACAAGTGCATTTATATGAGCTTCCTTTTCTCACACCAGACCAAGAGCTCTTGTGATGAGTTTCACGTACTAATTCAACCGTTACGCCCAAGTTTCAGTCGTGCGTGCATTTGCGTTGTATTGCATTCATTGTCGCTTCAATTTAAAAGTAGAACATGGTCCGATGAACATGGAATACTACTGGAATACTATAACAAAACTGGTCCTAATGTCTCTCAAAAGAACATATTCTGAAAACGTTTTAATGTCTCCAAGCTAGAAAGAATTCACTAGATTTTGCTAATTTGTTGAAAAAAGAATGCCATTAAGATTTTTCATTAAAGGCTTCCAAAGTTTCGCCACACATTTTCCGCTATATGCTATTTAAATGTCATATTAATAAATTTATTAATACTAACGAAACGACGGTACTACAGGAGGTACGCACAATAGATGGAAGATAGAGCACATGTTTTTATTATTTATTTTATCGAAATTCTCATGTTACACCAATGCTTAGATCAGATAAATGAAAAGTTTGATTCTGTAATGCTCTCTGTGAGCATATTTGCATTCCAGTTGTAACATAATTCGTAAGCTCCACAAATGCATTACGCTGAATACAATTTAATACGTATCTAGAGATTTAAATTTTATATATTTAGCTAAGACATCCTTTTCACAGTTGCCTCGGTTACTACAATCGTTGCTATTCAGGAAATTGAGGAAATATAATTCGATAGGAGTAATATAACAGTCTCTTATTCTGATTTATTCATCATCGAAGAGGAGGTGTATTTTTACCACTTGAATCAAGTATTTTATTTTATGACATGATAAACTTTCGCTATCGTAAGAAAGCAAGCTACAATATAATTGCGAAGGCACTTTAGATATTGTTTTTCAGAACAAAATCATCTTTATTGTACAAGTAACTGTCAAATGTCATAAAGCTGGAGCGTAGGAGACCTATTCTGTTTAATAAAAGTCATAAATGATACATGTATTTGAAATATTATTAGTATTATTATTGTTAATTTTTATGCTTATTAAAATATAAAATATAGCTATTAAAAGGGCATAAAGTGCAGCATTTATTATTGTAATTAACGCAAGTAGCATGAAAATAAAATGCACATTTTATTCATGCAATTAACGAATGCTGCATTTCATAATAAGCCATCTATTCTAATAGCTGTGAACTTGTGTATTTTAAAATTTTAAACACGTATGTAACATTCTTAAAGAGAAGCGAGTTTCTTAAAAGTGCAACTAAGTTTTGAAACACTCAGCATAATGAACCGTGAAGCATGGTAGATATAAATTCATAAGTTTCTGTACAAAGACTTATTTAATTGCAAATTAGTCTCAAGCACGAAATGAAGCATCTAAATCTTCATTACTTTTAAATAAATTAATTTTATTGTAGGATTTTTTTAAAAATTTAAAGAACTTTAATAAAAATTACTTTACCATTTTACCACTTCATTAATACATTGTCAGACTAGCAGTTCTGTTTCCTTTTTGCTTGAATTTTAATTGAATGCACAAGTTCATCTTTGCTTACGAACCACTTTTAATTGTTTACATGCTACTGTGGCTGCTTATCCCAAATCTTTAAATATGGACTAATAAATAATCCTGGATAAATCTGTCGTTGGCAGTAGAGATTGAAGAAGAGATGATAACATGACTTTACTCACTTTTGATCAGTTACTTCCAATTTTTGACTCGATCAAAAGTGACTGTTGGTAGATGCTTCCCCCCTCCTTTCTCCTTCAATCACACACTGAGAAGAATTTAAAACAAATGGATTTTAACTTTACTTAATATAGACTCTGCCGACATAAGTTACAATCTTACAATCCTTTATTATAGGTGTCAGTTTAATTAACATTATTTTATTGGCAACAAACTAATATTCTGTTCAACATAAAAGTACAGAATGGTTTTGAAAATTAGTTCTTTTGAGCACATTTTTTTCTTCTTCAAGCTGTAAGGATTATGTTAATTTTACTAACAGTTGAACTTTAAGTTCATTTCCTGTCAAATTCTTAACTTCAACTTACTACTTCCGGCCAGAACGTAGTTTTGGAATCTTGTTGAATATTTAATGAGGAACGGTATTTAAACCATAAAGTTACTTACTGAGTCAGAGAGAATCAGAGTTTCTGATTTATGAGCGTCTGCCTTTTTGGCTACTCTCTCTCTCTCTTAAAGCTGTTATTACGCTCGGCCGTACTCAGGCCCTTCGTAGTCAAATAAGTTACGGGGCCAACTAGATTTGAACCTTGATAGCTTCGGATATTTTTCTTTAGTTAATTTTAGTTTTAGTTTAATTCTTAGTCTTCTAAGTTCAAGCCCAAGTGCGGGCTTTGTTTGCACACTCCCAGGCGGAGTTTGTTAAAACTTATTGGAATAATAAAGGGTTGGTTACCCTTCTTGTTGTTTCTTGTCGCCGAACTTAAGCGATTATTCGCTTGTAAGTTCTTAGATTCTTCTCTTCCAACAGTAATTTAGAATTCCGAAGTGAGGAACTCTACAAAGCAACTGAAATGAGACAAATTGGCACAGGTTTTGAATCCTTACTGCTATTTGACGCATTACATATAGAGAGAGAACAGTCTATTACTCTTGCTCTCAGCAATACTGAATCTGCACCTTTTGCTGAGTTTACATCAACGCGTCTTAAAATAGTAACTAATTGAAAAATATTCTTTATTTTGAATGTTAATCCGTTATAATGTAAGTCTTAAAATCATTTAAATTTTCCGTGGGAAAGTGTTTATTGTGCGTTTATTAGACAAATTACTTTTAATCATTTAAGAGCCTGAACGACCGTCACAAATTTCTCAACATATTTCTTAAACATAAAATCAACAGTAGCATAAGCTATAAATGAATTTCCGAGGATTCAGAATGTTCAACAAACGCACCTACGATGTGGTGTTTCTAGCTGGATGCCAATTAATGAACTGACGCTGTTTTGAGGCGCACTAGATCATGCCATATTTCGCGTCTATTGCTAAATGTTCGTATTTGAAAATGGAGAATCGAAAACTTTTTATTCGGCAGATTGATGCTTTTTTCCTTTATTCAAGCTCAGGTGGATTTGCATGCACATATTTAATCACTGCAAAAAATAAAATAAAATAAAATATAATAATAATAATAATAATAATAATAATAATAATAATAATAGTAATAGTAATAATAGTAATAATAATAGTAATAATAGTAATAGTAATAATAGTAATAGTAATAATAGTAATAATAATAATAATAATAATAATAATAATAATAGTAATAGTAATAATAATAGTAATAGTAATAGTAATAATAGTAATAATAATAGTAATAATAATAATAGTAATAATAGTAATAATAATAGTAATGATAGTAATAATAATAATAATAATAATAATAATAGTAATAATAATAAATATAATAATAATAATAATAATAATAATAATAATAATAGTAATAATAGTAATAATAGTAATAATAATAGTAATAATAGTAATAATAGTAATAGTAATAATAATAGTAATAATAGTAATAGTAATAATAGTAATAATAGTAGTAATAGTAATAATAGTAGTAATAGTAATAATAGTAATATTAGTAATAATAGTAATAGTCATAATAGTAATAATAATAGTAATAATAGTAATAATAGTAATAGTAATAGTAATAATAGTAATAATAGTAATAATAGTAATAGTAATAATAATAGTAATAGTCATAATAGTCATAATAATAATAATAATAATAATAATAATAATAATAATAATAATAATAATAATAATAATAATAATAATAATAATAATCAAAATAATAATAATAATAATAATCATAATAATCATAATAATAGTAATAATAATAGTAATAATAGTAATAACAATAATCATAATAATAATCATAGTAATCATCATCATCATCATCATCATAATATGCAGTGCTGAATGTCTACAGTCTGCTAGGAAGAATATCACGAAGATTATATCTGAAAAATTAACACCAACGACAAATAAATAATTCATTCAGATAACAAGTACATGTAGAAGTGGGCGGGATACCAGAATTTCACCGTTGGTCGTAGAAGCCCCGGTGCACTGTATAGTTCCGCGCAAACTTTGAGGGAGAATATCCTGCGGGCGGTCCGAATGCCTTCCATCACTCTTTCCCTACCACAAAGCTTTCGAGAATACTTTCTGCTTTCCGTGTATTTTTAATTTCTCCTTACCGCACAGGTACTATACTATATATATGATTACATGCATGCATGCCTTCTCCGAGATTCGAATCTGGCCTACAATCAGCAGTAATATTAATCTTACATACAAGTAATTGTAATACAAGTCGAATATCAAGCGAACAGTGGTAATAAATGTTTAAAACTGCTATAAAATCATGAAGAGCTGCAAATAACGGAAGAGCATTTTACATTTGCCAACCATTATTAATATAAAAGAGGATACACAGATTTTATCTATTAGATGCAATGAGCGAAATAGTCGAAAGAGATAATTTTGGGGCTAAAATCTGTAGAGCTATTAGGTTATTTGGAAGCAAAAGACTTGAAAAATGAGCAATACCTTTGCCGGGAATCGAACCACGGACCTTTGGTTACGCGCCCAGCATGCAGACCACCACACCACGAAGACATGCCAAAAAGGCGGGAGAAATACTTTATAAAACTACAAAATTGAAATATTTGATCATATTGGATGTTAATTTTTTATACATACATTGTAGTTCTTTACACTCTAGCAAAGCTCAGTTGAATACGTCTTTGATATAGTTTTAAAGAAATATATGTCTGCATGATTCGTGACGTGGGAGTGAAGAGTATCTCATGTGGCCAGTTGAAATACCATAATAAGCAAATACGGAAACAAAAGTTTAGTCGTATTCTAAAACTTAAATCAATTTGTCATTTAATATCAGATTAATGCAGTACTGAAAGCTATAGAATTAAAATCTGAAATATGTACAGTTATTTTAATAACCCTATATTATGAGGGAAGATTAAAAAAGTATTTAAGCGTTTTTGAATTTGTTCCATTTAAACAAAATCTGCAAATATTATGACTTTAGAATGTTTAATTTATTAGCTTTGGAATTTTTAAAAAGAGAAAATTTTAAACATATTTCTTTTAGAAAATTGTATTTTTTAAAACATTCCATTTTATTTAAATTACGGCTGAAAAGTTTTATAAACAAAGATTGAAATAAAGATTAGGATAAAATTCAATTTTTTTATTCATTAAACGAACTGAAATTTTTACGAAATAAATCATTTCAATTCTTTATAAAGAGAATTGTGAAACTTTACAACGGTGATCAATTTTACCCTCAAAATGTATCTAAAGTTCGGTCGAATTATTTTTTTATGTAATAGAAGAAAAAGAAACTATTAGCATCACATAAAATTAAATGCTCGCTTAAAAACGCTGGAAGAAAAAAAGCAGTCCAATATTGTCGCGAAGTAAATAAAGCTAAAAGTAAGATATCAACAAAGAAGAAACGAAGTAAAAAACCGTTAAAGATTTGTCTTTTTCCTTCAGTTAATCAGCAAAAGGATTAATTTCCTGTTCTCTTAAGTAAAAGAAAGTTAAAAAAGTTATCGAGAGGAGATTTTTCTCAGACTTCAGAAGAAAATTTCCTGTTCCTCCATTTCATTAAGAGTTGGTATGAAAGGAATAGGGGAAATGACGCAGCTCCAAAAGTTTATTTAAATCTTCTGTAAATAATCGCATTAATAAGAGAAACATTACATTCCGTTTTTTGAAATGGCTTTTCTCCGTATAAAAGGATACATTTGTTCTACACATATTTTTGAAGGCTCCCAGAACGTAAGATTATGAACAAGAGTACAAACATGAAACATAAACATGTAACGCAAAACATGAAATTGTACATGCATTAAAATTATTCTTTGAATCGACAGTTTTCGAAGTTGAACTGAATCGAAGTTGAATTTTTGATTTTGCGGCTTGAGAGTGAATTTAAAGGAAAATAGTCTCATTTTAAATCTGAGAACTTTGAAGACTTAGATTATATGAATTCCAAGTGATAAAAGCGAGAGTAAGGTAATTCCTATTATAAGAGATTGTGCGACGGGATTCAAAGCAGGAAAGCTATGATGCAAAATGTAAATCTAGATTACGGAATGCGCTAAAAATACTAAATTACTCTTATTGAAGATATTGTCTTTGGTTCCTATTTTGAGGGAAAATAAATGAAAAAATTTGTTTTTATTTGTTACATTTACTGATTTATACTTACTTATATATATATATCTGTGTGTGTGTATCATTGTAGCCTGGCCTGTATTCAAGAGTAAAATGAGTGTAAACTATTAGTGTGGAATGTATAATAATATTTTCCCAGTGTTTAAAGCTAAGTGCACATAAAATACCACCACGGTAATGTTTAATTATTAGTGCATAATATTAAGGTAAAAGCTGCAGTGTGTGTATCAGCATATAATTATTGTATTGTGTAAAAATGTTTAAATATCTGAAATTTGGGCATTTTAGCCCAAATTTCAGTACACAGCCATCAACAAAAGTTTCTATTAAGCTCCTGACTCCGCGCCTCTGGGGGCGCCAAAGAGTTTCTCACGTTGTACAGTTGCGTATTCCTGACGATACCCAATAGCCCTAGAAAACCGACCGGGTGTCTACCATTTCCATTTTCCTTTGTTATGCTGGACTTAGCCTGCGTGGATTGCAGGCTTTTTTCCAGTTGTAGTTCAATATGGGTTCCTGGAAGTACATAAAACAGAACAAAGCTGTCACAGAGACAAGATGTGAAAATAAGGGAAAATGTGGCACTTTGCCACTAAAGAGTGTTATATCGTGGGGTGGTGTAAAATACAAATCAGATACAAATATGCATTAAAAGTTAAAATGATGAAAGTCAAAAATAAAACATAGTTATTCAGATAGAAGTTCCATAATTGAATCTTAGTTAAATATGAGTATATACAAAATTTACAATATTAGCGTAGAAAACTAAGTCAAAATGTGGAGCCATGTCATGTGATGGCTAAGGGTTCCCGCCATTTGCTGGGGCAGTAAACTTGTGAAAAAACATGTTTTTAAAAATATCTGCAATTCAAATAATGAAAACATATTTTTCTCTACCTCTCTCCCCTGTCATATCTGTTACCATACATTTTTTACCGGTGGCTTAAAACTAAAACCAAAGTAACTGACGAAAAATTTTTTAGTTAGCTTTAGTATTGATAACAGGAAAACTTTTCTTTTTTTTAACATGGAATGAAAACTTTTCTCCTTCAAAAGCATGGCAAAATAATTTTATTTCAGCAGAAAATTATTCTATTCATGTGAATTAATTTCTCTTGTTTTAATGAAGTAAATGTTTGAATTATCTACATCATGCACATTATTTCTGATCCTCTTTATTTATTTTATCTTTTAACTGGAACGACCATTTCACTTAAAAATATTGAGCAACACTTAAAGGAAGAGAAAAGTTGGGGGGGGGGAAGGGAAGGGAAAAAATTATGAAATAAGCTATGCGTACTATTGTATACGGTATTCTTTTTTAAGCACTTTATTAAACGATAATTTTTTTTTAAAACGTGCTGTAAAATTTTGCTTCTTTTAGGATGGGTGAAGTAATGCATATAAACAAAATATTTATGCATATAAACAAAATACATATAAACAAAATTCTTGTAAAGTGTAAAAATATTCGTTTCTTTCTCGGAAAGCGTAATTTCGTTAAATTTGAAATTCTAAATGGAGGTTGAATTTCGCAAAATATTGAAACACGAGATTCCAATTAAACATTGGATGCGTTTTTAAGATCTTCATGACAAAGAGTAACGGCATCCAATACCGTTACTTTTTGTAAAAATCAAATTTGGACTAGAAAGTGTAATGCTTGAATTAATTCAGCATTTCAAAACAGTTGATTGCTTTCTATTTAATAAAAATTCAATTAAAGCTGAGAATAGTAAAGTGTCGTAAAGCCTCGCATAGTACTTATAGAATATTAGAGGTTATAAGGCATTTTCTCCCTCCTTTTCGCGTGCCTTCGCGGCGTAATTGGAAGTATGCTCGACGCGTGTTCGAGAGGTCCAGGGTTCCAGTCCCCCGGCAAGGTTATTTCACATTTTTCACATCTCCTGCTTTAAAAAAAAAAAAAAAAAAAAAAAAAAAAAAAAAGCCAAATAGTTCTACTAGTCTACAAGTTATTGCGTTTGAAGGTCACTCAGAATAACGAAGTTGTTTAATTTTATTCGTGAAAGAATTTATAAAGTAAGTAAAGATCACGAAACTGGCGGCTAGTTAGTCGGTGAAAGGGCACAAGTTTCTTAAATAGTATCTTAAATAGGGCTAGTAGAACAATGTATCTTAAATACATAGAAATATGGAATACTCTGTAAAATCTTCTATTTTTTAAGGTTTCTAAATTCCTTTAATTATACATATGTATGCGTTTGATTTTTTGTCAACAGAAGTATATATACGAATGTTACTTTCTAATTCGAAAAGATAATAATTATTGGGTTTCTGCAAATCTTCATATATAATCTTCTTTTTTCTGCAAAGCATCATATATCTTATTCTTTCTTTACTTCGATAAAAAGTAAAGAAACTGAAATTAGAGCAATCTGATGAAACATACAAAGCAGTTACACTTTGCAAGCAAAGTCGCTTAAGGGAGAATAAGAAAAGTAGTTTGAGACGAGAGTTGACAAGGAGATGTGTTCACCGATAAAGGATGGCTGAATGACATCTTAGTATACGTAATGTTTTCTAGACAGTCTTATTGGCTATTAATATTAAATACTCATCCACTATGTTGTAAAATATCCTTTTATTGAGTTTCGTGATTATGCCTCCAAGTTCTGTCACTTTCTTCAAATATGCTACAAAAATTAATTATATTCTGGAAATATTGATTTAGTAACACTTTCTAATGCCAAAACGTTTCTTTTTCTTACTGATGCTACTAATATCACACCAACCGGTTAAGAATTTAATCTCTTACAAGTCACGTATGTGATTTTATACACTTATTATCAGTGCGAGTAAACAGAAATGCAAGAACAAGTCGAGCGATGCATTTAGGGTGACAATCGCACGTCAAAAGGGTTAGAATATCAGTGGTAAACTTTGCAGGTAGGAAAACCAATCCATTATGAACTCGACGTTAGGAGATTTCTCTTTCAGTTTGCATTTGTGAAGTTTCTTTAACTAGACTCGTCATATCAACATTAAGGATATTGCACGAATCGTTAAGTTAAAATTTGAAAAGGTAGAAGGTACATCTCAAAATTCAGTCTAAAAATGAATTGTATAACGGCGAAGCTCGAACCTAGGTTCGTAGCATGTCGAAGTCTAGAAGGATCTGCGTCTGCAGACGAAGAACGACCAAACCCTCAAATTTGAAATCCATTGCCGGTAATACGAGTTCAATATATGATAACAACCCAGAAACGAAACAACTGGAAACCCACATTTTTCCAGGACAGCAGAAAGGTAAAGAAATCAGTTAAAAGTATGCTCGTTGCACCTGCTATAATCCTGGGGCTCTGTACCTTGAATCCGTTCCGCACGTACAAAATATTAATATAAGCGTTTATTGCATCATTTGGAAGCGATTGAGAGAAGGCATTTTGATTAAATAGTATGGACAGCGCCGATAGGGAAATCGAATGTTCCTCTGCCATAACGCATCCACTGCCACATTCAAACACTTTAATTACTAAGACTAAGCCAATTCAGTCTTTCTTTCCTTACTCACCAGGTCCGGTTCACTGTTAAGATTGCCTCTCCTTCTCAGTTTGAAATTAAATAATTAAATTAAAGCTGAAGATTTCGTACTTAATACCGTAAGAAAGATTAAGTATGAATTGTAGTTATTGCTCTACGGATAGTTTTAAAATTAAGCAAATTAACAACCTTGTTTTTGGGAGTAGATTTTAATTTGGTTGACACACATGGAGATTGGTTGACACTATAAAATGACATTAAAACATGAGCAAGGTTAGTACTAATCTTTGTTATCATATTGTTTATTATTTAGTATGCTATGAAGTTCAATGATCTCTCAGATCAGGTCACTTATGTAGATCTAATGTAAATAAACAAGGGCGTACTTCCTCTACTTCTCTTGCGCTATGTATCTCATGAAGACTTTTGGCCTTAAAATATGTGTGATGTAATTTTGCAGTAGATACACGCTAGATGCAATTACATAATTATTTATCTTAAACAAGGATATAATAATTTATGAGTTCAAAACATTATACTCGAAATAAACCGATTGTACGTTATTCATTACTTTAAAATGAATATCGTGCATAAAGTGCACTGTTTTAAAATGTATACAATATAAAGATATCGTGGTAAAATATGGAAAAACGGCCCACAAACGGTCTAGCGGTAAAAACCACTGAATGCTGGGAGTTCGATCCGGGGATACGTGCCAGTTTCCCTTAAAATGTCCTTCCCTTTTCAGCCCTCCCTTTCCGTGAATGCAAATGGCGGAGCACGAAATAAATAAAAAAAATAATTATTAATAGTAATTTTTTTTAAATCTGAAATGTTTCAGATTTTAAATTACGTTCAAAGGAGCCTTTTTTGACGTTTTGTGTGTTATCTTTATTTATCAAATATCATTTTCTTCGCACTTAAACCATAAAATTCAGTTCAACAGCAATATCGCAAAATAATTTTAAAATGAGCGTATCTTTAGAATTTCCGATACACAGTTCCTCGCGCTGGAGATAAAAAGGTTCCCCCCCCCTTGCGTAGAGTGTTGCCATTGCTCGCTTTTAAATCGTTGAGCTTGTTAATCAGAAATTCGTTAAAGGTTTACAAAATATGAAATCGATAATAAACAAATTCTAAATTCCAAATTTGGGCTTCCACCATATTCCGGTGGAAACGTATGTTATTCCAAATTGGATGGCTCTAGGTACTATTGTTTTATCACAATGCGAGAAACATACAGACATTTATACAGATACTTCATTATTTAGTTTCTTTAAATATAATACAGGGTGGCAACAATTTGAAAAATTAATCGGGCATTTATAGTGAACCAACGCAAAATACCAAAACGAAAATAATAGTTCTTCAGGGAAAATTTCCCCTTTGGACTAACAATAATAAATATGGAAAAAGATCTCTAGTTGAGTGCTACCTGTATACGAATTAAAAGTTTTTTTTTTACATATTTTTCATTCTATGCATTAAATCCTATGTGTCTATTCACACTTATTTAAGTTTAAATTCTCATTAAAAGGTCCAGCTATTTATTTTCTTCTTGAAGTGGGAAAATAGAACGGTATTTCAGTGAAAAAAATATTCCTTCGCCATTATATTATGAAAAATATTTAAAAAAATTTTAGAAGTACCCTTAAATTTGGAATAAATGTTTGCATATTTCTTAGTTCAAATGAAGCTTCCGGAACTAATTCCTTCTTGAATTTATATTGGCGAAAGGTAATTATGCGAATAGAAAATAAATATTGGTAAACTATAAGTAGCTTAAAGCTGCTGTCCTCGAAAAAAAGGAAGCGCACTGAAAAGCAGTGGACTTTTCCCTTTAGGGCAATTATCAATGTAATCAAGCGCAAAGGTATATAAAAGTACACATAATTTCTGTAATACATATGGTGTATTTTTATCTTATTATTCGAAGCCGCTGAAACGTAAATTGCCTTTTTCTGCTTACTACTTGCTGTAACTATTTGATTAAAACTTAATTAAACTCATTTAAATTCTGTTTCAGAAAATATTTTTTGCATTCTTTGTCAATTACAAGCAAAGTAATTAAAAATTATTGCTATTTTTTTTAAATAAGCAACTACAATATTACCCGAGTTATTCAAATAGTATATTTGATGAAAAAACGACTTAACTTTTCATTAACGTCAAATATTTTAACACATTAAAAAATTATTTTAGAAAAAGCTTATTGTGAAGCTAGATTGTTTTTTAAATTTTGCGGCAGGAGTTAATTTCGTCATGCATAATGACAAAGTGAAGAGCGTTTTCGTTTATTCAAAATTTGTTATGCGCATTCAATAACCATTCTGATAGACAGAAAGGGGAAATTTTTTTTTTTACTACAAGCATGGGCCAGTGATTTTATTTACGCGCTTTGAAATTTGAAGCAGATATTAATTGCATCATTAATCAAAATACACTTTTTCTAATTCTTAGTCATTCTTATATATTGTAATTTAGGTTTCAATGAGTAATATGAAATAATGATTCCATACTAAAAAAAGGATTGGATTGGATTGGATTATTAATTTATGGCAAAGCACGTGAGGGCTATCTGCCTAAAGGGAGGGATGCCTTCGTGGAGGACTTTCTAAGGGAAACTGGCTCGTATACACGTTACACATGGGGAAAACCACGAAAAACGCCCATGCAGCCAGCCCGTTTGCAGAATTCGAACCTCGGACCGAACTACCAGTGTTCAGCCTCTTTACCTCTCGGCCGCTGGTGGGCCCCATACTAAAAAATTAATAGGAATATTTTTTGGTAATACTGTGTTAGTTATGATTTTTCTACTTTTATATAAACGAAATTATCGTTTTTTTCTTTTTTAATATCTTTTGCTTAACTAATACATGCATGTTCATTAAATGAATCTTTGTTTCAAACTGAAGCTTTTTCATTGAATGTAAATTTAAATATTTGCTTAAATTTTATATCATCTCCCAATATACTGGGAAATACAAATGGAAAAAAAACTATTATCAATTTTTTACACAACGAACCTTAACTGTTTCTTTTTACGATCAGTTGTATAAATTTTTATAGCATCTTATAGTAGCATACATCTGGCGTATAGTAAAGCAAATACATCTGGCAGTTTTATAGAGCAATACGAGTTTATAAATTTTAAAGAATTTCTCTTTGTTTTGGTTAAGTATTTTAATTTGAGTTTATTGGGGAAATGAATTTGCATAATACTTCTAATTCAGTCTTAGATCATTTTCTTTCGTTTATTCATTCTGCTTGTCCGAAAGTGCAAATGAGTGCTAGACCATCTTTTATTCCTCTTGCTTGTTTTATCATGTACTTAAGCTGTTCATCTACATTTTATTCATCCTTTTATGTATACTATACTCAGCAACTTATTGTTATTAAAACACTTGTATATCGTAACTGCATTTGGCGCTTCAGGGAAGAAATCTGGTTTGGCTGAATCTTAGAAGATTCTGCAAAAATTGAAACGTTGTTTATTTGTCTTAGGCTTGAACACGCCTTTTCATGGAGCAATATTGGCCACGCCCCTTTTCTAAAAGCAGATTAAAGTTATACTTTAATATGGAATGATTATATGGTTATTGTTTGAAATACTTAGCTTCATGTTTGAATGAAACTTAAATAATATTTTTATTGAGTTGAAATTACAATATTAGTGCGCAAGAGTTTTTTTTTTTTTTTTTTTTTTTTTTTTTTATTACGAATCTACTTTTTGGTGTGTTGTTCGTTATCGTTAACATTTAACACAGCGAGTTAACGCTCAAAAGAGCATTTAAGATTTTCCAAACGATTCAAAATATTGAACGAATGCTTTACAATTTGTAACCGTAACTGCTCAAAATGAAGAAACGAATTTCTTGGCTCAAAGAATTCTTCTATCACTGATCATGCATACAGTATTACATCTTATTTTAAATTTCTTGTACAAGATAAAGGAAGTATTGTAATCTCGAAAGATTCCGCGTATCATATTTCAACGAAAATATCCATTTTGACTGCTATCGAAAGCAATTAAACGATGTTTTTGCCTGACATCTGTACGTAAAGAAAGAACAAAGAACTCTTTTTCCTAAAATGAATTAAAAAATTATTTAGAATGGAAGAGATTTTTTCAAAAGAGATTTTTTTCACAGCTTCTGTACGTACGTACGTATGTATGCATCTAGCATAACTTAAAAACGAGAAGTCTCAGAACTTTGAAATTTTGTGTATAGGAATTCTACAACATGTAGCTGTACACCTTCCTTTTCAGTTGCAATCGGCCGGACCAAAACGTATATATATATATATATACATAGCCACTCTAATATTCTGCTCAGTAAGCTCAATTTTTTTTTATTCTTACATGTTGGTAAATTGCGCATGTTTTGCTTTAAAAATGATAAATTATGTTGTTCTTATCTTCCGGTTAAGGTTTTTATGCCTTTAGTTAATGTGCATGCAATATTTGTAGAATTATGAGCAATTTAAAAGCTGTTTAAGTGTGGCTAAGCCTAATTTTTCTTACCATAGAAGCCATGTTTGTTTACATTTGAAACTTAGCAGAATAGTGAATTAAATATTTGTCGAGTGGGAACAAAAAGAAACTTTTAGGTTTGTGTACCGAAAAATCTGTTTCTTGCTTGTTCTGTTCTGCTGGCTGAATTGCTGCTTTTGCATAGAAACTCTAATTTTAATTGTAAATATTGTTTTTAAATTATTTGAACTGTATTTGGTGTTTTATTTTTTCTAAACCTTTCAATTTTTAATGAAGATATTTTGAGTTTTTATATATTTTGGCCTTGATTAATTACTATTAATTAATACAGAATTATTCAATTAATACTGAATTACGAGTAGTTGAATGAGAAATATATCCCTAAGGAAATTTGGGGAAATAAGTTTAAATGAAATGCAGGAACAATATGTATAATTTAATATTTCGTACAAGGAAATCATGTGGTGTACACATCAGATTTGTTTAGTTTTAGGAAAGAAAGAGTTAAGAAAAAGAAACGTGATCGAGTGGTGTATTCAGAAAATGTCGATTTCTAGTTATTGATATATGGAATATTAATATGAGCAAAGAGAGTATAGTATCGTGAAATAGTAAAGTGAAAGCTGTGTATGATGTTCATTTACTGCAAATATTATTTTCCTTTTTTAATTAATACATTTATTTCATTATTTATTATTTTATAATCTTAACTATATAACTTGATATATATAAGAGAGAACTCGTAGCGCATTTCAGCTAGATGTACCTTTTGGAGTTCGAGATTTCGGATATTTCCGTTCGAAGAACTTTTTCTATAGATTGCAGTCAAAACGAAAGAGTCGAATACACTAAGCCTGAAATAGAAATCCAAATTCCGCTGTAATTCTTTAACCGTGTTTAGTGTATAATTCATTTGGTTAATGAGAACTAATTATTCCAAGGTAAAAATTATACTTTTGAAACGCAGTTGAATTCTGAAGTATTTGTTTCGTTAAAAGCAATTGTTTAACATTTAAACGGAACAAAAATAAATGAAGGAACAGAATGTTTTCCACTTTAGTTATTTAAAACTGATGGGTTGGGAATGCAAATGCTAAACCCTTTACGTTTTTCCTAATTATACGAAGGGATTTATCGTTCATAAACTCGCAAAAATCTCTTTCACTTTAACATGATTTCCTATTCGTTGCTAAATAATTAGAAATGATTTAAATCGGATAACAAGTGCATTTACAACAGCGAAAATGCCAAATAGGATTTAGCAGTATTTAGATTTGAATGGACAAGAATAGTAAACGAACTTTGTTCTTGATTATTTTTGTCTTGATTCAGAATAAAGTGGCATTTCATTGTTTTCGAAATTTTGTCTTATACTTTTTATGTAAATACAGACATTTAATAAAAGGGAACCTATTATTTTTCGTATTGTACACATTTGTTCAAGAATTAAAAGAGTAAGGTTTGTTTTAAATAAAACGTTTTTCCTTATGTTTTAAGCTGTCCTATCCTTCTCTTAATTGGACTACTCTACCAGAATTTGTAAATAAGAGGCATTTTAAATAGGAGTAAGTATTTAAGTTTGAACGAATGAGGATTAACAACTTCAGTCGGCCATAAAGAAAGCTTATGTCCTTGCGTACGACTTGAGGGATCCTAAATGGTTTTTGATTATTAAAAAGACTGCTTTGATTATTGAAACGTAGTTCGTGGAATTAGTAAAGTAATGCTAAAACATAATTTCAAACTGATGAATTTCCACTAGCGGCCGCTGAAGACTGGCTGTTCTAACCTGGATTCTATTCCAGGTGAACGGGCAGGATTTATGAGTATTTTCGGGGTTTTCTGCATATATAACTTGTATACGAACCAGTTTTCCTTAGAAAGGTCCTCCACAGAGGCATCCTTCCTTACTCAGATAGACCTAGTGTGCTTTGCTATAATGAAGTAAACCTAACGGAATTAGTGAATTGTAAATAACTTCAATTTTTTGTTGTCTGCTATTCTAACAAGATACAGTTCAGAATAACAAGATACAGAAATGCTTAAATCACCTTTTGTTAATTTAATGTTTTTCTTCAAACTTAAGACAATAACTTTTAGCCATTTTTGTTTTTCTAATATTCATTTGGTGTTGTAATATAATAGAAAAAAAAACGAGAAACTGTGTTTTAGCCTAAAGGTTAGATTAGTTTAAAATTAAATCAAAGAGATTTTTAATCTTGTACAGTAAAAAAGAAAAAAAAAATATTAAAACGAAAATAAATATTTTACAAGGTTAAAAATTTTCTAAAAGATATACATAAGTGTTTGAAAAGACATATTACTTTGTTTTCAAGTTTAATAATGCTAAATATTCTTGCTAATGCCAAACTGTGGACAAAGTTGTCAAAATAAAAGCCTGCGTCACCTTCGTTAGCTAATCATCTTAATTATTAAATGGGATATGCAATCTGTTGTCGCGAAAGTACACATATCACTTAATATTTATTCAAACATCACTTAAGACCTGTTAAATGAAAGCCGATTATTTTAAGAGGATAGATTTGGTTCTGAAGTCTCCAAGGTGGGAGCTGGCGTACAGAAAAGTCGTCTCTTAGCACATTCCTATATGCTTAAGGCCTGAGGTTAGGCGAGTATAGTGTCCATTCCAGCAATATCTCCAGTTCGAAATATTGGCTCATTACGGCCGCTAAATCTGACATAGTTCCTAGAATCTTTTCATCCATAAACAAATAAATGTGATTCCATATCGCACTTAAATAATTTCATTTAAATACGCAGAGAGTCATATATGTACCACTACAGGATTATGAAAGCTCTAGTTTAGATCTGGAGATCAGTGGGGCCGTTTTTCATGATTCCTTCGCAAATAAATAAACTGGATTTTAGAGAAATGTGGTAGAACTTTAAATGTTTCAGATTCTTTTCAAATAAAAATAACCATCAAAATCCCCATTTATACTCAATCTGGGCTTATCTGCTTATAGTTTTCAATTTGAGCCCAGACTTATTGTTGCAACCTGAGCCAGCTTTTTAACAAATAGCTTAAAGATAACCAACTGTCTGAGATCAACATAATTTATTTTCCAGCTTCTCCCTGAAAATGTAAATTTGCAAGGCGTAATTGTTCGTAATTCTCCAAAGAATCAGACTTACGCTTTCTTAGCCTTTAGTACACCTTCTTTTTAATACGATGTTTTTGCGACAGGCTTCTTTATGAAAATTTATAGATGGTACGGTTTAAAAGCTTCAGACCTTTTCGTTTCTTTAATTAAAGGGCAAAAAGAAATCATTACAATCTTAGATGATACATTGGACTTTATTTTGCTTTGATTCTATGGCAAAGTACAATCAAAGCATTTAGCTTGCCAATTTTTATACTTTATTTAATTCTTCTGCTTTCTCCATGTTACACTACATTTTAGTGAAGTTGAGTGTGGCGGACAAGCTACGGACTTAAAAAAATGTTACGGTAATCAACATGTATTACATACACAACAAACATATGATATATTTCGAAAGATTATTTTCGAATTTTTCGTGTTAAACTATCAGCGAAATAGTTGAACTGCGTTTCTGAATGTAATTTACAATTATTATTAATTTTTGATAGGAAAGCTATTCATGGCAAAGGTTGGTGAAATGTTAAAATAACTGACCTCATGTCGAGACAATAATCGCTCAAACTGAAATCCTGAAAACGTCTATGAGGGAGATTTTACAGTCAATTTTCTGTCATTGTAAACTAACAAATGAAATATCTTCCACATTATTTCTACTAAAATTGGTTATTTATGATATATTTAGTAGTAGAAATAGTTTGCCATATCAGGATGTAAATGGTTGTGAAAGGATGTGATTATTAAAAACCTCTTACATACTTTTACCTGCAACAGAAATTAGTTTTGCAAATTTATCAAATCTATGATTACTGAAAAGAAGCTTGGTAGAAAATTGAAAATAAAGGTGATTCTTTAAATTTGGTTTTAGGGAATTTAATTCCACGATTGAAACAAATACTTGCAAAAATTATTGCAGTTGAAGTTGTAATTTGTTGCAATGAGACAAGTCAAGGCCTTATAAAAGAATAAAGACTTTAAGGACGAAGTATTATTATGGAGTGAAAATACTGTTGCTTATTGAGGAAAAGAGACTTTTGTATAGCTTCCTTCGATACATTTTACGTAACCAAAATTAAGCTTAGTTAGAGGGTTGAGTGATTTTAAATTACACATTGGTATCACATTGCTTCTTTTGGTATTTATTCCTCAACCTGTGAAGATCTGTGAAATTTTTATCATTTGACACCTTCGATTAAGTTCTTTTTGAAAACATTCTGTTAAAATATTCAACAATGATTCATTTTACATACGAAACATTATAACAATAATATATAGTTCACATACAATTATATAATAATACATAATTTATATATAATTTCGTAAAAATATATGACTTTATATAATAAAATATATTTTAATGATAATATATATTTCTAGTAATATGCCGGAATAGGCCCAGGATTATCATCACTTTAAAGATTTGCAACTATTGCCTGAAACATAATAATATATCTAACATCTAAATCAAACTACTTAAATTAAATTTTTCCTACATTATTAGAATGAATAATACAAGAATTTAGATATAAATATACAACACAGAATTATAATTATAATTTAGTGCTGCGGATGAATAGGTGTTTTTGCTGTTTTAAACTTCGTAGTTTAAAACCCACCTTCGACCGAGAACTCCATTTAAGGCAGGAACGTTTCCATTGTTGATGATACCAGGCCGACAGTTCGGTGGTAAATGTAATTGCTTTGAAAGCAGTAAATGGGATTAGCTTACACGGGCTATCTTCTTTCGCTATCTAGCCTCGCTTCTAAAAAAAGTAAATGCAATTTATAGAAGCCATTCCAGCACCTGCTGTTTGAAGTTATAATCGGTACGTGTTTTGATCTTCAGAAAGGAAACATTATCAAAGACTGTTGGTGGCCCTTTAACGTTAACATTCTTTTCTTTTTTTAATATTTGTTTCGATTCATTTTCATAAAATGAATGTTGTCGACTGTTAACCTGTTTGATATACATCTTAGATGTTAGATTTTCAATCGATTTTATATAATGAGAATAACTTATAAAATATGTTCAAGAAATGTATCGAAACTCACGTAATTGTAAACAACTTAAGCATTAAATGAAATAATCGTAATTTTTTATTACCTGATAAATTTTGTGAATAAGCGTAGATATGGTTAACTACCCGTATACTATTCCACAGAAACGTTAAGTATAAATTTTGTTACATAATTACACTGAGTAATTTTTTACTGCTTATTTCGGAAAACATTTTGATTTTCAATTGTTCGATAGAGGCTGTGTATAGCTTCTGTCTCCTGACATAACAAAGTGTAAAATTATTATTTTAAACTAACCATTTATTATTATTTCGGTCTTTACTATAATTTCTCCTTTCCGTATTCCCCACTAGAATTTAAATTATATTTGAACTGAGGTTTTTGGATCTTGAGATATAGAAAGTGTTTCTGCCACTGCGCGCTCACCGCGTAATTTAGTTTCTGCCAGCTATAAGCAGTTAGAATTATTCGATTTTGCAGTCTCTTACCGCCGATAATTTAAATTTGATACGCCAGTAATTTATTGAGCCAGGTTCTAAATTAGTATTTAATTGCATAGTGCTAGACTACTGCTCAAAGTTTATTTAAATTTATTGATTGTTTTTAGTTTAATTGCATTTTCACAAGGTGTGCTCATTGTTCAATCTTCCTTAACACTTTGCCATTTATTTCAGATTTAGATATAACTCGCTTCCATTCTGTTAAGGTTATAGGACTAAAGTAAGATTACCAGATCAAATGTAACCCTATAAATGTAATATCTGTTTCTTAAGTAAAGAACTGTATAATTATTATTCATGCAACGTTTTATTGTTTTTTCTTGCGATATTCTTGTTTATACGATGCTCTCCTTGCATCTTTTGTTCACATTCAGTCTATTTGTAATGTAAATAATTCTAAAAAAATAATCCTTTTCTTTTATTATATTCAATAATTTTGGAGGAAACGCTTAAGGCTAATAAAATATTTGTCTCAGCGTGTTTATGCGTATTAGATAAGTCCATTATTTAATATTTGCTTTTCTTCGTGTCACATTATGCTACCGCATTGCCACTTGTTATTTTTGACTTCTGCATTAGTCAATCGCACGACTTCGAAAATTACCACTTATGAAATCTATTGCGAATTTTCTTTATTTTTCAGAGAGAAAGCGCATTCCTTTATCAACGTAACAAACTTCGCAATTTAGAAGGAATAAAATAATTCTAAAAGTTTTCTTTAATTTAATTTTATTTTATCTAACGGTTGAAAGTTGTTTATTAATTATTATTTTAGAACTGTAACCAAGACTTCGAAAATATTACCATCTCATCCTCCAGCACATTTTTACGTGTACACAAATTAACGTCTGATATTCCACGCAATTAATCAACGAACAATGGAAAACATAATTTTATGGATTCTTTATCATAATCTTATGGAATGAAAACCTAATTCTATGTTTATGCTCTCAGCCTATGTAATTTTGATTGGTGGAGAATCCTAATTTTCTTTGAGGCTTGTGCAAGTTAAAATCAGTTTTAGTTTTGTCTGCAATTTTTCATCAAATGATCAATGAGAAATTAATCAAATGAACAGAGATCGTTTTCTTTATCTCCTTAATAATGCAGAGCAAACTTACTTCCAACAAATTACAAGAACTTTCCATAGTATTGATCTCACTAACCTTTTCACTTTTCACCACCTCTGTTTCATTTCTGCAAATTTGAGGTTGGAAGTTTCCTATATAACAGCTCATTTCCCTATTATTTTACGTTGTCAGATAATGAAGTAATGCCTATTTGCAAATCTTCACGTTTTATACTGAAGAAAGTAGATTGGGACATTTTCTCCATCTATGCAGAGCTCATTGAAGATTTTGTGAACGATTTGTCGTATGGATGACAAAAGAGTGGAAACCATCAGTGATCTTATTATGCAGGTAGTTAAATTTTCCTTTCCATTTTCGTCTACTGAAATTCCAATATATTACAAACTAGGTTGCACCTGACAGTGGCAAGAAACTCAATGACAACTAACTTGGAAAAACTTGCGAAATGTTTCGCCAGTACTCCACTCCAACAAATTTCTTGTCTTTTAAAAAAGCTGAAGCAAATACACGAAGAGTACGACGGCAAAGCCTAGGAGTGTTTTGGGTATCCTATGCGCTATACATTATGACCTCTAAAGTAAGTGAATGAAAAGGAAAAAGAGAGCAACATGAATAAAGAAACTATCAGTTTCCATGCTGAAGAAAAATAGCCGAGTGATAAGTACCGCAGACGAATTCAATAGGTCAGGAATTTGCTGTCACATCCAGCAGCAGCAATAACACATTTTCCTTTGTTCTGTTAAGCAACACTCTTGAGATGACCGCTATTTTGCTCAACGCCTCAAATCCAGAGCCTTATACGCTCGATTTTACAGCGCTTGTGTTAAAATGTGCCTTGTCGAGCACGCATGGGTCTAGCCCATGTCCGGATGCAATTCTTTACGATATTCTAAGGTACACTACTGGCCATTAAAATTGCAGAATGAGGAAGGAATAATCTGAGAAATGTCAAAATCACATGAAAGGAAGAAGAGGTTGGGATATGCAAATGATTAGTATTTCAGCGCATTTAGACGAAGCAGGGGGAGAAGCGACACCTGAAGCACTGCATAAAAGAAAAGTTGTGTAGTGAATTTCTCATCCGAAAAGCGCTTTGTAAGATCGGCGTTTGCTCAGAATATCGCGTTATGCTTCCAATAATAATAATAAATACTTACCATCAAGTGTCGGAATTCGATAGAGGCAGGATCGTTGCCTATCGAGGGTATGGAGTATCGTTTCGTGATATCACCCGTGGCACTAGTCCAAAACCAACCATTGTCATGCAAATATGGAATCGATGGATTGCTGAGGTCCATACTGACCGACATGCAGAAGCTCAACGCCGTCCCATGATTAACGCCCGAGAGGACAGACATATTGGGATGTCAGCCCTGCAAAACCATACAACAACATCACGGACCATTAGTCAGGAAATGGGTATGTTTGCAGGACGCCTAGTATCCACTCGTACGGTGCGGATCATCAGCACGGCGACCATTACTTCGTCTTCCCTTGACAATGCAACATGGAGAGAGATGGCGGCTCTGGTGCTCCGAACGACAAAAGTTTGGTACAGGAGTGGCACAATGTCATCTTTTCAGACGAGATCCGTTTCTAGGTGCAGAATTCTGATGGCCGTCTACGTATCTAGAGGCTCCAAGGAGACCGCAAATCGCTTGCTTGCATTCGATTTTGGCATAAGGGCCCTGCACCTTGGGCAGCCACTGGGTACACGACACACACATCTCTGTTTCAGATCGACGGTAATTTGTACGCAGATCGGTACATTTCTGACGTCTTACGTCCAGTGGTTGTTCCCTACCTTCGAGGCATGCTAAACGCCATGTTTAAACAAGATAATGGAAGACCACATGTTGCACGTCGGGATCTGATCTTCCTCGATGCACAGGGTATTCGATTGCTGCCCTGGCCTTCGCGGTTCCATATCTGTTGTCAGCCAGTGAAAACATCTGGTCAGGGTTTGCTTAGAGACTGCCCCGCCACCCCTCTCCAACTAATACGGTTGATGAAATGTGGTATAGACGTGGAATGGATGTCCGTTTCTGCTATCCAAGCCCAGTTCGACTCTGTAAAGCATTTTAAAATTCCACCTTAGGAGAATGCGTATATTCACTTTCTCGATGTTTTCCACCGCTTTGATAAAAGAAGTACTAATGATATCATCTACAAGCAACGTTTTCGAGTACAGGAATAAATGTGGCATACTTATGACCCGATATATACAGATGGATCATAAAATGCCAGCGATGTCGTACATCTAAGCATGATTGGTGTCTATATGGAGGATAGATTATTGTACCAAGCTTTTTCAAATTTTACCTTTGAATTAGCTGCTGCTTAAATTTATTAACTGCTGTGTATACGTAGTTTCATGCATATCTAACTTAAGCCAGGAAACTTTCATAATTCATACTGACTCTTATAGTAAGTTGAAAGATTTAGAAAGTTCTAATGCTCAGAATCCTATAATTGTGCAAGTTTTAAGGATGGATTTAGACTTAAGGATCCGTGGGTACAAGATTCCTTACTGCTGCGTTTCTCCGACATGTAGGGATGAAACGTACGAACAACATAGTAAATTCAGCTGTAGAAATAATAAGGCCCATTCGTTTGTTTTAGTTATATTTGCGAGGTCATAAAAGAGAAATTCCTGAGCGAATGGCAGCGATAATAGTATGGTAAGGTGGATAACAAGCTAAAGGATCTAAAACTTATCATAAAATACTGGGAGGCAAGTAAGAAACGAAAGGAAGAGATTCTTTTAACCCACCTTTGAATCTGACACTCTCGAATTACTCATAATTACGTTTTAAAAGACGAGAGTGCACGTGTTTTCTCAATGTGTAATGATGTTCTTTCAGTAGGTCATATTTTAACCCCTTCACCGTCGTGGAAAACGCACACATTTCGAACCATTTTTCTCCTCCAAAGATACATTTTTTGTGCCCAAAATTGGCCTCAGAATATTTCTTTACCCCTTTCACCAGCGGTGAAGATCTATTTAGACGTTCTATCCAAATCAACTTGACCGCGTACTGATCACACTCAAGGACGCTAAATAAGGCCCTCTAAACGAGGACCGTAAAACACAAAGACTGTGTATCACTTAGAAGAAATATTTTCCGCTTTGACCTCATGTCTTGTATCCAATCCCAAATATGTTGCAATGTATTATAATGCATTTGAAATTTTAAAGGACAACTTAAAGCTCTGTTCATTGAAATAAAAATAAGTTCATTAGCTAGTACTGCCTATTTGAAATATCTTAAATTTTGTTTTATTATTTTCCTGATGCACTGTAACACAAATAACGATCGAATTATTCCCCGTATATTTTTATATATTTAATTAAAAATTAATTTTCTTTGTATGAAAAAAAATCTTCCTTTAGCTTAAATATTTAAGATTCTTATTCAAAATTGCAATTATTTAATTCAGAATTTTTTTAACTTATTATACTTTTCGTACAGCACACTGTGTGGTTAATTTTTATTTTTACTATGGTTTTCTGAAGGTATGAGTGTTTGACTGATACCACTTCCTTCGCCATGTACTGTTAGCAGTCGGAAGTAAACAACAGCCCTTAATCGAAAAGCCTTTAAAAATGATAATAAATAAAAAAAGAGACGGAAAATTCAATAATCCCAGATCTTATCCCAAAACACTAAAATTAAAAGATTTAGATCCTGGAAATTATGATCTGCTCTCATTTAAAAAGATTCAAACAAAATTTGAAGATTCTCTAATTGTTAGATTAGATGTGAATGATGAATTAAAAGAATATTATCTTGCTAAAAAACAAAGTGATCTTTCTGATAAAGCCATAAATGAAATCTATAATGGAAACTAAGCTTTCTGCTAAAAAGGAATAAAAGATGGGTATATAAATTAGTTTAAAATGGAATAACCTTCATATTTCTTGTTATTTTAATTTTTTATATTTATTTAAATTTTTTAGCACGAAATTCGTTGGACATTTTCGGTTATAAATTATGTATTTTAATTTTTTAATGGCCTTTCGGATAAACATTTCACTTTACACCACTATGAAAATAATGAATTTTAAATCATTTTTCAAAGCAGAAAGGCTGAAAGGCTTCATCCTAAAAAATGATAAAATATTTAAATTTTCATGAAAATATTGAATTTTGAAGACATTTGAAAAATGTTGAAAATTTATATATTTTCGTGAAAATATTGAAGTTTGAAAAAGGTTGTAAATTTATATGTTTTCGTGAAAATTTAAGAGTTTTTCTGAAATTTTATGAGTTTCTTGAATTTTGAAAAATGATGAAAATCGATATATTTTCATTAAATTTTAAGTTTTTCTTAAAAATATTGAATTTAAAAAATGATAAAATTACATATATTTTCTTGAAAATTTAAGAGATTTTCATAAAAATATTAAATTTTTAAAATGATAAAAATTTATATATTTTCATGAATATTTGAGTGTTTTTAAGGTGATGGTATGAGTAGGACTATATTGGTATGCCCTATAATAAAATTTTTACTTCTGTGATTGCCCTTATTTTGCAAAGATTTTTTATTCAGAAAAAGGGCTTGTTCTTCAGAAAAAGGGCACTTCTCTGATAGAAGTGTTCCAGAACAGTTCTATTTTCATTTCTTATTCTACAGTTTAGATTTCCCTATTCAAAACTCCCGTTGAAGAATGTCTATTACTTACAATTTTTGAAAAACAAGCCCTTTTACTGAATAACTAAAAAAAAAAAAAAAAAAAAAACTTTGCAAAATAAGGGCAATTAGAGAAGTAAAAATTTTCTTATAGGGCAGTTACAAAGGTATTACTGTAATAATATATACAACCGCCATAGAATGCTGTAAACGTAGTATATAAAAAAAGTAAAATTTTCTGAGTGAAAATGTTACTGCGACAGGATATCACTACTCACAGGATAGCATTGCTGATCCGATATTAGTCAGAATGTAACTACGAGAAAAATATTTTAAAATTAGGTAAAACAAAGATCTTAGTTTGAGGTATATTTTGAATAGATCTCTATCGCTTCGAGAACAATCAGATACAGATCTCTCTTCTTCAGAAACACAAGCATTTATGCTGCTATGCCTGGCAAGAAAAATGAAGGAAGCCTTAATCAATAACGAAAAGATATTGGCTTCATATAAAATAAAACTTAACTGCATTAAATTATTTGTTAAAGCTATGTGTAGTATATGGGTTCCAAAAAATATATCGGCATAGGTTAAACTGTTTCCTTGGTTTCAGTAAATTAATTTTAAAAAATAAATAAATACCACTTTTGTATTTAACTTAAACAAGCTGAAAAATCATTTAAAAGTGCTCCACGTAAGAAAATATTTTTAAATGCTGAACAGTATTACTTGAAAATTAGCTCTCGTTTCTCTGGAAAAAAAGGTTAGAATTGCTTTTATTAGTTTAATTGCACATTTGTATGTAATGAATTCTCAACCATTCTCCACATTTAATTATTACAGAAAAAAATCGTAAATGCTCGAAAGAAGGAAAAAAAGCCGCATATTTTATATCACATATTCTATTTGTGGTTTCGGGTATTAGGGAAAAGCATTAATTATGAAACTCGTTAACGTTTAAACACTAACTTTCAGAACAAGTCAGTAGGATAACGAAACAATGAGAAGTAAAGAAAGCCTAAGATAATACGAATAAATAAGTAAATAAACATAAAAAAGAAAAAACTTTCCAATCAAAGAAAAAAGACTCTCTTTCTGCACTGAAGGAGATTAGAGGATATTTTTTCACATTCTTCCTTTTTAAAGAAAATTACATCCTCGTTCTTTACAATGCATTTCGTGATTTTAAGCCTTTATTATCTATTAGAATCCAGAAAAATTGGAAAATTTCGATAGTAAATCCAACTCATTATACTTTTCCAAGTAGATTGGCGGTTGTTTCTATTCATTTTGCATTTTATCGCTTTGTTAATGGTTAAGAGTAGATTCTACTATTTACTTACATTATCAGCTTACATTAACGTTAAAAGGATCTAGATAAAGTATAACAAATACACTTCACCCAAATCATTTTCTTTCCATGAACCATCATTTTTTAAAGTTTAACTATTAATATTTTCTCTATTACTTATATGAAGAACTGTTTTAATGTTATATTTTTATTGCAGTTACCGAAAGGAAGACTGGAAATGATGATTTACTCTCTTTGTATTTAGTTTAAAGCCTTCTGATCAATAGTTATTAAGAATGAACAAAAAAAGGAAACATTTCAGTCAACTGAAGAATATCATCTTTAACTCACAAGTGTTGATATTCTGAAGTGAATGAGCTGAATTTATAATATACCACATTAATATATATATATATATATATAAATGAATAAAGTATAGAATAAAATTTTAGACTAAGGTTTAAAGATATCAAATGGGAATAAGAATGGGAATAATGCAACATTTCTCTTTACAAAGAAAAAATCAAATTTTGGATGCATGTACATATCCAACAGGTATATCTGTAGAATGTAACGATGCAAACTTATACATTGTTAAAAACAAAACGATCATGTGATCAAACGACGTGATTTGCGGTCGCTTGAATTCTTTCCCGGCGGGCATTGCGGTAAATGCTTATGAAAACAAATATTTAGAATCCTATGCAACGGATATTTTTGCTTACTAGGCTAAATTATTATTTCCTTTTACTCGGATAAATTACGCTTGGATTTTTCCCAATCTAATATGTTTTGTATATGATGTGAATAAAAATAAGAAAACACTGGACATCATGTTCTTCATTCAAGAATCTCGTTTAATTTTCTAGTGATATTATTTTTTTTTTATACATAGTTGGTACATTCTGCAGTTTCATCAAGACTTTCTTAAATTACTAAAAGCTTAAAATTTTATTTCAGTTTGAATGGATAATATGAAAAAAGGACAAGGAAAGGAAGAGTTACTGTATCCTAGAATTAAAAAATGAAGAAATCATAGTATGGCAGTCACTACTTGGGGGTTAAAATTGAGAAAACTATCGCATTCGTATCTCTTTAAACTTAAGTAATATATTCCAAATGAAAATTCACACAATCAGAGAAATTTGTTTAATTTCAAGCAATTAGAATGAATAATATTCTACATATTTTAATATAAAAGGCTATTAATTTTGATATTTATTTCCTGTAACAGAACTTTTTATAGAAAGGGCGATAAGGCCATCTAGGGGCGATAAGAACAACTTACAGGCAGTCAGTCGACCTCCAGCTGCGATAAGGATAAGTTTTTCATTATTACATCTCCGTAATTCTAATGTTGATGTGAAATGTTAATTCTAAATGTTAGGTGTTTCGTTTCAGTATATGTTCTGTTCTGATGTATATTTTCTTTGTAACTGTTCCTGTGCTCTGATAATAAATCCTTTTAGAACTAGTCGGCGTTTGTGTTTATAGAAGAAAAGTTACATTCCTAAAAATTATTATTATCTGGCTAAGCCTGAAAAAGTAATATAAAATTTAACAAATGCACTAAATTTTTTTATTACAAATTACAACGACTTTGGAAAAGAAAAGGAAAAGGAATTTAATTAAGTTCGTATGAATATCCCAAAATCATTTATGAACAGGAAACACGAACATATTCAGAGGAATTTTTTGAAGATCATGTTGATGTTAAACGCAATTCTAAAATAATTCAAAATAAAAAAAGAAAGAAAATCTGAAAAGCCCTTTGGACGTAATTTAAAATCTGTTTCATATTTTAAATTACGTCCAAAAGGGATTTTGGACAAAAATCCCTTTGGATTTTGGATTTGGTCCAAAGAGACAAAGTTGTCTACCAGTTGAAAGTATTCAGACATTATTGTTGAATTTGAAAATTTTAAATGTTTGTTAAATTTTACCAGTTACTCAAATACTATGTTTTGTTAAATTATGCAAGGAAAATTGGAGTTCAAGATTTAAGAATTTAATTATATAACTTAATATCTAAATTTCTTTTGTATTTTTTCCATGAATATAAGCGACTTTTTAAAAAGATATCTTTAATATTTTAAAAGCGAAGATTTTTAAATCTTGTTTAATTTAAAACATTTAACATTAAGAAAATGTTTCCCTCTTTTTTCATCCTCTTCTTATTTGAAAAGATTTGAACACATTTAAGATCTAACATAGCTTTAGTTTTCTCCAATGCAAGCTAAAAGCTATACAAAACTGTAATATTGTTTAAAGAAGACCTGAGCTACATTAGCAGCACACCGCATCGCCAATGTACGGAGGCCACTTAAACGATGCATAAGTAAGAACTGAGAAATGAGTGTTACAGTCAAAAGGAAATTTAAGCCTCCAATAACCAGTTTGCCACGAAAATTACGATTAGAACAATAAAAAGGAAGTTTTACGAGACAAGTGTAATTGAACAGCAGAATAAATAGGCTGATCAATGATACATAAGATAGCATAATGAAAAGAATAGCAGAGAACTAGGAAATGGGCGATACAGTCAAAATGTAATTTATATCTCCAAATCCAAATTCGGTATGAAAACTTCGATCAGAATAATAGAAAAGAAGTTTCAGTAGAGAGAACATTTTGAGTGGGAGACAAAATGGAAGGATCAGTCATGCAAAGAAATATTCACTCTCAAATTTCGGCCAAAATTATTTACATAGAGTATGCCACACGGCATTGTTACTAATATTAATTTAGAATTCATATTGATTCCAGCTGAGTGGGAAAATGTTTTTTTTCATTTATATTAAATACTGATTCAATTTATATCAAATACTGATTCAATTTATATCAAATACCGATATAGGAAGAAGGATATATAATATTACTCAATATATGTCAGTCTATGAGTGTTATAGTTGACAAACGAAGAGTTTTCCTACTTGTAACATAGTATATAATTTTTTCTACTTTCCTATTCTGTTTTTTTTCTTTTTTATGTGGTATCCGTACGTTATGTAATATCTTGCAGCATAAACCTGTTTGATTTTGAACCAGTTGGATTCTTGATTTCATAGATCAGCCAAAGATTTTTCAATAGATGCCCTTCATATTCTTTATAAGAAATCCCTTATTAATTCTTGGCAACCCTTAAATACAGGCAAAAACCGATGTGTGTGTGTGTGTTTTATACGTAATTTAAGTTTTGTGGTAAAAGCAAGAAGCAAGTTGAATTCTTTAGAATATGGCATTTTGAAGTAAAGACTATTGGGAATGGGGTCTGCCGGTTTCTGAGGTAATGTGATTGTATAAAAATGGATGGTCGTACTTAAAAACTGAGATTTTAGGTTTTTAAACTTCAGACAGAATTTCACAATATTTATGGCATGAAATTGGTGGCAGGAAGTGAAGGACGTGCCACGTGTCATGATCCGAAAGCCAGAAAAGCCAAAATAACGACAGGCAAACGAAGCGCCCAGGTATAGCGGCATAAAATGTGCGTTGAGCAACATACGAGAAAGTATCGTAAATACTTTTACCAGCTACAGCAGTTTCACCAGCATTAGTTTGCATATTTTGGCAGAAGTACCGTAGAAAAGAAACGTTTGTACCCATGGGAAATTTTTTTTAGTCTGTCACTCTTGATACAATATTGTTGAAACGAAAATTATGATGAAATTAACATACTTTTATCTTGAATAATCTCTGTTAAACGTGGTTTAGAAACTTTAGGCCAAACTTAAAACTTTTGATACAGAGCAGAAGTGACCTTTCTCGCACAATTTCGACATGCTGAATCTTAAGTGAAGGAAATCAAGATCTGTAGTTACGATTACCAAAGAATCATAACGATAGAGCTAAAGGGAGAAAAAATGCGGCGACATGAGAATGGTTGCAAAAACTGTCATTCATCCTGCCATAAAATCTTTATATAATTCAGCTAGGCTTTAGATTCTTCCCATAATGAAAGGCCACCTGACAGTAAAGACAGTATTTCTTTTTCCTCACCAAAGAAATGCATTAAACGGTCACTCAAGGCTAACTCGGGACTGAATTATGATATATGTAGTTATAATTAAGAATTATAATTTAAGAATTATAATTGATATAATTTAAGAATTTAATTAAAGTATTTCACAAATTTTTATTCATACTGCTTCCGCACATTATTCATTCAAGTACCTAAAGTCTTTTGAAATTGAATTTTATTAAAAAATTCAAATTAAAAAAAAATTGAAAGCTTTTCAGATATCATATGATGCCAAAAGGCTAATTTTTTTAACGTTTTGTGTGTTACCCACATTTATTAAATGTTAATTTTTCGCACTTAAACCATAAAATTCTACTCAACAGCATTACAGCAAAATAATTTAAAAAGAGCATAACTTTAGAATTTACGACACACAGTTCCACGACCTGGAGATATAAATGTTTTTTTTTCCCGTACTGTGTTGCCATTGCTCGCTTTTAAATCGTTCAGTTTCTTTTAAAAGCTCATAAATGCTTCACAAAATATGAAAAAGATAATAAAACAAATTCCAAATTTGGGCTTCCAGATGCCCGTATTCGGGTGGAGAGGTATCTTATTCAAAATGTAATGGCTCTAGGTACCGTTGTTTTATCACATTTCGAGAAACATACATGTATTTATGCGGATTCTTCATTATTTTCTTTAAATAGTAAACTTTAAACATTTGATGGCAACAATTTGAAATGTGATTCAGAATTTTGGCAAAATGCCAAAACGAAATTAATAGCCCTTTGGGCTAAAAATAAATAAAATAATCGAATTAATTAAGTAAGATAAAAAATAAACAAACTAAAATTAATTAAAAACATCACATGAAATTTTAACAAAACCAAATTATTCCTATGATAGAGCGAGAATGTATTGTTACATGGGTACGGGTTCGTAATAGATTGAATGCACCAGTCCGATAATAGGTTAAAAAAATTATTTTATTAAAATTCCTCTGAGATATTCGTATAATTGTTCACAATATTACGCGTATAATCACTACTTATACTTCAAACTACTAGAAACGTTAAAATACAACGCAATGCAAAGGACATCTAAAGAAAAGGCTACTCGGATATCTCAGTTCCCGTGGAACTAAACAACTCAGGCGATCTCTCTCCGTCCTTTTATAGTTTTCAACCGGTCGCGAGATATTTCTAGTACTTTCTGTTTCCGGAAATTGCTGGAAAGCAATGCAAGGGTGGAATTGTGGTTATAGCTAACATAGTGTTGGGATGCAAATGGGAATGTTGCTGGAGACTTGGACTAAGACTGCGTTTTGCCCTTAACAATCAACTGCTGGTAGTACAACTTCTTTGTCCTCTTCAGACATGGTACCACTTCTTTATGTCTGATTTTCTAATTTTTAAGGATAATATGACATATATCGTTTTTTCAGCAGTACCCAAAAAGTAAAACTAAATGAATCATTTTCATATTGTGTCCAAATTCAAGGCTCAGTTTTTCAAATTCATCTTTTAGTTTACCAGTCTAAAGAACTCTTAGTTTATCAGTCTAAAGAACTCTTAACGAACTCTTAGTTTATCAGTCTAAAGAACATCAACATCCAGAACTTTTGTCAAGCCAATGATTACCTAAAATGTGGCAGATCACCGATTGTTCACTTTTGGATGTTAGAAAAGAGCTCCCTGAAATAACGGCTGTGTCAGATAATATTTTGCTATGCATTTAAAGAAACTTATTTGTAGGAACTAGGGTTTTCAGGGCTCCTGAATATAAACGATGGGACCGACGAGAGGCATCCGATTAATCTGCAAATTAAGGTATGCCTATCTTTGATAATAACGCTGTTTTAAAACTTTTTGTAAGAAATGAAGACTTTCTCATTAATGTGTCAAATCATTTATAGTCAGATAAATAGAGAAATAGGTAAAATAAAAAATATAATTCACTGATCATTTCCTTTTTGTTATTTAAAAATGAATAGTAGTTGATATTATTTTGATTTCTGTCAGCAAGATACAAAAGCATTAGATGCTTTATCGCAAGCCTAACAAATGGCTATTGCAAAGTCGCTGAGAAATACTGCTTCAAAATTTTATTTGCAGTTTAAATAATTTAAAGAGAACAGCCATTTTTTATTGCATTAAATTTTCTCAATATGTTATTGCTCAGGCTTAAAATTTTAGCATCACATTTAATTAAAATCATTCTTTCATTAGATAAGGATTTATAAACATTTCCTAATTTAGTAGAGAGAAATTATCGAAAATGTTTCACCTGGGAGGAATAATTACCTCGGAGATAAAATAAAAACTGAAAAAAAATTTTTTTTACCTCTGAGAAGAAGAGAAGAATCAGCATTTAACTGCAGTTATGTTCGGGATTTCAATAAATAATTGTATCCAAGAAGTTAATTTCAATATACTGTTAATAATTTAAACATTAAGCTATTTATATATTTCAGGATTAACGCTTCTCGTTGTATACAGTGCCAACTTATATTAAACTTATGCTTATAGCTACTTAATTAGTTTTACAGACAGAAATCTTAGCTGTAAAATCCTACACCATATGATACAGGTATCATAATAAGAGCGCAAAACATATTACACCGCCGTTTTACAATAAGATATTTCAATCACAAAATCAGATGTTGTTAATTAAAATTGTCATTATGATGCGGCAGGTAGATACTTCATGCACCATCAACGGACGAGAAATGTTTTAACAGTAATTATCTTAATTTTTGGTATTACTCCACAAATCAGATTAAGTCACAATATGCTTTAATAACCCGTACTCATGTTTTATTCCCAAAAGCATTATTCATTGCATAGTAGTCTATTTATGATATAAATGCTGTAATTTACCATTAAACGTAAATTATACTAGACTCCATGCTGCAGAGCAAATTGTATCAAACTTCGAAAATTTAATTCCTCTAGATAAGGAGTAATAATCTAGATATTATAACAGGACAGTTGATGTCAAAATATAATTTGGTTAATAACATATAGCTTGGAATTCCAAACGCTGTTTGTAACTAGAAACTATTGCGAAGCTATTAATTATGCACACAGCCGAATCAAGTTATACCGCTTTTACAATATAGAAGTAGGAAGTATAAAATATGGCCTATATTTAAATCTCCTGCTGAAACGAGTCTCTTTCTGTAGAAAAAAGGAAAGCCTTTCTAAAAATTATGATAAGATTAAAGAAAAACCATGAAATCCTGTTTTAGTTTTAAACAGAATTACGACAAATTATGTTCTAATTTTAAATAAACGTGGGAGAATGGAACTGAAAGACCAGAATGTAATATTAGGTATTTAGCGTTGCAAAGCACTCGACAGCTGTATGGCATAGAAAAGATGTCTTTAAGAAAGACCGAAGACCCTTTACATAAAATGAAAGATTTAATTATTTGTTTGAAATGTTATATTTATTTTTCACCTTTAAGTTAATCTATTTGCTATTTTCAATATCTATAGTAATTCTAAAACATAACTGAAAAATATTAATAAAGATTAGATATTAAAACGGAATAGTTAAATAGCTTTTGTCAATACGTAAAAAATCAAATTTGAAAAATTAAAAACTCAAGCATACGCAAAAATATGAAGTGGTTATAATTTTCATATGATAACTTTTATAGTATTCGTATTTCTGTCGCTTAAAGAAGATGAATGGCAGATAGTGATCTTTGGCGGGCTGTTGGACGCATTCAAGTCGGAAAATAAAAGATGTCACTCTTTTCTTTGGCTTTGATCATTTGACAATTTCTTGAATGCGGAAAGAATTCCAAACCAATCAATTCTTACTCTGGACTGTTCAATCAATTCTACTCTGGACTCTGTCAAACAGTCCAGAGACCTCTAGACTAGAATAGAAGAGAAACACGCTAATGTGACAATCAAAATCGTAAAAAAACAACCTTATATTTAGCGTAGGTATAATGAAACACTCAATCGATTTCGAGGGCAGCTAAAGGTCCCTCCTCATCAGGAGAAAGAAATACATAGAAAGAAGAAAATAGGAATCACAGAAACACGTGGTGCTTATCAGCACTGCACGTGGTTATAACTAGATTTTTAATCAGAGTTGCACTGGCCGCCTACTTTTACTGAGCCAGGCTGTCTGATCAAGTATAAAGGAATATTAGCGAAGTTAAAATAGGGAGCGAGGGGCAAATGCACATTACGCTCAAAATCTGAACTTCAAATAATGGAAAGCAACCACTGAACGGATTTTTATACCCTCTGGTAGTACCAAGTGCGAGGAGGTAACGCCATCTATCGGCAAAAATAATTGAATTAAGACAGTAGAATTTTAAAGGCATTAGGAAGGACTGGATTGGACTTCAAATCATTAACTAAACTTTCTAAATCTTTGTGAATGTGAAAAGCCTCAAGAAAATCCAATTCGCCTATGGAAGAAGCCTTTTGGATGATTTTTGCAGACCCAAAATCAAAATTATGGTTAAAAGTCCAGCTATGATACGCTATTGAAGACTTGTTAATTTCCCCTTTTTTGACATAAGATTCATGTTCCTTGATACGAAACTTCAACGCTCTTTTTGTTTGGCCAATATATCTTAAAGACCAGAGACCTCTGTTCGGTCGACTAAGGGTTTCTACTCCTTCTAGAAATCGGTGTATTGTTATCGTAGACAAGCGGAATCGACAAGCGACCTCCAAAACTGCTACATCCATGTTTGCATCGTCACCATAGTTAAACAATAATCGTCAGTACTTTGCACTGGAGGCTTCTTATGAAGGGAATTATACACTCGAGTATTAAGTGTTTATGTTACACTCACAATTCAATGCAGACTGAGAAGATTAAAGTGTTGCAGTCAATATTTCAATTGGACTGTCTCAGACTGGCACAATGTCCTGTCCATGAACGCTCCCTATTTACCCTGGAATCAGAAAACCTGGAAGAAAGGAAGCACACGGAATTAGGTCCAAAACATCATACAGTATAAAATTTTCACAGACTGACGTATCATGATATTATTTGGAATTCCAATGCAATATATCACCCATCTATAAAGAAACCGTCTATAAAGAGGTGGATCTTTAAAGAAGGTTCTGTGACGGATGTACGACAACAGGATGACGTCCTACAGCCCATCGGTAAACTATACGTTGCAGCAGTTGCTACTAATCTTCTTAAGGATAATAATCCTTGTCCACTTCGAGTATCGTTAACAAGTACCTGGAGAGTGAGGTCATTTCTCGTATGGAGCGGTCGCCGTATTCCCCTGACCTCAAACCCATTTAACCCACTGTCCTAGTGTGTGCTGTTTCTGCACGTTTGCTTCCTCCAGCTAGCATCCATTGCTAGCATCTGCGATGGTTTATCACAATTAATGGTTAAAAGCATGGGCAATCGCTGTAAAATTTGTATGAATATCCAAGGTTGTTTTCACATACATTATTAATCTAAGTTTTGTTTGCATGTTTTAAGCTTTATATATCAATTTTTAACTACCCAAAAGTAACGCCATCTTATAATTTACTAAAATCAAATATTGTTTAGAGTTTTATTAATAATATTTGTTTTCTCTGATGCACATTTGCCGCCTTCATATATAATTTGGTATTAATCAATGATTTACTTTGCCATGTTGTTGATTTTACTTTGGCATTTCTTACTTTTGTAAGCCGGAGAGAGTAAGATTTGATTTGATTATTTAACCATGGCAAGGAATAAAATAACTAGTTTATAAGGTACTTTCTCCTTCCTTTCTGCAAGCCTTATTGTTGTAACGGTTAACACACTCGACGCGTATTCGAGATTTCCAGGTTCGAGTCCCAGCGGGGTCATTGCTGATTTTTCACCTCTCCCATGCAAAAATAACGTAATAACTCTACAGGACTAAAAGTTGGTGGATGGTGATTCTTCACTACTATGATTTGGCGACTGGGTCCCCTAACCCCCAGTCGCCCTTTAAAAGGGAGGAGTATTTTCTCCCTCCTTTCAGCACCCCACTCGGCGCATATTCGAGAGTCCAGGTTCGAGTCCCGGTGAAGACATCTCACATTTGTCTCCATATATGCTTCAGAAATCTTAATAGACTCTACAGTGACGCCCGATCTAAAAAAAGGGAGTGGATGATGATTCTTCACCACCGTTTATTCAGGATTCAGGATTTGGCGTTGGAAGAGCCAGAGACAAAACGAACAGTCGGTCAGTTGTTAGATTCACTGCTGTAAGCGTCGGTGCGTATCTTCTTAACAGTATCAGAAGTATCAGTACTTGAGGCAATTTAACTATAATCTAATTTTTTAATAATAACAATTGCTACATTTGAGGAAGCCACATTTAGAGGAAATAATATTCAAATCCGACTGCCCTATTCACCCCGAGGATGGGGAGCTCCACAGATTCCGATGTATACGCACACTGAAGCCAGCATTCCCGAAAACAGGTATTTAAGAATACGTGTATTAAAGCAGCCAACACCGAAGCCAGCATTCCCGTAAAGAGGTATTTAAGAAAACGTATCTTAAAGCAGCCAACACTATGGTCGGGAGATCAGTCAATTTACACCAGTGAGGACAATTAGGTACCTCTGACTTAGATGATTAAGTTGAAACAGAGACCAAAGGCATAATGTTGAGGATAATGCCATGTACGTGAACTACCAGGAACCTTCCTTCCAATTTCACAGGTCTCCGTGGTCATATGTGAGCAGTTTTCTGGCCATGTGAAACTAAAAGAAAGGCTTGTGATAGCATTTCAAGATGAACCTCATTCTCTAACTAAGAAAACCACAAGAAATAAAAGTATGATAAATTAATAGCTAAGAGGAGGAGAAAAGAAATAGAGGGAACTGCCCTGGGGCTCCAAGATTGTAATATCTGTCTCACCAAGATGATGATCTCTTGAAGGGTTCGAATACTACAGAATACCGCATCCGTGCTCATTACCTTATCAATTATACAGGAAACTACGTTTTAAATTACATATTAAATTTAAAAAAATATTCAAATCTATAAAATATTTTCAAAAAAGACTTTAGGTTTTGAGTAATATTTTTGAGTTTGAATTCATAATAACATTTTTTCCCTCTCCTTTAGAAACATTTTGTGTATCATTTTCACACACACAAAAAAAGATGTTTCCCTGCTACTCTTTGAAAAGTGTTACCTGAAAATCAGTAAGTTTTTAATATTTTCTAGACTTTTATATCTTGTATTGAATTGTTTTCATTGCGAAGAATGAAAGAAATCCTTTTAAATTTAATTAATTTGTAGATTTCAATTGGTTTTTTCTAAACTTGCGAGAGAATGTAATTTATTTTAGACATGATGCAGAAAAACAACAATTCCTTTCTTTTTCAAAAATCTGTATTCGTTAAAGTAATGTATTAAATATACATTGCTTAAGGTTAGAAATGCTTGAAAAGAGTATGTGCAAAGGAAGCACATAAACAGAAGAATACTTTTAGTGAGAATAGAATAAAAGTTTTTCGAATTCTAAAATGAACTTTATGCGTTTTTATTCTAGATGATTTGAAAGCAAAATACAAAGACATAAGCTGAATGGTATGTCTTGGAAAGTAGCACAGAGACTGAGAAAGGTTGTAAAAGAAACTTTTATTTCACTCAAACGAAAGTTAACAGAATACACTACTTGTGCTTATAGAACAGCCAGCATCTATGGCTTAAAGCAAAAGAAATCAATTTGAGTTAACTAAGTAAATATAAGTTAGCCCAACGGCTACACAGACAGGGAAACGTGCAAGTTGTCTCTGACCTAAAATCGCCGTGGCAAGCCAAATGGCAAGGATAATGCAACGCAGCAGAATACTGCACATAAGAGATTCAATTAGCAAATGTGGTCTTCAGAGGTGGAACACGCACTAATTATACCCTTTAAAAACCTTCCTTTATATATTATCTCCTTTCTATCTCATTTGAATGCACGGAAACTAGAAATTTACATTCTGGCAGAAAAATGGGAAGCGAGAAAGCTCCCATTTTAATTAATCAGCTATTAACATAAATAGTTGTTTAGTCATACTAAGAGTCTCCTTATAAAATGACAATCTTTCTTTAAAAAGGAGTACTTAATGATTAGTTAAAAGAATTAGATCAGAAAACGACAGGTCTGTAAAGAAACATTATTCTTTCCACTCAATAGAAATAGGAGTTAGAATATACTCCTTTAGTGAACAATATAATTGTCCTAGTTGCAATATGATTGCAACTGTTATGCAGTAAGATTACTCGAACCGCAAAGTGCAGACTGTACTAATGAACTGCAGCTACGGTTATGATAAAAATTCCATTTCTTAATACGAAGTAAAGAAAGCGTTAGACAAATATTCAATGGTTTGAAAACGAAATTTTAAACTATGACGTATGCTTACAGTATCATGGTTGCGACTGATTTTTCTCAAGGTTAATGAAATGAAGTCGCATCTAATGCTATTAGTATATTTAAGAAAGCAATAATTTTATGGCAAGATGCAATTGAATGCATTCCATGCTTTATCACAGAAATGATAGATCAAACAATTCTATGAATTTCCTCCGTATCAGTTTTCAGGTTATGTATCTGTCGACATTTGATTTGTTGATCTTTGGGGAACTATATGATGATAATCATGTCAGCAGAGAATCCGATGTTGGCAGTGAGAATGAAATACAATAATTAACGTTCATGAATGCTGTTTCTTATCAAGGTACTGAAAAATTTCATGATGTAAAATCAAAGATATTTCCAAAAAATTAATAAATGATTTTGAGAGATAAGCCTTCGAAATGAGAATACACTGTAGGAACGCATTTTTGCCGAAGAACAATTTATTGTAGAAAATAATTTTGAAATCATTCTTTAATAACCAGTAATTTACTTTATAATTGTACAATTTAGTGATCCTTTATTTAGTAAATAATGCCAACCTAACCAACATTGTTACTCCTGTCGAATGAATTGCCGAATTTGATTTCGATTGTATGATAAATAAATTTATTCTAATGGTTATTAATCACCATGAAGCAGAACTGTGTAACCATCTTGAAAAGGAATATTGATTTTTATTGAGAGGGTGGGTATAACATTTTGATACAATTAGATGTGGGTCCATGGTAGATAAACGATTCAAAAAACGTTTTAAACAGCTCAAATTCTATAAAACGTTTTCGTGCTTCTTCTAAATCTATTAAGCCCAAATTTTATCAATAAACAGTTTCAATTCAACTTCATACAAAGCTATAGCGTTTGAGTTCAATTATATTGTTTTAAACTGAACTCATAAAAGCTGGAAAAATAGCATGCCGTTTTTGTCAATTGTGCTAGTACATTGCGAACAATAATAAAACTACAAAGGCAAAAGCATTCTCAACAGCTATTCTTTTTCATTCTTAATTTTCATTTTGCCATTTCATGCAATATACTTGGGGATACTTTTAATTCTTAACACGTCGACTGGTTCTAATTTTAACTTCGTGTAATATATTAAATAGAGTTCAATATAAAAGGTATAATCCAAGGTTTTAAGTTTCTGTGTTCCTAAAGTTCTGTTCAATTCATTTGTATTTGGAATTTTTTATATATCTTAATAGCAGACTGTTTGTTAAGTTATTATAAGTCACTGTAATATTTTAAATTTGCATCTTTAAAAACAGTTGTTAAAATAACAAAAACCATTAAAGATAAAGCAAGAATCTTATTAGAGCGTTTCAGAAATAATTTTTCCAGTTAGTATAAAATTGTCATTTTCTACTTGGCAAAAATTATCGTACTATATATTTTCGAATAGAAGCTGATCCATGTATAAGGTGAGAGTTTTTTTTAAATTTAACTAAAATTCGAAAGCCATATATAAGCCTAAAAGAAAACAAAGAAAGAAAAACAATTCTTGTAACGTTTGAACATGTTGTCAAGAGGACAACCCAAGCAGTTAAAATGAGTGGAACTACAAAGTAAATCGCCAAACGCCAACGAATATACTAGTTTAAATGTCTGGTAATCCTACTTATAGTTAGTACATTTTCCCCATTAATTTGTTGTCTTGAATATTCATTTGTAATCATTTTTCTTGTATATTGATTTGTAGTATCTGTGCTAGTCATATTTCCGTGCTATTTTATATTTTATCTGAAATATGAGCAAGAAGAAAAATTCTTATACGTTCGAATTTCAAATCATTAATTGCATTGAGGGAAAGAAAGCGAAAATTATAAGCAATTCATATAGTAATCAGGTTGTTTTTGATTTTGCTGTTGTTGATGTTGCTAGGTAAAGCACCTGGCTGAATACAGAAGATGTCATACATTCAGATACCAGCAGGCAATCTCAAATGACCAGAAAAGCAGAATCGAAGTGCTTACAACTCTTAAAATGTTAAATCTTTTCTTATGCCTGTATCATGTTCCAAGAAGAGAACACTGACTAATAACAATACTCTGGGAATGCTAAAAACGTAGACACATTAAGCTAAAATTATTTACATTTGGTAGGGCAAAGACGTTAAGAGCGATACGTAGTTGGAAGAATGCATTCACAAACTTCAATTACCGGTATTCGGTTCGGAATTGCGTTGTACATGAAAAAACATTTTGAAATACATATTCTTTTGAAATTAGCAATAGTGAATGGTTTTTATTTATTTCATTCACCAGTAGGCTGTCAAAAAGTAAGAAATGGTAGTAGGAATGCAATTTTGACAAGCATTTATATCTCTCAGAGCAAAACAACAAACGTAATCAGATCATTGAAGTCTGAATTTAGTGATCTGATTATGCTTGAGTATTCCCACTAAGGTCTTATGGAAAATGTCAAGTCACTGCTTTGAGAAATTATTAAGCCGAAGTTAGGTATAATGTCTTGTTAAGCAAGAAAAACTTGAGCATGTAGACATGGATATCTTGAATTCAAATCTTAAGCCTGCTGTTTCCAGTTTGAAATCTTATTTTTTATTTAACTTCTAACAAAATTTATACTCAGTTCATTTTTGATTAATTTAATAATTAGTATGATGTTGAATAGGTTATTATGAACAGGTTAGTGTTATGTTGAAGCATGAAAATCTTTAAATCAATGATTATTCTAAAAAATGAATTTTTGTCTTGAAATTTTAAATAAACTTTCAAGAAAGATTTTCGTTCCCATACATTATGCACAGTTATCATAAATCTAAAAATATCCGTAATTATTTAAGATCCCTATATTTTTAATTCGAGGTCCATAAATAGATTTGAAAGCCATTCAAAAATTCTAATATTCAAGCAAATTTGAGCTAAATGTATTCGTGTATAAATTTCCTAGCATATGTCCATGAAAACTAACGTCTTTTATTTTTCTTTGTAAAACTGCTTATATTATATTTGTTGCCATTAATGTGACTAACGTCACACGTCTGACCTAATCAGAACAAGCTCACAAATTTTATGGTGGCAAGGAGTAGAAGATTACGTCATTTGTTCAAACAGGTGAAGTACAGTTCAAACAGGTGAACACAATACCTTGAGTATCAAACAGGTGAAGTACGACTTTATTCAGTTTCACCACTCTACTGTTTTTCATACCTACGGAAAGTCATGTTTCATATAGAAAGGAGAGAAATAATGTTTTTATCGTGTCACTTTAGAGTATTATCCTAAATAAAACGCATTCGTCAAAACTTTTAGCTGTAAATCCATTTTTTAAAACAAACTATGTGAGTCTAAAGCTACATCCTCCGAGTGAAATACATTTTTTGGTATCTTACCGAATATGCCATGACACAAAAATTGGAGTATTCTGTCCAAGGTACACGAGATTAGTTTTCCTGAGGTTGTCCTTCGACACATTCTTGACAAGTTTTGATGGATGGTGGTCAATGAAAGTAACTTTCAAGCTTCTTTTTATCGATTTCAGATTTTCGAATTTGGATACATTTTAGTTTTTTCAGAAGAGTTGAAAGAAAATACAATTCTAGGAAGCCAATAGATAAATAAACGTAGAGTAAAAGAGATAAATAATTCCTTATTTTTACTACTTCTATTGTAGAATTTAGTAATGGGATTGAAGTAAAAGCTATAAATGACTAACTTCGAAATTTATTGAGAATTTCTAATTAAAAGCGTTGTCGCAGATATTTCTGTGAATTTAATCTGTTCGTAAAACTATTAAATTTAATGTGTAAAATGCACAGTGTTATTTTGTGAGAACTGTAGTAGGAAATTAATAACTGAAATGAAAATAATTATAATCATGTTAGTAACATAAATATTCTCTTTAAGGAACAGAAGATGCTTCTATTGGTTATTGAAGTTCTTAGAGTTTGCTTACCGTGTTGTGAAGCTTAGTTACGGCATTTAAAGTTTTTCATGCGAATTCTTCCAGGAAAGATTGATAGAAAGAGAAAAGGGACAAATCTTTACTCTTTCTTTCAAGCATTGCTGGGAAGTGACAGTATCTTAGTAGTACTATTCAAGAGTCTGTAGACTCCGGATCCGAGAGTCTGTAGACTATCCGAGAGTATGTAGAAATCCGAGAGTCTTATCCTCTAAGATGACTTTAATCGATTATCTCCCACAAAAGTGTAGCGGTCGAGTAGTAACGTCGCTGAACACTGGTAGTTCGGTCCGAGCGTTTTCGTGGTTTTCCTCGTATATAATGTGTATACGTGCCAGTTTCCCTTAGAACATCCTTTACGAAGACATCTCTCTCCTTAGGCAGATAGCCGTGGAGTTCTTTACCATAATCACATAAACCAAACCAAAACAAACTCTCACAAAAGTGCACAGTTTTGATGTAAGAACGTTATATAATATTAAATATTTATTTGAATGAGCATAAAATATACAAATTATGGAAAAAATTGAAACAGTGAATTAAAACAGGTAGAAAGTTTAAATACCTGTGTATATTGACATAACTGATTGAGACTTGTGTATCAATATTCACTTTTATTCAGCACGTATGTAGAATCAAGCCAGTAGTTGAACGTGCAGAAATCGCAATGAAGAAGCCCATGAGAGAAGAAAGACCGCCGAGAGCGATACCAAGTTCGAGTAAATTCTGTATCCCCCACCGAGGTAAGTGGTATGCTGATGGAATGGTGAGACAACTTAATAAGGAGAGCTCCTTTATCCTGAAGTCTACCAGCTACAATAAAGGATTATAGTTCATATCAGTGTCGTATTCATATGTTCTATGAGTTTCTAAATTGAAATTCATCGTAAAAACAGTAAAATTTATTGCAATTTATTTCAATATAAAATAATTTTTAATTTTCAAGTAAAAGCTTTGTTCATTAAAGTAAAAATAAATACATCAGCCAACATGCTAGACGGACTTGTTTGAAACGCCTGTGAATATCATATTGATATTACATTCTTGATAACACTGTAATAAAAATGTTCCAGTTATTTCTAATATAATGAGAAAGTAATAATGAAGAGAGAGTAATAATGTACAGAGATGTAATAATGAATAATTTTTATTCATTATTACATCTCTGCGATTAAATTTAGGTGGTGTATTAATTTACTAAAGTGAATTTTTTTTCAAAAATTAAATGATGCGCACCCTAAGTGTTTTAATTTTTTTTCGCCAAATAAGCACTGACGACTGTTCTAGTAATTCACGAAAGTTTTGTTTTGGGAAGACTTTCGATTTCATATACTTCAATTCAAACTCGAACCACAATTCAAAACAAATTTCTGTGACTATTCTGTGACTTTCTGTGACATATTTATTTTTCTTTATATGAAAAAGATAAAACTCTCTTTAGCTTAGATATTTAAGATTCATATTTAAAATCTTCAATGATGCAATTTTAGAATTTAAATTTACTTTGAATACTTTTAACTCTTAGAAGACTGTGGCCGAAAAATAGGTCGAGGTTACAATCTCAAAAAGATGTCTCAAACAGAAATATAAGAAATTCTGTCCCCCAACTTTTATTTTGTATAAATATATACATTCCAAACATAATAGTTTTTTATTCATTATTACATCTCTGCGATTAAATTTAGGTGGTGTATTAATTTACTAAAGTGAATTTTTTTTCAAAAATTAAATGATGCGCACCCTAAGTGTTTTAATTTTTTTTTTCGCCAAATAAGCACTGACGACTGTTCTAATTCACGAAAGTTTTGTTTTGGGAAGACTTTCGATTTCATATACTTCAATTCAAACTCGAACCACAATTCAAAACAAATTTCTGTGACTATTTATTTATATACACCTACTATATTACAATATTTACATGGTTGAAGATTAATTTTAAATCAAAAGAGAGGATTAAATCCCCTTTTAAATTAAAACTCTATTAAGAGAGTAAACGACCGCTCTCTCTCAGGTTTTTTTTCGACTCAGTTGCCAGTGGCAGAAGCGAAACTTTTGCTCATTTCAAGTTCGGAGTTGTAACACCAACCTTGGCGAATACCTTTATTTCGCCTCTCATTTATATTGCCTTTCATTTCTATTAATAATTATTGCCATAAATTGGCTTAATTTGTTTTTACTTTTATCCTGCAAAACGAATTAGTTTGTAGAAGTTAATAACTACAAAGAAATATAGACCGACTTGCATAAGCCTCTTCTATTTATATAGAGTATGAACCAAAATGTTTGATAAATCGCAGTTCTTGGCCAATTGCTATAAAAATGGAGTTATGGAAAATAAGATTTTGAATCGTCAAGTTTTAATCGATTACAGAAGCCGGCTAATTGTCAAAAGAATTCAACGCACCCGAATGTGATTACTGGATTCTCCCGAAAACTAATAATTCAATACATATATTTCTCTGACAAGTGAAGTATATAAACGGAATTATGTTCTTTTAGAAGTCGACAGCGACCGGTACTTAAATAAAATGCTTAACATATACTGAACTAATATTTACTAACACCACTTTAAAAATCCTTACCTTCGTGTGAAATGAATGAAGATTATTAATTTCACTTTTATTCTTTAATTTAGACTCTCAATGAAAGACAATTTTTTTTTCTTTAACTACTTATTTAATATTCATGGTCATAAATTAACTCTTAAAGTTATTTTCCTTGTCAGCCACTCACATCTATTTTTTCTCAAAACAGAATGAAAGAAATCTCAAAATGATATTGTCTGTTACTGGGAGAGAGGAAAGGCAAAACTTTCGTTCTGCGTTTATAACTTGTGATTTAAATTTTGACACAATGTGCAGTTTTGCGGACTATCTCAAAAAAGACTCTTTAATATAAAATATGTCAACCTTAATAACCAAACATAATGTTTTCAAATCTTCGCTTCAGCTAAATCTTATGATAAATAACGAATTTCGATATTGGATAGGCAGGCATGGGAAACTATAGATGCAGTGACACGATGGATATAAATGACGACAAGACCTTAATAAATGATCTTCGTCTACACTCTCTCTCTCTTAAATCGAAGGCCTTGCATTTGTAACTACCGAATCTCTGAAAATTCAGCTTAATATATCACCGTCACTGCAACTAATTTTAATATCCCCTAACTTCTCACTAGCTTTTGAGTTCTGGGGAAATGTGTAACTACACTCTAGATATGCAGTTTATGCCTGTGTCATCTGTATCCCACATGACGATCTGTAATTCCTTTATCATATGATTTTTTCTTTTAGTGTTTTAAATTTAGACATACTTTATATAACTTGATAGGCATTTTTGAAGGAACACTTAGAGCAATTTTAGGTATAAATTAATTTTTTCATTTTCTTTGTTTCAGTTAACGAAAATTTTCACGAGAATGATGTATTTTTCGTGAAGTGAGAGATCTTACATGACACCCGCAACATTTATCAATATTTGAATATTCATGAATGTTACGTGCATCATGTACAATACAGACAACACATCCTTGCCAGATTATATTTTCAAAACAATATATCTATAATCGGTGTATATATCTGAGATAACTGCATCTAGGAAATATATTAAAAAGCCTAGTCATTACCTTAGGTACCTATAATACTAAGAGTATCCATCTATAGGGCGTCAGGTAACGCTTCTATTTGTTGAATTACGAAAAATATATATTTCGTAGAATAGTCTTCTATATTCTCTTGCATCTTTTGCCTTTATGTATGCTGCAGTACCTTTCGTAAATTAACTGTTTATTTGATTGCAATTAACAGTTGCAATTTCGAAGGAATCAAAATTTTGTACTGAAATTTTTAAAATAAAGTCGCATAATGAAGCACATTTGTCTCATGATGATTGCAAATTTAAACTCCATGATTCTGTGTTTAATAAGCTCTGAGCTTTGAATTATGTGCAAGAATGTACAGAATATGAAGCTGTTAGAACACATTAATGAGATTGGCCTGAATTTTGTGTTCGCGAACTAAAACTTTCCAGGTTTTCCTTTTATCGTCAAGATAGATTTATGATTTCTGAATTCATTTTACTCTAAAAAATTAAATTTCCATTTTAGGTATTATTTTATATGCACAAAATTAACGATGTTTATTCAATTGTCATGAAAGAATGCAAACACAGTACAAAGTGCTTAATGATTTCATAATGCATTTCGCTATGTTATTGTATAAAAAGGTAATACTGAGTAAAATATTAATTTCAGACAGAATAAAAAGCAAAATTTATTTGTTCATTGAAGATTGTGAAATTTTGCAAAACGTTCCTTATCACAGACGAGTTGAGAATTTACACTAAAATTTTAACTAAGTAATTAAAGGACTAATAGGTAAATAATAAATACCTAACCCATCTATGAAATAGAAAATGCAGCTTTTTGCGCTTTTGCAGCTGAGGATGGTGGTTCGGTAAAACCATCAAAACTAGTCTTGTGAAAATTTGAAAATATAACGCTGATTTTTGTTGTTTGACTTCTGAATTAGTATTTGTTCGGCGTGTTATTGTGTCTTAAATACGCATTGTATAGTGTGTATGTGTGCGTGTATATATATATGTGTGTGTGTGTGTGCAAACATCACGTAACGTAAGAGCAAAGTACTTTCAGAATGCAGTTTATCAAGATCCCCCTCCAGGAATCAATAGATAGATGAGCCAAGTTTGTGAATCGTTTTCCCCTTCTGGAGAACAATGCAAATGGAATAAATTATCTAGGTAGACTTGAGATGTAGTCAATGCTGCAATTTATGAAACAATTCAACCCATTCATCTTTCGAAAAGATTGAGGCTATCCTCATTTTCACTCCAGTGTTTATGTATTCCGTACCGATTTGCTTCTAGAATGCTAGACTAAGATCTGGAACTTATCCTCGGATAAGGCAAAACGGCTGCACATAGAGCCACCCTATTTTTAATCTATATATTCCTCCACTTGAACAGGTGCACCTGGAAGCCTGGATTTTGAATTGAAGCTCCTAAGGTGCCCATGTCTTTTCCCAAATCTTATGACTAAGGTTTCCATCCCACTTTCTTTCCGTGTGAAAGGAAATTCCTGGGATTTTCACCTATTACTTCCTTTCTGTGCAAATAGTAATTTAACTCAAAAATATTGATTTTACTTCTTAAAGCTAAGAACAACAGGTTTCGAATTTGACGTGATATTAACTTTCTAGGATTAAATAATATTTATGTTTTTGTCTTGAATGATGCGTGACCCAAATAAATATAAGGAAGGCGAAGGGGCGCCTCCGCTCCCACCAAGTATTCTATTTTAGTAAGACCTAGATATCGGTTGAGTTTACAGTAAAAATGTTTGTCTTGTATCGCCCGACTGTTTTTATCCATTGACAAAGCAATAGCAATCATCCAACTTCCTATATATTATTGCTGAGGTATTAGTTAAAGGCTGTTATTTGTGTGCTTGAAGTCTAAAGGCGTAAATGAAGTAAAGTTACCATATCTTGACTTAGCGCGTCTTTCACGAGCTAAAATGAAAATTAAAATAAAATTGTCAGGCTTCACAAGTATGCTCAAACAAAATATAAGTTTATGGTCGTTGAATATGTTTTAAAGTCATGGTCGTTTAGCCAAATTAAGCTGCATAAAACACGCAGATGTATGAGACTCGAAGTATTAAATATGCAATTTATTAAGGCATAATTTTATAAAACGAATCATATTATTAGCACAAAAGAATAATTTATCCCACCATACTTATTTGATCCAATATACTCTAAACATGCGTACCTTACAGGGAAGAATTTGAGATCCCGACACACCAAAAAAATTGCAAAATAATATGATAGCAACGAATATTAACTTTCCTTTTGACCGAGTTAATATAAGTTAATTAATTCTATTTAAACAGTTACAAGCAGAGGAGTGGAGAGATTTATATGGCTTTTAAGAAACTTTGTTACAAATAATGTTCAAGAAACTTTGTTATAAATACTATAAGGAATTGTCTTTATGTAAAATATTGGCTCTGTCCTGTCGATCGGAAAGAATAAATGAGACGGAAAGTTTCAGTACACTTGATTGATCTTTCAAGATAACTTTACATGAGAAAAAAACTTTCTCTTACATCTAGTTTAAGACTGAAAGTTAAAATTGATTTCATCTGAAGTAGCGGACGAGGAACACTGGAAAATTAACTTTTGGGAGAACTAAGACTGGCACTTTAAATGACATAGTCTTGACATAACTTCTAGTAGCTATTCCTGGTCGAGATACATTTTATGATTTTGTGACACTATTTCAGATAAAAATCTGAACGATTTACTTAGAAAGGATGAAAAAAACACTCCTTTGTTTAGCTTGAAATTATGCGAAATGTATATTTTACACAAACAGAAAAATATAGAAAACTTAAAACTACATGACGATGAGCTATAATTAGCATCAGAGGTGTTATTAAGTCTCGAAATTCACATTTCGTTCAAAACACGTTTTTCAAATTATGGTATCGCCGTGTACTATTTTAAAAAAAATTAAATAATGAAGATCCTTATGTAGGTACGTAAATTACTCGCATAAGAGAAAACGGCAGCACATAGAGCCACCAGATTTTGAATAAACTTAGACTTCCACCCGAATAAGTGCACCTGAAAGCCTGAATTTTGAATTTCGAATTAGTTTTATACGTATTTATTTCATATGTTTTACAAATTTAATAAATTTTATTTTAGCAAACTCAGCGATTTGAAAGCGAATCGTGGCAACAGCGTTCGAAATAACATTAAAATCGATTTTTTTATCTCGAGCGCGCGAGATTTGCCATTCAGCATAATGTAAGATATTTATCTTTAATTTTTATTAACAAACTCAACTACTATTTAAAAGTAATGTGTAAAGCAAATAAAGAACTTTTATCTTCCACGTAAAAGCCAGCGTGTTGCCACTTAATAAAAACCTAAGATATTTAACATTCAAATAGAATATTGAAGATTATTGAGTAACAAGCTAAGCGATAAACGCAGTTGCATAAACTTAACAACTGTGTTTATTTCAAAGCAATAAACACAGTTGTTAAGAAAATATTTTTGTACTTTATAATATATTTAATTTAAATAATAATGTACTAATATTATGAGATATCTAATGATAATATAAAATCTTTTTATGAAATAACACTTGTTGGACTAATCATTGAAATCATTGTATATACCTTTTTAGTCCATAGGAATTTGTCTCTGAAGGACTATTGTTTTCGTTTTGCGATTTTGCGTCGATTCACTACAAACGGCGAATCATTTTTCAAACTGTTGCCACAAGTATTATCGCCCTGTGTTATATTTAAAGAAATCAAATAATGAAAAATTTGCATCAATGTTTGTATATTTCTCGCATTGTGATAAAACAACTGTACCTAGAGCCATCGAATTTTGAATGACGTAATCCTCCTACGAATATGGGCATGTGAAAGACCAAATTTGAAATTTGGAATTTGTTTTATTATCGATTTCCTATTTTGTAAAATGTTAACGAATTTTTGATTAACAAACTCAAGGATTTCAAAGCGAGCAATGGCACTGTTGTACAGAAAAATACATTTTTATCTCCAGCGCGCGGAACTGTGTATCAGAAATTCTAAAGATAGGCTCATTTTAAAACTATTTTGGGATATTGCTGTTGAACTGAATTTTATGGTTTGAGTGTGAAGATCGTCATATTTAATAAATAAATGTAACACACAAAATGTTAAGAAAAGGGCTCTTTGGAGGTAATTTAAAATCTGAAACATTTAAGATTAAAAAATTTTTTTTTTCTTTTTGTGATGATCGTTTACGTGGCTGGGCGCGCGAGCTGTTAGCTTTTAAAGAAATAATATAGTGACTTTTAAGAAAGTGTGGCAACCCTTAACACTGTACCTGGAATTCTAAAGAAACGCTGCTTTTAAATATTTCGTAATTTTCAGCCATCTGGACGGCATGCATGAATGTATTAATGTACGAATGTATGCATGTATGGATATATTAATGTATCTGTGTATTCATGTATGGATGTATTAATGTATGTGTGTGCATACACACATACATACATACATATCTACAAAATACATACGTATGTGTATGTATGTCTGTGTATATAGATACGTGCATTTCTGAATCGGATCCCGATAACAGAAAAGTACCACGTATTTTGAGATTTAGCAGTTGAATTTTATGTAGCATAAGCGAGAAGAACTTGATATTTAATAAATAAACTTAAAACATGTAGAAAAATAAAAAGACATAAAACGTTCCGTAAGTCATCTTACTAAGAAAACTCATCTGGTATGATGAACTGAGACAAAATGAACAAAAATAGGAAAACGTTTAACACTGTATCGGAAAATCTAGAAATATATTATTTTTAAAAATTTTGGGATTTTATGAATTTCATGTGGCATAAGTGCGAAGAAGGCGATGTTTAACAATAAAGCTGAAAAGACACACACACACACACACACACACACACACACACAAAAAAAAAAAAAAAAAAAAAAAAAAAAAAGCTGGAGTGTTTAGTTTAAGAACATACTGGTAGACTGTGTGCCCAGTGAGAGCATAAAAAACGTTAATAAACTGTCTGGCGCGACATTAAAATCTAAATCCCTTCAGATTTTCTTTTACCTTAAACTTTATTAATACTTTGGTAATATTAAGGAAAAGGTGAAATAATTTATTTCTACGAATTTGTATAAAATAAAAAATAATTTTATCCAAATTTTATTGTCCATTTCAAAAGATATCATTATGTGTCAAGGGAGAACTTTATTATGTGAGAAATAACGAATTTGAAACTTTCGCTCCATTTTCTTGTTTATTAAAGTTTAGTTGAGAGAGTAGAACTTAAAAGTCTGTACTTCTCTCCAGAAAAATATCTTTCCATCTCAATACCATGTAGATATTCGAAAGAAAAAAGAAAGAATAAAATAACTTTTTAATTTTATTTTTTAAATGCGGGATTCAACTTGCTGTTTTTCTCGTTAAGCATACTTTCACTTTATGTGTGTTATATTCATTTGCTTGCATTCAGTATTCTGTATAATCTTAACTTTCAGAAATTGAGAATCAAATGCAAAATTATATATCTGAACAAAATTAAGATATGGTTGTGCACACAGAGGAAGCATCATAATATTGCATGATAAATATGTGAATAGTAGACACCCGATTAACCGGATTATTGCGGACGACGCCAACGGTTAACCCCAAATCACAGTTAATCTAACAGCGGTTGAAAAAGAAATGAAACAGAAATGGGAGATATTATAATTAACTGAATTATACGATTAACAATTTACCCGTATTTTTAAGCAATTTAATTTGGAAAATAAATCTCTTGTTTAGATGAATTGAACCAGCATTTAAGACGAGAAAAAAAACAGTTGAAAACAGGAAAAAATAAGGTTTTGTCTATATTATTCTTGCACTTTGGTAGAGTCGGCGGAAAAAAAAGTTAATGGCTGTACACTAAGTCGTACTTTTAAGATCCTCTTACTTTTAGCGGATGATTTAACATTTTTATATATATAGCAACAAATTACGCACTTGTTGTGCATAAAAACAATTTCTGAACACGCATAACCTTGTTACTTTAACCATTGTTATTATTGTTATCCTACGCATTTGTTTTAGTTCTTACCGCAGAAATTTTACTTTAATCTAATGATGTATACTAGAAATATTTCCATTATTACGCAATAAACGAATTTAATTTTTGTTTTCAGGCACTCGTTTGGCCTGGTTTCGAACTCGGAAAACACAGGGATGTTTATTAGGGTATATCGCCTGTGTGACTAGGAGGCACTTAACCGAAAGTTCTATTATGCGATTTGGTGGTGGGAGTGAGGAAGGGAAGAGGGGTGGGAAATCTTCGGGTCCGTATTCCATCAAAATAGAGCCGGAGTTGACAGTTGGAGAAGATGAATTATATCTGTACAATCAGTAGTAAAATTCTGATGTTTCGCCCATATCTTTCTGCCTGCTGTATGAAGGAGAAATACTAGAAAAAAATGATTATCGGTGATACCTATTTTCTCTTTGCATTCTTTCTTTAGCCTTTCTAGGCTCTTGATTTTAGTGAAAAAAAAAAGGAACTGAGGTAAACGCATGATGTATGCGTTTATTAATATAAATATGAGTAGTGAATAATAGCCATAAACTAAAACTTAGGTGGAAAAACTTTTACTTAATTTTTCGAAATAGTATAACGGAATGATGTTTGTAAATACGAGAAAGAACTTCTTATACTTTGGAAAAACAATAATAATTCTATAAGGTCTTTCTTTTTAATGAACATGTTTTGCTTATGCTAAAATCTGTCCTACACTCCCTCCTACTATTTCGTTTTTTTTTTTACATGGAATATATCAATAAAAGAAGTTTTAAATAGGCTTTGGAGCAAGTATATGAATTGAGAAAATCGTCAGTGACCCTACACCATATCTCTTGGCAGTACTCAGTGCGAGCAGTTATTCTCTGAGATGGTCAGTCTGTAAGCAGACAAGAAATTATCAAAATAGTATAAAATAATTAAGCAATGTGATGAACAATTTAAAGAGTGTTGTATCACAAAGGACAAATCGAGCTTATTTGCTTCATCAAATTATGTTAAGAAAGTACAGAATGAATATCTCGGTTGATCACGTACATTTTTGTACTAAAAATGTTTTGTTTTCATACTAAATTTAGAAATACAATTCCTTGATTTAATTAGGATATAAAATAATTTAGTAAGTTGACATTTAACCCAAGTTAGAGAGCGATTATCTTAAAAAATAATATTACAACTATCAATACCAGAGTTTATTTGTCTTTTCCAAAATACCGGACACTTTCATCCTCATCTACAGGACATGGTACCATAAAATGGTTTGCAGTTTCATTGTAATGAATTTCATTATAATGAAACCTATAAAAATATTTCTTTTTGCATATCCTGATCCAACAGTTATCATCCAATGTAGCTAACTGTCATTAATATTTCATAAATAATTGGGAAAGCGAAGGGAAATTATAAATTAATCACCTCTCATATCTAGAAGGCTGAATTTTAATGATCCCTTTTCAATTAAAGGTATCGTAAACCTGCCTATCTGAAAATCAACCTCATACGGAAATATTAAACAGCCAATTAATTTTTAAATTTAATTTCATGCGCACAGTAGAGATCCTAGAGAATTTTGTTAAATAACGATGTTTTCTTCAAAAGGTTATTTATGATTAGAGAAGTTTCAGCATTTTTTCAAAAGCGTATTTTATCTGTTTGGGTTTTGTAAAATAATTCAAAGTAATTAAAATCTCGCTGCCTCAGTTTCAATTTGAAAAGACGACTTTTATACTGAATAAAATTCTGTTCTGACCATTAATACAGGAAATGAGAGGCATAGGATTTATTTTCGTCATTTTTTCTTATTTCTTCAGATATAAATAATAAAATCAGTTCATCACTTTTATACCTTGTTCGGACTTGCTTACTCAGTATCAGCTGCTGTTAAAAATTAGGCTCAAGAATATTACTAAACTCTCAATTAAAAGCAGGTACTGTCAATATTAGTCTGAATATTAAAAAAAGATTAAACAAACGCTTGCTTTAGCTGCATGAGTATTGTGTCGAAATTGAAGAGGATTTAATTCTGCAAAAGCGTTTCACACATATTTAGCTCTCATGGTTTACAAGTTTATTATTACCAATTGATAGCCAAATATTACCAAAAGATAACATTTACACTTTCTATGAATTAAGACAAATGCTGATGAAATGTAATACTATTATAATGAAATGGTGATGAAAGCAATAGTTAAAAAAAGACATCAGAATATTTTCAGACAAAACACACATACAATATATTTCTATACTCACTTTTACTAAAATATAACAACTGCATTCCATGTTTCAAATGTGTTATACTACCAATGGGCTGGCTATCTTCCAAAGTACTTTGTGGAACAATGCTGATGTTAAAGACAATGATTCCCCAAAACACAGATCATTACTTGCTGCAACGAAATTAAAGAAGCTGGGAATATGCTAGATAAATAGATACAGCGAAAATCTAAACTATTGTTGGTCGGTTATTATCTTTAGTTGAGTTTTACTTATGTTTATGCATAGTGTATTCGTTCTTTAAGCAAAACGGAAGAAAGAAAAACTTTCTTTATAAGAGCAGAATTTTCGCAGAAAATTTGAAAGGTTGATAAGAAAAGTACTGAAAAGAGGGAATGTATGCCAAGAATTGTAGCGTTTGTGGAAAGCATAACCAAAGCTGTATGGAAATAATTTAATCCGATAATTTATTAATGTGAGCTTTATAACTAAATATAAGCTTATATTTACCGTGCACGAATTTTAGATACTTGAAATTTGAAAACAATTTAAGTAAGTATTATTTCAATTTTTCAATATTTGGCTTTATACTTTTATAACTAAGTTAGCTTGTAATTCTGAAAATTGGTATATTATGTTGATATGAAAAGATTCTTGAAACAAAGAATATTAAGGTGCTGAATATGAATGAGTCACTTTTATCCTAACAGGAAAGTTCATAGGCACTGCGAATTACCCACGTTTTATTTTATAAACTGTTTTATATGGGAGGAGTAATAGTTCAAAAATTCTTCCCATTGTAAACATTAAGCCAATAGTTAATATTTCTAATGTTAGTTTATCAGAAGAACAAGAGAGAATTCTAAAATATAATTTTAACTTCTCACAAGCCTCTAAACCCGCGATCCAAAGATTTTGGCTCCTATCCAAAAAGCTTTGAAGTTCAGTAAAGTTTCAGATTTACAGAAAAAAATTATTAGGCATCTTATTGCTCATAAAGTGAAGTTCAATAATAAACCCTTGAAACCAAATCTAACCACGAGAGAAAGAGCTACAATGCGCGAAATTCATTCTAACCCGGATGTTATCATTTCAAAGGCCGACAAAGGTGGCCAGATATTGGTCATGGATAAGAACACTTAGATCGATGGTGTCACTAAACTCTTAAACGAAGGACCATATAATCCGATCCCTAAAGATCCTTCACCTTCGGACCTGTCAAAAATAAACACTGCGATCACTTCTTCACAATTTTTTTAAAGCAACTTAAAACATTCGCTTATCCCATCTGTTGCGAATTGTGCCAGATTATATGCTCTTCCCAAAATTCATAAAAGTGGCATTCCTTTCCGCCCTATTCTATCAAATTTATGTACTGCCTCGTATCCGTTAGCTAAATATTTAGTTTCTAGATATTCAAATCTATTAGACAATAACATTTACACCATAAAAAATTCCATAGAGTTTGTGAAAAAGGTTAAAAACATTTCTTCTAGAAATTTATTCATGGTTTCTTTTGTTGTAAAATCATTATTCACCAATGTTCCAGTGCAGGGTGCATTAAGATGTCTAGAAACCAGATTTCGCGAATTTCATTTCTCTTGCATTGAAATTGATGAGCTAATTTCTCTCACTCTGTTTGAAATAAACGCATTTTGTTTTTCAAAATAAATATTACAAGCAAACTGAGGGATTAGCCATGGGAAGCCCCCTCTCCCATCCTGGCTGATATCTACATGCATTATTTATGAATAAAAATTGTTTGCTACTTTAAGCTTCCCGGTATCGTTCCGCTATGTAGACGATACTTTTACCCTGTTTGGAAGTAATAAAGATGATTTAAATAAAGTTCTTTCAACAATGAATTCCATTGCTATTCAGTTCAGCAATTCCATTCCTGCTATTCAGTTCACTTTTGACTTTGAGATTTGCAATTCTCTTCCGTTTCTCGACATTCTGGTCACACGTAACACATCCGACTTCAGTACTACGGTTTACAGTAAACCTTCATCGGTTTACCTTCCACCACACTTCAAATCTTGTCATCCGACTAAACAAAAGTTAGCTTCATTTTATCGCTATGCTTTCCGTGCTCTTCAAGTTTGCTCCTCCAAACTATCCCTTGATGAAGAACTAAATTATTTAAAAGCAATAGCTATTGACAGGGGCTTTTTCACCCAGCATTATTAATCAAGCAGTTAAAAAGTTCTCATCTCAACACACCAAAAGGCACACTCTTGTTTTAGGAGATTATAAAAATTCTGTTGTCATTCCTTTTTTTCCATCAATTAGCTATAAAGTTGCACGTATTTTGCAGAAATTTAACTTTCGAGTAGTTTATTCTCCCATCAATAAATTCCGAGTTCCATACACAAGGACCCCATTCCGGATATGAGTTCCTGGGGTATTTATAAAATTCCTTGCCAGTGCGGCTTAATTTACATTGGTCAAACTAAGAGAGCCTTAAAATTTCGCGTTAAGGAACATGAGGCATATGTTAGAAAAAAGGAATTACAGAAGTATTTTGTTGCTTAATATTGTTGGTCCGAAAATCACACTTTCAATTTTTCTGCTGCCAAAATTATTCAAAAAACATCTTCCATTGGTGAACTGGATTTTCTAGACGCATTTCACATTCAAAAAAAATCTTTCTGTTCTAGTTAACGATCCCTAATTCCAATCCATCTTTGCCTTCAGCCTTTAAAGAATTATGTTTTAGTTCAGATTTCATCAACAGATGGCGCTAGTGGCTTATCTCCTGTCCAGGCGTTCTTATCTTATCATCTCGTTCATTTGCGCTATTGCATCTGAGGATGATGGTTCGGTAAAACCATCGAAACTAGTCCTGTAAAAATTTGAAAATATAACACTGATTTTTGTTGTTTGACATCTAAATTAACTAATATTATTTTGGTATTTCTGTCACTTCTGGAAATGAAAGTTTATAAACTGAACAAATTAATTAATTAATTTTTTTTATAATTAATGCCAGGCTGATGGTTGGAATGCATCCTATTTTATGGTTTTACGCTAAATAGCTTTGTCAGGTTTTTAAAGAAGGTAAACTAAAACCTGTGTACACTTATCGAATTAAGCTACAATCAAATTACTGTACTGTACTTTAAATTGTTGCGGAATTAAAGAAAGTATATAAAAGGATTGAAGAAATTTTTGACTGTTTTTCTTAATTTACTGAAGCTTTATTCGAATGGTCGTAATCGAACATTCCTTCCTTTCATCAAAATTTAATGCTTGAATACAAGTTCCTCACTTAACATTTCCAACAAAATCTGAAAACAGCCATTGCTATTTAAAGTTAGCTATTTTAAAAAAGAATTGAAAACTTTGCCACGTCTTTTGAAATTCGGATAGGTTCTAAGATATTAGGGAATTCAAAACTCCCTTCTTCAGGTACTACACGCTTAAGAGCACTATATAGTATATTTTTATGCTCATGTCTTTCCATATAGATATAGTGACTTGTTTGGAATACAGTGTTGCATATTAGATTTTGCTCATCTTAAATTTGTTGATATTACGATTGATTAACTTATCTATGTTACATTATTAACGTTTAAAATGTTAAATTGGAAATTATAGACTAAAACTGAAACCTGAAAATAATTCCGAATTTTATCACAACTGAGAGTATTGTTATGAATGTTTGTTGTTATTTTGGCTAATGTCTAATATTATTGAAATACCTAATATACCTTCTTGATATACAGATTTGAACTAGGTCGAATATACTTGGCCAGAAATGAAATATAAAGTTCGAAAATGCAACATTTGTTGAGCATTTTGTGCTAATTAACCAATTAACGTGATTTAAACATTTACTAAACTTTTCTTTTCTTTAGCTCTCACTAGGAAGCCAATTAAATCTCACTAGCAAGTCGAGGGTTGCGAAAATGTTTGGATATATAGAGTTCTTGGCAGCGACGCCTCCAGTTTATATTCGATCGTCAAGCTCTGAAAGTAAATATTCCGGTTTTAGCTCTTCGAATAACCGAAGTTAAAACGCGTCATTTAAATATTACGCCAGCTTAAGTAAGCCACTTTGCGTATTCTTTCACTACGATTTTTCTAGTTTCAAATTTTTACTTTGTTACTTTACCACTTGCAGTTGGCAAACTTTTGCAAGCACAAGTGATGTCTTGTGCTCATTTCTAAGAGCTAAAAAAGCTTAATTAAACGTGTTTTGTCATAATATTTCAGACAGAGCGATATCACTTGTCAGTCAAAGAGAGTCAGAACAGAGTTGCTTTGCACGACCATTGAACAGGCTGTAATGCCAATTTCAACACTTAATTGATGTCAATAGAGCACACAAATTGAGCATATTCTGTAATTGTAAATTGTTTAATGATTCTGGCAGATTTTTTGTCCTTTTACCACAATTTCCCCTGGTGGTCAAAATTTGAACTACTATTTTATTGTAGAAGTCGTTTCCCCGTGGTCCACATAACATATATACCTAATTTCATCAAAGTTCAATAAGTAGAACAGGTTCTAGAGGGGTCTGAAAGGGTCACTTTAATTATACCCATCCTGTACATAGCCATGCATTACTAAAATATTTATCTGCTCTTTGAACTGAATCAAAGTCATTTGTAGTTCATTAAAAAATTATCTGCAGGGACTTCTGTGAGATTTCTAAAATATTGATAGAATTCTAATATATTTCCATCCTAGAAGCATTTTTAAATATTCGAAAATTACAATTTGAATATTTAGAAGAAACGTTTCACTCTGTATTTTTAATTTTCAAAATATTTGCGTAAAATAACCGAAGAAGGGCATGCTTAATGAATTCGGAAATATTTATTTCAAACAGATCAAAGAAAATCGATATAGGCGTCAGTACTAAGGTTTAATGCTTCCATGTAATGCCCTCACATTCATTTTAGAATAAATATCAACATGTGAAAAGCAAAAAGTATTGGGGTAACAAGCTGTCGAATTCTTTAATTCATAACATTGTATCCCAGAATCTTTACATGCCTTCAAAAAGTAATAGAGTTTACTACTTGCCTTTGAGTTCATGAAGATGAATAAGGCAACAGCTTTGTGAAAAACGCTAAAAATAAATATTATATCAGATACAGAATTCCTTTCAGGAAACTTTAACACTTATCATTTTATTTTTAGGGCTTTTATAGTAAAAAATTTTTTCAAGGATGATTTAATTTTCGAGTGCCTAGTAAGGGCCATCAAAATTTTAACAGAATGCAATATATCACATAAATCTACCAACATCTACTAAAAGCGTCCATTGAATATAAAACCCAGAATGTTTGTGTTATCGGAAAATTCTTTTTGGTAATCCGAAGAATACAAGGTTTAATTTTAATTATTCTTTTTAAAGAAAATAAAAATAAAAAGTGAATGCACTGAGGAAGGAGGAAAATTAATACAAATGTTTTTCATAGTCTATTCTTCTGCTCTGAAAAATATTTAAAGTTAGTTCATGTTTCCAGTATCTAATATTTTCCAAATTTTCGCTATGTTTTGAGTTGTTTTGAAAGCTAGAATATTTAAGCAATATTAATTAATATGAAAAAAAGCTAATTAAGAATGGCAAAACCAAAATTATTTAGAAGAAAAATTTAGATAGCTGTACGAAGCTGGATGATTTATGTCATATGAAATCAATTAAAGTATCTTTTAAGGTTATAGATGTTGTGTTTCTCGATGCTGTAGACATGAACAATGTGCAATGCGCTCCCTGGCATTCGAAGCCTGGACTTCTCGACGAAGCGGGGAATATGCTCCCAATTACCCCACGAAGACCTGTAGAAAGGAGGCAGAAAATACCTTATATATACCCTCATTTAAAGAGCGACTGGAGATTAGGGGACCCAATCACCAAATCCTGGTAGTGGTGAATTATCGTCTACCATTTTTTAGTTCAGGCGCCACTATAAGGTCTTATTCTTTTGCTATCATGAAATGCAGTCAACGTTGAAGACTGTTTGGTGATTGATCACCAAGTCCTTTAAAGTACTTCAAAGTCAGGAGAAGCATGTAAAGTACCCTTTATTAGCTCAAGTAAACTTAACAATTGACACCAACTCGAGTTTACAAAAGCCAACTCTTTGGGTTAACTTTTGGTAACAAAAACTTAAAAATTAATGAAGTTAAGTATAGGCTTCACAGTTAACCATCATGCAAGTACCTCTAACTCTAAAGTCAGCGTAAACAAGTATAATATCAAGAATAACTGAATGCCACAGAAGTCTAACCGCTAGAGAACCAAAGTTAGCAGCGTGGCCTTCAAGTAGGCAGAACACGCCCTAATTTCACCTCCCAAAACCTTCCCTGTAATACTTCCTTACTTCTACCTAATTTTAATATCGCGCGTGCTGGAAATTTGCATTCTGGCAGAAAAGGAAATGAGAATTGAAGGTACTTAAGCACAACGGGTTAGAAAATTAAAGGGTTGTCTACAAGGTACTAGACGCCGTCCGAAATAATGTCAGCCAGGATTGTTAGACGCAACAAAGTTTTGATGACTACTCGTCGGATGATGTGTATTCTGCTAGACAGTCAGATTATGTTATGCTTGGGTTGTTGGTGATTGCGAGTTACATTATTTGCGAAGACAACAACGCGTATAACACAGCACAATGTGCATAATAAGAACATATTACGCATAAAAGAAAACTCGTGAACTATATATACACATAAAGGTACTTTCACTGAGCTACCAAAACAAGACAAAACAAACAAGTATGTGATATTATTATGCGTATCAGAACACACAAATGACAAGTGTGAAATGCTTATGACAAAAACGGGATATAACTGGAGAGTCTGCAAATTTAGAAATTATGGTATATGCGTACAGGAGGTACTCAGTGCAAAACCCTTCATAGCAGTTCGCTGAAGCATATAGGTACGAGTATATATTAAACAAATCAAGGGAAGATAAAACGCATATCAATAATATATGATTACATGTTAATAAAATAAAATTAAGAAAGTACAAATGTTTATAAATTCAATGTAGTAGCAAGTTGGTACAATTAAAATGCACATTTATTCTTCTCAGAAATGTGGTTGGCCAAATTAAAATTACACCACAATACATCTGACATAGTTTCCAAAGCAACTGCATGCTTTTTTAAATGAAAACAGAAATATATGTTTGTTAAGTTCTTTACTTTTCAAATAGGAAATCTGTAGTTTATTTAAATAAAAGTTTCATCTATGGGGGAAAAAAGGGGAAGACGGTTCAGTATCTCCCCTTCTACTCAGCAGATTGGCAAAATTCAAATTGCATTTTTCATGTCTCGAAAGCGTGACTTAGGATGTATATTAGACTTACATATACCATTATTCTAACATAGGGTATTTTGACATAAAATCGGACTTTTCCTGAAATGACATGCCAATGTTTTTCCATATTTTGATTCTACGTTTCAAATTATGCCTAAGTATTAAATTTTACAAAATTTGGTGTAAAATTTACGGAGAAAATTAAAAAAAAATATCTTGGCGGAACGTTTTCAACTTTTGCGCCAAGAATAATTTACTTGGCGAATTTATAGTAACATAATTTTGCTTTCCTGTTGTGCATTGAAGACGAGCGGAAAAAAAAGTCATCTTTCATACTTTCAGATAATTTTAACAAAGTGCGTAAACCGCATTTTGCGTTATTATCGCTCAAAAAAAGAAACCAAATTTCAAAACGCACCAATATGTAATTTCATGTGTAGCTTAGAAAATTTTGAATAAAAAATTCTAATTTTTTTGCAAGTGTGCCAAGAAATGCATCTAACTTAGGAGGATGTTAAAAATTTGATAGGTTATAATACAAAAATGTTTTCGAAAAATTTATAAAAACTGTTTAAAAATACAAATTTTAAAAATAAATCATAAAAAATGTGCGAATTATATTTGAGTAAGCCTAAATTTCGGATTCTGGAAGAAGGAATGAAGTAAGTTTAATAAAAAAGAGAGCTTAATAAATATATAACCTTAAGCCGTATAGAATAAATAATATGTGTGCAGGAACTATAAGAGGTCGATAAAGCTAAATGGATAAATTACTGTCGATGATTCCTGATGATGGCTACTGATAGAAATTTGAACTCACTGCTATACTTCATGATAGACAAAGCTGGGTTTTCTTTATGAGGCCAGGTAATTTTCCGTGATCGCAGACTTTGGTCGGCTGTTAAAAACTTGACTGCCAAAACTCTAATCCAAGACGGAAAAAATGACATTTATTTGGTGCACAGTGTCAAGAACAAGAATAGTGAGAACAATTACCTTGAAATTAAACATTCTCAGTCTAAAAACGTCGTCGTTGAAAATATCGGGGTAAAAAAATAAAGTACTTACAAATCATCGCGTGACGATAACATCGCACACATACGTTTTCAGGTTTTCAAAGTTGTAAATGTATGTTCGCATAATGATTTGGGAGCGCAAGAAGGAAAGAGGGATTATTTTAATTCTATATTTCATATTTTTGAATGATCTAATAAATTTTTTCTGAAAAAATAAGAAAGAAACTTAAATTTGAAAATGAGTAGAAAATTAATGCAACATATAGAACTTAAATTTTTAATTTACATAGTTAATTAACATCGATCATTAATAAATTAATTCACATAGATCATTAATAAATTAACCTTTTTTATAAAGTTTTACTGATATTTTTTTAATGAAGAATACAGTCCGAAAATGCTTAGAAAAAGGAAGATAAATAACTGCATGAGGTTACCTCTATAAAAATTGCTTAGTTAATTAAAAAAATTATTTTCTTTCACATTTGTCAATCTGATGTTGTTTTAGAGAAAATTATATTTTGTTTTGTTTCCGTTTATTCTTAAAGTGTCGTTAACATTTTCATGTACAGCGTGCAATCAATTTTTCGGATGGTGAGTTGTTAGTTATGACGAAAGTAAGTTCCATAATATGTTAGTATGGGATTTGAGAAACACATGTGTGCGATGTTATCATCATGAGATGATTTGTAGGTACTTTATTTTTTATCATGATATTTTTAAACTGCAAAGTTTTTTAACAGCTTTATTTTCGACCGCTATATATTGTACCAAGATGTTTTAGCACTGCGATGTTTTCTCTTTGCTGTTTTTTCTCCCACAATGTTTTGTACCGCGACGTTTTCGCCTTGCGTTGTTTTCTCCGAGACGTTTTCGTCCGCTATGTTTCCGCTAAGTTTCGGCTGTAACCAAATCTTTGGACAATTTTCCAACGTACTGACACTGGAAGAAAAATGTATTAGTTCTCAAACGGAGCAAATTGCTATATCTCATGCGTCTCATTGGCATCGGTTCATGGACCTTTTTATAGAACAGCGAATCGTGAAATACCACGTTCTTCGGACTTGTCCAGATGTAGTTTATCTATGAAAACATTTAAAGCATAAAGTGTATGCTAACAATCCACATATCCAGTATGAACTCAAAGGAAGCATCACGAATTTGCAGAATAACTATTGAAGAGCTGCAATCAACAACAGACAGCATGTTACAATATACGTAGATGAGATCACATTTGAAAAAGAAGCATTTTCATCATATGGCTGAAACTTGTTTGGGGAATAAAACCAACACACTTGCTCATTCATCCTGTCATATTATAGCTGGAGGTAGGCTATATTTCCATGGCCTACATTGTATATGTGATTATTAAGCACTGAAAAAATGAAGAGACTTTTGTATTTGCAAAAAATCAAAATTATATTTGGAATGTTGTATTTAGAGACTTCTCAATTTAGTAAAGGTGGAATATTAATATTAAAGAGAAATTCAATCTAAATAAGAGTATAAAAACTTAATAATAATTTGTTTATTATTGTTTATTACGGTTATAATAAGCTTAATATATAAACAGTACTATTATAGACTTAAATTATGTATACTTGATTTGTGATACGTTTATCAATTGAGTAATGGTCCAATTATTATCCATTTCTAGCGCATTACTAGAACTTGAGAAGATTAATCGTACATATATATATTAAAATGCAAATGAATTACAAGCGTATTAGAAACAAATAATGCAAGTCATACTGCTTGTTTGCACACTTCTATGCCAAAGTTTCCAAGAACCATTGTGGAGTCATTAGGTTATTTTGAAGCAGGAGACATGAAAATACCCTCCCTCTCGCAATACTCTCCCTCATGAAAAATGAGCAGGCTCGAATCTATTGGTCGAGTATGTTTCCAGCAAGGCATGCAGAAAGGAGGAGAAAATACTATATATACTGCACCTTTTAAAGGGCGACTGGGGATTAGGGGACCCAGTTGACAAATCCAGTTGATGGTGACGAATTATCGTGCACCACATTTTAGCTTGGGTGCCACTTGTGGAGTCATTAAAGTACTTTGAAGCAGGAGATAGAAAAAATGAGCAGTGCCCTGGCAAGAACTCGAACCTTTGACCTCTCGAATATGTTTCGAGGTCTGCTTCCAGTAATACGACGAAGGCGTGTGGAAAGAAGGGAGAAAATACCTTATAGCGTAAATAATAATATTTGCACTCAAATAACTTATTCTCAACGAAACATTTATTTCTTGAAACTAACGAGAATTTTGCAGTCTAGACATTATCTGTCCTGAGTAGACTTTCACCCTTCATTTATTTCTGAAATCAGATCGATTAAGCTATAAATTTCAACCACCGTGTCATTTCGTCATCTATTTGGCTAAATGAATTCTATTCTGATTAACAGGGCACTTTAGATTCATCTGAGCTCGATACATAAAGGCTTTAGATGATTAATCTGCGTTTAGGTTTACATTATATGAGTAATAAATAGCTTGCAGCTATGAATTTATGCATCGAAACAAGCTCCAAGTAACAGTGCATAATATTTTGCTATCCTAAGGAATAATCTTAAATGCACAACTGCTGAGGATTTAAAATGGAACGCACTAATTAGCGTTTACTTGTATTTTGTGATTACATACTTTCCATAACCTCAGTTTTGACATAAAACGTCAAAACAGAAAATTTCACTGTAAATGTGAGGCCTACATCGAAAATTAGATCAACATGTGGATTGTAGAAATAATTTCTAAAAAGTGTTAACGGAAATGCGTATGAGAATTTTCTGAACGGAAATGCGTATGAATATTTATCTACCCATTTTATGATAAAATGAAAGCAACGACTTTCCGGAGTTTATTTTCCAGTTTGCAGTACGTCAAATCTGTTGGCTAAATCAGGATTTAGAGAGCATGCACATGCTTAGATTCGGATATCGGTTTCACTGCAATTTGTGCATTCAAATGAAATTAAAATAATTGAACAATTAAAATACTTACAAGTTTGCTCAGACTTTGGGAAGTGTTAAACAAGATGTTAATTTCTTGTAACTATTAAAAAAATATGTGCCATGAAGAAATTAAGGAATTCATAAAATTGATATTTAACTTTATTTTGATTGAGATTTAACTATCGAGAGATCCCTTTATTTTGCATCAACGAAAAATTAGAAATAAAACACCACTCAAATTCTAATAATCTATACAAACTATTAGCTGGTATTCTACACACGTAATTATAATAATCTTCAGCTAAAAATTTAAATAGCATGCCTTTCAAGAAATGGTTTTCAATCAATGCTCTTCTTTAGAAATATAAGTTGTGGTGAATTATTAATGTCGATTCTCTTCAAACGACATTAAAATTAGAATTCGATTGATACATTTTGATACTATACAGTCCACCAGTGGAGAAGCTATACAAACTGATGGTTTTCCTTCAATTTATATTCCTGACAGTGGAAAGTCCTGGAAATTTCGTGAATTTCTTTGTATGTATTACCAACAAAGTATGAAATCTGACATTCTATGAAATACATAGGCATTTTATGGGATGCCGAAAACTGGACGGCAATCTGTGAAACGATTAAACCTTTCACTAACTGCCTAGGCGTTCTATAGAATGCCAAATGACAAACCGGGGCAAAATACGAAATACATCTTCAGTTCGTTTCGGATAACCAAAACTACATACCAGAAGTTAAAAAAAGGATGTAAAAGAAGCCTGGCTGTTGAATGGCTATGATGTGATGCTTGTGGAAAACAAAAGTAAACTCATTTATCTTGTTACACACGATTTGAGTACTTTAGAGTATTGGGTCACAGGCACTAAGTTATTTCACAAAGTTCATGAAACTTATTTGGCTATTGGACACGGAGGACAGGACGGAATCTTGAAAGAATTTTCAACCAAATACAAAAAAGTTACAGCCCTCTAGGGCCAAGTGATAAAGACGCTGAAAACTGGTAGTTCGGTCTGAGTTTCGAACCTGGTAAATGGGCTGGCTGCATGGGCGTTTTCGTGGTTTTTCTTGCGTTTATGGTGAATATGAGTCAGTTTCCCTTAGAAAGTCTCCACGACAGCATCCATCCCCCTAAGCAGATAGCCTTCGAGTGTTTTGCCATAATTAAATAAACCAAATGGAAACCTTAAACGTAATGATACTCAGCTGTAAAGTGCATTATTGTGAAACCTATGATTTTTTTCTGAATTTAATTCACGTTATCAGGTAGATCTTATTGATTTCCACATTTTAATAAGAGTGTTTTATAGGCAGCCTTACATTAAATTTTCAAATTAAAATTTGTATTTTTGAGGAAGAAGCGTCTTTTAAATACAGTCAAAAGTCGTTAATTCGGACACCCATAATCCGGAATGATCTATAATCCGCCCCTCAAAGCTAAAAACTTTGTGCCCATGCGCCGCGTTGACACATGCGCACAGGCGTTTTACGCGTGCGCGTAAGACCTTTACGACTGCGCATATACGTGTGCGCAAGCGCAGAATACGTTTTCGCCTGCGCGTTTAATGTATAAAGGACGGTATAAGCTAAAATTATTTAATTATCTATTTCAGTTGATGTTGATGATTGCGTTGTTCCTTTATCTTCGAATTGGATCAGGCTTATTATTTTTTGAAGACTGTAAGAGCAATTTTATAAAAGTAAACTTGAACTTTTGATTATGTCAAATAGAATTTCCGATGCTGGAGCTCCAAAGGATCTACAAAACGAAAGTATGTTTCGATGTCCATCAAACTGCTGCAAAAAATGGATAAAGACATGAAGAAGGTGACAGAGAGGTTAGTGAAAACGAAAAAAATTCATATTGACAAGTTAGTCGGTATTCTCGGCACAGCAATTACGGGACTTGAACAGCGGAACTTTGTAACTGAACAAGAAATTATGTCTGTTTATAGAATTAAAGAGAAAGTATTATCACATAAAACGAAGCAACTTAAACAACTTACATTGAAAGAAATGTTTAATAAAGTAAACAAATAAACATTAAGCTTTTTTTTTTTTTGTAAATTTTGATACCCTTTAGAACATAAATGTTCTTTATTTCATAAATTACGGTTTCATATTTTTAATTTTAGAATTTCTGCATGCCATCTTACGAGATTTAAACTGATGATCTATAATCCGGAATCGCCGAAGTCCCGACGAGTCCGGATTAATGACTTTTGACTGTAATAGCATTATCATGAACTTGTCATGTTTCCCTAAGAGAATGTTGTCGTTCTATAGAATGTCTAGGTCTAGCTTTTATATGCGATGTCTAGGTCTAGGTATTATATACAATGTCTAGGTAAGGTATATAATAATTCTCACATTAAACGCCAGGTATTCTATAAATGCATAGGTATTCTATAGAATGCCGGCGTTTCATACATTACCAATAACATATACTATACAAACACAGCTCATATTCCCTTAGAAAGAGCGAAAGCAACGCTATTTATAGCCAAAAATCCCCGATATACTTGTAGATGAGCTAATGATTTACAGCAAATATTTTTTAATTAAACCTGAATTGCATGAATAGATTACCATAATACCTAAATTCAATGTGCAGAATATTCGCCATGTAATATACATTTGAACTGATTTTAAAATGCAGAAAATTCTTCAGTTAGCAATTACTTATTATCATGAAGAGTAATACTTATCGTAGTTTATACTTTATTTAATTCTTCCCAAAATAGACAAGTATATGAACTCAGAAGCAAATATTAGATATGAGAAATCAAAATTATATTTGGAATGTTGTATTTAGAGACTTCTCAATTTAGTAAAGGTGGAATATTAATATTAAAGAGAAATTCAATCTAAATAAGAGTATAAAAACTTAATAATAATTTGTTTATTATTGTTTATTACGGTTATAATAAGCTTAATATATAAACAGTACTATTATAGACTTAAATTATGTATACTTGATTTGTGATACGTTTATCAATTGAGTAATGGTCCAATTATTATCCATTTCTAGCGCATTACTAGAACTTGAGAAGATTAATCGTACATATATATATTAAAATGCAAATGAATTACAAGCGTATTAGAAACAAATAATGCAAGTCATACTGCTTGTTTGCACACTTCTATGCCAAAGTTTCCAAGAACCATTGTGGAGTCATTAGGTTATTTTGAAGCAGGAGACATGAAAATACCCTCCCTCTCGCAATACTCTCCCTCATGAAAAATGAGCAGGCTCGAATCTATTGGTCGAGTATGTTTCCAGCAAGGCATGCAGAAAGGAGGAGAAAATACTATATATACTGCACCTTTTAAAGGGCGACTGGGGATTAGGGGACCCAGTTGACAAATCCAGTTGATGGTGACGAATTATCGTGCACCACATTTTAGCTTGGGTGCCACTTGTGGAGTCATTAAAGTACTTTGAAGCAGGAGATAGAAAAAATGAGCAGTGCCCTGGCAAGAACTCGAACCTTTGACCTCTCGAATATGTTTCGAGGTCTGCTTCCAGTAATACGACGAAGGCGTGTGGAAAGAAGGGAGAAAATACCTTATAGCGTAAATAATAATATTTGCACTCAAATAACTTATTCTCAACGAAACATTTATTTCTTGAAACTAACGAGAATTTTGCAGTCTAGACATTATCTGTCCTGAGTAGACTTTCACCCTTCATTTATTTCTGAAATCAGATCGATTAAGCTATAAATTTCAACCACCGTGTCATTTCGTCATCTATTTGGCTAAATGAATTCTATTCTGATTAACAGGGCACTTTAGATTCATCTGAGCTCGATACATAAAGGCTTTAGATGATTAATCTGCGTTTAGGTTTACATTATATGAGTAATAAATAGCTTGCAGCTATGAATTTATGCATCGAAACAAGCTCCAAGTAACAGTGCATAATATTTTGCTATCCTAAGGAATAATCTTAAATGCACAACTGCTGAGGATTTAAAATGGAACGCACTAATTAGCGTTTACTTGTATTTTGTGATTACATACTTTCCATAACCTCAGTTTTGACATAAAACGTCAAAACAGAAAATTTCACTGTAAATGTGAGGCCTACATCGAAAATTAGATCAACATGTGGATTGTAGAAATAATTTCTAAAAAGTGTTAACGGAAATGCGTATGAGAATTTTCTGAACGGAAATGCGTATGAATATTTATCTACCCATTTTATGATAAAATGAAAGCAACGACTTTCCGGAGTTTATTTTCCAGTTTGCAGTACGTCAAATCTGTTGGCTAAATCAGGATTTAGAGAGCATGCACATGCTTAGATTCGGATATCGGTTTCACTGCAATTTGTGCATTCAAATGAAATTAAAATAATTGAACAATTAAAATACTTACAAGTTTGCTCAGACTTTGGGAAGTGTTAAACAAGATGTTAATTTCTTGTAACTATTAAAAAAATATGTGCCATGAAGAAATTAAGGAATTCATAAAATTGATATTTAACTTTATTTTGATTGAGATTTAACTATCGAGAGATCCCTTTATTTTGCATCAACGAAAAATTAGAAATAAAACACCACTCAAATTCTAATAATCTATACAAACTATTAGCTGGTATTCTACACACGTAATTATAATAATCTTCAGCTAAAAATTTAAATAGCATGCCTTTCAAGAAATGGTTTTCAATCAATGCTCTTCTTTAGAAATATAAGTTGTGGTGAATTATTAATGTCGATTCTCTTCAAACGACATTAAAATTAGAATTCGATTGATACATTTTGATACTATACAGTCCACCAGTGGAGAAGCTATACAAACTGATGGTTTTCCTTCAATTTATATTCCTGACAGTGGAAAGTCCTGGAAATTTCGTGAATTTCTTTGTATGTATTACCAACAAAGTATGAAATCTGACATTCTATGAAATACATAGGCATTTTATGGGATGCCGAAAACTGGACGGCAATCTGTGAAACGATTAAACCTTTCACTAACTGCCTAGGCGTTCTATAGAATGCCAAATGACAAACCGGGGCAAAATACGAAATACATCTTCAGTTCGTTTCGGATAACCAAAACTACATACCAGAAGTTAAAAAAAGGATGTAAAAGAAGCCTGGCTGTTGAATGGCTATGATGTGATGCTTGTGGAAAACAAAAGTAAACTCATTTATCTTGTTACACACGATTTGAGTACTTTAGAGTATTGGGTCACAGGCACTAAGTTATTTCACAAAGTTCATGAAACTTATTTGGCTATTGGACACGGAGGACAGGACGGAATCTTGAAAGAATTTTCAACCAAATACAAAAAAGTTACAGCCCTCTAGGGCCAAGTGATAAAGACGCTGAAAACTGGTAGTTCGGTCTGAGTTTCGAACCTGGTAAATGGGCTGGCTGCATGGGCGTTTTCGTGGTTTTTCTTGCGTTTATGGTGAATATGAGTCAGTTTCCCTTAGAAAGTCTCCACGACAGCATCCATCCCCCTAAGCAGATAGCCTTCGAGTGTTTTGCCATAATTAAATAAACCAAATGGAAACCTTAAACGTAATGATACTCAGCTGTAAAGTGCATTATTGTGAAACCTATGATTTTTTTCTGAATTTAATTCACGTTATCAGGTAGATCTTATTGATTTCCACATTTTAATAAGAGTGTTTTATAGGCAGCCTTACATTAAATTTTCAAATTAAAATTTGTATTTTTGAGGAAGAAGCGTCTTTTAAATACAGTCAAAAGTCGTTAATTCGGACACCCATAATCCGGAATGATCTATAATCCGCCCCTCAAAGCTAAAAACTTTGTGCCCATGCGCCGCGTTGACACATGCGCACAGGCGTTTTACGCGTGCGCGTAAGACCTTTACGACTGCGCATATACGTGTGCGCAAGCGCAGAATACGTTTTCGCCTGCGCGTTTAATGTATAAAGGACGGTATAAGCTAAAATTATTTAATTATCTATTTCAGTTGATGTTGATGATTGCGTTGTTCCTTTATCTTCGAATTGGATCAGGCTTATTATTTTTTGAAGACTGTAAGAGCAATTTTATAAAAGTAAACTTGAACTTTTGATTATGTCAAATAGAATTTCCGATGCTGGAGCTCCAAAGGATCTACAAAACGAAAGTATGTTTCGATGTCCATCAAACTGCTGCAAAAAATGGATAAAGACATGAAGAAGGTGACAGAGAGGTTAGTGAAAACGAAAAAAATTCATATTGACAAGTTAGTCGGTATTCTCGGCACAGCAATTACGGGACTTGAACAGCGGAACTTTGTAACTGAACAAGAAATTATGTCTGTTTATAGAATTAAAGAGAAAGTATTATCACATAAAACGAAGCAACTTAAACAACTTACATTGAAAGAAATGTTTAATAAAGTAAACAAATAAACATTAAGCTTTTTTTTTTTTTGTAAATTTTGATACCCTTTAGAACATAAATGTTCTTTATTTCATAAATTACGGTTTCATATTTTTAATTTTAGAATTTCTGCATGCCATCTTACGAGATTTAAACTGATGATCTATAATCCGGAATCGCCGAAGTCCCGACGAGTCCGGATTAATGACTTTTGACTGTAATAGCATTATCATGAACTTGTCATGTTTCCCTAAGAGAATGTTGTCGTTCTATAGAATGTCTAGGTCTAGCTTTTATATGCGATGTCTAGGTCTAGGTATTATATACAATGTCTAGGTAAGGTATATAATAATTCTCACATTAAACGCCAGGTATTCTATAAATGCATAGGTATTCTATAGAATGCCGGCGTTTCATACATTACCAATAACATATACTATACAAACACAGCTCATATTCCCTTAGAAAGAGCGAAAGCAACGCTATTTATAGCCAAAAATCCCCGATATACTTGTAGATGAGCTAATGATTTACAGCAAATATTTTTTAATTAAACCTGAATTGCATGAATAGATTACCATAATACCTAAATTCAATGTGCAGAATATTCGCCATGTAATATACATTTGAACTGATTTTAAAATGCAGAAAATTCTTCAGTTAGCAATTACTTATTATCATGAAGAGTAATACTTATCGTAGTTTATACTTTATTTAATTCTTCCCAAAATAGACAAGTATATGAACTCAGAAGCAAATATTAGATATGAGAAATAACAGCGTAACAATCTCTCATATTATTTGCATGAATAAGTTTTTATAAACTTAATTATATTAACAATAGCAGCTAGATTTTTCTTTCCGTTTTAAACAGCACGCTTTGCAATTTAAAACGATCATAATACGCTTGATTTCTTTCGTAGGTTTGATGTCAATTTATTCTCGATTCAATTAGTTTATTCATTCACTTCGTAGAATTTGATGTTTGTTTGAAAGCCTTCCCTTTGAAACTTGTGAAATATTTTCTTAAAAGCCCTTAGCCCTGAAGTGTCGGATAATTTATTAACAGCCTTAGGGGTGATAAATTGGGGAGATGTACATTTTTTTAAGATTTCTTTGCATACCTTTGTCGTCATCTCAGTCAGCTTTATCATTTTTCGTTAGACCAACACGGGATATTTCTCTCTACGGAAAGATAACAAGCTAATAAATATTCATGAACTCAGTTCTGTTTTTATAAGAAATATTCGGTGTCATTTTAATACATATTTGCATAACTTAAATCAATGCCATTATAAAACTCTGCGAATAATGATTATGCTCGATTCGATTTACTTTTTATTCCATTATTCGGTTCGTAGGTGCTGTTAATAGAAATCTACATTGCTTGATATAGCAGCTGTTTAATAATGGTAAATGATTAATATTTTATTCCTATTTTATTATCTTAATTTACGTAGTGCAAGAATTTTGTTACAAAAGATTAAATGTGCACATATTTTTGGGATTTCAGAGAAGAAGATTCAGTCTAACCAATAACGTAGTCCTCTTCTGCGAAGCCTAAACATTTAAAATCGAGAAAACTACATACAGGTTCATGTTGGCTGTTTAACAAGACCATCATTTCCTCTTTTTAAATTATGACCATGAAAGCAGTGCATTTAGGCTTTTCAATCGTTTCAAGAAGTAATTAATCCGAACAAGAGCTTGAACACCACTTTACATTCTACATGATAATATTAAGTTCTCTTGCTCAGTATGAAGTTTGATGTATACGATCACCAAACTGAGCTTGTTGATGATTTCTCATTCAGTTTACAAACCTGATCTTGTGTCGTAGAACTTCTGCGTTAACTATTTAATGAAAGAAAATCTACGGGGTGAATGTTTTGCTTACGTAAAATTGTAATGAAGACTACATTAAATAATGCCTTCACGTAAAAAAAAAAAAAAAAAAAAAAAGAGTTGCTGCGGTAAAATAGAGTTTGGATGGTTTCTATTAGCTAATTAAAAGGTTAAGCAGAATTTCGACTTATTTTCTTTACGACTATCGTATTATACGTTTTCTTTTTACTACAGAACTACTACTTCTTGTTTTAGTAAAATGTCACCTTTCAATGTGTCCCTCCCCCCCCCACCGAAAAAAAAAGAAACGCAACTTTTTCTAATTTTCTAATTCGAAAGGTGAAGAAAAGGTAAGCATTTTTTTTTTAAATTTCCTCTTAATAACTTATTTATATCTTTTAACTCTTTAAAGTACATCGAAAAAACTATTTCTAAGAAACATTTCTTAAAATCTAGATATGAGCTGAGATATTCTATTTCATTTAAATGAAGATTTACGTGTAAGTCTTGAAGCAGTAATTGATTGACAGACAACAGTTAATTACTCATGATCTTCATGATGTTTTAAGGCTACTGTCAGAAAAGTACAAATGAAAGTTAGAGATATTGAGCGACATTTTATCAGAACTCAAAAGTGAAATAAAAGATAAATTGTGATATAAACAGCTTTATTTGATTTATAAGTGTTTTGTCTTAATTCATATTGCTTAGCCTTTTTTATTTGCTAGAAAAGGCGATTTTTCTAGAAAACGTAAATTATATGAGCGAAATAATAATTTTAAATACCATGAAACATGACACAATTTATCATTATCCATTTACCTGTTACGTAGTTCAAAACGCTGCTATTTTTCTCAATTACACATTAAGGTTCTAGTGCAAGTAAAGCCATAGTTACCAAATAGCAAAAATGCACTTAAAAAGGACAATGAACTGATTGGAGAACACTAAATTTCAAAGTTGAAAGATAAACATCAAAGTTATACTTAGATAAAAAGTTAAAGTGATCTGGACTTTCATCTATTTTCTACAAAGCATGACCCTAGAAGCCAGCTAGATGTATTATGAGCTAGCAGTGTAATTTCCGGAGGTGTTCAGGCAAAGGTATTCTTTGGACTCATTCTTACAGTTTTTCTTAAAATGTAAATCTTCATTCAGTATTTTTGCTCTCTAAGGGTACATATAATTTTATACTAAAATGTCACATCTGTGTTTAATTGTGCTGTTAATAGTTTGTGCATTGCACTTAAAAAGCTGAAAATTCATATTTTAGTAATTTTTGCTGGAACTAGGATCTTTATTTTTCAAGTTGTTTAGTAGAGAGACATCTGATATATTATTGGAACAATTTGCAATGCGTGTTACTTTTCAGTTTTCAGATGCTATGCTTAATTATGTTCTAATAAATGTTTTGGTACAAATGATTTAATTCAGTTATAATTAAAACCAAGAATAACCACATGACCATCTACCAGTACATCGTTGGTCCATTGTTAAGACCCCAAAGTTTAGCTTTCCTTATGATTTCTTAATATTTTGTCACGAGGAAATGGATGAAAAAGGACAGAATTACACAAGGAAACGTAGAGGAAAAACGGAAAATGACAAAGAAATTGCTGTTATCTCAGCTAGAAGCATAGAATATTTATTACTGAAACAGTTTCGCAAGTTGAAAGAAGCTACCCAGATGCCCGATCATTTCAATGGATTCAAAAAGTACCTTTGTTCTGTGGATCAAAACTATATCAAATAAATGCTGGGATACCTTATAGAAAAACAGGCAAAAGAATGTCGAGTTAACATTTTAGGAAAAGATAGTGTTCTACGAAGAAAGCAGTCTAAGATATTTTTAGAAGATTTTTCTAGTTTCAAAATGGAAAGACGTCAAAAGTTACCTGGAACCAAACGAAGTCTGTTTATAAGTAAGTAAACATTTGGTTTCTAGAAGTTGGCATGTATTTAAAATGCTACAAATTTCTTTTATTAGCCGGTACATTTAGTGAACTTGCACCAACTATGTTAGCTCATGGTTAAGTAAGCTTAAAATTGTGGAAGTTTTGTTCAGTAAACTTAAATTGTTAAACGTATTCTAATCTTTCATATATGTGCAGAAATATTAGTTAACTCTATTGAGTGTGCAATGAAAATATTATGGAATCTTTGAAGTAATCATATATTTAATAGGATAGTTAAGTCTGTTGGAATTGCAGTTAACCCAGTGTTATAGAATACTAACATTGCTGGAATACCGAAAATGTACCATCGCGTTTCAAGAAAGACCTTTTCGCTCCAGAAATATAAATTGACAAAATAAAGGGAAAGCCGGAGACGTTTCTTACGGTTTCAGTTTTACCTTGTGCGGTTTAATATCAGTGTTTTTAAATACTTTTGGATGTATTAGAGCTGCACAAAATTGAAAAATAAATAAGAAAAGCAGAAACGGGAGAGATAACAGAAAGCCATAAATGTCGAAGTCTTCCTCCGCGTTCATTCGTTTGTTGCTTTTGAAGCAGGGCCTGTTAGATTCATTTGGAGATGAAACTAATGAATGACACACAAAAATTCAAACCTGGATTAATCTGAAGTGTGGATGTGTTTAACCAAATAGCCTGCATTTGTTATGTAATACATTCTTCGGGAATAGCCAAGTTTATCAACCATTCAGCAATTTCATGCTGGAGCGTTGCCTAAGGTGGCAACCAGCGGTATTATAACTGCGAATCCGCACCAAGTTTGGACCAACAGTCAGTTTCCGCTGACCACTGAATCGTCCAGGACGACTGCTAGAATTTATGCCACTCTTAGGAAACGCAATGAAATCCATAAAAGTATAAACTGACAGTAACATAGCAAGCAATATAATACGTACTGAAGGACAAAATTCGACGTAAATTGGTGTTTTTCGTACAATAATTCCAGAATTTGCTGTGGTATTTGCTGTTTGCTACAACAATTTTTTATAGAAGTTCGTCAACTAATGTACAATTTTTATAAAAATCTTGGCTTTAAAAGAAAGAAATAGTATTAAATTTTAAATTAAGATTAAATAAACCATTACATTATTCCAAAAAATTTCATGAATTATTTTTTTTTGCATTGCCAGTTTAGACTTTTGCTGTTTAGCCAGATTAGAGTTGCATATTTTTTAACAGCTAGTATATTGATGATTATATATAATACAAAGATATTTTAGAAATTACATCAATGATACTTTGTTTTTATTCTAGTTTCAGCACTTAATTTTATGCATTATTAGTAGCACCTTAAGTCCCAGCGGGGTAACCCTCTTTATATCCCCGCTGGGACTTAAGGTGCTACTTAAGGCCCAACGGGGAAACCATGCGTAAAGAACCCTAAATGAAAATCCAAATTTGGGGAAATTCTGGAAGATAAATAAATAAAATGAGGCCGAGATCGCGCGAATAAAGTGAAGTTTTGCCTACGAGGAGGAGAATTGCATGAACGATTGGGACAACGAATACATAAATCGTATTGAAGTGATATTTTACTACATAATTTAAGAATAATTTTTCATGTAAGCTTTTCCTTTTCAAATCTTCTGAATTTGAGTGGCTTGTATCTGGTGCGCCAACTATACAGAAAACATTTCTGTCTCTCAAAACATAATATTTTCAAACGTTAAGTTTTTTATCTTGCATGTGAGTATTCTCATCTACTGACTTTAAATAAGAAGGGTTATTCTAAATTATTATAGATTCCATAACAGTTATAACATTCATCTTAATATCTCAAACTATAATATGTTTAACTCTCACTAGAAAGAGCGAACTTGACTCCTAAAATAAAAACAATATTTACAGAAAAAAGGAAATCTAAATAATTTGGTTGTGACACAAGAAACAGTGTACTACAGTGTCTTAAAATTAAAAAAAAATTTAGTTTATATAATTTTAGCAATGCTTTTACAGATAACTTTGGAAACAGTTTCAAATGCAATGGATGATACTTCCGAATTAAATGAAAATAGCAGCACTCGATAAAATTTTGATTTAAAAGCTGCAAATGATTTCCTTTTAGTCTAAGCATAACTTTCTCTTTTCGTTCCATAAAAATATGTTCCATTTTTTAATTACGAATAACGTTATTGCTAATTCACTCCTCTCTCAAAATTTATATTGTTTTCAATTAAATATGAAATTTACGTACTATTTTTAAATAAAATTGCATAAATATTCCCGAAGAGAGTGCATTCGTTGCAAATACTGCTTCAAAACAACTTCTTGAAAACCATTTTTAAAGATAAATATTATTTTCCAATAAATAGTCATTAATTATGAAACTAGTTTCTGTGAAGCTCATATGTGTTACAGCTAATAAATTATCGGATACTTTGACTTTAAAACGTTTTTAATACAATATTTTAAATATATTCGCTATTTTTGGAAATCTCATATGTATCTTAAACCACTGTTCCTGAAAAAATGTGATTTTAATTGAGTAATACATCTAAAGTTCCGCAATTTTATTATGAGAGAATCCAATTATATTTGGTGCTTTTTCTTGTTTACCATCATTTATTATTTACATGCTGTAAGAATGAAGCAGTTCCCTTTAAAAAGTCTTTTACCCAAAAGCAGATTTTTTTTAACGTCGTCTTGGCAATTCGGAGAATGAAATTTGCCATTGCTTGAATTATTATTATTAAGCTCTTCAAGGTATTTATTTTTTCTTCTTCTCAAATTACGTATCGAAGGAAAAGAGGATACATTGTCACTTGAAGGAATATTTGTTTCAATCCTTATAACTATTCAGTGAATTTAATGCGTAACTATGTTTTGAATAATTATGTATTTTCATTATTAAATAAGTGTCAAAAGTCTCCACTTTAATTTTTGATAAACTAATAGCACAAGTCAAATCAACAAAGCAACAACCTCGAGTTTAGCGCCGATTTTTTTTATCTAGACTCTAAAGATTTTGAGGTACAGATCTCTCTTCATGCAAAAAATCTGCCAGTCTAGCCTCCTGATTAAAAGGAACCTACATCTGTTTGCTAGACTCTAAAGATTTTGAGGTACAGATCTCTCTTCATGCAAAAAATCTGCCAGTCTAGCCTCCTGATTAAAAGGAACCTACATCTGTTTGCTAGACTCTAAAGATTTTGAGGTACAGATCTCTCTTCATGCAAAAAATCTGCCAGTCTAGCCTCCTGATTAAAAGGAACCTACATCTGTTTGCTAGACTCTAAAGATTTTGAGGTACAGATCTCTCTTCATGCAAACAATCTGCCAGTCTAGCCTCCTGATTAAAAGGAACCTACATCTGTTTGCTAGACTCTAAAGATTTTGAGGTACAGATCTCTCTTCATGCAAAAAATCTGCCAGTCTAGCCTCCTGATTAAAAGGAACCTACATCTGTTTGCTAGACTCTAAAGATTTTGAGGTACAGATCTCTCTTCATGCAAAAAATCTGCCAGTCTAGCCTCCTGATTAAAAGGAACCTACATCTGTTTGCTAGACTCTAAAGATTTTGAGGTACAGATCTCTCTTCATGCAAAAAATCTGCCAGTCTAGCCTCCTGATTAAAAGGAACCTACATCTGTTTGCTAGACTCTAAAGATTTTGAGGTACAGATCTCTCTTCATGCAAAAAATCTGCCAGTCTAGCCTCCTGATTAAAAGGAACCTACATCTGTTTGCTAGACTCTAAAGATTTTGAGGTACAGATCTCTCTTCATGCAAAAAATCTGCCAGTCTAGCCTCCTGATTAAAAGGAACCTACATCTGTTTGCTAGACTCTAAAGATTTTGAGGTACAGATCTCTCTTCATGCAAAAAATCTGCGAGTCTAGCCTCCTGATTAAAAGGAACCTACATCTGTTTGCTAGACTCTAAAGATTTTGAGGTACAGATCTCTCTTCATGCAAAAAATCTGCCAGTCTAGCCTCCTGATTAAAAGGAACCTACATCTGTTTGCTAGACTCTAAAGATTTTGAGGTACAGATCTCTCTTCATGCAAAAAATCTGCCAGTCTAGCCTCCTGATTAAAAGGAACCTACATCTGTTTGCTAGACTCTAAAGATTTTAAGGTACAGATCTCTCTTCATGCAAAAAATCTGCCAGTCTAGCCTCCTGATTAAAAGGAACCTACATCTGTTTGCTAGACTCTAAAGATTTTGAGGTACAGATCTCTCTTCATGCAAAAAATCTGCCAGTCTAGCCTCCTGATTAAAAGGAACCTACATCTGTTTGCTAGACTCTAAAGATTTTGAGGTACAGATCTCTCTTCATGCAAAAAATCTGCCAGTCTAGCCTCCTGATTAAAAGGAACCTACATCTGTTTGCTAGACTCTAAAGATTTTGAGGTACAGATCTCTCTTCATGCAAAAAATCTGCCAGTCTAGCCTCCTGATTAAAAGGAACCTACATCTGTTTGCTAGACTCTAAAGATTTTGAGGTACAGATCTCTCTTCATGCAAAAAATCTGCCAGTCTAGCCTCCTGATTAAAAGGAACCTACATCTGTTTGCTAGACTCTAAAGATTTTGAGGTACAGATCTCTCTTCATGCAAAAAATCTGCCAGTCTAGCCTCCTGATTAAAAGGAACCTACATCTGTTTGCTAGACTCTAAAGATTTTGAGGTACAGATCTCTCTTCATGCAAAAAATCTGCCAGTCTAGCCTCCTGATTAAAAGGAACCTACATCTGTTTGCTAGACTCTAAAGATTTTGAGGTACAGATCTCTCTTCATGCAAAAAATCTGCCAGTCTAGCCTCCTGATTAAAAGGAACCTACATCTGTTTGCTAGACTCTAAAGATTTTGAGGTACAGATCTCTCTTCATGCAAAAAATCTGCCAGTCTAGCCTCCTGATTAAAAGGAACCTACATCTGTTTGCTAGACTCTAAAGATTTTGAGGTACAGATCTCTCTTCATGCAAAAAATCTGCCAGTCTAGCCTCCTGATTAAAAGGAACCTACATCTGTTTGCTAGACTCTAAAGATTTTGAGGTACAGATCTCTCTTCATGCAAAAAATCTGCCAGTCTAGCCTCCTGATTAAAAGGAACCTACATCTGTTTGCTAGACTCTAAAGATTTTGAGGTACAGATCTCTCTTCATGCAAAAAATCTGCCAGTCTAGCCTCCTGATTAAAAGGAACCTACATCTGTTTGCTAGACTCTAAAGATTTTGAGGTACAGATCTCTCTTCATGCAAAAAATCTGCCAGTCTAGCCTCCTGATTAAAAGGAACCTACATCTGTTTGCTAGACTCTAAAGATTTTGAGGTACAGATCTCTCTTCATGCAAAAAATCTGCCAGTCTAGCCTCCTGATTAAAAGGAACCTACATCTGTTTGCTAGACTCTAAAGATTTTGAGGTACAGATCTCTCTTCATGCAAAAAATCTGCCAGTCTAGCCTCCTGATTAAAAGGAACCTACATCTGTTTGCTAGACTCTAAAGATTTTGAGGTACAGATCTCTCTTCATGCAAAAAATCTGCCAGTCTAGCCTCCTGATTAAAAGGAACCTACATCTGTTTGCTAGACTCTAAAGATTTTGAGGTACAGATCTCTCTTCATGCAAAAAATCTGCCAGTCTAGCCTCCTGATTAAAAGGAACCTACATCTGTTTGCTAGACTCTAAAGATTTTGAGGTACAGATCTCTCTTCATGCAAAAAATCTGCCAGTCTAGCCTCCTGATTAAAAGGAACCTACATCTGTTTGCTAGACTCTAAAGATTTTGAGGTACAGATCTCTCTTCATGCAAAAAATCTGCCAGTCTAGCCTCCTGATTAAAAGGAACCTACATCTGTTTGCCCTCTCAATGAATAGAATTTTGACTAAAATCTACGACAATTACAAGGTTGTTTCTTTGCAAATTTTACGTTTTACTTTGGAGTGCTTCCCTTCTGTATTTGTAGCATGTGCTTCTTCTTTGGTTTTTTTTTTTTTTTTTTTTTTTTTTTTTTTTCATTTTGAACATTTCGTTTTAATTCGTTTCGTTCGTTTAAATTATACTTTGTAGCCTTCTTCTAAAACAAAATTTTTATATTTTTAGCTTCTGGGGGACCAATTTTTAAACAAAAGGGCTTATCGTAGATATTTAGTTTAAATTTTATCAGATGTTGTATTGATATTCTCATACGAAGATTAGACTGCAATTTCTTTTGAATCTTATGACTTTTTTTTAGTTTTTAAATTCTTAACTTTATATCTTTAATATATAACACAGAAAGGTGTTAAATTGCAATCTGAAGTTTCAGATAGTAATTTTTTAATAGATTTTATTGTTTGTTTGTGCCTAAAAACAAGAGAGAAGTCCGAAAAAGGCATAAGGTAACTGACATTTAAGTAATTCTGATGAATTCGACAATGAGCATACAGCGTTAGAGGATTTAATTATCAGCTCTGAAGCTAAGAATGCTTAGTTTCATAAACGTTGTTTAATCAAAAAACTTGAGAATTTGAGGATATTCTAGGGTAATTATGTTACTGCTATGTCACTGCTTCTACTTGGATGAGGAGAAAATTTCTCGAGCTAAAAGTGTTTCTGCTAAGAATAAATTTCGTTCTAGAACATTACGAATTTCCTGATGCGTAAGATGCTACGTGACCATCTTGAGGTAAAACTCTCTAATGCCAACTTTATATTGTTATTTTATGGCTTCCAAAGATGAAACTCATGCATAACACGATCTTCGAATCATATCATCAGTCCACCTGTGCGTGATGTAAAATATACGGTTATAGTTATGGTTCGTTGCCGTGGAATAATTTTCAAGTGTATATTTAATCTTTCGCGTCTGATTAATTCTAAGCCCAAGTTAAAATTTTCTTAAAGCTTGAGTGAAGTTAAGCAACGATTAATAATTAAAAAAGCTCATTTCAGAGTTAATAAAAGAGCAACAATTGCTTCTTTGAACAGAAGCAAAAATGTTTGTTTTTGATTTCAAGTAGTCATATAGTATATTCAGTGACACACATCCTCCCTCGTGTATTTTTCCTTCTATTTTTAGTGCATGCTTCAGTAGTTTTTAATATACTTGCTTAATCCCCGCCGAAAAATGTTCAATTTCTGAGTTTCTTAGATTTGCTTTTGCGAATGCATTTTAAGTAAATTCATTCAAATCTCAAATTCCTACGCAAAGCTAATTTTATGATATAAAAATCTGCATTTAGTGTTCGGAGCCTTTTTCTTTTCTTATGCAGTTCTGAGCTTCTTGAAATGAAAATTCCTTCAGTTCAGTTATTTTTTGAAAAAACGAATTAGCCAAATTTAAATAATAATAATAATAAATATTTTGAGAGTTTAATGTATTTGAGCAAATGAGAGCAAAAGTGATTGAAAATCAAAATTTTAATATTATGAGGGTGTTTCACGAAATTACACGAACAAATAACTGTTCAATGATTGGCAAAGACACATAGTTCCAAATGAAGTCACGAATTAAATAGTACTGGCTTTCAATATTATATTACTTTTGATTACGTGATACCTTTTAGCAAAAATGTAATTCCTTTTATACGGATTCTTTCAGTGTATTTTCAATAAGAAAAATGTCCTTTTCTATAAATTAACTAGCAGCTACACGACCAGCCTTCGTCTGGCTTTTAAATGTAGCGAAAAAATACCTGATGGGAACGTTGAATTGAAAATCTGCGCAGAATTTTACTCTGCAGAACAACTTCATAAAAAAAAATTTAAAAATTAAAAAAAAAAAAAAAAAAAAAAAAAAAAAAAATCGAAAAAAGAAAGTTTTACACATTGCAAAATTACAATGATATAATCAATATCCCTTAGTACAAATATTTATTATCCCAATAAATAAATTAACCAACTCACCGTTGTCTTCTCTCAATAAATGTCCAGTATCCAAGTGGGTAAAAGCGCAGAAGAGGCAGCATCAACAAAGTTCAGAAAACGGAGCTGTGTGATGTTCATAAATGGGTAGGACTAAGCTTGTGACGTCACAATGTATTCTCGCATTTACACTACGCAAACTTTCTATTTTCTCTTAAAAATAACAATAATAAATTGTTTATTATTGTGAAATCAAATTCTTTACTTTAAATCTACTTTTCTAGCATTTAAGCTTAGGCTTTACTGATAATAAGTATAATAAATTGTTTATATTTAAAATTCCATGATGCAGTGAGCGAATTCTACCAATTATTAAAACGATAAACAACGCCGTAGTCTCTAATACTTGTACAGCTTCAATATTTTCAAAGATATTTATTAAAGCATTTATACAAATAAATAAAGATTTTTTTAATTTAAATTCATATTGTGGAACATTTCAATTTTATCATTTTTATAAATTACCTTCTTGCTACGTAACGACATAATTCTTTACATACCAATAATTAGACAATTTTCAATATTTTCTAAAAATTTTAAACTTTACAAAAATAAAAAAAGAAGAATATTTTTTATTGCATATGAACATCATTACACAGCTTTCATATCAGTTTCTAAAATTCCTAAATTACGCCATATTCTCTGGAGGCATAATAGAATTCTACGCATTAATAAATACAAAAAATCTAATTTCTCACAATGAAAGAAAATAATGTAAGAAAATAAATACTACAAATTTGGAACACTAAGCAATGCTTCACATACACACACACATATTATCAAAGAACTCATATTATCAAGTGCAATTAGGATAGCAAACACTGCGTATTATAATAATGAGGTAAAAGTTACTTATACGGTCAATGTTTACAGTTTTGCTACTGTTGAGTAGATCGTCAGACTATCGATACTTATCGTAAGTCGGAAAGCATTATCAACAAATCAAAACCAAACAATTAAAAATACAATTTAAATAACAGAAAAGATGTCTCAAATCTGATTTAAAATTAACACAATAATACAAATTTAAAATACAGAAACGATATGTTAAAAATTGCACATAAATAAAGTTATATTACAGCTCGGCATCACACACAACCTCGTTTCCCCTTGTACACAACGATAAGTATTCGCTCGTAAAACATCGAAGAATTCCACAAACTCGGTGTCCATGTGCACATCCATCTATTTTTCACTTAAAAAAATCAGAGAATTGCTCAAACTCGGCATTGCGCACCATATTGACTTTGCCAACGTACACATCGATCTATTTTCACTTAAAAACATCAGAGAGTAGCACAAACTCCTCATCGCGCACAAACTCGGCATTGCACACCACATTGGCTTTGCCCATGTGAACATCGATCTATTCTCACTTAAAAAAAAATCAGAGAATTGCACAAACTAGGCATCTCGCACAACCTTGGCATTGCGCACCTCATTGGCTTTACCATGTACACATCGATCTATTTTCACTTAAAAAATATCAGAGAACTGCACAAACTTGGCATCACGCACAACCTCCACATTGCGCACCACATCGGCATTGCCCATGTACACATCGATCTATTTCACTCAAAAAACATCAGAGAATTGCGCAAATTTGGCATTACGTATCACATTGGCTTTCCTCATGTACACATCGATCTATTTTCACTTAAAACATCAGAGAATTGCACAAACTCGGCATCGCGCACGAGCTCGGCATTGCGCACTACCTTGGCTTTGCCCATGTACACATCGATCTATTTTCACTTAAAACATCAGAGAATTGCACAAACTCGGCATCGCGCACGAGCTCGGCATTGCGCATTACCTTGGCTTTGCCCATGTACACATCGATCTATTTTCACTTAAAAAAAGGCAGACATTGAATAAACTCTGCATTGCTCATATACTCAGAAATCTGCTTTCACTTAAAAAAAAATTAGAGAATTGCAGAAACTCGCGCGTAACTAAGTCCATTCATTCGAGTTGTAAAAAAATGTGTCCAGGAAAATGATACAAAACAAAAACAAAGCTACCAGAACAAAGCAACTAACGAACATCTAAACTGCCATATTTGACAAGCACCCAGTATATTAGTTAAGTCAATAATAATAAATGAAACATACCTTCAGTCCTCTCCTTTTTCAGAATATTTGGCTGTGATCTCACTGAGAAATATATTCATCAATTGGCTGTCTTCGGATTTCGTGTGTATTCTCCAAATGTATTCTGCAAGATAGGAATCAAACTGTTCTTTTGTCTTAACCAAATTTTGTAGCCGTGGGTCTATTAGCTTACGCGCAGCGCGAACGAAAGACACACAGACAGACTCTTTCTTTTATTATATATAGAGATAGAGATTAATTAAACGTCTGCAAAAATAATAGAGCTTCATACGAAAACATTACAGGAGATTAAAATATTGCAGACCATATACAAATGCACTTTGAGATATCTACATACGTCAAAAGTTTGATTACAAATTTTTGAAATTTTATAATTATTTTTCCAATATAAATTTTTAATGTTATGGATTACTTTTGAAAAACCGATGGCTTTAGAAGAATAACGGTAAGTTTTAAACTGTTACGCGTTATTAACTGTTAAGCTGTATTTTCTTAATTTTTCCTGCGTTTCTGGAAACGTGCTAATACGAATTCTTGTCTTATTACTTAACTAGACGTTTGAAACTCCAAAACGAGAGATAAAAAGTAAAATTTAATTAAAACGTATTAAAACTACATCTTGTAGATACAAATAAAATTTAACAAAACTCCGCGACTACTATTTGTGAATTCTTAACAATAAAAACTCATATATTTATACATAAAAAATCAAACAACTTTTATGCCCAATCACCCCGTACCAACTACCGCAACTGCTATCCTTTTGAGCTAACATACCAAAAATTACTGATAAATCCGAGATCGACCCGCAGGTGGACTAATCATAAGTTCTGTTTTATGATGCACTGACAAAGCTTTCTACCTCTTTAAAGAATAAAGTAATTTGATATTTAAATGTTATGTATGTTCGTGTGATGACTGACGAAACCGGCGGTGCAGAATGAAATTAACGTGAAAATAGTGTATTTAAATTGTTTTATTGTTAGTAAAGAGATCTCTTTAAACGATGTTTTAGTTTTATTTTAAAAGTGCTGGCATTGGATTAGTATCCAGCTTTACTGTGTCTGAAAACGATTATTTTGATGCGTTAACAGTTTTGGTATTTTCTAAACTTTTGTAGCTCGTGAAATGGTAAATATTTCGATTTGATATTCTCATTTATTTAAATTATTCTCTTTCCTCTTAATAAGTTGTAATCATAATTAGTTGATCAATAAATAATCCACATGACATTGTTATACAAGATTCAAATTTCTACCCTGCATGATTGTGCACAATAATTAAAGTTAAGCTTGTGCCACTTACTGATTATATTAATTTATTTGCTCTTGAAACGAGTAGTATTCAAGAGTAAAACTGATGTAATTATGGCTTATGCTACCAGTTCATTTTTATTTATCAGCTATAAAACAGTTTTTTAAGCACATTGCAATATGTGGTGATGTTCTGTTGAAATATATATGTATTTAACAGCGTCAAATAAAACCTTAACAATAAGAAGTAAAACCCCATTTGTCACCCAGATCTTAAATGCTCAAAAACAAAAATTACTCTTGCCCCTAACGTGAAACCTTTTCCCTGAATTTTTAAATATTTATTAACTGAAGACAGAAGAAAATTGCCATATATCAATTAAAGAGAAAAAATAAAATCCAGTATAATTAATTCGTTAACTCATATTGAATAATTATCTTGACTGGGAAAGCAAATAGCTATGTCTTTAGTTTTATTAATCTGCGGCTGAATAGAGATTGTTTAACCAATGTATTTGTAAAACTAGAGGGTAAATGATTGATTGATTTTTGAGGAATGTCAAATAGGTACTGCTACAAAAAAGTGTTCCAGAGAAGCCTCATACAAATTAATAAGCCTTCCTTGACGTGAAGCAAATGATGTGAAAATAATTAAAAGTGCATTATCCGTAAAAGTAATTCTAAGGAAAATAGTCGAAGATAATGCTAAAAATTGAAAAATAAAATTGTTTCATTTTTCCTAACAAAGGAATAAAAGTATTTTGGAACATTGCCTTATGGAGCGAAGTATTTAGAAACATTGTAATAAAGGAACAAGGTATGTAAGAGATTGGAGAAATATGACATTTAAAATAATAATTATAATATGAATTAACTATTATGATAGCTGTGGATAACTCGAACAATATGCATTCAGATCAGGAATAATTAACTGTACTCCCTTTTCGGCAACATGAACACGATGTAATTTAAAGTCGTTTAGCTAATATACAATTAAAGAGGTTGCTTTTGCCTACTCGAATCCTCCTTCCTTTTCCGTCAATAGAATCTTTTTAATTCTAACCTTAAAATAATAAAATATTTCAACTGAAAATTTTAGAAAGATTGCTCTTATTAAAATTTAATTAAAATTAAAAATAGAATCATGAATTCGCCTGAGCTACTTTCTGGATAGTTTAAGCCCTCTATAATTATTGTTTATATGTATTAATTCTTGAAATAATGTCTCTCTTTTATGGATGATTTAATCAAAAATGATTTGGAGGAAATTTGAAACATTTAAATTATTACCTAAAATTTTCCTCAAATTAAATTAAGAAAGTAAACCTGAAGTTCGGAGAGAACTAATTACGAACTTCATTTATTACATTTCATTTGTATTCTGTTAATAAATATGGATATATGCTTAAAATTATATTCATAAATTTGTTTTTCACTAAGCCGAGATTTCAAACTTTGCTTAATAACCAAACTTTGCTTAGTAATCATTAAGTAAAAGGTTGTTTAGTAACTTTATAGGTATTTTCTCCCTTCTTCCAGCATGCTTTCGTGGTGTAACGGTAGCACACTCGATGCGTATTCGGCAGGTCCAGGTTCGAATCCCAGCGAGGGAATTTTTCATTTTTTTGCATCTCCTACTTCAAGAAAAAAATCACCTAATGACTCTACAATAGCGCTGGAACTAAAAGTTGGTGGACAGTAATTCGTCACCAGAAGGATTTGGGAATTGGGTCCTTTTATTCCCCAATTCCCATTTAAAAGGGGGAGTATATAAGGTATTTTCTCCTCCCTTTCAGCATAACTTCGTGGTGTAATTGGAAGCATACTCGGCGCGCATTCGAGAGAACTAGGTTCAAATCCTGGTGAGGGCATTAGATATTTTTCACATCTCATGCTTCAAAATAACCTAATGACACTAGAACTTTAATAAAATTTTTTTCTTATCATTTTTGTGTGAAAGACTGCAGAAATACAAGATTAAAAAACTTCTAGCGATTCGAAAACCTTTTAGGTTTCGAAACCAAGAAGATTTAAGATTCATTGGATCTCCATGTGAAATGTAACATATATAGAATGTGCTATAAAATCCCATTAAATTCTAGAAAACGTTTTAAAGAAGTTTCACTGTCGTGTATATTATCATTACCTGTGTTAAACAGGAGAAAGCTGAAGATGAGTGCTGGTATTTTTTCAAATTTAAAGTATTATTCTAAAATATGTAAATATAGATATGCCTTTTTCTGTAACATTTCTTTATTTTCGTTAAGGATAAATATTACATACAGTAAATAATGTTTCCAAATATAATAAAGGAACAGATTATAGGACCTATTAAAAATTAAAAAAAAACAATTAGTTAAATGAAATCTGCATCAAAACGCAATTTAACAGCAACGCAAGATTTTTCCATACCTTACTCTCATTGTTAATTTTCTAAAACTGTTTCATAAAATTCCAGATGGCGACATTTCCGGAAACTACATTTCCGGAAACGTTGCAGTCCTAATATCCGTTTCCATGCTGTTATTTGCAAATATTCATCAGTAGTCGATTGCCTCCTGTCTTGTAAAGTTTTCATTTAGCCTGAAACTCAATATGAGCCTGAGGCGTAACATGCCGAGGGACAGGCCAAGTTTATGAAAGGGTTTGCCGAAATATATTATTGTCATCTTATGAGATGACCTTTCGATTCTTCTGTGCGCATATTTTAGAAAATTGCTAAAGCTGAAATTTTTCATTTTATCGCATATTTGATTGTTAACATCTTTGTTAATTAAAAAATAATTTGTACATTAAAATTTCATTAAAGTTTTAAAGTAATCAAATCAATAAATACTCATTTGTTCTTTAATGGCAATAATTCTACTCTGATCCATAAAATTTCGGAAATGAAATGTATCAGATTTTTAGTGCATTTAAGTTTTTTAAAGGCATCAGTATTTTTTCTAAAAAATGCCTAATAACCAAATCATAGCGATCTACCTCGCTAAAATGGCGGCACTTGGGGATGGGACCGATAATTTTGATATCCAAGATACAAGTCCATCAAAAAAAGACCATTCCTGAAATGGAAAACTGGATTTATGCAGAATTGAATTTTTGCTGGGAGTCGTCTAATAAGAAAAAAGTGTTAATGAAAAATATAAAGTTAAACAAGACGAATATTATAAATAATGTTGATATAAATCAGATACTGACTAATCATGGGCGTTTCCCGGCTTATTTTAATCGGTTCCATCTACAGAATAATGATAAATACTTAATTTGTGATAAACATGGGCACGAATACTTAATTTGTGATAAACTTGGGGACGCCAGGCTTTTCGTCGATGAATCTGCGCTTACCCGGCGTGCAAGAGATAGAAAGAATTTTAATGAAGATTTTAGAAGGAACTATTCAGATTTGAAAGATTTTGAAGAGACAATAATGACGATTATAAATACGAACAAAGATAAAATTGGAATTCGGCACTGAGACTCAGATTTTGGACTTAATATGTTTTTTCTTATATTTGTGTTTTTTATGTCCAGTCCTATTTTTTGACCATACGGCCGGCTTGTGTTGGCTAGGAGGATCGGGGCTGTGCCTTTATAATAATAATAATAATAATAAATTAAATTAATTTAAATATTTTGGAAAATGTTCATACAGACAGGTGTCTAAGATGATTCAAAATTCTAGAGCACATTTTACTTAATTTATTATAGCATAACGTTTCCTGATTCAATTACAAGTTTAAAGATAGATAACAACCTTATGCCAAGGAATCGACTCAACTCTATGTTTTAGGTAAACATGGAAGATTGATACTAACATAACATAACGTAGAACGGCATAAGGACAAGAAAAATTAAATTATATAAAAGAATAATTAGAGCATGCTTTTTCGGGGAAGTGAAATACAATGACAAAGAAAATAACATATATTTTTATTAATCATATTACAGACAAAGATTCTGAATTATAAATGAACTAAAAAGGAAAAGCATAAAAATTGCAAATAAAGACAATTCTTTTCTACCAGAAGGAAATGAAACAATAACAAATAAAAAGGTAAAGATAACGCCATCAAAATTAAAATGGAAAGGATAAGCTTCCCAAGTGAAAAAATATAGAGGCGAATAGTTTAGTTAAAAGTATTGTATCAAGAAAGCAAAAATCAGTCAAAAAGTTCAAAACCGAAATTTTGATATATTTTCGATGTAACAATATAATCATAAAAGTGGAAATAGGTAATAAGAAGTATGGAAGAATGTAAAGAATAACTTCAAGCAAGCGCGAAATAAATTAATATCATCATATTAGTAATATTCTCTTATGGCTTTCACCAGATGATCATATTAATTTGATTTACCACAGGGTTTCTTCCACTTTCTAGCTTGTGAGTAATTTTCTTACGCCCTCGAGAAAGCATTTGATTAAATATGCATGCCCAGTTCCAAATTTTATTCACTTGATTATTTTATATATAACTTACTGCTTCGAAAGAAACACCAAAAATGGCATTCTTCCAAGAATTTTAACAAAAATAGTTGTAACATGTAGAAAGCATATATTATAAACTTCGTTTTATTTCTAGAGTAAACTATTTTCTGTAAACAATAGAGATATACGAAATATGGAGATGAAGCATAAATATTAAATGGGAAGAAACCTTGAGACACACTACACCGCAGTAAGCTTCTCCAAGCATTTTAAAAGTATTTGAAAAGAAAGCACTTTATTATATTAAGGGACTATAGTTCAGAAAAGTTTCATGATTCAGTGTGGACGGCTCCATTTAACCAGAATTATTTCCCTTTCGGACTGGAGCGAGGTTATTATAAGTTACAATCATTCTATGCCATTTATTTCTGTGAAACTCTGATACTAATTTTTATCACATATTTTATGTATTTGCTAGTTTCTCGGAGAAAAATCCTAGTATTATTAGATAGTTACCTACTTAAGCCCAAAATTAAATTTTTCAGTTTTTTTTTCCTTAAAGTAGTAAGGAAGGTATTTGAAATATTTATCGTCTCTTCAATTAGCTAAAACTATTACACGTAAGTCCGATAATTATTTTCTTCATCTGAGAGGTGTTAACATTTAATGAGTTAAAAAACATTTTTGAGGATTTTTGATTTCCATATTTTGCTACCAAACATTAACTGTTTATAAAATGCAAAACTCATGTTATTATTCATACAGACCAGTATAGTCCGTAAGCACTGGAGATGTCCGGTGCCCATTTGCTAATGTGAAAGTTTAAGAAATTCTAAAAATTTAGTAACTTTTATTAATAAGAATTAAAAAAATGAAATAACATTGTTAAATTAATGGACTTTATTTACCAATATAAAACATAATTTTCTCAGCGCAGTTTTTGTCATTGATAACATAGAAAAATAAACAGTATTTCTGCAGTGTTTGGAGAGAAAATATGTTGTGCAACAAATATATCAAATATACATCATACGTCATGCGTTGCATCGCATATCATGCAATCATTCCTAAAAGTTCATGAAATTTAAGCATATATTTTTTAAATGCTTAAGGCATTTAGTATCGAAAACTTTCTGCTAGTCTATTTAAAGAGTCCGAAAGTTAAACATTCAAAGTAGTAAGCCTATCATTACATTAGAGACTGTGAGAAATATCAATAAATAACAACAGCCAATCAGAGCTAGATGTAAGACCTATTAAAATGTGAAGCAGGACTTATTAACATTTCTATGACACTCATAGTACGTATTAAATAGTAACTATAAATTTGATGACTATGTAAAGGACCCTATTAAATCACCATTTTCATCGGATGCAGCGTCAGTACTAATTGACAATTATTAGAAGGAGAGCATATAAAAAAGTAATAACAATAGCTGTAGATAACATCAAGCATTTTATTTAGAACAAAAGACCTAGCTACTGTTATAAAGGGTCATCAGTTAAGTTATTAATAATACGAATTTTCATATTAGACATAGAGTTCCAATTGCAGAATTTTTCAGAGCTAGAAATCGATATAAAAGCAGCTTTCAATGATGTAAATGGAAGAATTCTGCAATTATAAAATTTAACTTTTACTTGGTTCCCGTAAACAAAAATTCTACTTGACAAAATATTTAATATGCTTTACTTAATACATTAAATGCAATACGTTACGGGAAACATATATAGTAGATCTGTGAGAATGATTTATTTACTTAGCTACATTTTATTGTTTGTTGTTTTATCGAACGTTTTTCAATTGAAATCGGCAAACAACTTTAAAAAGTTCTTGTTAGTTTTGGTGATTAGAAGTTCCGTAATAAACTTAATACACTTAATAAATCAATTTGATTTTTGATTTGTTTGTTCATGAATTTGACATTTTATACACAGGCTAATAAAAAAAAAGCTAATTTTGCATTTATCAAACTGTTGTACCTAAAATGTTAGGTTCGATTTTATAAATTTCTCAGCCATTTTTTTATATTTTCTTTATATTATTGTAATTGGAGGATCAGGATATAAGAACGTGAAAAATATAGCCATCTTTCACAAACCCTTTGTGGTCTTCTGAAAAGAAAGAATACAGATGACAACAGAGATTGGCTGAATAGCAAGATCTACAGTTTATCCAGTCGCTAAAGAAAATCTGAACTAAAAAGGAATGAAAGAGAGAATCTTTTCAAGGCTTTTTGAAATCCTCTTATAGTTCTACTAATTTCTTAAAACTCAGCATGAGAGGATAAAAATGCATCAAGGCGATGTGGTTGTAACTTTCCGAAAAGCAACAGAAGTCTCACGGTGTAACTCACAAAATAAACGGTAACTCACGGTCACTCAAAAATAAACGCAAATCTAGACGTTTATTTTTGAGTGTTTCTGCTTTTCGATTACACTACGCAATGACAATGATAATTACATTTCAAATTTATCACCTCCTCTAAGCTTACAGATATTATTTCAAAATATATATTGTTTTTAAATAAAACACGTTTTACTAATTGAAAATATTTTTACTAGAGTAATGCTACTAGTGGTAATTTTTATTATGAAATTCATGTATTTTAAACTACATTCGTTTTAAATGATATCAAGTATGTATATTATTCATATGTAATAAAGATTTAAGATACTGGAAAGTGATTTTATTGTTTTCATATCCACCAATTTACTAAGCAGTTAGAATTTATCACATCGATTGAAAATATTTCAAAAACTGACTTTTTGTTAGGCCATGTGGAAATAAAGCAAACATCTCATGACATTTGGAACAGCAAAACTTACTATGCTTCCTAGATAATAAATAGCATGGTGGCGTAATACTGGTATAATGTAATAGTTTGAAAAGTATACTAAGATGTTTATAACGTCATAAATGGTCTGTGCCAATGTAATAAAGCATGAATATGTTTTGCATAATCTATTACACGCAGAAGCATCATTCTGTTTGAACGCGGGGCTGTTCCAAGTTACTCTACTATCTTTCTTTTCTGCTTATGCTCTTCAGATATGTTTTGGTACGGTATTTCTCTTCTACCGTGTTTTGGTAACTTTCCGGAGATAAGGCATCCTACTGAAATGCTGCTGATGTTCTGTCAGTCTTTGCATCTGACTGCGATTCCACGACATACATATTTGTCTTTCGCTATGGCTTTAGAAAGAAGTTTTGTGATATACTGTCTCAAACAGACAACTCTCCCTTTACTACGAATTAAAATCGCTTAGATTTGCCCGTTAGTATTAATGGGCATGTGTACTGTATTGTTTGTGTTTAAATCCTAATAAATAAAGGACACCGTGTTCCTTTATATGTCTCTAAGATGAGTGTACAATCTAAGATTATCCCAACTTTACGTTCTGAAAAATAATGGACTTAAAATATTCTGCTACCGTTTCTGAGAATTTGCTAGATAAAATACTACGATAACAATGAAAGCTTTAACTGTGATAAGTGAAATGAGTAACACATAAGGTGTGGAAGAAATTATAACATATATAAATAAAATCATTTCTTAAGCAAACAATTGCTATTTGTTTAGCATTTTTCATAGTTACGAGGATGCAATTTATTAACCTATGTTTAAGTATGGTTCTTATCAAACTACAGCCCAACTTCAACTCATATCTTGTATTAGATAAGACAAAAAAAATACGTATGGCGTAGATGCACTTAGCTGTTCAATGTTTAGTAATGCTTAACTATATTTTTACCCGAAACATTGTGTACCGTGAAGTTTTTGACCAATTTCATGAATTGATTTGTCTTGTTAACGTTACTGCTCATTGTTAAGCATAATTCAAATTATGTTTTAAAATAAAACAAAAGAAAATAAATATAAAACTTAAAAGGTTTCAGATTTTTAAATTACGTCCAAAGGGGCGTTTTTTTAAATATTTTGTGTGTTATTCTTAGTTATCAAATACCATGTTCTTCGCACTTTAAACACAAAATTTAGTTCAAGAGCTATATCTCAAAATAAAGATAAAAATGGAGATACAATGTTTTTCTTTCCGTACAGTGTTGCCATTGCTCGCTTCGAAATTATTTAGTTTGTTAATGAAATATTCGTTGAAGTGTTACAAAATATGAAGTCGATAATAATACAAATTTCAAATTCAAATTAGGGCTTCCGCATGCCCATATTCTATGGAAGATTACGCTATTTAAATTTTGATGGCTCTATGTACGGTTATTTTAACACAACACGAGAAAAATACTTACATTCATGCAGATTCTTCATTATTTAATTTCTTTAAATATAGTACACGGCCATAATATTTGGTGGCAACAATTTGAAAAGTGAAACAACGTTTATCGTGAATCGACGCAAAAATACCCAAACGAAATTAATAGTCCTTCTGGGCTAATTTCCCCTTTGTAATAATAATTCATCTACCTTCATTTAATCTTTATTTAACATAATTTATTTAATATTTATTTAACATAATTTATTTAATATTTAATTTTGTTTAATCTTCCTTAGATTTATCGCAAAGTTTCAAAATTCAATTACAAATTTAAAATTGGATTTACTCTCTATATTTAAATTCTCCCATTCTGATTTCCGTACAGTTCATACCGTAGTAAGTTTCATGCGTTCGCTTACTAGCTTCATTTACTAGCTCATCGGAGGTTTACTAGCCTTTCTAAACAAGGGAAGGAACTGTCCATTACTCAGAGCAATATTTCACCGGAGATATTTAATGATGGCAACTCGGATAAGGATTTTCAGTTCTAATGTAATGACACGACATGTTTAGGACATTTTTTCCTTGAAGTGGATCCATAAGAAATAAAAGTTTTACATATAAGAATAGAATGCAGAATCATAGAATCGTTACTTCTTTTTATATACGTTTCGACAATGCTCAGAAGTTCAAATATCCATAGCAGTCAAACAAAATTGAGGGAATAAATGTAGTTTATTAGAAGAAGCATGTTGCATCATCTGAGATACATTGTTGTATAATATTGCATTACGGGAGTCAAAACATGCTCTTTAAACACTGCACCAGTATTGGTGGCATACAGGAGTACAAGTGAATTGCATAGTGTCATTCTACTTGGTTCTGAAGTATAACATACCTCTGATAGCCAAAACTCAAAATCATTAAAAATTTCTGAGGAGATGTATTACTATAAAGCACCTTTGCGTTTCCTTCTAGCTCCGTTTCGAGAGCGACATATACTGGGTAAAAGAACGGTCACTATTTCGGCTCATTAAAACTCAGCTTTAACGGCAATATAATTTATTATTACTCTGCAAAACTTGAGAATTAGACTCAGCAATGCGCTTTCAGAAGACACAGAGGAAGAAAATATCAATTAATAAATATCAAAAATGCAGTCTTGATGTTGGCATTTCTTGATTTCCTGCGTCAGTTAACGTAGGTTATGTAAATTGCTCATTATGACCTGGAGCAACATCATTCTTTTTATTCTTTACGTTCTGTCAGAATTTGCAATATGTTTAACCTCATTTGCAAATTGCTCCAAAAATAGTTTCAAGGCCTTATACTGGTGCATATTTTTATTTCGTACTGTCTGTTCAAATTAGACTGCAGAGAACATTGGTGCTAATTTTCTAAATAAATTCGCTCATGCAAACTTCCCTAGAGCGCTTAGTAGAAAGCGTTTGTTGAATATAATAATTCTGATATTCAATGTTTTGGAGAATTGTAAAGCATACGAGAAATGCTTTACAATGACATGGATTGTCATTACTATTTTTTCTAAAATAATGTTAAAAGCACGAAACCAGGCAGATTTATTTTCTTCTGTAAAATAATATAATGTGTCGAAGTAAATAAGGCTTGTCAAGAGCATTCTGTCGAAACTCCAGTGAGATTAAACTCAACTGTGCAACAAATATTATCTGGCACCCAAAAATATTTTGAACCCTACTAAAATAACCAGACAAGCTGCTGAAGATAGCCATGTTTCTCAATTTAATTCCATTACCTTATCAGTTCCTTAAAAATTTCTTTTCTTGCTCAGGCCACGATCTCTCAGTAAAAATATAGATAGAGATCTTTCCTTTCTGCCTGCTCCATAGAGAGAAATGTACTTATCTTAAAGTGTTCTGAAAGGTTCAGTATTCAATATTTTAGAGAGAGAGAATATATTACATTATGCATCTGAAAGATTAAACAACACGAATTGTATTTCAGATGTAACTATACAAAATACAATGAGCATGAAAAATATAAAAATATTTTTTTAGTAATTCATAATGCACATTCCTTTCTACATTCTCTTTATTTCTAAGGTGCAACCTCAAAGTAAAACTGAAAAAGAAAATTAATTGTTATAAAAAAATATCTGAAATTCATAAGACTTTTTAATTAGTTTCCTTTAAGAAATGAAACGAAATAACATTTGGTTTTCACTTTAAATATTACCACAAAATATTTCATTCCAGTATCCAGAAAGAACTAAAAGGTAAACAAACAGCGAGATTTTCTATTCATATGAAGAAAGCCTAGAGTATGCAAGTATTAAGATCAAAGTTATGAATTTCGCTTCTTTTACTTATTTTGTGAAAAAAATATATGTTAAATTTCAAATCATGCCTTTAGATAAAAGTAGCTTACTTGAAGATAAGACTGATTAACAAATCAAAACAATAATTAACAAATTAGTAAAATAGTAAAAATATATGAAAAGTTTTAATTAAAAGTAATTTATTTTGTAAATTTAATTTTAAAAAAAGTGTACGTAGATTTGCCTACGTAAGTTCTGTTAGATCAAGGATTTATTACAAAACATTTTACTTTTTATAAAATATTTCTCCCGCCAACCTAGCCTGCCTTTCGGGATGTAGTAGTTCTGCACGCTGGGCTGGTATTCCAGAGGTCCTTGGTTCGATTCCTGGCAAGGACGATTGCTCATTTTTCATCTTGTCTGCTTCCAAAAAATACCTAATGTCTCTACAGTGGTGCTCGAACTAAAAGGGTGGTGGATGGTGGTTTCTTCTTACCCAGGATTTGGCAATTGGGTCCCCTAAAAACTTCAGTCGCCCTTTAAAAGGGGGAGTATACAAGGTATTTCTCCCTAGCATGCTTTCGTGGTGTAGTGGTTCTGCACTCTGGGCCGGTATTTCCAGGGGTCCGTGGTTCGATTCCTGGTGAAGGCGTTGCTAATTTTTCGTCTTTCCTGCTTCCAAAAAATACCTAAAGTCTCTATAACTTCTTTAAAATTATAGTATTCGATTAATTTTTTTCTATAAAGGTTAATAAGCTTTATAGAAAAATCTGATAACAAAATTTCACATAAATAATTATCTAACGTTGTGCAGTTTGGAAGAAACATACACGTTCCGCATTCTAATTAATTGTTGTCTTCAAAATGATAACCTAATCAATGCATCGCGATATTCTTTCTTCGTAAACTTTCATCCGCATGCCATATCTATTGGAAGAAAATTTAGGTTTTCATAAGGTTAATTAATTTTGTTTCATGTGCAACTGCTTTAGTTAAGATACTGTTATAAGAGTCTTAAAAACATGATCGGCAGTGCCGTATTACACTATGTCACGAGACAAATTTTTCTTAACGGATGCTAAATCAATGGAATGTTTTTGCAATGAGTTTTAGGCATAAAATTTCTTCTCCTTTAGAAATTTACCTGTATTTCTTTTTTACCGGCATGCCAGATGAAAATGCAATCACATAAATTGCTGCGAATTAAAATTTTATGAGCAATAATTCCAGTTATCGGGACGACACATAATTGAAAGTTTAGTTATCTGGTCGCCAGATATCTGCAACTGCCTTTATTCCGATTCCATATATCTGGAACTCTGGTTATCCAAATCACATAAATGTTTTCTTGCCATTTAAAACAATAGTCGTTCTTAACTTCTTTAGTGTTTTTGATATTTTTTATTGAACTATAAGCAGAGAAAGCTATGTTTATGTAAGTTTACTTCATTTTCATATGAAGTATTATTTCAAGTCAAAAGTAGAAGTTCTTTTTTTTAATTTCAGATGACTAGAAATATATTTCAAAGGTACATAATAATTTTCATATCTTTTAATTAGTGTATCTGTATAAATAACAATCTAGGTTGTGTATCTTTATAATAATATTATCTGTGTGGATTATATTAACTACAATGTTTCTTCCCGTACATGCAAATAATCTAACATACGGAACTGAGATGTTCGAATATATTGCATGTCCTCCATCTCTGCTAGATCTCCTACACTTAACTGGCCGGCAAGATTCCATTTTTATTCCATACGTATATTTGGACTGCATCCCAAAGACAGACCTGGATGATATGGCCCAAGCGTTAAATAATATAATGGTTCTGATAACTGAGGTCTTTGGCAGAAAGGATAATTATACCCAGTGGATGGCTGCCCCATTATCAGGTTATTTATTTCAGTGCCGTCACCTGACCCCCCTGATCCGTTTTTTTCTTCCTTCCAGGCTTCTTCAAAGATAAAAGACGAACTCCACAATCTCTTGCTCCCAGTCATAAAGTTTCGTATGTTTTCTCTCCGGAAAAGAATCCAGCCTCTATATTTTCTTCTAAATTCCAAGATGTTTCCTTCTAACAAATGATAAGCAAGATTGTCCAATATATGGCAAGCCTCGCCTCTCTATAACCGTAGAAGCACCGAGGCCAAGGTCTTTGAGTCTAAAGGCCAACAAGTCACTATACACTTTGAAAGCAAACAATTTGCGATGTACTTGGCCGTTGGAAAAAATGCCACGTACAAGTTTTTCCAAAGACCACACTATAGTAAACACATTTCTTTTGTTAGTCTTGTAGAGTCACGAACTAGGAAGGTTTCCCCACTGTTAAGCTAAGACAATCAAGAGTTCAGTGACCGTCATTTCCCAGAAAATCGATAATGGAATAGTTTTGAAGGGAAATTAAAATATTAGCATTTTTGCAGTTATACCTCACCTCGCTGTACTAAATAAGTTCTCTATACCCACTTTCAGTTTCTCTAAGCAGTGCAGCAAATAAATGATTTAGAACTCTTCCACGCATAAAGTTTACTGATTTAGATACTGTTTTCCGTAAGTTTTTTCCATATGCAAACATTTGTTGCCGTGGTTCAGAACAAATAATTAGCTAAAATATGTTTACGGACCAATAAAATTGCTTACGGCAACATGTGGCCTGCGGACCCCAGTTTGAGATCACTAAATTCATATGATGTCTTAAATAAAGTTGACGTTTATCATCCCATTATAATTCCGTTAGTTCATTTTATAAAACCGAAATAATTGGTGTAGTTTTATTTAGTGCCTGTTGTTGCCCTTAAAAATGTCACATTAATTAAATAACGTTCTGAAAAATGAATTCTAGAAAATGATACCTTTACTTCGAGGATTTGTTCTTTCTGTATGTTTTCTTCCATAGCTTTCTACTACTTGCAGATATGTTGCCATAAGATTTAAGTATTTCAAGCTAGAAAACAACTGTGTTAAAATTTTATATTCACTAATTATAGATTTGTGATAGATGTTTCATTTTTTTTGGTTTAGTTACGCGTTCTGTTATTATTTTTATATTATATTTAAAATATTCAAATGTCTTCAGTTGATATACAAGGCTGTATAAATGATGTTTTCGTTTATTCTTCCCAAAATATTTGGCATTGCCAATACGCCTAGCAAGTAAAAATATCAAGAAGAATAAATGGCAGATTCTCTTCTTAATACGTGCTTTGAAGTTTAATATAACCGGTCGATTCCTGCAATCTAAAGTTACAAAACCAATAAGAAATAAAATGCAAAATAACAAAAGACCATTTGTTTCCTCTATATAACGTAAATGAATTAAATGTCAATTTTATAAGAGTCTAGATCTAATTTAAAGAATGAGAGCTTCCAGCTTAATGATGACACTGCCATGGTTTTCTAACTTAATATGTAAGAATTAAGAAGCGCCTCGAAATATCGTATATTCCAATGAAAAACTAACATACGATTTATTCTTCTCCCATTATTTGAATCACTGAATGATAAACATCATGAAGTTTGTGTATACATATTATCTAACCTAATAAGCTTATAATGAATAAATAGCAATTATAAATGGATATAATAATGAATTATTTGAATTCATTATTCGAATCACTGAACGATAAACATCATGAAGTTTGCGTATACATATTATCTAGCCTAATGAGTTTATAAAGAATAAATAGCAATTATAAATCTCTCTGATTCTTCAAAGGAGCTTAAAATAGAAGATTTATAGGAAATTAATGTTTGCCAAATGCAGAATTGCATTTATGAAGCAAAGTATTTGTATTTGACGATCAACTTTTAATAATATTAGGGAATGTTAACTAGAATTCATGCTATCCTTGACAATTTACATCAAGCTAAATTCTATTCTGTCATAGAATGCTTAATCTTTATATTGACAGTAGGCAATTCAGCTTAATTTGGAACAAGACAATTTGTGTAACGAGTGTAAAATATTTAGAATCTTGTTTCCTATAACAATCAGTAGTAATACAGCAGCTAATGTTTAACATCTTTTTACATAACATCTTTTCGTCAGCAGAGATACAAAACGAAGTTTAAAAAGGTTAGGATGAGTGTCAGAAATTAGATCTGTTATTCAAGTTTTAAGTACTAAACCTTAAAATTATTAATAAGATAACGTGGAAAAGATTTTAGGAGCAAGTATAGATAAAGCGCGTTACTTATAACTGCAAAAATGTATGAATTAAATAGCTTTAGGACAAAGCATTTCTATTCATAAACAGTAATTTATGAGCTTGTTATTTTATAAAATGCAAGAATAGTTCTCAATTATCATACAGAATTAAGATAATTTAGAATATGCGACTGAAATTACTTGACATTTAGTGTGAAGGAAATAACGTTACGATTTGAAGAGTGGTCTTCTAACAAAATACGTCTACCAATCACTCGCCCTTAGTCGCTGCCTTTATTGAGGCATTGCTCTTAGTTTAAACTGACTGTTTAAGTAACAAACATACAAAAATGTAACATATTAACTTACCTTTATTTCCTCACTACAAAACACCTCTAAGTCTCCATGACTGACAGTTTCTAGTTGGAACGTACAATTTAATTGGCTACAAAACCAATCCTCCTGTCTAAAGCTACAAATAACAATTGAACCGAACAGCTTATCGTATCAAATTTCATATTTCTCGCTGATGTCCGGCTATTGCTTTTAATCTAAGAGAGGCATCGCCGACAAGACAACACGGCAGCAGTGGCAACAGAATAAGTCTCTTTCTTCTCTCTTTAAACGAAGCCGCTCGCCATAAAAACTACATAACTCTTTGGTCGAAGAGAATACGTGACGAAACAAGGCATAAAGATAAGATATTCAAAGATAAATTGAAACTGTTTAAATTAAATGTCACAATAGAATTTCCAACTAAAAAGTCATAAATGGCAAAATTAGTCACATGCTAAGCAGGATTTAACAAGCTGCACCTTTAATTCAGCTGGAGCTATGTACCCCAATCCCTACGTATATGTGGGCATAGTTGCAATACTGCAAGTAAACAAAATAATTGACTACCTATAAAAGCATCTACTACTTACAAACGAAAACAAAATATATATGATATGTAAAATTACAATAAAATTTTGCATAAAAATGCAAAAATTTAATGAAATGCGGATTAAAAAAAATATTAAATAAAGAAATAAAATCACTAATATTTACCATTACGTGTCTTCTAAAAGTTGCTGAGAAAAGGATGTTCAAAGGCTGGACTAAAAGGTCATAAATGGATATAATAATTTAAAAGTTAAATATATAAACTATCTTTTCAAAATGTCTAACAGAAAAGAGTTAAATCAAAACGTACTTGAACTGGTAATATTAGACTCCTTTAAATTTATTTCTCATTGCTCAAATTCTATTTTTAATAAATATCTATATCTTATTGTATTCCTTGTTGTCTAAAATGTTTTGTAAATACCACATGAACTTATATATTTCCCTTAGTTGTTAACTCTGACGTTCTATGACTTAGATGAATAGAGAAAAGAGAAAAAAGCATTTTTTTTTTCATTTGTTAAAGTAAATAATTCTGAGACTCTGCTTGGGCGTTCTCGGAACTCCACGTACTCTCGAGACTCTCCACGCTATACGTCGCGATGCACTCGACGGTACACAGAGCACAGCTCTCGACTCTTCGGTTCAGTCGTTCCCGGAGCTTAACACACTCACTCGACGATGCACTAACCGCGATACACTAAGAGACTCTTTGATGCACTCGGCTACCCACTCGGCGCTCGCTGGCCGGCTGTCAACTTGATCGTCTCCGCACGGACTGACTTGCTAGACAAGACACCAAATAACTCGTAACTAACTATCTTGCACTCTAGGCGAGGCACTGATTGCGGACCAGCAGGGTCTATATAGCTTTCGGCTTTTGTTCGAGAACATTCTCGGCTAAACCGGTAAGAATTCATTCCAGAAGCTTCTCCATCCGTCCATGTCATATCGCCAATTTTGTCGCGAAATGTCGCCAAACGGGCGATTTCTTGCCAAATGTGGCAACCCTGCCTTCCCTTGCCATTTTTGGCAAGCCTAAAATTGCTTTACGGGGAATCCATCTTACCGCGTCTGTACATTTCGTTAAGGCCCGTCCACACGAGTACGCTCGAAACGTAGCTGACGAACGCGCTTTTACGTTACCAGCGTAAAAGCGTCCAAACGAGTACGCTTTCGAAGAGTGCGTTTAACCAATAGAATTATTTTGCGCAAAAATCACGTGACGCTGTAATATAGCGTCAACAGAGCTGTATCTTATTACTTCGCTGTTCTTCTGTATGTTTGCGGCAAGTTGTCCGAATCAGATGATTTTTTTTTATAGCTGAAACTTTACTATTATGTGCAATTATTAAGCAGAGGCAAAACCGCAAAAAATGGCAAGAATGGGTCCGAAAGATTTACTTAGAGCGACCTGTTCAAAGAGATTTTAGATTTTTTTTTTTTTTTTTTTTTTTTTTTTTTTACTGCCTCGTTTGCGAAAGGAATATCTGGAAATATTAAATTCCTACTATTAGCTCACACTCTCCCTATATCTTGTTCAAATTTTCAGTACATAAAATGCTTTTTATTCATCCACTCAAGTTCCAATAGAATTTTTTAAACTTGCAGTGAATGACACTTGATGTTAATACAGCTTTTTCACATATTAAATTTTTTTAAATTTTTAATTAAAAAAATTATGTTTGTATTTTATTTATTTATTTTTGTATTTTTAAACTTTAATATAATAATTTTAAGTAGGAATTGACTTAATTTTTTTTTGGCGGGGTATATTACTTGTTTTTTAATTCCTTCAGGATGAGTATCGACCAGTTTGACAGACTTGCAGATTCTATATCGTATGAAAATTAGGATTTATAAAATTGGTTTGGAATACAGTACATAAAGAGAATTAAATTACTTAATTCTCTTTATATACACCATCCACCATATAATAAAACCAACTTCATATTTTTTTAACTCGCTCTCCCTTGGTCTTTTGTTTTTTTTTATTTATTTTTGAATTTAGAATGAGGTTCAAACTTCGGACAGTTTATGAGAAATTATGTGTATGATAAAATATGCAATAAAGTAAAAATAAAGAGAGAATTTATAGATGATATATGATAAAGAGATGCAGATATATTTTTACATAAGGATTTCTATTTGCACTGCACATTTTTAAATTAAATTAAAAACAATAATAATAGGTAAAATAAGAATATAATGATTCATGATTAAATATAAGAAACACGTTTCAAAATGAGAAAAGCTAACTGAATTATATCGTCTACGGGTGAGGCTCGAACTTGCCACCTTTCCATTCCTCCGCCACCAAAGCAGCGTGCTGACCACTCAGCTATCTGTGATAGCAGTGCCTATGAAAAATAATGTAACAAGTAGAAGTCGCTGCAAAGGTAATTTAATTAAACTTAAATAAATGATTGCTGTACGACACAAGTTGTAACTTTCCTCCAAAATTTCGTAATTGTATTTTATTGAATACTCTTTCACAGTCAACTGCTTTATTTTAGAAGTTATTATATTGCTGAAGTTAGTTTTTGGTGTATTTAATATTGGGATATTTATAGAGCTTTTTATTACACATGATATAGCCAATATTTGTAATAATTAAGGAGAATTTTGTAAGGCAGAAACTTTGATTTCGTAGAAACTGTAATTTATTTAGGTTCCTATTACTTGCGATGTTATAAATAGGTGAAACATATGGATATACTGGTCGGATCATTGCTTTATAAGTATACAGTTTTCCACTTTAATGAGAATTTTAAATGTATACTAATATGTACGGTTTGAGAAATCTGAAGAGGGCGTGAACAATGCTGATTATTTTATTGCTGTATACAGTTATATTTCTAAACAAAAACTCATCTCTGTGTGGCTCTGACGCCATATTGAAACGGGTAAGCAAGAAGGTTTTCTGATTATGACACGTGATAAGAACTCGGTCGGCTACTGGCTATATGCGCGCGTCACGGGCGAAAAAGCTGAACAGGAGTGTACTCAGTTTTACGTCTTCTGCGTCCTACGAATTTACGCCGGCGTCAAAAAAGTTACGTCAACTACGTTGGGAGCGTCCTCGTGTGGACGGGCCTTTACACTGTGAAATTAGAGGGAATAGAAGGCACCTTTAGTAAGAATGCATTTTAACTCCTGTGACCTGTTCTTTCTAATTAAGCTTGTTCTGAACTTACTTATGTCTCTCTATTTTTTACTGATTTACGCAGTTTCAAAAGCTAATGTACGGCATTACACTTTTTAAGCAGCTATTAAATTAATTTAGATTAAACAATGTGTGACATATAGATCGATTTACAATGTTTTGTAAATAGGCAGATTAAATACATTAAAAGAAAAACAATTTTGTGATATGAATAGACCGACTATTCTTTGCTTAATTTACGAATCCATGTTTAGTCATAAAAAATGCTCGTTTTCTAACTAATTAAATTTATAATTATGCGAATTTCCACTAACTACAATAATTTTGAGTATATAAAACAACTTCAGTCTATTCTTAGTTAGCTTTTTGATATATGTAACTCTATTTTTGTTTGCGAATTTTTTTTCATTTGAGTATAAGCCCTTTTTGAGATTATAATGCAATATTTTTAAATTTAATTAATAGGTCACCAAAAGCCCTAAATGAAATATGATATCACAAAAAAAATAAAAAGTTTAATTTACCTAACATTATCTAACAGCAAAAAAGTTAACAGGCTTGCAGGAAAGTGCGCATCGAGATCCGAATATTCACATATTTTGCGGTCTCAGTTGACCCAAATAGTTGACGTCACAATAATCTACAATTTAGTTTCACTTGACTGCTTGCTACCTGGTGTAGAACACAAGGAAGTTTTCGTTCTTTGCCACTATTAACATATAAAACTTGAACTATACACTTAAGCATTAACATTAATAAAATTAATTAAAGTAAGCATTCAAGATCACATTTCACTTTATATAATAATATTCATAATACACAAAAGGGCATAACTAGCTATCACTGTAAAGTAGCGCTCATACGATGTGCTTGTACTCAGCTGGATGCTGCAAGTACTTTCCAATCTATCACGCAACTATCACTTTGGCGAAAATACGTTCTTCTATTTTGCTGTCTGGGAATTTTTCGCATGAATTCAAATTCATTTTCGTTGAGCATTGAGGTTATTATTTTGAGCAATCCCCTATGTGAATAAATTTAAGAGCCTCCTATTGTAATCCAAATTTAAGTTCGAGAATATGAGACAGTTTCCTCAGAAAGTTCTCTACAAAAGATATTCCTTCTCTTATCCTCTTCACACCCGAAGTTAAAATACTTAATTTAAAAATAAATCGTGAAGTTTATATGCTTGATTTCTGTCTATAGATGGGAAAAAAGAGATTTTTTTTGGTACATGTATATTTGGGAACAAAAAATTTAGGTACACATGTGTGTGCCTTGGGATTCAAATAAGTAAATAATCTCATATTTTAACACTGACAAATTTTAATATTTAAAGCCGCCATTAGATTAAAATGTGAAATAAAACATGAACACAATATAATTTCACAATAACATCCTAATGTATGGTTGTTTTATTAATTTTAACTAACTTTAAGTAATATTTTATCTTTATCATTACATCATTTTGTATGAAAATTTTCAAAATAATTTTTTTTAATACACATAAATACATTTTACATTTGGTACAGAATATTCTTGTTCTTGATGTGCACCCTGGCATTCTGTGCTTAGATGAAGTTTTGGTATCCATGAGTCTTGGTAAGTGATTTACACCATCCAGACTCGTGTTTTTGACTGGTTGAGAAATTACTTTCCTCTGTTTTGTTAGGGAATTCATCCTCACCTGAACATGAAGGGAGTCTTAGCCTCTCTCTATTAGTTATTAAATTTCCTTTATATCTGCGCAATGCTGATACATCTAGCATGCAATATTCCATGAGCAATTTAGCACCCGTAAGATTGTTTCGCTTGTAAAAGCGTACACTTTAATATCACCAAATCCACAAAATGAGAGAAGATTCGATCAGGCCTTTTTTTTTTTTTTTTTTTTTTTTTTTTTTTTTTTTTTGTCCTCTCAGTACACTGATAGTACGTGAAAGGAATTATTTGCTGTTCCACAGAAATGTTTTGCGGTAAAGGCAAAATAAGGCATTTTTCATTGATGGGATTTAAAAAGGCTTGTACTTTCCAAAATTTATCATTCTTTTCATGGAATGCTAAATTAGCTGCAAAATGAAAATTTTAGGGCAGAGTGAATAGTCTGTTTCTTGCCATTGTTTCATGAAAACATCTTATTGATAGATTTATTGACTAATATAATTCTGCTTGAGGGAATTTCAGAATGCCCATCCAAGTCTTGAGACCAACAAGTCGCATTATTTCATTTGCGTTCGTGTTTACAGATTTATATTTCTGATAAACAGAATACAAATTAGTTTGGGCAGCTACTTCTTTAAAACATTCCACGATCAGGTATTCAAAACACGAAGCCAAGGGTGAAAAAAGCTCTGGAGCATTCTCAAAGTCATCCTGCAAGCATGTTAACTTGAGTCACTATCAGTTACAACTAATAACATGAAATAACAAAGAAATTACAAACAATAAATTATATTAAAATATAAAATCAGGTCAAGAATAGCTATGCATTGTCTTTATTTTAATGGGTCAAAGAATATGAAGAAGTCCAATATTATGAATATTATATTTTAATTCAAAAATAAAGCGAGAAAAGGGTAAAAAAACCCTGAAAAATACAAAAAATTTAATATTACAATTACATACTAGATGTATAATCACTTGTGCGATCAGTGAGCTGTTTCTGAAACATAAATTTCAGAAACAGTAACTGAAATTATGTAATATTAAAAAAACGTATGACAGTATTCAACTGAGCCTAATTTCCCTAACGGACTGTCGTCCACGTATGTGGACCTATACACATTTCAATTCATTGCCACAAAAAATAATTTTGACGAACAAACAACAATGTTAAACAAAAGCTCTAACCTAAATAGCTCTAAATATTCACTTTAAACATTAATTAAATTATTAATTAATTAATTATTACTTACGTTTTCGAAGACTTCTCGACGGCGCCATTTTTGCAAAATAATCCGCTTGTAGCACTGATTTCTTCAAACGTATGCACATGTGCTGCCAACCATTGGTAAAAATGGAAAGCTGAAATATCCCCGTACGTGGTAATCGAGTTGCAATTGAGTAAAAGTGTACTAGAATATTTCCAGCACCGCAAAATTGAAGGTCCACATATGTGGACCTGTGGAGTCAAGAGATAGCGCACGTGTGCTTTGCAGTTTCAAACTAACTACATCAATATCTGAACACGTAATTTTTTTAAGAATAAGAATTTAAAATTTTATTAAGTCAATGGTCAATGCAGTAAATTAAATTAATTTTTATAAATTTGAAAGTAGAAATTTTTATTATGATTGACGTATTCGCTATTATCTTTCATATTAATCAATCAAAGTCACGCTACAAGAGTCTAATGGCTGAACATAAAGGTAGCTCCAGATAAGTAAAATTAGTTCTAGTTTTTTTTAATCATTATGGCAAATCTAATTAATTTCGGTTTCAAATTTTTCAAAAAAAAAAGGGGGGGAAGAAATTTGCGAAGGTTTAATTACTTGGGTGTTATAAAGATGAGAAAATGTTTTCTGCAAATTTTATTTGAAGTCATTCCCTGATAAATATTACACAAAACCCGTTTCATATGATGGCTTTAAGGAAAATATTATTCCAAACGTCTTTCTATGTAAATTTATAAATATATCATACAAACTGTATTTCATGTTTTAAAAAATTTCAATTTTCAATTTTTCTTTAAAAATAAAATACGTTTAATTAGTTTTATTCATTAAGAATTTTTTATTTAATATTAATTTGAATAGCTTCTATGTCTTTCTATATTTAAGCATTTGCACTTACTCATCAAAGTGTTTTTATGTTTATTATAAAATATACACACACGTCACTCAGTATCATTGTAATGGATGCTCAACATTAGTGAAAAAATTAATTTCTCAGCAAATGCATCATTTTTGATCGCTTAGGGAATGTGATGAATTTAGAAATGTTTTCCTTTCATTGTCATTATTTTATGTGTTCTTATAATTAATTTTCACTCATCTTTAAAGCAGAAAGAGGAAACAAACTGATGTTACATTATGAGCTAGTAATACAATACAAGCCTTAGAACCAAAATATGAGTACCATAAATACCATAAAGTACGAGTTAACCTGTCAAATTAAAGAGTTTCTTTATAAAAAGTACTATTTGTATTCTAATAACCAACAAAGAAACAAGAATTAATTAGCTTGGAATGAGTTAGAAGCCTTCCTTGGTTAAATATAATCTCCATCTGTTTTCGATAAATATACTGAAAGAAATATTTTGAGGGAAAATAAAATAATAACATATAAATTGTTATGCATTAAATATTGTCTCTTCTCTTAAATTTTTCTCTAAGTTTCCCTGATTTATGGATGATCGATTTACAGAGTCATGGATTTAAAAACGAGATCCATACATAAGGATAATTTTTATTAAATAATTAAATTTATACTTCAGATAAAATTAAATTTGTACTTCGGATTACTTTATTAGGCTTGGATGCAACATTAGAGTCGAATCTGTCTTATAACATAAAGAAATCAGTTTTCTCTTTGGTAGCATAATTCTCTATCATTATACATTCGCACAAAATTTGCACAAAATATTTGCAAGTTATGTCGAATTTCTGAAAAACGAATAGCAGATTTTAATGAAATTTGATATGCATATACATATATAGTAAAGAGATGTACCATTCAAGGCTCCTTTTATGTGCGCATGAATATCAGTAAAGCTAATATGGCGCAGGAACGTCCAAAATCCATATTGTGATATCGAACTGAGAATGAGTCTTATATAAGATGTGTTTACCTCTCACAGCTAGACAGGTCGCGCTGCTTGAGGACATACCGAACAAGAGGCAGTTGAGGATTCCCTGTGGCAGTCGATCCCATTCCTGCGCAACACAGGTTTCAGTTCAACTCCGCGAAGATTCTTGGTAGGGGTTGGCAAGATAAAATTGCCCCACCAAGAGCGTCCAAACTGTATTCTGTAGGGTTAAGATCAACAGATCTCGCTAGCCAATCCATGCGGCGAGTAGTGTCACTTTTCAGGCAACGGTGGATCAGTTGAACCCTATGTGGCCCAGTGGTGTTGTCTATTAACAGGAACCTAGAACCTACTGCTTCCCTGAAAAGTCGACCACAGGGCTCTAAGATCTCCTTTCAATACCGCATAGCAGTCAGGAAGCCCTTGTCAAACACATGCAGAGGTATGCGGCCGTCCAAATTAGCGCCTGCCAAAGCCATTACACCTCCACCACCATACTGATCATTTTTCTTTATAAGGGAGATATGGTATAATGTTCCAGGTTCTCTGTAGATACAGATAGGTTGAGAATCAGAGTCCAGGGTGTATCTTGACTCATTTGTAAAAGACACGATACTTTACTGAAGTTTCTGCACCATGCTGAACGTGCTGCCTTGTGTCCTGCAGTTGAGAGGAATGCAAACAACGGCTATTCTGACATAAAACCCTAGCTCATCAAATCTTCAGGTAACTGTAGATAGTGAAACTCGAGTTCCAGTGGCAGCATATTTCTCTCAGGAGAGCTGTGAAGCTGTAGCAGTCCTGTGTCGCTCAGCTGAAAGTGCCAAATAACTATCTTCATTCTTCATTGTGGATTTTGGTCTACCTTGTCATATAAATATGAATTCAGCGATTTGAAACTGTTTCTTCAAATTGCAGATGGCACTGAGCTCTGTAGCCACTTGCGTTGTTGATTATCCTGTCTCCAAGGTCCGACAATTTTTCACCTCATTCTGTACGTTCATGGCTACACATTGTACCTGATAACTTATGAAATTTTCCCTACTCTTGCGAGAAACCGTCGAATGTCGTGAAGGAGTACGAGCACACAAATCGCCTAAAACACTTTGTGCTCTTGAATCCCCTCCACAATCACAGATGAGTAGACACGCACGTGTAAGCTTAAGTATTTGACTCTGAATATTTGCCTGATTCTTCGGCGGCAAAATTAGCACTGTCGTTTGTAAAAAGAGGCATAATTTGCGAATTTTCTTAATCTTGCACGCGAATTTTTTCGATTAATGATATTGCTACGGAAGTATCAAATCCACTAAAAATGACACTGATGATAAATTAATGTTTATGGTAATATATATGCATATATTTATATCGCCTTTCAAAATATTATTTTAATCCCCTTTTTTACATTTTTCCAGACGTTTATTAATTCTTTCACTCAGACTTTCAAATAATAAATGTTTTTGAATTCTGTCTGCAGTTTGCTTTAAACTCTTGGAATAAAATGTCGTTTTCATAAAGAAGATTGGGAATGGATTGCATTAAATAACTATAGTTAAACTCTCTAGTGCTGTCTGCCTAGATGGAGGGATGTCTTGACTTTCTAAGAAAAATTTCTGCTTATTTACATTATATGTGTGAAAAATTTGGAAATGCTCGTGCAATAAACCTGTTCGTCCGTTATTATCAATTCGGTCATTGATGAGTCCAAAAAAGATGAAAACCATATATCCCAGTCGTTTTTATATAATGCCCCATTATGCAACAATTTTAGGCAGATAAATATCAAAGCTATCTGAAAGGAAATGAATCTATTATTACAACGAAAATTACTTATCTACATATGATAAAACTTGTTTCCAACTTGGCAGATAGTACACATATCTTTTCTTATTTATCTGGATTTCCTCATGGATTCACCAGTGGTCTGTAATTCTCAGTACTTTCTTCAGGTTATAAGGTATTTCTCCCGCGTTCTTAGCAGGCCTTCGTAGTGTAGTCAGCCCGCTCGGCGCGTATTCGAGAGGTCCGTGGTTCGAGTCCCGGCGAGGGCATTTCTCATTTTTCATATGATAAAATAACCTAATGTATCTACAGTGGCCCCTGAACAGGGACGCGGAATCAATTATTCGATAAAGCATTCTTGAGAATTACATTCCCTACAGACTTCTTGGTTTTAGATTAATAAAATGCCGTGTTTGGCAACTTACTGCAAAGCATTATCAAATAACAAACAAATCGGAAACACAATCTTTACTTCCGCTATAGTAGAAAGGTAACAAACAACCCTTCATTTCGTTACACTGAAAAATTTTAATCTGTTATTATCTGAAACTGCAATCTGATGCTTTTCCATCCCCCTCTCATAATGAAACAGATAATTTAAAGCTGTGCGAAACTGAGTATATATTTCTATGGGAGTTGCATGGGATATATATATATATATATATACCGCTAAGAATTAAAGGTTAAGAAGGCTTAAGCACGGTTCATTGATGCAAAGGAAAAAGCATGATACAGCTTTATTATACTGCAGTGGTCATTATTATTATTACTATAATTAATCCCCCATAATGAAACAGATAATTTAAAGCTGTGCGAAACTGAGTATATATTTCTATGGGAGTTGAATGGGATATATGTATATATATAAGAATTAAAGGATAAGAAGGGTTAAGCACGGTTCATTGACATAAAGGTAAAAGCATGATATTGCTTTAATTTATTATACTGCAGTGGTCATTATTATTATTATTATTATTATTATTATTACGTAGTGTAGTGGTAATGATTATAGAATTGTAAATAATAATTCTAATGGTACTACTCCTACTGCTATGTTATTATAATTTGAGTTTCACTAACAAATTAAGTTTAATTAACATCTTTCCTATATGCCTCATTTCGCGACGATCTTATTCATTCCGGATAATTATACAGATTTGAGTGGTAAGCGATTTAGTAAAAAATTAGGGAAAGAATTCGTAATTGTATGAGTGTTTAGATCAATGTTGGCTGTATGCCCATCAGGCTTTTCTCTTAGCGAAAAGCATTGCTCGAAATTTTAATCTCAAGACGTTAATTTGGTCGGTAAGTTAAAACACTGAGCTAGCTTTTATTTTTTGACAATGTTAAGGTACGATTTATTTCTATAGGCAAGTCCTAGCGACTGGTAATTTTGTTTTGAAATACTTTAATTTATTTCTCACAGGTCGTGAGGAAGAATAAACTTTCAAAAGTAATCAGCTATTAAATATGAATTTTATTTTCATCACTACCTCCATGCATGTAGGTGACATCTTGATAAAAATCAGCCATATACCCTGAGATAAAGTTCAAGCCCTTTTTATATGCCTATATAAATACCTGCCAAATTTGCAGGAACAAATTAAAATGGTTTTGAAAATGATGTTAAGAGAGATATTGCAAATTGGTAGGTTGAAAGGTTTATTTTTTCATGTATAACATAAATATTTACATGTTGAACATGACGTTTCTTTTCTTATGTCTTTTAAAGTTGGCGAAAACATTTTGAAATACAGTGAAACTTCGAGATACGAGCACCTCTATATACAAGGAATTCAACATACGAGGAAAGTATGACCGAAAAATGTGTCTCTAAATACGAGCATTGACTCCAGTAATGAGCAATGACCCAGACTGTTGAAAGGCAGGCCGTATGCGTGGCACCATTTTTCTATCGGGCTCGACTCGGCGAATCCCCTCGTCAGACCACTCAGTGTTCTTTGATCTACGTATTTGTGCGCTTGTGAGTCAATTGTTTATTATATTTAACACGAGAAAAATTATTTCACGATGTCTCCCAAGAAGATAGTTGCCTTAGATAGTGCTGCAAATTAAAATAAGGAAGCCATGGCCGTTGAAAGTCGGTAAGGCCGGTAAGCACTTCTTGAAGCATTTCCACTGACTTAAATAAACCAGTTATTCTCTAGTCTTTATGGCTTGGGAAAGCTTAACATCGGAGTTCTTGTAGAATGCACAACTGAGCGTTGAAGAAAGGAATGCTGAAGAATCTGCCATTCAAGAAGAATTTCAAGAATTTTTTCTTTCGCACTTCTTTTGACGTGTATCGGACCAGTTTGGTATAGCATAAAATGGATGCGGTGGACTATCCACCAATCAAGCAACATCCGAGCCACTTCCAGATTGCCAAAGAGAGAGAAATAGAAAAATGCTTAAGGGATATGAACGATAGTGATGTTATTGGGCTTTCAGAATATTGGATTTCTCCCATCGTCTTGGTGAGAAAGGATGTTGAACTAGATTCATCATTAACGATTGCCAGTTCAGCGAAATTACTAAGAAAGACTGCTACCCTCTTCCTAGAACTGACCATATTCTGGATAATCTTATCAGGTTCAATATTCCGTCTTACCTTCTTCGGGAACATGCAAGGACCTGACTCGGAACAGAGAGCTTACTAAAGCTATGTTCACTAACTGTGGGAAGTAGACAGGATACACAAGAAGGGTATACAAAACCCTTTATTTTTCTCTATTTACAATAACTTCCGTACTTCGGAATAAACAGACCCGCTACTTGTGGTCTAACGTAAAAGTATAAAAATAAAACTAAACTCTAATTTAACTTTAAAATAATAAACGTGGAAGATTGGCCTTAGATTAACAGGAAGCCGTATGTAGTACAGAGAACTGTGAACACTACAATACGTTTAAAATTATCAAGAGGATTAAACCTCTGGCCTGGAAGGCAACCAGCAACTGAGTAAAACTTCTAAGGTAAGCGGCCTGCTTCGACTAACTGTTTCCTCTCTCTCGCTTGGCAAAAAGCCACAACTTAAATACTTGGCGTTCGCCAGACAAACTTTGCATAAATACTTTAACGCTTTTAATTCTGGCCGGAAGTAGAAAATAAGAAGTGATAGTAAAGATTTAAAATAAAATAAACGTTAGTAAAACTTAAGATCCTTACAATCTTTCCGGAAGCAAATGGTTTTCGACTTGATTTAATGAGTGGATATTGATAGGTAGACCTGGAATATGTCATACCATGATGACCTCGAATATGGCATAACATGACTACCGAGAAAATACGAAATTTACTACCGGATAAGGACTTTCGCATTTCAAGGTTATGTCGTTTGGATTTTCCAATGTGCCGGCAAAATTTGTACGCTTCTTGTAGAACGTTCTGAGAGGTCTTATCTTCTAAGTCTGTATTACATAGCTGGGTGACATCATCATCATCGTAGGAAAAAGTCTTGAAGAATACTTATAAAAATTAAGAAGATTCCTCAGAAATAGAAGGATAGTAATCCAAAGTTAAGTCCTTCCAAATATAAATTGTTCTGAAGGAAGTGACTTACCTCGAATCCGAATGTATACGTGTGAAAATGTGTCAGCAGTTAATGCTTGGAGACGCTCCGTCAGTTCAGAAGTGCCCTGTTCAGAAGTGCCCTGAAGCTTTGCAACTACTATGGAAGAACAGTAAAGGCCTTTCATTTCAGTGCAAGACCTAGAGCAAGAGAAATTTATTGTGGTCAAAAGAAGGCGTATATACTACATCGGAGAGTAATTGCTGTGTTACAAGAAACGAGTTGCTCGCTACAGTTAGAACATTTCTAGTATTACCTGTATGGCAGAAAGTTCCTGCTTCGCACAGATCCTACATCGTTGATCTGGTTCTTAAATTTAAAGAATCTTGAAGGCCAAATAGTTAGACTGATACAGAGACGGCAGAAATGTGACATCACTATCCGTCACTGTAAAAGAAATACCAAAACCCTGTCTAGAGGACACTGCCCAGAAAGTTGCCGATATTGTTCCAGGGTCGAAGAGAAATTCGAGCTGGTGAATCGAATTTCATATTACAACTTCAACATAGTCTGACTCAGATCTGTGGAGTGAAGTAAATCTGTGGAGACCAGTTAGAAGACTATTACATAGTGAACACAAAAATTAACTAATGCAGTCTTTAGATGAAAAACCTACCTTACAGGATATTTCGACCTATAAAATTACTGAAACACAGTATTGGAAAAAAACATTTTATCAACGATTCTATGCCATCATCGGTTCATCATCATCTATCATCTTCAACTATTATCGGTTCTGTGTACTTTCAATCCATAAAGAATCCGCGCGTCGTATTGAAATTATTATAGACCCATTATGCTATTCTTTCTCTAAGAGTCATTATATGTTGTTAACGCGAACAAAATAACTGTATAGAACTTATTTATATAATGACATGAAGCAATGATCTGCTTCAAAATATTTATTTTTACGTTGATATCTGATTCTATTAAAACATAAATTATTTTTCGTACGATAATTGTTTTGCATTTTCCATCGGTTCCGTAACAAACTTTGGTAGTGAACACACTCGGACATGTAATTTCATATTTTAGGGATTTCGGTAATTTATGAAAATAAATGTGCTCGAACTTTTATTTTTGTCAGTCGGAGAAAAATAAAATATAGAGTTTTGTATTAACATTATATTTTGGATCAATATAAGTTGAATGGGAATGTATGAAGTAACTTTATGAAGCTTTTATGTATAAAATAATTTGCCTCTAACTATAGGAATAGGCTTAAATGATTCATAATTTTAATATAACTAATCATTCGAATGCAAAGAAACTGCATAGTATCCTTTATACACATCGTGTTTCGTCTCATTCCATAACGCATCTTAAGACCGAAAAACGTACACTTTATATATGCAAAATACATTCTTATCTTAAGAACTGAAATGAAAACATTTTAACATTATTATGCTTTGTAAATTCGTTGTATTAATATATGTATTTAATGTAACTTACTGTTGTAAATTAATAAATCAAGCAATATTAATGTCAATTATATTACAGACATGAAAAATACTTTATTTATATATTTTATTTTATGCCGGTTCTCAGTCATTATAAATTAGAATCGTTATTCTTTAATACAAAATAAAAAATAGTTTTGGAATTCCTTATATAAATCAGCATTTTGCATTACAGCTTCTAAGCTCGTTTGGGTAGAGCTTCTTATCACTTAATTAGTTCAACAACTATAAAGAACGGAGAGTTTCCACAGCAACTGGAGTAAATCAGCTTTTGAAATGCTTATTTATTCGCACGAAGAAATTTAATAAAAAATACCTTTCAATATTTATGGAGTTCAATAAACTGCATCACAGAAGTTTTCATCTCTTTTCTGCATTAACGATTTGCGCGACTAAATACTAAAGGGGAATATTATTTTAAGGAAGTTTTTAAAGTAAATGTGTTTAAAACTCGAATTATATACGATCATTAAATTAGCACGTGATTGCTTTTATAATCGGATTTCCGAATTTATTTATAAAGCATATATCACATCTTTTATTTATTTTAAACTAGCAGCTTCGCTGCCAGCCTTCGTCTGGCTCTTAAATGTACCGGAAAAATGGCTGAAGGGAACACCAAACGTTAAATTTAAAAACTGCGTAGAATTTTACTCTGCAGAAAAACTTCATAAAAAAAAGTTATTACGTATAAAAAAATTACAATAAAATAAGCAATATCCCTTATTACAAATATTAATTATCTTAATGAATAAATTAGCCAACTTCCCTCGGCAAAATCTTAAAAACTCAAATGGTATAAATAAAGTTAAGAACTTTGTTTCCTAAAAAATCACTCAAAACTTTTCAATATCTTAAAAACAGTGAAATGATTAATTAATAACATAAAAGAATAAAAAAAAAAAATTCTAGAAAGCAAAGTATAATTAATGACATTTTCAAGAGAAAAAAATTACAATGAAATAAGCTATATCCCTTGATACAAATATTACTTATCCTAATAAAAAATTAACCAACTTTCCTTTGAAGAAAAAAAAATGGTGGCAAAAAATCATGCAAAACTTTTCAATATCTTATAAACAGTGAAATAAGCAAAAAATAACATGAAAGAAACTCAAAAAATATAAAATTCCGCGCAGAATTTTACTCTGCAGAACAACTTTATAAAAAAAATCAATAAAAATGTATTATATATATATATATATAAATGACAATGAAATATGACACGGTGACATAAGAAATACGATGAAACATTGTTGCCAAACCCATATTTCTCTAAAAATGAAACTATTCAAAATGATGCGATTTCATGAAAAATCTATCAGCAATAATAAGAAAGGAAAATTGTTGCCAATATCACATTTTTAAAGATGTGAGATGTGAGAAGTGTACTCGGAAGCTTCATTTAAAAATTTTTTTAAGTATACAAAACATTATCATTTTTCCAAAATTCTTTTCGTAAAAGCAGTCGCAAGGATGAAAGTTTAACGTGTTCAAAAATCAAAGAAAAATAAACTGTACATTTTTAAACATAAACGTTTTTAGAAAAATCTCGTAGAAAAGGTGTGAAGCTCACTTTGTTAAATAAATTCGTATTTAATCGATTTATTAAAACACAAAATTTCTTTTTAAGTTCGTAAAATAGCTAAGTGCCTACATTTCATGACGATATGAAAATTGAGTGCATAGAAAAAAATCTCGCTTTCCTATAGCTCATTATGTATCAAAATGACACGATTTCGTCACAAAACATAAAATAAAAAAAATTCTAATTCGAATTTCGAAAAAATCGCTTCGAGGTGCACTGGCTCTTGTCTAGATGCACCTATGCACCAAATTTCATAGCCGTGGGTCTATCATCTTACGCGCAGCGCGAACGAAAGACACACACACAGACAGACAGACTCTTTCTTTTATTATATGTAGAGAAGAGATAACGATAAGAAATTCTTCCTTTTATTAATATCTTTCCATAATGTGGAAGAGACCATGTTACATTCACCATCTTTCTGTATGAAAGGAATTCATTACCTTTATAACTGAAGTGTAGCATTTCTTCAAAATAAATATTCCTAAATAAAATGCAGTGTAATTTCAAAACGCAATCAACGTTTTTAGCCTTTTATGAAACTAAAGACTCTACTTTCGAAATATTAGACAGAAATTTGTGTGATCCTTGATTTCTGAAGATTAAAAAACGTATATCGTAGTTTAGGCTATATTCTGACTCGTCACTAATAGGTACATAGCCACATTCCTCTACGTTCCAATGAACATGACGAAGATACCATGTTAAATGGGCTCTTTAGGAGGATGAAGTGGTTAGGAAAAAAACCATTAGTTTTCTCATATGACTTTTAAGTGTTACGCTTTTGCGCAGCCGCAGGAGGACTGATTCGAGCTCTTATGGCAGCACAGCTCTAGATGGCCCTTGACCACACTATCACTGCTTAAGAAGCGGTTAGATTTTTTTGAATGACACTAGAGAACACTTTTGAGACTTTTAAGAAATATTCACATCTTGAGTGATCTCCGTTTGTGTTTTCACCTTAAATTATGCATTTGAATCGTAGCTAAATGATAATGATCACTTAAAGATTTCATTAAATTTAAGCAACACTACAAATATAAATTCCAGCATGAGCCCACCAAGGGCATTACACCTGCGCAGAAGTACAGTTCTAGTTTAATTTCAAATAGTTATCATAAATAACTACATGACTGAACATTGTTTGAAAACATTAATTAATGTGAGTACGTTTTTTTTAGATTTTCCTTCAGTTTTGATGAGTAGTGTATTTCCGACAGGAAGTTTATCGCTCTTGAAAGCCGAATAAATAAAAATTAAGCAAATGATCAAAAATATATATTAAAAAAATGAAATAAAGCCAAACCGAGAACCCCACCTGAAAGAGAATATATATATATATATACCTATGTAATAATTTTGAAGCGCAGTCGTGAGAGCAGAGCGGCAAAACGGGACGAAGATGCTGATACCAAACCAAGTTCAGCTAATTAACATCTTTATTTCCAGGCAACATTAGAATAATTCTTCGTAGACAGTATATATTTATCACAAACAATTACAATTATTTATTATATACGCGATATCATTTTAGGGACAGACCAGCAAATCAGCGTAGATGTTGTCGTGGAGGGAGCTAGGAGAAGAAGATGACGCAGTTTATTTGCGAGTGGTATTTATACTAAGTACATTCGGAAGGCTCTAAGCTATGATTGCTTAATTTTAGGTTGTTATACAATCATAAAAAATCTCTATTTGGGAAAGCAGATAAATTTAGGGGGACAGCACAAAATTTAGAATCGTTAATTTTGAGGTCGCCAATTATTTTTAAAGCAGCTATCGTATTTTGTTATATCTTACACACACACACACATATATATACTCACATATATAAAGGAGGTTTTTCTCTTAATTTAAAATTGCTGTAATGAAATTATGACAAATTATAAGATTAATTAGTTAAAATAAAACTTCTGAGTAATTTAATTGTAACATCTCACTTTTGTTAAAACTGAGTCTGCTTCATTTAGAATAATATCCAGTGCAAAACACTGATAAATTTAAAACTGATCGCAAAGAAATATTCCTATAGTAATTATAATAATCACTTCTTTGAACTAGTTTTTCCTAGCATAGCCTGGAAAGAAAATTTTTAACTTTAATATTTTATGTAGCTAAAATGAGATATTTAGGCAAGCTCCTTCAGCAAACGTATATTCTAAACTATGCCCTGATTCCTGATAAACAGCTAAATGTATACACTTAGGATGACAATAAAGACAGTAAACAAAGACATTTTGTGTCATATCAAAAATTTAATATAAATCCTTTATACCATTTCGGACCTTCTGCGAAGGGAAAGTACTTTTAATTCAAAGAACTTAGATTTTAGCCGGATGAAATGTTGTGAGCCTTTCCCTTTTGTTATTTACGATTATTGATTTGAATCTCTTTGTATGGGTTTCACGTAAATGTAAAGGAAACTCAATTAAGATAGAATTTTGTCCACACAGAAAAGAGCACATCAATCTCCACATAAAATTCCATTGTCTTGTGTTAATATTCGGGCAAAGAAGTTATAAACTTTATCGTGAATGATATTAACTATTCACAAGTTTGGTGTTGATCTCTTCAAGTAACGTTGGGCAAACCCATTGAGGCGAAAGGCAATTGATGTATAAGCAAAGGGTAGAAATACACATTGGTATAACTGATTTTCGTAGAAGTTCTCGAGAAACTACGTGAGTTGCATTAACGAATTCAATAAAAGTCAGGAACTTCTGGTTTAAGAACTTTTCGATTCCAAAGTTACGTGACTAGAGGATTTCCTGTTGTTTACAAAGATTCGAGATCTAACTGACCGCATTCAAGGTTTTAGAGAATAATTATTTTATTATATTAACGATAATACGTGCAACTAGTTGCCGGTTAAAGATGGAAAGCAATTACATTAATATACACCAAAAGTACGAAAAAAAAGGAAATTTAGTTATTTGTAGATTTTTCTTATGGTATGAATTCAGAGATTTTGATTTGGTGAAGTGGAAAGAAAATTTATATAATCTCTTAATGTTACTTTCTTAAATGTAGAACTACTGTGTTTTTCGAAGAGAGAAACATGAAGCATTAGCTGTGTTATTCCCGAAATTCGAGCCTAATTTAATAATAAATGTGCTATTCATTGCTTCTCTAAGTTATGTTTAAGTGTGTTACTAAGCAAACTTTAAAATAAAAATGTAAGACATCAATACATAGCTTTAATATTTTTCAAGTTGAAAATAATTCTTTCATTTCTACGTATAAATAGTGTATAATGTTACTGTAGAATATTTCATGTACGGTATAATCTTCCTCGTATAAATAGCTATAGCTGGAGCTGATACATTGTAAGTAAACTATAGACATGCAATACGCTGATATTTCATTCCAAAGTTTATGTAGTGTCCTCCGCTAATTCTATTTTGTCTCCAAATTAATGAATTTTCGAACATGTATGAAAAGATCAACTTAATTTGAACGCGATATCTGGAATTTTCTAGGATCTTTCATGGTCCTGCATTTCATAGAGAACCATTCAAGCCGTGGAGTCATTCTGTGATTTATTACTAAGAATTCGATGACTATCTTGACACATTTTTAAATAATAATTGCAAAAGCATTTGCTGATGAAATTCTTAATATTATGCTCATGATTCTAATTTATAAGGATAATTTAATTCTCTCGGATTTATTTGAAATCGTTCCTATACTAATGCTTCATACAAACTAAAGTTCTGAAATTTATTACCTCTTGCCTATTCTAATTAATAAAGAAAATTCATGATTTTCTTCAGACATTTCTTAAGGGTATATCGAAATGTAGCAGGTCGAAACATCAAACTTTGAACTGCAATTTAAAACGAATACCGTTGAAGTTCGTTTCGAACATTAAATTTGAATATCATTCCTACGAAATAGATGCGGAGGCATCAGAAATCTCCATTTAAAATTAATCAAATTTCGGAAAATGTTCTGTTTCGAAATGAATGGTCTCTAGCAGTCACCTACTTAAGCAATACTTGCAGCTTACTTTGGCTTTGTATACGCAGCAATAAAAGGCTTGAAAGCAGATTTCATGAGTTTTAATAAGTTAAATATGAGACAGCTGCACTTAGAAAATCCATCAAAAGTTCAATCTCCGTCTTAGATAGTTAGCCACTGTGTATTTTGCTTTGCTTTAGTATATTTGATTATGGCAGAGCACCCAATGGCTATCTGCCTAAGAGCAGGGATGCTTTCGTGGAGAATTTTCTGAGGAAAACTGGCTCGTATACTCGTTGCACATGAGCAATACTGCGAAAACACCCAAGCACTCAGTTCATTCACCTGGAATCAAATAACAGTGTTCAATGACTTTACTGCTCAGCCGCTGGTAGGCCTTTCGGCTATTTTTGATTAATTTAGTAATCAATTATGTAACTGATTAAAGCCTATTATATTTTATATATACTTATAATCGGTAGAATTTCATATGTATTTATGTAAGGTATTCTACCGATACTATATAATGTCAGGGGAGATTGTATTATTTGTAGGTAGTATATTGAGATTTTCTTAATACGAGTACTTCTTCATATGGTAACCTGAATGTTTGTTCATAGATTTAAAATGTATTAGTTCATATGGTTTGTTGGAGATTGTGGTACTTAACGTTTTCTTGAACAGTCTTCATGAAGTATAGTTTGGAGTTATTTCAGTTATTTTAATACTTAACATAAATCATTAAAAATATAATCAATGCCTATTACTTTATGTACTGTTGACAACTGACAAATGATTTAATGATTTAATGATAATGATCATATATTTACTGCAGATTAATTTGAGTTGCTTATTTCCTTGGAAGTTTCTATGGCTATTTGTTGAACAGTTTAATTCTTTTCAACACCAGGTTATACCCTTAATTCCTTTCTAAAAAAAAAAAAAAAAAAAAAAAAAAAACTAACATTTTTGTATTTAAATCCTCCTTGTAGATGATTCCAGGTAGTTTTGATTGCTACGAAATTACGTAACAGCATAAATTAAATTTTTCTCGCATTTGTTTTCTTCGCATTGATACAATTACAACAAGCTGGTAGTCTTTGCAAATGTTTAGTAAAATGTTAGCAATTTATATATATTTAAATTTAATAAAAGTATTAATAATTAATTTTCAAGAATGAAGAGAATTATACTGAAGGTTTAAAATTTTATTAATAGTTTTTACTGTACATGAATGGAGAAACAAATTATTAGAGATTTTTATTCTAATCTGCTCCTGACACTGGAATCTCAACGAACAACATAGTTTCAGGAGTGCTTCAAGCTTCAAGGATTGCTCCAAAGGGTATTTCTGTAATTCTCTCCATATGCAACATAAATAGAAACATATTTTCCTTAGATAATCTTGAATGGCAGCAACCATAATTTAGGTAAATAACGCTCTTGTGCTTTGCGGTATTAAAAACGTTTAATTCTTAATTCCTTATTCTTGAGCAGCTAATACGATCTAAAGTTATTTGTTACATGAATAATAGCTTGAAATTTTTATTTAACACAATTATTATTAAGTATTATTTAACTCACAACTGCAAGTAAACCTGCAATTGGGTTTCTCAGTTATCACTACAGATCTCTAATTAGAACAAAAATGTTTTTACCCAGCATTAATTGGTCATTGATTATTTAAATTGTAATAAGAAAAATGACTGCAGAATTAGGAACGTAGCATCTCAGTCGCAGTTCAGCTTACCTCAATAAGTAGTGCTGAGTGTATTCAGCAGTGACTGGATATTTCTTCTAGAAGACAAACATTTGGAAATCTATTTTATGTGCGCTAGGCAGCTGATTTATCTCTTCCGATATACTATTAAATACAATTTTCCATTAAATATAATAATGGCACAAATTTTTATGAAAATCATGAATTACAACTCTGTTTAGTAGCATGCTTAGTGATTCAAAAATGTATCCAGGTATAAAAAATTTCTTGCCAATAATAATTCAGCTATTATTCTAAAACTAAATATTTTTCGTTACTTTCTGTGTCTAAATAACATGCTAAGTCTGTTACTAGAAATAATAATATTTAATAATACTAATAAATAAATAAGATATTTTAAATACCTTGCCTTTAAATCTGAAAATAATGTAAAACTATTATTGTTGCATCGCGGCACAAAAGTTTTAAAGAGCCACGCCTATTAATATTTTCTTGTAAAACACCTGAAAGAAGGATTTTTAAACTTGAAAAGGCACATCTTAAGGTTTAGGTACCAAAATAGGTACTCTCTCAAAGTTTTCAGAAATTCTAGGAGCCCGGAGATAAATGTGCGCGTTTCGATGGATTTTACTTTAAAGCTGACAAAAGTAGTAGATTTTTACTTTAAAACATTTTGCATTCAGTATAGGTTGGACTAGGGTTATAAAAATAGTATGGTATAATTCCATGGATGTATACGCATTTAAAAATACTGGCGCTCTTTTAGGGGAAATTCAATCTATTTTTTGGTTTGGCACCTCACCAGTCTCTTAATAAAATGGCTCGAGCTGAGTGTTTAAATTTTAAATTTCTTAAGCGATTTAATTAGAGTTGAACTGAAAATGAAAATACTACATTAAAAATATAAACGAAAATTTAACTTTTGTTTTTGTTTTCTTTAACCTAAGTTCTATCAATTCGTTCAAAACTTTGACGGATTTTTCTGCCTGTAGCAATGACAAACAGACATGCCTGGCTCCAGCATTTTCGGTATCATATGTGATTTGTAAAGTTGGCTCTCCATATAAGAGAAATATTAAAAATTCACAGAGACCTGTATCTTTATTTAATTGTAACTTGTGAAAAACACTAAAAGCACTAAGCTGGTGCTCTCCGAAGATCGGCACCCAAGAAGCCAATATGCTTCATAGTGACCCAGCCAATAGGCATTGGAGCGGTATCCAAGAATCAATTACAGGTATTTACTTTTTAGGGCTAATCCGAATTTAATGCTTTCTGATTTTCTTTTATATTTTTTCTATCTGAGGTAAGTTCGCTACACTCTTGTTTGCTTAGCGGTATCTTTTTCATTTTTTATCGGCCCTTTTTGAAATACGGTGCTCTTTCAAACTCTGTGGTGCTGTTTCATCTTTTACTATTTTTGCTAAATCATTTTTCTTTTTCGGTTTATCTTTCTACCCGCGAGTTAAAGATCGGGTTTTCTCGTAAAGTAAACTTTTAGCTTGAGATATGGCTTTTTTCAACTTTAAGGAATGTGTCTTCTGAATTTACCAATTGCCTAATACTGCTAATAAATTTCATAAAACTGAGATTATTCGCTATATAGTGGAACAGTAATATAGAAATATTAACTTCGAAATGAAATTCAAAATCAGCATAACACTATTAGTATCGAGATTTTAAGAAATTGACTAACTGGTAAATATTTTAAAATCAATGTATAACCTAGAGTGTTTTAAATGGCTCCTTTTGCCTAATAAAAACGTTTCTGAAGATGAAACAAACATGAAGATACAACACCTAGTATATTATGTTTCAACGATTTCATAGTTCAGATTATTTTACCAAATATTTGAAAAATTCTCTTTATTTACTACTTAAATACACTATCATGGTTCATCAGGAAATGAACTTAAATAGACATTTCATAGTTCACCAGGTAATGTCTTGTTATGTCTGAGTCAGTTAAGAGAATATGAATGTAGCTTGATGCATCTTCTTCTCATGCTGAACTGAATATGGAATGCACTATTATTTCTTTATCATCATACTGTGAATAGAAATTCAATAAATAAAAGCCGAATTTATATGCAAATTATATGAGTTATATGATAGTTGGCAAGTCTATTAATATTTGTTCCAGATGTCTATATTGCTCCGAAATTCTCTATGAGTCAGCTTGATTCGCTTCGATTATATTTTTTAACAAAACTGTAACACTTCAGTTAAACGATTCAAAATAAGCTTCTTTTTAATAAGCGATAGTGTTTATTGTCATTTCATTATGAACAATTTTAAACGAATAAAATTCACAAAACGTAGAACTTAGACAGAGTTCGGAAATTTCATTTTTAAATAATCTAACATAGTATTTTTAATGAGTTCCTGATTTTGCTTTAATGAAACAAACTACTTGTAGTTCATTTGTGCATTTTGGCAGTAAAAAAAATCGTTTATCTTAGTTTTCTTCTTCCCGCATAAACAGAACCCATAAATCGCAATAGTTTGAATATACATCATGTTAAACGGGTTCAGATTTATAGGAAATTCTATGAAAAATTCAAAAACAGAAAAATCTGGAATTTTTTAACATTTTGTGATATCGAGATAAAATATCTATCAAACAGAGATTTTTGGTAGGAGAATATGGAAACATTCGTAAAATAGGGATTCGATTGCAGCAGTAGAAATCTCTGCAAATTGTTTAATTTTTAGAACTGAAATTTAAATATTCATTTGACTACATTTAGAGTCATTAGGATTTTTGAAATAGGAAACAGGACTCGAACCTGGACCTCTTGAATACGCGCCGAGTGTGCTACCGTTGCACCACGAAGGCATGCGGAAAGGAAGGAGAAAATGCCATAAACCTTAAGATATTCCTCCACTATGAAAACCCAACAGACCTATGGAAGGTTAGTCATTTCCTTGTTAATATGTCATACGAAATTCGGCTCAGATTAAGTATTTATAAATTAAAATTTAAGATGAAGGTCTGTGCTTATAATATTAGTTATTTAAATACTAATAATGTTTATTAAAATGTAAAGTGATCTAAATATGAATGGAAAATAGGACAGTTATGGCTTTAATTTACATCATATGTAAATGCACAGAGAGTGTGAGTTTCTATGTATCGCGTAGCGATGTGCCAATGTGTCTTGATTTTTTTAATGTAGGAAAGCTGACCATAGTTGAAACTTCACAGGCTGTGAAATAAAATAAGTAGAGCATTTACAACTAGTTTAATACATTTTAATTTACAAGGTTACTTCTTAAAGAGAAGCTTCTTAACCTAAAAATAAAATAAATAAATAAGAATGAAAAATAAAAAAATAAACAAATTGGATTTTTCTCTTCAATAAATTTGTGTGTTAAATGAATAAAATTCCGTTACGAAGCTATCTTAAACATCGATAAATGTATATAAATTGTAGATTTGGAACACTAGAATAAATGGATTGTGTTTCAAGTGGTATCTGATATGTCTGAAACACGTGCGCAGGCAGATATTGCTATCATAACATGTTCCTCACCTTTTATCATCCTTAAGTTCAATATATTTTCCATGAACAAAGTGTATGGAATGTACTGCTGATTACCAGATAACGAATGTGTATTAAGCAGCATGGTATATGTATAATTGCGTTGGGAGAAACACTGGATGTTCAAGAGCTTTCCTGTCTTGTCTTACAGAGACAACTGCATGAGTTTGAGCGTTACCACATTATACAACAAATAAGCATGTTCGAAAATGCCAAAACATTTTCACCAGATTACAGAAAAAATAAATTTCATAAAATGTTTAAAAAATGCGCCTTTAAATATATTATGTACACATTATATTCCTCTGTTAGTATTATTTTCAGGTTTATGATTTCTTGGCTCAGGTTTCAACCAATGATTAATATCATTATCTGAATTACCATTTCAGATTTTGTTTGTAAGATATCAATCACATTTCAGTCGTTAGAGAACGAATATGTGTCCATGAAGCTGGTTATCTTTGTCATTCCAAACAGTAACTCGAAATAACGGAACAGTATTTCTGAATTTTGGTTTCGTGATGAGGAATTCATAGTACTGAAATTTTCGGTGAACATGTTCGACTTTCAACTCAACAACTGCTGTACAGCATATTCATGTCTCTGTAGTTACCCATAGTCAATCGACGAGCAATAGTGAATGAATAAATAGAAATGATAATGCAGATGTTTAGCATCATCCTGAAAGTGAGCCTTCATTTCTTTTGTGATTTCAGTGACCATCTACGACCTATTGTACCGGCATTGGATACGATGGTGCCTGTTCAGCATATGGTGCCCATAGGCTTTTATTTTACCATAGGCTTACTAAAGTAGCATTAATCAGTTCAGATTTAGTTTATATATAATATTTTCACTTGAATAACACATTTCAGGCAGAATAGCTTGAAAACAAAAGTTAGGCATTTCCTACTCTTCGTACGAATTTTGTCTTCATTACCACATAACAGCGTCTTCTAATTCTTATGAGCAAAATGAAGATTAGTGCTGGCAGATTTTGATATACTCGTGTAATCCCTTGTGTATTGTAATCAGTGCAGAGTGAAAACATATAAATTAGCTTCGTGAGGCTATAACAAACAATGTTTCAGTTTCTTAGTCAAACATTTCCATTTTTTTTAAATTTTGATTCAATTATTTAGATAACACGAAAAGAATAAAAATGACCGTTGTTGAAATATCAGTATTACTTATTAAAAGAAGAAGGGAGAAAATTAATATTTCTAATATTCAAGTCGGAAACAAACAAAACTAATAAATATTCTTAGCTTTCATAAATCGCTGTATAAATGTGTATATCTATTTAACTATTTGTTTATCGTTCTTCTTATACCTCTATCTATATCTATCTACATATGAACATAAGACGCACTATTTTGCACCATAAGTGACATAATGCATAATAAAGTGATACAATTCAATGTAGGTTACTTCTTTCCAAATCAATCCAAATTTTATCTTTCTCCATTTTAGCACATTTCCGACCATATTAATGCAATATTCATGAAAGAATCATCTGACGCTACTCGTTCCTGTCTTAAGAAAAACAAATTTCAGCAGACAAAAACTGTATATACCTCTTTATGCTAACAGAAGTCTTTTGAATTAAGCAACAATCTGCCCGCTTAAACATAAAAACGAGTTAAGCAAAACATTCCCTAAAATTTAACCAACTTCGAAACACTTTCCATGTAATAATTTAAAATCTGTGTTAAAAAAACAGAAATAAAACTATAGAATTAAATGTATAGGGCAATCTAAAATATACATTTAAGATATAATGTCAATACGGAAGAAGAAATTTCCAAAATTTCTATTAGAACAAAAATACATTTATCCAGTCGAGGATCATGGATATTATTTAATTATTCCTTTGCAAAACCTGATGCAGTCTTAATATATATAGATAGCTTAATGAATTTAAATAGTTCAAAGGAATTATATATTTTCTCTTCCTTTATATGATTTTATGTTAATTAATACAATTAATTACCTTGGGAATTTTGACTTTACTATAACTTCCATTTCCCATCCGAATTCAAATTAGTTAAAATACATATGCAAAGTTTATGAGTTTTAAATACATCGTTTAACAGTCTTTTCTGGCAGTTACTCTATTACTTCTCACTATTGCTTGAATTTATTTTTCGGATTTAGCTTCTTTAAGCCGTGCCTGGTCCGCGAACACTTGAGACACAAACCAAGGCTTTCATAGATGCGCATTAATTTCTATTTGCCATTTTCAGTTTTACTTGAATGTTTATTCTGCATTATCCCCAAGCTGTGGAGTTTATTTTGTTATGTTCTCATTTTGAGTAACTGCGTTTTTAGCCTATCAATAGTTTTTATGTTAAACTTTCACTTGTGGTTTGTGATGACTGTAATCAGTCAAAAAGAAAAGGCTGTTGGTCTGTGTTTACGTTATAGCTGGCTGGCAAATTTAGGTAGTGTAGAGCAGCACATCTTTACATTAAGAATTTATATAAGTTACCTTCTGCATAATGCTTCGAATTCGAGGCATATTAAAAATTATTTATTCAAAATTTCCAAATCCAGTTACTTCCTATTCTAACTGCTGCCCAGTACCACATAAATTCTTGCCATCATAAGGATTAATACTAGAAACTCATTATTACCAAAGGCTTATTTAATGCAAAGGGAATAAAAGAATTTGCTAATAAAAAATCTAATTTCAGTTTCCCGATCACTTTATTAAAGAAAGCCAAAAAATGTTTGACATTCAAGATATAATTAATTTTTTTTCTTTTAATGAGAATGCAAAGAAGTTTGTTTTATCGTGTAACATCTGCATAGTAAAAATGACCTTATTGGAATTAACTCTCACTCCCGAAACGATCCTCATAAAGTCCAAATTTGCATTTCATTAAACTTGATTCCCCCATTAAGAAGTTATGCTATTTACGCTACTAAGTTATGAAGAATTTAAGCCAGCCATTAAAGTAAAAAAAAAGCTTGTGGGACAGAGCGGTTTTCTTCACTAATATAGTTCTGCATAAAAATTGGTTTGATTACTAAATGTCATTCCATTTATGCAAGGTAAGCAAATTAATGATAATATGAGATTTTTTAACTTTCATTTGTCACGAAAATGAATTTATTCAAAAATAATTTTATTTGATTTATAATGCAATATTAGATGAGTATTCTCTATTTAAAACCACGCGTACTAAGTTGAATGTGTAAAACAACACATGTTACTACATTTGCTTTACAAACAGTATTATTTGATAAATCAGGCATTATGTATCAGTTTTTCATTCAGGGAGTCTTTATCAGTGCATTTCTGAACTTCAGGTTTAAATATTCTTTTCAAAATTTTGTTAAATATTCAAATCTGCTCTCTTATTTTCCCCAAAATTCTAAAATTATGTTTAATGCTAAACTGATTAACCGTGCTCTTCTCTTTCAATTCAAGACCTTTACAACCCCCTGACAACGTTAAAGACATTCTTTACATTTTTATGTATGAGCATCTCTGAGAAAATGACTGAACGTATGGTCGTATGTATGAGCTAATGACGCCAGACTATATGTGTATGGAGAAAATGACCATTAAATGGCTTAAATTTATGGCTGGTTAATCACAAACAAACTGTTGGGACGAGAACAAAAGAGCCCTGTATTTCCAATTCAGAATTCTCTTCGCGTTCTCACGAATAGCAGCGGCAATTTAAAATAAGTAATACATCAGATCAAGGTAACAGTTAGTAGTATATGAAAACTAGGAATATACAAAGAATATTGCTAGAAAATATGGAACATTGCTTTAAATCACATTTCAGTTTAATGATGGTGCTGCTCCAGACAAAGGCCATAAGCCCATAAAACGCACATTGCATTCTGTGGTTTCGGTACTGATTTTCTCTGTTCCAGTACCATTAATGTCATTAGGAAATCGGGATGTGAGATCACATCAGGTCACATTACTTTATATGCCACAGAAAATCATCAGATGAATACCATGATGAATAATAAATTGTTAGCGTGGTCTCATCAGATGAATACCATTGATAAATTGTTAGCTTGGTCTCATCAGATGAATGCTATTTTCAGCTGTTTCGAGAGTATTCTTAAATCATATTAGGATCTTATTGCCGAGATATATTAGGATCTGAGTGTCTTTTTGAATGTTACGTATCTGGCTGCGTACGCTCTACAGTTTTAAACACCTGCAGGTCACTTACAAAGTATTCTGCGGGTCACAATAGACGTTTTGCAACAACAATTACCAAGCAAGATTACAGTTGTTTTCTGGGCTAACACGATACTCAAAGAGAATGCCTGGTTTTTATATGCCATCTCAAAGATTATAATATCATAATATCTTATTGATTTAATATCACTATTTAATGATTAATGAGATATTTGCGGAAACTCCTCCTTGCGATGGCTCCCAATGGACTATACTTAAGACAGCCTACTGTTCTTTATCTGAGCCCATTACCTAAATAATTATGATAATTAGTTTTCCAAAACTTTTTATTTATGTTAAATCAGTTCTACGCTCAAAATTTACAAACTCACAAAAGTATTGCTTTTCTGTTTACTTCCTGAATTATCTCTATTTATCATTTCAAAAACAATGTTATTTTTATTGATGTTTAAAGAAGCTCAGGTCAAATACCTTGGAATTCTCATTGATAAGCGCCTTCCTTTTAAGAATCATATAAAAAATGTCAAAGACAAAGCTCAAAAAGCCTTCATGGTGCTTTTTCCTCTACTCTGCAAGACTTCACAGTTTAACATTACTACAAAAAGACTTATTTATCTTCAAACCATCGCCCTGCCTGGGCAACCTCTGCAAAATCTAACACACAAATTCTTCAATCACAGCAAAATGTACATTTACGTATCATCACTAACTCGCCTTGGTATGTAAGAAATACTGTCATCCACAACAGCATTAAAATAAATTCCATTAACTACGAAATCCAAAAAATTGCATAAAACTTCCATAGAAATTGTGATCAGCACGTAAACAACGTTATCAGAAATCTAGGAAACTATCATCATACAAGCAGTCAAAAGACACCGCTCCATCTTTTATAATAACAATTGAAGATAGTGTTTCAAATTGTACATTACTGTAAATGCTTCAATATTTTCATCGTCTGAATACTGACTCTGAGCCTGTTATACAGGATATGGAGTTAATCTGGTACCAAGATCGCTTTCACTTTTATTCGAATTTATTTATTTACCCAAGTTTACTCTTTACTAAAGAACACTATTTTATTTTTAATTAATTAATTGTTTCGCATCTTATTTATACTTAATTATAAATACCCTCAAAATTCTGTCACATGACCCCACGTGACTTATAGAATTTTTTTATTCGCCACCTGGCTGTCAATTATCATTCTCTTGCGATTCTAAATAATTGTGGGACTTGTAAATATTTTACTCATTTTATATTTTTCTACTTCATCAATTTCATCACTCATCGAATCATACTTCAAAATAATTTACCATGCCTATTTTCCGAATTTTTGCTTATCACTTCTTAATGAAGGTACTAAGTTCCTTTTATGGATGTATTTTATGCCTTATAAGACTATCCAGTAGGGAAAATAACTGCGCAGTAAAAACTGAAAGGTCGAATTCTCGTCTCCCCCCCCCCCGTAATTCACGCCATGTTAAATAAACATGTAGATCTTCCAATTATCATACTTCCTAATTAGAAAGTATTTTAAATAATTTCAAAGGATAAGTTTATTGCCTTGATTTTGAACAGAGTTGTACATGTATTACATGCTACTGTTTATTTATCCAATTTAAGGCAAAGCGAGTGATTGTTGTAGACCACATGAAAGATATGCCTTTAGTGAAGATTCATAAACAAAAGTAGCTGGTATTTTCTTTGCATGCAACAGAAATATGAAAAATACATACTCCTCCTGCAGTGTTCTATTGCTTTAGTTACTACCGCTGATTAGTAGAAGCAAATAAAAAGAATAATATAAAGCAGCATAAAAGGGTATTATGAAACAGAGAAAAGGAGAATTTACTTAAAGCTGGCAGAAAAGTATTCATGCCACAAATAAAGATCTACTTTTTCCTATTGTCATTTTTATTCAGGATATTAAAAGTACAATTTTCACGTTTAGTGTTAAAATGTTCTTAATTTTATTAAAAGCATATCATGATTGTAAATTTACATAGGGAGATGCAACTTGAATTAGGAAACACACAATTGCATTTCTCTCATATACCTCTTAAAATTCCAATTACAAGTTTGTTGAAAAGTTTACTAGTAGCAAGAGAAAAGATTTTTAAGCATTATAAGTCTCTATAATTAAAGGACATGCAGGTGGTTATTATTATGTAATGAATGTTCAAAATTTCGTTTCAAGAGCTATAAAGAAAAATATTTTCAAGTTACGAGGGTTGGAACTTTAATAGTGGCAACTATTTATTTACAAAGAATACAAAATTTATTCATGTCACCATGTTTTACAGTCCTTCAATATAGTCGCCAACATTGTGTACAACCCGTTTCCAACGATGTGGAAGTCGCAGAATACCTGTAGCAGCGCCTGTTTTGTTGATAGTTTGAATAGACCGGTCTACTGCCGCAAGAATCTCAGGAACAGTTTGGAAGCGAGTGCCACGAAGTGGTTCCTTCATCTTAGGAATTAAGTCACAGTCACAAGGGCTTAGATCTGCGGAGTAAGGTGGATGGTAAAGCACTTCCCAGCCCCATCCTTTGAACAAATCAGTCGCAGCTTGCGCTGCATGCGGCCGAGCATTGTCATGCAAAATAAGAGGAGCGTTCTGCAGAAAGTGTCGCCGTTTTTTTCTCAAAGCTGGTCGGAGATTGTGCTCCAAAAATGAGCATTAATACTGCGCAGTGACGGTCTGCTGTGGGGGAACGGTATGCGTTAGGATGACACCATCACAGTCGTACACGAGAATCACCATAACTTTCACATTGCTGGGGTTCTGACGAAATTTCGAACGTCGTGGTAACCCGTGATGACGTCATTCGTTTGATTGGCGTTTCAGTTCTGGCTGGTAGGATCGGGCCCAAGTCTCATCCAGCGTAACGATACGGCGTAAAAAGCATTTCATTCGCGCTATTCGCGCTCATAGCGCTCTAGGTGGGTTCGGGCAGCATCGTATCGTAGCCATTTCTGCATTTCCGTCAATTGATGTGGAACCCATCGTGAAGCAATTTTTCTCATGGACAGGCGTTCCTTCAGAATGTGCAGCACAGTCGTATGCGCTAATCCTGTTTGTCCGGCCAGCTGACGAATCGTTTGGCGACGATCCCTGTCCATTATTGCGGCAACAGCTTGCACGTCTGCATTGCTGACACTCAGACGACCTGGCCGCAGCATGTCTGCCACGTTTTGGCGTCCTTCATTGAATGCTTTCACCCATCTTGCTACGGTTCTGTAAGCCAATGCAGATTCCTCGCAAGCCTCTTGAAGCCCTTGATGACACTGTCTTGCTGTACGACCTCTGGCACATTCAATTTTTATCCAACATCGCGTTGTTCTTGTTTTGAAAACATCCTGACAACACTTACTTTAGACCGCGAGCTAATACAAGGATTCGTTCTTTGCGTCACTCCGCATGCGCGTGACGTAGGCAGGACGAGTCTTTTTGCTGAGAGGTAAGGTAGGTATATAGTTTACGTGTGGTGTAGGCGATATTCTTTGGTTTTGTTGCGTAGCTTTTTTTCAGCTGTGTTGCCACTATTAAAGTTCCAACCCTCGTATTTTCAAGTATATTTAGGATGTTATACTTGGCTTAGAGCAATTGACGTATTAACAAACTAGTCAAAGGCATCCTTCTCTTTAACGTTTGTTTGTGTATTACATAAAAATGTCTAAAACAGTTGTTATCACGCCATTTTCCTTGATTGAAATTAACGTATTTTTGGGATCTTTTTAATGAAAGAAGGTTAAAAATATTTCACCGTGAGAGATATAGGCACTAAAACCAGGGTGTCCTATTGTAAGCATTGGCTTCGATTTTACAAATTCAGCAAAATTAGGTTATTCCAAAGTATGTTGCAAAATGACTGCTCTAGAGAGTTTACTGAGATATTTCGTTCTATTGCTCATCACAACCGATAATGCTAGAAACCAATAAATATCCAATGGTCAGAAAGCTCTTTCAAAATAAAACAGTAATATAAAATAACTGACCACTTAAAAGCTTTTGCTAATCTCCTACGGGCTGATATACATCAATAAAATGTTTAACGTGCTCATAGTTTCTATTTCATTGCAAAAGCCTGTAAAATCGTTTTAGAGCTTTAATTTGTGTTAAAAGATTAAAAACCCAAATGCTAAATAGTGGTTGTTTAGACTCAGGTAAAGAGAAATCTATTTCCCGAATTATTATTTAACCGAGAGAACTGTCAGATCAGCGATATAAAGTTATTACATCTTGGTTTTTAAGAAGAGAGGAAATGCTACCAAAAAACACTGACAGTATAGAGATGTGGCTTTGTAGAATTTGTTTCCTGCAAAACTATTGGAAACAAAACAAATCCTCCCTATCTGTAGTCATTGAATGCGAGATAAAAAAAAGTATTACATAGAAATTTTTAGCTAGAATGTAAGCCCACCTTTGGAACTCTTCGTTTTCTTTTTCCTTTTGAGAAGAATTTCTTTCATGTTAGGAAAAATGGGAAAGTTCAAAAGATAGTTTCCTTTCCGCTAAAATACTTTTCCGATTGAAAATAAAATAAAATTCTGTACAATGAAATAAAGGTAGCTGTTAACGAGGGACAATAAAGGTAAGCAAATGAAAGCCAAAATAGATTTTACTGCCCAATTGGCATCTAATCTAGAAAAAGATAGAAGACTGCTACGTCTTTATTCAAAAATGTTCATTATCAATCTTATCATTTATTGTAACAGTCTAGGGTAATGAAATTATGAAAATATCCTAGAAATATGTGGTTTTGTGAAAACTTACGAAAACTGGTTTGAAGTAGAAAATTTGTAAACTCCGATATGAATAAGTTAAATGAATATAATAAATAATGATATGAATATAACGAATAATGATAATCAGTATTATTCAAAAGGTTGAATTGATTTGGACTCTTACTCTACGCACAAGCCTAAAAATGAAACATTTAGTTAATTCCTTAATTTCCAAAGCCATCTAGAATAAACTCTGCTACTGTTGTGCTTTATGGCTCACCAAAGTGTTAAACAAAAAAATGAGAGAACGAAAGAAGCAAAGTTAAGCAAAATATTTATTCAGATCGCTAAATCGAAAACACATTGAATTAAATTACAACTTAAGGAATCATCTAGAAGTCACGGGCTTTAAGCCAAAAACAAAACTGTTTACTCAGTATGGCGAAGCTTTCGAAACTTGTCACACGAACTCCTAGATAAACCGAAATTCTCTTATCTGAAGGATTTTACAAAATAGTACAGGTGAAAGGTATTCCTTTCGAACATGGTGTCAGACTACGTGATGCCATGTTCAAAACTTGCCAGACGTATGTATTATTAAATAAACTGAAACTTTCTCATTGTTTGGGTTTTAAAGCTAACAAAGTTGAGATTTATTCACCATTTGCAGACACTATATCATACTGCTTGACTAGACACTAAATTTCACTCATAGGAAAGCGCATCTTCGGTAGTAGCGCATCAAAGTAGTCCAATTAGACGACCCATTTTACTATTGAGTGCTCTATTTTTATATTTCAACGATTGTTGCAACTATTTAAACATGATTGCAGAGTGAGCTAGAAATACCTCTACACAAATGGTTACACCATATGATTACAATAGTATGACAAATACGTAACCAGATAAGAATGCCCTTGCCGTCCGACCACCCGAGGAATCACCAAATTTAAAAACAGAACAGTGATGAATGACAACTACGAGAATGGTTATATTAGAGAGAGGTTTTAAATTTTGATATTTTGATTTAATTTTCAGTGTAAATTCTACTGTTTAAGAAGGATGTAATATAAAGCTCAGTGGCTTTACTATTGATAATAAGCAGCGGAACGTCTGAAATGAGAACTCGAGAAGCATGTAAGGAACAATTGCTACACTTCCACAAAATCTGTCTTTGATAAAAAGCGGAGGACATTTAACTGGTCAAGCCATGCTTAGAATAATAAAAACTATTTATTTAGAATGCAGTCTGACGAGCAAAAAACTATAGTCAATATATAATAAAAACTATATAATAATAACTATAGTAATTTTTCCTGCAATGTTTTCTTCTTTTAAAGATTTCTCCCGCTTTCCTAGCGTGCCTTCGTGGTGTAGTGGCTCTGCACGCTGGCCCGGTATTCCAGAGGTCCGTGGTTCGATTCCCAGCGAAGGCGGTTACTAATTTTTCATCTCTCCGGCTTTTACAATTACCTTAAGTCTCTACAGTGGCGCCCGAACTAAAAGGGTTGTGGATGATGACACTCCACAACCAGGATTTGGCGACTGGGTCCCCTAAAAACCCCAGTCGCCCTTTAAAAGGGGGAGTATATAATATACGTATCCCGCCTTCTTAGAGTGCCTTCGTGGTGTAGTGGTTCTGCACGCTGGGCCGGTATTCCAGAGGTCCGTGGTTCAATTCCCGGCGAAGGCGGTTGCTAATTTTTCATCTCTCCGGCTTTTACAATTACCTTAAGTCTCTACAGTGGCGCCCGAACTAAAAGGGTTGTGGATGATGACACTCCACAACCAGGATTTGGCGACTGGGTCCCCTAAAAACCCCAGTCGCCCTTTAAAAGGGGGAGTATATAATATACGTATCCCGCCTTCTTAGAGTGCCTTCGTGGTGTAGTGGTTCTGCACGCTGGGCCGGTATTCCAGAGGCCTGTGGTTCAATTCCCGGCGAAGGCGGTTGCTAATTTTTCATCTTGCCTGCTTCAAAAAAATACCTAATGTCTCTACACGCTTACCAGCTTGAAAAAACCTGAGTGCTATGGCGTGCTGCTCGGAAACAATAAAAATACTTTGAAAGAAAGAAAAGACCGTGTTTTGTATAATTTTTAGTTAGTTGCTTTCTGTTGTATATAATCATAGTTCATTTTCAAATACACTAGTTAATATAGGAAAAATATAAAAAATTACTTTCCCTAAACTAAGTAAAGAAAATTTGTTTTTCTCTAATTCTTCTATAGTACTTCACTAAGTTATATTTTAATTAATTTTTTAAAATTTTTAATATGTTTACTTTTTTCTTTACAATGTTCTAAGTCTAATAATAAACTTCAGTCCTTTCACCTCACAAAATAAAATAATCATTAAAGTTTTATTTAAATTTATGTATCTGCCGTTAAATATGGAGGAGGAAATTGATTTTACCAGTACTGCGAATGACATGAATTCAGTTATAAATTACTGACACGTAAGAAGTAACATATAAGTTTAAATTGTTAATCATATCGAAATATTTTCATGTAGTCACTTCTTATCTGCAGTTTATTAGCAGTAAACCGAAAAATTCACCACCAAATACAATAGCTCTGTGTATTATAAAAGGTATATTGGTAAATATACTCAAAATTCTTTCGTGGAGGAGTTTATGGTCAGCAAATCGAAGTGCACCTGGGAAAATATTAAATCTTAGGAAAACTGGAGACCGAATTTCTGTAATGAAAGTTAGGGAGGGAATTCAATTAATAAATAGCACTTTATAAACCTATTCAAAGATTCATTTCGATTTGAAATTAAAAATTACAGAATACGCGCAACCCAGTTTTAACAAAAGTTATCTCATCGTCACTTCAATTTTATGAGATCCGATCTTTACCTCATTTTAGCGTAGCATTAAGTTCCTGAAGGACGGTCTCAGGGACAACAAAATTTTAAGAAGCAAAATGTGTCTTAATAGGAAGCTTATATCTCAGTAACCCAAAAAGCTATAGTTTTCGTTTTATGGCTTATTTTGATAGTTTGTAAGGATTATGTTAATTTTATTAGCAGTTAAATTTTGGGTTAAACTTCCTTTTCTATCGATTCTTAATTTCAACTTACCACTTCCGGCAAGAACGTAGTTTTAGAATCACGTCTGAATGCTAATGAGGAAGAGCGGTATTTAATTGCGGATTTCTACTGTCTTAGAGAGAGAGATACCAGATATTCCGGCTGCACGCGTCCGCCTTTTTACGCTACTCTCTCGTAAAGCTATTATCACGCTCGGCCGTACTTTATGTACTTGATAACTTCGCAGTCAATTAGCGTTAAAGGGCCAACTCTGTTAGAATTTTGATAGCTTCGGCTATACCTCTTTAGTTAAGATTAGTTTAGTTTAATTCTTAGTTTCTTAAGTTGAAGCCCAAGTGTCGGCTTTATTGTACAATTCCAAGACGAAGTTCTGTTACACTTGATTGGAATAATAAAAGGCTGTTTTACCCTTCTATCTTATTGTTCCCTGTCACAGGAACTCAAGCGATTATTCGCTTATCAGTTCTTAATATTCTTCACTTTGAAATGAGAATTACACAATGGAGAATCCTACAAGTTAAACGAGACCATCCCAAAACACACACAAAAAAATTAAACTGAAATGAGATACATTCCGATGACCTCAGAAATCACGTGAGTTATGAATAATTAATGTAAAGAAACAATATAGATGACCTGAGAGATTACGTGACTTATGCATAGCTAATGTAAACAAACAAGGTCATTCTTCCTCTTCTTCTCTTGCGGAAGGTATCTCAGTAGTAGTAGAGCAGCAGTAGAGTCTCAAACTTAGGCTGGTGACAGGTGACGGAGAAATGAGGCACCTGGCGTTTACCAGAGCTAAGCATGTGTGCAGCCCCTCGTCTTCCACTATCCAGTGCTTATCGAAGAATTAAAGGAGTTGGGTGTAAAATATGGCCTTACAGGGGCTAGGTGGCTGCACAATGGCTACAGATTGGGAACAGAGGTCGCAAGAAATGTATTGCAATGCATGTAAATATAACAGATAACATAAAGCATAAAAGTAATACAATAAATAAATAGCGCAATATAAAGTACATAAGTAAAAAATACGTAAAAGAAAATAAGTAGTGAAATGAGAAAGAGACAGCTGAGCGAAAGAAAGTCTTATATAACCTGGCAGATGTCCTGTTCCAAGTCTGCAATCATGACAATAGTCGGCTCAGGCAAGGCGTCGTCTTGCAATGCAGATTCGCGCGCAGAGCGCTACCTCGTGAATAACATTGTACCGCTTTTCTAACACATGAAATTTCGAAATTTGTTTAAACACGGTCCACAAAAGTACTTGGGAGTGAGAGACAATAAAAATCACATAAGTGTTCAGTAAAGATGTGAAGAAAAATGTGAAACAGTCTTTGTAGCCGAACGAATCCAATAGCTAAACCTGACGAGACGCTTGAAAGTGAAGAAATGTGCAAGATAATGACATATCTTATGCACAGTCACACGATTTTGTGTCATAAAGCGTCTTTGTGTGTCCACATCGCTGAAGCACTGACGTAGGTGAGTAGCGTTGGTGAGAGGGCATTGATAGACGTAGTGGTCTGGGGACGTAGGTTGCAGTTTCGGAAATGCCAAAGCGAAGGAAATAAACAGGAAACCGTCCGTGACCCGTGACAAAGTTGGTGATTTGTGGGGCAGACACATGTCTTTGAAGGTTAACTTTTGGGAAGAAATTGTACGTACGGTCTCCCGGTATTACGTCCCATTCTTGTTGCCATTTTAGGGTAGCTTTTTGAAGCACCTCCTTTTTCAGGTAAGAGGAAGGTACCGGAATATTGATTTCCTCTGCGTCTATGTTGCTACTTGCTTCTTTGACAAGTTTTTCGGCTGTTGTATTGCCTATCAGACCTGCTTGTGCTCTGACCCATACTAGTTGTATGTGATTATGAGCATTGCTTTGCAGAAGATGCTGTATATTGACAATGAGTGGAGAGGAGTGGTTATGATTTAAGACTGCCAGAAGAGTGGACATAGTGTCTGAGTAAATAGTGATGAAAGAAGAGGGTGAAGCCAGATCGTATTCAATAGCCGCTGTTATGGCTAATGCTTCTGCCTGGATAACGCTGTTCCAGGATTGTAGAACCCTTCTAAGTGTGAATTATATGTGCACCATCGAAAAGTACAAACGCGCTGCCTACTTTATCGGAGGTCTTGGTAAAGATGGTAAAGATGATAACGTCTGCTTCTTGTATGTATTGATGATGTCGATTGCTGTTAATCTCAACATGTGTGCCCAAGCCCTTACGCCCTGGGTCTCAAGTAAAAATACACAATATTCAACCTTGGGCAAAAATGCACATGTGTACTCAAACTTAGGCAAAAGTACACAATACTTTGATGATGTCGCAAGTGCGAGCGCACGAGTTAGTCTATAACACCATTCAGTTCTATGCTGGAGTCGACGGCGAGCGGTCATGGGAGCAACGTACTGATTTTGTTTGTACAAAAATAAATATAACATTCCGAAATATAAAGATGCATTAAGAATACAGAGGCTAGCAGAAAATTAAGGAAAGATTTAGGGAAATGAGATAATAAAGAACATTTAGTTGTAAAAAGGAAAGAACGCAACTAATGACAGTATGAAAATAGAGAGATGAAAATAAAATAGACTGAAGTTATTTTGTCTTGAAATAAATCAAGGTGCGTTAACTTCTTCTACTGCTGCCAATAATATATTATCAAATTTGGGAGTAACCTTAGCTGATTATAGTGAAGAGAATTTTCAATGATCTCTGTCAAATAAAAAAATTAATCAGTTGTGCACACAATATTTAAAAATCTTAGTCCTACTTATTTAAACCCAGCAGCTGTTTGGAGCAAATGTAACAGACAGCGTCTCGTTCATTTCCCATCTTTTTTTTTGGCAAATAAATTAGGAGTTTCCTCTTCTTCCGCAAAAACAATGTGAAACCTAAAATATCATTCAGTATTTGTTATAGGCACTGATTATACAAAATATAACCTTAGTTAACTAAAAGGAAGAAGTTCCAGGACAGTTCTGAAGAAGTATTTATTATCTAAAATGAGATTTATGAGAGGAAAAACGTGTCATTCTATGCTACTAAACGAACTGACATCAAAGTAAGCTGGCAAAAAAACTAAACTTCAATAAATGAGACAGTAAGCATAGCAAACTGACAGAACAGAATAAGGATGGCGTATTAATGAATGAGCATCACCCTCTTGCACTCTTAAACAGTCTCTGTATGTCTCCCTACAGAAAGTCCGATAATTCAGCTTAGTCAGCGTCGTTGCTCCAACTCCCAGAGAGGCTTTTGGTATGCTCGCCGTTATTTCTAATTTAGGAAGAGAGAGAGACAATTACACTCTACATATATTATTACTATTTATATGGGTTGTGTATTTATCATATGATTATTGTATTTAGTATATATTATGTGGTACGAATAACTAGATTTTTTTTAGAGATCTCCAAATTTGTTTGATATCATTAAGTGCAATTGGTTCTAACATTAAGCCTAATTTCCTCATTTAATACGCTTACCACTTGAAAAACTTCGAAGAAAAGCTTTATTAATCGAAGGCTTTGAAATGAAATAGAGAGTATAAAACTTTAGTTTTTGTATTTTCTGAAAATTGGAAAAATTATAATCCGAATACAATTATTTTTCATTCAGGCTAATCTAAGTTCTTGTTTGAATTGGAAGCTTGATCTCTCTGTTCCCGGCAAGGTGCTCTTATCCATGGTTTATCGAAGATTACCTTCAGGTTATTTGATTTTAAAGTAGTTATTTGAGTGATATTAGCTCTTTTGTAGCATTACATTTAACTGAGTGGTCAAAATAAGGTTTATCCATCTATCCCTTTTCGTCTTGGAGAAAAGGGATAGATGGTTTAGGTTTACCGCAATAAAGATGAAAGGATATTCTTACCTCTCCAAAGGGTCATTTTTAATCAGGTTCAACTGAATAACCTGGATTTCTCTTGAGACTTAGCGCAGTGGAAGTCAGACTGTAATTATTCATTGAAAATTCAGAAATCTGAAATTTAAATATGAAGATGAGGGTCAAGGAATTTGATCTTGTTAATATGACTTGATAAATATTAGTGCTTTAAGTGTGTAGATCTGATCATGCATCCATCATGAAGTTATTATAAAAACAATAGAAATTTTCATGCCACATTTTTCTTTCAGAATATTTTCTTCGGGTTACAGTTTTTTTTTACTCTTAATGTAAAAATGTATTTCCATATTAATTTCAAAACTTAAAACTAAATACTTCTGACATTTTTGAAAGACGACTATACCTTATACAAGGAAACTCTACTGGTAGATTAACTCATATCATGAGCAAATAATTCATGATTAAACGAGTAAATCTTTCTTTTTCTCACCTCTACCTCCTACTCTTAATAAAAATTATTCGCAGACAATAATAATTTTATTATTATTGACTTCATATCCCAAACAAAAAGATATCATTGGCTGAAAATAACTCTTAAATATTGATAAAATTATCCAATGAAATATAAAAAATAAGCTCTGATTTAAGGAAATACATGCTAATAAATTAAGACACTGAACTGTATTTTTACACTCCATATAGCTAATTATTAATTTAATTAATCCTGAAATTACTAATCAAATGCTCAATTTCAAAGAATTTATTATTTTGGTTTATTTGAGTATAGCAAAGCACGAGAGGGCTATCTTCCTAAGGGGAGGTGTTCCTTCGTGGAGGACTTTCTGAGACATATTGGCTAGTATACATGTTACACAAAACTGGGAAAACCACAAAAACGACTGGGCAGTCACCGTTGGTCAAGAATAGACCAACTACTACTAGTGTTCAGCTACTTTATCGTTCGGCCGTTGGTGGAACCAGTGAATTTATTAAACTAACAATGCATGCAAAATTCCACATTAAAGGCTTTTAAATATATGATAACTTTTAATACTTACAGTAAATTATCATAGAAATACATTATGTAGAAAATTCAGGCGATTTTGATACATTTTTATTTCTTTTCCTAGTATATGTATCTAACTGCTTATTCATTAACTTAGAAAATATTTATTTGAATAAAACTTGTTTTATTATGAATTAATGTACATATTACTGTCGTTTTTAGTTCATATTTTCGATGTTCAAGAGAAAAAAATCCTAGTTATAGTTAAAGCAATTAGAAGTTAAAGCAACGGTTTTAATAAATACTTAGACATAACTTTGGCTGTACAATATATTTTAATATACTTTTATTAAAACCTGCTCAGACTTACAAGCTGTTAGTGTTAAAAATTGACGGTAGGCTCTCTCTTTAAGTTTAAAAATCCGCTGGTATTTAATCCGTAGGATTACTAATAAAAGTATGAGGATATTATAGAACAAACAAAAGAAAAAAAATTACATACACACATATATTTTATTTATTACATTTATTCATTCAAAATGACTCTATGTAAAATTGATCGATTTGATATGAGAAATAAGATACATAGTTTAAGATGTCTGCAGTTATATTCCTATTAAATGTTAAATCGATACTATTCCGTTTTAAAGACCGTAAAAATCGCGAAACTATTGTTGATGCCAGTGCTGCTAAAAATAATTGCGGCAACCCTAACGCAAGGAAGGAAGTATAATCTTCTTATATATAAGCAGCTTAAGTGTTTGTCGCCCATAATTTATTGTTGCCACTCGAAAAAAGGAGCACGGAAATTAACGTTTTGGCAGTTTTTAATTAATATCTCGGCCGATCAAAGTCGTACGAAGATGAGAACGGTATCAATGGATTCGGAGAATTTTTTGGAATCCGAGGATACGCGTCTCGAATTTGAACTCGGCACCGTGCCGTAGATATTCCAGAAAAAATAATTTGGCACGTAGCCAAATACCTCTAATAGGGAAAACCCAAGAAAGAAATTGGAAAATGTAGGGAAAAATCAGAGAAAACTTAGTTTTAATTAATATCTTTGCTAATTAAAGTCCCACGAAGACGCAAATGGTCAAAATGGCGTGCCACGGACCTGCGGAATCCAACGGTGTGCTTCGCTAAGCCCGAGAGCCAGCAGTTTCGGAGGAGATGATGTTACTTCACCCCATATATATATATGGGCTTAAGTGTCTGTTTGTCGCCGATAGTTTATTGGTTGTTGGCGTAACTAACTATACTAGCCAATGGGGTGAAGTTGCCACGGCACAGGGTTTCCGTTTTAATTGAGATGTAGACAATTTCCTGTAAAACGTGTCTTTGCTATGACCATAAGTCTCAGGGCCAAACGCTTAAGCGTGTTGGCATTTTTTTACGTGAGCCTGCATTTGGACACGATCAACTTTGTGTTGCCTGTTCAACAGTTCGTAAAAGAACTGACGTAAAATTAAAAATAATTGATGGTCTTCTGCAAGGAGAGCTTAAAAATGATGGAGAGATCTACACAAGAAAAGTTGTGTACAAAGAGATCTTTGACATGTGAATTAGCATTTTGTTATTTAATCACCTTTATTTATTGAGCTAGCGGTGGCTCTTAAGAAATGTATCGCCAGTAGTTTCCTTCATTGCACTCTACTTTAAGCAATTAAGCAAGTAGAAGGGGTAATCCCCGTGGGGCAGTAAGCAAAGGGGCGTCCTCGCCGCCTGCCCTGGATAATTCAGTTTGAATTAGCAGACACCTTTGCACAAATCATTTTAATTATAATTTATAATATCTAGAACAGCAGTCATTTCGTATGACCGCCAGGCTTTCTAGTAGTAAATAACTATCTAAATATTTATTGTTTTAGTTTAGATGAAAGGTTAATTTCATATAATATATTTTTATTATAATAATTTGTACAAAAAGGCTACACATAACTGAATGGATTCCTGTATTGCTATTTCGCTACCGAGTTATCACTAAAGCATAATTACATCTCGTTGGTTGTTCAAACATAATTTTCTATAGTTGAATGATGCATTTTCTTTGAAAAAATTCTATTGCAGACTTTTCGTAATGAGCAATTCCCAAATTGTTGAATCCATAGGATATGAAAAAAGGATTTAAAATCAAAAAAAGGATTTAAAAATTAAACTCGTATTTCAATGGCGTCTTAAGAAATATAGAACTATTTAAACTTACGCAATTTGAAATCAGCGCGTTTGCTAGATTTGGCGCGCTGTTTAAATGGGCGCGTTTGCTAGATTTGGCGCTTTTGTGCATACATTTTCGCTGAAATTTTTTTTACGGTCCTCAAAACGGAGTATTACCGTTAAATCTATAAATCATTTGGCAGGTGTACTTGTTACTTGGCATCACATTAAAATTAAAATAATGTTTCATAAAATCAAATGCCTTTTAATTTCGTTTGACTTGCAATAAATCTACATTGAAATCTCCCATCATAATAATAGGAACATCTGTACTTAAGTAAATTCTTCATCATCAATAAAGTAGTCTTAGAATATTTCCTCGGCGTATTAAACAAGGAAATCTACAAATCTTTTAAATGAGCAATTTGGGTAAATATATACCGATACTAGAATAAATTTTGACTGTCAATTAAAAATTACATCAACCATACAAATATCACCTGCTTGTGAATCCTGTATTTTCTTACACTGCTTAACAGTAAATTATGTTGCCACACAATATGCTACAATCGTCAAATTTTTACAAATCGCAATACCACTACCTTGGCGAAATAAAATATAATGCAGCAAACAGCACCAAAGCACCCTGACTATATACGCAGACTGTTTAAAGCCCCATTTCCCTTAGTGCATAGTATATTGGGAGTATACTACTCGTAATATACTCCCAATACGCGTAGTATATATATATATATCTAGCAACGCGTAGTATATTGGGAGAAACGCATTACGCAGACGGACGACCGTTTATACTATTGCTTTGGATTTATGCTTACGGAAGTTCGGTGGTTAATTGCATTCATTGCCACCAGATGTTTCTGATTTAACTTACGGGAATGGGACCCTTAAAATACTTATTAATTCGATGTTGCTGGAAAATTTTAGTTCTGCTTATGAACTGTGAAAGTAAAGAAAGTTAGCAATTTTTAGTTAAGTAAAGTTATAATGCATATTATGAACATCTATAATTGCACAGAAGCTGGAGTAATTTTTAAAAGTTTCTCTACGTTTCTAAAATCCTTTATTATTACGAAATGATATATAATTAAAACTAAAATGTACTGTTACTGGAAAACAAATAAAGAAGTTAAATACATTTAAAAATAGCTAGTACCTTAAAAATACAGAGCAACTGTAAAGAAAGCTCACAATAGTTACACAAAATTTGCTATGTTTGTATATCCTGACTGCTATGTGAGATTGTATATTTTTAAAATATGTGAAAATTTGGGAAGAAAACAAATAGGGTATAGAATTTTAGCATCAATTTCTTCAGTGTCATAGCTGGATAATTTATTAGAAATCCCGTTTGTTTTAAAATGCACAATGCGCAGTTATATTTTATACAGAATCCATAAAATATTATTTAATTTTTTCCCCTGTCTTTTATAATATGGCAATTCTTTGAGAAACATCGACTGGAATTCCTTCCAGGTTTCTGAAGATTACATTTAGGTGCAACATAATTATACTTTAAGTCAGCTAAATTATTCAGAAAAAGCAGTTTTTGCTACATCAAAGAAAGTCCATGTTTAATAATTATTGGTGTCATTTATCTTTATCATTATTTCAAAGTGTTCGAGAACTTCACAAATGCGGAAACTTATTTTCGTTTTCCTAGGCCATTTCAGAAGCGAAAAGCTACCACATTTTCCTTCTCCAAGAAAGGAATAGTAGAGGAGAGTTTATTGCTAGTATGTCTGATAAGGTAATTCGCATACACTCAACGATTAATGGGGTATTTCTTAAAATGTTCACTTGCGATTCGTTTTTAATCAGATGAAATTTTCCTGACTTCTCGCAATTTTTGAGATTTCTTCATTTGAAAAAAAAAAAAAAAAAAGACGTAATTTGTAGAAAATTAGGATAAAAACCCTAACATTTTTTAAAACTAAAATGTGTACGCAGATCTAAAAATAGAGGAAAATAGAGATTTTATGATAGACAAGTTCCGTAAGATATATCTAATATAATTTGTATAGGTGCAAAAAACTAATTATCTAGTTACATATAATAAATAATAAAATAATATTTAGCAAAATCATTCAATGTTTCCATTCAATTCAGTTTAACCTATAATCTACTTTGAAAAATTCTTATTTTAAATTATTGCCACATTTACCATTAACATGACTTGTAATTTATTTTTTGTCCTTCTTTACTGCTGGACTTCGGAACGCAAATGGAATTTTACCACATGTTAAAATTCCATTTGTTGTAATTTAACATTAAATGACTTGTGACGTGCTTTACCACGTGCGTTCGGAATGCAAGTGGAAGCGCTCGCTTGGCTAGCATTGGGTGGTCTAGAGATCGAATTCCTGTGAGGGTATTGTTTATTTTTAAATGTTCCTGTGTCTAAAAAAGTGTTTAGAGTGGTGGACGATAATTCGTGATCATCAGGAGTTGGCATTTGGCTCCTCTCCTTTTCGATCGTCCTTAATTGGGAGATAATAACCGCTTACCTCTAGTATAATTGAAAGTACATATTGCAAGCAATCGGAAGGTATGAAGTTTGAATCGCTATGAGCTCATCGTACATTTTCCCGCTACGAAATAAAATGCCTAATGATATTCAAAATTTTAATTTCTTCTACTACTCTTTGTCAAAAAAACGTTTAAATGTTTTTAAACTGCTGATGATTGAGCATTGTAATCAATTGCTCCAATTACATCCTTTAACATAAGTAGAACTAGATAATTAATTTGTTGATGGTAGTTCTTGAAAAAAATTTAGTTCAGTTTATATTGTTTTTATTGCAAAAATTGATTTTTTATTGAAGAGAAAGGATCCAAAATCAATTGAAACTTTTGTTGCATTATTGTGAAAAATAGATGATAGAAAAGCGAAGGGGAACTATTGGTACGTGATCAAAAAAATTTGACTTCCAATAAAGGGTTTGCGTTGCAGAAGAAACCTTTAATGAGAAGAGGTCTAGAGCTGATATTATTTGTAGGGCTTATAAAAGAAAAGACAAAAATTTCTCTCTATAGCGGATCGAAGTTAACACTGCACCAACGTAACATATCCGAAACAGTAGAAAGGCGTAGAAAGTAAGGAGTGCCCAAGTATTGGCTATTGAATGAAGAGATACTTAATATTAGATAAAAATGATTATTTTGTAAGACAGTAAATAAGGTGCCCTGGTAGTGTAATATGTTTTCCTATGGAGCTTTTATGTGAAATCTGTAACCTTTTAACGATATTTCGAATATTTAATAATTAATTTCTATATCTAAAGAACTTTCCCACAGCTATTTTAATCTGTGTATTAGAACGATGTGATTTATGAGAGGAGCTAATTATTTATAAAATGATATGAAAGAATATATGAAAAGCTTAGTTAAAAAATAATACCAATTTTCTGTCAGTAGTATATTATTATTTTAACGTTATGCATACATCTTTACCTATAAATGCATAGTAATTGTTTCGCCGTTTCGTTTGTTTTATAGACATGAAAAAAGTTCTTATTAGATTTGAAACGAAGAATTAGGAGTTTGAACAAAATAAAATGAACGAAATCTCTCACACCGAAGTTTCTATTGCAGTTGACCAGTTTAGGGAACATAAAATGTTGGTAGTAAAGAAATATCATCTGAAGTCATGTGCATTTCAATAGATGCATTCAAATGGCGAGGTTAAAAAGCATTTCTGTATTTTGCATTTGGAATACAACTGGAAAAATGAGATTATAGAGATAAGGCATAATGTTGAAAGGGTGCACAGCTTTTCGTGTCTATCACAGAGAATCTGTGACTGCAGGATATAGCTGACTATCAGTTTGTTTTCATAGACGACGACTTTCGTTCACATAGGGCTAATCCGGCGGCGATTTTCTGGAAACTGAGAATTTTAACTGGATGGATTGGCAGCACGATTTCCAGGCTTTAACCTACAGAAATATTCTTGGAAGGATAGCTGCACCTCGCCTCTACTTCTCGGGACCCTCTAGTACCTGAAAACAGTGTTACTGCAGGAGAAGGACGGACGGCCACTGTATTTCTTAAAAAGTTTCATTTCCAATATGAAGTCATCTATTAGGGCTGTATGAGTATTAGCAGCTACATTCCCTCTATTAGGCTCTTTATTTGTTACATCTTAGAACTTATGTTTCAGACCTTCCTGCACCGATGAGACTTGAGCACGATCATCACTGATGGATGGTAAATTGTTTGTGTTATATCAGCCTATGTACATACCAAATTTCACTAAGCTCTGTCCATCAGTTCAGGCCCTAATTGCACAAATGTAGCATTTTGTTAATTTCAAACTAGAGTATACATTGCGAAAAAAAATATTCACACGAAAGGGAAAATTTCAAAGTCCCAAAGCAAGCAAATAGTGACATTTTTATTTGAACTTTAATTCACGTTCATAATTAACGTCAACTTTTTTTAACAGGTGATATAATTTTATTATAGAGATTGCGTTATCTTTAACTTTATTTGGAATTTTAAGTCCATTGAAGCTGGAAAATGTTTGAGTTTCAGATAATATTTTAGACTGCAGTATTAAAGTTTTAATTGAAGTGCTGATATTGTTTTGGACTTTAAGATCATGTATTACGCTTTAAATAATAAAATTTTACTTAAAGAATCTTATTTATAAAACATAACATGCAAAAATAAGATTTGAAAAATGTTAACATTTAAGTACTGTTAAGTAATTAGTTAACTATGCTCTAAGTACTGTTAAGAATTTTTAATTGAGATGATGATTTAGCCTTTCTAGTTTTACGTCCTATCACATTGCAGTATGTTTTATGCTCTCTCCGTGTAAATTCAAGCAAATATAAATTTCAGAAGGAAAGAAGAACAAGCATAATTTTGACTTTACTGAATGCATTAGTACAAAGATTCAAACTTTAGGACAACCATCTACTCAAAGTACTTTATTTTCATGCACGTCCATAAGTCACAGATCTTGTATCAAGTGCTGTGAGAAACTAACAAGCAAACTTAACAACTTAACCTTAAATAAATCCATTTAAGCTGATAATATTTTGCTTAATACTCCGTTCAGTATGATACTCACTCAAACGTAGCCTTTCAGATGTTAATTTAAATTATTGTCATTTTATATAAAAGTATTTAAGAAAATTTTTCTCTGATTTATGCTGAGTTAATTTATGTTTATTTTATTTCGTGAAACCAAAAAGCGATTTTTAACAATTTTTCAGACGCAAATTTTTTTCCATTCAAACTATTTTGCGTTGCAGCTACATCTAAATGCAGAGGGCTAAAACAGATTTGTTAATGAAACTTTACTCGTGTTTATGAAAATCTAAACATCACCATGGAATCCTGATAAAAAATTTTAATTTAAGATAATACAAAGTAGGACATAAATGCAGATGATCAGAATTTCAAAATGGTAGGGCATGCGTGTAATGAACTGCTTCCCTTGAACTGTCATGTTAGCTGTATAGATTGAGAACCCGTAGCGGAATATTAAAGTAGTGTTTCTTTATCTACCTGTGATAAATGTTCAATTATGCCTCATCGATGGTAAAATACCCAATATGAACAAATTTGCCGTTTGAATGAATTATTGGCATTCTAGAAGAAGGGCGTTCTGTCGTTATATCACAGCTCGTATGGGGCGTAATGTTTCGTCAGTAATACGTATGTGTGTACCTTCTTCAAGATTACTACGGACAGCGAGGCGTCAGAACTATCATAGAATATGTCTATTCTAACAGAAACATAATCGTAGCAGATAGCCAGGTCTAGGCACCTGACGAAATATAAAGGCAGCAAGCTTCCATTCATATATACATGTAAATATATCTAAACTAACTAACCCTTTTTTTCTAATTGTATACCAGCATACCCAAAAAAGTGTAAGTTGGAGCACCCAACAAAAGTAATACACTAATGTTAAATCTGTTTATCAATAATAAGGTTGAAAAGATAAACAACCAAAAAAGGTTGCTGATGCAGCAATCAGAATAACATGACTGACCTGTAGTGCCCGTTGAGAGGTGAAGCAGGCGGAATTATAATAATAAATAATAACAATACGTATATGCAAACAGGTGAGATCAAGAGAACTGAATAAGTCGAAAAACTTGCAGTGGACCACGAAATGTTGCATCAGCACGGAATGTTGAATATTTTACCTGCATGACAGAAATGGACCAACACCGTGAATGTGCTGAGTGCGCCGCGCAGCTACAAATCTACAGTTGATACATCAGCTGTAGTGGAAATGCTAGTGAATAACAACGCTTGAGGTTTTCATTGAATTATATATCAACTGTTTTTTTTACTGTTGTTCCTTTTTATACTGTTGTTATTTTTTTTTACTGTTTACTGCTTTTTACTGTTGAAAACCTTCTAAGTCATAGTACCTTCTAATACTACTTATCCCTCAAACTCAAGGTCCGTACAGTGAAAAGGTTCGCGCATAAGAGGAAAAACGCGTTGAATGGTCAACCACATCGTGACGTCACAGGGAGACCTCTGTTGCTTTCTCTCATACTACGAGGGTAGAAACTACGGTAGGCGCTTGAAACGAATTTGCGCTTATTTGACTGTTCTTATTTGCTAGGTGTTTACATTAAAATGTTAAAGAAGGATATTAACTAAATCATAATTTAACATGTATAAATATCTAATAAACATTTTTTATCGACATACATACGACTTTTGAAATATATATTTAAAACTAAACGTATCGAATAAATACGCAAATCAATGAATGAACACTAACCTGAAAAATAAATTTTCATTGTACATACCCTTATTTCTTTGACATATTTTATACTTGAGCGTATAATTTTTAAGACAGTATATAAAGATATCTTATAAAAATAAACTTTGAATAATTTAAACCGAGGGCAAATTAAGTTCAGAACCCAAATTATGTGCTGTAAATTGCATAAGTTTAGTGGCTATATTTATTAAATTCTAAACATAATCTAAGCTAATTCAAATATCATACTGAATAAGGAACTGGCACATGAATTCGCAAATGCTATTGTAAAAAAACAAAATAGATTTTTGTAGTTGCAGATTTTTTTATGTCACAATTCGCTTTTTCAGAATCAAAAATATTTTTATTTATTTATTTTACATTATGAAGATGTATTATATATATACATATAATATTTTACACTAAGATATATGCATTTATATATATATATATAATATATACAGATATTATGAGATGAATGTTTAAATATATATATATATATCAGATAATACGTAATACAAAATATATTTTTCTTTCCAAAAGTAACCAGGTATTTGCATCTAAAATTTAGTCTAGTTACGTAATTTGGATCAGTTCTGTTTAATCAAAAATATTTCTTTCAACAGATATGCTGGATACACCATTTTTTCCGAAGCTAAGCTTTGCTTGAAGAAAAATTTTAAGTATTCCTTACGATGGTTAGGCTAAAAAAATAGCGCACCTAAGATAACAAAACAAAAGATAGCTCGATTTATATTCAGTTAAAGAAATAATTTTTTGATATTACGAAATTATTTTCTTCAATTTATTTTTTCTTTTTCGCGTTATGTCACAGTTTTCGTCGACTGAATTTAGTCTTCTTTTTTGTGCTTTCGAATATTTTTTATTAACTAATTTTTGATTTAAAGTCCTTAATCGTATGAAAGTTCGAATTCTAGCAAAGGACTTAAGTAAGTTTTCATCTGTGTCGTAAAACTGCTGCTTAAGGGTTTTGACAAAGTCCTTTATAATATTTTCTCTTTCTTAAAGTGGAACCGTTGAAAATTAAAAATTGTTCTTCCATTTTATGGACCTGCGTTTTCCACTCTTCAGAGGGTTGAATTAGTCCTCCATGAGACAGATGTTGTATCCACGACGAAATACAATTTGGATCTTCTTTCAGTTTATACGCAGTAAAATGGGCAGAACATATCCTAGAAGAGTTTGCATTCCATTTATCTTCTCGACGGCAAAGATTTATCCACTTCCTTCTTAATGTAGGATCACTTGGAAATTTATGATAAACTATGCGCTCAGATAAATTTTTAGTTTTTTCTAAACTGTTGTTGCAAAGAGCAACGGCACATCGCATTCCAGGCATCTAGTAAAATTGAACAAAAGAAAGAATTTCAGAATCGTTTTTCTGCACTGTAAGCATTCCATAATATAATATAAAAAGAAAACTATGTTATATTACATTAATATGTATATATGTAACTTTTTAAACATTTTTTAAATACTTTTTTATAAACTTTTTAAAATTCTTTTTTGCATTTAAAGAATTATTTGAAATTTATTAATTACGAATTTCACCTTTTGGTCTTTGTGAAAAGTAAATTTCTTACTTTATGTCTTTACTGATAATTTTTTAACAACTAATGCACGGAAATACTAGACATATTTATATTTTGTTTTTTTAAAAAAAAAAAATTGTAATTTCACATATATACACATTTTTGTAATCTTTATTCTGTAATTTAAGCTGTTTTGGCACAAATAGATATACAAAATTCGTCTATAAACAAGCTCTGAACTTAAGCTTGTTATTTTACAATTAGTACTGAAGATAAAATATTTGATAGTATAAAACAGAAGTGAATATTACGCAACATTAAAATAAAACAAAAGTACTGAAATTTTACTAACCTTGAAGAAAATATTCTCACTGACAGAGGACTTCACAGGAGTTCAGCATTCGAAAGCAATGACTTGGCGTTTCCCTTAGACTCGTATATCACGTAGGCCTCGTCTGGTCGCCCTGTGACGTCATACGTTGAGACTTGACGCATGCGCTCTATGCCTCAGTTTCCGAATGCGCGAACCTTTTCACTGTACGACTAGCGTCTACATCACAAAACGGCAGCCTATGAGAGAGGCGATTCTATTATTTTCATCGGGGAGTAGGGGAGTTAGAATGGTTTTCTGAGGAATGCAACGGCAGTTGACTATATGTTTGCTTACATTAGGAAGTTCAAAAAATTCCTAAGGTGGATTGCCTTAGTTTCTACGGTTACTTACAGGGAAATAGGCAGTTTTTTTTTCGGTTTCTTGACAGAGGGCAAATAGACAATTTACCTTTATAATCTGCGTTTATCTATTTAAACTTCAGAAGATTTAAGATGAAGCGAATATATTTAACACAATGGAACACAATCTTAAGACTTATAAATCTTTTAAAAGACAACAGAAAATTTTTAAACATTACTGTAAAAAATATCTTCTCTTCTAATTATAATAAATAATGAGATAATGCATGGATGAATTGTTAATTATATGATAACTATGCATTTAAAAAAAGTTTTTAATAATGAACTATAAATAATATTTTTAATTATCGATGTATTGTTTTTTTAAAAGATTTAAAAGTCTTAAGCTTGCATTCCGTTGTGTTAAATATATTCACTTCATCTTAAATCTTCTGAAGTTTAAACAGATAAACGCGGATTTATAAAGGTAAATTATCTATTTGCCCTCTATCAGCAAACCAAAAATCTGCCTAATATTTCCCTGAAAGTAACTGCAGAAACTAAGGCAATCCACCTTTGCAATTTTCTGAACTTACTAATGTAAGCAAACATCGTGCACTGCCGTTGGCATTCCTCAGAAAACCATTCTAACTTCTCTACTCCCCGATGAAAATAATAGAATCGCCTCTCTCATAGGCTGCCGTTTTGGGATGTAGACGCTAGTCACTGTACGGACCTTGCCTCAAACTATTGTTATCGCCGTCTGTGCAGCATATGCGTTCAGTATATCACGTTGAAGATTCTAGACATAAACTCACAGACGCATCTAGATTTGGATAGGATATATTTTTGTTTGATTTGGATAGGTCTGAATTTAATATAATTTGATGTATGATAATCCAGGCATTTTTGATTTAACAAAATAAATTCTGTTTTGGGGTTCCTTTTTGTTTGTTTGTTGTTTTGATAAAAATAGGCTTTCGTTTTTATGAATAAATGCTAAAATGAGGGCTTATTACCAGAGCGATGAATCACCTTTTCAGAAAAAGTTGTTTTTAAAAATTTGGTTACAATTTGTTTCAATGACGAGTTTTATAATTTTCTAGGTTTAACGCTTTTTTTTCCAAGTGTGCCAGGCAGACAATATAGCATTTTTGTGATTAACGTCACCTCTTGCTTTTTATTTGTTTTTTTCATTGCATTATTTAGTGTGTGTTTAGAAAAAAATAATTTATCAGATATACTTATAATTATTAAATTTTTACATAAAAATAACATTTAAAATTAATTATTAATAACTATCACAAATTAATTATAATTATAAATTATTTTATATCGTATTTATTATTACCATATTGTATTAGTCCTTCCTAAACACTGAAAGAGCCATTCGTAGTCTTTAAGCAAAAAATTAGTTCAAAATATTATTCTTAACAACTTACATACTAGAGTTAAGAGTTAAAGAAAGTGAGTAAAGACAACTTGTGAATTCCCGTCTTGAAGATTGATTTTATAAATACTTTGATACTAGTGATTAAAGATAACGAAAAATTTAAAAAAAGTACTGAAGTTAAAGAACTGGTATAATTAAATCCAAAACTTAATATTCAAGATGTATATTCGGAAATTGACAAGAATAATTTGCTCAGTATGGGTTAAAAAACAGAATACTTTTCTTGAAGATGATGTAATTAATGTCTCACAATAAAATATCATACAATATATTGAATTATGTTAACTGATGTATTATTTTTGTTTGCCTATGTACAGCTAGCTGATCAGTATGAGTGTATGTCTAATGGCCAGCTAAAGTGACAATAGTTACTGTAGACAGCTATTAGGAAGAAAGAAAAAAAGGTTAGATCACATGACACAAAAAGCTGCTCAAGGTATTATGAGCAAGTTATATTTAAAAAGTTATCTTAATTTTAGAAAAGTTAAAACGTTATTTTAATTTAAGAAATTTTATTAATTTTCTTTACTTAATTACAGTTTTTTTTTTTTAGTTTGAATAGAAAATATCCATTAAATCTTTTATTCATGTGCACGCATTTATGTAAACTATTTTATCATTTCATTGATTTATGTACTGTCAAAAATATTTTCATGTAAGTTTCCTATTATGTATTTCTGCAAACGCAAAATACTTCAAACATTTGAATTTCCAAGAAATCCATATTTTGTCACACACTCTGGTAAAATTGAGGAAATATTAAACGGTACTGATAGAGACTTTATTTCAAATTTTAATATTATTTATTCGAAATAGCACTGTCTTAAATAATCCAAACGTAGCTCTTTATTCATGAAATACAAGTTATCTGTGCAAAAATTTGAGAATTATTTCTCACAGATTTGCTGAATAAGCTTTCTCCTACATGGTTGTCTAGGATGTCAAACTCCCTCGACCAAAGGTCCCGTATGCATATTTGACAAGTGCACATCAACGTAGCCACTGAGGGAGGGGTTTCGAAAATGGACCAATGAACACCTTTTGCTCTTGTGACGCGAAATCTTCGTGCATGTGAGAGTATGTTCTTTAGGTTTTAATTTGCATTTGTTTCGCAGTTATAAATGTATGGCATAAAAGTAGAAAAACTCGTAGAGCTTTCGTTTTATGACTTTAATTAATGGTTGACATTTCACTTTCGCGATTTTTATCACGCATTGATATTTGGACTGATATTTACGGCATATTATCTCTCTTTACACCGAGAAAATGACTCAAGCTATAATCAGCTTCGAATATTATGCATTTACATGTAAGATTCAGAATACATATTGTGTATGATCTGATTAGATTCATTGTTAACATTAAAGGTTATATGTGAATAAATTGAATATATTTGTTGTGAATAGATAAATTCATTGTGTTTATAAGTATTTTTTGAGCAGACAGTACATTTAATAGCAGTTATTAAATATGAAATTTAACACACTAAATGCAAATTAGTGAATTACTAATGCAAATTAGTAAAGTTCACTTCTGCATTGGCTATTATTATTATAGAACATCTTTTTCATATAGATTGCAATAAAAGATGCTGACTTCTATTTACATATATAACTGCTGTAAATATTGTTCTCATATGCATAGTGTTATGAAAAGATAGCATTTGGGCTCAGATGTATATCACATATTACTTTCGTCTTATTTATCACTTATTAAGTAATATTTAGAATGAATACTTTTGCGGAGTATCCAACATGTGTTTGTATTTATTTCAAATTATTTCAATCAGGTAGTGAAATCTTCATAATTGATTATATTTGATCTAACTTCACAATGAAAACTTTCAGAAGAAATAGACGATGTACAGAAATTTGTACAGAGAATTGCGTGGCAAAATATTTTCAACCATCTTGCTTCTTAAAGTGTGCGAAAGTTCATGTTTCATGACAGAAATATTACTGGACGCTCATTGGTCCATCCTAGAAGCCATTCCCTCTGTGGCTACACAGATGTGCACTTGTGAAATATGCATCCCGTATCCCCGAGGTCGATTTGCTTACTACTTAGAGGTCACTCGAGGACAGAAGAGACGATGCTAAAGAGGGCGGCTATGAGAGCCGCTAACACATAATAATAATGAAAAAATAAACATAATTTATAGCAACGTTATGGTATTTGTTACTAGTTTTGAGTTTCGCTAGACGCCTAAAACAACGCAAAGAATAAAGAACGGGATTGAAGAAAACAAAAAGAAGATGTGGCGGTTAGCTTTTTATTTCAGATGCAACACTAACCGTAGCATAAAACTCACAATTTTTCTTGAAATATTCAGTTGGGTTTGCTTACGAAGAGTGGATTTAAGGAAACTCTAATAATCTAATTTAGATAATCTAATTTACTCTAATAATCTAAGTTAAAATAAACTTTTCACAAAATCCTGCATTAATAAGATTGTTGCATGTTACCTGTTTCTTCATAATAAGTATTAAACAAGTGAAGTCATGCACCAAAATTAATAAGATAAAAAGAACATCAAGAAAAAAAATCATACTGCGGCTTTTTATTATTTATTTATCATATCCCCAAAAGTTCTGAAAGCATTCGTTAACTAGCAATACATGAGAAAATTCATAAATTAGATTCTGAAAGAAATGTAAAAGTCAGGGTTGCTCTGATTAGCTTAGTTTGTCTGGAACCAAGCTTTCTTTAATTTTTTACATACTTTTCCAGACTCTTCTGTGGAATAACGAAGAATAAATCTAATGGATCTGTGGATATATTATTGAAAGTATTGCAATCAATATTTAATTCATGATTAAATTGCTTATAATAAATCCAAAGAAATTAAAAAGAACATAATATTTGAACATACAAGCAACAATATTTCATTAAATCAGAAAGTTATTCCTTTTTATTAAGGATAACATTTATTTAAATATACTTAATGCACTTTATATTCAACTATAGTTGAATTAAACAAAGAAAAGTACGTAGATGGAAACGTAATCTGAGGAATTTCTCCATAATATATGACAGTATTTTAGATGACTAATTAGAAATTTTATTGCTGTATTAGTTCGTTAGACATTTTAAAGTGATAGTATATTTTATTCGGAATACTTATTAAAATACTGAAATTGAAAATGGATTTATCCCAAAATATTATATTCATTAACCCATTAACCGCCAAAACTACAAAGAATGTTTCTTTTCTCATGAAAATAATAACAAATATCAAATTAAGCATTTTAAACATAAATTTACATTGAAAATAAAAAAAAAAAAAAATAAAAAAATCTCTTACCTGTAGAAAACGCGAGTGTTGCGTTCGCGCAACGTCAGCGGAATAAGACTACGGATGTTGAGTGAGTAGGATTGTACTCATGTGATGTTTCTTTTGAGTGGAGGGCAGGATTTTAGCTGTATAACGTTTAATAAATCTACAAATCACTATATTTGTAATTAATTTAATATTAAAATATACATTGTATTTCTTTTACAAATACAGATTATTTCAATTGAAAGATTCAAGCATGAAAAGCTTGATTACAATCATGATGTAAAGCTGCATTACTTACTTTGCATCTATAAACAGTCTGGCTATGGTACTCTTTACAATAAAGTCTTGTTATCAACAGACTTTACGATTAAATCTCTACCATCTCCATGCAATTTATTTTTGAATGCTGAATTTACTAGGTCTTCCTGTGGCTGATCTATTTCTGGCTAATTCTACACTCTCAATAGGATTCGCAAAAGGAATAATGCATTCTCGCGTCTGAAATCTAAAAGAGACTTTATATTTCCAGTAGTAAAACGTGGTGATATTTAGTAGGTTTAGATACGGTCTCATCTCATATAATTTATCAGTATTGTCAATTTGACTATTGTCAAATGCAAATTCTGCTTCATATTCCTGTACTGCAAACGTGATATCGATTCTCGTACAACAGGAACAGAAATGTCCTTATCAAAAGACCAATTCATTTTTTCTTGAGGTAAGGAATAATATCCTGTAAGCAATAATATTCCAATAAATCTTCTCATATAGGCTTCAGATGCAATACTTTTTTTTTTTTTGCTGAGCGAATATATTTGTCTGTTCAACGAGAAGAGAGTAAATGTCTAAACCAAAACAAAAATCGAAAATTTGTGCACTAGTTTTACCTTGTATTTTGTCTTCTATCATAATTTCTCTTCTATCTCTTTTTTCATGTTCTTCCTGAGACATAACTAACAGTTCCTTTTTTATCCACTTCAAGATTTCCCTGAGACATAACTAACAGTTCCTTTTTTATCCAGTTCAAGATTTCAATCTTCTGCCTTTTAAACTTTTTAGTATGACTATAACTGCTTTTAGAAGGCTGAAACTTACTTCTTACGTGAATGTCAACTTCCCCAGCAGTATCATTTGGTAAAATATCATTATCATTATTTAAAACATTGCCATTCCTTTCTTCTTCGTCACTAGTTTCTGCAATTTCTGGGGGAACAACAAAAATATCAGTTTCATTCTGGTTATTATTAACATTATCATCATCTGTTTCTTCATCAAAAAATCTTTGAAGGGCTTCTTCTAATGTAAGATACCTCGTTCTAGGCATTTTTAAACAACCAGAACATGAAACAGAACATCGAAAGGAATGAGTGAAAAAAGAGATTGAGTACCTGTTTCCTGCTGGCGTTGAGTCAGCGCAACACCTGTTTCCCCTTGCTTCCCAACACAAATATAAACATCTGACTGATGTAATGTTCTGATAAACGGTGACCTTGACTAAAAATAGATCACTCATAAAGACGGCGATTCTTTCGTCAAATATTTTCAGCAAAAATACCCGGTCGAAACTTTTGCTTAAATTTTGCTTAAAGTATGAGATTAATTATTATAAACAAAATGACTGTTGAAGGCAAATATTTTTTTACAGAAATAATCTTCATAATATTCCCTACACAAAATCATCTGCTGGTATAAAATATCTTAGGTAGTTATATTTATATACGCATTTATTTTGACCGTTGCGTCAACGCAACACCAGCGGCTAATGGGTTAAGCGACACCGTCTTATGAAGATACAAAACTTGCTTGAAATTTATTCATTAATTAGCGTAAATTTGAAATATATATATATATATATATATATACAGGGTGATTCTAAATTGTTTCTACAAATTAAGAGGGGTGATAGTACTCATCCAAATGAGCAATACTTACCATAGAACATAGGGTCGCTTTCCACTCTAAGAAGAATATTAGAATTCCAACTTAAACTTACAACAGTGCTGGGACAGCGAATGAACGATACCAAAAGTTGCACAATCAGTTTAGCGAAAAACTCACAGAGAGTGCAGAAAACGGATAAAACTGAAAACTTGGTGTTCGAGTGTTAATTCGAGCGCAGACTTTGATGGTAAATAGTCAAATGCACATCTTTAGTTGGCAAGGTCTCATCTTCGCAAACAAGTTAATTATCTAATTTATTAGCGGGAAATAATCTGCTAGGGGGTGAACTGCTACTTTGATATCAAGTATATCAAGGTAACAGTTTTTTCGCTTTCGCCATCTTCTATCCTGTCCTCCTGGACTTACTATGCTGCGCTCATTCTACTTGAAGCGCCCTTTTATGGGAGACGAAGTTCTAACAGCCGAACCACAGCATGAACGTTTCATGCTGATCCCCGAATACAGCGGAAGTTTGAGTTAGTTGATAATATTCAGCAATCATATTATTATAAATATATATAGTCTATATATATATATATATATAAGGAAGAAAGGAAGTGGTAAACCCAGTAAAAGTGGTTATAAACATTTGTAGTATCCTATCAAAATTCCTAAAACACTATGTAATATGAGTGATAAAGCAGTCAGGGAAGAGTTATTCCGCGCAGAATCGGAGACGAGTTCGTTAGCAAAAGTCCATCAAGTTGACAGTCGGTCAGCGAGTATCGTAGAGTGCATCGCAAGTTTTAGCGTGGAGAGTCTCGAGAGTACGTGGGGTTCCGAGAACGACCGAGCAGAGTCGGGAGCTGTACTCTGGTGATTTGCAGTGAAGCTGTCTTTACCGTTATTGTCTGATCGTGTAAAGGCTATGATACTGAGTCTTAGCGTGTTTATACCAGATCTTCGACGACTGTGTAAAACGTGATTTTGGAGATGTCCGGATTAACATTGGCTAAAAAAAGTGTATTTCGATACTTTATCGAGTGTTGCCGTCGTTATTCACTCCAAATCCGCACGAACCCCGTAACGTACGAACGTGAAGGAAAAGGAAATTACGTAACAACTGGTGTCAGAAGTGGGATTTGCGAGTGAATGTCCGTGACTTGCCTGAAGAGGAAAGCCATGGAGGAGGAAACGAAGACTTTGATGGACTTCTTAGCCGAGATCAAAGCCAGGCGAGAAGACTTGAAGGCTGAAATGAAAGCTGGAATGGCTGAGATAAAAGCCGGATATGATGAGATAAAAGCTGGATGTAAAGAGATGACAGCAGCTGAAATAAAAGCCGGACTGAAAGAGATAAAAACTGGAGAAGAAAGCCCGACAAGAAGAAATAAATGTCGACCGAGAAAAGCTGCGAGAGCAACTCCCACAGATAAAAGTGGAGCTTGCAGAAGAAACTGGAAGCATAAAAGACGATGTAGAAATGAGAGAAGTGGCATCCGAAGAATCAAGGGCTGAAGAAATGAAGGAAGTAGCTAATGAACTGTCTGAGAAAGATCCAGAAATGAAAGTGAAATATCTAACGAGATTAAAGACAGAGATCGACAAGATGAAAAAATGAAAGACGGGAAAGAAGTTTTGATTCTCATCCGCCCGATGAAGCGATAGAAGAAAGTGAAAATGCGACTGCCAAGATCGTAGAAAGGGATAATGAAGTTATATAGTCGCAGTGAGCAAGTATTGAACCATCTGAAAATTCATGTGACGCTGAGATGGAAAAAGCTGATGTACAGCTTATGCAGAGTGCTCCAGTATTGCAAGAAAATTCACCCACTTCGCCGTTTCTAAGTAAGCCGTTTAATATATTTTGGCTACTGTATTATTCATTGTAAAACTCGACCGATTTTTGTAGTTAGAGTGTTTATCCTTATTTTCAATTTTATTCCTATTCTTATTTTATATGTATAAGTTTTTTTTTTTATTATTATTTCGAGATTTGAAATCGCGTGTGTGTATATACTTGACTCTTCAAACAAGTAAACCAAATTTTTAAAAATTTTGCAAAAGAAAAATTTTGTAAAAAAAAAAAAAAAAAATTAGTTTTTGGTTCAGTCAAATTATCAAGAAGAACGAAACACGTTTTCAGAACACCTTAATTGCTCTGGTTAAATGTTTTAAATAATTATCCCCCGATGAATCGGTTTGTTGTAATAAACTGTGAATAATTATTTGCGGTTTTTCATAAATTTTCTTAAAAAAATTACTTTAATCTACATACTTATGGAAAATCCCTTTCATTTAGAATTTCTTAATCTTAATTACATTTTTCCAGTTACACTAGTTCTTTATATTTTTCAGGATGGTATAAACTCTTTAATGTGTAAAAGCTATTTTTTTAAAATTAAATTTTCAGTCTAATTTGCTTAAGCGCTAAATTTCATTATTTAAAGTCCTAACTTTAATTAATTTATATATATATAAAGTATATGTATAAATATATATGAGATATATATATGTAAGATAAAAAATATGAAAGCAAACTTCTAAATTTAGTTCACTATAACTTCCTCTCTCTGTCTTAGAAATAGCGCTATAAGCCTAAACTGAGTCATTCAAATTAATCGTGCGATTTAATGAAGATGATTTAATGAAGAATGTGCTTAATGAAGATGCCTCTTGACCAATCACCAAATTGTAAACCAAAACTTAAAACGGAAACTTTTCGACTTCCTCCCTTCTTCCTCTGCATTAGTACTGCGACGCCCTCTTTCTCTTTTCGCTTAAGCTTTCATCCTGTTAAGAAGCTTTGCTGCAATCATCTATGAGCTGCTATGTTAGCTTCTATCACCATAGTATCAAAATTGTAAATGTTCTTTAATAGGCACGAGTAGAGTGCCAAGTGATTGTGGCCACAAGTGAAGTTAAATAAATAATGGAGTGTAATTCGGCTCGACTGTTTATTCTTCATCAAAATGGACGGACGATCTAAGCATCAAGTATCTACGCAGTCAGCATCTACACCTCAGTGCTCTTACATTCAGTGCCTCCAAAATTGTTCTATCATTACATTTTTCGGTCAGTTCTAATAATGAAGAAATCTGCCCGGGTTTATTATTCTATGTTCACAGTGAATCAAGGGAAAAGTCCTGTTTCACCGAAAATTTTAATGCAAGTTTGTGCCACATTCATTATCAAATCATTCATGTCGTGTCATCAAACCATTTCATTGCATATATCTAGATTTTGATATCTTGTGATTTATATTGTAGAATATCAACGTTAATAATAAACAACTGTTTAAATTTTTATATAACATCTAGACATTTGACATGGTATTTTTTAAACAAAGCAAAAAGGGGGAAAATTTTATTTTGTCATGGAATTTGTGATAGTTGGCTACCACTTTAACTGTATTTTGTCGGATCTCACAGCTTTAGTAAATATCAAGATTAGCACTATAAAAATTTCCTTTGTATTATGAATATGAATGAAAACGAATGTTCAAATTTTGAAATGGCTTTATTGACACAAGTTTTGCAACTAACTTCCCACTGAAAGTATTTTTTTTTTTATCTTGTTCGCTTTCCTTATATATTTCGTTTTCATGCTGGAATCATTCTAATTGAAGCAGAATATTTTTGTTTAATTGTCTCGAACAGAATTTAAGGAAGATTTTTACATATCATCTATCTAATTCGTTAATGTTTTTCCCTAATGCATGTGTGAATGCATTTCTTAAAATAAAAGATTCCTCATAACATAAAAAAAAAAAAAAAATTACTTATTGGAATAACCGCACGCTTGAGCCGAGCTCAGTCATATTAATTGATTATTGCGCAAATCGAAATGACTTTAAGCGAGATTTGCCTGTATACAATTTTCAGCTCTGAAAAATATATTTTTCAATTAAGCGCTAATTTTTACTTGAATAAATTAGACAGACTGTATATCTTACGATCCTCTAGTGTTTTAAAAATCGATATCTGTAACATGGTTCTTGGAATAGATTAAAAACAAATATCTAAAGCTTTTTCTTCCGAAGAAATTCGACCTAATCTTAACACTTGCCGGTGAAAGTTCTGCCTTTGATAAAATGATTGTTCTTTAATAAATGTTATTCTCCGAGTAAATGCAATTAAGAATGGAACAGGTAAGTATCCCCGGTGTAATTCAACGCATAAATCGGCAAAAAGACTTTTTAACCATTGTAATAGATGATAATCATCTTGATTATTGGAAATAAAAGAATTTATTCTCGCAAAGGCCAATTAGAAATAATATAAATTGGTTTTAGCAAACAAACTGAATACAATAATAATTCTCTTGCCTATGCTATTAGGTAAATAAATATATTAAAAACAATATACAGAAAATTTAGTTAACTGCTCTTTCATATTTCTTTTAATATTTCAGTTTGCCCATCCATTAGAATTTATGTATCCTTATAAGTTATTGGATATTAATATTCGGTGTTCCGAACACATTTCGGATAGGTCACAAAATGGAATGCACTTTATTTTAAATTCCAATAAAAATGTGCTGTCGAGCTGTTGAGATACCACATAAGTTCCTCTATTTACGGAAAACTTTCTTCAAAATGTATTTTAAATGATAGATCTAAAATAACGTATTTCATAGTTTGCAGCGTCAATTGTACTTAGGAAGCATACGCTAACTGTAGAAGGAGTCCACTGTAGAAGAATTAGCTTCAAGTCTTATGACACAAACAAAAGTCAGAAAAATTATGTATAAGACCCTTTTATTCAAACACAAAGATCTTTACAAAACTTGGCTTACAAACTTGGGCTTACACAAGCCAACACTTCTGACCAAACTTAAACAAGTAATGCTGAACTTAAATGTATTTAGATTAGCCTAACGGCTCCCAGGATAAAGTAACGCACAGGAAGGCTCTGGTTTGTAGAAAACCGGCTAGGAAAGCCTAATGGCTATGAGCACTCAACACCTCAGCATCAAATAGCTATCTAATCACGGTAATAACGTAACTTCAAGTAGGCAGAATACTCCCTAAAATTAAATTGCGAAACCTTCGCTTAAATAGCATTTCTTTCATCCTCAATCTGAATAAACGCTCGCTATCTCATTTACATTCTGGCATGAAATTTTTACTCAGTAAAATTTAGGCAAGATAAATAGCCCTTGCAACTGCATAACTCATGATTTTTTTTAAGTCTACGGACTACTGAACGACCATTCGTTTAGTGCTGACTAGCAGATCGCAGTTATGAAAATTTCAGTGACTATAATTATAGCAGTTCCTAAGCCTAATTACATTTTATCTATTCGACCTGTTCAAACACGAATTTCCAACAAACTTTGTATGTCAACAAAGATGTTAACGTACCGTGGGAAATTCCGTAGCATGAGAGTTCTTCAGTCGTTGAATATACGGATTGTGGATTCTTTTCGACATATCAGAGCATAATCTGTAGTGGAAGTATTGGCTATGATAAAAGGAAATAGGGCTCGCAAGCAAAGGAAGAGTTCACGAAATGAGTAATTCTTTATTAGTCAATTTTCAAATCCTTAAAGGGATAAAAAAAAGGACAGATGGATCACGTACAACAAATACGTTTTTTCGTTTCAGTAATCGAATTACACAGTAGTTTTTGTTTGTGTCATTAATCTTTTAGTTGTTTGAGAGTATCCCTGCCATTAAATAGACAGATTAAGCGGCTTATCTGTTTGTTCGTGTTATATATAGAACTTATTTGCAAAAACGGTTCATGCAGAACAGTTTGAATAGTGGTCTCGACAAATAAAAAAAAAAAGAGTTTCGAGAATAAAAATAATTATGAAAGGTAATTTTAATTATGTGTTTACAAACTTAAATGCTTTTCTTTATTGAAACATTATAGTAATGTTGGCCATGTTTTGTTAATGTTGAATATTTCACTCTACATGCTTGACTATTAAAAAACGTAAGTGCCTTGATAGAGAAAAATATTTCTTCAAATCTTTGGTAGAATTTTTCCTTGCATTTCTTGACTGAAATCGGTACATTAATTTAGCTAGCTTATGAAGACGGTAGGTTGTCTGAGAAAGATAAGATTAGGTGTTGTAAGGAATATGAAATTAAGCCAAACCGTATATAAATGCTGGTGTCCAGAAGTATTCAATATCAATCACAAGCCTGGATGAAAATGGAAGCCTTAGTGAAATTCAACACAGATATTGCTACGAAAATGTCTTAATGGTTTGATTTAAATCTGTCGTATCACAAGGTCAAAATAATCTCATAAAAGGCCAAAAATTTCCGGTTGCGAATTCACGCCTATCTGCTTTAACTGCAAATTGTAGCTCTAGAGATTTTGCTACTCCGGTTAATTTTTTGCCAATGCTTAGTTTGATATTTACGTATTAATGCAACCACGTTAACAAACTAAATTGCCAAATTTGCAGAATGTACCAAACTAGCAACAGGTGCATAACCATTCTTCCGGCAAACATGCTTATAACAGTCCTCCAAGAAAACATCCCTGCCATTTTTGCATGCGTTGTTTTCTGTTGATTTCCAAGTTAAAATGGTTTTTATAAAGAAATGGTGAAAATTTTTTTCTCTAACCTTAGTTTTAAAATATGACTTGGTGGAATTTGCCAGCAGTGGAAGAAACTGTGGTAAAATTTCTCCAAGAATACAGAGTTTCGCTGAAAAGTTTCTAAAGGGAATCAAGAGGAAATGCAGTTCTTAGATAGCCGCTGTTGCTGAGGAAGTTAAGTTTGCAGGAGGTTAAGTCTTCGCAATTCTCTGATCATTTTTTAAGCGAAAACAGATGGCTGTGTACTTTGGGAGGAGAATAATGGGAAAAAAAAACTTAAGAGAGTTTTGAAAAAGAATGTAAATGTTTTATTTTTTAATGTATCACGTAATCCTTATTTAATAATTCAAATTTGTATTTTAAACTGCTAAGGTAGTTTTTTTTATATGTTGATAATGTTTATCGCTGATGATAAATACCCATAGTTTGGCAATCTTTCTGATAAAAAGGGCGAAACCCACCACTGCACATGATAAGTAACTTTTACTTTTCATCTGTAAACAATCGCCAATTTGCGCCAAACTTGTTTCGTTAATACGCTATTACCCTTTATTTATATTCACTGTCACTAAACTTTTACATCTGTTAAGACATTCAATGAGCGTAATGAGATGAATACTTTCTACTAATGTTATACGTCATTTTTTCTTTTTTGAATCGTGTTCCTGAACATTTTTGATTGAATTTTTACTCGGGCGTGCATTAAAATTTGAATAATATTTATTCTACAAGCATCTCCGTAAATCTCTTAGTACACGAAATGTATGTCTGTTAGTACCTGGAGCAGATACTTTAGAGGAAAGCACAGAATACGGTTATGTTAATTATGGCAAAACCCGTTTTTTAAGGTGCACGGAACCCTGCAGCCCTCTGATATAAGAAACCCAAAATTGTGGAAAGTTTAACAATCATGAAGGCGGAATTAATACACGGATTCCCGTGTGCCAGAAATCTTGCCTTTGTTGAGAGTGGAATGCCTGACGCAATAATAATCCACTATTTATTGTATGATTCTTCAATTTCAGTAAATAAAATCTGTAAAGGAAACAAAAATATTAAGCAGCTTAAGTAGCACATAAATCCATTTATGGCTTGACTTTTCTATTCAGCTTAATTAAGGCTATATATATATATATATATATATATATATATACTTCCAAAACAATATGAATAACAGCATTCTCCTATAGTAATGACTAGAAAAGGCGAGAATAAAATAGAGTTAAAAGTATTAAAACATAATTATTAAAGTTTATAAATATTTTCAAATTTCATTGCTTAATAGTGTTCTTTATCTTTACCGTTTGTTCCTCATGTATAGAGCAGGATTTAATTAGCTTATTTTCTTTTTTACTGAATAGAATAAATAAAATCAATAAAATGATTTCATTTATGTTACATTCCTTTCAACCTGACCGACGTATCCATAAATTCTCATGGCTTCGATTTCTGAAATACGTATAACTAATGTTCTACGTTTTCTTCCGAATGCTTGACAGAAAGTCTTTAGGGATTCCATTAGAGAGTTTAGGATGTTTGGCCATTTGTTGAAAAGAGAATAAGTTTGGAAGTGAGAAAGTTTGCTTGACTCAAACCACTCAGGATAACAACTAACAGAAATATAAGTTGAATGCTTTTCTGTGATTTGCAAACTTCATACAGTAGAATATCTCTTAACCGGCATTAACGACACCTAACCGATTCCGAATAAAAGATAATTATATATGTAGAATTTACTTGCACATATTTTATATATGTAGAATTTATTTTCACATATTTTGTGATGCTAATCTGCAGCATGCAAAGTTCGTTAGTCATATTTTGTGCTCTTTCTACCAGTATTAAATAAATAATATCAAAAATCGTACAGATGACTTAAAATTAAAACACCTGCATATACATACACATACATATATTTAAAAAATAAAATTAACATTTTCAAATTACTATCTATATATATTATCGTATAAAAGTCACGAAGTTTGTGCTGTGATTGCTATTGACATTGAATGTCTGTCAGCTTACGAGACTGATAATTCGTTATGTCAAAAATAAAGTTTCGTCACGTAATATACTGACATACATAAACCTTGCTCTTAAAGTCTGCAGCATTCGTTAACTTGCCTCCTCATAATTATCTTATTCTGTTTATCGTTTTAATCTTATGCTCCTGCTCATCTTAATCGTCACCTGTCATTTACCAGTGCATGTCCGTTTATTTCGTCCTTATCTTGAGAGAGTGTGACGAACAGAATTATATTTACATCCATTCAAAACTGCACCTCCTCTTCACTAGCACCACTCTTCTCCGAACACGTAACTAAATTCAAGATGTCGGATACGGCCCACAGATGTTTTTTAAAACCAAAAGGATTTTTGTCATTCGACTCATCATCTAAGAACATGACCAGTTTATATCAATTCCACACAATTATACCACAGTTTATACTAACAACGACGTAAATTAATACTCTTTACATCTTTCTGGGTAAGACACAAAGTTAGCGTCATCTAATGCGAATAGTTTTTGGAAGTTATGCACACTATTTTCAAAGTTCACTCTTCACCACCAAATGTCACTTAAGTCTTCAGATTATTATCCCGTTATACATATTTCTTTATCTTGGACAAATTTCAGATATAAGTTTAGACTTTCGAAGAGCTGTTATTTTCATATTGCTGGTTAACTGGCTGCCAGCTATGAGGGATTTTTTTATGTACGGGTCATTTTACTTTTGTACAAATATCTTTAATTTTGTCAACATTTACATTCATTTGTAAACAGAAGTTATTAAATTTTGTTTTAATTAGTTAAACTAAAAATTAAAATATTGCTGAAAATTGTTGAACTAATTAAAATTGTTGAACTAATGTGCATGCTAAAATGCTAAATTATCTGTTGAATTTTCCCGCTGGCATTCGTGTGATCTTGGAAGGATATTCTGACATCCATTTTCTACTTATAATACAGTGAGAAATAATACAGTGAGAAATTGATTGAAGTAATACAAAACGTAGTATATACGTTGAAAATTGGGTCCATTAGGCTGCTAAGAGCTAATAGCAGAGCTAATAATAACTAAGAGCTAATAATAAACATTTATAACGTTTCTATGGCGGAGCAAAGACGCAAAATATTTGCTGCTTCGCATCTGGCAGATTGTCGACATCGATGAAACGCCATGAAATGAGCTCCTTCAGACATGATTGTTGTAAGTTTCCGCCACAATTTATCATAAATACTTTTTGAAAGAGTATAATCTAATTAAGCTCTTTCAAGAATTTGGAACAAGATAGAGTTACTTCATGTGAGAGATCTGAAGACATAAGAATTATATTATTTATAAAAGAAAAGATTTATGTTTGCCCTTTCTTACAATGTGTTAGTAACTCTAGTTTCCTTCTGACTGAAAATTTCTGTCAGAATCAGATGCTAGGATTTAAGCTTAATAGTCGGAATTGTAAATACTTTACCTTTTTGTTGTCTGTCAGTCTAGGAAGAAGCGGAAATAAAATTGGAAGGGAAACATGCTAATGTGAGATTTAAAACTAGGCAAAATGCAACTTTAATTTGCCCTTACATTTTGATTTAAACTGGGCAATCAGACACAGATTCCCTTCATTAAACGCAAAACTTCGTTTTGTAGTGTTTGCTTTATTTACGGTTCATACGTTGAAAAATAACAATATAACGAAACAGATAATAACAGAACGAAAATACATTTGGGAATCCAGAAGGATCCATTAGTGTTTTAGTTGATGAGTTTAAACTTATAGTATGAATAATGAATTGTATGATAAATTAACTGCTTTTTTATAAAATTACGAACAGAAGCGTGGATTTAATTGAAACTAGATATTGACTGATACATTTTATTTATTGGGCAGTATAGACTTCGAATGAACTTTGCTTTTTTTTGTTAAGCATGTGCATATACAATGTAAATGACAATAGTTTAAAGATAGAGCAACATCCCACTGATTTAAAACGTGTATGAATACCAATGGGTAATATTTTGTTCTTCCGAATATATACTGCTGGTTGAACTGGTTGAATCTTTTCTTTCCTCTTTTTTTTTTTTTTTTTTTTTTTTTTAAACTGAAAATTAAAACTGTTCAGCGGTCTCATTAAATCCTTCGCTAGGAAATCTTTAATGCATGTAAACTAGGTTTTAAGTTAATAAACATGAACAGCTACAGGAATTCGTGTTTTAAAGAGAAAATTATCAATTCACTACTACATCTTACAGTACAAATGAACTGATAGCAGTTGAATATTATCTTTTATTTATTATTGCAGTAGAAGTATTTTCCAAAGAAAATTTCGAGTATAGTGAGTGACGTATTTGCTGAAATTAACAATGAATTAATTATTGCACTTGCAATATGTGTCAACCTCGTGTATCTTTGATTAAAATCATTAAGCTTATTTTTTATTAATATATCTTTAATTTAGATTTGGTTGAGTCTTGTTTAATTCGCTTCATCTGTTGAAATAATTTTTTATGTCTATTCCAAATTAGCCTTTTAAATTTAGCTTATTTTATGTTTTAATTGTTCATTATTTTTTTACTTGAGTAAGTCTATGCTTCCTTCTGAAATAAGTTTTTCGTACAAAAATTCATTTCAAATGAATCTCAAATCCCAAAAGAAAAACCGATATAAAAGATAAGTGTCATATTCAATAGATTTTTGATTCGTTCGATGTCTGATTTAATTATATTCCTCTTTTGCTAAATTAAATGCGTCTCTGAAATAACTTAAATTCAGTGTCCCATTGGCGTCTTAGCGAAAATTTATTTCTTATTTGTGTGTGTATGAGTGTGTCTATATTTAAAATCAGAGTTTTCGAAGCTAGGGCATTTTAGAAATCCAGCACATCACAGAATCATAAATAAGAATGTGCAAGCGTAATTTATATGGCTCAAGTCAAAGCGCAAAGTTATCCTTCTCGGAATCCGAATGTGGCAGATCATATAAATTTTATCGGAGCTAAGGAAACGGGAGAGATACATTCGTTTCGTCCGTTAAGGAGCTTAACATAAATTCCCTCGTAGGAGTTTGCTACACTCGAAATCTTGAATTATTGCACATAAAATATAAATATATAATAATAAGCAATGCAAATGGTATGTGTGGTTTAAATGGTAAATTGATTTAGGTAAATAGTATTTTACTTATTTTTTTTTAGAAAATTTCTGAAAAATTTCATGGAGTGAGAAAGCATTTTATTGTAATTTCAATGCTATCTTATTGTAACTCTCTTCTTTTATTTATTACTGATAGAAATACAATTTCTTCCAGGTTACCGTGTGAGGCAAATATTAATTAACGCTTAATACGTATGATTTATATGTCGTAGATTAACATACCCCTGTCTCTGGAAGCAGTAATTTCGCATTTCGGAGATCCTCACATATTTTCCAGGTAATTAATTAATTTTCCAGGTAATTAATTAATTAATTTGAAAATACTCTCTGGGAGCAACAGCCAGTTTTTAATTTACTTTTTAATATTTCTCAAATTTCTGTCTTACGAAATGAAGCAAAAAAATGACTGGTAGTGTTAGTGTTATGTAGAGAAATTACCGGATAGCGTTATAAAAATTAGGTGAATGATTTTATGATTTATGGAAATTAAAATTTTATTTTGATTCTGAATTATTTAATTTAAGGCTTTAATTTTGGGGAGAAACAGATGCTTCTGGAAATATTATTTAGTTTAAATGAATATTATTTATTTTCTTTTATTTGTAAATCTTGTACAAACTTTTATTCATTGTGAAAGAAGCGGGGAAAGGGAGGCAATTTTCGCCAAGTCATGATTTCGCGCGCTTTAGAATGTTCGAGAAAGAATTTTCATTGTTAGTTGACCTTAAGAGAGGAAAGTACGTGACGGAAAGGTCAAAGGTTGCTACTTGTCTTTCAATGTAAGTCATTCAGGTTTTTGGCGATTGAGGGTCCGGTTGTTGGCTAAGTGAAGAAGGGCGCGCATGCGCGATCACCCTTTTTTTCCGCATTCTGGAGTTGAAAACGAAGATTTTGCCATAATTAAGGGGGCGATAAGTGAAGCCATAGTGGGAGCCCGTTTGGTGAAGGAGAAGAAGGAAATTTGAGTTGGACATACTTACTTTCGGCTGACTCTCGGACTGACTCGCTGATTTTCGGGCTTGCTGGACAAAATGTAATTACGAAGCGGGATGTTTTCCGGCGGGGAGCGGCAAATATGCTCCCCGGCCGCGTTTGGTTAAGAGGCGAGACACACTTACTCTGGACTCGCTTAGGCACTCTCTGACTGACTCGCTGATTTTCGGGCTTGCTGGACAAAATGTAATTACGAAGCGGGATGTTTTCCGGCGGGGAGCGGCAAATATGCTCCCCGGCCGCGTTTGGTTAAGAGGCGAGACACACTTACTCTGGACTCGCTTAGGCACTCTCTGGCTGACTCGCTGATTTTCAGGCTTGCTGGACAAAATTAATTACGAAGCGGGATGTTTTCCGGCGGGGAGCGGCAAATATGCTCCCCGGCCGCGTTTGGTTAAGAGGCGAGACACACTTACTCTGGACTCGCTTAGGCACTCTCTGACTGACTCGCTGATTTTCGGGCTTGACGGACTTGTTGACGGAGACTGAGAAAAAAACTTGTGGGTGTTGCGAAGGAGAAAAGAAAAGATTTAGTCGGCATCGAGCTGTGCTTCCGGCGGGGAGCGGCAATTATGCTCCCCGGCCGCGGGTTTTCTCAAAAATGCGAAGAAAAAAAAAACTGTTGAGCGAATAACAAAAAAATTAACAGAGACTTGGGTCTCTATCTGTATCGGCAAAAGTCAGGACGATGTTCTCTGAACTCCGACTTGAAAACAGAAGGAATTATGTCACCTTAGTCAACTGGAAGCCTGCGTTAGCCGTTCTCTAAAATGCCTAGCTTAATTGTCTACGTTTTCCTTGGTGGAGCTGAGAGTCTAGGCAGACAGCCGTGCGGTGTAAGCTGTTCTCTTGCTTCCAGTGGGAATAATTTTCTTCTATGGAAACCAGTAGCAGGCGTAAGATTTGACGGTATAGCTGATGTAATTTATTGTCGTGCCGTTCGAGTCTCTGTCTTGCGGATTTGCCAAGTGACGTAAGGATAGAGCTAAGATATGAGCTCTCCTCCACTTCAAGATGTCCACTCAAGATAAGTATTATTTTTTTTGGTGTGTTGGAACTTTAGGCAAGTTTTTTCAAAAACGTCCTTAGCAGTAAAAACAACGTCGAATCTAAAATTTAACTCTCAGGCCATAAATTGTTTCCCTTTCCTTTCTTTTAAATCACCAGACAAACCTTAAGTTTTTTTATGAATTTAAATGAACAGACTCTCAGATGAGGTTAAGAATTTTCTTATTGTGTTGTAATTGAATAAACTGATATTTAATCTGGAACCTCTTACAGTATGTTTTCTTTATATATTTAATATGAACTTTTCCTTTATATCTTGTATATGTTTTATGTTTTCGATCCTCTCACGGCGCGGTCCCGGAATGCATTTTTTTCACAACGCAAAAATGCTGTACACGTTTCACTATACGATTACTACCTTTAACGGCAAGTAGTTTCATATTTAACATTTAACAAAATAGGAATTTCAGATATAACATGGTACCTAGAAGTAAAATTATTTAACCTTGGTGTCGAAATTTTCTTCATAACATTAGTCTCATATAACTGACATAACTTCAGTTATTAGATCAAAATTGGAGAGCAAAAGATTTCAATATGAAAAACTGTATTCTTCGTCATTAATATTTCTTCAATAATATTTTATATCATGCTAGAAAGTCTGAGAAAACGTAAATTCTATCCATTAGCATAAGCAGTATTAAAATAGAATATATGCTGAGCAGATCAAAAATATTATGTAATGGGTAATATTCGAGTTTCTTTCATTTGAATATAAATCTCCTATTCCCATATATTGAATGCAGTAGTTCTGATTAATGTATAACAAACAACATTAATTACGAAGGACATAAACTCAGTCAGGAATTCTTATAAAGTCTTCACAAACTGAAGTAACAGTTTCATTGATTAGAGATAAAATTACTTTTATATGTTGCATATGAGTAAATTAATGATTACTTGAACGTAGGATAATTTTAACTATATAATGTTTAAGATTGCTCAAAGTAAAAAAATTAAAAGAAACTTTGAAATTTTAAAAAGATAAGAAATTTTAACAACTTGCTGAATAAAATAAGATAAGAAGTCATTCAGAACAGTTTTCCTTTAACTTGCATATTGTACAAAGATAGACTTAATTAACACGTTGAATGCCACACGCATTTTATATAGCTTGCCTATGGCGCCAACATAATATCTTTTATCATGCGGTGTGTATTATGTTGAAGTATTATATACAGAAGATAAAGCTAAGTTATATAATCGCATTTAATGCATTTATCGTAATGGTTGTCACCAGTGCCCCCCAGGTGTTATAGATTATTTTTGCGATTTATTATTTAAATTTTGGAGATTTATTATTCTTCAAACCATTATAGCAACAATGGTATTATTTAAAAATTTATCATTTCCGATATTTCCTCTAAAGATGTATTTTTGTTATTAGTCGTGTCGCTGGTGACGTCTGCCCCCCACCGTGCTGTAGCCAAGTTGAGTGCCGGCCACCGGTCACCTCCACGGCAGTCAACGTGTTAAAATAACCTTGAGTGTACGGAAATTAGAAGGATGAGAAAAAGCTATAATATCTGAAGTTAGTAATGAATATTCAAATTGATAAATTAAAAAAATTCTTTTACAATAGAATTTTTTAGAAAATTTTAGAAATATTTTGATGAAAGAAAATTTGGTAATTTTTTTTTTTTAGTCCAAAGGGATTTGAATCCCGAAGGACTATTAGTTTGGTTTTGGCATTTTGCGTCGGAGGGATAAATGTCGGTTCACTTTTCAAACTGTTGCCATAAAATGTTAGAGTCCTGCATTATATTTGAAGAAATTAAATAATGAAAATCTGCGTAAATGTATGTATATTTCTCACATTGTCATAAAATAACGGTACATAGAGTCATCGAATTTTGAATAACGTAATCCTCCAACGAATATGAGCATGTGGAAGACCCAATTTGAAATTTGAAATTTGTTTTATGATCGATTTCCTATTTTTTAAAACTTTGACGAATTTTTGATTAACAAAATCAAGGATTTCAAAGCGAGCAATGGCAACGTTGTGCAGAAAAAACATTTTTATCTCCAGCGCGTGAGTCTCTGTATCGGAAATTCTAAAGATATGCTCGTTTTAAAACTATTTTGCGATATTGCTGTTGCACTGGATCTTATGGTTTAAGTGCGAGGAACATGATATTTAATAAAGAAAGGTAACACACAAAATGTTAAAAAACGCCCCTTTGGACGTAATTTAAAATCTAAAACATTTCAGTTTTTTTTTTTTTTTTTTTTTTTTTAAACTCGCAAATAATTTTGTTGACGAAATTCTAGCCAAAACGTCAACTCATATGTGTTAGAAGTTTAAAAGTAAGTAATTGATTAAATTACATTGTTTATTTTATTGTTTATTGATTATTTATTTTCGTATCAAATGTCTCACAGTCTCACAATTAATTTTAATACAGGTTTTTTGTTAATTTCGACTAAATACTAATTTTAGATTTCGCTAAACATTTTATAAAACAAATTGCTTAGCCTTTCATTAATGCAGAAAAGAAAAAGAAGGGGAATTCAATATTTAATACAGTTTAGGAAGGTAATGCTCCAGTTTTTAATTTACTAAAGCAAGACAGATAAGGAATGATCAAAAGATCGGGGCACTGACCAGATCAACATGAACGCACGTCAATTTTATTAATTACGTACAAACAATAAGTGTGATAATGATGCCATAACACTTCCACATTTAAAATCTATGTTATAAACAATGGCTAAATGACAAATTACACACATAATTTAAAAAAATTAACAGATGGAAAATAAATTTAAACAATGAACGATCACTTATCACAAATAAGAGTTCTTGGTTAAAATTTTCGTAACAATCCTAGCCACACAATACATCCAATATATAAAAGAGACTCGAAATGCGTATTTTGTGTCCCATTGTCTTGTGGATCAATGTGTGATTGCGGTGGTTGATCGTTGTGCTCTCTGGATATGAGCAACTCCTTGGATATGGAGGTCACGAAGTTGGAAATAGAAGCTTCACAAGCTAGTCTCAGTATTCCATCTGGCAAAGAACTTGATTCCAGAGGTATATCAAGCTGAGAGGAAGAAGTTTCTAACTGGTCCTGATGACGAATGACTTCTTGTGATTCGTAGGCTCCTTCTGGAATCATCTGTGTGATGAAATTAAAAAACAATATATAGTTTTATTTCAATAATAACAAGCCCATTAATTTAGGAAATACGATTTTCATTTAAGAGTTCAATAAATGCTTTTTGGCCAGCTGATTTCAGTCTATTAACACATTAATAATACTTTCCGCATGAATTACATAGTAATTGTTGATGCTATAGCAAGGAATTTCTAAAGCTTCTGTATTTCTAAAGGACTCAACCTCTTTTGTTCTTTTTAAACAAAGTTTGAAAGATATTTTACATGTAATTTCTAACTCTACAAATACGTAAGAGGTTTACTCTCTTTTTAACGAAAACACTGGTATAGGCAGAAACTAATTCAACACCTCTGTAGTACCACAGATGATTGAGGTGTTGTTAAACCCAGAATTTTGAGAGACAACATCCCAAGGAGTAGTACGAGAATCTCCTACCCCTATACCTTTACTATCAATATCTCGAGAGTACTGAGCATCTTCCATGCCTGACAGACACTATACTCTTGCAAGCACCCATGCTTTATCCGGGATTCGAAACCGCGCCCATTGGTATGGTTATCAGCTTCGCTAACCACTACTGTCGGCGTAACTATCGGTTGGGTAGTTTCACGAAGACATATTAAAACATAGGTCATAATATATATATATGTATATATATGTGTGTGTATACATCGAGTGAAATATTATGTTATTCGTCTTCTGGCTTCAACAGGTGCACCATGATATTCAGATATTTTCCAAACAGATAAAAATATTTCCATATATTGAGATATCGATGAACTTGCGAGAATGATTAAATCAGAATCATGGAGAGTTTTTTACCAACAATTGGTGCATTGTTATGTTGAAATGTGATGAGGAGTCGGGTACTTACCATGACGTCGTTGATATACCATGTTAGGTTGGCAGCAGGTTTCGATCTCACAGAAGAGCATCGGATGGTGAGGTTCTCTCCATATTCTGTGAAACCACCAGTGATTTCTGGAGAATTTTCTGGAGGAACTATAATGGACAGAACTGATTAGTTAGTTGCTAATTCATTGTAAAAACATTTGATTACTAAACTAAACAATTCAACACAAATGAATTATTTGTTAAATGCACTGGCTGCCTGAATAACCACAGACTTAATCCAGATAAAATCTGCTTGGCCAGCAATATACAATAAGATATCTGAGAACTTAATCAATTATTTAAAGTACGATGTGAAACTGTTTAATAAGCAGATTTAATTACGTACTGGAACCTATGTTTGTAAGATACTTGGCGTCGTTAGATTTCTTTCTTTTATTAACGAATTGGTTGTTATTTAAATCGTTAAAATGCCTTCACGTAATTTCATGGAGACCCTGCTGTTCGCACATCAAGTATTTACTTACTTCTACTGTTACATTTTATGTAGTAAAAAGATTATTTTAAATAAGAACCTAGTACTACAATGATTTTGCATTAAAATTCAAAAACGTGTATGCGATTAACACTTGCTTACTTCCATGATAGTTGATAATGACTCACATTGAGTTTTATGGTTTAATCCAGTAAACACCGATCGTTACTAGCGCCTCTGTCGAGATCGTTACCGATTTCGGATGAAGCTTTATAGTAATGGTTACCAAGAATCTAGCTGATACACCATACGAATAAAATCGAAAAATATTTTTTTTTCATGCAAATATTTGCCCAAATACTGCATTGGGTACTTGTTTTGGTATTTACGTATTATCTCGTCAATCGCTGGCGAAAATTTTGGCAACAGTCACCAACTGCCAGTAGTTATTGTGGAATATAAAAGGACACGTTCATCCCTAACTGACGCTAAATCGTACTAGTTGACCGGTTAACCGAATAATACGTAAGTACTCTTATCTTCTGTAGCGTCTATGGCTAGAGATTGGATTTGGTACATTTCTGCACTGACGACAAACAAGCGGTTACTTATCTATGCATGTGCGAGAAACAAATGAATAACGATTTAGATAGACTTTCATAATTGGATTGCTGTGTTAACACTACGTTTTGTCATAAGAAAATACTCGTTATATTTACTATTTTCAATCTTCCATCAACGGAAAAGAAGCTACTAACTAATTGATGTTAGAAATATTATTAATAAAAATTGTTTAACTGTGGTGACCAGAAAGAATGTGAAAAAGTACATTTTCCGGTATATTTTACATTTTGTTTTGAAAATAAATTGCTAACAAAATTGTATTAGCCATAATGACAAATAGAATTTTCCAGTATGTTTTTATATACTGTTGTTTTAAATAAATTACTTATATAATTGTTTTAAATGCGATAATTTCTGTTGAATTATATTGTTGTTTTTAATAAATTGCTGCAAACGGGCACTAAATATTAATACAAATTTATATTGAATTCCTCTGTATGTATAAAAACTATCTTATGTATCGTGAGTATGTTATTTAACAACTTGGGTACAGATATTGAGTGAATTGCTGTTTTTTCGTTCATTGTAGTTAGTTTTATGTTTTTGTGGTTGTTTACAACATGCGGTAACAGTTCACACTTCCTAAAACCCGAACTGCACCAACACCATTTCCTCTCGAGAAGGCCGCTATAGAGGACAAGTATCTGAGTTGTTCTGCGACTTGCTATTACATCTAACATAGAAATGATGCGTTAAACACAAAAGTTTCTTCTTAACAGAACTAGTATACATACTTTTGCGTACAATGCTATGATGAATGTAGAACAATTTCTGCATTGGGATGTAGTTAATGGTAATGAAATTAAACTATTAATAAACTTACAAAGTTTTAAAAAAATACAGTAATAAATTTTTAAAAAATTCAGTGAAGAATTATGTTATAAAAGACAAATAATGCAACTAATAGCAAATAACTAGGAACTAATAAATTTAAAAGAAATAGGGAAGAGTAGAACGGATAGCTAAAGGTCTGCAAAGTACACTTATGATGACAGTCAAGCAACAAACAAACAATAATTTAAGCTACTACATCAATAGTTAAAGTAATGCAACTAATTGCTGCTACTTAAGAATTCTAACTCAATCTCACAATTTTGGAAACAGATTTGAAACAGTTGTCAATTTTGAAAAGCATTCTTTTTTTTCAAAAGCAAGCAGTGTGACGATCTCCAACAGATAATATTTACAGCAGTTGATTAAAATACAATGAAACATTAAATGGTGCATTACATAAAACGTTTTAGTCAAGTGTTAGACACTTAAGTGTATAACGTTTCAAAGAATAACCTGTGCAATAGTTCCAATAGTCGACATGTAACATCCCACCAGCGAACGAGCGGTAAAGTCGCTGAATACTGATAGTTCGGTCCCGGGCTCGAATACCAGCATACACGCTGGCTGCATGGGCGTTTTCGTTATTTTCGCCATGTGTAACGTGTATACAAGACAGTTTCCCTTATAAAGTTTTCCATGAAGGCACCCCTTCCTTTAGGCAGATAACCCTGTGCTTTGCCATAATAAGTAAATCAAACCAAACCAAACAAACATGAAACATTATTTATGGCATAGCACATAGCATAAATAATCTATTCGTGAGTATGTTACACGCAACAGAATCCTGAGAAATATATATAACACAGTAAATGCAATTCTACACGAATGCAGTAAGTGCCAAGGAACCTAAATATGTTTCTTCATTTATTAAAAATAAATAATAAAAGTACATCCCCGACATTACATTATTGGATTTCATATATGAATATAAAATTATTAATATTTTTCATATATAGTATAATGTTTAGTATAGTTTAAGCAGATCACTTGTATTATTGTTACTGGAAAAAGTTGTTTATTGCCTAATTACGTAATTACTAGGTATATATACCTTTTCTTAAGCGTGCTTGTTACACGCTAGAAATCGTGGAGAATAGCTACAATGCTTGCTTATAAGTCCCAGTGATATAAAGACAAACATATACGTCAACACATACCTATATACGTCACTGTAACCTATATACGTCAATATGGCATTAACACATGGCTATATATGTCAACATAGAAACTGTACCTATATACGTCAACATGGCATTAACACTTTATATTCCCTTAAATAAATTAAAATCACACCTTCCTTACATTATGTTAACATACTGCTATGCATAATTTAAAGATGCTGAAATACCTTATGTACATATATTTCAACATTCTCCTGTCCAGCAGATTGCTTATATCTCTACAGCTAAGGCTAATTACACATTATTACAGTTGTCATAACATCATAGAACTCAAGTTAGTGATAGCTAGAGTTAACAGTCCATAACCGATTATGAACCGTGAGAATTTCAGACACGACTGCCATGGAGGTCAGTTAGCTAGAGCTGTCAGTCTGAGATGAATTTGGGCATTTTAAGGTATAATGGAAGGCATTCACTACCACAGTATCAAGTTTCGATACTGCTGAGGCTATAAGGTACGTATACGACAGAAAGGCATTGTGTCGCGTGAGAAATTATTGATCTCTGGTATGTCTCGAGTTGCATCTTGTTCACATTTAATGAGAACTCTTTTCTAAGTTTTTAAATTTAAATATGAGACCGACATAATAACAGGATGTTTCATAAGGAAGTCTATCAGTGGCCAAATGGGATAAAACAGCGATCACAGCTGAAAATTGTTAAATTAATATTTTCAGTTTCCAGATCAAGGCGATTTTAGCATTTATTTCTACGTATATAAACCATAGATACAGAAAAAGAAACTGACGAAGTATCACCTAGTTTTGACGCTGGAGCTTTTGCTCCTTGTGTAGTAAATTCCCTCTCTCCGAAAAAACAGAACTCTTATATGACCTTTTCATACCGTGGCACTTTATTTATCACCTCATCTCGGTGATCCTAAGTGTTTCAGCAAAATGTCAGCCAAGGTTTCTTTGGCCTCGGTCGAACTATATAAGGTGGCATCTGCGAGATATCAACATGAACTGACTGTATATAATGCCCTTCAATAACTTCGCAGAGAATTATATTCAGGAAGTGTAAAAGTTTTTATATTTATCGCAATAAAGTCTTCGAAACTATCGATCTGTTGCAACAACAATTTACTCGACATTGTATTTTATATAAAGCACAAAATTGATGTACGTATGTACTTGAAATATAGTATTGAATTATATTCTATACGGAACACAATATATTTGTTTCATTCTTGTTAACAGGTGAAACATTTGGCATAGATGACTGTATATATTAATGTCCCAGTACTTTTTATGTCGGAAGTAAAGCTTTAAAATTTAAGAAAAAATAATTCTTTCATATTTGTAAATATAAAGAAAATTTCAAGAATTGTTTTATTTAGTTTTATTAATACTCTGCAACTTCATAATGAAGTTTAAATTCCATATGTCCTAATTCAGAAATAAAGATAATTTATATTTCGTTTTTATTAAAAAATAAAAGTAAAAAATTTCCAAATAATAATCGGGGACGAATAATGTTTAGATTATGTAATATACAAATACTATACTGTGAATATGATATTATACAAAAGGTTTCACTCAGTCAAAAGCTTTGGAGTTTACTGCATGTGCAAAAAGATCTTTTTTTTAATGTAAAAAGTAAAATATTTATTAGGTTTATGTCCTACAAAATCTTTTATGACGGCAAGTATTTGATTTGCACTTAAGATGAATTTTGTCTTTATGATGTAAACGCACATGCTGTTATGCTCAGCAGAAAAAGAATTTCATTTCTGCTAGTCTTTCTGTCATACCAAGAACTGTATTGAAATTTCAATAAAAAAATCCTAAATTTTTTCTAGAATGCAAACGAACAGCAGACCTTTGAACATATATATGTATATACATTTAAGATATAATAAAATACGATGGCTACGTTATCAGGTTCAATGTTCCGCCTTACTTTCTTTGGGAACATGCACAGACCTGACTCGGAACAGAGCTTACTAAAGCTATGTTCAATAACCGTGGGAAGTAGACAAGACACACAGGAAGGGTATACAAAACCCTTTATTTTTCACTCTTTACAATAATTTCCGTACTTCGGAATACAGACACCAACCACTTGTGGTCTGAACGTAAGAATATAAAAATATAACTAAACTCTAACTTAAATTTGGAATAATAAACGTGGAAGATTGGCCTTATATTAACAGGAAGCCGTATGTAGTACAGAGAACTGTTAACACTACAATACGTGTAAAATTATCACGAGGATTAAACCTCTGGCCTGGAAGGCAAACAGCAACCGAGTAAAACTTCTAAGGCAAGCGGCCTGCTTCGACTAACTCCTTCCTCTGTCTCGCTTGGCAAAAAGCCACAACTTAAGTACTTGGCGTTCGCGAGACAAATTTTGCATAAATAAGTTAACGCTTTTAATTCTGGCCGAAAGTAGAAAATAAGAAGTGATAGTAAAGATTTAAAATAAAATAAACGTTAGTAAAAATTAAGATCCTTACATACTTCCCGCCAGAGTTAATTAGTTTGAAACTGAGGTCTAAAACGACCTTGTTGAAAACTCTTAGCTCTAGAATCTAACGCGAGGCCAATCTTTTACAAACATTTCTTACTAGAAACTAGAAATTTAAAAAAAAAATTTGTTTTTACAATAGCAGCTCCAAGGACACGCAATTTTTCATCTGTAGTGCATCTAAACAGGAGCTTTTATTCAAATCTGGTGAAAACTAGTTTAATGAAATGTTACACAATGAAATGGCAAGTAACATGCATATTTATATTTCTCTTAACATTCGTATTTCATTCATGACTATTTTAATTATCTCTCCCCGTGCTCTCTGACATGTGTTGTAAAAGAACACCAAACACGAATGTGTTTATGTATACGTGTTCAACACTGCCTCCTACAATGAAAACACTAACGTGTTAAAATTCAACATGACAAGACCTCGTAACACACCCTATCTTCAACTCTAAACCCTGAGGTACTATTCTGAAAATGGCTAACTCTGAAGTGTAGCGTCAGAGAGCCTAACTACATTCATTCAACCTTTAACACATATTCAATATAATTTGGTCTTTTTACAGAAACACGAATAAAAGAAAATTTTTTGGGCATTACTTTCACTTTTACCATATCATAATATTTCTTAACATTTAAAATAACAGTTCACATTGTATATAAGAACATATTAACATGCCGTTAATTTTACGCATTTTAAAACATACATTAGTAGTACATTGTTAACTTCTATTCTTTTCCCAGCAAGTGCCAATTCTTCTACATTGAAATACTACATTTCAAAAAGTCTTTCAGACTAAAACTTCTTTCTTGCCAGAATGTTTTAAATAAAATTTATACAATAACTTTTACAATATTTAAGTATTTACACATTCCTATTATACATCAACTTTAGTTTTACGCGCGAGTAATTGAAAAACATAATACCAAAATCGGTAACAACTCATTTCTCGCCTTTTTGGCGATAAAGGTAGACCTCACATGAGGTAAAACTTTTTGAAATCTGCCACTTGCAGTAAGAATGAAAGATTAACTTAAGTTTGCAAAGTAACATAAAATTTTACTTATTTTTGTGATATTCGGACATTCTTTTCTGAGCCCAGTCCTGGAAGGTAGCGCAGATTCTGGTTTCATTTATCCTCCGTCTTGTGCGGGCTCGCTCTTCAATGCCTTCCTCTAGAAGCTTTCTTTTTCCTCCAGTTCGGTCACCCTTGAATACCTTCTTTTTCGCCTCTGCCTGTGGTCTTGGCCGTTTGATGGCAGCTGGTCTTGGCGGAACCGGGACACTTCTTTCGCGTTCCTGCTTGGACCTCGTTGCTGGCCGTTCAAATTTTCCTTGTAATTTTTCCTCCGCCGCTGGTGGCCCTTCCGCAGTTCGGCGACATTTGCTGCGGAGAGTCCTGTCCGATGAGTTGATCTTCCGTTTGGGAGCCGGGTTATAGTTGCCGTTATTTCTCCTGGCCTTTTTTTCATTCGTCGTACTTCTCCCTTCTTCATTCTGGGGGTGTTCGTGAGCTCTCTTTTCTGGACGGTGGAACGGCTTCTTTTTCTTGTTACCTTCAATTTTCCAACGGCGAAACTTTCTTTTCAATTGCTCCTGCCTCCTAATGGCTTTTCCTTGTGCTTGACGTTGTTCCACCTCTGGAGCTTGCGCCTGCCGTGTCTGCCGTCCCGGATCCTGCAAAAGATCTTTGAAAATTTGCATTTTATTACGATCATAGTAGGGTTTTATTTGATCAATGTTTGCGGAGCACGTTTCACCATTTCTGGCTTTTAACACCACTATAGCATGAGTTATTTTTTCTATGACATATGGTCCTTCAAATCGTGGAGAAAATTTGGCAGTTTTATCTTCTGGTGCTGAAGAAAGTGAATGCTTAATTTTTAACACTTCATCCCCTACTTTATAAGTTATTCCCCGTCGTTTCAAATCATAATAAAGCTTCTGTTTTCTTTGTGCTACTTCAGTATTCTTTTTTGCTTCTTTAATTAATTTTTCTTTATCACCCATTTTAAATTCTGGGGCTCTTTGTTGCACATAAAATAATTTATCTAACGGCGTTATAATCTTTCTGCCTAAAAATAACTCAGCAGGAGTTTTGCCCGTTGTATCATGTTTTGCGGTCCTAAGGGCGAAAGCAAATTCATTGACATAGTTATCCCAGCTTTTATGAAAATTTTTAACATAACTACGGATAATTTTCACTATATTTCTATTGACCCGTTCCACTATATTTGATTGCGGCCGATACGGGACCATTTTTAAATAACGTATGCCCAGTTTTTGGCACATGTCTTCAAATACATTATTTACAAATTGAGGACCATTATCCGATATAACTTTTAGGGGCGCCCCGTATTTTAAAATATATTTATTTAAAATAGAATCAGTAACTAATTTCGCAGAGGCTCGTTTTAAGGGAACAATTTCGGTCCACTTACTAAAATGATCAACCATAACAAGGAGATAGCGACTTTTATTTAACTGACTTTTTGGGAAAGGGCCCAATAAATCGATGCCAATTATTTCATTTGGAAATTCGGATTTAATACTATTTAGAAACCTGGCCGGGCGGAAATTAATATAATTAACTGCTTGACATGTTGGGCAGGACTGGACATACGCCCTTGTTAACTTTTGCAGTTCAGGAAAATAGACTACCTCGCGTACGCGTTGGATAGTTTTTCGAATACCAGCATGAGAAGCTAAAGGGCTGTCATGCAACTCCTGCAGGTTATTTAATATAAGACTAGCTGGGATAACAGGTCGAAATTCGTTGTTGGAATTCGTAGTTTTTGTATAAAATAATAAACAATCTATTAGTTCGTAATGGGCCGCCCTATTTCTTATCGCCACAATATCTTGGTGGCTAAAATTTTCAGGATCCTTTAAATTCTCATAAATGCTTCCAAACTCAGGATCCTTACCCAGTTCGGTTATTACAGTTTCTCGGGAATTTATTGTACATGCTGTGAGCATTGCCACCTTTACAGTATTACCTTCTTCATCTATTTTAATTCTGGATAGGGCATCTGCTACGATATTTTCCTTTCCGGGGGTATGCTTGATTACCAGATTATATTCTTGTAGCTTGAGTGCCCATCTTATTAACCTTGGGGATAAGTTTTTCCCTGAATACAATCTAGTTACCTCCGCATGATCAGAGTACACTGTTATTGGCGCCTTTCCAAAATAGACTCGGAACTTTTGCACTGCTAACAGAACTGCAAGTGCCTCTCTCTCGGTCGCGGAATAATTTCTTTGTGTTTGATTTAAAGTTCGGCTAAAAAATGCCACGGGCTGCTGATTTTGTGAAAGTACCGCTCCTACCGCATAATCCGAAGCATCCGCTGAAATTTCTAAATTCTCATCCTTTTCAGGAAATTTCAACACAGGGGCTTGCGTTAATGCTTGCTTTAATTTTTCGAACGCACTATTGGCTTCGGCCGTCCACGAGAATCTTGCCTTTTTCCTTTTTAATTTTAACAATGGTTCAGCAATAGCTGCAAAATCTTTTATAAAGGACCTATAATATGAACAAAGTCCTAGAAAAGAAGAGAGCTTCTTCGCCGTGTTTGGAGTCGGATACTTTTGTATAGCTATTATTTTTTATTCGTCTGTCTCGATTCCTTTCTGAGATATTTTGTAACCTAAATATTTTAATTCAGGGGCTGCAAATTTGCACTTTTCGACATTAACTTTTAGACCGGCCTAATTTAATAAAGAAAACACCTGTCTTAAATCCTGTACGTGTTGGTCGAGATTATCACTAGTAATAATGATATCGTCTAAATAGATAAATGTGGACTTTCCAAGAGGCCTTAACACAATGTCCATACATCGCTGAAATGTTGCCGGTGCCCCTGAAAGGCCAAACGGCATACGCAGGAATGCATAAGTGCCAGACTTGGTTATAAAAGCAGTCTTAGGCACTACCTCAGGCCTAACCCCTATTTGAAAATAACCAGTCGTTAAGTCTAAAGTCGTCATATATTTGGTCGATGTTACGTTCCTTAGAATTTCTTCAATAATAGGTAACGGATATACCGGATATTTAGTTATGGAGTTTAATTTACGGTAGTCAATCGCGAATCTCCATCTTTTTGGATGTGTCAATGGATAGTCTTTATTTTTCTTACATAAAACCACCGGGCTAGCATAACTACTTGAGACGGGCGTTATGATCTTTTTACGTAGCATATCGGTGATATGCCATTCTATAATTTTTTCCTTATTCTTATCATAGGCAGGTGGTCAAGGTATAACATCGGCGGTTCAGCCTTTTCTTCTCGAACTGGTTTCATCGTCAGCTTAAGGGACGCTTCATTAAAATCCAGCGTTGCTTGTGCCTCTGAAAGAAAATCTATTCCTAAGATAATATGTGCTTGCAGATTCTTTACTATGAAAAACATAACCTTTACTTGTTCGTCCTTGATACGGATGTATAGCAGTAATTTACCTATGCACTTACATCTTTCTCCTTGCGCAGCTAACACTGTCGTATTATCCGAATTATATATGCGATATTTACGAAAATACTTCCTAAAAAAATCTTCTGCCACACCGGAACACTGCGCGCCTGTATCCAGGAGTGCGGTGGCTGGGATATTATTCTCCAAGACTTCAATCTTCGGAAGAGTCAAATTTTTCACCATTACTGTATTTAACTTCAAGGAAGAGGGATTTTCTTGACCTTCGGATTTCCGCACCCTCCCGTCAGCAGAAATCCGTTTTAGTTTAAATCATTTTTCATTTCCATGCTTTCCTTCTTTTTCCACTGGCCTTGAGACTTTTTTCCTGGATTGCTATTGAACTGTCGACGTTCGCCGGCTTCTTTTTCCACTGGCCTTGAGACTTTTTTCCTGGATTGCTATTGAACTGTCGACGTTCGCCGGCTGTTTTTGAATGCTCGGGTTTCCTTGGCCACTGATTCGCTTTGCCTTCGTAGCCGTGTGTTTGAGTTTGCTGTAGTCTTGGCGTACCAAATTGGTTTCGCTGTTGATATTGGCGTCTTCTTTCGACGTCCGCCGTTCTTCTACTTTCAAACTGGATTGCTAGCTCAAATAACTTTTTCCAGTGTAGTCGGATTTCTTAATTCAATAAAGTCTTGCACTTGGGGCAGTAACCTCGGCAAAATCACTTGAATTATTTCAGGATCCGGACGGTTTCCATACAAGAGTTTGAAGACGTGAATTTTTCTTAAAATAAAGCTTGAGAGATTTTCGATTCTTTGCTGATATATGCTGAAAAGTTCCGTTTCTAATTTCGCACGATCCCTTACGACAGGGAAGGCTTTTACTAGGGCAGTCTTGAAATTCTCGAAAGTATAGGTGGGACTTCCTGCTTGACCCAAGAGACTTCTGGCTATACATTTGAACCAGTTAAGCGCTTGGCCCCTCAAAGCGCTGGTAGCTAAGGTAACTTTTTGAAACTCGCGCACGGGGTAGAGCATGAAGTGGTCATCCAATTTTTCCAAAAAACTGGTTACCGGTGAGTTTCCATTAAATGTTGCTTCTGGTTTCATCGAAGCGCGCATGGTCTGGACGATGTAACCAAATCCTTCCAGGGCGGCAGCTGGCATTTCTGGATTCTGAGCCGCTTCTGCAGGCAGCACAGGTTCTTCTTGAAACTCGGCCATGGTTATTCTTCTTCGTTGGGCGCCACTATCAGGTTCAATGTTCCGCCTTACTTTCTTTGGGAACATGCACAGACCTGACTCGGAACAGGGAGCTTACTAAAGCTATGTTCAATAACTGTGGTAAGTAGACAAGATACACAGGAAGGGTATACAAAACCCTTTATTTTTCACTCTTTACAATAATTTCCGTACTTCGGAATACAGAGACCAACTACTTGTGGTCTGAACGTAAGAATATAAAAATATAACGCTTTTAATTCTGGCCGGAAGTAGAAAATAAGAAGTGATAGTAAAGATTTAAAATAAAATAAACGTTAGTAAAACTTAAGATCCTTACAACGTTAAGAAAATAATTAACAACCTTAAAATTGAATATTCTAAATTTTATATTTCCCTCTAAGTTCATATTTTCTCCTAAATTCGAGATCTTTCCAAGTTACATAACGCTGCTTGCAAAAGGGAACTAAAACCTAAAATTAACCAATCGCAGCTTAGTTGGACATATGCTCCTACCTAGTATAAATACTGCTTCGCGAGCAATTGCGTCATTCCTTTTCTTAACTTCTACCCTGCAAACATCTCTGCGCTGTTGTGCTTAATTGTCCCCCTTCGCTCTTCACGTACATGAAACATTTGTATTCATCGATGATCGAAAAGTAACTTGTCTGCCAAAGAAATGCTTTGATATGTGTAAAAAAAGATGGTGATTCTTGAATTTCAGTTTTTTAGCTTATTCGTATGTCTTCATCATCAGCCATGACGACTGCCGGAAGTTAAAATACGCAGTAAAGTCCCTTCGACTGCCGGAAATAAAAAGTGTCGAGTTTCTTCTACGCATTTTGAAAACTGATATTCAAAAATTATTATGAGAGTTATTTATTTAATTATTGTTAATCAAAATTTTATGATTTATACTGGTATAATGCTTTTTCTTTAAACAGGCTTCTCTCTCACTACGCCTTTTTCTCTTTGAAGGGGGATATGTAAGAAAAATAAAGAAAGTATGTAAAAGATAAATTGTCATTTATATTAGCAACGTAAATTAATTTCCTCTCTGTATTCTAAAAATAGTAATCTCTATTTGAACATCTCGAGATTAATCCATGTCATTTCATCATTTCGAGATTAATCCTTACATAATTCTTATGATGTAAATGGAACTAAAACTCAAACAGTCAATAATAAATTTACAGCAGTACTAATTATCCAGTTTAAATGCATTGAGAACCAAAACTAACTTAGTCTGAATTAAGATTTCACTCTGAACATAACACACTTGCTCCCTAGTCTTCGGCATAGCTGGACTGCTGTCTGCTGCTTCCTTCTTGCTTCAAAGTTATCAAAAATGTAAACCTCTTGAAATAGACACAAATAATGTGCCAAGTTGTTCGGGACCGTATTATGTTTACTGAAAATTAAATGAAGATTTAGTATGCCTCGTATGCGAATCTCCTATTCATTATGGATCAACATTTCTACGCCATCAAAATTCCTACCGTTTATCACTTCTAAGTTTGTTCTATTACATGTCTGTCTTTGAGTATCATCTTTCTGACTTTGCAAAGACAGGGAAAAGTGGACGGAGCTCCAGAACGTTGCATATGCTCACACAGGTATTGCTCCGTCACACTACTGTACAAGTCCAAAAACACTCCACAGGGCTCAAAAGGCTCGAGTGGCGCAACACGAAGCAGCGAATGATCGCTACCCATAACTCCAGCACCTTCCCTTCTGGTGGGGATTGGGTCGTTCATCCGTTGGTTCGGCATTTATTAATTTTGTACAAAATTTACAATTGGTACCATTTACAGTGGTGCATATAATATCGTTTGCAATATAATTGTATTAATATAATCGAAATATAATGATAGCATAGCTTGAAAATTCATAAATAAGGAATAAAATTAAATAGTTAAAGAAATGATAGTTAAAGAAAAATATACTTCATAATATAGTCTTTGTCTTTAAGTAAGTCTTTATGATTTAAAAGTTTTTTAAATTGAAAAGTTCTTTCTTTTAATATGTCCTTGTCATTTGAATGTCTTTTCCTTTCATAAGTTTTGTCGAATTGAAATTTCTTTCCTTCTAAAAATCTTTGTCATTTAAAAATCCTTTTCTTTTACAGAAATCAAAAAACAGAAGTAAACGTTTACAGAAATAAAATTCATATCATAGTCTTTATTCTAGATATGCAGTAAAGCCTCTTCAGGTTATAATGCAGACAACCATCGACAATCCGTTGCAACTTTCTTTCCCCAAGTCATCTTATTACAATAATGGCACAGTCTTTATTACATATATACAGTATACATACTTACCAAGTAAATAAAATAACTCAAATTTTATTTAAAATTTTTTATTTAAAATCTTGAAATTACATTGTATTAAAATAGTTGATTTCAAGTAGTAAATCTTGTTGAAATTTTTATACTTTATGAAACCAAGTAAGTAAATTAAATGTTTCACATTTTACCATTAATTCGTTGCAAACTCTTAAATAATTAAATATTTCAAAATTTTATTTCTCACTGTATAACATATTTAACGTTTATATTTAAGAAACATCTTGTAGTATTGTTAGTTCATCATTAAAAGAGAAAATTGTGAAATAAACGGTGAAATACGTCTTTTTAATGCTCAGAATAATCTCTTCCCAAATCTAAAACCAATAAAGATTTTAAGTAGATTTTATTTTTCATTTGTTAATACATTTAAACGAGATGTGATGTATGGAAATGTATTAAATATTAATGCATTCAGTTCATCATATCCAAGTTTTAAATTTTTAATGAATACTTAATACATTAATAAAATAATTTCGTGTTATTATCGAATTATTACCCATCTGCACAGATATCACGCTTTATAAGGTTTCAGGAACTTAATTTTAAATAATTAATCAGGTTGCATAAAATCATCTTTATATTAAGATAGCGAAACTCATTTTACTTTGTGCTGTATGATATATTTAGATGCACTTAAATGGGGACCATCTATTGGTAAAGTACGCCACAGTAATTTAACCATTTTTATTATAAACGTCTATAAAATACATAAAACGTTACTTTTCTGAGTATAGCATAAGAAATTCTAGAGAAAGCTTTACTATTGATGATTAATAAGTCATTAAAACTATAGGAAGTTTTCTGAATTAATTGAGAAGTTGTAAAATTGTGTTTCAGCTGAGAATCAGATGCAGGATCTTGTAATTTCAACCGACTGCTCCACCGACACCTTGTTAACTCTTTTTCTAAATGTTATTGAACTTTTTCTTTAGCAGTGTGCACTTTTTAATACAAGAATAAATGTAAATCTAGGTACATTCAGATTAAAATAAAGTAGAATTCTACTTTAGTTAAACCCACTGTAATGATGTGATGTTCCGACTAGCAATCAAACAAAGGATTTCAAATAAAATAAATATGATCTTACTTGAATAAAAGCTTCAGAAAGGCTAAAACGAGAGAGAAATTACAGCATAGAAATGCGATGTTAGGATGTAATTTAAGATTTTTGCTTGTTCATGGCAAAACACTCTCGCGATATTTAGTTTAGGAAAGATACCTTGGTGACGAACTTTTGAATTTGTTACGAAGGAATTATTCTTCACAATGGAATTGTTCAAAGCTGATACTGAATATGAAAATAAGATAAAACTAATGTGCATGTCTTATTAAATTATATTTTATGATACCAAGAACATTAAATTGTATTTTATATAATTTAATATTCTTACATCTAATTCTAATAAATACATTTTATATATTTATTTAATTATGTTTTATTATACGAAGAAATATATTTACAATGATTTTGAATTTGAACTGGTCTTTAATTAATTAATCTGCATGTTACAAAAGAACGATTGTTACGTGAAAATTATACGGTTTAATTAATAAATAGTGGAAAAATTTAGCTTGAAAGTTAGCACATATAAATATACATTTTTTGCTAACAGAATTTCTTTGCAATTTTGTTCAACTCTATCAAAGCATTGCTGCTGCTTCTCACACTGTAACATAAAAGTTGAAATTCGTGAAATATATGGAGTATGGGTCGAACGAATCGTGTTAAAAATCAGAGCACGTTTTTTGATGCTCTTTGGTGAATGAAGCATAAACAACGCCATTCGTACGTTTGCTAAGAAGGAAAATTTTGAAAATATCCAAATTAAGAAACGTATTAATTTAATTTTGATGGATTTCCTTTTTTCCGTGCTATGAGGCATATTGTCTTAAAATAAATTTTATAAATGCTGCATGAATGAAGCTCGGGTTTTTATTAACCCTAGTTTATGGTTTGAACATCTTCATTTGTATAGTATTATGAACACATGATTAGGTCTAAGAAAATATTTTACAAAATTTCTAAAAGTATGTATTTTTCAATTTATAAAAACATTTTAAATAGTAAATAATGAAACTAATTATTTTTTTCCGAGAAATTTAGGTAATCTTTTACTTTATTAACTACTCTAACTGCTCATCTCAAGAAATAATCGATTACAAAAGCATAGGTAGGTAGCTGCCTAACATCAAACTACTCTGGAAACCAGTCTTCGTTTTGAAGAACTAACCAACAAAAATGTTTTAGAAAGACAGCGTATCTTATAATGACAACAAAATACAAATTCTCAAAAGTAAACTAAAAAATAAAACAATCAATTATAAAACTAAATTTTATTTATTTATAAAATTTAAATTCAAACTTCCTTCTGGCTATGCTCAACAAAATTTCAAACTCTAAATATAAGAGCGTATTCGCAGCGCACTCTAAATAAAAGAGCATTACGAGGTACATAGATTTGAATTTCTCCAGAAATCCGTAAAAAGGATCTAATTAAGATAATGCTCATGCTTCTCCAAATTAACTACAAAGTTTAATAAATCTTACATTCTCTGATTTGAATAGTTCTGAGACATTTCTTTAATCAGAGCACCTCATAAATATTAAGCTAGCAGGGTACAGCGTAACGAACTGTTTGTCTACATTGTGGCCGACAGCAACTGCAAGTCTCTGTCACTGCTGCCAGTTTAAGCAAGATTCATTACCTAATAAACTTTCGTATTACCTAAAAATAATATTTTACTCTCCAGTATTTACTCTGAATAACTTTCTGAGTACTTTTCGGTATTTGGCTTCCGTATTTTCGCTCAGCTAAAGAAGAAAGTCATACGTAGGAAAACATATTTCCATATATTATACAATAAAAAGCGATAAGTAATATACTGTTATATATAAGTTAAATATAAATTAATTATTATAATTATAATTAATTATTATAATTATAATTATATTAAGTTATATATAAATTAATATAAGTTAGGCGAAAACATATTTCCATATATTATACAATAAAAAGCGATAAGTAATATACTGGAGAAAACCTTCGGTAATCTATTTCTTACTTTTCGTAAAATAAGCTTTTGGTATTTAATTCTTTTCTCTTGTATTATGTGTGTAAAAACAATACTCTTAACGTTTTTCTTAACAATTACCATGAACTTGGAACAATTAAAAGCAGCTTAGCTTCAAGATTAAATTGACTAATACAAAGATATTTTCGAAAAGTACGTCAGCATGTTTATCTATAAAGAATGGAACTCTGATGAAAGAAGAAATTATAAGCAAGTTAAATCAGCTGTGCCGTAAACTAGTAAATAATAATATTGTTGATTTACTTTACAGGATTCAATTGGCTAAAACTGCACAAAGTTTTACTCTGCATAACATCTTTATCAAAAAAGGGAAACAAAAAACCCACTATTTCAATAAAAATGTATTGCATACAAAAAATTACAATGAAAATGGCGATATCCCTTAATACAAATATTAATTATCTTAATAAACAAATTAACCAACTTCTAATTCCCTTTTCTCGACAAACGTCCAGTATTCAAGAGCAACATCAAATTTAAAATCTGCGCAGAATGATCGCCCTCATTTTTCCGAGTGGCAACAGTGCTGATATCAGCAACAATGGCAATAGTTATATATCAACAACAATGGATGAGTGCTATTGTTGCTTATAAAAGGAAAGAGAATTATCCATTTGATGAGATTTCATCAAAAGACATACATTAAAAAAATCTCTTTTGAATTTTGAAAAACTCGCTTCGAGGTGCACTGGCTCTTGTCTAGATGCACCTATGTGCCACATTTCCTATCCCTGGATCTATTAGCTTACGCGCAGCACGAACGAAAGACACATACACACATAGACGGACAGACTCTCCCTTTTATATATATAGATTTCAATATTTGTTTTGCACACTATTCTATGAGCTAAATCTCAATTTGTTCACTTAAAAAAATGGAGATTTATTAATTTTTTAAATTCCTTTCTAATGGCTGCGAACTTGCTGCAAAGTCTAGGCTTTGAACGGGTCAAACATTTAACCGTCTCATGAAGTAAGTGCAAATTGCCTAGGGTGGGACCTAGGGTTGCCTAGGATTATCGGGACAGACCAAAACTACGCTCGCGAGAAGGAAAGACACCCAGATGCAGCCGAGTCGTGTGAACTGCGCACTTTGTTTCGGACAGTCAGATAAGCCACCTATTGGGACAGAGACTGTCGTTGAGATCCAAAACAGATTTGCTAGTTGATGTTAGTGACTAATAAAAAAATAAAAAAATAAAAAAAAAAAGAGAGAGAGATTCCTCATCTGAGTTTTTTATGCCTAAAAAGCAAAGAAAAATTTCTGGCAACTCACTTACAGAATTGCAGTTGAACAGTAGATCTCGTTTTCCACAATCTTGACTTTCTTTGAAAGAGCTAAGCTTTATAGGCTCATTGTAAGCGCAACTAATTGTAAATAATTAGCGCTTAAGTGCAGTTAGAACAATATTGGAATCCCAAAGTATACACTTCCATCGCCATAAACCATGCCGCGTCAACAGTTTGTAATTTTGTTAATTAATTTGTAAAATATTGTGAAAAATGATGGACTATTTTCGTTATGTGTTATTTATGTATATGTTATTATATGGTATTAAAAAGTGCGCAGTATTTATTAATTCATGTACTAGAAATCCTCTGCCTATTCGGATACTTTTAGAAAAAACGTATTTTATCTTTTGATTAATTCGTAACCCTAACCCGAATTTAATTACCCAGACAGTGTTGAAAGTTGGATCAATCAAGACGGCTTTAGCTTTGGCCGACAGACGATATATAGTACTTTGTAACGTCTTCGTTATACTGTTTGACTTTTACGCCGCGATCTTAAATGCACAGTCAAATGGCGTCATTTGCTTGAACGGCAGCCATTCGATGGCATATTTAGAGGGCCATAACTCTTAGATCCACGTTTTATAAAATCCCATTAGCTCTTGACATCTCTCAAGCTGAAGTATGCATCGGAATTCTTCAATGTTAGTTCAACTCATTTATTTCGTCTGGAATTTGGAGTTATTATTGAATTATTTAATGGAAGAATTTCATCAAATTGGTAAGCTGTCTTAAAGTACAGTGAAAGTTTTATGAACAGGAATGAATCGTTTGCTGTAAATCACTGACAGGAGATAAAGAGCTAAGTTTATATATTAGAGGGTTTTAAAATTTTCAATACTGTTATTGGTTTGTTAAAGTAGGAGGTGGCAGATATTAGTTATTTTTCAAAGATTAAATATTTTTTTATTAAAAAACAAATGAATCAATTTGTCACAGCATGAGGAAGAGGTAATGTTTCCTCAACAAAAATCATCAAGAATTTAAAGAAAAGAACATTGTTTTGACATTTTCGAGATATAGAAAAATAAAGTAGTGATTAAATATGACATTTTGAATTACCAATTAGGTAATAAATCAGTTTTATGGAATTACCCTTTAGGTTATACAGTGTTTACCTTACCTTTAATTATTGTTGGCCAAGAAAGTTAGAAATATTACAGCTTTTCTTTTAAGGTATTAAGTATTTATTAACTAAAAGCAAAGAGCATTAGAAAACATTTTATCGAATTAATGGATATTATCAAATTTTATAAATCATAAACATAAATACGAAAGAAGCAAAAAACATCCGCTACGCCAAAGTGTATGAATTATGTAATAAACATAGGTTTTTATCTTTAAACATGAGTTAAACATTTCGTTTATTTACCTAGTTTTTAATTGGTTGTGCTTTTCCTCACACAAATATTATTTAATTCTCTAAAACTTATATTCAGGCAAAAAAAAAAAAAAAAACTATTGAAACTATACGCAAGTAAACCAAATCTATTACTTATGTTTTGCACTTCTCTAACATGCTTCTAAACTGAGATCAGTACCTACAGTAAAACTGGAGCGTTGTGAATTAGCAAAATGCTTAAAAATAATGCTTCTAGAGTATATCTCCAGACGGCGTGAAAGTAAATAAATTTATGGAAATATCTTTCACAAATCTAACACAAAGTAACCTAGAAGTTAGAAGTTTTATTAAACATTTCTCTTAGAAGTACAACTCTTCGTGCAACAGGATTGTAAAAAACCTATTTTTGAACAAATTATATTCTCCAACAAGTCTTTGATGATTTTTACGTTAGAATCGCTACAAACGCTAAAGGATTTGAAACTTGAAGTTTATAAATTGATTTACAGAATAGCCCTTCCCCATTTTGGTCGGAAGGAAATCCATTTTAGTCTGAATTGTTCTACAACCACATTCACGGATATTTGCATTGGAAGCATTTTGTAACTCCGTTTAAAGTGAGTGAAGTATAAAATAGTGACTTCAGGCAACGCTTACTTTCTTCTAAACCATCAAAAAATTGTATAATTTCTTTATTTCTTTTTTCTAGCTGAATGTGCAACATATATTTGAAAAAAATATTACCGAGTAGTAATTAACGGCACAATTCCACATCTAAGGCTATTGATGAAACGAGCTATATTTTAATTACATAAAAGTTATATCTATGTCTTCTTTAAAATGTTTTTGTTAAAACTCAGTTAAAAACCTGAATTTTGAAAGCTCTGGTGACTGTTCCCGTATTTAGTTTTTAACGCAAATTAATGTCAATGGGGAAAGATCAAAATATTACTGCTTGGTTAATGAAATTTTAAAATAAATAAATATATAAGATGGCGTATATCTGGTTGTAACGAAAGTTTTCCGACAGAAAAACGTTCTTAATAAAGTTAGAAAAACAAAACATGAAAGCAGTATCTTTAATCAGTAATCACTACCCACGTCTATCATTTTCTGCAACGTTTCGGTAGCTTTTCAAAGAACTTGGTGACCGCGTCCATAAACAGATCAACGTCATTTCGGACGTCTTGTGCAGAATGGAAGATAGCACCAGAAAGATGTAGCTGCAGATGTGAAAAAAAGTATAATTCTAAAGGAGCAATGTCGGGGTTATATGGTGTGAGTGGCAAAAGATTCCATTCGAGTCTCGCTGGGGAATGCAGACACACGTAGTCTTGCCTTAACTTGATAGAACATTACCATTTTACGCCTGAACTCGGTTCGACGTTTTTCCTTAATAGTACGGACTAGCATCTCGCTGTACACTTTATTGTAGAGGATTTTACGTGTTTTCCAGATAATCTTTGTGGATAATAAAACGGTAGTCGGCAATCCCACCAGTTGCAAAGCATGATCTTTTTGTTAGTCAAATTGCGCTCTGAGACGCTCCTGACGGGTTCGCCGGTCCCAGACCAACCCCCTTTTCGGCCTGTGTTGTTAAAGTAAGTCCATGTTTCATCATTAAGTGACGATCCGGTCCAGAATTTTGTGACGATCCGGTCCAGAATTTTGTCCTTGCGTTGAAATTGGAGCAGATTAGTGCAGGCCCGAACACGTCTGCCCTTATCTGCTTTAGTCATCTCATGCGGCATCCAGCTATTGATCTTGTACGTCAAGTGTATGGGATGCATAGCCCGACTAATGTATATGGCACTGTCTAAGACCTCACTCAAGTGGTTGCATACTGATGCAACCACTTGAGACCTTGCTAACCACTTCAAATCGTCCACAAGTTCTCGCAGGCGGGTCTCATCAACATCAGTTGGCCGGTCAGAGCGCTCTGCTTCTTGAATGCCATGGTCTTTGTTTTTGAAATTTCGGCACCCAACCTTCACAGTGTTATATGATACAACGTTAATACCTAAAGCTATACACAAAATTTGGGGACGTTTCTTAGCTGATGTTTTGCAACAGAACTGGAAGTAAATGTTGGTTTTAATCTGGTAGCGTGATAGTTCCATTTCAGACATCTTGTACTTAATCATAACGATATTTTTTTACAAATTTCACAACAAGTGTCTTTCTTTCAAATACCAAAAATCGTTTGACAGAATATGGTTAAACACACCAACATTAACTGTTTGTGTAGACGATATTTGCGGTGGCGCGAAATTTTCGTTAAACCCCGATATATGCACACATATACAAAGCTACAAAATTTTGTCATTTTTCGTCATTCGATTTTTATACAGACGACGTTACAGCTAAGAACAGAGATAAGAGTTTTGATAGAAACATTTGATAGAAAACGTATTTTATTCATCTCTGAAATGTTAAGAAATAACATTTATTGCAAAATGCTGTTTAGAAATACAAATAAAATGGCTTACTGATTCCTTTTGTTATGCAAATGAGTAATTTACTTTTGGTATATAATATGGTAAATAAATAAAAAAATTCAAGTCTCGTAAGTCGGCAGCAACTTTTGATTTTATTTGTAACGAACAAAACTTAATAAGTTAAAATAGTAACAACTTTCTTAGTATTAAGAAGAATTAGGAATAAATTGATGGAAATTTATTTATCGCAGTATTTAAAAATGAAAGGGAAATCATATTGCTCTTTACCCGTCAGAAAACTTATAACAATAAATCTCATGAAATGGCAAAACCAAGAATAAAAATATCTTGCGTATCCTAATGAAACCCAAAAAGATCTCTTTTGCTGATGCAAGCAAGATGTTTTTCGATAACATCAAGTATTAACTCATTTATAGTCTCGACATCGATTCCTTAGCGATATTTCATACTGCCAGACATTTACTAACTTTCGATAATATAAAAGAATGTTCTTTGCTTTTTTTCGTAATGCGTACTGAAAATGAAATCTTTGCTTTTTTCAGTGGGAATTACTTTGAATATATAAATCTTTGCTTCTTTTATTTCCAGGCATTGTATAAAACGATGCTGCATATGGCATTTTAATGCATTTTTATATAATATTATTTGTGACAACCAGCGTAAAGTATTTCCTATTTAATACTTACGGAATGAGTGACAGAAAACATAACGGAATGAGTGACATAAAAACAGCATAAGCCCGTATTTAGTGTCATACTTTAATGCGTATATAACCTCACTCTGAGTTATCAAAAGATCCAACGTATCGTTTGTCCCATGGTCTAAAGCTCCTCTTTCGGTGCACCAGCTATAGGAAAGGACGTTTATTTCACTACAAGAAATTTGCCTGTTGTACATAAATACGGCGATCACAAATATGCAGGCCTTTCATTCCTAACATTAAAGCACAGGTGATATCGTCCATACTTTAGACCAAAGACCTGCGGGGCTTTATTAATTCTTTGATCATAGTTTTTAGAAGTACTTTTTCTCTGGCAAAGGAACAAAGTTATTTTTTCCCTTCTTATCAGTTTTTCTTTCAGTGTGATTAAACACTCAAAACAATATACTTTACAAGTGATGTTTTACTTCGCAGCATAAATATTAGTAAAATCAGTAACACATAAAAGTGATTAAAAAATTCTTTCTGTATTTAGTATAGGGCAAAACGACTCTATATTAAATTTACTTATAATTCTTGTTCTTATATTCTAAGTCTGATCTTTATGTTCAATAAAAATATTTAACTAATTAAAAGAGATAAAAGATATTTCTGAAAAAAATATTTCAATATTTCTATTAAATTGAATTCTTTAAATTAAATCCAGCACCTAAATCTAAATTTGAACTTTGAAAGGAAATTTAAGTTTTAATTAAAAGTGTTAAGTTTCGTCGCTATGACGTCCATTCTGATTTTGTGATATATTTATTCTTTGGAAAAAATTTTTGAATGGGAGATGAATACATTTATTATGGCTCAGAGACCTGTTAACGCTATTAGTGACATTACTTTGTAGCAAAATCTTCTTTTAGATTCTGAACGAAAAGAATTCGAAGAATGTTATTGGAGAGGGATCATTTACCGTTTCTTTTCCTGCTTATTACGGAGGCAATTTCTAACCTCCAAATTTACTATCCTTTGCTAATCCTTATATGAGCTGCCGAATGGTCAAGTTATTGAAAACTGGTAATTCGACCTGGCTTCGATTTCAAGTGGCAGGGCTGAAATTTTCAGGTTCATGGGCGTTTTTGTAGTTTTCCCCAACGTGAATGTTAATATCAGCCAGTTTCACTTAAAAACATGGTCCATGAAGGCGTCGATCCCTTTAGGCTGATAGCCATCTGAAGTAGAAATAAAACTGAAAAACAAACCTTGCTGCTTACGGAAAGGGCAGTTATATACATCTATGCTTTCACACAGCTTTCACCCACCTTTCTTCCTTATTAACGATCATAACAACTGGACGATGAGAAACACATTTCGGAACGGAAAAATTTCTCTCGAGTTCCTTGCTAAGATTAAGAAGAGAAAAATTCGAATAGAAATCTGAGTACTTTTATTTAAAATTCGAGAATGCTATGCACGATTACATATTTTTTGTAATTATTTAATTTTAAATTGAACGCATTGATTTAAACATTCAAATTATACTTAATTATTTCGTGTATTTTGATAATCTACACCTTTATCGACTTTTTTAGGTAAAAAGAATTTTAAATACTAAGCGAAGCATGTTAGGAGTCATTTTGAAAAAAATTAAAAAGGAAAAGTGTAAAATAATCTAATTATAAAATATCTTAAGAACTTTTATTTAAAATCTTTTATTTATTTCCAGTGAATGTACCTAGCATCATAAACTAGATCTGATACTTTTTTTTCTTCTGGGTATCGCACGAAACCGGAAAATATCCAAGAGGAAATAACATCACCATGAAGGGTATATGTAAATTGAAGTAGCTGGTGAAGTGACTGATGAAAATCTTGGACTCCAGTTTTGTCGTAGCAAATGCTTTATACTCTTAATGGGCAAAAGTCTATAAATTAAAATCGGTGTGCCACTCAGTCGGGTGTCTTGATTTTTATCGATGAGGGAATAAATATGAAAAAAAAATAATTATAAGCCTTTCTAAGATAACCGACACAGACAACTGTGGTGGCTGTCTTAAAAAAAGCGAAATTCAGTACTAGTGGTTTTAGATTCGCAGAAATACTAGTCACTTTCTAATGTGGTCATCTTAAGAAGATAGTCGTCATTCGAGGGTAATATTTTATTCCTTTACATGTTAAGTAGATCTACCTTTTGTCATCATGTTTGAGTCTTTTGAAAATATATTACTCAAAATACTTGATAGATCAGTGATAACGCGTTGTCATAAAGAGGCATCAGAGGTTACTTGGGTATACTCCACAATAAGTTCTCTTATTAAGAACTAGTTTTTCATACCGCTTGCCTCTTCTTATTTTAAACTTCTTATTATTTCATCGACATAATTTACTTCGCAATATTCTACGTAACCTAAGAATGCTTTCATGAAAACGAATTAAAATATAGCACTAAAAATTAAATTAGTTTTGTTTTTAAGAATCACGAGAAAATTAAAATTTCTTACGACGTACTGGTGGAGGTAAATAAAAACGTAACTAAGGCAGTTAAGGGAACAGATAAAAGCCAGCTATTCCACCCTCGAACAGAACTGATGAGACACTTAATCTTCCCATTCCTGCGAAAACTCGACAACACTTGAATCGCTCACGATTTCCAAAGAGGTAATAAATGTTTAATGCTTTCGAATACTATGTAAAATTTAAGTAAATTGAAAAGTATTAATGCATAAAATGCTAGAGGATTAGCCTTGTTCCTCTAGTCTGTTGACAGCATGCAACAAGCACCGATGAAATAGAGTTGGTTGACTAATAAATAATATTTTCTTATTCATCTTTTAGAAGCTATCATTTATTTTTATGCAAACGTATTTAATAGTTATTCTTTTCTTGCTATTAAACAGTGTTTTGCTATATTCATACACGGAAGTACTTAACCACAAATGCTTTTAATAACGTTGTTAATATTATTAGGCGACTGGCTGATGCTATAGACATTCACAAATCGCTTAAAATATTTCTAAAGATCCAGAAATCGAAAGTATAAGAGTTTATCCGGAATCAATCTGCAAAAGATTTCTAGGGCGAGAAAGGGGCGTTTAAAGTAGGAGGAAAGATCGAGTTTACTTTTGCGTGAGGAAATTGCGCATTGGAAATTGTCGCTCCGGAGACTCTGACAGTCAAGATTTTAAATCGATTCTTAAAGCGTATTCCGCTATTTCCGGTAATGTGGTGCTTGGGACAAGAGTGAAAAGGATTACAACCGTTTTATATCGTTTTCTGGAAATTGTGCAGGAATTTCTCCAGCAGACATTTACCGTAAACCGCGCTAACGTAAATAATGCAAATATCGTTTATAAAATGTTAAAATAAACTGCTGCGCAAAAGGTTGATCAAAATTTATATATATATATACTATTAAACATAAAGACAACAGATGCAAAATAAACAAGCATCTTTAAATTTAATAATTGGAAAAATTCAAGTTCCAAATGGAAATAATTTTAGAAAAATTTTCTTTTCACATCGAGAGAATCTTTTAGCTGTCTCAAGAAATATGTAAAACATAGCTCTAAGCTTAATGATAATACCAGTTTCAAATTTAGTTAGTTGAAGCATTTTGCTTAGTTTACAAAATGACTACTGTAGCATGAAAGTGGCATGACATTTTCTTTCGTGGAAAAATTAAGATAACTTGGGTTATCTAAACTTAATTAGCTAAAACAAGTCTCTTAACTCCTTCAACCGATGATTGGGAGGTTACGACAAGTCATTATAACTAAATTAACTAAATATCATTTTCGCAGATACTTAATTTTTTAACAACCGTTAGCGAATCATCAATAATTTTTTAAGCATATAACTGATCGCATCCAAAAGAATATTTAACTCATTCATTTAGATGAAACATAATTATATCGTAAAGAATATATTTATCGCAAAAGTAATAAATCGTCTTAATATTACTAATAGTGTTATCAAAGGCTCTAGAAATAGCTGCGAAGCCAGTAATAAGAGTTAATGAGATGGATTCCGCGCCTCCCAGGTAGAGCAATTCCTACTCAAGACAAAATTTTGTCTGGTACGGCAGGAAAAAAAGGATGACTCAAAGAACTATCAATCATTGACAATTGACTCAAATGCAATCCATCTTGTGCAACTCCAGAAGTATATTCTATTATCTAGGAAAATAACGTAATGTGTAAATAATGTTTTCTAGACAAGGAAAAAAACCTATTATTTCACCTATTCTACATATAAAGACCACATAAAGGTCACTGGACGAAAGCTCAGCTCTCTTGTCATGGCTGCCCACACAAGTACTCGCAGGGATAGAAGTTTACACTGATAAATGCCCACATCAATGAAACCTCATAAAGATATATAAGCCACGCACGAAAAAAATAACATTAACATTATTTTTAGTTTGCAAAAAGCAACTTCTTATTTAAAACCTTCTTCGAATTTTTTTGCGTTTCGAAACAGAAAACGTCTTAAAACTACATATTTAAATTTTTATGAGGTTTATATACATTGCTATTATATTTAAATCTTAAATAACTCTGTCAACCGTAAATAACTCGAATTTGACTTCGCAGTATTGAGAGACCTCAGTGCGAGCTTTGCTCTTTAGATGTGCTTTGCACTGTGTTGTGTTCAACTTTTTTAGTAGTTTAAGTGCAACTATAGATTGTGCTCCGTCATGACGAGAAAAGCTATACGTTTGTGAAAAGTTCCAGAACTGTAAAGTGTTTTGTGAAAGTAAATTTTACCAAGCTGTCTTAGGCTCTGCGTGAATTTAATCCATTACGAACTCGTACGCATGCAAGAATTTGTATATATATATATATATATATACAGTAGTGGCCAAAACTGTGGACACTTTTGGAAATTTTTATGTTTTTGAACTTTGTATGATTATAGAAAACGTTACGTTTCACAAAATGCAAACTTGTATATATAATTTTAAAGAGAATTTATTACTGAATTCAATATAAAACACAAAATTCAATTATTTGCAATACAAAAAAGTTAAACATAATAGTTATCGATATACATTAGATAGTGATGATTGCAGTGAGTTATCAGTACTTAGTAGGGTACCCTTTATTTTTGATTACAGCTTCACATCGACGTTCCATTGAGCTGATAAGAGTTTTAAGCTCTTCTTTCGTTATTACATGATGCCAGGAAACAATTATAGCCTCAATTAGTTCCCTTATTTGATGGGCGCCTCATTCGGACAAGAGTTTTCAAACGGTGCCACAAATTTTCGATAAGATTGAGGTCAGGACTGTTTCCTGGCCATGACAACAATTTAATACTCTTTGTACGAAACCACTCTTTCGATATTTTGGCCGTGTGGCAAGGAGCAGAATCCTGCTGAAAAATAAACGAAGCATTGTTGGGAAAGAGATCTCTGATGGAAGGTAGAAGTTTTGGTTCTAGAATACTGTCAAGGTAGTTGCTGGCATTCAGTGTCCCATCGACGACATGAAGGCGACCAATAACATCTGCTGACATGCATGACCAAATCATAACACTAACTGGGTTCTTCACAGTTGCTTGAATGCAGTCAGGATGTAGCTCTTCTCCTATTCTACGTCTTACATATTTTCGCCCATCACTACCGAATAACGATATCTTAGTTTCATCACTCCATATAACTTGTGACCACTGATCATCTGTCCAATTAAAGTGTTCCTTTGCCCAATGTAGTCTTTTTTTTTTTTTTTTTTTTTTTTCGTTGCTGAAAATTAAGATAAGGCTTTTTTCGTGGAATTCTACCTCTGAGTCCAACATCTGTTAATCTTCTCCTGATTGTTCTTGAACTGACAGAAACACCAGCATCATTCAGATCACTTTTGATGGCCGCTGATGACATTTTTCTATCTTGGAGAAATAGTCTTTTTATTCTTCTGTCATTAATAGATGTGGTGCACCTTTTTCGGCCTTTTCCTTCTTTGTTTTTTATTGAATTTGTCTCCTGATATCGTAAACAAAACTTTCGGACTCCAGATGTAGCACTGAACCACCCACCTGTCTTGCAATTTCAGCATAGGAAAGACCACTTTCTCGTAACACAATAATATTACATCTCTTTCTAGGTGTCCAATATACTCTTTTATTTGATGTCATTGCTTCTTGACTAAATATTAAAAATTTTTACAAAAATTCTTACTTGCAATTGCAGTGTATAAGAAACAGGTCCTCCTTTTACAGAACAAAGCAAAATAATGAATTGTTTCAAGTGTAAACATGATGTCAGCTTCTATTGGCAGTTACTAACATTTGATTAGTTCTCAGAACAAGAACAATGATTGGCCAGGAAAGCTAGACATTACAAACCACTTCATAACTGTGTTTTTATTTATATTAAAGTACATGTAACTTTTTTTTGTATTGCAAATAATTGAATTTTGTGTTTTGTATTGAATTCAGTAATCAATTCTCTTTAAAATGATATATACAAGTTTGCATTTTGCGAAACGTAACATTTTCTATAAGCATACAAAGTTCAAAAACATAAAAATTTCCAAAAGTGTCCACAATGTTGGCCACCACTACATGTAAGATTTAGAAACAAACTACATTCACCAAACTAGAAGTTGCATAGATGCATTTTCGACTTAAAAAATCCTTATTTTTAAAATTATGCGGTGTGGCATTTAAAAAAAAAGCTCATATAATTTATGATTTATTCCATAACATTCTTATTAGAAGGAGATGTATATACATAAATTTATTTGAAGGCGAGATATTTAAAATTTGAATTCTTAATGTACCTTATCCATATCAAGCTGAAATATATGAATCTTCTTACGCCTTTAAAACTTTTCTTCTTTTCTTAAAAGCTTTCTAAAATTCAGGCTAATCTTAAGTACGAGCATATCATATATTAAAATCAAAACGATTTATTTTATCAACTCTCATTTTTAGCTGAACAAAGGAAATGAAAAATAAAGGAATTAATAAAATACTTGTTCGAAATTTTATTTTTGTAACAGTTCTGAGCAAGTAATTAAATATTCACTTGCAGCAGAAATTCGAAAGCAAAGACTGCATCCATTATTTCAAATTATGTTAATAAAGTGTAGAAAAATCTGTGTGTGTCGAAATGAGCTCTTAACAAAAACGGAACTTGGAATGTCCGAATGGATTTGAACGAAAATTGACGACCAAATTCACTGGTAATTGTGGTTATTACTAATTCACAGGTAATTATGGTTAACTGTTATATAGTATTATATTCTCTTAATTTGCATTGAAATTTTAAGCCTGCAGTCCTCTGTTAAAACTGTGATATTAATTTGAATCAAATGCGATATCTAAATCTGGTTTAAACTAAAATTTACTCCTAGAAAATTATTGTCAGCAATAGAACTATGATTTGAGAAACAAAATAAGATACAAACAAATTTTACTTTTGCCGCTTGGTTTACAACTTGCAAAATAATTTCAGACTATAAAGTCGCAATGCAGATAGCTTGGGTACAAGTGACAGTAGGTGGTTTGAAGCAGCTACCGATTATAATTCAATCCTATAATTAAACAAACACCTGAAAATGATCTAACTACGGAAATTCACATTCAATACTAACTTGCCAATGACTAATAACTACCGGCTACGTATAGGGAAATGAAGCAAAGTTCAAAGCAACAGGAAGATATTTCAGACGGAAAGCTATCTTCGTTAAACATTAAAAGCTAAAGTTCAGATAGATTGATATAATAGAGTTAAAAAAAAACAGAAAAAAGAAATATATTAAAAGTTAGCTATTAGAAAAGCAGTATTGTCAGAAACCAAATGTGACAAAATAGTAGTCATTATACTACTATGTTAACCAGAAAGCGATTAATGGAATATTCATGCATGACGACAATTGCAATCTCTTATAAGAACATTGCGTTTATTAAAAATATCAAAGGAATTTTTCTTCCCGAATGAATCAGACACACGAGATATAAATTTCTATTTATATTCATTTAAGCTGAAAAAAATACCTTTTCAGATATTGTTACATTTTCTGCCTAACCCATGATTTGGTATGGATCCATCTGTTATTATATTATTGGATCATCTATTATTATAAAGTATTTCTTCCAACTTCTTGGCATGCCTTCGTTGTGTAGTGTTCTGCACGCTGGGCGCGTATTCCAGGGGTCCGTGGTTCGATTCCCGACGAAGACGTTGCTCATTTTTTACATCTACTGCTTCCAAAAATATACCTAATATCTCTCTCTACAGTGGCGCCCGAACTAAAAGGGTGGTGGATGATGATTCTCCCACCCCCAGGATTTGGCGATTGGGTCCTCTAAAAACCCCTACCGTCCTTTGAAAGGGGAAGTACATAAGGTATTTCTCCAGTCTTCTTAGCATGCCTTCGTAGTGTAGTGGTCAGCATGTTGGTCGCGTATTCCAGAGGTCGATGGTTCGATTCCCAGCTGGGCGTTGTTCATTTTTCATCTTTCCTGTTTTCAAAAATTACTTCCAAAATTAGTGTCTCTACACTAATTTTGGATCACTTATTATTATATTATTGGAGCAACTGTTAGGTCAGGGTAGCTAATCCATCGGCATAAATTTGCCATTTTATTAGTATTCGCTAGATCGCTAATTTATGCATAATTGTTTTTCATATAAAGTCGTTATAAATTTCAGAAGTAAATAGTATATACTAAGGATAAATGAGCTATATTAATTTGATCCACAATTAAGAATTTTTCATGAGCTGTCCTTAATGAATTAACAATAGGAACGGAAGCAAATAAAATAAAAAATTTTGATGGATTGGGTTGGTATATTAAATTGGCAAATTGCATGAAAGAAATTTCTAGATCAACTTACCGTAAACGGCAATATCTCGATGCACCTGCACGCAGCCAAAGAAAGGTTCATCCGCTGATACTTGGCAAGTATACCGTCCCTCCGTCTCCAGGGTGACATTTCTCAAATATACTGTGCTCCGCCCCGAACGTGAAAGCTAGAAAATATAAATTATGCATTTATTTACAGCTTTAGGCAACATTTATAACACTGGGAACGCCAAACAGATACCACAGGACGAATGTTGGTTATAAAATTGCTAATGTTCAAGGACATTCAAAGCATACCATCGATTCAGGATATGTTTCGTATTCAGAAGAGGGTGATAAACGATAAATTCCCTCTGAAAAACGCGGAAGGTAAGATGAGAGAATATTTGAGATTCAGTAGAAAAATTACCAATTCTCAGTTTACTGGTATGACTCTCTTTTCGTGCAAATTTTCTCATAGTTTATTCGTGTATATAGTCGAAATAATTAAAATAAAATTTTTGGGTTTAATATATGGAATAATTTGATGCATAAGATCGTTATAACTATGCTCACATATATATACGATTTAGGTTTATCAAATATGTACGTGCAAACTTTACTAAAGACGAATGATGATTTAGAGTTAGATTACGTTATTTGGACAATAGGAAATCACACGAGGGCTGCCTGGCAAAAGGAAGGATATTTCGTGGAGGAAGTATTAAGGGAATCTGGCTCTTATCAAAATCACTAATGAGGCAATCCCCAAAACTTTCGTGACGTCAATCCATCCATTGCATTTGAGTTTTGGGTGAAATATCAGTGTTCAGCAATCTTATTTTTCGCCCGCTAATGAACTATTAAGAGTTATTACATAAAAGATTACATTTAAAAATTACTTATTAATAAGCGCGCAATTATATACATAAATGTAAATAAATATTCTTATAACTCTTGTTCATATGTAAAAATTATTTGTAAACATTTATTTTCTAGAACTAATTGTGTGCTTTAGACTTGCTTTTTCAATTGCTTAAATTTTAGCAAGAAAATAAAATCTGTGTTTGAGTAATACATACGCAGAATGTTCGTTGTGTCTAGCATTTATTATTGTGCTAGGAGGCGAACTGGTACTTAAGTAACAGACAAACCATATAAGTTTATTACACACTTTGTCTAAAAACGTTATTAGTTTAAACGAATGTATGACTCATGATCTAATGGCTGAAGTATAGAGATGATATTTAGAAAAATTAATCTCATTGCGATATTGGATAATTCCACAGTAATATTACGTGGAGTAGTTATCTAAAAGGATATAAAATTTGCTCCCTTTCTTTTAAAATCTTTTTTATGATCAAGGAGCCAGATCTTGATCTTCATTTATAAACCGGAATTTTTATTATGCGCATATGTAATGGGAAAAGTAATGCGTCGTTTAAAAATCGAGGTATTTTACTTTTCCATATTATTATCTGTTTCATTTTTATAATCGCAGCATGAAATTTCCAACTAAAAAATTAGTCACATGAACTTTAAATATATTTTCTTCAGGAAATGTTCTCCGTGAAAGGATAGCGTTTTTTAAGATTTAATTTTCAAATGGTTTAGCTCCGTAACTAGTCGAAACTTGCACTAAAATTCTTGTACCGAAAACTAAACTAACTTCATTTGTTTTCTGTCGTAATATATGGCCAGAAACTGAAAAAATTCGCGAAGATCCACGAACATTTTAATGTAGGATTTCATCTTCCTATGCTTTCTTAAAGAGGCATGCGAGTAAGTCTAACTTTAGACATTTGGACACTAGTATAATTGTTTTTTAATAGCATTACTGTTTTAAAATTTAGCCTTTATATTATGAATTTCAATGCTCATTTACTTCCTTGCTTTCTTTTACCTATATTTCCCATTTTCACGAACAAATTCAATTAACGCAGAAGGAGAGAGATACCATTTTTCCGTTGCTAATTATAAATGCTGAGTAATACAGCATATGCTGTCTTCCTGCTTATGTTAACGTAAAAGCACTTGTTCGAAATTTCGAGGATTTCATATTTCTAGAGTTCTTTAGCGTGTAATTCTATTGTTTTCATGGCTGTATTTTACTCAGCGCTTAGGAAAACGCTTCCGAACTCCGCTTTTGCTCGAGGAATAAAAATGTGCAAAATCATCATTAATACAGAGAATGGGAGTGAATTCCGGTTAGTGTTGTTTGGGGATATTGAAGAGATATATTTTAAATATTTCATATTTTGAGGGGGATTGGAGAGATGTATTTTAAATACTTCGAATTTTCCAAAAGAATTTTCCGAAATATTTTAGGTACAATAAAAGCGGGTACTGTCACTTTGTTTAAACAATATCGTAGTTTTTTTCTGTGATTATTTTTGTGTAAATATTTTATCTCGATATCTGAAATAATTTGACATGAGCGAGAAGACTTAGGTTTATATTATAGAAGACTTAGGTTTGAGATAGTTAATAAAATATAAAAAAATTCTTAAAATTGAAATTAAATTTATTATTCTTTGGTCAAAAAAATTCTACATATAGTATCAATTCGCCATGAGCGTTTAACGAATACAAAATGCAATACGTGACATCTCTGATAAAAGGCTTTTCAGAATTAGTTTGAACATCATGCAGAAACCTGCCTTATCGACAGCTTTTTACGATGCTGCAGGAAACGTTTTATTGTATGGAGTACTTCTCACAAGTCAACCAATTAGGAAAAAGAAAGAATCACGGAACCTACAGTCATAAAATTCCTAGAAGCAAAGATACCTCCAAAAGTTGCGTTATATAAGAAGGACTGACGAGATTTGTTGTTCATCTCACAGCAGTTTAAGAAGGAAAAACGGCGAAAACATTTTCATAGTGATGTTCAATGTAAAATCAAGTGTAAATGCAAGTTTTAATGTAATTTTTTTACGTAATGTTCGTCCCAAAATCATTCAAAGGTCTACTCTTGCTAAAACGGAGTTCCGAAGAGCACAAACATGTCTTAATAATGATCTGAATTTTATAGAGTCATGGAAGAAGAAACATATAAATATTTAATATGCCATATGGTAAGAAACTAATAACAAACAACCGTTTTAAAAATGCTATTTTGTGAGATTAATTTATTGCGCAAAGGAAAGAATGTGCTGTGACTAGTAGCACTGTCATATTGTAACTATCCGGCTGGCATCGTAAAATCTGTTGTTCGAATATCGGCGATGGCTAACTGATATTTCCATAGTCTACTACGAATAACATAATGTAGATCTTTATCATTTACAGCATGATTCTCTAAAGATTTAATCTTTTTCATATAAGTTTAAAGAATTTTGCTTTTTGTTCGTCAAATAATGCTGTGCTTCTTGAAGGATGTTTCTAACTACTCAAAGCGATGAGATACCGCTGTCGGTAAAAGCATTGACTTGAAAGTGAAAACGAATTCACAGTGCTTACTCCCTAAGATTTCGATACGCCAAGTTAACAAATCTGAATCTTGTAATTTAATATTTACATAGGAATCCGAATGTCAATTACCATGTTGGAAGATATCTTACCAAGTTTAAAAGATAAAAAAAATGTATTTGAAATTGCTTCTAGCAACGAAACATTTTAACTTTTAATGTTTTATAATATATTCTGTTTATCTTGCTATAATTTATAAATTTTTATTATCTTTCATATGCGTTGATTAAATATCTTTTCCATGTTTCCATGTGTTATTAAATCAAGATCAAGGAACTTTAATTAGGTAAATGGTACTTAACGATTGACTAGTCTTAAAAGAACATAAATAAATGGATTAAAATTAATTTTCCTTGAACTTGAGCAGTAGTAAAAGTTTTTTTAAAACGTTTATTTCATTCTGTAACAGTTACATTTTATTTTTCCACTAAATTTATGTCGCTGAAGCATTAAATCGGCAACGCTTGGAATAAAATGTATAACTGTGTTACTTTTCAATAATATGTGATCATAAATTAAATGAAAAGCTATATATTGGGACTATATTATCACACAATTACAAAGAAATAGATGTATTTCTTAACAGAAAAATTATCTCCATTGTCATATTTACTGATTCACGTTAGAACGTTTTAACGAATAAATGAAAACTAAAGCACACATTTAAAATTTGTAAGGCTATTTTAAAGAATAGCGAGAGATTAGAAGAACTCACTTATGATCAATAAAATTAAGCTTATTTTTAAGATGACAAAAACTACTTTTTAGAATTCAGTTCGAATCTTACTTCAGAAAACGGAAATTACTTTAAAAACTGCTTTTGACTTTTGTAAACGAGAAAGATGAGCACTTAAAGCTAATAAAATTAGGAAAGCGAAGGAAATCTAAAGCAAAGTTATTGGGTGGATCCGAAAGAATCACAAAAACGCACATAAATATTAACCTAATTTCAAACAAAGAAATACTAGCGTGGCAAACTAAGATATTAAGAAATACATTTGATGGGATGTTATTAATGAGAGTACTTATCTGAGGCATTTTGAGGAAACCTGCTGCAGAGAATTACCCCATCGGTTTGATAAATGCGAGAAAGTAAGGATTTTGGAACTGGAAGTTTAAATATAATAGAATTTTTAATCAAATTCATAAAAATCATTCAGATAGAAAATATGACGTTGAATATCTTTTCAATAGGACTTTTAAAGATTTCTTTTTCTAAATGACTGTTGATAAGGAAAGAACTGTAGGAATGAATTGTAGGAACAGAAGTAAGGTTTTTATTTTCTGAAACATAAGTAAGTTTCAAAGCGTAATCTTATATACAGTTCCCAACAAGACATAGTTCCATTTAATGTTTCAAACATTGTAAGAAATAACTTGAATGGACGCTACCATTTTAGCGTTATTTCATTTCAAAAGGTTAAATAACTCAACGGTTACAAAATGATAGTAAGGAACAGGGAAAATATATGTGGAGAGACTCTGCATTTTGAATGGCATACTGCCATTAAAGTACAAAGACCAAACAAAAGCTTCTACTTACAAGATGAAAGTTAATTTTATTTAATTATCAGTAAACGATAGTATAAATTCGATAGTAAATTATCAGAAAAGTCGTACAAAGTCTCAATCGAAATCGAATTTTATTGACTAGCAGGGAAAGCGGTTACAAATGACGTCGGACTTTACGTTAAATTTGGAATTGTCGTTCCTAGATAATTATCATGAAAAGAATCACCAACCTGCTGATTATGAAATATGATTCAATCTAATTTCATACCTAGCCAAGCCTCTGCTGTCTTAGATGGCCTTACATCGCAGTGTTTGGCTTACTTTCTAATTCCTGAGGTACTTACTTAAGATCCTCATTTTGGTTTGCAGCTGTTATTTTTAGACCATAGTATGTTAATGCACCTTTAAGCAATGGGATATTTTTGATGCTTTGTGACATGACACAATGCTTAATAATAATAATCTTAGCATCATTAAGAGTCATTTTCTGGATTCCCATTTTGATTTCTTTCTGAGAGATATTAACAGTGGCAAGTGACGAAACATGCTGTAAAGGAAAATGAGCTCGAGTACTAATCTACTGCTATTGAACTCTGAAGAGGGTACACAGGAAACATGTTTGCTCATTTTTGCTGCTGGTAATCATTTTTGTATAGATGCATGTTAATGCTCATCTCTACACCGTACGAAAAAAGATAGGAAATGCACTGTCTTACTTTCCTGCGCGCATAAATGCTGTTTATTTTGTTGCTGTTGTGATTAATATCCCTTGTCTGACCTAATTAGAACAAACCCATGAATTTTATCATCGCAAGGATTACAAGATTGCTTCTGCAATTTGCAAGAGCCTTGAGCATCATAGTGGGCACAGTTCGACTTTGCTCAGTTCTGCTTCGATTCTAAAGGAGCGCACACCGGGTAACGAGTCCAAGGGTCTCCCACAGATCTTTCCCTACCCCAGCCTCACAAAAGGATTTTTGGATCGCGGTATATTTTGCGTACCTTCATGACAAACCTTCAGTACCTTCATACTAATACCCGTGCTTTCTCTGGGATTCGAACCCTGGACTTTCGATACGGCATTCAGCGTCAGGTACCACTTTCTCGTCTGGGCGGCTAATTTTTATGTTCTTTAGCTTAAAAGGATCTAAATGAGTATAAAATGAAATTGAAATTTATAGTAAAATGATAAAACTAATGAGTTAATTGCGTATTTTTATATATAGTTATTATATAGCGTATTTTTATATATAGTATATAGTTGTGAAATATAAAAATATAATTAATCGGTGTATTGAAGGATGTATTAAATCTTGATCATTTTCAGTTTATTAAGTAACAAGCTCATTAATAATTTAACTTATAATTCTGATTTTAAAAAATATATTTTTTACATATTTCATCATTTTAATATTAAAAGAGTCGAAAATAACGGTAACGGGATGAAAGAGGTTTCTTTCGTTAAATTATTTAGCATTCTTTAACACTTTAGATTTGAATTGGACGTTCAGCTTTATTAGCTTTCTAGCTAATAGGCAAACTTCATTTTTGATTAAGAAATACAGCTTTTGTCAAGTATACTTTATTTATTATGTTATCAAGTCAGTCAATGCCCTCACCAGCGTAAATAACTAAACGCTATTTCAGTGAAATTGAAAAACTAGTTAGTTGCAAATGCAAACGCATTACGAGATTGCTGAAAAAAAATTTATAAGTATCGCACATTTTATGCTCGAAAAATACTCTGATAAGTATAAATAAACAGGATATTAATATAATAAATCGATACTGATATTAATATATAAATTATAGCTGTGCAAGTTATGCTTTCTATATATAGTTTTGTTTTTTATACTTTTGCATTGTAAATCTAAAAATTCAACAAAACCTATCTGTTAAATATAAATGCGAAGCCTTTTCCTTCAATTCATGGAAAAACTTCCGGTTGAAATGTATTTCATGTACTTACTCTCTAATATTTCGAAATGTGAAAAGAAAAAATATTGAATGGATATGTTATGAAACTTTTGCAGTTTATTTCCTTTATTCTCGCCGTTATTTTTGGTAGTTCCACTGAAATAATACAATTTTCCATTTTAGAAAGGGTTGTCATGGTAACACTGTATCGCAGAGAGAATACTCAGTTAGAATAGAGACCGGAAATAAATCGTTATGAGATATCAAACTCTTGCACCTCTTATTTTCTCTCATTTACTTTTCGCTTCATTCTTTCCTCTTCGTCATTTATAATGCTCTTTTCTTTCTTTGAGATCTTTCAAATAATGTTGGAAGTTGATATTATCAAAGCACTCATTTACATATTTGTGCCATTACAATTCTTAGTAACAAAACATAAGTAGTGAAAGGATTGTTTCACCACTAAAAAACAAAATATACAGCGTTAGAAAAGTATTTCATCAAATATACTTATAGACAAAGTAAATATTTTAAAAATTACCAATATTAGATTAATTCATTAATTACTATTAACAGTATCTATAATAATTTATTGCTGGTATTTGCATAAATTAAGAAGCAATTTCTCTTTTAATAGCACATTATTTCCTATTGATGAAATTCAATTAGTATGAATATTTTATGAATTATTCGCTGCTATTATGATTTGAAGCAAGAAAAGTGTTCTAAAGATTAAAAGTTTAAGAAATGGTACACTGTATTTAAGCATGTCATTTTGCTGCTCTGACAAGTTACTGATACACTCATATATGCCTTAATTTGAAAGATAAATTAATTATATTTCTCCCAAGCAACAGAAACATTTTACAAAATTCACAATTTTCAGGATGTCATGGATGAGGAAATTAAGTATAAAACCTAACGTAAATTAACGCAACTTGGCAGAAAATACTGAAGAGATCATAGACATTTCTAGCATAAGGCAACATAGCAGCTGCCGATTCTACTTACTTTGCAAACAGATTTAAAACTAAGCAACAAAATGAAAATCGTAAAAATGCGAATATAATAAAAGATTATAATTCTTGTGTAATGCAAATACAAATCAGTTTTTGTTATAAATTTCTTAATGAAAGTGCTAGACTTTTGCAGGAATTTTTTATCGTAATAACTAAAGCTAATCTAAATTTATTATAAGTAGTAGCCGTAGAAGAAAGAAATAATACTTGAGGAATTTTATTTACCCTTGACCGATATTAGTGTTCTGGCAGTCGAAATGTCTACTCCCTGTGCCAGTAGTAACACCCAAAATATTTCACTTTCCCAAAACGTATTATTAGCAGCCAATTTTCCATGCAATATTTTCACTTATAAAAGAAATATAGGACTAATAATTATTTTGCTTGTTATATGTATAAAATACTGTATTCCAATAATAATGTAAACGAAAGAAATGCATTGTTGCATAGAAAATAACAAGGAAGGAAAAATACATGCAGGCAGAGGACAATAAACATATTTCAGCGCAATTTTACAGTCCTTTATATACATGAATAAGCGGCCGGTTCCCCGCATGTGTGATTGCTCTGTAATTCTAATCATTTGCATGTCTTATCCTATTTTACATTTCCAGTTACGTTTGATACAATTTGCATAATTCCTTTATGGTGTTACAATTTTCACACCCATTAGTGTATTAAAATTAGATAACGCAATTTTTTCGAAAAGTCGTAATGGCTTCCAAAATATTAAAAGTAAAAATCAAGTTTTGTAAAACATTAAGAAGATACTGCTTAAGTAGACACAAAGGAATCAATTCCATGAATTTGAAAAGAAAAAAAAAATATGTAAAAGTATTCTAAGATAATTACATTTTTATTGGATGATATTAAATTTGACGATAATTTTCAATTTATTAAGTTCGGTATTTCCTCTATTTTTGAGATGCGTTACTCAAATAGGAAAAAAATTAAAGAAATATTTTGTTAAATCGTCTGTTAAAATATGAACGCAAAAAAAATATGAACACAACTTAATACTTTATCATTTAATAAAGAAGAAATCTTTCAACATCTTGAGCTAATGCACATACAATTCTTCAAATCAGAACAGCAGCTGATCTCATTCCAGTCATCTGGCCCACCAGCGGCCGAGCAGTAAAGTCGCTGAACACTGGTAGTTCGGTCCGAGGTTCGAATCCCGCGAACGGGCTGGCTGCATGGGCGTTTTCGTGGTTTTCCTCATGTGTAACGTGTATACGAGCCAGTTTCGCTTAGAAAATCCTCCACGAAGGCATCCCTCCTCTTAAGCAGATAGCCCTCGAGGCTTTGCCATAATCACACACATACACACACATTCCAGTCCTCTGAAAAGAAAAATATTTTATCCGAAAAATTCAACATGGGTTACATTATTTCAATTCAATTCAGCTTTTCTGAACCTTTTCTTATTTAAACATTTCATGAATACCTTTTTCATACAATTTTATCCGAAATTTCATTTAATATAAAATTGAATTTTCTTCCCCAGTGCTCTCCAGTAAAATATGCTGATATGTATGAGCATTTATATAATGTAGCAACACTACCATCTAGTCGACATCATGCATGTTAAAAACTCGGACACACTATACTCAAAAACACCTTAATTTTTTGCTACAGCTGATGTGCTAACAAAATAGGTGATTAATTTTTTTTGCAGACTGAACAGCCTAATATTTAATTTCATGCATACCGCTAGCTTTTGCTTTTAGCTTAATTTTCTTTTATTTTCCTAGCTTACATTTAAACATTTCATTCACACTGCAACACACTAAAGACACTAATTCTCACAATTATGTAAATGTTTACTGCTCTTTAACACATCTTAACGTTTGCAATACTATGCAATTAAACATACATGAAACATTTACAATACATTATTTTAAGAAATTTCACTTTAAAATTTGCATTATATATGCATAAGATGCTAAATATTACCTTGCAATTTTGTCAAAATTTCGGGAACATCACTCTCTTGGACTAAAGCGGAATATCTATCCTAGCTAACTTAAAATCAGTACGAATAAATGCATACTTAAATTCCAAGTGTCTTGCTACTTAACAACTGAAATGATCTCGCTTGAGGCAAAATTTAAAATAAATAGCAACTGCTGCACTTTTCGACATTAAATAGAAACTGAATCTGCGAAGAAAATTAAATTTCACCTATCTTTTGATTTTTCTGTTTTCCTCTAGTCGCTTGGTAATGAAGTCATCCCACGAAGGATAGAGGTTTGCTTGCCGTACTCTAAATGTGCCTTACTGTCTGGTGAAATTTGCTATTTTCTCTTCTGGGAACATTCCCGGAATCTTCCAACTTTTCCATGTCCTTGAGGAAAGTCTGGCTTCGATATTCACTTCGTAAACTGGGGATATAATCTCGGACTTTTAGCTGGACTTCTCGACTAAAACTTATGAGGACAGAATCGCTGGAGCATTCTCGGCCTCCTTTACAGAGGTGGATTCTTCCGCTGGGCCCTTCTGCCGTAGAACCTTTTGTGCCAGACACTCAGGGTAGTTTGGAATGAGCACTTGACTTCCTTACCGCATTATGAGCGTGCATTGGTTGTCCATAGGTGTTCGCAGGAACTCCTGGATCCTAGTACTTTCGGTTGTTTCCTTGGCGGCTTGCTCCTTCTATAGTATTTGGCTCCCTTCTTATCTTTTTGGATTTTCTTCCTGCTTGCGGTTTCCGTGTCTTTTTTCTGGGAAAGTATATTTCCGACGTCGATGGAAGTTTGCCTTCGTTACTCGTTGGCACTGCCTTCTCACGTTGCGATTCCTGTAAAATATCTTTAAACACTTGCATTTCATTTCTATTGTAATAGGGCTTTATCTGGTCAATGCTCGCTTCCCAATTTCTATTTCTTAAATAAAAACCGTCTTCGAATCTTTTGAATAACATATGGTCCTTCAAACCTTGGACAAAATGCGTTTATTTTATCTTCTGCAGCACATGCTAATGAATGTTTCCACTTAAGTACATTATCTCTTAGCTTGTAAATAACTTCTTGCGTCTTCTTGTCATAATACGCTTTCTGTTTTCCCCTTGCAGTGTCCGAATTTTCAATAGCTTCGTTCATTAACTTCTATATATCACACATTGTAAATTTTGGTGCTCTCGTTTGAACAAAAAATAATTATTCCCCGTGGATTATCTATTATATAAATTGTTCCCCGTGGATAGTTAGTTTTCTTCCCGTAGATAATTCCTTGGTGTCTTTCCAATTGTGTCATTGTGTTTAATTGTGTCATTGTGTCTTCCCAATTGTGTTTAGCTAACCTTAAAGCAAATGCTAATTCATTAACGAAGTTATTCCAGCATTTATGATAGTTTTCACACAGCAACGTATAATCTTAACTATATTCTTACTTACATGGTCCACTATGTTTGACTGCGGCCGATAAGGTGACACTTTTAAATGGCCCTTGCGGATAGTCCTCCAAATATTTGACTAATAAACTGCTTTCCAAAATCCAAAATTACTTTTAATGGAGCTCAATAATTTAGAATATATTTATTTAACAAAAAGGATCTGAAACTGTTTTAGTTGAGTCTCTCTTTAGGAGGACTTTTTATACCTTATTTAAATAAGCGTAAGCTAAAATTGCATTCTGGAAGGAAAACGGAAAGGGAGAAGTGACAGTACAGATTATGAACATAAATTACGAGTAATACGAGTATATAATTTAAATAAATACCTTAAAGGTAAAAAACATATCTCATAACAATTAAGAATAAGCTGCCATTTATATACTTAAAAAAGGACCTCACGTAAATTCCTTAAAAACAGCAATTATTAGTATTACCATTATTATTAAAGCAACAAGAAATATGAAATTTTGGAATTTATATGGGTGATTCGGATATGACACTCTTTCTAAAACTACTGAAACGAAAATTATTATTATTATTATTATCATTTGAAATTCAGGAATTACCAGGTTCTGTGCAGATGCAAATATGGCGAGTGAAGGGTTAGTACATTACGTTCCTTTAAAGGTGCCAATATTTATTTTTTCTTCTATAAAATCATATATTAATAACGATGTGTAAGTGAGCAACCCAAAATAACAAACCACTATATTTAAAAATTGTTAATATTTAAGTAAACATTTGATTTCATAGGCGCCGTTAAGGGACTTCACACATATGCATAGATACCGTTACATGTAGATCTACTCCACCATCTCAATAACTACTATTCGTAGTTTTCATCTTTCAAGTCTATATTGCAGTGGTCTGAAAATTCCTTTAATGTGAAAATTTTATTCTCTGTGACATTGATCTGCTTATGCCGATAAACTACTTCTTAGAGAGTCGATCAATAATCATTATTTTGTTAAAAGTGCAGTCTCGCTTATTGTAAAGCCGTGTAGATCATTCCTATTTGATATAGCAAAGGAAAATTTACGGACATTGCTCCAAATTCTGCTCTGCTGGAGTTCCTTAATGTTTGAATAAATCTTCTACTGGAAAACTCTTAACATTATATGGAAATTTTTATTGCTTATGAGAAGTTCTAGATGAAAGTATTTGTTCTCGCCAATTGAATAAATTAAAAATAAATGTCAGCAAAACAAGTTTCACTGTAAAGTTAAATGAGTAAACGCAACCACTGATATTTTTTAAGAACTCAATAAATTCTCTGAGGCTGATTTTTTTTCATTCATAAAAAAGCGTATTGTATAACACCAAGTAACCGGACTGATTGTTCTTTCTTTGAAACTGAAATGAATCTTCTGGTAAATTAATGTATGTGTATTTAATCTTATCGCAAATGTTAACAGAAATACAGCTTTATGCAAGAGAGCATTTCTTTTATAAAGCAGTTTAATATTCAGTTTATGATTAACTAAGGATATCAAGCAAATATGTGTCCTATAAATAATGGGAAAATAGCTCCTTGTTGGTTACATCTAGTTACTTTTATCATGTTACTCAAAGGAAACAAAAAGTAATATCTTATTTTTTATGAGATGGATTAGAAATACGTAGTGAGGTTCGTTTCTCACAACTCAAACTAATTTTTCAAGTCAGTCATTTTATAAATATGAATCTGTGCTTAGTTTTACGAACTATAGACAAAAAGGAATTATTTTATTTTATAAATTTACTTGATTTGTTTTAGTTAATAGAAAAATTAGATGTGTGTTACAAGAAATTAAAAAAAATATAGTTTTATTGAAAAATATGTTTTGTTTTTTATCTTGCCTAAATATTCAATTTTCTTAGTTACACACTCACATTTCCATTGCAGCAAATAGTTTTTTTCCCTGTAAGAAAAAGATAATGAGAATATCTGGATTTTTTGAATGCACTGTTAGACTTGAATCATAATTAGTTCAACTATTTGGAAATCCTCTTCAAGAACTGAATTCGTATGCTCTTAAGAATATATCCTTTTTAAGTACCCACCAGCGGCCGAGCGGTAAAGTCGCTGAACACTGGTAGTTCGGTCCGAGGTTCGAATCCCGCGAACGGGCTGGCTGCATGGGCGTTTTCGTGGTTTTCCCCATATGTAATGTGTATACGAGCCAGTTTTCCTTAGAAAGTCCTCCACGAAGACATCTTCCTTAGCAGATAGCCCTAGTGTGCTTTGCCATAATTAAATACACCACGCCACCTTTTTTAAGCTGACGTTTAGTTTATTTTGTTTGTGTAGTTGATGAACCATCGTCTAATATCAGTTATAACTTCTCGTACACAATTTATACAATTTTATATCGGCGTTATTTTAAAATTCCTTTAGGATTATTATTTTCAGAATAATAAGCTATATTTTAGTTATTTACTTACTTACATACAGGAATGTTTTACTTATTTCTAATTTATTGCACGACTTTCGCTTAAATATTTATTGAAAACGTCATCTGCATATAATTTTCTTCTAAAATACTTTTAGTGTTATTATCTCACTATACTCATTGAAAACTAATTTTAACCACGAATTCATGATTTAATTCCAACTGTTTGATTTTTCAAACAGTATAAAGTAGCTACACAAATGAATGAATAAGGTTGAAATGCGTATAATGGCGCCATAAATAATTGCATCTTCCTAAATAATCATTCGAAATATATCGGTAATTGAACACGTATCTAGTATGACACTGCAATGTCTCGTGTAGTCAAAAACTCGATCTGCGAGATTAAGTGAATGTGTTATTGAAAAATCGCAGCAGACTCATAAAAAGGGGATAAGCTTTCACAGCAAAGCAAATTTGAGAAAAATGAGTTTATTATTGTAAGAAAAAATATTCTACATTTCCTGCCTAATAAAGTAATCCCCGCATGAAAGAATGTTTGATGGTACAAATATTTTATGTGCTCATATTTTTGTCTGTTTTATCTTCTAAATGTATCTCTGATGCAATATTTTTTTTGGATCATATTTAAGTCTGTTTTATCTTCTTATAGTGTATCGCTGAAGAAAACTGTGTTTCACATTTTCTGTTATATCTATCTGTATATATTCCGTACTTAGTACAAAGAATATTTTCTCAACTTAGTCGCAGATATTTTTTTTATAATGTTTCGTGCTCTTTGGAAACACAAAATGTACGAAAGGTCGGAAGACTTTAAGTGAATTATCACAATGTCTTGTAAGGTGCCACAGAGACTGAGAAAGAGTGTAAAAGACTTTTGACTTCTGTTAACAAAAGTTAACAGAAGACACCACTAGTGCTTACAAAAATACAGCCAGCAGTTTTGGCTTAAATCGAAGATATTGAATTAACATAACTAAGTAAGGTAAGCTATCCTAACGGCTATACAATTAAAATAAAGCGCAAGTTGGCTCTGACCTAAAGGTCGGCATGGCAAGTCTAATAACGAGAATAACGCAACGTCGCAAAATCTACACTCAGGAGAATTGAAATTAGCAACATGGGTTTCGGCAGGCAGAATACGCTTTAATTCTATCCTCTGAAACTTTCCTTTAAATATTTTCTTCTTTCTACCTCATTTAAATATCACGCAAGCTATAAATTTACATTCTGGCTTGAAAATGAGAAACGAGGAGGATAGGAAAGCTAATTAACATAAAATAACTGGTTAATAAATTAAACTAGTCCTTACATCTTATACCAATATAATACATTAAATACTTCTTTAGGTAAAAAAATCTTACCTTTATCTTCATAAATGAATGTTTTAAAAGCTTTGTACTTAACTACTCTTAAATAATACATTATGATAATTTACTTAGGTTGTCATTAGATTACAGAATAATAAAAAATCAATCGCACGTTACATTTCATTGCCTTTTGACACTAAATATAAGAAACATGATGTCTTTTTCTGCAATATATCCTCTCTTAATCGTTTTTAAATATTTATACACATTCAAGTTAAAAAAATATAAATGAAACTAAATGCATTTAGCTAACAGTTTTAGTAATACTCTTTAAAACTGAGATATCTATTTGTAAATCAGGTCAATTTTAAACGAGTTCGATTAAAAAAAATCTTACTGTAAATTTTCTTTAAAGTTTTAGGTAAGGCGATAAGGAAACATAATATTTCAAACGTTATACGAACATTATGATGCAGGCATATTAAATTATATCTAATGCTGCAGTATACAAAAATGACATTCTTTTTCGTCAGTCAAAATTCGTAATTACGAAAGCTTATACTTATGTAATAAATTGAACACAGCAAGAAAATTGTTTTCTAAGACAATACATTTTACGTTTTACATAGCGCAAGTTGCTAAAATGTCTATTAAATCTGCTTTAAAGAAAGCAAAAATAGAAGTGGATTGTTGCTTAACGAATAACTCATTTATTATATTCGGTTAATTTTCAAAACTGTGTCACTCTTTAAGGTAGAAATGTAAATAACGCGCGAAAAGAGATCATATTTGAGAAATTATTGGAAAATTTCTTGGCACAATTGAGAAATTATGTATGCAATATCTTACGTATTTGTGAAATAATCGTGGTACATCGAAACAAAGTGAATTCTTGGGTTCAGAATTCGTATCGTTTAGACCAGGGTTTCTTAAACTGGGGGTCTCGACCATCAAGGCAGTCGCGGGACCTGCAGCCGGGGGTGGCCAAAAATTTTAGCAGTTTTGATATTTCTTTAATTTATTATAATAAATTTACAATTACCAAATATTTTTACAGAATGAAAAAAACGAAAACGTTTCGACGCATTCTTTTTATAATATAAACGTCCATTTTTGTTGCTTTGCACGTGACGCTGTCATTTCGTCTGTTACTTATTTAAAATTTTCACATTGTTCTATGCCTTAAAATTAGAAATTAATGTTAATGACCTAAAACTGAAATAGTATATTACAGTACAAGTAAAGTACAAGTAAAAAAATTGACAATTTCACTCACGCGTGTATCGGATTTGCGGAATACTTATGGGGGTCCCACAAAATTTTTGTAAATATTATATGGTCCTGGGGGGTCACGAAAAAAATCTCAATGATAAAAAAGAATTGCGACTGAAAAAAAGTTTAAGAAACCCTTGTTTAGACATTCTGTTTTTGAAGTTTAATAATTTAATACTTTCACATTTAATGAATTTCTCATCTTTTCGAAAATGGGATGAAAAATCAGTTTTACAACAAACGAAAAGGGATTTAATTAGAATGCTTTTTACTATTTTGAGAGATGCATTTTAGTTCGCGTTCAGTGTTCTCAGTTTGGATTCATCATGATGGTTAATATTTATCAATGAAGAAATGCCGTTCCATAAAAATGTTTTAGTTAAAAAAAGAAGTAAACATTATTCTTCATTTATATAATATTAATAATGTTATTATGTAGCGAAAATTTTCTCCGATCTACGAATGCGAGTTAACGTAAAAATGAAATTCGTTTGCTTTCGATTAATAAGGAATTAAAAATGAAGATTTAAGAAGTTATTGCTAAATTAAATTATAAAACTATTTTACCTATTTTCTGGTTTTTAGTTTGGGTATTTCCTGTCTGTATTCTAAAAATAGTAATAACATTACCAGGCTGCGTCATTTCTAGATCAGTCTAAGTCACATGGCTTGCATAAAGCTAATGACATAGCTAATTCGGAAGTTGAACTCAAAATTTCAAGCATAAAATTCTCTTAAATACAATCTAAAGAAAAGCCTTCTCTTGGTGAGATTCCATATTGGATAAGCGCGCACTTTAGTTTCTACCCTCTTCCCGATAAGACCCTTATTTCGCTCTGCTTTCTTCCTACCGCACACAGCATCAAAATATACATGTTCTTAAATAGGCAAGATTAGAGTGCCAAGTAAATTGTGGCTGCTAATGTCAATTGAAATAAAGTTGAATATATAATCGGCTGCTAAGTTTGCTGTTCATTACGGATTACACATTTCTACGTTACGCTATTAGCATTGCTATGTCTTTATCATCACATAAACATATCTAAGGAATATATATTCATATATATTCAAAATAAAGCAATTAAAACTAAATTAAAAAGCCCGTGACGTGCGCTAAAGCTGCAAAGTTATAAACTAATAATTCGTAATAATTTATATAAGAAAACTTTCCATATAACATCTCCAAGAAAAGCAAATTCAATTTAAAACACTGAATGAAAAAAAATTTAGTCAGAATTTAAATCAAATCTTCAAAGAAAAATCTTAAAACGCAAAAATACCAAAACCAAATAAAAATTCTGAATACTGAAAAAGTAGTTATTCTCATTGATCTCAGATTAATCGACTTATCAAGGGGATAAACCAATCTACCATCAATTCAAAAAACTAAATTAAGAGAGTGTTTCATCTTACTTCCAAGTAAGCATAAAATTATTTGCTAGATTCAAATCAAAATTAATACTCAGTTCAAATAAAGACGTTAGTCCATTTAAACAAAATAGCAAATAATCTTAAAATTATAGTTTAAGAACTCAATTGATCTGAACGAAATGCTTACTGTAGAAGACAAATCCCCTACACTTTCATTTCAAATTCAAAAACAGAGGTAAACATATTAGAAAATTAAAAGTCAAGTCGAAAACATAAGAAGATAAAAAATGATACAACCTCAAAATTAAAGTTAAAAAAACATGTAGTTAATTTTTAAATTCTGACTAAATTTTGTTTTTTTCATTCATGGTTTTAAATTGAATTTGTTTTCCTTGGAGATGATATATGGAAAGTTTTCTTATTAAAAATTATATATATATATATTATTATTATTATTTATTGTCAAACTTACTTTTATGCGTTAAAAAGTAACTGGCATAAGTAAAGAAGACTATTTTTCTAACAGGTACACTGGTTTTATAAATATAATGAACGCACTAATGAAACGTAATTACGAAATGCTATTAATCATAAAATTTGTGCAAGTAATAGAATGAGTAATATTCAGTTCTAAACTTTAAAAAATAATAAAATTTTTAAATAATTTGTGATGCTTTTCTTTCTGAATTGCCATAAAATAAACTTTTACTTTACGGGAAAGAATTGTCGCCTTGAAGGGAACAAACAGATTTTTCTAAGCATGAAATCTTTCTAGCAGTTCAAAAGATTAGTTAGGAAATTTTTCACTCAAAATTTCAATAATACGTTTTTTCTTTCTTTTCTCTTAACGGAAGTCAAATATCTGTACTCTAAATAAATATAGAAACGTAGCGTGTTAATACTCTATATTCTTTAAAGCAGAAAGTGTTTCTGTTTCACTAACTGTACAGTTATTATGCTATTTTGAAGCAGAAGACGTGAAAAATGTGCAATGCCCTTGCCGAGACCCAAAACCTGGATCTCTGGAATACCCGTCAAGTGCACTTCCAGTTACACCCTGAAGGTATGCTGAAAGGAGAGAGTAAATATCGTATATATCCCCCTTTCAAAAGGCCATTGGGGATGAGGGGACCCAGTCGCCAAATCCTGGTGGTGACGAATTTTCGTCCACCATCGTTTTTAATTTAGGCGCCATTGCAGAGTCATTACGTTTTTTGATGCTGGAGACGTGTAAAATATGCACTGCCATTGGCAGGACTCGAACCCTGGACTTCTCGAATATTCGTCAAGTTTGCTTCCAGTTACACCACGAAGGCATGCAGGAAAGAGGGAAAATAGAAAATATTCTGAGTTACCCAGACGCAACATTAACCTACTAATCTTAAAATATTGATTAGACTACAATCTATTATCGCTTTTATTTAAAAGAAGAGAGATACATATTCGCCATTCAGAAGGAAAGTTTCAGAATGTACATTCGAAACATAATCTGTCCTTAATAGGCGATTCAACATAAAATGCAATTCAGTATAAAAGCGTAATTTGGACTGCTTACGAATAAACACTATACATAATGACGTCAACAATGCCCACGATTTCTGAGATACATCAATGGAAGGAGGCCGAAATGTCAATCTTCTCTGCTAAATACGAATAATTTGTTGTCTGCTATTTCAGGAACTTTATCCTTGTGGTGCTCATGGGATGTTTACAGGATAATGTGATTCGCTTTCATTTCCATGGAAACATGATTCTTAATGACAGAAGATGTTGTTTATTGTGGCCTGAGGTAGCACTCTGGAATAAGTAAGCTGCACTAGCTTTCCGAAAACATCCCTGTGTTTATCTGAGAGGTTTAAAACTATTATAATATAATACTTGATTAATTGTGGGATGATTTATACAACTAAAATACTATTTAATTGTATACAATCTGAAATATATAATAATATTTATATTTTTAAATTATCTGTTCAAAATAAATTGCTGAATCGTAGAATTAAATTTACAAGCATTAATTTTCTGTTTTTCGTCTAATCCTATCGAAATAAAATAGAAATTATAAACAAAAAATTGTTCTTTATGTTTTTAAGTGTATTCTTGCTTAAAATTAGAATATAACTTACATAACCAAGTAAACGTGTTCTCCAAATTATGCTGCTTAATACAGTCAATTTGCTAATAGTCCTTTACCTATTAGTTATGATGTGAGCTATTCTTCTTCCCGGTGTTTCTTTTAACTGCTGTCAAATTAAGCGGGATTTTAGATTAATCTTGGACGTCATACCTAGTAATACTCCAGTTAATCGGGAGCATATGGAACGAAACACCTAACACCTTTTGTTGATCCAAAAATGAAAGAGGAACAAGTGACGATTCAATTATTTTAATGGTTTTAAACAACACTTAGAATGGATATTAAAATTGAGAATCATCTCTGAAACGCGAAAAAAATTAAGGCTTTGAAAAGCTTCAGTAAATATAATTTGCAGGTTTGAGAGTAGAGAACTGGAAAATATGACTTTTTGACTAACAATAGCCATGAAGGATTTATGTATTTCTTTTCCCTAAATATAAATTTTGTATTATTTAACGCAAAATTTCTAATGCTTTTTAGTTTAAACATTGTCTGTTAAAGTACATTGTAAATGTACATTAACTGCATTAATTAGCAACCAGTTTACATTCATTAATTAGTACATTTTATTATAAGGAAGGAAAAAACTTTACATTGAGCCAAAATACCCACAATCTTATAAAAAGCAGGTAGAAATAATAGTATTACAGTAGAATTCCAGAAATCCGCAAAGCTTGGAACCAGAGGTTGTGCGGATTTTAGGATTTTGCGGATTTCAGGACAAAAAAGATAACGCATAATATTCGGAATAAAAGTGCAGAATGAATAAGGCGTATTAGATACATTTAATTAAATTATTGTATACATTATTGCAATAATTTATTATATGCATTAAATTATTATTACATACATAAATTGATTATATTATTCATTGTACACAGCATCGAGGTTTGCCGATTTCGCCTCATAAAAAGATTTCCGGTTTCGGATTCCGGTGTTAGAATCACTGCTGCTGTAAAATTTCAACAGCTTTTCTTTATTTTTCGGTATATCATACACAATCGTGTAGTGATTCCATAACATTCTGCTATAAATCGAGGAGTAGCACCTGCTTCCATCTTATGCAGAATTTGCACTTTTTGCGTTACCATCAATGCAACGTGTTTACGTTTTTCAATGTTGCAAGCAGTAAAATCACGAGTGCGTTTTTTATCTGTCATTGTATTAAAAACGGCTGAAATTAAAAATTTCTTAATTTATCCACAAAATATCCGGATAAAAAAAAGGCAGCATTAAACAATCTCGTGAAATGAAATAACAAAGCTCAGAAACGTGAATCGTGAACTTCAACAAAGAGTTGAGTGAATCGTCTGCTTTTTTTACCTCGATGCAGATTAGAGGGGGAAAAAAAATTATCTTATTTATTTTTTTTCTAACTTTTTTATGTCAATAATTTGGTATTTTCGTTTTAACTCATTATTAGTCGGTAATTATGACGTCATTATTCGGTAAGTATTTTTTTCTTCGATATTTCGTACTCAATGTTGCGGTTTCCGGAACCTATAAACTGAATGTTTATATTCCGAGAGGCAACGCGGATTTGAGGAGTTGGCGGATTTCAGGTCGGCGGATTTTCGGTATTTGACTGTACTACTAAATTTTCAACGTTTATTTGAAAGAAAGAACATTTCTTTCTTGTGAGACTAAAAAACGAAAAAAAAAAAAAAAAAAAAAAAAAAAAAATTCAACTCCGTGTTGAATAATGTAGTATAACAGAGCTTTGTCAATTACAATTATGATTAATTTCTTGATTAAAGCAGACTTGAAAAATTCTAAGTGCACAAAAAATGAAAGAAGAAAATTTCGGCTTTTATTTAAGAAACTAAATTTTTCATGAGATATTTGATTTCAAAATTATATTACTGCGCTAGATGAAAATTGATTTCTTTTACTCTTTTGCTTTTCAAGCATTTAAGGTTTGTTCTTTTAAGTAAACTCTTGATTAGGAGCAAGATCTAAATAAATCTTTTTGTTACCTAAAAGAAATCCGAAATTTGCGCTTTTGAAGAAAAAAATAAAAATGCGAAAATAACGTTAAATTTCCTTTTCAGAAATAATAAGTAATTTTAGAAACGATGCGTATTTTTAATACAGTTTCGCAAGGTCTGAGCACTTTCTCTGAAAAAATTTGACATAATGATAAAATAGTTTCAGCTTTTCCTAGCATACTTAAACGAACGTCAGAATGGGAAACAGGAAAGAAGTTGTAGGCGTTAGTAACCAGCATAACCTAAAGGATTCAAACGACGGTATGTTAATAATTTTGCTTCTTTTCTACACCTGAGTCCGACAATTACATCTGACATCCTTTCTCCATTTCCTTATCCTGAAAAGAGAAAGTACGCTAAATGTGCGCTAATACCACTATGAACAGATTGCGTGTAACATAATTTTCTAGGCTTTCTATGGTTTGCATCTAATTCCTTATTTACTTGTGTATAGTATGAAGCCAAAACTATATGTGTATAGTATGAAGTGTAATATAGTTTCGTCGACTATATTTTAGCCTGAAAATTCTCAAATATTTTGAAATGCAATTTAAAGACAACAGCTGCCTATTTGCTGAGCCTTTTTGGACTGTGAAAGGTTTCATAATGCTCTGCTTTCGTAAGCCAAGGAAAAATGCACTAAATTCTAAGGAAAGACATAAAAATGCATACTAAATTCTTACTTATTCTTTACGATGACAAAATTTCATAGTTCTGTTTTATTGCTGTCGTTGTTGTCTTATCCATGAAATTTATGGAGGAATGGTCGCCAAAGCCTTAAGTAAGATGGACTTCTACTTCCACCCCAATTTTGATGAAGAGCACCCCGGGAGGTTTCAAGGATCTTCCACATTTCATTTTTACCACCAGACCAAGCGAAACTTCCGGGTAGCCATATACTTAGAATGCCCCCACGTCGCAAAGACACTATACATTTACAAACATCCATGCCTTCTCCAGGAATCGAGTCCGGGTCCTTCAATTCCACAGTAGGCTCCTCTAACCACTATACCACCCGGGAGGCGTTCTGTTTTATTCTCTAATAATTAAAATATTTTGATAAATATTCGATTAAATTTTAGGTTTTTGCAAGTTATGCAATAAGAAACGTTTTTATGGGGGATGTAAATTATTAACCAAAACGTTACTCGTAAACTGAATGACACAGAAGGAATAGAAAAATGGCTGCACTGTTATTTAAAAAATAAGTTCTCGAAACAGAAAGGATTTTAAAAAATGAAGTTTGAAAGTTTTGATTCTCTGACTGTTTTCATTCTTTGATCCTCTGATTTGACTTGATATTTAAGACTGAGTATTAAGTAAAGAATGAAAAATTCATTCTAATATTTTATTTTGAAAATATCTGGGGATATTTAGGTTTTGGTAATTTTGTTCAAAACTCTCTAAGCGTTTGTTAAATTTTACACGCATCCATGTAGCAATATTTACAAAAAAAGGATGTAAAATTCCTCATCTAAGTTGGCATGTTATTAGAATTCATAAAAGCTACTATAATTACTATTAAAAATTATCACGAATTTAATTTTAATCAACATGAGTTATAATATTACCAGGTAAATCCAAACAAAAAACTTCTCTAAGAGACTGACATTTCGTTAATTCACTAACTGCATAACAAATCAAAGCGTTTTTTCTTTTTGTTTTCATTAATTTATTCCTATATCAGTTTACCTTTACATTACTAGATGTTTTTCAGAAACGGATTTCATTCACCGAATTATTGTTAACTTCTAGAAATAAGGCAACATTAGGGAAATGGTCGGAAGGGTTTATTTCTCTCGTGGCAGAAATGTTAACAATTTTCTTTGAAGTAAATTTATTTACGTCATTCGCAGAATAAATAGGAGATTCTAACTTCCACCGAACATCTGGTATCGCTATTGTCCAGTATTTATTATTGTTTATTGGTAAAGGAAGAGTTACGTTAGTCCTATGTGGTTACGGCTTGTACTTTTATCATCATTATGCTTCCCGGTAAGCTCCAATTCGTTCGTTGCTCAAGCGAATACAAAAGATAATGTCCATTTATTCAGTTCATTCTTTTTGTATTACTTAATGGTCAATGAATAGATGTTTAGCTTATAATTTAGTAAAGAAACCAGCAACATTATTCTAAAATTTCTGTATAAGAAGCACAAATGTTTAAGGAAAGAAAGAATTATTATTATTAACGCCTCTAAAAGAATAATATTGTCTTCATTTAATAATAGGATATTATCCATTGGAAATAAAATAAAAACACAATGTGAGCCCGTTATTGATCGCCAATCGAAGGTGTACAAGATTTTTAATTTATATTCAATATTATAAAATTCGTTTGCCACTAAGTACGTTACATTATATCTACTTCTTAACAGGTTGGTTGATGGATATTTCGGAGTATGGCCTTAAAGGTTATGATGCGAAAAACGTATGATAAATCTGTTCCCTCTCCAACTTATTTACGAGATCGTGGTGTAACATAATGATGTAGCCCACAATGAAAGTGTCATTAACAACATGGAATACACTTAGTATTCGCCAAGACAGAAATTTTCAAAACGTTGTTTCGTCAAATTAGTTTTTAGCTTTACGAAAGCAATCTTCATGCAAGTTCTGGCACACATTATCTCTGGCACATCTAGGCACTTAAAACTACAAACTGATGCTTGTGAGGATACAGGCATCTTTGCACCATTTTGAATATCTCTGACATAGTGATAAGTAGCCGACATTAGATACCGGAAGCATTATAAATGGGTTTTTGTATAAAATTTTGTAACAAATATTACTTTATGTCATAAGAGTAATAAATAAAATACGTTATCAATGCCATATAATATATAGAATAAAATACGTTTATATATCTTAATCTTCAAAACTTTTTCAAGATATTACTTCTGCACATTATCTTCTGTCTCCAAATCAAAATCGAATAATATTAATGAATTTTCTATTAACACAGCACTTGCAGTCTTTGCACTTAACTTTTGCTTTTCATTTTATTGTACTTGAAATATAGTTTTTTAGAATTTTAAAATTTTTGTAAAACTATTTTCCGTTTAAATGCGAAATACAGCAGTAGATATTGAAGCATTTACAGCTGAAATTCCTCTTCAGTATTAAATTTGAAAGATTATTTTTATAAGTTGGAACAGATATTACTTTAATTTATGAAGAAGAAAGGAGTACTTGTGAAATTCTTAACATTTTCTAATTTTCTTTAATTTTAAAATATTTTAATAAGAAACCTTTCTTAAAAGTGTTTAACATAATCCTAAATTTTCAGATAAAAAAGTGTTATTACTACCATAAAACAACAACAAAATAATAACGATATTAATAACAATGGAGGAAGAAAGGAACTGGAAGGGTTTAAAACATTACAGCGAAAAATTTCCATCGTTTATGGTTTACATAAAATTAATTAAATTAACAGGATGAAATGTAATATCCGAAATAACTATTTACGTGAATCAGGACACTTATTTATAACTTCCCTTCTTGAATCTCCCTTGCCTATAACTAGAAGGCAATTCTTTCTTTTTATGTGAGAAGAAATAATCTTTTCGTATTGACATTTTTATGATCTTCATAAAATGGTGAGACAGTTTTTATGAATCTGGTTTTTCCATAATCATATCAGCCACAGCTATGGCTTAACAATTTTTGAATATTGCATTTATTGAGAAGATAAATTTTACAAAGTGTTTCTCAAGTTCTTTTCGTGAAATTTATTGAAAACATGTTATACAATTAACTTTTTGTTGTAGTTGTTTGAATTTGAATGAATTGGTTTTGTTGTAGGTGTATATTTGTGCCCAATCAGGCATTAATATTTTATTATTTACTGAAAAATAAAGGTGCTAAAAATGTAAGTAGTGAAAATAATACTATAATTAGGCTTACCGTAATATTTTTTCCTGAAACCTGCAAAATTTTGAGAAAATGCTCACAACAGAAAACTTAAGCCTCAAAGTAAGTAATTATGATTTGGAAGGCTAAATGAAATTTTTAATAAAAAACTGCAATGAGTTAAAAGAAATATTTTATAACGCAACTATTTTTGTATTTATAGTATTAGTAATTATCTCTAAAAGTTATTTTGTATTTATATATAGGGTGAATTTTCTTTAAAATTATTTGTAATAATGACCAAAAATCCAAACTCACTGAAATTTAGTTCACTGCTAATTTTGCAGCTTAGTAAACGTTTTCCAGTTGATTCCGCCCTTCTGCCTCTTTCTTCAGAGCATTTGATGTTCATTATCGAGAACAATCTTCAATACCGTGTTGACGTACCTAGCATGCTAATGATGATGTTATTTAAAAATTAATTTGAATTTCTCTGTCAGCCAGTCATTTTCTTGGAAGCGGAATTCTATATAGTCTATCATAGCCTATCTTATGTGACAGATCTGCGGTAAAAACATCCTAACTTAAACATACATGCCTTATCCTAATTAAAATGATAATTTTGTCCAGTCACTGCACAACACTAATTCTGTCTAACAGTTTCATTTTTGTCAAGTTTCGAACGCCATCGTTTTTTTTTTTTTTTTTTTTTTTTTTTTTTTTGTTACAGAAAACTTTCTACAAATTTTCATAAAAGCACATCCATTTCGTTTGTATATTACAAATGACAGAAGCATACAACCGAAAAAGTCGTTATTTTGTACAGAGTAGGCCAAATAAGACCTACTAATGTTAAATACGGATAACTCTTGTAATAATAATTTACTTTGATTAATGTTTTTATACATTAAATATATTTTATGGAAATTATGTATGAAATATGATATCAGACAAATGTCCACCATTTTTCTCGATACAGAGATTGGCTCTTTTCAATGCGTTTCCCGTTACACCACGTAATGTTTCTAGTTGAAGGCTGAATATTTCGTCTTGAATATTCTGCTTCAGCTGTCTAATAGTCTCTGGTTTATTAACATACACTTTGTCTTTTAAATATCCCCGTAAAAAACAGATTCTGCTCCGCCATTGGCCGCAAAAGGTTTTCAACCATTTTTCTGTAAGAAGCTCCAGCGTTTCATCCTCATTCTCGAAGAAAATATGAGCCGATAACTCTGTTGGCCATAACACTGCACCAAACAGTACACTTTAATTAAAATATTGCGTCTTAACAATTGATCGTTGACAAGCATAGAAAATCTCGATAATTTTAACGCGTTGTTTTGTACTCTACGGTTCCATAAAAAAATTCCAAGAATTCAATTATAACCTACAAAAAGAAAACAAATATATATAAAAATAATAAAGTTATTTGTGTTTAAAATTGGTAGGTCTTATTTGGTTTACCCTGTACATATTTTTAAAATTTTTAGTCACATAAAGATCATGTTTTAAAAGAAACCGAAAACTTTGAACATCCGAATAACCGTATGTTCTTACTCACGTGAACAAATTTTCTTCAGGAATGAAGTTTTCAACGTTTCAATAACATTCATTGTTTATCAGCATTCATTATAGTGAAAATAGCCAAAAACGTGTAAATTTCGCTTCACGTCTTTAAGACTAGATCTTGTTTAAGGTCGTTATCACACGTCGGTTTGTTTTGGAAGAACAACTGTTTGGAACAATTTTTCTGCTTTGTCATAACAGCCAATCACCATAAATCGCTTTGGGGTTAACACAGGGAAAACTGGTTCCCCATTACAAATAAGCTGATAGCATTCGAAGCTGGTAGCTGATTGGTTAAAAACAAACAGCAATTTTTTTGGAAAGGAAGGAAAAAGTCGCACGTCTTTCTTTCAATAGTAAACCAGGCAGAAAAATTGTCCGAAACAGTTGTTCGTGGGAATAGCGTGGTTTGCGATATATCGGGCCAAACTAAAATAGCGTTAAATCCTAAGGAATGTGAATCTTTTGTCCAAAAAAGAAAACTAAACCTGTCTTCGAAAGCCGATCACAGGTGAACACTTAATGAGAAGTTTGTTTCGGGTTGTCTGAAAATTACTAATAAAGCTCTTTCGGATGGTGAATTAGATTTAGTCAAGCATTAACAATTTTTTATCTTCTTGACAAAAAATATCACATACAGAAAAGTTTATCTTATCTAGATAATGACATCAATTCCAATCTAGGCCATCCTGAAGATTTTAGAATTCTAATGCCTTAGTTTTTTACGTTTCAATTATCTCAGTTCAAAAGTTCTTGTGGAAGATATCGCTGCGTTCGTATTCGGTTTCCTCCGTCTATTTCTTCCTGTAAATACGATCGTTGCACATACCATTTTGCAGAATTTCGTTTTTCCTGAAGAAGAACCAGTATAGAATCGCCCCGAAAACTAATAGATTTTTATCCAAAATCTACACCAAAATAAGGTTGCTCTTTTACTTAATTTCATATTTCATATTTCTCTTGCAGTCTGAATACTACAAAAAATTCTTTAAAATATATGGTTTTCACAGTCCAACTAATAAAAGACAGTCAAACTAGAAAATACACTCTTTGTTAAAATTTTCTAATATCAAAATTAAAGCATCGAATGTATTTGCTAAAAAATCCTTTGCCATCAAACATAGGTATTCTTTATCTGAGGATGCAGAAAAGTCATGGTTGAGTAATCCATCGGCACATATCAAGAACAAACTTTTCCCAAGAGAATTTGAAAGTTTTGGAGTTGTTTTCTAGTTTAGAAGGTTTCAAAAATTGTGTTTGAAATATTCGATATTTCATGCTGTTGTCAATCTTGAATCCTTGAAAGCATGGAAAAATCTTCCAGTGCGAAATGTTTTGTGACTCGAATAAGGAATTGCTCTGTTTCACATTCTGTTCCTTCCAGAAAAGATATGACAAGTTGATAAATAGAGAAAGGAATATTAAATGAACAGTAAAGCAAAATAGCAAATTCATCAAAGACATGCAAAATCAAAACAATCATGCTTATGCAGTGGATCTTAAACTCACGTATTTAATTAGTTTAATCATGTTTTGCAGTAAAACAAGGCTAATAAACGTTAGTTATTATTAAAGTTAATACAGACATTTTTTTCCCGAAAAATATCATCAAAGATGTCAATATTTATCTCTAGTAATAAATATTGACAGTCAGTTCGAGTAGGAAAATTTTTAGAAAAAATGATGAAAGTTCTGCATTTTCATTTTTCTTCTAAACAGCCTATTGAAAAGATACGTTAGTTTAAATGGTTTAATTACGTTTATTTACAATGAAGTGGGCCTTTTTTCCTGTCGTCTTGAACAGATGGAAAAGTATTAAAAGAGTAAAAGTATTAATCCATTTGCTCTTTGCAAACCTTGAATCTTAATCAAATATAAAATATTTTAGTGCGTGTGGTTTAAATACAGTTCATTGTGCAAAATGGTGAACTTATTTCCTAGTTTAAACATCGCTATGTATAAAAAAAATATTTTATCTTTGCAGTGAAAATGCGAAAACTTGAAAACAATTTTTCAATTTTCCTCTCGAGAATAATTTAAAAGTTCAGTTTACGAAAAACACGATCAGTTATTTTTTAAGTTATTCATGCATAGTAGTAATTATCTTGTTACAGCTGCTAAAAATTTCTTTGAAAGTAAAATTCATAGCAAGATAAGATTTGTATAAATTTACATTTGTACAAATAATAATAAGAAGAATTGAATTTGAAAGTACTTGTTTTCACCTAAACTAGTCCGGAAAAGATGAGACTTCTTTCTCTACATTTTAATGTTTAGAAAATATCGAATTTCTCCGTTTTTCATCGTAGACTAAGCTGATAAATGCCACAGCTTTGTTAACACTAAAACTTCTTAAAATTTTATATAATTTAATATATGAAAAGTGTATATATTCGAATACATTAAATATTATCGGAAGTTGAAAACCGACTACATGAGGAAGCGATTTCAGTAAGAAAAGCATATGCTGTTACAATACCTGCAACACAATAAATGATATAAATTCTTACTTGATAACATTAATTTATTTAATTGAAGTATGTGTTAATGATAGAATATTAATAGAATAATAATAATAGATATTAATAATAGAAAAACAGAAACTTATTAGAGGAAGAAATGTATGTGTTTTTGTGCGTGTTTGTAAAATTTATTTTTGTTTTTTTTAACTATAAATTTATGAAAGTGTCATGCAGTTTTTGCCAGATCGCGTTTTTACTAAAACGACGAAGGGATTTTGAAACCACCGTCAAATGATGTCAAAAATGATGATTTTTATTTTCTGGAAAACTGAATAAACTGAAATTAAAACAAAGATTAAAATATCTCGTCATGTTATATCATATGAAATTCAATAGCATGATTATTTATTGACAGAAATGTCTTTCCATTATTCTTTCTAATATATTTGGAGCATTAGATTATATTACATTAAAAAGTACTTAACATACGCTGTCCGATGACTCTTGCCACTGCAACAACATTGCAATACCTTAAACTGGTGACAGAAAACTCATGAATCACTCTTGACGGTCTCTGCGGATCATGACTGTGACAGTCATCGGTGTCATTCTTTGCTGCCAATGGTATTCTTCGATTTCATTTGATTTTCACAGTTTTATCTCAATTTACAGCATTATCTCGCTAGTGAATCTTCAGTAATCATAGGTCAGCAGTAACAAACTTAGAGGTCACCAGATTTGAGGAGCTCATGCATATGTTTCATTATTTTTGTTTTTAAAATTTATTCATATTTACTTCAATGTCTTAAATTAGTTTTCGACGGATTGATCTCCAATGAGTGTATGGTTGTAAATAATTGGTATCCAGAAGCCTTAATGAGCAATACTGTCCGTCCTTCAGTTTCCTCTTAATTTAAAATTCTATCTAAATTTTGGTCACTATCCACACTGGACCATTAGTCAGGAAATAGGCGTGTTTGCAGCACGCCCATATCCGCTTGTACGGTGCCTCGACGTTTGAAGCAGCATAGACTATCAGCAAGGCGACCATTACTTCAACTTCCCTTGAGAATGCAGCATACGGAGAGATAGATGGCTGCTCTGGTGCGTCGAACGATACAAAGCTGGATACAGGATGTCGTCTTTTAACACGCGTCCCGGTTCTGCGTGCAGTACACTGTTCTAATGAGCGTACACTATTCCTTTTAAAGGGTCGCTGGGACTTAAGGGACCCTATCGCCAAACCCAGGTGGTGAGGAATCATCATCCACCATCTTTTCAGTTCGGGCGACACTGTAGAGTCATTAGGAATTTTTAAGTAGGAAACACGAAAAATAAGAAATGCCTTCGCCGGGATTCGAACCTGGACTTCTCGAAGACCCACCGAGTGTGCTACTGTTACCCCACAAATGCACGCAGAAAGGAGGGAGAAAATATAAATATAATAATGTAACGCACCAAAAGAATACTGGTTAGTGGAATAAATCTTTAAATCTTCCTTTTTCTAAGTTTCTTGTGGGATAATATTCTCTTTAGTACAGGTTTAAATGATCATGGGAAGCTCTTGCTACCCTTTGGCAGGAGATACGTCGTTACGTTGACATTGTTGAAAAGGGTGCAATGGGCGAAGCGGGGAGAGATGAAAAACCAAACATTTTTTATTTCCTTACGAGCAATAAAAGCACCTATATGGGTTATTTCTTTCAGTCTTTTGGTCTATCTTATTTCAAATAATTGTCCTATTATAAATCAGTTTATGCTTATTGTAGGGAAGCTTGTAAATCTGCATCACACTTCCAACTACAAAAGAAAGGGCGGGCAAAAAAATTAAGGCTGGTTTTAGCCTTTGAGAAGAGCGTGCAAGTCTCATTGATTGCTTTGGTAGTAAATGTTACATGCAATTGCCTTTCTTTATATGATATCTAACATATATTTTTAACTTTTTGCATAATATCGACATGTGAAGATTTAGATTTAGGTTGAAATCTAAAGAGAGAAAAATTAGTGTAATTAGGAAAAACGAAATGCCCCCAAACACAATTTACTAAGAAGTATAAAAAACTTCAATTCCAAACATGTAAATTGCTGAAGTGAAAAGAAATAATTTGGCACGAATGAAAAGTGATAAAAATTATCAAAAAGAGAAGAGTGGCATAATAGAAATCGATAGTCATTTACAAATTCTTTTACAAAGAAGGGAGTTTGCAATTTTCCAGTTAGTGGATTTTGAAATCAAATATCGGCAGGCACAAAATTATTATTCCTCAGATTTTAAAGCTAGCACTGACTGGCTGTGCAGATGAAAAAAGTATAGAAATAAAATCATTTTGTAAAATTTTAAAGGTGAAGCAAAAATTCGAAAGGCTGTGTGTTAGTGATGAATTGGCATTTTTTTTAAGTAACATTTCCTTGTATTCTTACAACTGTCACGAAAATGTCCTTTTAATCTAGAGCGATGTCAACTGGAACTTGAGCTTTTTGTAGGAAAATATAATTGGTAAAAGATCCCAAATGAGAGACCTTGCAATTTTATTGTGCTCACATTCTGATAAGACCTACAACCTTCCAATTACTGGAAACTACTAACTCAAAAATTTCCCGTTATTTCAGCGGAGAAAATGATTATGAACACCCTCTAAATCAGCGGTTCTCAATTTTTGATTAATGCTTACCACCTAAACAAAAATTGAAAAATTTTAGTACTACCACTATATTTTACAAAAGTTATTTTTCAGTTTCTGAATAAGAATATTAAAAAAGATATTTTGCCATTTGCACAACCTACTGGCTATTTGTATTAAATATGCACACATAAAACTATTAGATTAAAAATTGGTTACCGTAAATTAGGATCCACTTTTAATTTTGTTCCGTATTTCTTTTTGAAATATAACATGAAAGAAAATCCTTGTCCAGACAAATAGGTTGTGAAATAAAGGCAATAAAAAATTAATAGTTTTATTTCTTTTCACTTTAAATTCTTCTTTCGGCTCAGCCAAATGTTAAGAAGTACGTTATTTTTGAAATTATCAGTTAGAGTTCGGTCACAGGAAATTTCTGTCAATTGTTCTTTTTCTTCACGAAATTTTTTTAAGTAAGTTAAAAATACTTTGTTTCTCTGCGCCCCACCTAAGTTTCTTTTGCGTACCCCCAGTGGTACTCGTACTACCGGTTAAGAATTGCTGAGACCATATGAGCATGTTTGAATATCATCAAACACTCTTTTTAAGTCATAACTGACATTATTTCATTATACACCGAAGATATTGGAAATAAAAATTACGTTGTGTGAGTAAGTCGTTGAGCTTAAAAAGTTAAACTGGATTAGAATATACAGTTTCTTACCTGCAAATGCAACATTGGTTTTACATATTCGAAGAGATCGTTTCCTTTTTCAAAATTGGATTATGCGAATGACATAATGAAAAACATATTTGTCTTTTTGATTTCTAATGATACTGCAGCCGATACTACTGTAGTTTACAACATTTAAAAAAATAGCGTGACTAACTGCTGCTCATTTAATCAATCAACCATAAAAACCAAAGCTTTAACTGAAAGCCAAAGATTGTTACCTTAAATCTGGCTTTTATTAGGCTTCTTGCCACGTGTTGGTAATGTGGCATTCTGCCAGGTGTTGGTATTGAGTACACTGGCTGTGGAAAAAACAAAAATTATATACCCTTGAAGGAGTGGCGGAAGATAACTTTTGGTAAGTTTTGACAGTGAATTAGAGATAGTTTAGAGAGATGTTACTGACAGCGGAGTACTAAAAGATGAGGTTAAAGGAGAAAGTTCATAATAAAAAAGACGGTCACAGGATACTGAAATAGATTCATCTACAGGAATGACGAAAATATGCGATATTTTTACATGCTTTTTAATATACAAATATAATGTGGACTTCAGTGAATATAGTTGAAAACAGCTAATACATTTAACAAATTCTAAAAGAAAACAGTTTAAAAATTTACTCTTTGCTGAGCTATAAAAGCAAAATCTGTGCACTTTTTTGAACAATACTTTATTATATATACACAAAACTGTATATTATAAATTCAATAAATTTTGCCATAAACCTTTATTTAACTCAGTTTTATATCTGATCTTTAAACACACTTTTCTTATCACTTTTGAAGAAATTTCATACGAAAACTCATATATACTTCATATGTTACTTTATTTGAGGAAATTCTGGATAAAGGAATTTCCAACTAATTACACCATGTTACTTCGAAAACAAACGGTATTCCATTTATCTAGTATCTTAATGTGTTAATGTATAATAATGAAATTTGCACTAAATTTCATAAAATTATATTCAGGGCGATGCAAAATATCTGGAAGGTAGAGGGGACATAAATAAGCAGAATTCTTTAACGGAATATGTGAGCTGAAATCGCACTTGTAAGAAGTATTGGCACGTGAGAAACACTTGAAGAAGCGTAAAGTTAAAAGAATTATTACACTAAACCTTTTGATAGGCAGCTGCGAGCTATCAGCTTTTATTACCAACCCCATGGAAAAGTAATCCAGTTTTGTTATTTCTTTTTTCTATTAGTATTTGTCCCGAATATTTAGATTACAAATTAGAGAAACACAGATCAGTTTATCAGATACAAAATGATATTTTACCCACTGTAAATGTATATTCTTATCTTACAAGTTCTTTTCCCCAATCACACATTAGAAATTATGCAGTACAATTTCTACAGATTTGTGAATACAGTGAAAGAATTGGCATTACACTTACTATATGCTATTAATATCTTGTCACAAATTAGCTTCCTATTAAAAGAACATATTTTGCACGCTACACAATTTACTTATTGTAAAACGCTAAATCATACTTTAAGCACTGTAAATACATACTTAGATTTTTAAAACTTCCTTTTCAAACATTTCACTGATGTTCACTGCTGATATAAATTTTGTCCCATGTTCTTCCCATTAATTCTCATTCCTGATACCAGATTATTTTTACCTTCATTTGTAGTGTCAGAACCAGAGAAGGTATGCCGGTGAGTATTTGTAGTGCTTGTTCTATAAGCTCTTGTGAATTGCAAAAGGAATTTTTCTGTGTAGAATAAAGATGGCGTCTTGCATTAATGTTTTAAACATGACCCCATCAAATGCACCATAGACTATTATCTTTTCTACAAGTGCTAAACTTTTAGACAACAAAGTTTAGCTAAACAAGTGGTTAGCTAAACTTTTTAATTTTTCTTATAAATAATTAATATGTTGCTGCCATGAGAAGTGGTTGTGTAGTAGTATGTCAAAGTATTTGATTTCTTTCACGATTTTAGCTTTATATTTCCTTGTTTCAGGCATGGACATTTTAAAGCTTTTATTTGAGTTTTCTTGGATAGTGCGTATCTTGTTTCTGCCGCTTATCACCATGACAAAATCGTCCGCACAGGCCGCAGCCTGTGTATATGCGACTTCCGTCAAGAATTTCTAAAAAGCTGTATTAGCTACTAAATTCGGAAGTTCTGGTCCCAAGAAGAAGCTATATGGGCAATATCTTAAGACCGGAAAAGTCAGCGTCTCTCAAATTGTGACCACAAGTGGTCCTCAAAACCAGCTTTTGTAGTCGTCCTTATTACTTTATAGAATAAGATTTGAAAAACGAACTGTTATTTGTAAATGAAATTAATACAATTTTACATCATTTCTTGCTGATGATAGGTGGCTTCCCAATGCTTATGAGAAATTAAAGAGGTTTGGGAAGAAACCTGGTTTGTGGATTAATTGTGTAAGAAAGAGAGATTTTCCGTAATTTAAGCAGGATGTTTCCGTATTTTTGCATCTCCAAATTTTGAGGTCACAATTTAAAACGTGTTTTCCAGGTAGTAATTATAACGAATTCTCATTTGTTCTTGATCTTTTTCATTGCGATTTTTAAAGTGATAAACTGAAAGAGTATAGTTAAATGAACTTTCAAATTACAGAAAGTGTAGTAAATTACTGAACCTCATAACCAGTGAAAATGTAATGTACGGATCGTACACTGGTGTTTTAAAAATCATCACTATACTTTTATGTATTTGTGTAGTAAAGAATTTTTATCACTAAAACTAATACAATACTAACATACTAATACTAACTCAAAATACAATACTAATACTAACTCAAAAATTTCGCAAAGGACCTACATCGACATGTACGTTCCGATCTCAAACTTAAGCCTACCAGCTTATATCCAAACATAGCTTATCTATGTCATTACTGTGAGTACCAACAATTATTTAATTTTTTTGCTATAAGATAAATATTATCCAAACTCTAACAGCCTTAAATTATTAAAAATAAATACAACTTTCCTTCTATAATTTAATTGATTAACAATAATATGAATTTAGTAATTTTTAAATGAATTCAATGAATTGCATCTAAACTAGTTATTAGTAGTAACATGTGCTTTTAAAAAGGAGACAACAATTATGTGATTCGCAGAACATCCTAATTTATAAAAGCGGTCTCCACTTGAAAAAAAGTTTGAGGTCGGCGAGATTCGAGTTCATGTAGTAATGCATACTGCTAGAAACCTAAACTAGGATTTACACCATTGGGCTGATCTTAATATCGCCCTTTGTCATCTCAATATACAATTTAGATCCACGCAAACATATCATAACAAAATCTGCATTCTTGGATAACATCTAACTTTTTTATGATTTTTGGTGACAGTTTAGGAAACAAAAAATATCAAGTTTTTGAATTTATTTTATGGAAACATAATAAAGTTTACGATTTATATTAAATAATTCACGAAAAGCATATAAAATGATTTTTTCTCCAAATACTTCTAACTTTATTATGAAATTTTATTTTATTAAATTCTCTGTTTCATTTTTGAAATTTTGCCATTTGAATCCCGAATTTTGGCAATCATGTTTTTTTTTTTTTTTTTTTTTCTGAAGTATTCGTAAACCGCTTTTTAAGAGCGGTACTACAAAGATCCAGCTCCAGCTGATATTAACATGAGCTTCCAAAATAATTTTGAAAACCGGAAATTAATCATTGACACTGTTTAAGGTATCTGATGCAGATATCTCCAAGAATGAAAGATATTATGATGAGTCCATTTTTTGAAAAGTGATATAAATTATGTAAAGAGTTATTATCGAAGGTTTTTTGATAAAAAAATTATAACGCGTTATCTGTGGACAGTATCGTATTATTCGAAAGAAAAATGCAAGAAATAAAAATATAAATAATTAAAAAAAGAAAGGTTATTGAAAATTCAGGTGTTTCATAGTTGATCATTCAAAATTATTTCTTATACATGTAAGCGACCACTAGTAAGACGGATTAAAATTACAATGAGATATTAAAGTTATCAGTTACCTTCATCAGGTTTAAATTTTCTCACATGAAATACCATTTATTTATGCGAAAGATGTTAATGATGCATATATTTAAGGAGGAAAATAACAAGAAGATACGTGTGCAAGTTATATCGGAGTGGAAACGGGCAATCTTTGGAATTGCGGTTTAATAAATAATGTCACAGCTTGATACTACAGCGCATGTCTTAATCCATGAAGAAATGGAAGACATGTGTCAGAAATTTATGCAATGGGGAACACGAGATAAGCAGAGCGACTAATACAAAGCGTGCTGTCGGAAGTGTTCCGAAAGGCAGTTGCTTAAGCACAAACATTTAATGCGAATAGCGTAAATGCAGCATGAATATCATATGTCGTTGAGTGGAGAGTAATATGAGTGAAGGAATACGTTTCGGAAATCAGATCCTACAATGTTTCAATACAGCTGCATTCCAAATGCAGTGTTGGAGATTACGTGAAACGGGTTACTTCATTGGCATGGGAATATGTTTATGATATTCAGAAGCCATTGTTAGAAGAAATATTGATCCACGAAAGCTTGACACATTCCAAGACTTACCGTGCAAGTAACAATCAATTAACATTCCAGTCCTATTAGTAGACAAGAACAACTGTACTCCATAGGATCTTACTCTCTTTGGCCACATTAACTGTACTAGATCCTACTAAAGAACCTGGCGACTTCTGGCACAGCTATGAAATAATACCAGCACAGAAGAAGGGTGAAAATAACCCTTTATTACTTTATTATTTTCAACTATGAATAGAAAGGCACATACTTCGGACTTTTACAATGACACCAACAATTTGCGGTGGATCTTAAGAATTTTAACACAATAAATTCAAGTTTAAAAGAGTAGTAATGGACAAGCACTTTAAGCTACGGCTAACTAGGTTGACTCCACAAACTATCAGGCATGATAATTATTCAAATGTCCAAAAGGCATATCAGCAACACCGCGTAACAGCAAGGTCAGAAACGTAACGTGCGCTGGCTAGCGAAAACACACTCTGAATAAAAATCCAAGATACACCCATTTAAATACTCTCTTCAGTTAACTTTAAATTTACATCCTGGCGAGGCAATGCGAGGGAAAGTTGAGGAGTTCAGGAAAGATAACAAAAATTTGAATAATAGGTTAACTGAAAGCAACTCTACAGTTCTTTTTACTGCAGTGCATATAAACGTTATCACAGGCTAATTATCCACGCTGGCAATATTTGTACCTGCTTCAGGTTGGCCAAAATTTTCATTTATGGTTGAAATTCTGTTTATTCTAAGTGTATTTTTAGCAGCTCATTCTTCAGACTCATCCCTAGATGATGATCAGTTTTAGTCTACTCTTCAGAGGCAAAATTAAGTATACTTCTACCCGAATATCTGAAGTGCCGCCATCAATTACGTTTTCGTCGGATCCTATCCCTTCAATTAACATTCAGAGGCGACCAGGACCTAAGGGTTAGGTTCTGTCGAAATATCAGTTGTACAACTAGAAGAATGAAAGTTTGAAGAATATTAAATATTATTGTATTTGGCTAAGTCAAATAGGAAATGATAGCAAAAGAAAGCATAAAGCCATAAGTTAAATTGTTTTGGAAGATTCAAAAGAGAATTTCTTTCCTGACTTCCAAAAGGAATAATAAAGGAAAAAAATTAAAAATATTTTAGAAGATAATAAAAGGAAGGATACAGAACCTAATATTTGACTGTGCTGACCCTGATAGATATAACAACTAGATACTGAAGTCGCAGTTTATCTGAGGGATTTGCGCTTGCAAGGCCAAAATACCATAAACTTTATCTTTGATCTAAGGAACTAAAAGGTAATTTAATGTAAGAAAACTTTTTAAATCATGAGATAAAATTTCAGTTTTTAGAAAAATATATAGAAATTTGCGCAGCGAAGAAACGAAAATTTTTGTTCAAAGAATATTTTTACGATTGTAGAAATTATTTTATTTTTACGTTTTCCTTAGATGTTTTCGAAAAATCTCGAAATATTTCCTTTAGAGCTTTTAAGAATTTACGACTATTCGTACTCCTTAGGGAAATTAAATGCTCCTTCTATTCCGAATCTTGTTTGAAGACATGAATCAATTGTGACGATACGCCTTTTATGTTTTTTCTTCTTTGCATTCAATAAACAGTTTATCTTCTAAATTATACGCATTAAAATGTCCTGTATCTTTGCACGTAATGCTTACAGTTTTTGATGAAATATATCTCTCTTTTTGTGCTAGATATTTAACTGCTATGAAGAATGGAAAGCTATGCTAAAAATTATTATTTAAAATAAATTAAATTAAACAAATACGACATTATTGCATAAATACTTATAACTCAATTAATTCAAGTTTCGAATAAGCCTGAGAACCTAAACATGGAAGTAAATACAATTTTCACCTGTTTTCTTCATTTTATTTGAAGTAGCCTGTTATTAATATCTTTTGTATAAAATGAAACACAAATATCTTCATTTTATTTTAAACATGCATTCCGTTAACTAATTTCCTCATTTTCATCTAAACAGGAATACTGAAATGGCTTGAATATAGGTACAGATATTGTATTAGATCTATTGGCATTGGATACATTAGTATCATCAGTTAATTTTGATCATCAGTATATAGATTACCTACAATAATAAACATAAATAATATATATGTATTATTTTAAATCAGACCAAGACACAGATAGATGGTTTAAAGTGGCCTGAAGTACCTTTCTCTGCTGGGCACAATGAACACACTCGAGGAGTATATGACTGACATATTCATCGCCTTTACCGAAACCGCAAAAAGCACTTGAATGAATTCCAGAATAGCTTTTAAAATTGTCATGCCCTGATACAATTTAAGTTAATTTAAAACCTGCTGAAAATTGATCAGTATTTATTCTGTGAAAAACTATACAGAAAAAAACTTTTGTCCATTGTGTTTTTGGCGTAAGATTTTCTTTATTCCATATATGGGTAGCATCATTTCTATAGCGGCATTTCCATTGAGAAACTAGAACACGAGCCGTTTAAATGAATGTGAAGTTTCGTGGCTATCTTTTGAGATTATGCTAAGTTTCGTTGCTACAGCATCAGTCTCCTGATTTGCGAAATTTTCACAGTGTCCAGGAACATAGCAAAATGAATGTTCGTGTAAATTTATAAGTTTTGGGAGTAATGTTAATGTTATTTCGTATATTATTTTTAATACATTTTAATGTTATTATCGTAGTGTAAATTAAAAATGTTATACTGGTCATGTATTCGTGTAACTAATAAATGACATAAAGTTTTTAATAATTTATTATTTTTTAAATTTAACACTTAATGCTGTTTTTTCCTTATATTAGATTTTAAAAATCTACCCCTGCTTTTATGAAATACACAAATTAAAATTGCATATTATCTGAAATTCAACTTCTGATAATTATGTTTAATAAACCAAGTAACAAACTTAAATATTTTAAAATTATTTTATTTAGGTAAGGCTAAAAATTTTTAATAGATTAATAATTATAACTTTAAATTATTATTAAAATTGCTGATTTAATACTCAATTTTGGAATTATTTTAAGAAGAATGAGATTATTCTTTAAAATTTAAATTTTAAGAATTTTCGAATTATTTTGAGCATGAGATTGTTAAAAATTTTCTAATTATATTGGAAATGAGGTAAATATGAAGCAAAAAATTATTTTGAATATAACTGCAAAAAATTGCAAAATTAATACAGAATATTAATTTGAAATTTTTGTAAAGGAATGCTATAATTAATGAATAATTGTATGTAAAGATAGAGTATATTAAAGGAGTACTGGTTCAGAAACATAAGTCTATTTTTACATAGGAATAATTATTTCTTTTACCCTCCTCATATAGGATGATGTTGAAGTATGTGTGCGTGTGTGTAATGACAATGTAGTTTGCTGCAAATAGCTTCATATTATATGACAGCTTGATTAAGGAATGCACCAATGCACATTTTAGACATGGCGAGAAATCTGCTGTATACTTGGCTGGAAATAATAGTATAGTGCAGGGGTGGACAACCTGCGGCTCGCGAGCCACATGCGGCTCTTTGAAGGATTACTTGTGGCTCTCGGTAAATGTACCCCAATTCTCTTTTCATTTTTGTGTTATTATATTTTAAAACATTATTATCGTTCCGTATGTGTTTCAAAATATCTTTTAAATTACAGACAACAAATATGAAAGTCTAAGTGCAACGTTGTAACAAATTTCATTTCCGTCCATCGTCTCTTGATTTTTTTCTGAATCCATTTGAAATTAACATAATTCAAGGTGAGTTTTCCATTTCCAATATAATTATGACCCAAAAATCATCTGCAGAATTAGAATTAATAGAGATGCAAGACGATCAAGCTCTACAATTAAAATGTAAATCGATGCCGATTACTGAATTTAGGAAATTTGTGCAAGAATCGAAGTATCCTGAATTAAAACGGCTGCTTCTCGAATTATTTCAATATTCGGAACAACGTACTTATGTGAATCATTTTATTCCACTTTAAAATTCGTAAAATCCAAACACAGATCAATAGTAACTAACAAGCATCTCAAAGAATTACTGAGAAGTGCTGTCACCAATTATTCACCAAATTTTAAAGAATTATCAAGAAAAGTAAAATGTGTTTAATCTTTAATATTTAAATTCAATACACATATTTTGCACTTTTATTTATATGTTTTCAATAAATATAATTTCTGCAAATTTGTAATACCCTTTTTGCATACCTTTTAAATACGTATTAATTGCGGCTCGCGAAAAATTTCAAATTTTGAAAAATGGCTCGGACTATCAAGGAGCTTGGTCACCCCTGGCATAGTGGATGACCAGATGGAATTCTGGACGAAGCACAACCAGCGTTGTGGTTAAAAGGTTATTTATTTCTGGATGACGGCTTTCTTAGAACATTATATTTTTAATTTATAGAACACAGGGGTGATAACCCGCTCCACAATTTTGGACATCCAATTACATCTTGAATAAGAGAGAATTGTTAGCAAAGACTAAGCGAAACGTTGCCAGCAGAAAGGCGGAAGTGGCGAAAGAGAATGCGTAGTTGGTTGTGGTACTTTTCTAAGCTTACAAAGTGGTTGTTTTAGTTCTGGATAGTGATTAGGCAATCGTTTTCAGCGATTCTGATACTGCAGGGAAAGCGCAGACGCCTTGAAAGGGTTATACGCTAATTTAAAATTAGTAATTTGGAGGTCCATTGTCCATTTGTTCCAATTACGTTTATGCTAGTAATAAAATTTTCTTCATATTTTTAATATATTACGTATTTTATATATATGTATATTGCCTTCATATTTTGATTTGGGGTTTTTCACTTCTTTATTTTAAAAGCAGGAATAACATTTCTGGACTGCTTTATTTCTAGATCAATCTTTGATGTTGTACCTTCTTTCCTTTGTAATTTCGAAGTTAATACAGTGAAAGTATCTTGTCGTGGTGTTGGCATTCCAAGTTAAACTAAGGTTTGGTTTTTCATTGCTAAACATTTATCTTCTAGGTGAATGAGTGTTTCATTGAAGATGTTGTTGTTGAATTCGATGGTTTTCGATTTATATTCAGTCACTGTATCACTTTGATTACTCATACTTCACTTATAAGAAACTGACGTTCGAAACCACGACGGATCTTGCTTCATATACCGCTACTAATGCGTAGCCCCACTCACACAAAAAAGACTTCGGATGGTCTACAATGTTTCAGAAAATTCCACAACATCTGAGAATGTTCTGGAATGTTTTACAATGATCTAGGATGCTCCGGGATGTTCTAGTAAATTCTACATTATTCCAGAATGTTCTGAGATGTTCTGCAATGTTGTAGAAAGCTCTCGAATGTTCTGGACTGATCTAGAAATTTCTAGAAGGCGAGATGTCTAGCCCTTAAATCTCCAAAAGCACGCCCTGCAGGTAAAAATGGGAACCTTCTTCATGGATGGAGCATAGAGAGCTACCACAAGATACAACTCCCTTGATCGCACCCGGACTCGTTTCTGAGTTTTAGCTGCACGCACATTGTACACTTACTTTTATAATATTTATTGATTATTTAATTTATTACTATAATATTTAATTTACTACTTTATTATTCTTTATTACTAATTATTTAATTTATTTATTACTATAATATTTAATTTACTACTTTATTATTCTTTATTACTAATTATTTAATTTATTTATTACTAATTATTTAATTTATACTAATATTTTCTACTTATTTAGTTTAGAGGTTGGAAAAGAATTCATTGCAACTTATTTATTTCGAATATTACAAATTGCATATCCATATGTACACATATATCCAACTGCGAAAATCTCAGCGTAAGCAAATGCCACAGTTGTTTAGAAGTTTCAGCCACACTTATTCGGCAGAAATACATAAAAGGTCCCCATTACTACTTCGATGTGAACTTTCTATTATTAATCTTTGCTATTTTACTCTAGAAACTTAAATCTGAAATACCTCAAATAAAGTGATAAGTGACGGAGGGCGTGGGCACCATCCCTCTACCATGATGGTCAATTGGTATAGCGCCACGTCCTCCCTTATCTAGAGTCCGGCTTGAGGGGCCACACGCGAGCCTCGCACAGGACGCCCTGTCCCAACGCCCGGACCGTACCGTCAGCAGTCATACCTCAAATATAAGCAGATGACGGATCTTTCCTATGATGATCCACTAGTATCGATATGCATAAAATTTCAGCAACACGCATCATGCCTTTTTCTCTGGCGGATTTCTCTGGAGGAGTAAGTTCATGGCTTTTTGATGTTAGACTTGCTTGTCCGGGAAAGGTTTACGAATTTGTTATAATATTTTAATAAATGCAGAGTGGCGACCAAAGGAATTATTATTAGTGCCATATATGGTTATACCGTGTTAAAGGGAAATAATTTTAACTGTTAAATCAGAAACTCTCAATTAATAATTTTTATCGACTTACTAATACGAATTCTAGGACATGGAATAATTTATCTTTTCCATGTAGCTACTATATTGCCTGTGGCCTTATGGAGTAAAAGCGACTCAAGGGGGCCGTATAATGAAAACTTTACTCTTTCTTCTCTTTAATAGATTTCAGTAAACACTACTCTTAAGTTCCTCACAGTGGGCGTTTATCATGGTAACATGCTTTAACTACTCCTGTGTATCATGTAAAAAGAAATGTAATAGAAATGTAATAGATGTCAACAGTAGTATTTTTTTAATAGGAAAGCAGCAACATTGCTCTGATATAAAGGAAGTTTTCAATATACCATATTAAAAAGGATTTTTCCCTTGACAAAGTAAACGATCTATAAGAGTTTTAAGATTAGTTAATTCATTAGTTTGATTTTATATCGAAAAACTTAAAGAGAGATTATAAAAGTTTTAGGGCAGTGGAAAGTAAAATTTTTGAAAAACAGTAGTGCTTTACAAATATATCAGAAATGTGTTAAGACAGTGGAAAATAATAAAAAAAAACAATAATAACTTTACGTATACGTCGGAAATATAGACATGAAATTATTTAATATAGATTTGGAAGTTAATCTTTAACGTTATTTTAAAAACCAAATTTTAGAAATAGCATTTCAGGAAAACGCAAACATAACAGTTGAATTATGTTAATCGTTCCAAACGTTAGCAGCTGTTGAGAAGTTTACAAATCTTTCATTCGGAATGAAAATTCACAATAAATTCTTATTGATTCACTTTATTATTTCTTACTACATCCGTCTAGTAATATTAATAAATTTGGGCTGATCGTTAGGCAAAATGGAAAGAGAGAAAGCATCTTTCTTCTTTTATATTTCAAAGCAACGTCAGTAGTACTGGCGATAACACTGCATTCTTCTTAAAGTAGACAATATTCAACGTTGATGGAAATAAGAGTACTTATTCATCATCCAAATAGTAGAAGTTCTTAACGTGCAAAAAGTTATGATAGTGAACTTCTTTAAACTAAGATATTTCTAGTGACACTTTGCTCTGTAAAGTTAATTAAATGTCTTTCAACGAATTTTCATTAATGTAGCTGTAAAATATTAAAAGAGTAGGGAACTTTTATTAAAACAGCTGTCAACAGCACAGTGGGTTCTTTTCAAATTTTCTGTGATATTTCATAATGAAAATGAAAGATTAAAGCCATTTTAAAACTGTAGTGCGAAGAGAAAGGAATCATAGAAATGAAAACTTTAAATACAATTTTCCAATCGTTTATCACTTTACTAGTTTTGCATAGAATTTCTGTTTTTATTCATACAATTAAATACCGCATATCCGATTCCTGCTTTTTTTTTAAATGTACTTCTATTAAAAATGTTATGCAATCCATTAAAGGGTAGCATATTTATATTTAGTTGTTGACATTTTCTTTATTTTTTGGCCGTAGCTTAAAATCTCCTCATCTTTACGACATTAAAAAGCCCACTTATTTTAGTATAAGTTAATTTTAAATAACACTAACTGTTAATGCATTTATTCGGCAGAAAATGTTAAATCAACTAACTAAAATTTTCTTAATATCGAAGTTAGAGTAAAATCAATGCTCTGGTTATTGCTAGCATATTTGACGTAAGTCATGCGTATTTGATATAAGTAAGTACGCAGAACAAAGAACAACTAATCTTTTACTCCAGAATAAAAATAACACAATAAGTAGAAATGAAGAAAGGAAGGAAATATAGATATGTATGGTATTATTAAATTCCATGAAGATATTTCCAAACTCATCCTTGAAAAAGGATTATTGAAGAACCTTTGAAGGTTCATTCCAAAAAATACATGCAATCATCTATTGGCGAAAATTACTTACGTTGAGTTTTGGTTTGGATTAGTTTGGTTGATGGTGGTAAAGCTCGCTAGGGCTATCTGACTAAGGAAAGGGACGCCTTCGCGGAGGACTTTCTAAGGTAAACAGGCTTATATACAGGTTACACATGGAGTAAACCGCAAAAACACCGCGAAAAAAATGTATCCAGCCCGTTCGCCTGCATTTGAAACTAAGTCGGAACTACCAGTGTTCAAAGATTTTACCGCTTGGCAGCTGATGCGCCTGTTAATTTGGAAAGAAGCAATAAAACTAAGTATTCGTTCATTGAGATATGGCTAAAAATGTGTTATTTAATTACTGAATTTAACTCAAAACCAACTACGTGGCTTCTAATGGTTATTCTGAGACAGTTATGCCATTGGACGTGAAATATGAGAGGGAAAGAGAATTGCTAGAGATTTACAGAAAAATTCTACGAAACGTATTATATGTACAAAAAATCTTGGTAGGGGAGAGAAACATGTTTAAAAACATTCAACGAAGGGATGGAACTCAGCGATATTTCCTCAAAGGAAAGTTTTGACTAAGGCTGGGCTGTAAATTTTAACAAGAGATATCTACGAATCATTGAGCTAAAATCCTGAATTTCTTCTGTATTAGGGAACTAATAATATATGAATCAATTAGTTATATTCCCTATTATTACATTAAAATGAAAAAAACGTAAAACAGTTAAGAAATACTGAAAATTCTTAACTGAGCAAGCTACAAAGCTTATATAGAGCGCAATAAATAAATAAGTATACCGAAAAATGAAACAAATATGCCGAAAATTACGAAATACTTACGGGAGTGTAAGATCTTAATTCTATTCGTTTCTAAGCCATATCTCTTTGGATTTATTTTTAAATGGAAGTGAGAAAGTATTTTTACATAATTTTTGTCATGCAAATTATTTAAAAAGTCATTAACTAGTTAATAAATTAAAATTAAATAAGCTAGTAAGTACATATGCAGCAAATCAATCAAACACAGATGCTAGAAATGTTGCTTACACATCTAATACAAGTAGTTTTGTTCTTTAGACAAACACAGAAATTCGTGGAAAATATGAGAAATTTTTGTTTACAGTGTCTAAAATAGATCATTTGGGGCTATTCTAGTAAATAATAAACAATGTTTAATACGTTCTTGTAAATGCATTCCTGTTTAAATACAATTAGATTATTATTATATTTTCATAGACTGAATGTGATTTCTACAAGCTAGAACAAATTTCGAATCCCTATTCAAACATCACACAAAATAAAGAAATAGCAAATGTTTTACTATAGAAAAATAGTAAAAACCTCTATTATAAGTGATATTTCTGCAGTAAAAGTACATTGATTTGTCATAATCGTTAACATTTTTGAACCCACAAGGACATAAGTGATACGTTTAGGACAATTAAAAACATCAAAACAAAGGAGTTAATATCCCAAAATTTGATGTACTATATATTAGAACTATTTAAAATTACTATTTATTCTTTCATCTTTGAATTTAAATAAGTTCTGATTTATCATTGGTAACTGTCCCTTTTTTATTATTCACTTTTTTTTTTATAATTTTGAAAAATTTACGTTTTAAATTTTATAACAGCTTCAAATTAAAAATTATTTAATGCTTATTTGATTAGATTTGCGAAATATTTATTTTTTTACTACACTAATATATTTTTTTTAGTTGAAAAATATGCTCATTTTTTATTTATTTAATGGATTATTCATTAGTGAATAGAAGTTTGAATAGAAAATTATCAACATTTATTGAAACTGCTTTCTTCTAATTATTATTATATTCTACATATTATTTATTAACTTACTGAAATTTAGAAAGATGAAATGAGTCATAAACTAACTTTGAACTATTTTATGAATTTCTCGGTATGAAACAGTTGTAATTGATGTCTCAATAGTGCTAAATTTTATTGTATTTACAGAGTTTGAAGCTTTTATTATAACTGGGACATCAGCACTTGCATACAACTATGTATCTACTGATTTGACAGGATAATAACGTTGTTAAATAATAAAATATTATTCTGTTTTCGCAATGAATACGGACCAGTTAGTTATCGTTCTACTTTAAAAATTTAAAGTGTTAAATATTCGTTCTCATCCAATATTTTATCTCAAATGATTTATTTCTTCATCTCAGGTATTTTTGCTATATGCAATATACTAAATACGAAGTGCGTTTTATTTAATCTCTTTTAACTTAGTTTTTGTTTACCATGTTATTAACGAGTTATTAGGATATAGATTTGAGATTACGCAGATATGGCTATTGACGCTTAGTCAATTTTATCTACGTTATATAATTTGGTGCTATAGAATTATCTGTTTTGTAAAATTTTGTGCTGTATTATACTTCTATACAAGTTAAATAAATTGCAACTAACTTAAACTAAATCTTCCTAGCATATTACCAATTTAGTTAAACGAAACTAGCTCCTTTCAAACATACATAGAGGAATATGCATATGTATATATGCAATGCTGCATAAAATTAATTTAGAATTTATTCAATTTATTCAAGCTACTTTATCTCTGAGTAAATCAGTGTAATAAACAACACTGAATCATTCATTTTCTTTCTTGAACAAGAATTAGTAATTGAAGAAATTTTGCAAGATTTACCTTTTATGCTACAAATTTAATAAATCTGATGAAAAATAAAAAATAGTAAAGTAGCTAATCATTTCCTTAAACCTAATTTTGATATCGATAAAGTATGGCTATTTTCAATGCCTATCCAAATCCGTGTTCATTTACGGAAGCGAGATTTGAAGCCCTATAGCACTGTCTGACATCCGTAACCATTCGCTTCTGGTATTACTTGTGCAAGCTTCTCAGCTATTACAGACACTGACAAAGGACTATAGCATCAAGCAGAGCCGTGTAATTCCATGTGAAAGCGTAGAATGTGATGCCACTTCTCGCAAGATATTAAATTAAATTATTTGATATTAGAAACCGAGGGGAATGGCTGTACAATATTAAGTATCAGCTATATTCAGGACGACACGACTGTCTGAGTGTCAAATGTCTCCCTTCTGTAACTGATTAATAAACTGGGCTTGTCTTAAATTAATATAATGTTACCAGACACGAAAGGTCCAGTGATCCTTAATGGAAATCTAACATATCTTGAAAATTAGAAGGCCTAGCGAACGATTTGTTATTCAACACAGATAACTGAAACAAAATTAATTCCTTTGGAAAAGATTTAAGACATTCAGTTTTGAAATCCACTCCGTTAAAAAGCATCTCAATCATATATTGATGCTCGTTTTAAAATTTCTAAAAATGTTAATAGATCAGAATGTTCTTAAAGCAATGAAATAACTCAAGATTCGTTTTAAATCAACGTTCCATGAAACCTCATTATTCCTCTATTTCTTTTTATTTATTTATTTTATTGTATTTTTAAGAGTCTTTTTTTTTCCTGTGCAAGAATAAAATAAATAATTCGAAGACAACAATTTTCAATAGCAAATATTGAAAAATAAAGAAGTTTAGTAATATTATAACATTTTATTATACTTTTTTAAGTCTTGACTTTGATTTTTGTAATAAGTATAGTCTTCAGTTAAATGAAAAGTGTATGATTCGGTTGCATGAAAAGTGTTGCGGTATTTCTCAAATATAAACACATAAGTTAATGAGGAAAAAAATATAAATTTAAATATAGCATTTGAGAAATAATTACAAAAATTTTTTACTATTCTAATAACAAATGCAGTCATACCACTGTTTATTAGATTAGTTACATCGATATTTTCTTGGTTTATACATCTCTCCCTATGTGTAAATACTGTACTTTTGATATGATTAAAATCAAAGCCACACTCATGTAATCACCTATAAAACACATATCACTTGCTTAGTCCCCATACAAATTTAAGATATTTTTATTTTGATTAAAGTTTTGCCATAAGAAATATGCGGTTTATTGTTTGAAAGATATTACTCTAGTTTTCATTTCACCAAAATTACATTATTGTTCATTGTCTTGCTATCCCGAAACCTTCGATTTCGTTTTAAATTATAGCTAGTCTTATCAGTGCATCCGCTTAGTATGACCTTTCTGTCTAGATGTAAAAGAATTCGTAAATTAAATAAGTCCATTTCCTATTGTAGGTTAAACATCATTAACTGACACCAAAAATTAAACTGAAAACCGGCCGAGTTGCAAAACTCATTTTAAGAGGTGTAAAACAATCACTATTTAAGGAAATTAATATAACTTTGTAAAAATGATAACTCCGCATGAGTCAGAAATTAAATTTTATTTTTCTACATGTTTGATAGCACTGTGTATTTAGCGCATTATGATAACAGAGGTAGGATAATAACACTCAAATTTCAATTCTTCAAGCCACAAAATAATACAAGTCTAGTACCAACCAGATTCATTCAATTGTTTTTTTTTCGCCCGTTCCATCAGATAACGGTTTCACAGTTACTGGCAGTGTTGTTGCATTGGTGCTATTGCGACTTCTTCCGGAAAGTAGTACGTTTTCTTTTCTGGATATTTATCATTTTCAATAGTCTTTCCTCTATTTTTTCACAGTCTATGACAATAATAATGAGTTATATAAAATTCTGCTATCCTCTTAATATCATGGTCATAAATGCACGAATTCTAACTCTGCAACTGCAGCATACAGCTGCAGATAAATTATCTTGAGAATTGATTCAAGCTTGAGCACGAAATAAAAAAAAATTAACTAAATAAACGAGTGAGAAATAAAATTTTTGAAATAAAAAATATGGAGTTTAATATTTCTTTCACCATTTCATTTGATACTACATTTATTTCCAACAGGAACCATGTTTTTAACTTACCTTCTTAACTAACTATGTTTCTAACTTACCCAGCAATTTATTTTGATATTTATGCGCATGCGAGAAGTTTTTCTTGCCCTATTTATACGGTATCCCCAGCTTTCTCAGTTCCAGTTCTTTAAAACTGCAAATACTGTTATCAACAAAGTAGTTACTCCGTCGCAACTGAAGTCATACAAGAAAATTCTTAGGGATAAATTTTCAGGGATTAGCATATTTAATCCATTTCCTTCCCCCAACATATCCCATAGGTTAATACTTGAAGTAAATGTTCAGGGATATATCTGTTCTACGAATCTCTGATTACACTTTTTCATGCAAATCGTTTGTTTCCCTATCTTACGTCTGTTATTAATTCCTATGGAAGAAAATTTGTAAGATTATTATTTAAATTCTTTTAGCATCGTTATTTAATAATATTTTTGGATATTATTTGATACCTTAAATTGATTTCTGTATGCAAGATCTTATTGGCAATGTTTTCTCAATTGATTCTCTCTCAGTTATTTAACAAGACCAGATATTACATTTAATAAAACCAGATATTAAACCATGTAATAGATTTTCGCAATAAGATAGCATGAATTACTTACTTTAAGCACAAACCTTTGAGCGAAAAAGATATTCTCTTCTTACTTTTCAATCGCTTAACAATCTTAAATCATTCTAATTATAATACAACTGAGTATTATGTCATTTAGAATTTAACAGATGAATGAGAATGAAATTAATGAACAGATGAATGAGTTGAAACAGAATCCATTAACTGCTTAATTCTGTTACTCTAATTTCATTCTAAACGTTTACCATATTAATTTAAAATTTAAAGATAAATTATTTATTTTATTTGAATATTATGGAAATAAATAGATTTTCTTTTGTTTTACTTAATATTTAATTACATACTTAATCTAATATTTAATTATATACTTAATGTAATGTGCAAGATTTTGACCCAATAAAATTTTTTATAGTTGCATTTCAGATTTCAAGACTCGTAAACATTCTTTATTTCAAGACTACTCGAACACTACATTAAGTGTAAAATTCTGGATATGATCATAAAATGCACCTTTTTTAATTCAGGATAATAGTTTTACATACAGTTTCCGTAAACTTTGTCATAAATGGAGCTTCAGGAATGTTAAATTGTTTTTAAAATCTATGGCAGGTGATTTAATCCAGAAAAGACTACTAATGGCAATTAAAGATTTTGGTAACTACAAAAATTGATATTGAGCATAATTTATCGCTGGAATGCTGTTAGTTATTTCAAATAGTAAGCTTACAGCTTGATACAGATTGTTTGTTGAATCACATTATTTTGTGAATATCATTGGCTTCCTGAGATATTTGTTTTTTATATATTATAATGCCTACACTGAAAGCTAAGAGAAGTGTTATAAATCCCGAATGAAGTCTGCAAAAATATTTTTTCATTCTTTCAATAGTCAATGAAATCAGGTTATTAGTCAAAAGAATCAGACTCATAGCACTGACAGAAAAGATGACGGAAAATATGAATGACTTCACACATTATTTTTTACTCTTACTTCCATTTAGATAAGGCAAAGACAATGCACAACGGTCTTGTACGATTTCTTTTAGGTTTTTGATGGGGAAGATTAATGACAATGGCTTCAACGTTCATCTAAGAAATCAATTTTTCATTCCAAACGAGCACTACATCAGAATTTAATACCAAATTTCAGATAAAATATAATTTTTAGATTATCCATCTTCCTAAGATCCCTAGAAGTAAATAATAATATGTATATCAATCACTTTTGAATAAAGCAGATGTCTTCTAAATTAGTTGTAGCAGTTATTTAAAATAAAAAAGATGTCGTATGTCAAAAAAATTTGGTTCTTACGTAGTTGTGAACGTAGTTTCAATAAAAGGTATTAACAAACATACCTTGGAGGATTGATTCTAGCACTACAACAGCAATAAGCATATTAATTAAGTAATTAAATATTTGATTTGAATATAAACATGTCGTTCATTTTGTATCTGATACCTCATTTGGAAAATCCATCAATTATTGATCCCCGATTGATTCTTAGCAGAATTAAAGTTTAAAAAATAAATAAGTTTTTATATTTACTAATAAAATGCTTTCTATAATTTCGATGATGGATTAAAATTTAAAATAAAAAAGAATGTATGATTCGCATATAAATTTGTATCCAAATATATATATATTTCAGAATGGTACTTACATCGACGTATATTCCTGGTGCGTGGAAAGCCATATACTGAGGATTCAGCGAAGGAAAGAACCTGTAAAATTCTTGCTCATCCTTGTACCACTTGACAGAGTACAACTTCTCCCCTCCCATATCGTACAGGCAGGTCAGATAGGCCGAATCCCCGGGAACGAGTAGGGAGGGGACTTCGAAGCTACTGATCTTCAAGCACATGATGGTCAGAGGCAACGCTAAGGAGAAGAATAAAATGTTAACGTATTTAAAATAGTCAAGAACAAAGCAATTTTTTTAACATTATCCTCAAAAAGAAATTTCAGTTTATCACAATTGAATTGCAGATTTATTTGTTTCCACAGCGACCCTTATACAAATTCATATACGGATATTCATCTAAAATACATATACGGATATATAGTACATATACGGATATTCATCGAAAATTTCCTAAAAAAATGTATATAAAATTCTTTGCTTCTCTTTGTTCAGCGAAAACTTTGTAAACTTTTGTATACAATGGTTAATTAAGAAATTTTCCAACAAGCATAAGTTTATTTATGTTGTATTTAAGAGCTATTTGTGTATTTTCAATTTCTGTTAATTCAGCAGAAGTCTGTGATTTATTCAAAACTCTAATAAATTTCTTTGATGGTAAAAGTAATTCCATGCGTCCATTAGGATCCGGAAATTACTTATATGTTTAAAGCCAAGAACAAGTCGCAAATATTTTAAAATTTTTTTATAAATGCCATATTTATTCGTGCATATTCCCCCTTCTCCTACTAATTTTACCGCCTGAAGGCCAGAAGGGAAGAAATACGCTATTTTTGAAAGGATACCTTACGTGATAAACACAAGCACATTGAAAAGCATACATTAAGACATGCCAATGTTATTATATTGTATATTTCAAAAGACTTATCAAATTCAATAATATTGTTACGAATTTTGTACATATACGGATAATTTTAGTGAAATTTTTATATTTTTTCTTTTAGGGGCAAGTCTTTTAAAATTGAATATATAGCTATCTCGCTGATATAGCGAGATAACGCCAAGCTGGCAACGGTTTTAACGACTAATTTTTTTCGCCAAACCTGGCGAGAAATGGTCAAAAGTCGCCAAATTTTACTACCATTTGGCGATATTTTGGTCCATTCCCTGTATCACTGTAAATGATTTATTTCATATGTAAATGTATCCAGCCATCATATGCCTTCCAGTAATTTAGAGAAGCAGAAAGTACAAGAAATATCTTCTGTTGTGTTTAGCGTTCTGTTGTTAGTAGTTTGAAGTGTAATTAATAATTATACTTTATGATACTGTGAAGAACTGCACCAGTATTATTGTGGAAAGCTGCAGAACCTTAATTGGTTTCTTTTGATAAAATAATTTTTATTAACCTATTATAGGACCTGTGTGCGTTCTACCTATTACGAAACCCTACGCAGGCAACAATGTTCATTTTACAAAATAATTGTTTTAACTTGCACAAAATACTTTTTTTATTTGAGCATACACTGTACGTTATTACCCTAAATCAGAAGTTTCTAAATCATTTGCTGACAACACTGGGGAGTGTTACACGAGGGGTAGAAATATGCGAATACATACCGCATATCGGAGATCGGAGATCATCATTCGTTAAGTGGTGTTCGACCCGAGGGCCTTTACCACTACATGTTTATCAATCCCCTAAGGACCTGTAAAAGTTCGTTAAATTCCATAAACTGGAAAAGTACATACCGCATATAGTGATACACAACCTTTTTATAAAAAGGAAAATGAGGTTGCCACTTTATATTTTAAAATTTGTCTGTGTGATCTGGAAAAAAGAAAACTGTTTAAATTAAAAACTAAAAGCTAAAACGTAGCTTCAAATAATTAATCTCTAAGAAATACTTCGTTTGTAAAATTTTTCACATTTTTCAAATCTGGCCATGTTTGATACCTTTCACACGGAGTAAAGTATCAGATTATACAATTTTTAATATTCAATCACTATTATCTTCAACCAGTATAATTCACTTAATAAAGAAATTAAAAATATTAAAAATGATATGAAATGCTTCAGTTATTAAACGATATTTCATGTTGGAATTCTATAAATATTTTTAAAAGTTAAATAAATATTTATATGTTTAAATTCTTATGCCTTTTTAACAATAACGAAGGGACTGTAAACAAATCCCACAGATTAGCTTCATTTTTATAAATAAGTTGTCTTATTCTGAACAAATAATCCTTTTGTATGCATAAATTATAAGGAATTTCGCATTTTAAGAAATATCAAACCAGTGTATTATTGAGCATAATGAAAGTTAATTTCCTCCAGTTGTGATCAAAAATCATCAAGCAAGATAAATAAAACGCAATATTTAAACTTTATAAACCAATTGTTATTACATCCACTTTAAGTAATCCCTTCTTATTGCAATGCACTTGTGTCAACCATTTTTTCTCAGTCTACGAAACCTTTAAATTCCTTTTCAAATAAAATAAAAAAAAAAAAAAATAAAAAAAAATAAAAAAAAATCTGAAATGTTTCAGATTTTTAAATTACGTCCAAAGGGGCGTTTTTTAACATTTTGTGTGTTACCTTTCTTTATTAAATATCATGTTCCTCGCACTTAAACCATAAGATCCAATGCAACAGCAATATCGCAAAATATTTTTAAAACGAGCATATCTTTAGAATTTCCGATACAGAGACTCGCGCTGGAGATAAAAATGTTTTTTCTGCACAACGTTGCCATTGCTCGCTTTGAAATCCTTGAGTTTGTTAATCAAAAATTCGTCAAAGTTTTAAAAAATAGGAAATCGATCATAAAACAAATTTCAAATTTCAAATTTGGTCTTCCACATGCTCATATTCGTTGGAGGATTACGTTATTCAAAATTCGATGACTCTATGTACCGTTGTTTTATCACAATACGAGAAATATACATACATTTATGCAGATTTTTCTTTATTTAATTTCTTCAAATATAATGCAGGACTCTAACATTTTGTGGCAACAGTTTGAAAAGTGAACCGACATTTATGAGTCCGACGCAAAATGCCAAAACGAAACTAATAGTCCTTCGGGATTCAAATCCCTTTGGACTAATATATATAAAAAAAAAAAAAAAAAAAAAACTTGAAAGCTTTCAGATTTTATATTACGCCCAAAGAGGCATTATTTTTATTTACACACTCATACACCTTTCGAAAGCATTTGGTGTAACGCCACTTTTTGCTAAAAGTATTTAAAAACACCATATTTTTAGAATTTCAACTGGACAATCTCGCATGCTGGGGAGAAAAGTGTTTTATACCTTACAATATTGCCGTTGCTCACTTTGAAATCGTTTGATTATTTTAATCAAAATTTCCTTAAAGTTTTACAAAATATGAAGTAGATAATAAAACAAATCTTAGCTTCCAAGTGCCCATATTCGGGTGGAGGACTATGTTGTTCAAAATTTAATGGCTCAAGGTACCGTTATTTTTTCAGAATGCAAGAAACATACATACATCCATGTAGATACTTCATTATTCTTTAAATATAATGCAAGACGAAAATATTTGGTGGCAACAATTTTAAAAGCGATTCGATGCAAAATGCCGTTTCGAGAATAATAGCTATTCTAGGCTAACGCTCTTATGGGATAATAATTAATTTCCCAAAATGAATTTTCTTCAGGGCTCGTAAAATATTTTCTCTTACTACCAGAAATTAATAAATGAAGAGGCAATTTTAACGGCAGAAAAACGTGATGTCATATCGTACAACAGCACGTAAACATGGAGCTTCTGAACTACAGTTTTGAAATTTTGACTCAAGTTCACACGAAAAAAAAAATTATTAGAGGTATTAACGTAGCACCAGATTCACGTATTATTTGCTATAATTCAGGTCGTTGTCTAAGAATTGCTTCAAAAAGTGAACCAAATAACTCAAATAATATTTTTGTAAAAAAATGCCAATTTTATGATGTAAAACAATTTTATGATGTCACGATGACTGAAGAAAATTCAGTACGAACTTGATGTTTGACCAATTTTTCCTCCATCTTTCAAGTAAAATTCGATTGATTGTGAGTTGTCTGTAACAAAGGTGTGGATGCATTACGGATAATAATGTATTTTAAAAAGCACTAGCCTTCAGAAAGCATTTCAGAGCGATTTGAACATATATTTGTTTCAGGAAAAACTCAATAAATATCCCTGAATTAATTCATGTACTCCTTTTCAAATAAAACGTATGGAACGTTCAGAGCATGATTTGTCTTCGATGCTTTTTCTGCCTGCCTGAAACATCTTATCAGAACAAAAACTCCTGTTTTCCATAAATTGTTCTTTTTAGAACTGTTTTACAAACTTTCAGAGGGTTTCATAGAAAAACATGTATTGCTAAATAAAAATTTAATGCTTTTGCTCAGTTACATCTCCTGTTTCGGGAAATTAATAAACCAGAAGTTTTCTGTTCTTTAAAAAAGAATTTATTTGTAAACATTGTAATGAAATAAATACGGATTACTGTCAGATATTGACAAAAGTCGAGCAAGTGAAAATACATTTGTATGCGATTTTCTTCACGTATGTAATTTAGACAAACCATGAAGATAATTATATCACAGTTAATTACTACTGATTAACAGTGCAAGCCTACCCAGCAAGTGTTTATAATTTCAGCTCTTCTTTTCTCAGCTGTAGAGGACACGGGCCAACGCTTCTAATTATAGACAGTTTTCTAGTATAATTTAAATAAATGTATTCACTTATTTAGCTTAAATATTTTATTTTTGCTGCAGGAAGTTAAATTGTATACATTTTACGTAAGGATAAAGCGTAGGATTCAAATACATGGACAAATTTGCATCTCTTATAAAAATTACTTTCAATTGCAGCAGTCAAGCACAAATGAAATTAACCTTTTAAGTGTGACAAGCTTTAATTGCTTGTTGAAAAACAGAATTCTTTAAAAAGTGAAAAAAACCGCATGTGTTTCAACAACACCATAATGTGAGATAAAAATAATTATAGAGCTTCTGTCAATAAATTATCTTTTTAGTACGCCACAGAAAACAAAAGAAATTAATTCCAGCTCACAGATTTTAAAGCAGGTTTAATTATTTTCCCTTTAGTCTTATTTCGAAACAGACGGAGAATCGTGGTATACAAACATAACACCTTCTAATTACAAGCGGTGTACGTTTTATTCAAAGTTTCACAGTTCTCAGACGTTTTTAATTCTAAACATGAGTAAAAATTCAGCCTGAGTTATTTTCACACAAAGTGAAACAATCTTTTCAAACCACTGATCCATGTTCAACATTTGCCAGTAAAGCGTTTGTATTCGCATTACTTTCAAAGCAGCTAAATTTAATCAACACTGAAAATGTATTTACCCGAAAAATCATTTCTTTCTGTCACTTTCATTGGAAACGTTTCCAGCTGCAGTTCTACATCTGGAATTTTACCTGATGTTCCATTATTATGTAATGCAAAAGAAGCAAATGTAAACTATTTAGAAGTACCCGCGAAAACTACTTCAGATTTTTCCTCGTTTTCTTTTAGAGTATTACAATGTTCATGACATTTTCTTGAAGAATAGTGTAACTAAAAGTTATTCTTTTTTCGATAATTTTCATTCATATTGTAGAGCTTCATTTGTTTTGGTAGCAGGTACAATTCAAGACTCTGAAGTAGAGCAAAGCGACTTATCGCTCTGTCTAGATAAGCAAAAGGTGACGTCCTAAGGGTGTAAAAGACCCCTTCTATAATGAACTCAAATAAGTTGAATAGAAAGCACTTCTGATGCTTACAGCCAAAATTTGTGGTTAAAAATCAAGGTAAGGAATTAAAATTTAAACTAAATGTTCGTAGAAATTAACAAAAGACTATACAGAGATATTTAACGTGCAAATTGGCTTTAATTTACAACGGCGTAACAGCAATATTTTCAAGGTTAAAGCAATTGCGTAGACAGGAATGCTATCGCAGAATATCAATTAGTAACGCGGTTTTCAGCATGCGGAATATGCTCTGACTAAAACACTCTAAAACTTTGGCTCAAGTACATGCGAGCTAAATTTCCCGGTAAAAGGAAAGAGGGAAGTGACACTAAAGGTCCATAAAAAACTGGTTAATTAACATAAATACCTTGCAATATTAAAAACGGAATTTCTATATTATTCAAATAAAAGATTTTTTCTGCTCTTTTGCAACCCGATGGAAAGAAGCAGCTAGGCAAGTTCAATAGGGAATTCCTGTAGCGCTCAAAATGTACAGGAACAAGTATTTTTCGAGCTGAAGAATCAAATAAGTTTCCAGTTTTTAAACGAAAATAAGAAATATTGTGAGGATAATCTTTTCGGGTCTCCTTTCTTGTAATGGACGTTGTACATTATGACATACAAGCAGTACTGGAAATTATCAGTTGTTAATTATGCCTTATTCATTCCATATTCTCATCCAATTTTTGTATAAGAGTTTTATGTATTATTTGAGAGCTCAATGAAAACCCGGGAAAAGAATTTAAATACATGAAAAATATACGTCACATGCATAATGTTATTTATGCAGGCAGTTGCTTTCTATAACTGCGCTGTGAGCTTGCTGTTTGGCTATTCCGATAAACCATTATTTAATTTGAAGAAAATCATTCGCCTTCATATTCCTTCGCTACATTCTTCTCATCCTTTATAAAACATCTGGTACTATTCACTCACAGAGCTATAATTCACGCAATCATTTTCATGTAGCTATTACACATTTTGTATTATTAGCTAAATTTCAGTTCAAGTTTGGTGGTCAGTTTAAAGAAATATAGTAATAGTACCAAGCATCGAACCGAATTAGGCACTTTTATATTTAAACCAAGCAAATAAAAATGAACGAAATGTAAAATTGTCAAGGCAAAAGAAATAATAGAATGTGACCTTAGGTTTCACTGTTTCTAATTTTAGTATGCAATTAAAGTTTTCTGTAGTTTCCATTTTAATATTCAAACTCTTCGGCAAATAGTTGAAGTGTAGACCTTACATTTACACAATATCAATCACTGTTTCTTGACACTGAATATTTCTTTTTATTAATTTCCCTATTTGCAATATGCATTTTCAGCTCTTTATCATGTACGAGAAAAATAATCAATGCATTCAGAGAGATAAAATGTGAATTCCTATTTCGGTATTGGTAGTAGGGAACCCTGCATTTTGGTGGCATCACATTCATCACATTAACGCATTTGCATAAAGCACAATTTTTATCCAATTACCAATTCCTTAAAGTATGTAATTAGCTCTTTGGCTGATTAAAATATGAAGCAATAGGGACACAAATTTCAGAATTAATCTCGACTGGATTCTTCAATTTAAGCTATCCATCTAACGTCTATCACCGTTTCGGAAGTATAGGGCTTCAGAAAATGAACTCTGTCTTATATTATTTTTTGTTTTCACCAACCTTATTTCTCTAAAGGAATTTGATTTTAACAGGTTTTGAATTACCTTAATGGCGTAGAGACACTACAGTCGCAAACACCCACGCTATCCCGAAACTGAGACCGAATCAAGCGACTTTGAAATGGGTCTCCTTAAAAGCTAAACTTTATACTATCCGAAGATAAATTCACACAATCCGACGTGGCCTTTTTCACTGCACTTAATGCCATAAATGTCTGGAATATTAATGATTTATCCATCAAGCCGAAATTATCTGATGTCAACGTTCTAAGATCTCAGCGAATACAAGAAACGAACAGGAGAGGTTCTATGATCAGAATATTATAATTAAAAATAACGTTTTTTGATTTGGAACAATTTCTCAGTAAAACTTTCTCTAATTTATAGCATTTGCAAATACCTCATGGAATATAACACACGAAAAGTTAGACCACGCTGTTCATTTCCAATTAACAAGTTAAATATCAAAAATACATTGACAGGCGAGCTGTGTCGTTCATTTACTAAGGGTAGTGGAGTTGGGTCTCAGATTTTATATAAATATGAAAGCATTGTATTCTTCTCTTTTGCGGATTATCTCTGTTGCCGTTACTTCATACGAAATGAAAATTTTCGCCATGATTTGAAAACTGACAAAAGGAAAAATAGCTAAATAAGCGTAATGTGAAAATTTCTAACAAGGCAGCAATTGATAGTCCTAAGCTCGGGAGCTTAGGACTATCAATTGCTTCCTTGTTAGAAATTTAGCTATCCATCTAAGCTATAGGCATCTAGCTATAGGCGGCCTCTTGAGGCCTCAGGGAGTTTTTCCTGGTTAGTGGAGGACACGAGACACATGCCTGTTTACCTCTGTTAGAGATCAGGCGTCCCCGTCCTCCGTTACCAACCAACCAAACTCCCTGCGCTTCTAAATTATGAAATCTTAATGGACGCCTTTTTCATTCATCCGTACACTGCACATCTTCTAAGGCAAGAAGGACTGTCAAATGATATGTGGTTTCACCCTCCACCTACACATGGCCGAACTGCGTGCTATGCTTCATGATATAAATCCTTAAGTACTGTATATTTTCCATTCTTCTCGGCTGCCTAGATTGGACACCGCCAGTTAGAAGCTAACGCTACATTCATAGTTGAGAACATTCATCTTCCCCACTGCCGACCTGAATTTTCTTCTAATGCTGTATAGATGGCACCAGATGTAGGCCGACTCTAGCTGCTACAGAGGCAAAGTGTCTCTGCTCTTCTTTTCGCCATCCAAAACCTCCTACGAGGCACACATTGTACGTACCAAACCTTCTCACGCTCCGTAAGAAATTCTGCAATTGCTCTGGGAAGTACTGCTTATGTCGTTAGAACCCCAGAATAATACTTGCGTATTGTAATTATCTTGTCGATGCTTGTAGAGGCCTTGGTATTTCATTCTAATATTACTGTTTACTAGTGTCTTTTTGACTTTTCTTACTTTTCTTGTTTCTAGGTTTTTATTCCATTGCTTGAAATAATTTTTAATAGATACTTCTTGTCACATTCCTTCAGAGTTGTTTTACAACGCGACCGTTATCAGGATTTTAAGGGTTTTACAGAAAATCTTGTGCGCACTCTTGAAATGGCCATATGTGGAAATTCAAATTTCGCTTTTGCTTCCAAAGGACTGTCCCTCATTTCACGACTTCGAATTATTAAACTGGTTTGAAATCATGATCATTTGCCCTTCTCCAGGCAGAAACATCACAAAAATTTATTTATTATATTATACAGACGCTGGTGGACGCAACTACTGATGCGCATAAGTAGCATTAGTATGTATACTGTAAGGCATCTTTGTAAATATTTCAGTTATCGGATATGTAAGTCTGTCAATTGATGCATTTATCTTGAAGATACTGTAGAGATACCGATCTATGCCTTCCTACACGCTGTATGTGCATTATAGAATACGCGCTAGTCGTACACACACTTGTGTCCAGATCTGAATTAAAATCACCCACCACAGGATCAAAAAAACTTAATAACTGCGTGATAATTATAAAATATCATCATGAACCCTTATGAAACTTATAAATTGCATTAAATACATAATTACATTTACAGTTTTGCGAGGTTTCATAAAAATAAGTAAAGGCGCTACTGCAAGTTTAAAAGCCAACTGCAAAAGACAGGAAATAAGCTACAAAAAGCATTCCAGCTTATTATTTTATTAGCACTTGAAAATAGAAGCAAATAACTTTTATTACTTATACGGGTATTGCATAAAGTTAAGAAATGTAGCGAAAAAAAGTCTGAAACTTTTAATATAAAATAAAGGAGAATTTGAAATTTCAGTAGAGGGACTGAATAATAATTTTCTAGGTACATGCAAATATTATATAGCCTAAAGATGCACTGAGAGAGAATTCACGATAAAACCCTTAATATTCTAGCTAAATTTGAAGTTCTTGAAAACTAGAATACTTAAGAGCTCTGCAGCGAATAATCACAGGGCTAAATTTAACTTTTATTCCAACTCAAAAATGATTCATAGATGGCTCTTCCTCTGGCTTACAATAAGCCTCCTCAAGATAGAAAATAAGAAATTAATCTAACATTAACTAAACTAGAGAAGCTGTACGGAAATTACTAACTAAATTGGCCTTTATTAAAGATCACCGATAAATATTAGCAGGCACGTAACAATATGGGCAAAATGTCGAAGATTAAACTTTTAGCAAGAACGTGGCCAGAAGGAAGAACACGCTGTCCTAACGCTCTACTAGGCGTTTTAAGCTCTTTCAGTGAAGTGACCGAAACGTCAACTTAAGTACTGGTTTCTATATTATATAAAATGCGATTCTGAAAAATTCTGGTAGGGGGGTATTGTAGATGGGAAAGAAGATGGTAAAGGAAAGATTTGTTCTAAAATATAAATAACTGTTAGAAAATTAAAATGAACCCCTACAACCTCATAAGAAAACCACCTAAACTGTGGCTGAAATGGCTTGAGATATTTTTTCCAGTTAAAAGTTTTAAAGAAATTCTTACGAGGAAAAATATCTGTACGTCCAAAGAAGAAATGAAGACAATTTTATATAGTATATATGAATTGTAAATCATACGATGTTCTCAAAAAACAAACAAAAGAATAAATTTAATTTTGCGAAATGTATAATGTTGCTTTTCATAAACATTCGTCATCTGTCTCCGTAAGACGGCAGCATCTGTTGCCAGTAATAGCAAAGGCAATGATTCGGAAATGTGTAGCACTGAAGCATTATTGTGAAGCTTCTCTCCTTGTAATCATCGTTATCAGTAACGCAATTCTTTATGGCTTCCTCAACGAATCATCAGTAGCATGTGCAAAAAATGTGTCTTCTCGACTGCATCGGAGTAAAGCAGCAATCTGGGCTTAGGTGCTTATTTTAAGAATAAACGGAAAAAGATCATAGACCTAGAAAAGGGCATGTAAAGAAAAAAAATCTTGTCAGAAATTTATTTATTTTTATTATAGGATCAGCAAGTTAAAAGAAAAAATTATAATTGTACTTATATAAATTCAACTCAGTTTTTTATAATGTTTTGGAGTTGGTTGAAATAATGTTGTAAGTTTTATCCGCTTGTTATCGCTTATTAATCCTCTAACAAATTTTATTTATTGATGATTCATTTCAGATTTCTTTTTGTTTAATCAGCTTGTCATGAAAACACTGCTACTAAAATTTCAAAACAGTACTGTTTATTCATATTTCTCCATCATGTTTTAGACCTTAAAAGTATTAGTGCCTTGAAAGTGCTAGTATTAAACAGTTCAAATCCGATTATCTCCTAAATGAGAGGTTTTTATATTTTGCCTTCTGTTTTGAGCAGAAGCTCAGCTTTTCATTTTTAAAAGTATGAATGTTGATATAAAGGCAAACCTGCTAAGCAGTCTTAGGAAATTTTTATCACAAAAGAAATTTTGTGTACCCTTATCTTAAGACAACATTTCTAAAACTCTTTGACAAGAAAGCATTTAAACGCTCTTTTCTAAAGCAGCGCTTTATCCGAGATAAATCTAAAAAAAATCAATCCTAATGGATGAAATGACCAGACTTGTTTCTATTATTTGGGACAACATGAAATTAATTTCAAGTAGGCCGAATTTCCCCCTGGTTTCGATTCCCATCGACAACAGGTGTTATCTACATGGCACTCTCTATGTTTTCCTCAAGTGTAAAATAAAAAAAGCAATATTTCCTTTAGAAAATTGTGAAATAGCCTTAGTGGGATTTGTAAGACTGACAAGATTCAACGTAATCTTCTATAAACAGGGGTCATTTTTATCTAGCTTTTACAAGAGGTTTTGGTAGAATATCTGCAACAAAGTTGCACAATATGTTTACCGCGTTTATGATTGAGTTCGTGAAAATTCTATATTCTAGGGAAAAACAAATTTATACGTTCATCCTAATTATGCTATAAAAATCACAACGTGCGTGTAAAACTTCTGGTTGTTTCCTCAGAAATAAGTTCCTTTAATAATCCCGTTATTTTACTTTAAACTATGAAAATCCTTCCGATATGATACCTTTTAAGAATAGATTTTAATTTGAAGCACATAAAATAATACTCAAGTGTCAAAATTGGAAAGAAATTCAAAAAATTAAGGACAGTTATCCTTCTCATTGTAACCAACTGCTTCAGCATAAAATTATTAGAATTAAAGCTACCTTTTCAATTTAGTCTGTCTTAGAATCCATAAAAGCATATATCGATTATATATTGTAAGGTATTTCTCCTGCCTTTCTAGTGCGCCTTCGTGGTGTAGTGGTCAGCACACTGAGCCCGTATTTCAGAGGTCCGTGGTTCGATTCCCGGCGAAGGCGTTGCTAATTTTTCATCTCTTCCGCTTCCAAAAATTACCTAATATCTCTAGAAGTAGCACCCGAACTAAAAGGGTTGTGGAGGATGACTCTCTACACCAACAATTTGGCGATTGGGTCCCCTAAAAAACCCCAGTCGCCCTTTAAAAGGGGGAGTATGTAAGGTATTTCTCCCGCCTTTCTAGTGTGCCTTCGTGGTGTAGTAGTTAGTACACTGAGCCGGTATTTCAGAGGTCCGTGGTTCAGTTCCCGGAGAAGCCTTTGCTAATTTTTCATCTCTTCTGCTTCCAAAAATTACCTAATATCTCTACAATATGATCAACCAAAAAATTCTATTTAAAATTCCTTCCTTCAACAGGCGGTAATTTAGAGAAATCAAGTTAAGATATGTTAGCAATGATATATTATAAAATACATCATTGCTAACATCATTTCTTCTAAATGATACCATATGTATCATTTAGAAGAAATGATGTTAGCAATGATGTATTTTATAATAATACATTTTATGGATACCATATGTATCATTTAGAAGTTTTGATACAATCTGGATACAAATTTCATTCATGAAATTCTATAGTTGCAGTGTGTATTGAATATTTATTCGTACTTAAAACAGTAATATTCGATAGCTACTGAAAATTTTTTAAAAATTTTGATGGGTATTAAGGCTCAGTTAACAATTAAGTCATTAGAGGTTATTTTTTTATTATTCAGCATTTAGAATATTCTGAAAGGAACACATTTCAGTTTCACCTTGGAATTCTCAGTACACAGAAATATGAAAATAAGTGAATAAGTTCGTATCAATAAAAACACAAAATGTGAAGAAGGTTATAGGAATGAAGCTATACATCTTCATAACAGCCCTATAACATATACCACCTTACCTGTTACCCAAACAAAAAAGCCCTATCACATTTTCCTATACATTAAGTCAGTATTTTGCGGATAGATTTAAAACAAAACCATAGCTTTCAAAAATCTTCTATTCTGTAATCTTTCAAAACTGCGTTTCAATTTAAATGTCCCATTTGTTAAATTATTTTACAACAGATGCTTATTATCCTAACAAGTACTTCTTTAGAACGCAGATTTATTTTCCGGGATTCTGCTCGATCTTGCCTTGTTAAAAACCGACTACCCAATGGGGAGTAGAGTTTAGAACTAAGTTTTATTCATCAATAGCTTCGTGGTTGCTTAGACTCACAATAATAATTTCCTTCCTTTTTAACCCAAAGGCAATAAAACGGCTGCACCCGTGGTCAAGTAGTAATTAAAATAAAATTAATTAAATGTAAAACTGTCACCACGAATCTAGTGCTATTTTTTAATTGCTTAATGGAGTCATAACATTAAATACCACATGCAAATTTACAGGCTTCGGGAAATAGTTTTGTGACTTTCTTTGTGCTTGATATAAACCTTTCTACTATTTGTTTTCTTAGACATTTGCTGTTAGAAATTTTGTCTTTAATAACACTTAATAAAAGACAACTGTGTGATAAAGAGAAAATTATGCCAGCCAGTTCATGTCCAATTCTAGCATAAAATTTTAAGTTGATTAGTTGCCCAAAAACATCTATTATAAATCAAACATATTTGGAGACAGTTGTTGGGCTGGCATGATCTGGAAAGCTTATAGAGAGTATTAGAGCATAAAATTATACAAAAGGAATTATACAAAATTATACAAAAGTATCTTAGAATGGAATTATACAAAAGTATCTTAGAAAAATATTTTGCTTCTGAGGAATAGATAGTTTTCAAAAAAAAAAAAAAAAAAAAAATCAAGCCAACTCTCATTTTTGATATGATTTTCGTGAGTAAGGCAATGATTATATATTTCTAAATATTTTAATATTTTTAAGGACGAGTTCGTACTTTTGTATTGCTAGCTCGTGTGTCGCAGTCACACGGCGCGCAGTTTTGATTCAATATAATAAAGATGCCTTTTTTTTTTAACTTATTATGGGCTCTTCCCTTAGATACTACACGGAAAGGGAGGGATACTTTTTAAGGGAAACTGACTCATATACACGGTATACTTGGGGGAAAACCTCGAAAACGCCCATGCAGCCAGCCCGTTCGCCTAGACTCGAATCCCGGAGCGAACTACCAGCATTCAGCGGCTTTTAGCTTTCGACCAATGATAGACAAGATGCTATTTGAACTGTTAAGAACTATAAAATCTACGACTCTACAATTTATGCTAAGGACGCAGATTTGTTGTATCATATTTTATGAAATGGAATCGTAATTCAGAGTCCAGACAATAAATAATACAAAACTAAAATCTCAACCGGATTTCAGGCGCGCTGTCATGTAGCTGTCTGACATCAGAAAATACCAAAAGATATGAATGTTTGGATTCCGTGAGAGGCTCCGCTTCCGATTGCGGCGATTTTAGATAATCTGTGTTAAATATTCCAGTGTATTGCATCTTCTTCAGAGATTGTTTATTGAGAGATTGTTATGCTTTCCCGACCTCTACATCCAGTAGAGGTCATGATCTTGGTGCACTGGATCAGTGAACCCAGCGGTTACAGTGATATATTCGTAGGCTACCAACTAGGATTATTTCACTGCAAATTTAAAACCAATAATTTTAAACGTAGTTATATACTACCTGTTGATGACTCTCCAAATAAGCACTGTTCACCTTCTCTTATCGTGTTGAAATGATTATGCAGTCCTTAAAAAAGAACCTTCATTAATTCATAACTCAGTCAGTTTCGTATCGTTTATCTATTATGAATTAGAGAGTAAATTTAATAATCATTTATAGGCCGTATTTAAGACTTAATATTATTCTAATTATTTTATATCGTATCGGATACTTATCTATGTGTAATGCAAAACCTAAGAATGTTAAAAATGAATATGAATATTCGTAAAGTTTATGCTCATGTTGTTTATCTTTCTTCCACAGTATAGCTTTGAAAACTGCAAAATGTTTTTATCGAACTCAACCTGGGTTAACGCGATCGTGATTTTACATCATTATGTTAAATGTTTTGGATTAACAGACAACCAAGATTGCTTCTGTCTCATTAGAATGTAACGGTCCCCAAATTCTACTAGCGGAGATTGTGAAGCTGTTTCCAAAGCCCTGAAGAGACATTAGGATTTTTTAGAAGCAAGAGAGATGAAAAATGAGCAACCCTTTTGCCGGGAATCGAACCACGGACCTCTGGAATAGGCGCCCAGCGGGCTGACCACTACACTACGAAGGCATGCTAAGTAGGCGGGGAAAATACCTTATAGCCCATTGCTTAAGGAAACTCAAAGAATGGATTCAATCAGTAAATCAGTTCAGCCCTATGAGAAATAGCTTGGAGTTCATTAGGGTGGTAGAGGTTACGCTAAGACAAAAGGCAATTTAAAAGACGTCAATGATGTGCATCCTCTTGTTGGCTACCCTCTTTTCTATTAACAAATTTTACTGAACAGCCATTAACAATGCTCAGAGGAAGAGCCATATGGACGTGCAATAGATTTCCATTATAATTTGATAGTTATACATTAATGAAGAGCTTATCGAAATTCAAATACAGGCAGATAATAATGAAATTATGGACACGAATTTTGATTAATGAGTTCTGATTAGTTTGGGTTATAAAAGTAGTTGATAATAAATGAAGTGCATAAAATTTAGAATAAAACTAAGTGATTCTGTATCAGAAGCCCAATATATGACCCTAAAGATTATTAAGCACAGTGCATTTAATACATTTTAATGTATACCAAGTAATAAAACTAAAATTTAAATTAAAATTATAAATTATAAAATGCGTTTATTGTTTTTAAATCACTCTGATAAGCATTTAGTTTAAGACTGACTTGTAACGAAAAATTAAAAATCTTCGTTTTGCCAAATGGCAATACCCTGAGAATTAGATTTGCGCTAGACATGGGGAATATATATTAAAATCTTATGCTTCGAACTATAGCAATAAATGCCAAAACAAATTAATAATATATTCGTTGCTACGGAACATAAAGTAAAGGTATAAACATTTTACAAACATTACTCTAATAGCATTTCAAGCTTGTCAATTTGTGGGAAAACTGTGGTAAAAGCAATTTTAAAGTTAAAATTAAATCGAAGGACACCCACTTCTGTCAGGGCACCTACAGAATTAAAACTTGGAGACCAATCTACTAAACTACAAGGTGGTGGTTAACTTCGGATCGACCCTTTAAGTCACCAGTATCAGGTGGTGCAATAACTTTTAACATATTTTTCAATTAAAAATGAATCCAAGAAGACAGGTGCTACAGGTTAATCCTCACGGTCAGTCAGTCCATCCAGAGGTAACCACTGTGAGGCAACGCAACTAAATACGTATTTAAAATAAATTCACACTTAAGACTGTGAAGGCTGTTAATCCCCGGTATGTCAGTGAATGTCAAGGTAATCGGTGCGATACAAGTTGAGGGACATTTTAAGCTAAGCTATATGTCATAGATTTGAAACGGTAGAATAATTTAGAAAACTGTTTATTAAAATGAAATTAAAGCACAGCGATGCGTTTAAAGGGCGTTAATCATTAACTAACAGGCTGAGGATTACTTCGGTTGAAACCCTAGATTCCCAGAATGCAATGAATAAATACGTCAACCAAAATTAAATAAAAGCAGATCGAACAAAAAACGTCGATACTTATCAACGCATATAATACCCATTATCAAAATATAAGTCACCGATAGAGAGTAGTGCAGCAATGTTTATGCCAAGCGCATCGGGTTCCACAAAGCTGTTACTCATCGGTATTAATGAAGGATCACTTTGAAATAATCTACATGTCACCACTGTGGGACAACGAAGCAAATTTTGTTAAATATTAAAATTAAATCGTAACACACCAATGTACGTTATGTCTGCTGATCATTAGTGCTGCTCCTCAATGCCTTTAATGATCACTAGTTGTATGCAGGTTGAGGTCAATTAAAGTGCCATTAAAGAGAGCTGGAGCACATTTTTAAGATTTAAAATTAAAATTACATGGAAACACAACTGCTTCTGAATAGATTGTTGGTTTGTTCAATTATGCCTCGGGCAGAGGCCAGTGGATCCACAGCATGGAACATCTCAGTAAATTTCAATATATTTTTAGGTTAAAATCCTAGTGGAATACACGTATGCCAAGCCTATTTGTCACAAGTGAACTACGGTTGACTGCTCCTGGATATCAATGTTTTAGTCACTAGTGCGTGGCAGTGGAATAGATTTAAACCAATTTAAATAGCAAAATTAAATCGAAGGGCACGGGGATCCATCGCATTTTTTGTCACAAGCGATCGGTTTTAGTTATTGGCAGTCAACTCGTAATTCCATTGGTTAGGGATAAGGGCATAAATTTATATAAAATGTTAAAATTAAATGAAACCGAAGAACCCTGTTTGAAAGTTGAAGTCCTTTCTTGCCAGTGACACTAAAGTCTACTGATTCATTGCGGATTAAAATGGTGAAAAATGTCGGATTACTAAGGATTAGTAACTAAACACGCATGCTGCAGTGATAACACTTGCCAAAACAGTGGATGATAAGTACTTGATAGTGTGACATAACGTAATGCAACATTGAGCAAATATTGGAAGAATTCCCTTAAAAACTCTTCTAGATTCATTTTTTCTCTATTCTTTAATCTTAAAAAAAAACGATGACATATAAAGAATATTGTCCACTGAATGCATGTATTTATTAATCAGGATTTACTCTTCATTGGAACTTTCGAAGGAACATGTTAAAATACATAGTATTACCTTCTTTCAACTCAGTCTATCATGCTTAATGGTTACTAAGATTTTAACATTACAAAAATGGAACGATTATATAACAGTCATTTCCCTAAGACAATTTACAGAAGCGCATTTCTGGAAATTTCAAATGTATCCATTATTAAGAAACACGGAAAATTTTTTACGAATACTTAAAATTATACCGAATTTTTGCTAAAACGATTATTTTGCTTCGATATTGCATCAGTACTTTTAAGCACTCGCAGAATATATTTGTCTAATTTCTATAACAGTAAGAAATAAAATCACATAAAAAAATTGAAACAACTAAGTAGAAGAAAACAAGATTTGGTTTGTTATAAACGTAGAGAAAGTAAGTTTAGTTTGAGGCATACTTAAGAACAAGCAGTGCTTTCTTCAGTTAAGAATAGTTAAAAGAAGACAAGCTACTCTCCCTACTTTATTTACTTCCGAACATTTACACGAAAATCGGCTTTATATTAAGTACTCTTAAGACAAAATCTTTGACGCAGGAACAAAAACATTCTAAAAGGGAACCCAGAGACCTATTGAACAGATAAAGCCTATTAGGCATGTTCTATATTTAGAGTTTAATTTCAGAATACTTTTTTCTCTTGGAATACTAATAATATGCCTAGACGTTACTGTATATAGAATCAAACCTCTTTAAGTCTTCATGTGGATAACACAGCGCTCTACAAATTCATCATCTTTCTAAAGTTACAATTCTCACCAAGTAGCTGCTGATTATATAACTAAGATAATTATGAACGATGAGAAATGATCTTGGTTAAGGTCCTGTGCTGCTTGCATAGATTTTTATAATTCCTGTTATATATAATGTGAATGATAATTTTGAGAATGTCTTGCAGGAAAGTTCATGCAGTTCAATTATTATTCCATCCAACTTATTCAGTTTCCTTTCACTAATAGTGGAGGGGAACTATGTCAGCCTTGAATATGTACTTTAATTATCACTTTTTTATTTTTCGCTTTGTCAATACTATTTAATTTTCAGTTTAATTAGTAGACAAGTCTAGATAAGCTAACACACAATAGAGTAATTTGAATTATTTTATATTTCTTTTCCTTTGTGAAATCAAGTATCGCACTCAAATGTATTTCGGGGAATGAAATGTAGCTCCTACTTTTTTTTCTTTTAAAGAGTTATTTCCCACTAGCAGCCAAGCCAAGCAGATCATTAATACGCCGTAATTTTACTTCGTTAAATCCCGACAAAGCAGGGTTATTTTTTATGTGTGATACAAAAACGTACCAGTTTATCTTAAAAGTCGCAATGAAGGTATTCTTTCTCTTAGACCTTGGATATCAAAGTACCCAAGTGAGCGAAATAATCCTTATTTTGCAATAATGCGAGCCGCAAGGACGTGAAAAAGCAATACTTTATAATGTATTTAAAGAGATGCTTAATAATGTATTCATAAAATCTTGCTTAATACTGTGGTTCTTTAAAAAATAGAAAGTACATAAGGAAGCCCTGTATTAGATGGATACCTACTGTTTCATTACCTACAGCTGGTACATTTTTTCTCACAACTAGTGTTCATATATCTGGAGCTATGCTAGTCACTCTAGCAATTTTCGGAAATCAAATGAATGCTTGTTTAATTGGATAACGCTGGGGATTTTTAACTTTTCATGTTTACACTGATACGCAGGCAGTGAAGTGGGTACCGAAAAATTTTACAAGTAAAATAATTCGGATATACCCGCTTCAATGAATTTTTGCTTTTAGAGATGCCTCGCATTGAATTTCTCTAAATACCATCTATAAATAGGCTTGTACTTTCTCAACATCGGCTCAACTTGTAGTATGTTCGTAAGGTTTTATTGCATGTTATGTAAATTTTTCAGAGTCAGAAGTTTTTGAAAACTCATATCTGACTTTTTGTTTGGATCTAATGGAAAAAACAATCTGATCGCAGAAATTTTTTGTAGTACATTCAGAAATAAAAATTTTAATTTAACGTGTGAAATGCTTCTAACAAAGATTTATTGATTTAAAAAATCTTTTCGTCCTTTTAAATGAAATAATCGATTAGCGACAGTAAAATTATTTTTATTGTAATTAACCCGAATTATCTATCTCCAAATTAAATTGTTTATTTATTATGCTAATTAAATTTAATTAGCCACAGTATTTCATTAGCAAATTATTTTGGCGGCAAATGGCTCTGCTTTCAGTATAATTCGACATTCGATATTAAACCGTAATTGGGTCCTTAAAAATGTTACTAAGCCTGTCGTCGTAATGCACGTAAAGATACGCAGAGTTTTATTTTTAAATAGTAATTAAAACAAAAGGAGTCATTTATTAACTGAAATTTTTCTTAGGACCTCATAAGAGGTTCGATTTTCGTTTTGCATTTGTAATTGTGAGAACAACTATCTTTGTATTTATAAAAAAATATTGTATTTATAATGTGGAATTATTTTTTTTAGTTCTCTGTCTTGCTTTGAGAAACTCTGATATTGAAATTTCGTGCGAAGAATCAATATTTTGTTGAAACTAAATAACGTTTGCATAATCCGAGTTCAGAAAACAAAACATTTATTTTACATATTTTAAAGAAATAACGTTCTGAAACAACATGTTTCATCTACACAATCAATCGACGCTCTCACCAGAGCATTACGCCATCAAACTTGGCACACATCCAAAAGTTCAAATTGAAGAATTACAGAAGCGTTGTTGCCACACAAGAAAAGACATATAGTTACAACTTCACACAATAATAAAACAAAAACACACTTTAGAAAAATAGACAATAATAATAAAAATAGTAATAATAAAATTCTTAACAATATTTTCTCGATTATGCAACATCCTCCCCCCTTTTTGAGTCAGTGGCAAACGACTCAAAAACATATGTTATCCTATTAAAAAGGTCTAGTACATTAGGCTTCTTAACAAGCCATCCTGACGACGTAAATTTCTGTTTTATATGCTGTACGTCAGTCTGATCGTTTTTCTTATCGTCGTTAACGTTAGGCTCTTCAACTAAATAATTTTCACTTAGTTGTATCTCTAGTGGATAAATACGCTGAACGGGCCTTATGAAAATCGCATTCTGAGTTTTTAGTTTAACTGTTCGAATTTTGCCATCCCGACCAGGAATTTTCTCTATAATTTTACCCAAAGGCCAATACAAGCGTTTTTTGAAATCATCGCCTATTAAGACTATCTCCCCAATTTTAGGCAACCGGGTTACTTTATTTTGTGGTTGTTTCATTATTAATTGCCCCAAATATTCTTTTCGGAAACGGTTCCTTAAATCTTTAAGAAGTTTTGTGCGGTATTTAATTCTTCTCAAAAAATGCTGAGAGTCAATTTTATCTATATCTGCTACATTCGAAGTACAATTTTCAATTAAAAACATTGACGGAGTTAAAGGGATAGCATCTTCAGAGTTCTCCGAAATATATGTTAAAGGTCGAGAATTAATTACCGACTCACAGTCGCAAATTAAGGTTTCCAGTTCTTCATAAGATAAAACCGATTTTCCCAAAGAACGTCTTAAAAGTTCTTTAACCATGCGAACTAGCCGTTCCCACCAACCTCCCCACCAGGAGGCTGTTGGTGGATTGAATTTCCATACTATTCTCTTTATTTTTGCCTCATTCTCTATTATGTCCCAGTTAAGTTTAGACATTTCGTTATACGTTCCTCGGAAGTTAGTCCCATTGTCAGAATAAATGGTTCTTGGTCTGCCACGTCTGGCTATGAATCGTCTTAAAGCCAAAAGAAAAGATTCTGTTGATAACGAAGTCACCAGTTCTAGATGGATTGCCCTGTACACAGCGCATGTGAAGAGTGCCATCCAAACCTTCTTACCGTTTTTCAAAAACAATGGGCCAGCTAAATCTACTCCCAAAATTTCAAAAGCCCTATAATCTCCTACGCGATCTTCAGGAAGAGGAGTCACTTCGCAAGACATCGGTTTCGCTTTATATCGTTGACATATTACACACCCTTTTAACACATTACGCACAGTTTTACGTTGTTTTAGTATCCAGAATCTTTCTCTTAAAATAGATTGAAGCATTTGAGTTCCAGCATGACAATGTTTCTTATGAACTGACTCAATTAACAATGTAGTAAAGATACATTTACTCGGTAACAAAATTGGTGTTAAAAATTCAGAATTGTCTTTGCGTTCCAATATTCTAGTTTTAACTCTTATAATTTTTTCATTATCAATGAATACATCAAGTGGATTAAGAGCTCCGATGTCAGGGAAATTTGAGCTTTGAACCAACCGAATCAAAACTTTTTCGGAATTTATGATTTCAGCAACAGTTAGTTTAGATTCTTTACACAAATTTGACTTCTTCCTACAGTTAGAAATAAAACGTAACACCCAACCGGTTACACGAATCATTTTTTCATAATCAGAAACTCTTTCTGCATACCAAGGAGTGGTATCCTCTGAAAAGTTAACATTAATAAGTTTTACCTTCCTCTTTTCCAAGTCAGCTTCGCTCGGCTGACAAACAATATTGGTAGGCCAAAATTCAGGGCTTTCTCTTAGCCAGAAAGGTCCCTTAAACCACTCCGAGTTAATCATTTGTTTAGCAGAGCAACCTCGAGATAACACATCTGCTGGGTTCATATTACCAGGCACATGCCTCCATGATTCAGGTTTTGTCAACTTAGTAATTTCTTTAACACGATTGCTTACAAAGTTTGACCAATTACCAGGATTTCTGATCCACCATAATGCGACTGTGGAATCACACCATAAAGTTACATTTATATCAAAATCATTAAGAGCTTTACAAACAGAATATAATAATCGGGATCCAATGCAACAGGACATTAATTCCAATCTAGGAATCGTCAAATTCTTAATAGGAGCTACTCTAGATTTTGCTCTTAAGAGAGTAATTTTTACACTGCATGAATCAACACTTCTCGCGAAAATACATCCTGCATAAGCATATTTGCAGGCATCGACAAATACATGCAATTCAACTGTTGCAAAGGTTCCAATGAATCGGGGTATTGCCACATTTTTCAACAAAAGTATATCAGATAACCACACAAAAAATTTACTTACAAAATCATGAGGCAATACCTCGTCCCAAGAAAATTTCAACTTCCATGTTTCTTGTAACAAAAGTTTTGGAAGCAAAGTTATTGGTGCAAGTATTCCTATTGGATCAAAAATTGATTGTACAATAGACAGAATCAGTCTCTTAGTTACCTTAGTATCACAAGTTATCATATTTACATTTATATTACACCTTAAAGTATCATTGTCTAAATTCCACAATATTCCTAAAAGAGGTGTGTCCCCAGAATGTTTTGTAATATATTTGGAAGCAACATTGCTCTCCCATCCCCTTAAATTAAATCTGCCTCTCGACATAAGACTTTTGGCCTTTTGAATTAAATCCTCTTGTTCCTCAATATTGTAAACACCCGTAATACAATTATCTACATAGAACGAAATTTTTAATTTGTCAGCCACATCTAAAAAGTCAGATGGACAATTATTCAAGAGATATTTAATAGACGCACCTAGTAGATAAGGGCTGCAGGAAACCCCAAAAACTACTCTGCAGTGCCTATACACTATTTCTCCCTCATCACTTGGATAGAAAAATCGCAAGTAATCTCTATCCTTCGGAGAAATTCCTAACTGCAAGAATGCTTTCTCTATGTCTGCACTCAGACCAATAGGAAAAAATCTCATTCTGTCTAAAATATCAGGGACTAATTCTATTAAATTAGGTCCTTTCAATAAACACTGATTCAAAGATGGTTTTCCCTTTTCACAAGATGAAGCATCAAAAACGGGTCTTACCTTAGTGCTTTCACTATTCATCTTAATAACCGGTCTGTGTGGTAAAAAGTGGCATTTATTGTTTAATTCCTTTTCCGGAACCTTTTCTATAATATTTAAATTTTCCCACTCTCTAAACACTTCTTGATATTCCTTCAAAGAATTATTTTCTTTTGCCCTCTTTATCATTTTTTGATGACGTGTCAAAGCAATGATTTTATTATCTGATAAATTGGTAGATTCGCATTTCCAGGGTAATTCTAATTCATATCTACCATCGGGCCGAATAGATAATTTATTCTGAAAATCAATCTCGTAGTCGCAATGAAGATTTTTCGTTTTACTATTTTCCGTCGGGTCGGAAATACCCAAAACTTCAAGCTCCCATAAAGATTTCAAAGAAGCATTATTTACATGTAAGGAAAGACTTATTAGGGCATTATCCCTGACAGTATCATTTTCTTTACCCATAACCGTCCAACCCAGTTTTGTTTTGACTGCAGTTAAACCAGAGGGTAATTCTAGGTATTCGTCAGTTAACAGTTTACCAATGACATCTGCACCTATCAATAAATCAATTTCACTTTCCTCGCAAAATGTGTCACTGACCTCAATTTTCCTGCTTTTCAATTCCTCTATAATCTCAGCATTTTTGATTGTTGGAACAAATCCACATATCTTTTTTTCAGAAAAAGCTTCAAAACAACACCTAAAAGTGTTATCTAAACTGCTTATGTCAATAGCAAAAACAGAATGGGTTACAGGCGCAGTTTCCCTCCCCCCAAACAAACCATGAATTACTTTCTCCTGTCGAATAGGATCAGCCTTCATTCGCTTCATAATTTTCTCCCCAACGTATGATCGTTGGGATCCCGAATCCAAGAGAATTCTAATTTTTCTCTCTCGATCTTTAACTTTAATTAGAACACATAAAGTTTGCAAATAAACTTTCTCGCTCTTACTGTTATTAGAAAGGGAAACATCCAACTTAGAGTCATTTTGTTTTACAGAACTAACATTCTGAGGACACATAAATTTTATATGATCACAACTGCAAATGGGGCATTTAATATTGGCTTTACATTGGTTTTTTAAATGGCCAATTCTTAAACATGAAAAACAAACACCTTTCTTTTGTACAAGTTGCCTCTTTTCATTTAAGCTCATATTTTCAGCTTTAAAACACTTAGCACTCATATGAGGCTTACCACAAAATATACAAACATTTTGCTTACCTTTACTGGTTTCATTTGTACTTACCAGCGCGGCAGCTGTTGCTAAATCTGAATTACCTGAAATAACATTTTTATTAAGACGCTTAATAGAATGAGTAAATCCTGATTGTGCTAATCTAATCATTTCTTCCGATTCTACTTCATGCCTTAAAAAACACATTAGTTTTTCAAGCGTTCTTTCAGAACTCTTTTCCTGTGTCTGTTCAGAAGTTCGACTCCGCTCCCAGGCACGCAGAATATTCTCAGGTAGGCACGACTCCACTAAAGGTCCCAAGAAATCAGCAAACTTTTCCTTGGTGCGTCCTAAGCTTTCCAGCGCTCGTAATTTACTTTCTATACTATCATAAAGTACTCCTAAGTCCGACGCCGTTCTGCCTGTTGTAGCATTCTTTGTAACAAGCCCAAGCAAATCTCTTACATAGATCTGCACCAGAAGGTCTTCTCTACCAAATCTTTCTTTCAGCTGCTCGATAGCTTTAGGATAATTCGCGGCGGTAACAGGAAAACTGTTCAAAAGTTGAGCTGCCTTTGAGCCAGGTGCACTTTGCACTAAGTACAAAAATTTATCTTCCGGCACAATATCCGCATCTTCATGAATTTTGGAGAATTGGCTCCAAAAGCCTAAAAATTCTCTTGCATCTCCAGAAAATTTTTTCAGTTCAAGTTTAGGAAGTTTGAACTTCCTGTTTTTATTTTCTTTAGGATCCGAAATCGAAACTGAAGCAATATCTGTAGTAACATTCATCGAATTCAATTGTCCAATTTTATTCTGAAGTTTCACCTTTAAAGCTATAAAGGAATCTCTGTATCCTTCAGCCGTATTAAATTCATTCTCGAAATCCGCTTCCTTGGTTTGTTCTAAAACACTGCTTTGAGTACTGTACAAGCGTTCAAATTTGTCAATTAGTTGCCCCAACAACACTTGCAATCTCTCAGGATCCGTACAAGTAGGCAATTCTTCTTCCACAATCTTCGTAGTTAACGTAAACGAAGTACGTTCACTTTTACGTTTTGCCATTAACAACTCCATTTTAACAAAACGCCTAAATCAAAACTACTCGAAATCACACAAACGTCCTGTCAAACGGACGCCAAACTTTTATGTTGAAACTAAATAACGTTTGCATAATCCGAGTTCAGAAAACAAAACATTTATTTTACATATTTTAAAGAAATAACGTTCTGAAACAACATGTTTCATCTACACAATCAATCGACGCTCTCACCAGAGCATTACGCCATCAAACTTGGCACACATCCAAAAGTTCAAATTGAAGAATTACAGAAGCGTTGTTGCCACACAAGAAAAGACATATAGTTACAACTTCACACAATAATAAAACAAAAACACACTTTAGAAAAATAGACAATAATAATAAAAATAGTAATAATAAAATTCTTAACAATATTTTCTCGATTATGCAACAATTTAAAAACAATTATCTATAGCTAACATTGTTTGAACACCTTGCGTATCTTAAAATGAAGACAAGTGTGTCTTTGGAGACATATCCTCGAAGTTCATGAAAAATAAGTAAAGATAAACAGGTTACAGGTTATCAAAGTATGCATTTTTATTTTTCCTTTTGCCCGTAATTTAAGTAAAGTCTATATTTATGCAGTATTTTCGTTTAATGCGCGAAACTAATTATAGTCTCTTTCTCAAAGTGTGTCAGAGAACAGCGACAGGTTCGCAAGTAGTTTGGAACTAATTTGCAATCAATACAGGAAGAGTAAAGTTTCAGTTCTCTTACAATATAAACAACGGACTCTCGCTAGTTCTTCGTTCTTATAACGAATCAATGATCCTTTCACTTGCGTACAATTGCACAGCAGTTATCCAAGAAACAGATCAAGATTAATCGTTATTTTTCATCAAGAGCTATCAGTGTCTTTTCAGCCTTAATGTATAAAAAATAAAAATAATGCTTCTTTTAACAAAAATCCATTCTAACTTCAACTCAAGTAAAACAGCATTTCTGATAGACAATGAAACAAACTTCTGACAAAATGTAATTGTTTTGCTTTCAATCAATGTTTAGAATATAAAACTTAAAGGTTGAAAAAAAAATTGAAACTAAAATCTCTACACTCGTCATCGATCAGTTGTACTGGTTGATGTATTTAACACTTCGACTAAACCATACGCATATGCCTCATTAATAATGGTGATAACTCTTTATAACAAACAGAGAAAATATGTCCTATCATTATCAATCCTTTATCAGTTATTCATAAGTCACTTACTGCTGTTATCTCCTTTGGAGATCAACACTATTTCATGTCGCATAGTCTAAAACTACAGAGGGTCTTCACACATTTTTTGTAACGCTTTTGCAAAGATTTATGTGGGAGTCATCAACGTCCAATGCTGAATTAGAATACCAGGATTATGACGTCATCAGTATAGCATCACCCAGCGCAGTAAGAATCATCCCAGACAGCGCTGAAACCTGGTCGAGAGTGGAGGGCAGACGTGAGCAGACGGCTCACACGTCTTCAAGAGTTTATGAACTTTAATTGTGCTTTCGATGTTATGCCTTTACATCATTATGTTAATCCTGCATACCGTTAACTTCATCTTTATTTACTTTTATTTCTTTCTATTAAATAAACAATTTAACTATTACTTCGTGCTCTCATGCTGTGAATTAAGTCAAATTCTACAAAAAAATATGGCGACCAACCGTGCGGCCTCGAATTCCAAAATGTTCGAGTAGTAGAACTGTCCTTTGAACTACTGAGTGAAAGTTATTCGATTTATTGGATTACTCGTATAAAGTGTGGATTACCCAATTGACGACGATCATCTGTCGGGTGAGTACAAAACTTTCTTTCCAATATGAAGTTAGTAGAAATTCCAGAATTGGAAGCAGCTTTAAAGAACAGTAAAAGTTCTGAAATCAAAAGTTTGCATAAGCTTATTTTTAATACTGATGGAGATCGAAATAACCGGAAAAGATTACGCGAATTTTCTGGCTTTATATTTAAACCAGATTCTGAAGAATTTAATAAGAAAATAGATGCAGTGCAGAATAGTTTTACTTTGAATGAGTTAATTAAAATTTGCAATGTACTGTGCATAAATTCAGAAGGTTCAAAAACGGAAGTCGTAACCCGAATTGTCCCTTACCTATGTGATTTATCTGTATTATTTGAAAATATTTTGCATGAAGAAAATAGTGATATTGAAGATGAAACTATTAATAAAATTTCTGAAGTAATGCTTGATGATAATCAAAGAGATAATCCTGGTTTTAACGAGTCTCAAGTAAATAACAGTATGCAGCTTCCAATTCAAGATCATTTTAAACCTCATCTTAGTTTTTCTGATATTGAAAGTATTGTTAATCCTTTTTCTGGTAATGCATATGAAAATGTTGATAAATGGATTGATGAATTTGAAGATGTTATAAACTCTTTGAAATTGAGTGATTTGCATAAATTAGTTTTTGCTAAAAGATCATTAAAAGGTAAAGCGAAACTATTTATTCAGAGTGAACCTAGAGTTAATGACTGGTGTAAGTTAAAAAAGCTTTTGAAATCTGAATATGGTAAAGCTTTTAATTCTGCTGAGTTGCATGAAATGTTATGTAAACGTAAATTAATGCCTAATGAATCTTTAGATGAGTATTTTTTGAAAATGAAAGAAATGTGTTCGCGAGGTAACATTGAAGATGCTTCATTAATTAAATATGTTATTGATGGTATTCCCGATTCTGTGGTTAGGAAAACGATATTATATGGTTGCGAAACAATATCTGAATTTAAACAAAGGCTTAAAATTTATGATAAAATGAGATCGGACAATGATAAGTTTAAAAATCCGAAACCGAAAGTAGACACTCAAGTTAAAGATAGAAGTAAGCTTTCGTCATCAAACCGAAATCAATCTAACGTTAATAAGGTCAAATGTTTTAATTGCCAGGAATTTGGGCATTATTCTAAGCATTGTGTAAACAAATCAAAGGGTGTAAAATGTATAAAATGTAAGAAGTTCGGGCATTATTCAACGAACTGTCCAGAGCAGACCCCCGAGACACATCAAGCAGCTTTATTACAACGAATTTGTGACAAGGATAGAATTATGAAGACTGTAGAAATAAATAATCATTTAGTTGATAGTCTAGTTGACACTGGTTCAGATGTAACGATATGCAGCGTAGAGTTACACAAGCAGATTGGTTCTCCTAATTTAAATTGTAGCGATATCACATTAAACGGAATTGAATCAAAGCAAACGTACCCCATCGGCTTTTTCATTTCTGATATTTCAATTGATAGTTTTTCACTGCGTACGAAAATTTATGTTGTTAAGTCATTATGTAATCAAATTGTATTAGGTTTGGATGTATTGAGTCGGTTTAACTTCTCTTTTACCGAGAATGGCCTTCAAATAATTTCTCATCGGAATAAAAGTAATGTAAACTTGATAACTGCTGAGTCATCTCGAAATTCTAACGTTCGTTGCGTTATGGAAAATTTGAATATTGCTATCTCATTGAAGAATGCTTATGATCCTTCGCGATCGTCTGGCGTCTCTGTTAATGTAAACAAAAGTCCCGAAAGCGGAAGTAGCGCGACGTTTAATTACCTTTCACATCTGGTGGATGCTATTTCTGTCAACGAGATTGATTTATCGCATATTTCAAATGCAGAACATAAAGAAAGACTGTGTAATTTAATTAATTCGTACCAACCACGGAAAAATAGACAATCTGACTTCAAGATGCAAATAAATTTATGCGATGATATTCCTGTCTGTCAAAATAGAAAATACATGTCTTTCGCAGAACAAAAAATTGTTGACGATCAAATTAAGGAATGGTTAAAAGAGGGCATAATAAAGCCTAGCAATTCTAATTATTCGGCGCCTATTGTGTTATGTAACAAGCGTAATAACTCGAAACGTTTATGCGTGGACTATCGGAAATTAAATAAGAAGATTATTAAAGACAAATTTCCACTGCCTTTAATTCCGGAAGTACTTGATCGCTTAGAACAGTCAAAAGTCTTCACGACACTAGATTTGAAAAATGGCTTTTTCCATGTAGACATAGACGAAAATTGCACCAAATATACCGCATTTGTAACACATAATGGTATCTACGAATTTCTTAAAGCTCCTTTTGGTTTATGTATTAGTCCAAATGTTTTTCAAAGGTATATATATTCAGTATTTCGTGACTTGCTAAATGAGGGTGTACTAATTATTTATATGGATGATATAGTCATACCGGCTAATGATGAAGTTGAATGTTTAGACAAATTAGAAAGAGTATTCAAAACTGCTTCGGAGTATGGATTACAAATAAATTTCAAAAAGTGCCAATTCTTAAAACGTAAAATTGAATTTTTGGGACATGTAATTGAAAACGGAACTATTCGACCATCACCTTCCAAAACTGTTGCTGTTCGAAACTTTCCACAACCGCGTAACTGTAAACAACTACAAAGCTTTTTAGGACTAACGGGATATTTTCGTAAATTCATTCCTCAGTATGCTAAAATAGCTAAACCTCTTAGTGACTTACCTAGAAAAGGTATTGGTTTTAAGTTCGATTCCGAACAACAGGAAGCTTTTTGCAGATTGAAAGAAATTCTCTCTCAGGCACCTGTTCTACACATATTTAGGCAAGGATATCCATTAGAACTTCATACTGATGCTAATAGTCAAGGCTTTGGTGCGGTATTACTCCAATTGTCTGATGATGGTAATTATCACTCAATCCAGTATATGAGTAAGAAGACTTCACCGCAGCAAGAGAAACTCTGTAGGTACGAATTAGAAGCCCTTGCAGTAATAGAAGCTCTGAAGAAATTTCGAAACTATTTGTTAGGGACTAAACTCAAAATTGTAACTGATTGTAGTGCTTTTCAGAAAACTTTAGATAAGAAAGATTTAACTCTTAAAATTGCGAGATGGGCAATGTTTATTGAAGAATTCGATTATGAAATTGTACATCGTTCAGGAAGCCAAATGAAACATGCTGATGCTCTAAGTAGAAATGCTCTAATTTTAACATCATACACATCCGATGTAACTGAGAAGATTCGGTTAGTACAACAACAGAATGAAGATGAACATGTGAAGTTAATCAAGAATTTAGTTGAGAAGGGAAAAGAAAATGGATTCTTCGTGAGAAATGATATTTTGTACAAATTTGAAAATGGTAAAGATCTTCTACTAGTGCCAGAATCCTTACAGAATGAAATCATACAGAAGGTACATAAAAAAGGTCACTTTGCTGTAGATAAAACTGTGAATGCTGTAGAGCAAGAATTCTATATTCCCAGACTGAAATGCAAAGTTGAAAAAGTAATTGCTAACTGTATAGAATGTATACTGTACAACAAGAAGCAAGGAAAAGCAGAAGGATTTCTTCATCCTGTACCAAAAGAAAACGTTCCTTTGAGTACGTATCATATCGACTTTATTGGACCTCTTCCATCGACGAACAAGAGATACCAACACATTCTAACTGTTGTCGACGCTTTTACGAAATTTACTTGGTTCTATCCAGTGAAATCACCAACTACGCAAGAAGTTATTTCAAAATTGAAGCAACAACAGACTGTATTTGGAAATCCAGCCAGAATCATTTCAGATCGAGGTAGTGCCTTTACATCGAAAGAATTTTCAGCTTATTGTACTGAAGAAGGAATAGAACATGTCAAAATTACTACCGGTATTCCAAGAGGTAACGGACAAATTGAGCGAATTCATAGAATTTTGATTCCTGTTTTGTCAAAATTATCACATGAAGATTCAACGAAATGGTTTAAATACGTTCCAGATGTTCAGAGAATAATCAACAGTACAACTACGAGAAGTACAAAATATTCACCGTTTGAGCTTCTCATAGGCACGAAAATGAAGAATAAAGAAGATTTGAGAATTAGTGAAATATTGAATGAAGAATATCTAAAACAATTGATACAAGAACGTGATGAAATGAGAGAAGATGCTAAAAACAACATTTTGAAGATTCAAGAAGAGAATCGAAAACAATTCAACAAGAAACGTAAGAAACCGAAACTATACAAGATTGGTGACTTGGTAGCCATTCAGAGAACTCAATATGGGACTGGTTTGAAACTACGACCTAAGTTTCATGGACCGTATAAAATCATAGCTGTTCGATCAAATGATAGATATGAAGTCGAGAAAGTAGGATGCCATGAAGGACTAAATTTGACATCTACTGCGGCTGACCATATGAAGCCATGGTCAAATTGATTTGATGTTTGTAACAGCTCAAAACCTAAGGACCTGATACTCTTTTTGTTTTTTTATTATCTTTGAAGGTACATGATAGTGATGTCCATTCAACAGACATCGAGGACGATGCCTCTTCAGGCTGGCCGAAGCTGTGGGAGTCATCAACGTCCAATGCTGAATTAGAATACCAGGATTATGACGTCATCAGTATAGCATCACCCAGCGCAGTAAGAATCATCCCAGACAGCGCTGAAACCTGGTCGAGAGTGGAGGGCAGACGTGAGCAGACGGCTCACACGTCTTCAAGAGTTTATGAACTTTAATTGTGCTTTCGATGTTATGCCTTTACATCATTATGTTAATCCTGCATACCGTTAACTTCATCTTTATTTACTTTTACTTCTTTCTATTAAATAAACCATTTAACTATTACTTCGTGCTCTCATGCTGTGAATTAAGTCAAATTCTACATTTATATATGAATAAACCTTAGAATTTTATTTTCTAATACGTTCAGTCTGATAGCCCTTTTGTTGATCAATAATATTACATCTTGATTTTCAAGTTAAATATCCTTTTCGTAAAACATCAAGTTTGGATTTTATTCCACCCCCCTCTCCTTCGCAATCTTCCAGTGTCCATCCATTGTTTTGGGATGCCGTTTATAAAGAGCTTGTTTCAAAACTCCCAAATGCACAGTAATCCATAGGAAACACATCAGGTGACTTGGGTGGAATGCATTTAAAGGGAAAGATTCAATTCCGGTTTCATTTCTCATTTTTACTTTCTTGTACGATGTAAAGAAGTATTGTAATCACGAAAACTTCCAGGTATCATATTTCAACGAAAATATCCATTTTGACCTCTGTCGAATGCAATTTAGTGATGTTTTGGGGGTAGTATCTGTATGTAAAGACAGACTAGCACCTCTCTTTTTAGTTGCAATGGGCCGGACCATAAGTACATATATACCCACTCTGTTACTCGGTTCGATCAGCTTAGTGTTTTTCCTTCTTATATGTTGGTAAATTGCACAACCTTTGCTTTAAAAATGATTGAATTGCGTTGTTCTTACATTCCGGTTAAGGTTGTGATGCCTTTAGGTAATCTACATCCAATACTCGGCTCAGTGAGCTCAGTATTTTTTTTTTCTTACATATTGGTAATGTGTGCATTTTCTGCTTTAAAAATGATTGAATTATGTTTTTTTTTTATCCTTTGGTTAAGGATCTTATGCCTTCAGTTAATCTGCATGCCATATTTGAAAACGTTTCAACATTTTAAAAGTTGTTTAAGTGCGGCTAAGCCTAATTTTTTTACCATAGCAGCCATATTTGTTCGCATTTGAAACTTAGCAAAAAAGTGAACTAATTCTTTCTGCACCTTCAGTGTCTTTTTGCCGAGTGGGACCAAAAGGAAACTTTTAGCTTTGTGCACCGAAAAGTCTGCCTTATTGCCTGCTGGCCGAAATGTTTGTTCTTGCGTAGAAACTGTAATTTTAATTGTAAAAATTGGTTTTTATTTTTTTAACTGTATTTGGTGTTATGTTTTTTTAATAATTTTTAATGACAATATTTTGAGTTTTCATGTATTTTTGCCTTGCCGCGAAGTGAGAAATGAATTAATTTAATGATAAATATATCTGTAATGAAATTTGAGGGAATAAGTTTAATTGAAATGCAGGAAAAAATACGAATAATTTAATATTCCATACAAGGAAGTAGTGGTGTTCACATTAGCTTTTTTTTAATTGTTTTAACTGTATTTGGTGTTTTATGTTTTTTTTTTTGTTTTGTATCTGTAAATTTTTAATGAAGACATTTTCAGTTTTTAAGTATTTTTGCCTTGCCGCGAAATGAGAACTCAGTTAATTGAATGAGAAATATATCTTTAATGACATTCGAGAAAATAAGTTTAAACGAAATGTATGAAAAAGTGCATTTAATTTAATATCTTGTACAAGGAAGTCATGTGGTATACACATCAGGTTTATTTAAAAAAATAGATCAGTAGATTTAGATTTTGGAGCCTTATCCTGATGGAACTTAACACAGTGAAGATTGTTTGGATAAACAGATGAAATTTCTTTTTAAAAAATAGGTGTTAAAACAAATTTCTGATAGTAATCCGAATTAAGTTTGACACTTTTATCTATTTTCCTTATCTTAAGTTTTCCGTTATAAGACAATCCAGTAATAACCATAAAACCTTTAAAAAAAATTCGTTTCCTCCGAATGATTGTTTCGTTATCAAATCTATCTTTTTCTATTGCAATCAGATAAGTATATCCAAGCCTTATCAATTATAACTATATATTTAAATTTTCACCTTCCAAATAATTTTCACACTCTGCACATAGTCTTACGCCAAGAAACACGTTTCGGCGTTAGGCGATGAACATCATGGTTTTTTGTTTTGATTATCTTTAAATCAGATTTTATAATTTTGTTCACAGTTCCTACAGAGATATTTAAAGACTTTGCAATAGCTATTTTGGGGACTGGATTTTTCCTTTAAAACATGAGATACTACTTTAGATGTAATAAGAGCTGTACGTACCTTTGTTTGACATGCATTTTTTGCCTCTTTCCCAGTCAGATGTAAACTTTGACGTTCCTTTCTTGTAATATTAATTATGCCACTTATTTTCCTTGTAGAAATATTAAAACCAGGCTTTTCACATCTCTTTTTTTAATTATTGAATAAGATTATTTCTCTTCGGGCAGCGCAAAAATATAGCCTTCTATCCATTATTTATTTTTCAGCGGCATTTTAAAATAAGGAATATTTTTAATCCTGTAGAGGATAATTAAAATTTATTCCAATTTTCCAGTCACGTTTGTATTTTAAAATTAACATTTAAATTCATGGAGAATTTAAATGATTTTTCACGATTCAAAATCATTACAAAATTGTGTGAAATCCCTCTGTATTATTTGTACGGATTTTTTTCCCTTTTATTACCAAAAGCATCTTGCCTAAATGTAATATTTATCACTATAATTTTCTTTTATCCCGATGTGAAAGTAGCGTGTTCCAAATCGAACACTTTTATTTTAATTACAGTTTTTATTTACCTATCCAGCGATTCTCTCATTTCATTTTCATTCTAATTGTAGAAAGGGTTAATAATTAGTTAAGCACATTAAATGAAAATACTACAAAAGTAATGATTTCTCTTAAAATACGTGGTTTATCCACAAAAATTAATTTTATAAATTGAAATTATTGCATTTTTCGAAATTTAAGCGATGAAGGAAAACTTTTTTGAAATAATAGACTAAACTTTTATGTCTTTATTTGTAACTATTACGTTTATACTCGTATATTAATTAACACTACTGCCTGCTTATATTTTAGTTCAGGCCTGCCCAATCTACGGCCCATCAAGCATTTTTGTGCGCTTGAGAGCAATAATCATATTTCTTGAAAGAGTTATTTTCAATCCTTAACTCCTTTTTAAGTAAAATAAATATGAATTTATACTGTAAATCTCCTAGTCAGCTATTGACTCCGAGTCAATAGCTGACTTTTTTTGTCCAATTTCAAACAGAATTTCGTAATAGTTCTTTATTAGCAAGTACTGTGCCTCGATCAGAAGCTCACAGTAACTTTCAATCACACTAAACACAAAAAAGAACAAGACATTCCAATAAATCATGATCACATTTTTTCTGAGCCTTTAGTGAAAACAAAATGTTGCCGAACTATGTTCATTAAATCTTGATATAAACCAGGCTTCAGTATGTCAACCTATATGGTTTTTATCTCTCTCAGAAGAAGATTTCAGTAACGTCCTTTCTGAATCATTTTGTTATTACGTTGATAAGTTATCATTTCTGTGAGAAAAGTAGTCCGAGTAACGTTGCAACATGCGGTACTGAATAGACAGGAAAAATTTAAAAAAGATGCACGTGATATTACAAGACGCGTATTCAACATAAAGTATTGTTCAATAATAAGGTAACCAGAATAGATCTAATCGATGGAATGTGCAGTACGGGCTACATGTTTCTCTAAAATATTTTCCCTATAATAATCCTGGATTCAAAATCATGACAGTATTGAATTACCTGATCATGAGAACAAGTGTTGTAAACTTTAGTTTGAAGCGCAATAATTATCCACTTGAAAGTATAAATATTAAAACATCATTTAGAGGTACAATAGTTCCATATGTACTCACTTCAAATATACGATGACAGTTTGCATGCCAAATATAACCATAAATAAAATAAATCTCTAATTTTTACAGTTTAAAAAATTGTATCGATATTTGATTACTTTCGCTTGTATTTTCATTCATTCATTATACTATAAAACTTGAAATAAAGCAGGATTAAAATGTCTATGACGTGTAAATATAATAAGTAGTTGACCGAGCGTACGTATAACAATTATCTACGGCATTTAAAACCTTTATTTTACTGCTTAATTAGTTTTCATATTTTAGTGAAACTAATTTTACATAAATTAGTGCTACATAAATCTTTACATAAATTAGTTTACATAAATTATACCACAGATACTTATTTTACATAAAAGTACATATATATAAACCAGGCAATATACTTTTAAAACCATTTCTTTCGCAAGCCATAGGTTTCACAATCTTAAGTCACTGTCTGTATGGTTCTACTTTTAAATTTAATTATATGTTTAAATTTAAATTGTATGTTCGCTTTTGCTTTCGGTATTACACCTCTTACCAAAACAGTATGAATGTCAAATGAGCATAAAAGACCAATGTGCGATTGAAAGTATGTAGCGGCTCCTGAGAAACTGGACTACATTTATTACTTCCATCTTTCTTAGCATTAATCTTCATGACCGGCTAGTTGGTTGCGGTTAACCTTATAAGGTATTTCTCCCGCCTTCTTAGCATGTCTTCGTGGTGTAACTGGAAACATAATGGACGCGTATTCGAGAGGTCCGTGGTTCGATTCCCGGCAAGGGCATTACTCATTTTTCACGTCTCCTGCTTCGAAGTGACCTAATGTCTCTACATCCTCAACATAAATAAGCCAGTTAAGCATATTCCTCAGCTTTTATTGGTATATATATAAGTAATATTTGTAACTGCGAGACGTTCAGTACCAATTAAGTTTTATCCAGCATTTTCTTAGGCGATCAGTAAGTCGACCTTTCATATAAGTTTAGTGTAACAATAATTCAAAGCAAGGTACGTATTAAAGTATATTATTGCCACTTGTGAAGAACACTTAGTTGACTCCTCTCTTTGAAACGTAGTCCTTTGTTAAAACTAAACTCTTCGGTGATTACCAGTATTCCAAGACCGATGAACACTGGTAGTTAGTCGGAGCTCAATTCTGGTGAATCGAGTATAGGCATTTCCCTCCATGTGGGACATGAAAACGAGCCAGTTGTCCTTAAAACTCCTCTACAGAGATTTTTCTCTTTTGGTAGAAAGCTATCGCATGTTTTGCTTTAATTAAAAACCAATCACCAATCGGATCGGATTTAATCTTTCTAAAAATTATAATTGTGATTAGTTTTAATATTACGTACTTAGCTGTTGAATCATCAACAAACATTTAACTACTTTTATACTTATTTATGTAGTCATTTGCTTAAATGTGAAGCTATTTGACACCCTCACCTGATGAGATTAGGTAATTTGAATATGACGAAGTACATGACAGCTATATTCCGAAACAAAAGGGATGCCTTTATGTATGATTTTCAAAGAAAAAGTCGTTTTTTCAGGTTACAAGTGGGAAAATCCACGAAAAACAAATATGCAATCAACCCATTTGTCTGGAATCGAACTCTTAATATTCAGTCTTAACTACTCGGCACTTAGTGAAATTCTCACTTGACACAGTGGGAGATTAATTGCAGAAGCAATATAGTTAAGAAATAAGATTTAGAGCTACATCTCGTGTGCTTTCTAATTTTGAGTGTAAGTAAATCCAGAATGTGTAATTCTATTTTATTGCGATTTCAACTTACATTTCTATGATAGAAAGATATTACTGCTTTTTTCTGCATCTACTAAAATTAAGTAAACAAAATATTTATGCACACATGCATTGTAATTATGCGACTCATATATGATTGAAAGGCTGAGTGAAGTTTAATTGCAATTCTAGTTAAATTTATGCAATTATTCTTATGTTACATACAACTAATATTTTGGAATTTATTTAAAAGAATTCCTTTCTTGAGATTAGCAGAGGATATCAGAAGGTTAATGAATAGATTTATGTGATTATATTGCAGAAGTATCTAGAACTAAATAGTTACTAGAAGTACCTAAATTGGAATTTAATCTTTTCAAACTCCAATTTCAATTACATGAAAGATTAAGACATAAAATTGAATTACGTTTCTGAAATGTCTTCCGTGAATCAAAGCGCAAGCAAAATTTGCATTGAAATGAGACTTGCATACATTTTAAAACTGTTATGCTAATTCTATATATCAAGAGGCTCTGATTAAGAAGGACATTACAGAAACTTCAAAATAGTGTTTATTATATTACTTAATGAACACAAAAATCTTACTAACAGACTGCCCGAAAATAAAAAAGAGTAATTAAAACACAGAATATTCCCAGTGTACAACAGAATATACAATAAAAAAGAGATATAATGCGTGCAGCATTTGTCAACGTCTGCCTGGGGCACTTAAAAACTTTTTTTTATCTTTTCTAGTCGTTGGATGATAAAAGGAAAGTCCTCTTCATTTCTCAACCTAAGTCGTTAAAGTCTTAACTTGTGGTAAAAAAAAAAAAAATCTAATTCATGCTGTTTAATGATGTTCTTCACGCAACTGAATCAGAGAAGGGAAATTAATTGTGTATCTGAAAATAAACGCAATTATTGCCATTATATGTACATTCATCAAAACAGACTTCATTTATATTTCAGAGGGATTCCTTGTCGTTTTCATACTGTTACAAAATTTATCGACTAAGAAATTTCATTACAGTTCTTTCTTTAGCCGTTCAAACCACTTTCTGGTTCTAGTTCTATTAGTGTTCATTTTCTGGTTCCAAGCTTTGTAAATAGAGATGATGGTTTATATGTGAATTGTGTGCATCTTATATAAGTGCTTTTATGAGTCTACAGAATTATTTTTAAAAAATGCTGTAGTTTTGCAATATCAGGTACTAGTCAGATGTTGTTTTACCCCATATATTCTGGTCTAAAGCATATTTTTAAAAAATTGCACTAATTTCTTATATGCATTTATGGTTCAAACTTAAAAATGAATCAGAAAATGTAGACCTTTTAACTATGCGCATAGGGCGTCATATGAAAATATATACGAAGCTATGCTATTTAACCCTTTGAAGGGCAAAACACCCGAGATAGCCATTTATTCAAACAACCACAACCGCTCAAAACGGCCGACATTGCGATGTTGTTTCCTTTCCTCCCGCTAAGGTATGCAGTAGCCGTTGCAGTTTCCCCAAATGCATTGTATCAGTTTATTTCAGAATTGCTTCCCTAAAAGGCTAAAGGAAGTTTCTTTGTTAGGAAGTAGAAAGGGTGCCATTTGAAATCTTCTCAGCTCTTTGTGCGTTAATGAACGGAGAGGGAAGCAAACGGACCGGACGGGTCATTGACGATACGGGCGTTTCGGTATTTTAAGCATACATGTTAGCGAAGGTTTCTGTTTTCTAAGGGCCACGCCTGATTACACACACACACACACAAAACTCCTTCACGTAAGATGGATTTGATTTTATAACGATGGATTTTATGCATGTTAAACCCTCAGAAACAAATGTTTAAAATATTTAACGTCAGGAAACTAACGCGCAAAGGACATCTGTTTATAAAAACTGTTTTAAATTACCCATTCATAAAAATGCTGAGATTCCCAGTTTAATAGGCAGTACACGGAAGTCTCGTAGTGTACACATCAAATTTCTCTTATTATTTACAGCCTGTCCATTTCAAAGACGCGACGCCTCAGATGTGGAATTTGGAAATGATTCACAGATTCTGAAAAGGTATGAATGAAAAGTATTGGTTCAATTAAATAATTTAAAATTCGAACCATTGATAAAATTTAGGGGGGAGGTTACAATTAACAACAAACTTCAATAGGCTAACTGAAATTTAACAACTGAAAACTGCTTATCCTTAGCCAGAAAGTATTGGATAAAAAGAAGAGTTTAATACATCGATCATCATAAATGTCGGAACACGAATGAGAAATTAAAGCGATTGTCTATAAAAATTTTATTTTTACCAAGCCGGATGGTCTTTACGTTGTATTAAATTGAAACGTCAGGTATATACTTACTTAGAAAAATAGAAAGTTGCCTTCTCATGAGGCTTTCCGCTGTAAAGATTGACAAATGCTTCTTTGTAAATAGATTCCCAGATTGCATCCCATGTGGATGTGTGGGTGGATAAATCAATTTGTGAGGCGACACATTGCGTTCAATGTTCCTCTGAAACGAACAAACAAACAAAATAAATAAATAAGCAGTTTTATTAAAGGTTAATTTAGCATTCTAACATTTTTATAGTTAAATACCAAAAACCTACCTCTTTCTATTGATACTGTTTCTGGTTATTACAGAAAAATATAATAATTTCATTTATTGTGAATGCAAAACATTTTTATAATGACCGTTTTTAAATCACAGCTTTTATGTTTCAAAACTATACTTCATCAACGTAACATTAAACGTATTTGGAATAACGTGCCAGTTAACAGATAGGGAATTGATTATCAGCATACTTTCCAAGAAATTATCTTAGGAGGCCATATTTTAGTTTTGATTTCAGCTAGACGCTTTTCCTCTTTGAAATTTAATATATTGAATATACGTTTCTTTGAGCAATAATCTGGATTTATGCTCAGGTTTATAATTTGTTGATGTGAAGATTTTTCCTCGGAAAGTGCATTTACACAACCGTCGGACCATTCGTCAATTTGTGGAGCCGTTTCTGAAATAAATCTTTTATTCCGCATACCAATCAAAATAAAAAAATTAGTGGACAATTAACGTTGAAAATACCAAATTTTTTTCTCAAAAAATGCTCACGTGGAGATTTAAATAGAAAATCGTTTCCATAAAATAGCGCGAATTTTCCAGAAATTATTTTATATGCTATAGTACATTTTTTTAAATTTAATTTCTAAAAATTCACTCAAATTTATTTACAGACTTTGGTCGAAATTTGCCATTATCTCAAATTCAGTGAAATATATTGCTCGTAGGTTTACTTGAATTACCACTTACTTTCCCATTCTCTTTTTTTCTTTTTTTTCCAAATGTATCTTAATGCATTACTCACGCTTATGCAAATTAATCTTATAAAATGAAGAAGAAAAAAAAGAGAGAAGCGATTTCAAACATATCCATCAAAAACGTCTTCTGTTGTCTCCCTGTCTTTTAAGAAGTATTTGCTAAGACTTCATCGATCTTTTTAAAATACCATGTCCAGGAGATGTTCTTGTTAAATTTCCAACTAGTCTCTTATTAACAGTCAATCTTTGGTTTGTGTTTGCATTTTTATAAGGCAAATAAAATACTGCTAGATACTTTGATCCCATTACTGATTTTTGCCTTCCTTGTTAAGATTTGATGCAGAACACTGGTAACTTTAATTTAATGTACTGAATTATTTAACGACAGCGTATTCAAGTAACGACCCGATTTCTTGTTTAAAGGAAACTTTTGACTTGAACATTTAGTTCTGGATTTCTTCTAACTTTTCCAAAAGCCTCTACAAAAGCTGCGCAATTCTTCTTTAACGCAGTTATTCTGAATAGGAAACTAGTTCGATACTTTTTCACGTTGTCGTATATGCGTTGAATGATAATGGAAGTGAAGCAAGGAAAAAAAAAAAAAAAAACTTCATTTGTTGTAATGTATAAAATTAGACGTACGGAGTTAATTTCCAATTCCGTGAAATATACTCTCCTAATTACTTTTCTGTTAATACAAATGGGAAAGATATATCTATTTTTCTGGAAAAAATGAAGTTCGAGCAAAATTACATTTAATGTATGAGTGGTCTTTGTAATGGTTTCAGCTTAATAAAGTAGCGTTGTGGATGATAAAAGCAGAACAGACACTCAGCGTTTCTGATCTAGAAATATTTCAATTTATAATTCTGATATACTAACAATAATTATGATATGCAATATAATTTCTGGTTACATGAACTTTAATGTTTATTAACTCCAAAAATTAACCAAAATGCGCTTTTGTTTTCATTCTATAAATTAATCATACTGGTAGCCGCCCAACCGGTATAGTGGTTAGCGTCGCTGACTGCCGTGCCGAAGGGCTCGAGTTCGAATCCGGAGGACGCATGGATGCTTGTAAATATATAGTTTCGGTGTGGCATGGTGGCTCTTTAAACATGCGTCGAGCTGAAAATCCTCTCATGTAATTTTGTGGAAGTAATTTGATTTTGATGGAGAGCACCCCGGGAGGGGGGACGGGGTGCTCTTCATCAAAATTGGGGGCGGAACTGAGCTAAATCGCATTGTCACCTGAATAGTGTTCAAGGCTGTTGACAACAGCAGGCGTAATCTAGAGCTCCTTGCCACGAGGAATTTCGTGGGCTTGGGCTGACTGCGTCAGACAAGTGAGTAACAACAACAACATAAGTAACAACAACAATTATATCGATGCATGATTTATCCGTTCTTTAGAAATAGTTAGACTTGAGAAAGGGTTGTTTAAAATATATATATGTATGTAGCAAATTTTACTGCTGTGGAAAATTCACGTTACAATTTAGGAAAATTTAATATTGGAAATTAAATATTTTAAAAGCATCAAATAAATTTTCTACCAGCAGTAACTGAATATGCATACCTTTTTAAAGGTATTAAAACTAATTTCGAACAGATCACATTTTGTAATTAATTCGGTTATTTTACAGATATAACAATTCATGTCGCTCTTGCAATGTATTCATGACAGTATTTCTCAAAGCATACAAAATTCAGTCTATTTTACGATGTGCTCAATAGTTTTCTTTCAGTTAGCGAAATCAAACGCCTTTTTCCTAGTTTGCATTCTTTAGGAGTTACTGCCACTTGATTTTAATAGGATTAATCTAAAAGCTGAAAATATACGTGGTCTTTAGAAAATTAAAAAATATATATATTCAAATTCGAGTAAAAAGTAAACCGGTATTTTGAAGACAGGAATTAGTAAATGTTTATGCTCAACCTATACGCACTGATGTGAAAATAATAAAACAGATCAAAAGAGATATATGTATCACGTTGCAGCTATCCGTTATAGATAATATTACGCATTAAAGCTTAACTTGCGTCTTGAACGCTGATTGTTGCAGAATGTGTCTTATATGTTATTTTGCCTGTGGCGACAGTTCTAAAAGGAGCATCTCCAGGATAATAAATTGTAGAAGTATAATTATTTGGAAGTTTAGTTGCAAATATTTAAAATTCTTATAATATAATTTAGGAAAACTTAATTATTGTTTAACAAACGTAATACGATTTTTTGTTGTACATTAAGAAGTTAATTCAAATTCAAAATCACTGTTTGTAAATTACCGGGATTATGGCTTAGCCATTATTGATGCACAACGTAGAATTCTTTAAACAAATTTTAGTTTTGAAGTTATTTTAACGATGTTCATTCAAATTTTGCATTCAGGTTTCAAGTCAAACATATGGTGCTTTAATATAAAACGTGTGAGTTTTATTATTATCACGTTATTGTGGAAATGGATATTTAGGAATTCAACCAGTGTCAAGAGTTAGTTGCTTGCATCTAATTCTAATAACAACTACCAATACAAACTGAGAATGCAGACTGTGAAACCCTAAAAAAAGCCATATATTTGTAGATTCCCTAGGAATATGAAACTGTGGCATGCAATTATTTGCTTCAATATATTGCAGTTTTAAAATTTTCTTCATAAATAAATGTATTCAAAACTTCTGGAGTTTCGTTTCGCAATCAGAAGTTTCACAAATTCTTAAGCATTAAGAAATTTTCATGTCAGTAATGCGTTTCATGTCAATAAGCGATTTTCGATGGATGGAGAAGTAATGTCATTCGAATTTCTCTTCTTTACGACTTTTTTTTTTTTTTTTTTTTTTTGTAGCAACATGTTTCTAAATACCATACATGATTTGAAAGGGGCTCATTCTGATTCCTGCCGATTGCAGGAAGTGATGATTCACGAAACAGAAGTAATGCACCTTGTAGAAAATCTTTCTCTAAGATGCAATAGAAAAGTACTAATGCCAGTACTTATTAAAAACTCATTAACAGCATAGTCAGAAAACTAGATTACGAGCTATTTATTTAAAAGTTCATATTTATCCCTATTACACTTTTTTCGCATGTCAATTCAAATAATACAATTAAAGTAAATAGGTTTTAGATGATAGATGTCAGGAATTTGGATTTTTCATTTATATTCCCAAAAGAAATCAGTAAGTTAACTAAAAAGACAAATAACTTAGCATATTATTTACAGATTTTTAATAATACATAAAAATTATATTTAAATAATAGCAGTTTTCTGACTGTTAATATTTTCTATAGATCAAATTAATGTTCATTCAATAGTAATTTGCATTAATTACTATTTTTAGTAAGCGTGAATTCAAGGAATATTCGAGGAATACACATGTATTTTTAACAGGACAAATAATGTTTTTATTTTATACCAAACCGCATTTTGATGACCGTATGTCACTGTGAAGGGGCAGCAGAGATCGAGAAATCGCTGAACACTGGTAGTTCCGACTTGGGGTTCAATTTCAGATGAACGGAGTGGCCCCATGCGCGTTTTCGTGATTTTCCCCCATATGTAATATCTTTACGAGCCAGCTTCCCTTAAAAGTTCTCCAGAAAAGCATCCCTTCCCTTAGGCTGATAGCCCGAGTGGTCTTTGCCATAATCAAATAAACCAGACCAAACCAAACCAACCCCACTGTAGAAACATAGAGAGGAAAGTTTCCAATTTTCGTTCTGTAACAAACAGTTCATAGGTAAAGTCTCAGACAATCGTCAAAGATTCGTAACTACCTATTACGGACTGTGGGAGTTTGCCTATACTTGAGCTTGGTGTGTCACTTCGACAGCCTCTAAAGTCAAAAGGGAAAGATCATTAACTGACAGCGACAGAGTGTGTGGATAGAGTAAGAAGAAAGAGGACACGTTGCCGCTGCCCTGAAGAATTTCGTCATTTCTTTTTTGTGAGACTTTTCCTTTTGTGAAATTTGATAAATTCAGTAAATTTATTGTTTTTTTTTTTTTTTTTTTTTTTTTTTGGAAGTGAGTCTTACACTGACTGAAAATTACGTACTACAGTCGTCATAACTTGCCTGTATCTGGATCTATTGTAAAGGATGCCATTGAGGACACACCCTAGCCATTTAAATTTCACGTATCTGGTACCTTCAGAGCCACAGTTACGTTATTGGTATTTTATTATTATTATGCATGCAAGTAACAGAAAAGAAAATGCTTGATAATTGGAACCAACGAATGTGAAGGGACGAATCATCATAAATCTTAAGATCTCCTAGCGGTTCTGTGGGAATATTCTTGTTTATTGTTCAAGATGTTTTTATCAATTTTTATGATAAGGATCATTCTCATGTGGAAATTTTGGGCTTAATGAAAGTACACCAGACCGCTCAACGTACTGGTTGCAATATCGGATAATTAAGTATTTTCCTATCAGGTGTTAGAAACAAAGCTGTCCGTGAAACTGAACATGTCGAAGTGCCTCACTTTCTTCGAAACGGATTTTTTCGGTGGTTAAAACCACTTAATTTGTTATTTTCATCATTCCATTCATAGTAAATAAGCCTTTAGTAGATCTAAGATCTGTAAAACATGAAAAAAGGTAAGGAATACCACCAAATTTCTGTTTGTTTTAGGATGCTGATACGCTAGGGCGCGACACAGAAAGGGTTATTTCATGGTAAGTAATTATCCTCATTATATGAGCATAATTACTTACCATTAAATAACCATTTCTAAATACAAGCGGCAGAAGTCTCTGTAGTCTGGAGTCTTAGAGCGTTTAGGGTATTTGTTCGGTCTGAAATATTTTGCAGATTGAAATAATCACGTCCTTTTAATTAGTCAGTTATATTTGACGTCGTCTGATTCGTTATAGTCTAAGACGACATTTGGAAAGCCGCAGAATGATCGGTCCAATAGGCCTCTAAAATTGCAAGGCTTTGATAGCAGACGCAGTACAAACCGCTAAAGGTCGTGAAGACTCCTTAAAAATGCTCGTGCAGATTGCTAAAAGCTCTTGAAATGTTAAGAGGAGGCATTGAACACGTTATTACTATTGCAATATCAACGCATGTCCTCTCCCACCTCGTAGCTGCTCATAAATTGCGGGTTGTTGAGATGATCGCACTCATAAATTTCGTATCTTTTTGTGGTCTTGTCGCAGATTTAAACTAATGACTGAATTTTACTTTCCATCTTTAACTATGACAAAATTTAAAACACAACTGTTTGGGGATTTAGCATTTCAAGCATTTTTTTGCGCCTGTGTTTAGCTATTAAGCTTTTCGTCGCTTATTTAAAGAATTATTATGTACAACAAATATTTAAATACAAGCCTAAGGGCATATTAGGTTATTTTTAAAATATATTTTTGCAGCATTTCAATACTATGTGTAGCACCTGAGTTGCAAAGATTTGAGAATTTTTTTTCGTACAGCAACTTTAGTCGACAATGCTCTTAGTCATTGGGTAAAAACCTGAGATGCCTAAAACCTCCAAACAAAATTAAAGAACAACATCAATGGTTGCAAAAGAACTGACAATAGATCTCATTCTACCTAGTAAAGATTAAAATCAACTTCCCGGAAGCACATGATACAGCAAAAAGTGACTGCCATTCATAACCCATCCACCAGTCCAGACAGCATAGACAGATTATTCAGTATTCCATTATGGTTGGATTTGCTGTAAAGAAAATGTGCTCTACATTCATCTTAAACATGATTCGGGTTTCTATTCTTAATAACTTTTGCATACCAAAAATTGAAACGGTTAATTTAAATGCAAATAAACCTTACAAAATACTTAGACCCATGGATTCCTGAAGACGTAATTTATTCCACCGAAGAAACTATCCCAAGATAATATCGGAAGTTTGTGGCTTCAGAAATATTTATATCTCAGCTAATTTCAGTATCTAAATTGCGCTTGAACATGAAATCTCATTTATTGCAACAGAATTTCTATTTGCGAGCAATGAGGCGGAGTATGTGCTCATCAATTATTTAAGCTGAAGCAAAACTCCTATACATATAAATTAAGATTTTGCCTTTCATACAGCATACATAGCTAACAAATATTTTGATTCAGAAAAACCTGTATGATGATTATTTGTTTCTTCATAGTCTTTTCTCCATCGTTTATTCTATTTCCTGAATAAAATATTGCCAACGAATGGCCATTACTGGGAAAGAAGAACAAGAACTTACAGACCTAAGCAAACATGTGGGATATTTGCCCAGAGTAGCAAAATAACTCTTAACATATGGGGCAAGATAAAAACAAAATAAAAAAATGCTCTATAAATATACCTATACCCTGCGAGAAATCAAGCATAAAGATAAGTTCTGTAGGATCCAATTTACTCCCTAAATTAACAGAAAGAATTTCAAATGTATTTAAAAAAAAATAAGAAGAGGAGTGTTGAAATGAAGTTTGTACCTTTCTAAACCAAGAAAATATTATTATCAAGATAACGAAAATTTTAAAAACGTTAAAAAACTCAGACACATTTAAATTTTTAATTGCGTCGTAAAAACTTTCATATACACCTGATGCAATTAACATAGAATTATTTTTAAATTCTTACTATCCATACTAGAAAACTCTGAAGAGTTTCTATATGTTCAAGTTACCATTACTTTTGTGCATTATCGTAAAAATGCTGCCACTTATCAAAGAAAAAAAAATATTACCTCAAATTAGATAATTTCGTTGTATGGACCGTGCACAGTGAGAACACATTACATTACAGTTAGCATTGTTACACATTTTACAATACTTCACAGTTAGCAAAAAAAAAAAAAAAAAAAAAAAAAAAAAACTTTTGCAACAGTACACACATTTTACATTACTAAAAGTTTACAGAATAGGTTTTTAAAATAGATCTAACAGATAGCAGCTTAACACTCAACTCTGCCTTATATTAGCGCCCATGCTGCTCCACTCTCCAAATATAAATATAGTTGGTAAGTTAAAGTAAAAATTACTTTTTACTTGCCTTTTTAATATAATTTTAGTATTATTTATAAATAGTATCTAGTTTCTTTTTGATTTATTTGCATAATTCGTGTCGGGGAAGTCTTTTGTAGCCAAGAGTTTCTAAATTACTTTTGTTTTCTACACTTAATTTAATTATTCTAGTCTTTATTTGCTAATTTCTCTAAATTCCACTTGTTTAAATTTCTTTTTAGGAATTCACAACATTTGGTTTTACTTTTGGTTTTGAATTTTCCTTTTACCCTTGCCTACATGGATGACGAAACACGAATTGAATAATTGAAGAGTTAGGTTTGGAGGCAAATTCCTCTTGATAAGTCTGTCTCCTGCCTGCTCAACAATTATTCACTTATGCATTTTTATAAATTTTTAGGATTAAAATATTTATTGGAATTATATATTATATATTATATATTCATAGATTTTGATACTTGCACTTGATTTACATATGCTCTCAGAATTTAAATGATATTGTAGATTAGTTCGCAGTAATAATTAATTATTTATTTGTAATTCAATTTCATTTGAAATTTAATTAACTTTTAATTTGCATTTTACGAATAGAGAATTTTTTTTAATATAAATAAGTTCAGGTGCATCTGCAATATTTAGGGAATCAAAATTGTTTTGTTTATATCATCGAGATGTTTGAAGACAGAAAAATTGTTATTAATCATATGCTTCTGGTGTGAAATACATTCTATTTTGTTTTACGTATATTGTGCTTACCATTAAATCTTTTAAAACAATTTTTTTTTTACGCAAAATTTATGTTTCGAGGATTTATGTGACTTCTTTTCCTCGAAATCTAATGGAAAATGAGACTTTTCATCTTACGCGAATGACAAAAGTGATTTATATTACTTTTAACGACCACATTTTTGTTTTATTTGTGCCTCTATAAAAGTCGATATTTCTTAAGCTTTAACTGTTTCTCTATTCATTTCACGCGTCGTTGACAAAGAATACATTCAAGTCAGATTTTACATATAGCGTTTTTAAGGAAATATATTCTTATTAAATATTAACGTAATTTAATAAGTTCAGTTTATTATTTGTGTAATAATAAATGCATTTATGTTGTGTTAAATAAAATTATTATTATATACTGCGTATGAACTCCATTTTTAACTGTTTAGCTCAGCACAATAGCATTAATTGCAAAAATTATTATTTAAAACAATCCGCTGAATTTATCAGTTTCTTCTGAAATAGAATATGTTTGCATTTTCTGAAAACAGCTGTAAATTGTTGTTTTTAGGAAGATGAAAACTGTATTTCTAATACTGCTTCTTAGTTCTTTGTCCATGTTTCTATTATAAATAAAAATGTTTTTAAACACAATTGGAATATGTAAGATAAACATATAGAAATCAGCTGATGACATAGCTATTTAGGAACATAAACTCTGAGAAATATTCTAACTTAAACCAAAACCTTACTCGAGGTTCAAGTTAAAAGGTTTAAGGTTTAAGTTAGAAGGCGATCTTCTCGAAATCGCCTTCTAACTTAAACCAACTCGAAGCGATCTTCCATATATCGGAAGCTGCTAAAAAGTACCGGATTCCTTCTTCTACGCCTTGAAACATAACATTTTAATAAAGTCAACCTGGTGAAAGTTTTCCCAATGGTTTTCGAACCCTGTTGCCTTAACTCATCAATCAGGATGATCAAATTCTTTTCCGGCGCTAAAAAAAATGAAAGTTTAATTATTTAAGCTGTATATAACGGTGTGTTCAAAAGTCATCGAGTATCACCGGGGAAAAAAAATCTAAAACAGAAGAAAAAGTTTTTTGAATCAAGGTCATTAAATCAGTGTCGCAGTGAAATATGCTTAATGATTCTTGCTAGCTTCAAATATTCGCAATATCAAAATTGTGATGTCAATGTTTGAGAAACAAGAACTCTTTACAGTGGACCCAAATCTTAATAGAACTTTAAAAATGTGCAATTATTTTAAAAGAATATAGTGCTTAAATTACTATTGAATTCAAAATTTTACGACTTATAGTTTTTTAATTTTATAATTTGTATTTTAAAAATTATATATCTCATATTTTCCTGCTCTAATGCTTTCTCTCTCAAATAGGTTTCTCTATCGTACCGCTGTTTTCTCTTTGAATGGGAGAAGTGTAAGATAAGAAATATGAATTCAAACTTCTAATTTTAATTGGCTATAACTTCTCTTATATTTTATTCAATTTGAGGAATTCCTCTCTCTGTCTTAAAAATAGTGCTAAGTCTAAACTGCGTCATTCAAATTAATCATGCAATCCTACGTAACGCTTAATGCAGTAGATACCTCCTGCCCAAATACCAGATGTTAAACCAAAACATTTTTAACTGGAACGGGAAACTTTTGACTTCCACTCTTCTTCCTCTGAAGTGCTGGGACACTTTCGCCTACGCTTTCCTCCTGGCAAGACGCTCCTGCAAACATCTATGCGCTGCTATGCTTTATATAAAAATTATTGTAATTGCTTATGATTAAAAAGTATATTACCACTAAAGAAATGATTTTGATGTGCCTAAAGGCAAAGATAGTGATTCGCCGAACTTAGTTTTGCCAAGTTTCTTCGCTACGCATCTCTTACGCCCCCGCCAAGTTCCAAATCATTCATATCATGCCATTTATATACATATATATTTAAAATATGTTTGTGATTAATCAATGATGTGCAAATTACAATTGTTATTCACTCATTAAGTAAAATAAGGTACAACTAATTATTAAGTGTGAAAATATTTTATTATTTTTATAAAAATTACAAGTGCTATGATAATATTTATACTATATATAACTGTTGAATTTATTATTTTATTAAATACTTACCAATTAATTTATATTGAATAATATGGGTTTAAATAGGTTGTTAAATATTTAGAATCTAATTTGCTATTATTGTCAGTGTGTTCTAAAGTGACATTTAGACTATGTGGCGGTTAGACTTGGAGATATTTGACTATATTATAAGGTTACAATCTTCCGTTGCATTTACGAACAACGTATTGAATATGCGGGCTATATAACGTATAGCTATGGTCTATATAAAAAAAAATTAAATATGTAATCAAGCCAGGGTTTCTTTTAAATATCAATATAGATATTTTACCCATTATTTGAAACACTAAAAATACAACATGCGATAGGAAATGTAACAGAATAACATACGTAAGTTTACGTTTGATCCACATAAAAACCTCAGATCAGATATCATCTCGGGAGAAGAATGACTTTTAGACTGCTACTAACAACGAATTTGAATTTATGCTTCGAAAATAGATTAACGTTGTGTAGTTAATATACTGAACAAATATTTTGATTTATTGTGATTGTATCAAAAAAACAACGTACACTATACAAAAAAAAGGGGGGACAGTTCCGTTCTACTGGGCCGTTTGACTAAACTCAACTTGCATTTTTCATGTCTCGAAAGCGCGACTTAGGATATACATTAGGTTTATATATATCATTGTTCTAATATAGGTATTTTGACACAAAATCGGACTTTTTCTGATGTGACATGCCGATTTTTTCCATATTTTGAATCTACGACCCAAATTATGCCAAACTGCTAAGTTTTATAAAAAACGCACGAGTAGTTTTTAAAAAAATTAGCTCTCAAAATTTTAGTTCCTCAATGTTAATTGAATTTGATATATATTTATTAATATCTCTTTTTTATTAAACTTACTTGATTCCTTCTTTCAGAATTCGAAATTTCCTAAGATATGCGTGAATTTACATTTTGGCGCGTTTTGAAATTTGGCGTATTTATTATAAGCGATAATAACGAATATGTGATTTACGCACTTTGTTAAAATTATTTGAAAGTGTGAACAATGACTTTTTTCTGCTGATGGACAATGAAAAAATGAAAGGAAAATAGGTTAAGTAAAAAAATTCGCTAAGTGCATTATTCTTGTCTCAAACTAAAAAAAATGCGCCAGGGTAAATTTTTAAATTTCTCCATAAATGTCTTACAAAACAAATTACAAAATTTAATTTTTTAGGCATAATTTGAGTAGTAGAATCGAAATATGTAAACACAGTGGTATATTATTTCAGAAAAAGTCCGATTTTGGGTCAAAATACGTATGTTAGAGCAATGCTATATATAAGTCTAATAAATATCCTAAGTCGCGCTTTCGAGATATGGAAAACGCAATTTGAATTTCGTCAATCGGCCAAATAGAACGGGAGTTATAGAACTGTCCCATTTTTTTCGCAGTGTACTTTTTAACAAGAAAATGCAGAAAACAGTTTTAGTTTGCCACATTAATTTACTATTCCAATAATGTGTAATATGCACTACGTTTTTATATACATTATTAAGAGATAATCCCCAGGTATGCAATTTCTATAGAACACTTACGAAATACAGACATCCTTCTGTAGCCTTGTCAAACACTATAATTGTTTCGATCAATATATGCATTATCAATTAGTACTTGCTCTACATTTCCTGGCTGTACCTTTCTGCAATTACATGTTGATTGCATGAAATACACACTCCGTTAGAATATACTAGTAAATAGGCAAAGGAAGGAAACCAGATTAATGCAGATATATTCTAAACTCTAGACGCTTGATAAACACAGCCGGCACAGCTGGTCAGAAGATTTTGTGGTAAATTAATGCAATTCATTTGCAATTTATCAAAGGTCTATTTGCATTTTGTTAAATGTGTTTACAACCCGTCGCATTCATTATCAGCAGGCTGGTGTCGAATGTTTTTTTGATTTCTGCTTCGATTAGCTGTAAAATTACCATTCAGCTGGGATTTTAATATTGCGTGTGAATTTTGATTTAATCCCTCAGTTTCTCAATCCTTCTTAGTTTACCGCCTCCTCTCTCTTCTCTTTGTCAGCGACCCTTCAAATTTATTCAACTCATACTCAGGCTATCAGATTTCTGAGCCTTGTTTTTAAAAGATTAATTCCCTTGAACTACAATAACGAACTCCTATGGAACTCGCACTACCATATGAAAGGATCTACTAAATTAATGTAGTATACATTTTGTAAAAATTTCTGTCTCTAATATTTGAATAATCAAGTGAAAGTTTAAACGTTTGTTCCAACGATTTTTAGGAAACAAAGTCTGTTCTTTGCTGAATACTTGCATTCCAATATTCTCACATTGCTCCTCGGACATTTAGAACCTTTAGAACTCTTCAGCATCTATTGGTGGATGGTAAGCCCCATGTTGAGAAATCATCACTTTTTCTAAATATTGTAATTGAAGTTTGTAATTAAAGTTTGATTTTTTTTGTTCACATTAATTCTTCTTAAAGAACACAATTAATTGAAGTATTTTAGTTAATTCAAGGTAATTCCTAGATAAATAAGAAAATAAGCATCAGAATTCTAAAACACAATTCCTTTTAGTATTAAAAATGTCAAAACTTGAAATTACGAAACTTTAAAAAGATAATAATTTGGAAACTTCAGACACTTTAAAAGTTCTTATTAAGCATAATTTTTTTTAAAAAAACAAAATTTTTGGACTGCTATTCATCATCAATTTATGTTTTCCATGCTCCTAGTGCTTTGGAAAAATAATGACTAGTAGATTAACAAATAAAATATTATTTTAGTAATTTAAAACAGAGTACTGAAAATAAACAATTTCTGTATTTCTATCGTGATTATACATTAAATGTAAATTTCTAAAATCTTATCACTTCAAAATTTTAGTCTTGCTTTTTATTATGTGTTAAGAGAAAAGAAACACAATCACTACTGCCAATTTTAATCATAAATGTTTGATGGTGGTTAAATTACTAATTTTGTTGGCTTAACAATAGTAATTCTGACACACAGTTAAAATAGTTTTAAACCTAGACATTGAGAAACTTATTTAAAGCTTAGTTAAACAATTGTAAGTTAGCGATTAATCTTCTTGATGCTCGATTTATTGGATATTCTGTATAATGTGTATCAGTTCCTTTGGTAATTGATTTAAAGATACTTTTCCGAAAACTTTTTATCATTGCAATAGAACAAACAGCAATATACATCCAAATGTATTCCAATATACTCCTATGCATAAACAGTATATAATAATTATTGTCAAATTGTATCCTGCCATCTTGTGATACCGAGTCTATTATAATGCATAAAACATTTTGGAAAACATTGTCATAATATTATAACCTTTATTGTCCAGCATATTTTCGAACAGTGCTCCGTTCAGAGCACATAATATTAGGTGCTGTTTGCGAAATATAGTGATAACTCATTTTCTAAAACTGACTTCTTGTTAAGAAACAAGATAACGAATTATTTCTTTAAATGGTTTGTTACCCTATAAGGTTATTACTGTTTTGAACCTTTACTAAAACGTTTCTTTACCGTTTCCTCATCAGAAATGTAAATGAGTTAGAGAGAATTTAAGCTGAGGTTTTGGGATTGCAAGACAGAGCGTGCTTGTGCCTCTTGAGGCCACGTTATTTAGTTTTGCCAGTTCTGATGAGGCTGTAATTATTGGGCTTTGCATTAAAGCGGCCGCCATTTAAATTGTTACGCTGGTGAGAAGTTCTGAACCAACTTAGATTTAAAGTTAATTGCGTAGTCTTTGACTACTGGGTTAAATTTTAAATTTTGAATTTGACTGTTACTTTAAGTTGCATCACCACAAACGGAGGCGGATCCTGTAAGCTCAAAAGTGCGTTTATGTTTTAAGTTTTGCTGAATAAAAAAGGTTTGTTTAAAAGCTTTTTAAGACTCTGTAGTTTTAAGACCCTGTTTAAAGACTGTTTGAGACTCTGTGGTTCATTCAGACCAGTGATAAATAATGTCTGTTAGGAATTTAATACCAGCTTATTACTATGTGCAGGTTCTTGTCATCAACATTATTTTTAATGTCGTGAAAGTTGACGGGAAATGTGTGCAGGGATCGAGCGGTAGGGCCAGCAAAAGTTAAATTATGTGAATAAAGAATCCTTTTCGCTTTCGGTGTCAACTGCAAATAAAGAGAGAATGCTTTCTCTTAACTCAAAGAGAAGCCAACTACAGGGGCCGGCAAACGAATTACGTTGTGAAAAATACTTGTTACGTGTGATTTTGTCGCAAAGCCTTTCATTGTAGCAGGTATGAAATAAATGGAATAATAACTCTTTAACATTAAAAGAGGAAAACATTGAAGCAGTGGTGCCATTTATTTCTTACTTGTTCTTTGAACTACGATACGAACAAAAAAGTTAGAGAAACGTACTGTTTACGTAACAGACGTTTTCTCGAGGTGTAATGAATCGAGAAGAGGAAATATGCTTCTCTTGGAGCGCTGTAAGAAATATGCGAGGCGCATCATTTTAATTCATACGTTGTTGTATTTGGTTCGGAAGTGACTGAACCAGATTCCGATGGAGCAGTGATATTCAAGTGAGGTGTCATTGCGTCAGAAGAACCCATTTAATTATTAATTTGGTATAGAGTTGAATAAAATATTTAGATTAGTTTTGGACTTGCTGAGTTGAATGAGAAGTTAACGAAAGTGAAGACGAAAGCAAAAAAAAAAATGTGTGGAGAGAAAGCATGTGGGTGATAATCTGTAGAAGCGCGTAGGGTTTCCCTGAGATGGAGAAAGAACATTTTATTGGCGATAACTAGTAAAACATTGTGGCAGTGAAAAATAGAAAACAGAGTACTGCGATGGTGACTCTCGTATGAGATAAAAGAAAACTTAAGGTCCAAATCTGGGCCTCTCAGAAGGTAATCAGCTGTATTGAATGATTAAGCGTATGATGTTGGAAAAATGCATGAAGTCATAAATCATCTGAGAGGAAAATATGATGATCTGTGCAATGCTTCCGGCGTGTGTTCTTGTTGCCGAAGTATAAAGAGACTGTTCCGGACTTATAAAATATCGGCTGCTGGTTCCGACTGATTATGTGTAACTATTGAACTGTGATAAATTGTATAAGTGAATATGGTTATTGTATAAGTGAATATAGTTATATTCATTTGCAGTCGAAAAGTTAACCTCCATTATTACGTATGTTTGTTCTAGCTTCCGGATTCCCGTAGTTTGCTTAGTGTAAGTACTTTCAGCTCCTTATTGTATATAGTGATAGTTATGTAAAACTATGTGATCCTCTTTTTTAATTTAATATTTAATATTTTACTTAGGATCTTATATTTAAAATGTAAATATTTATTCGGGAATTTAGTCCAGTATTGTGGTACTTAGGAAAATGTTATGAATACTTTTGTAGCTAAGGATATGTGTTTACTTAGGAATAAGTTTCTGTTCACCACAGTACAGTAGAGGAATTGTAAACTGTATATGCTAAACGAACCTTGGGTAAAAGACTTGAGCAATTAAGCATTTAATTATTGCACCATATTTTTGTCTACACAACATTACGCTCCCAAAGACAAAATCTGCAACCTTCGCACCATAATAATCACAGTTGTCACACCTAATATCAGATTTTTATTTCATATTCATGAATTTCAATTTATTTTTTTTAATTGTTCCTTATCAATGGTAACTATCATCTGATCAGTGAAGAAGTCATCAGTAACCTGAAGAAGTCAATGAAGTTCTGTTCAGCTGTGACAATAGTATCTAAAAATATTAACGTGAACTAAATACGAATTAATTTTTTAATATAAATTAAATAATACAAAAAACATCCCCAAACTGCTATATTCTTTTTCTGGTTATCTTTTGTTCATTTGTTATGTTATAAAATCATCTGATCGAACATAATTTAAGCTTTCTGCCGAACTTTAAGGAAAACCAGACAGTTTGAAATTACGCGTTCATTATGTTATTCATACTCAGTTTCAGAATTGTTTTAAAAAAAGAGGCAAAAAAAATTAGGTGTTTTTTTAAATATATGCTACTTATTAATTTTTGTGTAAGAAGCAAACATCAACGAACGAAATAAGAAGCATTACCTAATAAAGTCGTTAAATCTCTTTATATTCAAAAACAGAATACGTTCACAATTAATTTTCTTAATTCTATTTTCTGACAAAATTTTCCACGTTTCTTAAAATTACTTTTTGTAACGCTTTACCGGACAAACTTTGTCAACGTTACTTGACAGCCAGTCTCGCTCATTAATCATTCCACTTTAAAATTTAAAAAGAAGCCTGCATACGCTTCAGTTTACAGTGTTTTCGTTAACTTGTTACAGTGTCTCCATGAGCTTGTCTTTTTTATGTCATAAATCTTTCTTGAATAAAGTGCATCGAACTGAAGAAATGCCTCACTTTCATAAAAGTGTGCTACGAAAGTGACGTAAGACATTATTCCACGATGACTTTAGTACTGAGTGTTGACGTCATCTATAAAAATACAAACGTCCTTCAGTTCAGCGTTTTATTGTTGGTACATAATTGAACATTTCGAAGCAAGACACTTGTTGAGTCATTCAAACTCAAAAAATTCGCAATACCCTAGCCAGGATTCAAACTCCAGACCTCCCGAATATGCGTCAAACACGTTTGCCTTTACAACGTCATGCGGAAAGTAAGGAGTGAATACCTTATATGCTCCTCTTTTAAAGGATGACTGGGGTTTAGGGGACCCAGCTGCCAAATCCTGGTAGTAGCGAATTATCGTCCACCATTTTTTAGTTCGGGCGCCACTTGTAGAGGCATTAGAATTTTTCCATGTCAGGAAATTGAAGAAATCAGTAGTGCCATCGCTGGGATTCGAATTTCAGTCCCGAATGCGCGTTGAGCGTGCTTCCAGTTGCTCCACGAAGGCACCACGAAGAGTGAAAATACCTTATACAATTCTTAAGCTACTATAAATTTTTGCACCAACTTTCATATAGGAATTTTACTTGTGCTTTGGGTTTACGACAGGTGAAGAATTCGACTCTGAGGTCAGAATTAAAATACTGCATATGCGGAGAAAATGTCTTTTGCATTTCATAATTATCTCCAGGATCATTTCTTAAGTTTTAAATAGTTTCAAATTCGATTTTGAAGTTATATTTGTATGCAAAAGCAGGTTGTTGTACCTTGGACAGCGGGGTGTCTGTCACTACATTGAAGTATTTCTGAATGATTAATATTTATATTATAGATATTTAAGTACTATACTTTTTAACAAATAGTTGATTGTAACGAATAATTTAGTTCCACTTAATTTAACACTACGTATTTGTTCCTATGGGAAAAACGTTGTGTCTTGTAGTTGCTATTCATTTGAAATGCATGACATTGTTAGTGAGCTTAAATTCTTTACTGGAATTTAATTCAAGAAGTGTAATAAACTATCTACAGATGTGATGTCTTGGATTCTATCATCTGAGACTGCGGCCTACTTATTCTGGTACACATTTTAAAAACCGTTTATATTGCTTTGTAATAAATTTTCAAAAGTCTTGTCTAACATTAACGATACTTTGTGACTCCCCAGCTGAAAAAATAACAAGATATATTCATTTATTCTTATGGCCTCATTTCCTAATACGCTATTCTATGTTCTCTTAATATTTTTTTGAATAAGGTTTGCATTCTTACTTGAACAGGAGCATTCTGCCTTTCGATGATACGTTATTTCGATCAGTCTCATCTGTATCCCACTCAGGTTTTATTGAAAATCAATCGATTTCAATCTTTTCATTCAGGGAATACATAATGCGGGAATGCAACGGGATTTGGTTGATATGTGCGCAAAATGACGTCATAATGAGGCTCCGTCCTAATCGGACACTGGTTTAAGTTATAACATCATCGTTCCTGTCATTGGTACCTTATACAATAGAAAAAGAAAGTAATTTATTATTTATTAATTTAATTAATAATAATGTAAGGTATTTTATGTCTCTCTACTTCGTAGTGTAAGGACGTTCCGCTAGCAATCAGGGGGGATATGCATTTCGAATTCCAGCAGATACTGAACATTTTTCACGTTTCTTGCCTCCGAAATTTTAAATCGCTCTACAAAGTAATGTGCTTCTAAATATCCCTCATGAATCCTGGTATAAACATGACTTTAATTAAAATATATGGAGAACTCAGTTATTTTACACGCATGCAGTGTACACTAAAATTAATCACGATAATAATAAAACCTATTCTTTGCAGGAGGGATTTTTTATACTTGAAATTACGTGTTATTTCTGTTGTTATATGAAACTTTGCTCTCTTGAAAAATAAAACTGTTCCCATTTCATATGCATAAAATATTGATTCCAAATCTCACATGCAAATAGAATTCTTTTTTTTATTTTTCTTATTTAAATACCGCAAAATATATGTTTGTATAAATACACAGATGCTTCTGTATAAATGTTCTGGTTAAAACTGGCTGGTTTCAAAAAAGAATGAACATGCTTTGTAGCATTTGAAATTGCTCCCCATACTTTGTTTGTTAGATGGATTTGATTATTTGTACCAGGGCGATACTCAAGCGAGGGCGTTCTGCATAGGAGGAGAAATGCCTTCGTGGATGAATTCGCTCGTATTCCCGCTGTACATGGAGTAAATCAAAAACAAAACCCACCCATGTGGCTATTATTGTCTGAATTTAAGCCAAGTAAAATTTCCAATGTTCAGATATATTAACCATTCCATTACTGGTAGTTGTACAGAGTGAAAACGCGCACAGCTACATCTTAAATAATTTTTTATTTTCCGTATGAAATAAGTCCAACAGCCTCCTTATACTACTAAATTTAAGGTTGAGCTATTAAACATTTTCTTCCTGCCATTTGGGATTTTTTACGCATAGATAACTTTAAATAAGTAATTTTATATTCTATGTCTCTGATTTCTGGGCATTAGTTCTGAAGCTAATAGACTTAACCGAACTAAAGTTATTTGTGGAAATAAATTTGGCCTGAAGACAATGATTTAATGGCACCTGTTTTAATTGCAGGAGATAATAAATACTATTTATTTATTAACAAAATTTAAAAAAAATTTCTGATAACTTTCCAGACGACGTAAAAACGATATTTTTATAATGATAATTAAAGAAGCAGTGTAATCCTTTTTTATGCATTCTGTTAAAAAATTAATAATCTGATATAATGAAAAAAATTCTTTTTAATAATATCACTTCTTTTTAACATCATGTGAAAAATAACTTTTTTTGGTCTCATATTCTTTGATAAATCTTTCATTTTTATACGACTCAAATCTGCATATTGAACAAAACGTCAAAATAAAAGAGAACATGATCAGCTTTAAGATTATTCAGTCCACCGAAGAAACTTATAATTATATATTATATGCGTTCTCTGAATTACTGAACGTCACTATTTAATAATGCAAAAATACTAAAACCCAAGTAGTATAAACTAAAAGAAAAGGAAAGTAAGAAAAAGGAAGGGAAAGAAAGTAAAATAGAAAACTGCTCAAAAGGAGAGTAACTGATGATAACTTCTTCGTATTCAAAGTAAAACTGAAAGCTGATATCCAATGCAAAATTTAATGCTTACATTACAGTATTATAAATAGAACTAGTTTAATCTGTATAATGTGTAATCTGTCTGCAGAATGAAATTGAAACACGACAAATTTTTTTATATTTTATTATATTTAAATTTCACTGCTGTAATTTATGTTATAGTTATGTACATAAAATGCCCAAAATAGGACATTGCTTTTGACAATAGGTGAATGAAATCACTGGTCTATGCAAGTGAGATTTTGCGAAGTTTTTGATCGATTAAAGATAGTTAGTTATATTTGCTTGTTAAATATTTGGCGTTTTGCAGTAAAAATTAACATCCAATAGTATGAATAAATGTTTTTAATAATTAATATCAGCATTAATCCTTTGAAACTTATTTATAATTTACGAAATTTATTTTGAGTATGATTTCATACTTCAAACTTAAGTAAATTAAAACAAAACTGGGTGCTAAAAGTTTCACTTCGTGAACAAAAACGTTTATGAGTATCTACTAGTAGACTTGATTAGAGTATTATTAGATGGGTTTTGTTTTAATAATAAGGATCTCTCGATTTCAGTTAAAAAAGAGAGAAAGAAAATAAAAATGTATTTTTTGAAAATTTGCAGACAACACGGTATATACAGATATTAATGACAGTTATATATGTTGAATTTTGGAAAATAAATTTCCTAGCCTTCTTTTACCTTCACGAACTTACCAGTTTCAGAACATCGGTTTGAAATTACATATTGTTAAAATGTAGGAATTCTAAAATTTATATTTAATTAAAATGATTTTTGTGCAAATCCCCAAAATGGTTTTCCTTTCCGACGTAAAATTTGTTTAGGTTAGAGCACTTTTGTTTAAGCTTTATAAAAGAATGTTATTTAATTTACTTCCTTCTTCTCTGCATCTTTTCTTCCAATTTGTTGCAAACGCTTATGCTGGTCTTGCTGCGAATTATATAGATTTAGGTAAAATCCTCTTTAGATTAAAGGTGTGTTTGAATTTATGTTGTTTTCTAGGTAACATTTCTAATCAGGTAACTAATTCTTCACAGATTAGATGGAAATTGTTGAATTGATAGAAATTGTGACAAAACAGCTTGCGTCGAGACTATGTCCAGGTTGGCTGGTAATTTTATGTTTGCATATATTAATTTACTCACTGAGTGATGAGGTAAAACAAACAAGTGTCCTGTACCTGTTTGTTTTATGGTCATATATTCTGAAGGTTAGATATTTCACCTCACATAACATAACACAAAAATTTATTGTTATTATTTGGCCTAGTTAAGACATCTGGAACCCACAACACGTGTTACAAATTTATATAATTTTACAATTATCTGGATAGATTCTGCATATTTTGGACCTTTTTTTTAAACATCCGTAAAAAGTTAAAATGCAACGCAACAATAAACAAACGTCTTCATAAAAATTTCATATAAAAAACTTTATTTCACAGAGGAAAAATTATCACATTCAAGCCTGCCCTAGTTCCTATCATTCTTTTCTTGACTTGTGGCCAATTTCTTAAATTAGTTAATTGGTAAAAATTAATTTCATTTTAATACGCCTAAGCACAGCTTACAGATGTATAACATTACTGTGCAATGTAATAAATAATATAATCTCAATTCATCCGCATTTCATGTTTCTGAAGCGTTTGATAAAAGAAGCTGTAAATAAAAGTTACTTCAGTTTATATTTATGTAGTAGGGGAGTTGAAGATGCTAAATAACAGTTCCAACTTTGTTTTCCACACCACAGAACATTTAATAAAGATAATCAGAAAAGGTACAAATTAGATTAAATACAAGTGCCGTTTGATACAAAGAGGATTATGTATAGCTTTTACAAGTCTTATCACATAACCGATTAGTGCCTACTCGCATTTGCTGATGTATTAAACAGTACAGTCCAATTTACCACCTTCGCGTGGAAAACTACAGTTCCTTATTCTACACCTTCACGTGCAGCTCACCACCTTCGCGTGGGATAGCACAAGAGTCTCTCTGTCTATGTCATACTCATCTTTCACCTCGCTGCTGGCGCATCGGTGAGGCCCTCTGGTGGTTGTGTCGCACTTACGGATACTACAGTTCGGCCTTCCTGACGCTTTTTCGTCCTCAAAAACACGGATCAGCAACACTGGAACATCAAGACAGCACCTGAAAATAAATTTAAAAAAAAACAAAAGAAAAGGGAAAAAAACAAAAAGAAAAGTGCGGAAGAACCACACATGGTTTTATATAGTAGAAGTCCACGGCTTCATGAGATCAGCTGCTGTAGTGGTACATCCAGGACCTTCATGGTGTCCCACTTTTTCCACCTGGTAACGATCTTTGCCTTTCCTCGCTGTTACACGGTATGGACCGAAGAACTTTGGCCTTAACTTTAGACCACCTCCATATTGCGTTCTTTGTATGGCAACTAAGTTGTTCACATTGTATACTTGTGCCTCTTTCCTCTTTTTGTTGTATGTTTTTCTATTCTCTTCCTGAATTTTTAGAATGTTTTTTCTTGCTTCTTCTCTCATATCTTCTCGATCTTTCATCATAGTATTTCTTTCTTCTTCTTCAAGAATTTCCATAATCTTTAAGTCCTCTCGATTTCTCATTTTAACACCAGTGAGAAGCTCAAATGGAGAACTCTTTGTGCTTCTGCTCTTAGTGCTGTTTAAGATCCTTTGTACATCGCCAACATATTTGTACCACTTGGTTGGATCATCTATGGATAATTTAGATAGGACTGGAATCAGAGTGAGATGAATTCTTTCCACTTGTCCATTTCCTCTAGGAACGCCTGTAGTTGTAAATATGTGCTGGATCTTCTCTTGATTACAGTAATCTTCAAAGTCTTTAGAGGTAAACGCCGTACCTTTGTCACTTATAATTCTCAAAGGATTACCGAAAGTTAATTGTTGCAGTTTCAGCTTCTGCAATGCCTCTTGAGCTGATGTAGACTTTACTGGATAGAGCCATACGAACTTTGTGAATGCATCAACCACGGTTAAGATGTGATTGTAGTTCTTATTTGTCGAAGGTAATGGTCCTATAAAATCGATATGAAAAGTGCTCAAAGGGATACTATCTTTTGGTATGGGATTGAGCAATCCTTCGCTCTTACCTCGTTTTCTGTCGCACAAAATACATTCTACACAATTTGAAATAACTTGCTCAATTCGTTTTCTAAGGTTAGGAATATAAAAGTCGTTTTTTAGCAGATCTTCTGTTTTAGACACTGCGAAATGTCCCTTGTTATGGATACTACGTATGATTTCTAGCTCTAATGCTTCGGGTACCACAAGTAACTCATGACCTCTGTCAAACTTGTATAATATTCCATTTTTCACTAGAAAATCTTTCTTTAGTCCTTGCTCGACTAAGGATTTTAGCAACTGGAGACGCCCATCACTTCTTTGCGCAGCTGCAATTTTGGCTGTAATTTCTCCCTGAGAACAAGTAACCATCATGACCGCGTTTCTACTTAAGGAATCCACATGCTTCATTTGTTGCCCAGATCTGTGAACAATTTCGTAGTCAAATTCTTCTAGAAGTAACGCCCATCTCGCCACTTTAGGAGTTAGATCTTTCTTAAACATGGTCTTCTGGAAAGCATCGCAATCCGTAACTATCCTGACCTTAGATCCTAAAAGGTAATTCCTGAATTTCTTTAGAGCTTCTACTATAGCTAAAACTTCAAGCTCATAACTAGATAGCTTCTCTTGTTGGAGACTCGTTTTTTTACTCATGAAGTAAATGGGGTGTAACTGTCCATCATCTGACTTTTGTAGCAATACAGCGCCGAAACCATGACTGCTTGCGTCTGTATGCAATTCTAATGGTGCTCCTTGTTTAAAAATATGAAGAACCGGACTTGTGGATAAAAGTTCTTTCAATTTATTAAATGCATCTTTTTGTTCAGGCCCAAATTTGAATTCTGCTCCGTTACGAAGAAGATCACTTAATGGTTTCGCTATTTTTGAATAATTGGCAATAAATTTCCTAAAATACCCAGTAAGGCCCAAGAAACTTTGAATCTGCTTAAGGTTTTTGGGTTCCGGGAAATTTTGAACAGCCCTGGTTTTTTCAGTAGAGGGGCGAATTGTACCATCCTCAATAACATACCCGAGAAATTCTATTTTTCTTTTCAAAAATTGGCATTTCTTAAAATTAATCTCCAAACCATATTCTTTGGCTACTTCTAAAACGTGTTTCAACTTTTCTAAGCCTTCTTTCTCATTTCGTGCTGGAATAATAAAATCGTCCATGTAAGTAACAACAGTGTCATCCCGAATTAAATCTCTAAACACATTATAAATAAATCTTTGAAACACACTAGGGGACGTGCACAAACCAAAAGGTGCTTTTAGAAATTCGTACAAGCCTGAATGAGTAATAAATGCCAAATATTTAGTGCAGTTTTCCTCAACTGGAACATGAAAAAAACCATTCTTTAAGTCTAATGTCGAAAAAATCCTTGCTTCACCCAAACGATCTAAAACTTCCTTCTACTTGTGCCATAGGAAAAGAATCCTTAACTATTTTTTTATTTAACTGCCTAAAGTCAACACAAATCCGTGTCTTGCCCGATTTTTTCCTACACAAAACAATTGGCGAAGCATATTCTGAACACGACGGCTTTATAATCCCATCCTTTAACCATTCATCTATTTGATTATCAACAATTTTTTGATCAGCAAAAGGAATTCTCCTCGAACGCTGAGAAACTGGAATTATTGCGTAATCCTTCATCTTAATATGCCATAAATCTGTTTCGCTGTCTGCCTCAATGGCTGCAGAAATAAAAGACAAAAAATTCCTTTCCGAAGAGACGGAATCATTTTCATATTGCGTAATCATCACCTGGTCGCAACAGATCATTTTTAGACAGGAAGGGGGGAAAATACAGTCTGTTATCAATTCATCAACTATCGCTGCTTCAATCTCTTTTTGTTTTTTGCTTTCGCATAAAGAAAAAATAAACTTAGCCGTTTCCGCTTTAACCACGTGACGAAACGAACTTTTGAGTTCTATACATCCAGTTGATAATTTATTCGGAAAAAGGGATTTCTTTACAACTATCAATTCACTTCGAGAATCTATTAAACATTTTACTTTTTTACCATCAATCAACAGTTCAATAAATTCTAACTTATTTCTAGCTGCATTATCCGAGTCAATCTCTAACCCAGATACCTTTTTTGGAGACAAACTTTCCTCCTTTCCTAACCGTTTGGGACAATTTCTAGCAAAATGAAATAATTCCCCTTTACTCCCACAAACATAGCAAATACGTTCTGGTTTACTACTGCCCTGATTTACAAACTTCTCTGAATCCTTGAAATTGCTCTGAGCTTTTCTAAGATTGTTTTTGGAAAAATTAAGCTTTTTATTTTCTGGAGTTTCGATTCGTGTGTTATTGGTATCAACTAAAGATTTACCCCTGGATGAATAAAATAAATCACATTCTCTTCCCAATTGATTAGGTGGGAACCAACTTTGACCCTCCCGAACACTAATATGTTCCTTTGTTTTAGAATCAAGAGTTTCATACAACTTATCAGATACAATAAGATCACACAATTTCTTAAAGTCATCTACCTCTCTTAACTTGCAATAATAATTCAAAGTTGCACTGAGTCGAGACGCGAACTGAACATGTGATTCAGATGAATGTCTCTGCGCATTTTTAAAATTGTTCAAACACTCACGCGGTGTTGGCTGAAATTCTTTCAAGATTACAGTTTTTAATTTATCATAATCCGCGATTTCTTGTTCAGAAACATACGTTAGAACATTATTACATTTATCACATAATATATTAATCAACACTTCTGATTTTAACTCCACTGGTACACTTTTAGTAGTAAAAGCTTTCTCAAGTGACTGAAAAAACAAATGCATAGCTTCCGGTTTCTGAGGTACAGCTATAGTTAGTGTTTTGACGCTTTTAATAATATCTTCAACACTAGTCTGCGCGTTTCTTCTATCACTCGATAATGATTGTGATTTTAAACTTTCTAATTCAATCTGCTTCTCAATTTGAGCTAATTTAAGACGTTCGATCTCTAACAAATAGTGTTCATTACTTGTTTTAGGCGTCCGATCCTCTGCGATCGACTTGACGACGCCACGAACAAATTCAACGTTCGTTTTGAAAACATCAGAATTTTCGATAATTCTTCTAATTTCAGCTTTTTGAGCATTTTCTGGAACAGTCTGTCCAATTTGTTCCGCAATTACTATTAAATCACTTTTCATTAAATTATTTAGGAAACTCATTTTAAAAACGAAACAAAAGTATCACTATCTTCAAGAAAGAAATAAAGCAAAGTTTTCACAGTACCTTCTCTGAAGTATCCAAATATCCAAATATCCCGGACAGGCCCCCAGATTTTCTGTAGTAGGGGAGTTGAAGATGCTAAATAACAGTTCCAACTTTGTTTACCACACCACAGAACATTTAATAAAGATAATCAGAAAAGGTACAAATTAGATTAAATACAAGTGCCGTTTGATACAAAGAGGATTATGTATAGCTTTTACCAGTCTTATCACATAACCGATTAGTGCCTACTCGCATTTGCTGATGTATTAAACAGTACAGTCCAATTTACCACCTTCGCGTGGAAAACTACAGTTCCTTATTCTACACCTTCACGTGCAGCTCACCACCTTCGCGTGGGATAGCACAAGAGTCTCTCTGTCTATGTCATACTCATCTTTCACCTCGCTGCTGGCGCATCGGTGAGGCCTTTCTGGTGGTTGTGTCGCACTTACGGATACTACATTTATAATGGATTTTGAGATATTAATGATACTATATATCATATTCGAAATAACCTATTCTGTGTGATAAAACAGCCTCAATGCCTGTCTTTAAATTGTTATTTCCAAAAATATTCGCTAATCCATTTGAAATCAACATGAAGCTTACAGTTCTTATAACTATTATTCTGTGAAATTAAGTCCTTCTCAAATTTAGTTGTTAGTGTTAGCTATTAAATAATTAAATATTCCTAGATATATCATAACCTATACTTGTAATGCGTACCAAAATGAAGTATGAAATTATCAATTTAATGCAATAACACGAAGTGACTTATGAAGTGACATATTTCTTGAACATGCACACGCAAAAGGAACATCAAGCAGAAAAATAAGCATTTTATTCAGCGATATTAGCGGAAATTTTTATTTCAACATTAAAGATAGGAAACAAACAAGATAATGCCGACAAAACCTCCATCCAATTCACTCAACAGTTGTTAATGCCCACAGAAATAAAAGTTGTGCTGGAATAAATAAAGCAGAGATGATATCTCCTTGTGGTGGCTCAGATAAGAAAGTGTATAGTTTTCGGCAAGACTGCATGGAATGATAATGATTTCAGTGAAGATAGTACTAAAACACGAGACCATCTAATTCTCAGGCAGGATATTCTTCTTAAGTGGAGTTCTTCAGAGAAGAAAATCAGTCCAGAAAGTCTCTTTTTCGTTAGTCAACACTGCGCTTAGTAGAAATCACAAAAACAAAAGGCTTTTGTTCTTTCTACACGGATTTGTACTTTAGGTTAATGCTTTACGCCTTAGGAAATCTTGTTGGAGAATAAGCAGCGATTTACTCCATTTGCAGGGTGACCGTATGATCATACTAGAAACGCGTCATATTCCTTGCTGATTCAAGTATCATAAGTCAGGCCAAAAAGGGCACACCCAGCTAACCGTATTAAGAAACATTATTAATTTTTTCCTTTCTAAATTTTCAGTAGCACACAATAAAATATCACTACTCGCAAATACGTAATCATATTAGCATAATGATGTTTAGATATAAATCCGATTTATTATTAAAAGCGACCTCTGGTTTTAACGTTGTGGCGCACTTGTCGAAGTCTGTTTTCTGTCACAAGTTCACACTGGGTAAAAGAAAATCGCTTCGCTTTTTTTCGATTATCTTTAACACACATTGAAATATAGCCATTATAATATTTTGGGTTTACAAACCTAGCTCAATGTGATCACATGGTCAAAGTAAAATTTCTTTAAACAAGTATTTTTGGTGAGTATAATTTAAATTTTAGCTATTATTGGTTTATTTAATAATATGTTGTTGCTTTACAATTATAATAGTGTTAAACTACTAATTACCTATTTGAGTTGGAGTACTCCAAAAAATATTAATCAATAGTGTTGATCTATAAAATCTAATTATAATGTGTAAAAAGCTTTTGTTTTTTTTTCACCCGAATTAAGCTATTAATTTGACAGTATTCGCATGGCTAACTTCAAATTATAATCATCATTTTACTACCACGAAAAGGTTATTATAAATAAAATTAGCATTTTAATAGAATATATTAATTTACATGGCTATTGCAGACTGAAAACATCATCTAAAATGTGAAAAGTGCACACTAATCGTATTCAGCTTATGCTAAAAAATAAGAATATATTATGCTTTGAAAAGTTGTATTTAATAATATGATCTAAAAATGTCATGAAATGCAACAAGGAAAATTCAATTTTGTGAACAAAATTTACCATGTGCTTCTCTTTACTAGTAATAACAGAGAAACTTTTCGAATTGGCAAAAGAAAAAACAAACCCTTTAATCCAATTATTAGATTCAATAAACTCTATTTTCTACAAACTTGTAGGAATATATTTCTATTCATTTTTATGCTAATAGGACATTTCTAAAACATCAGCTCGTAAAGATATGTGTCCAAAAGCTTAAAATTTCGATTACATTCCCAGTTGGTTCACAACAGGGCCATTATAAAATAAAGAAATTATTTGTGCATTAAAACCTTTGGAGTAAGAACTCATTTCCATTGTTACTGTGTAAAGTGGCTGAAGAGAAAGCATTTCTCTCCTATCTTTACAGGAGTGTCTGTGAACATTTGTCATTTCGCATCGATTTATAAAACTTTCTGTAAAATAAGAGCCATTACGATAATATTGGAATTCTCTAACGTTAATCTGTTTTGGAAGTTTTCATGCATAATGTATTCAAATATTTTACAGCTTCATATTTTTTGTAAGACACTGGAATCTTTTTCTTATCTGAAATCACACATCGACTATTTCCTGTTAGCAAATTCTCGTATCTGTATAGAGGTCAGAAATGAGCTTCATTTGTACATTTAATATTTCATAAAATTCAACATTCATTCAAATTTTTATTTAGTCATAAAATTAGCAAGGTACACACATTTTCAGAACTCAAAATTGTGTATTTTATTCAAATTCACATTTGTTAAGCATGATTCACTAAAGTGATTAGAAATTTGATATCGCTAATTGTTATCATAAAAACATTTTTAATCATACAGTAGGAAAAAATTACCCTAATTTTTTATTGTAATCGCGAAAACCTTCAGGTATCATATTTCAAGGAAAATATCTATTTCAACAGCTCTCGAAAACATTTGAACGATATTTTTGCGTGACATCTGTACGCACGGACAATATAAAGGACTGTTTTTGCCAAAGGGCATTAAGTACAATTGAAATTGCCTTATTAACGGGATTTCTAAAACGTAAATATATTTCAAAAATTTCAATACACCCTCTCCCTATTTCTCATAGCATTCATGTAAATTTCTTTCTTAATCCCTCATCACAAAATAGAGAAAATAGTCAGAACTTTGCACTCTGATCCCATACGTTTATATTTGATTAAAAAATTATAACTTGTTTAAAAAAAAATTGTAACTAAAAATTAATACCAGACACTCATTTTTCTAAATTTTATAAACACTTTATATAACACGTTGACAGGTTTTTTTAAAGCAGTACGGATCTATTTAATTTTCTAAGCTTAACATTTCGAAGAATTATGTAAGAAGAGATAATAGAAAAAAAAACTGATTTCTGTAATAGCTGTAAGCAAGATTTACCAAATTTATCTTCGTTCATATGTAATAATTTCACTGTTATTTTTATGCTGCAGAGTTTGCTATAATACAAAAAGAGAATACCATATGCATATTTTATTACAAATATATTGTAATTAAATCATTCATCACAATCATTTCTCTTCATATGAAAAATTCCTCTGTCTAGATTTCATTAATTTTTTAATGTTTCTTACATCTTTTTCTCCCTTTGTCTTAAACTGCATATTGAGTGTTTGTGATTGAATTCTTCCTTTTTTACTTCCTTGTACGAAGTAAAAAGTAAGTACTGTAATCGCGAAAAGTTTCAGGCAGCATATTTCAACGAAAATATCCATTTTGACCGCTATCGAATGAAATTTAACGATGTTTTTGCGTGATATCTGTACATAAGGACAGAATAAAAGACTCTTTTCCTCCAAAAAAAATTATAAAACTGCTTTAAAATTAATTCTGAAGAGAATTTTTCGTGGCGTCTGTACGAACGTATGTACGTACGTATCTCGCATAACTCAAAAACGAGTAGCCTCAGAAATTTTGTATATAAGACTGCTAATACATGTATAGATGCGCACCTCGTATTTTGGTTGCAATCGGCAGCACCAAACGTATATAAATACATTTATATATATATCCACTCTGTTACCCGGCTCAGTAATCTCAGTTTCTTTACTCTTATGTGTTTGCAAATTGTACATTTTTTGCTTTAAAAATGATTGAATTACGTTGTTCTTATCTTCCGGTTAAGGTTTTTATGCCTTTAGTAAATCTGTATGCAATATTTTTAGAATTATCAACAATTTTAAAGTTGTTTAAGTGCCGCTAAGCCTAATAATGTTTTTGATGGCGGCCATTGCTTGTTTACATTTGAAACAACAGAATAGTGGATTTGTTGCCAATCTAGAGAAACTTAGCTTCGCAGCAACAAAGATAACGCCTTCATTTGTTATTGCGAATTAAATCATGCTTAATCTTTTCTGGAATTTTTTCGAGGAAATAAGTGTTTAAGATTTACTTCGTAATTTTTAATACAGATATTTTGACTTTTTATGTATTTCTGCCTTGTCGCGAAGTGAGAACTGAATTAATAAAATGAGAAGTACTCAATCGTCTGTGAAAAACTGTTTCTTTTTTTTTTGTTTGCTTAATTTCTTTTATATATTGTTCTAGCTTTATTATAGTATTTGAAGGGAACATGTGGGAACGATTAGATAATTCTTTAAATGATATAAATTTTGTGCATTCTGAGTTATAATATGAACGAAATATAATACTGTTAAGTGAACCTAGCGCCAGACTGTCGCTATGTTAAACAAATAGAGTTTTCAATGGCAGTTCAACTGTTGATTTACTTTTTTCTTATTTTACTTTATTTTTTATACTCTATTTATCCACTCGAGAATTTTATTTATTCGTTTTAAATAGTACAGCTGTACTTTTATGTCGTAAAATAGAATTTTACACCGAACTTTATAAATTTAACCATACCTTCTATTTTTTCATTCAACGCCCATTTTTCATACACGGGAACGTTTTAGGTATAACCTTTGTCATTGTCATGCGCAGTACGTTTTCGGTGTTTAAAGTTAGCGTGGCCATTAGCGATCGAGTGGTAAAGCCACTGAATACACTTGTAGTCGAATTGGATTTGAGTCTATGAGAACGGGCTGGTTGCATTGGCGTTTTTGTGGTTTACCCCATGTGTATGTTATATGCAGTTTCCCTTAGAGAGGCCTCTATGAATGGATAGCTCCCGTTAGGAGATTTCCCTAAAATGCTTTGCCATAATGAAATAAATGAAAACATAAAAACATCTAATTCGCAACGTTTAATACATATTTCAAAGATTTAAAAAAGCTGTCATAGATTCTCGTATTTCTCTTATAACGTTGCGCGCCTCCAACTTGCACGCAACCAAGAAGTGACTGAAAACTTGTATAAAAGATAGAGCCTTGTGAAGGGTTTAAGTCCCTTTTTATTCAACGTAATAAAATTACAATTGCGTGCTCTTGACGCTCACAGACTGTGCCAACTTTGCAGTCAAATAAAAATAATAACCTGAAAAGAAAGTAAAGACAAGATTCTAACTACGAGGCTCTCTAAAATAACTAACTCACCGCGTTTTACAATACCGCTGCTAATTCAGCAGACTTGAAGCTCACTGTAACAATTACCACTACTTCCCGCCAAGCACATAGGCCGAAACGCGGGGTCCTTCAAATTCTCGCTATCTACCTCCGCGCTCGCTAAGTAAGAATATCACACACCGAACTTGTTTCCTCTCTATTTAAATCATACTACTTCCGCTGATAATTTGAATCTTTGCGCGTTCTACTCAAATTTACATATTCTGGCATTGGCAGTTCCAGGGGAAAGTAAGGCTTGACAGGAAAGATAGTTTAAACTTAAAATAAAGGTTAGTTAAAATAAATATAAACCCTACACTCTCGTAAAACGAATGATTGAAATATAATATATCCCTTAAAATTTTATTATTCTTTATTTTAGTGACTGTTTTTTAAATATTTGGATTAGTTATAAGACATAATATCTTTTCCAATATCGTAAAATGGTAATCAATCCAAATGTGAAGCAAAATTGAATATTAAACGAAATAAAATAAAATTTATTAACAAATTAATGAAAAAATGCTTTGTTTTTCGAAAGTTTTGTATTACGTCATGTTTTTCAAAATATTATATTAAAATGTAAATATATTAACAAAATTAATGAAAAAGTGCTTTCGTTTTCGAAATTTTCGTTTTAGGCCATGTTTTTCAAAATATTTTATTAAAGTGCTTTTCATGAATAAATATTTAAAAAAAATAAAGATGTATTAAAATGATTAGTAACGCGTATAAGAAAACAGAGCTATATAGTTAATATAAACGATTATTTAACGAATCGATAGTTAATATTCGCACACCTTATCAGTAAAATGAATATTTATTTCAAGAAAGGTTATTTTGAACTTCAGTAGAATTTTATGGATTTAACTCTAATTTAAACATTGCCAATAAAACAGCTGCCCTTAAACATTTTTATAAATATTATAAGACAGTCATTTTATTGCAAAATAAAACCTAGATATTTCTATAGCTTCTCGTTCTCATCATTGTCTTACAGTATAAGTACAATTTTAAAAATAATAAGCTTTAACAATGTTTTACGCTTTAGGGGTATCAGAAAGCCCTATACCGACAATGTTAAATTGGCCATTTTCGATGTACCTTTTCTCAAAAATCTGCTGTAGGTACAAGCTTGAAATTTTTTCTGTACTTAAAGTATACCTATCTGATTATACAGAAATGAGCTTTTGAAGCATTTTGAATTTTAGAGTAAATTACAGAATATTTTGTTAGGCATAGTAAAATTTAGCACTTTTCTCACACAAAAAAAATTAAAAATGTTTTTTTTCTAAGTTTATTACAAAAAGCTCATTTCAGTAAATATTAGGCAACCTAATAAACAAGCCATAAAAATTTTAGATGTTTATGGCAGATGTTTATGTTAATTTTAGATGTTTACTGTGAGCAGTAGTTCCTGAGAAAAGATACATCGAGTATAAAAAAACACGTTTGGAGAAAAACGCGTTTTTATGTAAAAAATCCTAATTGATCAAAGTAGATGACAAATTAAAACTAGATTTTTTTTACAGTTCTAATTTTCATAGAGATTAAAGAATGGTATTTTTAGAAAGATAAAAGTGTAGAGGATTTGAAAATGCAAAAATCCGAAATCACAGTTTTTTGAAGATTTTGAGGTTCCAACACCCCTTTATCTTCACCTTTATCCCACCTCAGCACATAGTCCTAAGGAACTCAATGTATTTGTATTTTGAAAATATGATAGCGGTTTACGACCAATTTAATCGCAGCAATAAACACGTTATCATCTTCTTATGAATGAATTTTTTGTTTTAATATCAGTTTTTTTACTCTTCAAATCGACAGTTTTGTCTTGTTCGTTTGTTCCTATTTCAAGTTTCAGACCTTCTGAAATTGCACTCCTTGTTTTCTTCTTTTCTGAGAAAAATGTATTATTAATATCGATTATCTTACAATTAATGGAACGAGTTGAACGTTTTAAGGAAATTTATGAGTTTTATTAGAATAAACCAGAACAATTAGTTTTATTTGTCTTTACTTAGAGCAATTTGTCTAAAATTTTGCAAAAAAATTACAAACTTTTAAACTTCTTTTTTCTTTTTCTTAATACTAAACAACTAATTTAATTGTTTCTTTATAAAACAGAACAATTCAGAGAAGAAAAAAGATCAATCACTCCCTGCCTATATGTTTACATTCCAGTCTTGACAAAGAATATGTGTAACTCGCCCATAAATAATTTAAATTGCACCGTGCTGGTGCAAATTAAATATGGATAAAATAAAAGAAATCCTTGAGCGAAACGTTTCTTTCAGTGTCAGATTTTAGGTAAGAAGTGAAGCAAGAGACTGATAATATAGACATTTCATTTTCAAACATTTAGTTTTATATTGTTTAGGGATTTATGCTTTACGTTTGCTTTAATAAAGTGTAGGCAACTTTGCGGCCGTCTGCTTTATCGCAAAGAAGCAAACAGAAAGAGCAATTTAAAAGGAGATGCTAATAACATGCTATCGACACTAGAAATTTTGCATTAGCAAAATTTCTAATGCCAATAGCATGTTATTCTTAGGCACGTTTATTCTATGCAACTCATTCCAACAAGCTTAAAACATATCAATACATTAGTTAGAACTATGAAATTTAATGTTAGAAAATTTTATATACAGTACAGTTAAATCTCGGCACTTTCGAGAATAAATTTATGCTATTATTTCTTCCTTTAATTACGTTGGACTTTTTATCACACAAAATTCTTTTTGATATATTTGAACGTATACCAGAATTGAAATGCAATAGTTGTAACTTCTTTGCTTAAATTAATTTCTAAAATTTTGTAGCATATTTGGAACCCCTTCTGGTTGCTCATATAAACCCTTAACCGGCCTCTGAAGCTCTGCATCAATTTTTCCCGAACATTTGGAAAACGATGAAGAAGCGGCGAATGTCGATGGTGATTTTTCGAAAAGATCGTTTCCGAAAAATCATAACTGATAGCAAAGCAAGTGCCATTCTTACTGAAACATTTACATGTGAGCGTGTTAGATCAGCGGAGTTCTACAGTTTTATTCGAAGTCGGTAAAATTTTGGAACAAAAATAAGAAGAAAAATCACTGGCTACTCTAGATTTCGAAAAAGCTACCAGCAGCACCCTAAATGAAGTTCTGCCTTAAAGCCAGAGTACTTCTGCGTGCTTCAACGTTTTTTTAGTTCAATAATTATGATACATGCATCATCACTATTATCATAATCTTAATTTCGCAGATCACTTATTTAATTCTATTGCTTATTTAAGTGAAATAATTGAATTTCAAGTTAACATTTGAAAAAATTTTATAACTGATATAATGATCTCGAAGATTTTTTTTCTTCTTGCGCAATACTCAGGATTTTTGTTATAGCGCAAAAAACATATTTTTGGCTTATAGTTAAAGTTCTTATAAAGTATAAATTCTGATTTTGAAAAGATAATTATAATCTAGTAACTGAATACAATATGGAGTTTTACAGGAGAAATTTGAAAACCAGAAGATAGCATTAATGTAAACTCTACTCTATAATTAAAGGTTTAACAGGATGTTTACAGTTTTGTGCACATTTTCTCAAAGAATAGACACGTAGCTCACAAGTAAGACGCCAACTGGTTAAATAGCACTTGAGTTTATAAAATGAATTGGTATGTTGTAACTATTAAGCCTTTGCAAATGGGGGCTTTTATCGCGCAGCGCACTAGGAACTCGAGACGTTTCGCAGCCTTTTTGACGCATTTCTTACCAGTAATTTAAAATCATTACACACGCAAATTAATGCATAAAACTTTTATATTTTAACAGTTTATATACCTTTACATCTTTATAAACATAATTTCTTAAATATAAGTCTCTGTAATTTTCTGTGTATGATATTTCACCTAACAATTCCCAAGCTGCATGCCTGGCTTGTCGTGGCAAGTATTACAATAATATGTCGTTTGATGCCTTTTTCCGGGTTCATTTCTCTGAGAACAGACTTTGTGATAGATAAGAAAAGATAAGATTTCAGATAAGAAAATCTTGTCTCCATTTAAAGGGGGTATCATTTTACACTTCATAAAATTATACAGAAGGACCGTAGGAACCCGCTTCGAAGAAAATAAACGTAAACAGCTATTGCCGCACATCGAGTTTCCGCATCAAATTAAGTGGTGAGTGAGAGTCACATCTCGAGTTGCGGCATTAAATCACATTGTGAGTGTCACCTCTTGAGTTGAGGTATCAAATCACATGGTAAATGTCACCTTTTGAGTTGCGGCATCGAATCACGTGGTGAGTGAGTGTCACCTCTCGAGTACAAAGGGTTAAACCTTCTGTTACATTGAGGACGTAGCATCATTTTTTTCGTCAATTAGAACATGCTTTAAGACAGCACTTTGTACTTAAATTAGTTTGGTTTTAATTTGGCTATAATGGAGCAGATGTATTTGACGAATTGCAAGTAATTTTTCGAACAATTTTGCAGCGGCAATATAAACAGATATTTTTTTTAATTCGTAATCCAGCACTGAACATTTTGTAGGAGTTATACCGAACAGGCCTTTTTATATTCAAGTTTTTTTAAGCAATCGATTAAATAGTAATAAAATAATTGCTTAAATACAAATTTAACTAAATGATTTTACCTGTAAATAATAAAGAAACTAAATTATTACTTGAATGAATGTAGTTACGTTTCGAATTTAAACTGCTGTTATAGCGTATGCTTAATCCCGAAAACAGCAGTTCTTATTTCAGTTTTTTGCAAACATGCTATTCAAAGCAAAAGGTGAAAGGAAGTGCTTTAAATTAGATAAAATTCAAGAAAATGCACCTGTGAATATTTTCACGTATCTCGGCTTTAAATTTGAAAGGGGAAAATTTGCACCGCATCTTCTAGACGCAGTGTTATCCATTGAGGATCTAAGCTGTGAGAATGAAGTTTCAAACACTCCTAAGTTATAAACCTTGCATTTTTCTTTCTTTCAATTTTGTCTTGGAAAGTTTGTGTAAAATTTATTTCCTTTTGCATATCGCGATACTAAAAGGGACTGTTTCGTTGGATCTAATTAGATTTTATGAGATCTATCGAGACTTCTCAGATGTTTGTAAGTAAAAGATGTCTTAAAGAAAATATGCATCATATAAACGGATTATTATACGAAGTGTGTTCGTATGTATTCTTTTTGGATGCATATTTCTTTTATAAAAGTAACCAAAACATATATTTCAAAAATTATTTTGAATACTTGTCACTCGTATTTTGTTACGTAGATTTTTAAACTTTCCTGTTTGTTTTCTTCTTATGGTGTATTCTGCATAAAGGAGTAAATTAATGAAAAAGTATGAATATATGCCTTTCTTTGAATGATTTGATTTACTGCAAACAAAGATGTGAGACATATCATAGATTTCCCAGTATTTTTACTTGGTATTTAATCCGATAAATGCAATTATTAAGAATGCTTTTAATGTTGAAAGAGTCGTTTTACCTTTGAGGCCTAGTAATAACTGTAATTTCGTATTACTGAAACAAAATTCGACGTGGTAATCAAAAGTTTCGAGACTAGTTCCATAACACGCCAACAAATAGCATCGCAAGCTTACAAGCGCAGGCGTAGAGAGCACCGATCTTTGTAAGTCAGTGTGCTAAGAGGCTTTATCCTGTTTACATCAGAAGCTCTGCAGCTGAGACTATTCTGATCACGTGCGTACCCGTCATCATGGATGAGGAGGTTAGAAAACGAGCGAACGTGAAATTTTGTATAAAATTGGGCAAATCCGCCAAAACGATGCTCGACAGGATTCAGAAAGTGTGCAGCGATGCTGCAATGAATCGTTCGAGGTGTTTAGAGGGGCATGCGTACTTTAAGATGAGAGATCAGAGCGATTTTCAATGAGCGCAACACCCAAAAATGTCGAAACCATTCCGCAACTTATGCATGAGAATCATCAGAGAACAATCCACAACATTGCTGACATTGTCGTTGTGTGATACGGAATAGTGCAGGCAATCCTTACGTGTGATTCGAACATGCGCGTGTCGCTTTGCTAAATTCATTCCCAGGCTGCTGAACGAGGGGCAGAAAGAACTCCTCATCGAAGTCTGCCAAGAAATGCGTGATCATCAACAGCGTGCCAATCAATGATGACGCGTCCTTCATGTCAGGGGTCATTAACGGTGACGAAATTTGGGTGTATTTCAGAGACGGTAAACAGAGCTAGTCTCGAAATGTTTTTTGTGATATGCGAGATGATAAAAGAGTCAGCATTAGATAGTGTATTGATAGTTTTATTACCTTATAGTATTATTATCCATCGTAACAAACTACTGTGGCATATCACTATCCAGATTATCTTGTGGATTTGCGTGTTAAAACCCCATCATGCTGAAACAAAACAGTTAACATATCTTTCAGCGAGGCATTATCTTCTAGCAAGACAGAAAAACGGTCCTTTTGATATGTTTATAATTTAATTTATGTTTACCTTTCTCTATTTAAAGTACCATAAAAAATGGACTACATTGTTTCGTACTCCTCACCAAACAGTTATTAATTATAATGATTATAAATTAAAATGTGTTACATATTAGTAAATTACAAAGCTACATCATTGAATGACTTTAAATGGAAATAAAAACAACCTCGATTTAACTGACCCCTCAAGGAGGGCAATATTCAATTTACTGACTTTTTAAATTCTTAAAAATTGAAGATTTGAAAATTACCAAGTTCGATTACTTTTTGTCTTAAGCGAAGACAATGTGGTGTAGTGGCCAAAACCGCTACGGAAACCCTGGGTTGTGACACACGGTTGAAATGAGTTTCTAACTCAAGTTTTAACAATAACATGAATTTAATAAGATGAAACCCTTAACAGTTGCATATCTTCACAGTTTGGGACTTGGATATGTTTTGTCACGTAATTTCACAATTTTGTTACAGGAAAAATGAAATACCGCGTTATACATGAGGAATGATCTTTCTTAGCAGGCCAACATGCCCATAGCTCTAAACAGAGAAGTTTTCCTCTTCTCAGGAAACCACCTTATATACCTCCCTGTGTTTTCTTGTGCTGAACTCTCGGGGGGAGGGGGGGCATGATTCTTTCACTCCATACATAACAAAGTGTGCGTTTCCTGACCCCCGATGAAAAGACTTTTTTTAACCTCTTTGTCCACTGGAGTGACCTTCGAGGCTGCAACCGGAATCATTAACAAAGGCACAGTATTTCACCACTGATATGAAAATTATTGCATTCTAAAAACTCATCCTAGATTTAAAAAAAAAAAAAAAAAACTTTTATGCCACCTTATCAGGACAAACATTTTTAATTTTATTTTTTATGAATGGATATAATACTTCCCTAAAGATAAATATAGAAACCATAATAAAATTCACAAAAACAAATTTCACAAAACCGAGTTTTTTAAATTAAAAAAAACAAAGTATGAGTATTTGCATCACTTAAATTATATTTGTGACGGATGTCTACGTCTACGACCAACGGTTGAGAAAATTAACGTTGGGTACGGAATTTTGCGCATATGGTGTATATACCGAATAGAATAAAACACTATAAATCATCTATTAATAAAATTTAGTTATATACTTTTCAATTATTGACCTCCCTCTCTTTCTCTCTGTCTCTCTCTGCACCACACATCCATAAATATACGCGTGCCCATTGTACGTACACATCTGTCTGTCTATCTATATACACACACACATTTACATGTGTACATATGTATATATATGTACATGTATATCAAATGTTGAATGATCTACAATTCACTTAGTTCGAAAACAAGTTTTTTTAATACTTGTGCAATAGCTGCAAAGCAAGATAATTATATTTTATTTACTAAAGAAATTTTGATCATATTATCTCCTAATATAAATTTAGTAGAAGTATCAAAAAAGAGGTAACCTATAGGTAGGAAGTTTAATTCCGAAAATTGTGTTTTAAAGTAACTTGAATGTAAATTATGGGGAAAAAAAAAAAAAAAAAAAAAAAAAAAAAAACACGTTTTACGGGGACTTGAATTTAAATCATGAGTAACAAAATTTCAAACTTTGAAAAAGAAATGAAAATTAAAAACAAGTAATTTTCGTTATTGATTGGAAATTTAGTTGACTTTTCAAGGGGAACAAACCATCTCCCGTTCAATGAAGAATAATTAATAAATGCGAAGGTATTTCATCTTTTACTCAAGTAAGAATTATGATGCCAAACTGGCAAATTAAGTTAGGCCAAAATTGTAGTTCCGTGAAGTGATGGGATTTATAACCAAAGTAGAGTACCAAAGAACTCATTCTGAATGAAGCATTTTCACTAATACTAGATTCTTTATAAATTTTGAGTGAAAAGCAATTTATGGTGTAAAATTTACAAAACTCTTGAGTAAATGTCTCCCGGCATCTTCGCTTTTATGCATGTTAATTTAAGACTTAAAATAATTGAAAAACATGAGAAAATTAAGAAACATAACAATGCTATCTTTGCAAAAACAAATCAAATAAAAATAAAAAAATTGAAATATATAATAAGAAAGTAAAATGTGAAATGTACGTGAACATATAAAAGGCAAGAAAATGCATTAATTAACTTACGTTCTTTTTAGTGGAATGTCGGTAAAGTGCTTTCTTCTGTTTCTTACTCAGGGGTGTCCGAATTCCGTTATCGGCAGCGGGGATACTTTGAATTATTTCAGGCGGTGAAACTTGTGAGAATAATTTATGGGACGTGGGAGGGATTAGGAATGTTGGAGGGACTTTTTTTACGGAGTTCTTATGTGAATGACAACGTTTGCTAAAATTTTGAATATACTAACTAGTGAACGGAAATTAATTCATTTCTGGCTAATTGTCGTGTCGGAACGAGGAAGAAAATTAGAAATGGATAAAAGTAATTTTCACTGTCAATGAGCTATTTGACAGACTAAAGATTATGAAATGGGCTCATTGTTTTAGTAACAGCATAATAAAAGTCTAAAAACAATTAGCATTTTACATTGTAGGGTTTATGTTTATTTTAACTAACATTTATTTTAAGTTTAAGCTATCTTTCCTGTCAAGCCTTTACTTTCCCCTAGAATTGCCAATGCCAGAGTATGTAAGTCGTAGTAGAACGCGCAGAGTATTCAAATTTTAGCAGAAGTAAATTGAGTTAAATAGAAGGGAAACGAGCTTGTAAGTGTGCTTCTTGAATCGCGAGCGTGAAGGTTGCTAGGTAGAAATTTTAAGAACCGCGCGTTTCGGCCTGTGTGCCTATTTCGGCAGTTCGTTGAATCTTTCAACTTCTTAAACAGTAAGTTTGCTGAATCTCAACTGTTTCTTAGAACGCGGTTAAGTTAGTTACGATTATAGAGCCTAGTAGATAGTGATTTCGTTATTTATTCATCCTGTCATTTATTTTTAGTTGTACTTTTCTATTTTGTTAAACCGCCGGGTCGGCGTAGTTTGTGAGCGTCAAGTGAACGCAACTGTGAGTTCTAAAGTGAAATAAAAAGGGATTTAAACCCTTCTTACGAGTTTGTGTAATTTACAGTTCATAGTAGTCACAACTACTGTTGCTGAAAAGTTGGGGCCACGCAACATCATAACATTATATACAATTTGATAATTACACTATGTACAAATCCTCCAACCGATATGTACATGTATATTTCTCTTTCTCTCTCTATATATATACACACATTTTTTACATTCGCTTCATTCGGTTTCGTATTAGTATTCGTATTTTTACTTTTATTTATCTTTTCTTAAAAAAATTCTTAATGATCTTAGTTGTGCTGTATTATTCAAGCTGTTCAAATTATATAACTGACCATATCGATTTTTCAAAAGCTACTCAATTATTTTTAATTAATCAGAGCTAATTTATAAGTATTTTATCAATGATTAATTTTTTTTTTTTTTTTGTATTTTTATTTTTTATTTATTCATTTGATCAGTTTTGTGTATGTGTCTTTTTGTTTTTCCATGAAAAGATTTATATTATTGCTATATAAAGCTATTGTCATGCATACATACTCGTACTAATGTATCTCAAAGTTATCAAAAGATACCCAAGATAAAAAGGAATTATTTTGACAGTTCTCTTTCTCTAACGACTGATGAGAAGTTTCACGATTTAGGTGCATATTTGCGTTTCAGGCAACAAATAACAGATAGATTTATGTCATGGTCTGCAATTCAGGGAGAATATCTGGGAACTTTCTTTTCAAACGTTGCTGTTAAATTGCTTTCGGAGCTACTTGATGAGATTGCCTGGGACATGAAAATCCTTTGTCTTGATGAGCGTCTGACAAAAGTGTTGACATAGGTAAACTCCTACGGTTTTCCTGTGCATACACTCTGTTCCATGCATGGTTGCAAATGGAAAAATTTTCTGAAGCCTTTATGTTTCTCGCTTAGAAAATTTATGTTTATTACTTCTTTGCAGATTCCATTGCTGCGTAAGATACTATGAGCTCGTGTTTTATACCTCTCGCCACTATTATCATAAAAGGTAAAATAGTGCCACTGAATAATGTAACTGCTTTTGAACTCATATATTTTGCTTTATATCGAGATATTAATAATATTTTTCGGTGCTTACTCAACAAGAGAAGGTTTAATGTCTTTATACTTTTGGTTGTCTAAATTTAAAATTAGGCTTTTTTTTTTTTTTTTTTTTTTTTTTGTAAAGACGTTCATTTGATCTCGGAAGAAAATTATAGTTCCGCTTGTACTTACTTTTTAATTTTAGATAAATATGGCAAAAAATATATTAGGTTTGTAAGGCAGTTTTGAAGAAATGAAAATTGTAGCTCTTTATCAAAGAACAGGCACAATTTCACTTTTCCATTTTCTTTTTTTTTTAAATTTGAAAATTTTTAGATTTTATGTTACGCACAAAGGCGGTTTTGTTAACGTTTTGTGTGTTACCTTAATTTATTAAATACGTTTTTCGAACTTAAAATATTAAATTTAATTCAACAGCAGTATCACACAATAATTTAAAGATAGCCTACTTTAGAATTTTCGATAGACAGTCTTGCGCGCTAAAGATAAACTTTTTTTCCTTACATTGTTGCTATTGCTCGTTTTGAAATCGTTGAGTTTGTTAATCAAACATTCGCTAAAGTTTTACAAAATATGAATTAGATAACAAAACAAATTCAAAATTTGGGCTTCCAAATTCTTATATTCGAGTGGAGGACTACGTTAAATAAAATTTTATGTACTGTTGTATTTTCACAGTGCGAGAAACATACATTCTTGTAGATTCTTCATTATTTAATATCTTTAAATACAATGCAGAGCTCTAATATTTTGTGGAAGCAATCTGAAAAGTGAAATGCCATTTAAAGTGAACCAACGCAAAATACCAAAACCAAAGTAATAGCCCTTCTGGACAAATTGTCCTTTCGTCTAAAAACCGATTATTTGATACTTTTTAAATGTAGTGGAAATTAATATATAAATAAATGATCAGGAATAATTATTTACATGTGTGATACAAATAAATTTGCTGAAAATTTGATTTCAATGTATCCAAATGCTGGCGAGTCAATAAGGTGAATAAATCAATTCGGAACCTGTTTGAAGCCATAATTTTCTTTTTAAATCAAGTAATTTTCGCACATTCGTTTCCTGAAATTCTATTTCGCTTTCAATATTAAACTGAAAACAATTGTTTATTCCTTGTTTTAACGCTATTGAGAATGTAAATACAAGTGATGGTAAAAATAATTCTACTTTTAGCATTGCTATAGCAAATATTGAACCGTAGACAAGCTTTTTTAGATAGGTATCAATTGAGTTGTGAGATTAAAAAGCTATTCATTGCAATCAGAACGGAAGTACATCGATGGCAAATACACTCATGTCCATAAATTAATGATAATTCGAAATCACCGCGGAAATCGAACTCTAAAATAAATATATCACCTGTAAAATCACTACACACATCTTCAAGAATCATATGCAAATTTCAGGAAGTAACCAGATGACACCGATGGTACGTCACAATCACGAGAGTGTAAGAGAGTGATATATAAGGAATACAGGCAAAGAAGTAAAATTGTTCGCAGGCGCTTTATAAGCATTTCAATGCAATAACCGAATAGTTATGACACAAAGGATGCATTTGGATGATTTTTTACGTGGTAGAATTATCGGCCGTCTGGTATGTGGGCGTACCCAACTGGAAGTATCAGACGAACTTGGAATTGCTCAGAGTGTCATCTCCAGGCTTTGGCAACGATTCCAAGATGATGGTAATGTGAGTCGACGTCACAGCACAGGTCGCCCCAGAGTTACAACGCCGAATGAGGACCGGTATTTGGCAGTTACTGCCAAAAGAAGCAGGAGAAGCACAGCCTCAGACCTGTCTCGTCAGCTCTCTTCAGCCACTGGTACGACAATTTCAAGGCAGACCGTGTACAGACGCTTAGGGCAGATTGGTCTATATGCTCGTAGACCTGTCAGATGCGTTCCACTTACTGCAACTCACTGTCGCCTGCGGTTAGCCTGGAGTAGAGAGCATGCATTGTGGACACCGCAACAGTGGGCTTTTCAGACGAGTCCAGGTTTAGCTTGCAGTCTGATTCTCGCCGGACTTTCATATGGAGAGCTCCAGGTACCCGTTACCACCAAGAAAACATCATTGAACTACACCATTACGGTGGTTCAGGAGTGCTCGTTTGCGGTGGAATTATTCTGGGTTCCAGAACTGACCTGCATGTTCAAATTGGAACCATGACAAGCCAAATTTATCGGGACGTCATTTTGGAACAACATGTACGTTTGTTTCGGGAAGCCATGGGCGCACAATTTGTGTTTATGGATAACAATGCCCGTCCTCACCATGAAAACATCGTAAGCGAATGCCTTCAGTCGGAGGATATCACCCGTATGGACTGGCCAGTATTCTCATCGGATTTGAATCCAGTAGAGCACGTGTGGGACATGCTTGGCCGACGAGTTGCAGCCCGTCAAGCTCCTCCTACGTGTCTACCGGAACTTCGTAGAGCATTGCGTTTTGAATGGGGTAATATCTCCAAAGATCAGATCGATAATTTGATACTCAGCATGCCTAGGCGTTGTATGGACTGTATTGCATCGTATGGGAGACAAACAATGTATTAACAATCATACCAACCATGCAATATTGGTTTATTGTAAATAGGGTTTTTTGTAATTTGCTCCAGAGAGAAAAAATCGCTAATTTTTTAATAGTATCAAACATATAGCATCTTTTTTTGCTCTTTACCTTTTGTTTAATAAATAAGCTTTACAAATAAGTCAAATTTGTTTTGCTTCTGACTCTTTCTTTGCCTGATTTTGCATTATCCTTAATTTATGAACATGAGTGTAGATAGATATCGGTCAAGCAGCGATTTACATGTAGAGAAAGATTTATAAGACTAATTTTTTCACTTGATGTTAGTCTTTTAATTTCCACTAGCAGTTAAGGCGAAACATGATGGCATCTTTTCGGAAGGGATAATCATCACGTATGGCAATACATGACAATATAGATCTCATCCCTATAGGCCCGATTTCTTGCTATACAATTCTTCAACTTTCAACCTGTAAAATGTACCCAGAAGAACATTAGCTGCAGCTATACGATTAGGCAAAATGGGAATCATTAGACATTGTTTTGTATAGCAGAACAGCATTTTAACTCGTTTTTTAATAAGCACCTTTATATATGTTATATTTATTTATTTATTTATTGGGTACTTTTCCGTTATACGGGCGCCAAGAATAAACACTGTTAAAATGTTTAGTAACGTGCCGAAGATAGTAACAATGTGATCAGCTAAGTCATCTTCATTTCATAAGTGAAACTGAGCCCAATATTCCCGTATTAAGATTTGCATCTTGGTTTAGAACTGCATGGAACTTATTTTGATAGATGATGTTTTTTGTATACATTATTTGATTAAAGCAGTTTTTATAGAAAAAAAATGATTTCACAATCAGTGATTCACCTAAAGATGAGGAGGAGCAGTGAAATTGTTACAGGATAAAGGAATACTTCATAGGAGAAGATTTGTTTTTAAATAATCGTAAAATAATGTTGTATTTTACGAATTTAGATGCACCAAAATGGCGTTGCAGCCTTAGATCTTTCCGAGAAAAAATACATGCCAGATTTCACATTTGATTTGAGGAATGACGGCTGAATTTCCTTACATCTGTAACATTTGTCTTGTGTTGGCGCTATAAACTGACCTTAGATGAATTTTGCAATATACAGTTAAGATTGAACCACAATACACTCGTCGACCTATGTGGGAGGTTTGCGCTCACGCCTTGCTATGTAGTCCTGAAGTTAAAATTAGTAGAAATAGCAGAATACATGTTCTTTTTACGTGAAGAAAATGTAACGTTTGGACATGTTATTCCTCCACAGTGAGATTTTGGAGGCATATGTAGAGAAACGAAACAAAAGAATGGTTTCCTGTAGCTGTTTCGGATTGCTCAGCTGAAACTCTCCTTGGCGCGATTAAAAAAAAATGTCACAGATGGTAGTACATTTTTACTTCCTTATTTCTGAGTGCTGAAAAGCATAGAAAACTGAGGATTTGAAAGAAGGAAGATATGATCATCTCATAGTTAACCATAGATACACTTTCATAGACCCCAAACACTGGATGTCATACGGAAACAGTTGAAAGAATGTGCAGCAGTGCAAAATGAACGCTAAAGTAGCACTTCACGCCACCGTCTTCAATCATATTTATTAAAATTTATGGGGCGACAATTACATCAATAAACTGAAATTTTTACCCGAAATGTCGCAAGACATATCTAAATTTTTCAAATTTAAATTGCATTTCATTTATAAAGCATTTAAAATTTATTAATACTGTTATAATAAAAAATACCTTATGCTTTTTCGTGGGGCCAGCATAACGGAAAAGTATCATTTTTAAATTCCTACTTTAGCTCACACTCTCCCTAGATCTTGTTCAAATTTTCAATCTTTAATAAAATACTTTTTATTCATCCATTCAAGATCAAATACATTTCTTTAAACTTGTAGTGGATGACACTTGATGTTAATACAGTTTTTTTCAAAGTCAATCCCTACTTATTTATTCCTATTTATCGGAACTAAAGATTTGCTGTTTTAATGTATGTCTAAACATTTTTACATATTTAAGAATATTAATTAAGTAATATTCTCAATTCTTCAATTAATTGCTTAGTTAATATTCCTCAATTAATTTCTTTTTCTTATAGTAATCAGAATGAGAAATTATAGACCACCATCAGCTTCATAAATTATAAACGAAAAAATGTTAATAACGTTAATGAAAAGTAACTAAAATAAAATTTTCTTTGTTGAACTAAGGACTTAATTTTTTTATATTACTTGTTTGTTATGAACTTACTCTACCACATAATACTTAAGTACATTTTTTACCATTTTTATGCATATATAAAAAATAAAGTCACTGAAGAAAAAACGAAATGTTAAATTATCATTATGATGCTGTTTCATCTACATTTTTTAATTTTTGCTTATTTTATTTTATTTTTAAGCATATATACGACACTAGTAGACAAAGATTTCATTCAAATGCTAAAACATTCCAACTTTTATTTTGTGATAAAAGGCTTTACGAAACAAACAACGGAACGGATCTGAATGTTAAAGGCTAAAATAATCTAAGGATGCAAGCATGGTCAATAAAATAGGTTTTTACATTGTCTACGAATGGGAGAAAATCAGTTCCTTACTCGTGAAACGAGAACGTGATGTGTATTTTGAGGTTTGGCAAGTAGGCTAATCTAGATATTCTGAGAAATAATGTATTCTAAACGTCTTTATTTTGCACCAAGAGAGATCTTGGATTCAAAGAATAAAGCTTTATGTATAAAAGAATTTTAAGAAAATAAATATTTTATTCAACGATAATCTTTATGTAAGTAAGTACGGTATATTTAAATATTATTTTAGAAAACGGGGAAACCATGAAATACGTTGAAAAGAATGCCGTTCGGTATTTAGAATGTTGATTTTTCACTTATTTAGTTGTGAATAAGATGGGTATTGATTGACTATTGATTGAGATTGTTTCTTTTGTGTTTCTAATTCGCTAATAAAATTTCTCTTCTTAGCAGCTTAATATAAAATCGTTTAAAATTATGTTTACCAGATTTGGCTCTAAATATTATCTTTTACCCCTTCAAATGATAATTTTAATCATTAGCCACAGAAATATTTCCCCTTTTATCGATTTATCAATTTCTCCTTGTCCTTAAAGCAAACTTCTTTCTTAATTAATAAAACTTCACTGACTCAATCAATATTCATGTTTCAGTTTGAAAAAGGATAGAAGAAACTTTACTGTGTAATTTGACATTTCACAAAACTAATATAGTTTCATCAGTTACTACTTATAACCATAAATTTTGATGTAAATTTAATTTTAAAATACTTTTTACAGGTTAACTATCCCCAAATTTGTTATAGATTAGCTCTATGTGTGCTGGAAAAATGATATATTGCATACTCAAGCAGTGTCTAATATATACAGTTTCATATTTTTGTTCTGGCTGTTTTTCAAATTTTTAAATGAACATAATATGTTTCCTTAGCACGACGAATACGTCAACGCTACTATTTCTCAGGTTGATGAGCATATTAAATCATGTATCTCATTTAACTTTAAAAAATATATCTTTCTTGCAACTGATTGAACTAAGATAAACTGAAGAAATTTGTTATAAAATATTTTCATTGCTTTTATAAAGCATGATAAAATATGCTTCCAGTCACCTCATATGAGAAGTGTAAAATGTTTAGCAAAAATAAAAAAGAAATATGTTTGCATTTGAGATTGATAGTTATTAGCCTTTCAAGGAGTCTCTTGAATCTAATATACCATTTCGATATATTAGACGGTGATCTTTAAAAATTTATTGTCATGTATTCTTTGGAAATACGTGCATTACTAGCTTACAGATAGTTTTAAATACAGAATAACAATAGGAATAAAGTAAAATATACAGATCTGATGACATCTGAGCTGTTAAAGTGTATTTTTAAAATATTCACTATATACACCAGATTGAAAATTGCTGTCGTTAAGATTAATGCTCATTTTTTTTAGTTACCACCCAAATCTTACTTTAGCAAGCAGATTTGTTCAAGTAAAAATTTTGTATGTAGTATGAACCTATGATAACCTTAATATACTTTGTTTGGGTGATACACCCATTTCGTTTTCGAAAGGGATAATTTTGTCTTGCTTAGGATTTTTGACTTGAAGCAGACTTTGCAATGGATCATAAGGACTTATGTAGTTTATTATCCTAACTTAGAGCAGTGATTTAATTACTTGCTTAATAAAAGCGCAGTTGAAATCAATATCCAAAATAAGGGATATCCGGGTTTTGAAACCGAGTATAATTTTTTCACCTTTATTTTTCTCCTATTTTCCCCTTAGTCTGTGGCTTGAGTACGTATGTTTCGAAATGCATTTCAAGAGACAGGAAATTTTTGTATACTCTTTATGTCAATACAGGTCATATAGTTTATCGTTATTAAAGTTTGTTTCCTAGAAATCCATGACTAGAAGAGATGAGTTAATTTATTTTGTAAGTAAAATTAACCTTCATTCTCCAAAATAAGATTGGCGTAGATGCATTTAAAGGGAGAGAATGTATCCACTTCAAGGACAAGCTAACAGTCTTAATTCTTCAGTAACCTTCTCAAAAGAACTCGCAGCTGGGGTTAAGCAAGTAGCTAAATAAATAAAAATCAATGGACTGAAGACGGATCGAAATTTCATTATCTCCCAGGAAAAAAGTTATCAAAATTTAAAGTTTACGATATTAGCAATTTTAAAATTTAAAAGAATTGAATTTAATGTCACTAACTAAAATAACAAGCAAAAATAAAAACGAGTTTACCATAAACAGTATTGTTATTTTGCGAGGAACTAGAATTAGAAGTCAAGGATTCGAAAGAAGTTGGTTGATTGAGTTACAAATGTGGCTTGAATAACTGGATCAATAGAATTTCAAACGCACAAAATTCTGCTTTCAGAAGTCCAAAAAGGTCATTAACGTAGGGGATCCAAAATTGAAAAAAAGTTTTCAAATGACTTAACTTAAAACAGAGCATATAGTATATGCCAGTAATTATTCCTATAAGCAAAATATTCATGATTGAATATTTAATTGCAGTAATGGTTGAACAATTAATTGCATTCATGGTTGAAAACATTTAATTGCAGTAATTATTTAAAAATGTTCTGAATATCTTAACGTGGATTTAGTGAAATAGAACCTGTTTCATTAAATATAAATTAAGATACTGTTTTAATTGTCGTCAATTAATAAACATAATGCGATATGAAGTCTTATTTCTTTAGGAAGCATTAACTAACGAGCTATGAAAAGTCTGTGTGAGGAATTATCCTCAGGTCTTAACACAAACGAAAAGTCAAAAGACTGGTGTAAATGACCCTTTATTCAATCCAATATAATTTCACAGATGGTCCCACTTGGGCTTACATAAAGCCAACGCTTCTGGCTTAACTCAAACAGGTAACCTTGAATTTAAAATATAATTAAATTATCCTAACGGATCACAAGAAAAATTAACACGCAGCAAGGCTCTGACTCGTAGAAGCCGGCGGAAACAAGCCCAATCGCTAGAAGCACCTTAACGCCACAAAATAAAATCGCTAGTAATTCAAAGTAACAACGTAGTCTTCAAGCAGGCACAACACGCTCTAAAATTACCTTCCGAAATCTTCGCTTAAATAGCATTTCTTTCTCCCTCGATCTGAATAGGCGCGTGCTATCTCATTAGCATTCTGACAGGAAAGCTTGGTTGATAACGAGATTGGAAAGAAAGTTGTTTTAACTAAAAATCAACTGTTAATCAAACTAAATAAATCTCCACAACGACAATATATGTAACTAAATTAAAGAACGCGGTGTTTATATTAGTTTTAGGATTTTTATGAAATGCACGAAACAAAATAATATACTTGCAAGTACTAAAAATACATAAATAAATTAATAGCTAGATTCTCATAACTTAAATTCTTAATTAGCTGGTTGCTTAGCTTCTAATAATTTAAATTCCTTAACGTGGCTTCTGGATATTTTATATCAAGACAGTTGGACTTTTCTCATAATCCCTCATGATCAAGCCCAACTAGATCTGGTCCATGAGCCCATGCACTTTAGCAAAGTCAAGCACCAAATATGGATGCTTGTAGATATCCTCAAGTGAAAAAACCCAAAAATTAGGAATATGTTACGTGAAATGTTACTATCTGCAAGAGTATCAACTTTGATTCTTAAATCAATATTCTAAATGCACATGAGTTACTAAAACCCAGGCTGTTAATTAAATCGCTTAGCACCTAAAAATTAAGAACTTAATTAAAAATTGGAATCGCAAAAGAGGAAGTAAACGTTTTTCGAAGTTAATTTGCAATCTTGAGATATTTGCAAATCAGAATTTGAATACTATACAAACAACAGAAAAGGATTTGTGACAAATAAAACGCAAGGAAAAGGGGAAGAATGACATTTAAGTTAATCATTCCGTCAAGTAACTATTTATTTAAAAGTTCTATCAAAGATTAGTTTACGCTAGGAAATATTTAACAACTAAAAAACATTTTCCTCACATATTGCATACAAGAGGACAGTTTAATTAATCTATAGGATTTGCTAATTGGTAATATGTGATAGATTTATATTTTGTTTTGTTTGTTTTTGCGTGTTTGTGTGTGTGCGTCTTCCTTAACTTTTGATTTGGATGTTTAAGTAAAAGAGAGAATTTACAACACATTTGTGCAAACAAAATATTGATTGTATTTGTTTTGGAGAAATAAATTATTATAAATACTTTCATAATCAAAGAATATCTTAGTAATAATAAGATTATTGGTATTTAGAAAATATTGCGATGATGAACAGAATAAAAAAAAGAAGCACCTGAATATTACTTTTCCAGGATTCCGTATAAGACTCTGATCAGAAGAAATGCAATTGGGTTTAGTTTCCAAACCAACCAAAATGAATATTTTCTGTTTATATAATTTACCTTGAGTTTTTATAATTGTCTCCGTTTCTAAGACTATATATTAATTTTTATCCTTTATTATTTCTTGCTACGTAATGGCAACGCATTTTTTGTTCCTACCGACATACAAACCAAATTGCAGAAACTTATAAAACATAAAGCTTCTTCTTATAATCACCTATGAATAATATGAATGGCAGATATACAGAGATTTGTAAATTGTAGTTCTCTTTTAATTATTATTACTATTTCTATGAGTGGAATTGCAGGGAACGAATAGCACATTTTAGAAGAAAAGAATAGACATTAATGAACATCAATGAAACCTGAATCAAAGAATGTTACAAAGAATCCCCTTAAACTATACCCCTTATACCTTGTTGTACCTTATATTAGCACTTACGAGAAACATCGTCAATGTTGAATCGTAATGATAAATGATTTCATTATCTCAGAAACATTTTTTCGTTTCTGAGATAAAGAACGTTAATTTACGTTTCAACATTTGAATGATGTTAAAGAAATGATACTTGAGGATCCACGCTATTCATAGGCATGCATTTGCACGATTTATATTATAAAAATAACAATGTAGTGCTCTCAGCATATTAATAATACTTTCCTTGCTAGTCATAATGCTGAGAATTAGAAAAGACTGGTGAAAACTGTGTTATGTTAAAAAAAGGATTGGTTGGAACATGTTATTAAAATATTAAAATTTCTGCATTCGCATATAATACAAATTCATTGTTGCAAGATATTATGAGGACATATTCTTAAAATTTTATTGCTGCATTTCACACATAATAAAATCTCAGAAATTGGCATTTTTCAAATTCTTCAAATTGATAGCATGATAAATTTGCTGTCAAACACATATCTGTAAAATATGTATTTTTTAGAAAACATTAAAAACCGAATTCTGTTTCTGAATTGCTACGTTTAAATGACGTTCTTTATATGATTGCCTAACATTTTCCAGTTTCAATTATTTCAACCAAAAATAACCTGTCTAGAGTGAGCGAAAGAATATTTAAGAGCAAGAAGATAGATGAAGAAAGTTTTCATTTATGTATCTTATTTCAATTTAGACATGTTTTCGAAGGCATTAGTTTCAGATTTCAGCAAGTTAACAATATTAGGTGCAAAACAACTAATTCAATGACCAACCGTTTCAGAAAAAATGTATTCTTTTAAAACTCGAACTCCAGTTTCCCGTTTCCGATAGAAATATGAGAAACAAAAGAGTCTGCTTGACTAATAACTACATTCATGTTAGCAGACTTCCTTTAGACTTCGTATAAAACAAAATTAATAATTTTATGTTCAATTTTCCAGTAATATAAGCTGCCAGTATAAAAAACAAATTTCGAAGCAAACCACTACATCACAACTGTCTGTCTATTATCAAAATGAAGAAAGAAATTCTAATGTTCGAAATAAGAGCCCAATGCATTTTTTATCATGTCGTGGTTTTTGTTGAGATTATTCTTTATGTAAGCAATCAAAGTCATAATATTGCAATAATGTTTCATTAGTGCGCAGTTTTATAAAAATATGAATGTAGATAATAACATCGACGTATCAAAATTTTCCAGTTTTGTTTATTTGAGGTATATAGGTGTCTTTTAAGATGCATTAATTTAAGTTTTCTTCAGTATGCACACAAAATTAAATTTTATTATTGAGGAGCAATAAATTTTGGAGACAGTAGATTTTGTTTAATTATACAAATGATATAAAAAAGTCAAAAGTGAAATATAAGCGTTTCATTGGTAATAATATTTGCTGGTGTATGATTGCATTCACATACTGAACATTTGAATATAAGTCTTTTAATTCTGTTTAAATAGATGGGTCCATTACTTAAGAGACCAAAATTAGCAAACCGATGTTAATATTTGCATCTACATTGTTGCTAAAAATACAGATGTATTATAATTGCAAAATGCGTTTAGGTACTATCAAATGCTGCTGCATTTACCTGCGTCGAACACGTTCAAAAAGATTTAAAAAATAAAATAACGTGGTTTTTTAAAACGAACGTTTTCAGAACGAATCACTTAATGAAGGTCTTAGTTTAATGACTACTAAAAGTGCTTAAATAATTAAAACTGCTTGTTATCTAACTTAGGAGCTGACCTCAAGAAGTTAAGTGTAATGGTTCGTGAGTACCGCTTTTGTTAATATCTCTTAGTATGAAACGCAAGAAAACATTTCGAGGTAAAACTGTAAAGCACAACTTTTATTGTCACTATTTGTGGCACTAAAAAGTAGTAACAAAATATGTAATAAGATCTCTTGTGGAGTGCACAGCGAATGGCTGCTAATTTACAGTTATCGAAGAAATTACGATTCCGACAACTTCTTCAGAACTTCAACACTGTTGAGCAGGAAGAAAAACAAGTACTTTTCGAAGATATACTGAACGTGGATAATGTTAGCCTTTATCCTGCTGCTTAGTGGAAGAGCATCTAAGTCAGCGAGTTCTTGCAAAAAGTCATAAAAGCAAAGGGGGAAAACGAGATACCAGTGAAGGCAACATCCTATTTTTAAATTACACTGTTTATCGTACAATCTGCAAAACCCTCTGGTCTGAACGAAAGTGATATCTAATAGAAGGATCTGCATCAAAATGGATTACATAGAAGCATCAGCTGTGTGGGAATCAAGATTTGGAGTTAATCATTTTCATGTAATTCATTAATTCATATTTTTGTATTTGTTGCAAAGAATGTGCCATTGCTTAAAAGATTACGTAATAAATAAAACTAAACTAAAATAAAAAAAACTAAAAACCAATAAATTCCAAAAGACTGACCGTTAACAAGAAATTGATTTACTTTCGTAACTAATATATATTGTTCAATAAGTCACTTTACTTCAACAGCAGTTTTGGTGAAACATTTTTCTTTTAACAATTTTTCAATGTAATGAAAGTTTGTGATCTGTCTATTAACTCAAGGTTAGAGGTCATAAGACATCAGTGGTTGATATATAATTCCAGAGGATAGTAACAAAGTTAAGAAAAATGATTCTTGAAGAAATCTTCCGCTCTAGAAAGGATCTTTCTGTTTTCTGGTTTTTGAAGGAATTGAGCTTTTCATTATGATTGTCTGCCAGTAACATCAGAAAAATTTACAAATTTTATCGTGGTAAGGATGGAGAGGATTAAGTCTGTCGATGTGGAGCACATTATAAGTGGCATTATGATTTTACCCTGGATGTCCCAATTTCGAAGGAAAATGTATCGGGTCACAAGTACGACGATCTGTCATAGTTCTTCTTCTACCACAAAACAATTGGAAATGGTTTTAAGCTAGCCATATGTTTTTAATGTTTCCGCGCCACAAAGACATTATTCACGTACAAATATCCGAACCATTATTAGCAAACCTGGCCCAAGCGTTGCAGAACCAGTAACGCTAAATATTATACCGATTAGGGCGAGGAGCAATTTTGTGTCTTCGACATGTAGAGAAAGAAGCTTTCTTCCGCTCTGAATCGTCTTTTCACAGAGATTATATTTAGAGAAGCCTAAGAAAAACCCATTTTAGTTATCTAAGCAAAACTCGACATCTTAAAAACTAGCTACTCTCAATTTCGAACTGTCTTTTTCTAATAACGAGCCAAATCACGCACATAATTTATAGCTAAAAATGTTCATAATGAGTTAATTCAGAAAAATGTCAAAAGTGAAATATAAGCGTTTCATTGGTAATAATATTTGCTGGTGTATGATAGCATTCACATGCTTTTCAACTACACCCAAGTTTTTCAACTAGGAGACATACTTTTACGAGGGAGGGACTGAGGTAAGCCTTTAATTTAACTGTTAAGCGTTCAGGTTTTGTTTATAAATATAACAAACTACTTTAAAAAAACCTACTTTATCTTATACTTCATATTTTCTTCATTTTGTTGTTTAATTTATAAAACACATTAAAAATAATCGAAATACAATTAATGTGTATGTGTTTTTCTTGTTATGATCCTGAGAGAGGAGGGATCTTCTAGCAGTTGGGAAAAGGGTGCATGGGGTAAAGGAGGCTGAGGATAACTGTTTATTTCAATCGTCCGTGTACATTTTATGTTGACTGTACTTCTATATAACCTCAATTCATTGAATAATTTTTAAACGTATGTTGACTTTTGTATCATCCTGAAATTAACTGTCCACATATGAACAGTGCAGAAAATCTAAACTGAAACATTTATAGTCTGTCGCGAATTACTTAGTTAAAACTAAATTTCAGAATTTTCTTCATTAAATACGAGATACTTGAAATATTATACATGAGATCATTTTACTAGGGCGCATTGAGAAGGGACGACACGGCCTTGCCGCAATTGATTTAGTATAATCAATTCAGTAGTTAATTAGTTTAAATATCTCGATTAGGTACTTATTATGCAAATTCATACATTAGAATGGATTATATAAAGAAATATATAAAGCGTAACTATGTATAAGAAATATATACATAGTTACGCTTTTTTACTTATAGCGTAGGATGTTTAAAAAAAAACCTATACCAATAAATATCTAAATTTGGGCAAGAAAGCAAATTTAGGAAGATGTATATTCTGAATAAAATTATACTGATTTCGAGAACGATCACGCAAAGGTCTTTCTTCTTCAAGAAAAAGAATTACAAAATTTTTATGTACCTTAATTTGTATCTGTAATCAATTTATCTTAAAGCGTGCCTATACATAAAAAATAAATGAATGAATAAATAAAATAAATAAAATAAAATTAGTACTTTTTTATCCATTTTTTTACATTTAAATTTTTATAAATCGATCATTAGCGAAGTCTTTATTTATTATATGTCACATAATTCCAGTGTAGCAGGTGTTCATTGTGCTAACATGTTGACTCAGCTATATAAATTATAACAATTAAACCTGACTGAAAATTCAGAAAAAAACCATTGTTTTCTTAAAACAAGGATCCGGAGCACAGAAATGAAACTTAACAGACCGATTCAACAATGCAATAGCCCTAAGGGACTTTTCTTTATTTCAAAATCCAAAAGAAAGCTATGCCCTACACTATGTGAAGTTCATCTTACACCGACGATGACGATTTGAAAGATGACATTCAGGAAGGGTTTTAAGATGTGACATAAAACGTTTTCGGTTGGAATTAAAAGTTTAACGGTCCTCTTTTTTAAGTGAAGTCAAGAGGAATTATCTTTTAGAAGTATGCTTGGCTTAAATCTTATTGAAAACCCCTTCCATTTATCAGTAAACATCACAATACACAGGTCTTTAGAAATCGTAATATTAGTTTTTCGTAACTGCTCAATATTTTATCTGTGGTTAAAAAAGGAGCAAAGAAAATATGCTATATTTTATATTTCGTTCCCTAAAATTTATTTTTCTACTTTGTCAAGTGTAGCAGAATAATAATATGCTGGTTAACAAGAACAAACAAGAGCTCCAAACGCTTCCTTTTACATAACAAGATTAAGCCTAGGAAACCCAGAACGTTGCTATAGCATGATCACATTACTAAGAATATTTTTGTCAGTTCTCAGAACTTCTGTTCAAAATATATCAGGCGAAAGCATTTGAAATATGCATGCTTCCTATCAATGTGTCTCACTTGTCCTTTCCATCGAGTCGCATCAACATCCCAAGCCATCTCTTCCTTCTCACTGCATTCTCTATTCCTGAAGCGCAACTCTCTTTCTCTTCCTCTTTTTCCGAATTCGCTTGAAGTAAAAACAAATGCGTATATAGGAGTTCTATACGGCTTTCAGGAAGTACAAAATGAAGTGAAAACACAAGGTAAATCTTCCTTGATATATACGTTCTTGAGAATATTACTTTAAGTATTCCTCGAAGTAAAGATATGTATTTTCGTTTTTGTCGGTAGAGTAAGAACATTTTCTGTATTTCAACTAACGCAATGGAAAAAACGAAATTTATTACTTCATTACATTTAACTTATCATTGATTCCGTTTAATTTCTACAGTTCTTTGTCATTGATTCTATTAAACAATTTTTATATTTTTCATGTGAATACATGCTTAAGTTTAAAAAAAAAGATATAATTCGTTTGATAGAAATGACAGGAAAAAGAAGATATGGAGAACAATTATAATTTACAAAATTGTAATGAAAATCAAGATAATATAGCAACGAAAGAATAACTTTAAAACATTTCTTAATTTATTCTCCGTAATTCCATTCAGCCGTCTGGCCGTTTAAATACAGTTTGCTCGCAAAATATAATTTCTTTATATTTCAAGTTGTAAGACCTATCTTTATTATTCCACATAAACTAAATTAGATTGTACAATGTACCTGGGAATTCTCGCACAAGCATGAATAAATTACCAGTACAGAAGAAGGGTGAAAAATAACCCTTTAATTAATTCAAACTAATTTAACAGAAGGGTACGGACTTTGCGCGTTACAAACACCGTTCTCTTGCGGTGGGAACTAAAACGTAGAATATAATACAAGTCAAACCTGAAATAAATAGTGCAAGAACGCACTTAAGTGTACGCCTAAGAGGTGGACTCAGAAGATCTAACCGGCATGATACTAATCTGATAAGGCCAAGAGACTTACTAGCGTGACCACGAAATAACAACGAAATTGCGCTTGTCTAGCGAAAAACGTTCTCAATAAACTGAGATGTTCACACGTTTAAATAGCACTTCACTTAACTTTAAATTTACATCCTGGCGAGAGAATGTGAGAGAAAGTTGAGAAGTTTAGAATAGAAAATCAAACTTAAAATAAATTTGCTATGCAAAATAAGGAAAACCCTACAAAGTGTAATTGTATTTTCAATCATAAATAGTGCAACGACGCCTTTTTAAACAATCAGCCATTTAAATTTTCAAATTACATGAAGTCTGTAATAATCTAATTGATTTCAAATGCGATCGTCACAACAACAAATAAAATGGAAAAGAATTCTTTCCTGTGAATTACTATGACACACATATTAAGTTTAGAGTAATAAAAGCTATATACTGGCAAATACAAAGGTTGTAACGCTGCATGCAGATAGATGCCTGTATAAGTAAAAAATATTAGTAATGTTTTCATGGATAACATGCTTCTGCACTTTCTGTATGTCTCATTCAATTTCTCCTTCCTTCCCTGACATCACTCCTCGCGCATCTGTTAGTCATTCAAAAGAAACGAAATCACCATTACATGAACCTAAATTCTTTAAAGATTACGTAAACTAAAATATGGCATTTATAATTTCGTTTTGGTTTTAGTTCAGAGTCACACTTATGAAACAAAACACTAGCAATAATTAGCAATTCCAATTTAGTGACCGCCAGTTTAAATGATAGGGTCGTAAATGTATGATACATTCTGCTGTTCAGGTCTCTGGTCAATTAATACAGATTAAATATCCGTAAGAGCTAACAAACGTAATCATCTTGCGAATTTCCAAACTCAGCTATTTCTCAACCACACATTTAGGACCCCAAAGTCCAGATGTGCAATGCAAATTTATGGAAGGTGTCATCCAAAGAGACATGGTTAAAGTAATTTGTAGTTATAACTTCTCGAGAATCATATTGATCAATTCATAAGCCACCTATTAAAATTTATCACCGAACTCAACTGAATATCATATTTCCAGAGTTTCTCAACAAGGATCAGATTTATGCACTTGTTCCTCACAATATCCGATGCAGGTGTTAATAATTAGTCCAGCTTGACTTATATGCAGAACTGAATGGAGATGTTCTGTGCTTACATATTGATTGATGGATTCAAACTCCAGTTGCACTGATTATTAGATAAGATGATACTCTTCAAGATTCTTAGATTCAAGTAGGCTGGTGATAAGTCTTTCCAATCGGAAATGAATTATAACATGGAATCGCATGAATATTATTTCTGATTACACTACAATGACATTTCCTTAATAAGTGATGCAATATTATTTCAAATGCTTATTATTAAATGCACTAAGATGTATGGAAAAAGCATTTAAATTTCAAAGTTCAAAAACAATATTTGTATATTGAATTTAGATTTTTAAAATCGTAAACAACTCTTATCTCTTAAGTTTAGGTAAGGTTACGTTATTGGAAAATGGCAAAGCACGTGAGGGCTATTTGCCTAAAGACACAGATGCTTTAATGAAGAACTTTTGAAGGAAACTTGCTCCTTTCCACATATGCACAAGATAGGCGCTTTCGAAAAGCCAGGGAGCCAAAGTATTACTCACCAGTCAAAATTCAAATGTTATTTTGCTTTAAGCATGCGCAAACTGTTGTGACATAGTAGTTCATTATGTTTATAAGGTATTTTCTCCCTCATTTCCACATGCCTTCGTGGTGACATTGGAAGTATACTCGACGCGTATTCGAGAGGTCCAGGGTCCGAGTCCCGGCGAGGCCTACCACATTTTTCACTTCTCCGGCTTCAAAAAAACTTAATGACTCTCCAAGTGGCTCCCGAAATAAAAGATGGCGGATCATCATCACAAGGATTTGGCGATTGGGTTCCTTATACTCCAGTCGCCCCTTAAAATATCTAAGGTATTTTCTCCCTCTTTTCCGCATGCCATCGCGGTGTAGTTGGAATCATACTCGATGTGTATTCGAGAGGTCCAGGGTTCGAGTCCCGGCGAGGGTATTGCACATTTTTCCCTTATCCAGCATCAGGAAAAACGTGATGATTCTACGTGTTAATTAGTGAGGAAAATATTTTTTATAGGCCTGGTACTTTTTTTCAAAGACCCGGTACACGATGATTCAAAGATTGCATGACAGTTTATATCGTGTCGAAAACACGTGTTTCTTTTTTTAAGAAAAAATATAATACAGAAAGATTTCAGAATAAGATAATTTAGATCAAGCAGTATTTATAGTAAAACATTCACAAAACTTTAATTTTCATATGGGCTTCGTACAAGAGGGCTTCTCATTGACACTTGTCTTCGTACAAGTGTCAATGAGAACAGAGTTTTTTTAACCGAAATAGTCAAACAAACAAAATAAAACAACGAAAAAGATTATCCTCATAAGGTCAAGATTATCCAAGATATCAATAATTAAAATTTTTTGAAAGTGTATAAAGTGTTTGATATGTTGTGTATTTAACACAGTTAAGGGCTTTGAATACACTATCCTCCACTTAGCACAATTTTATTAAAGAATCATATGTTAGAATAACTATGAATTCTTTATTGAACAAGTTAGAGAGTTTGCTTAGCTCAGATAGAAAACAAATAGAATACAAATCAAAGTTAACAGTCTTTAAAAACATTTAAATCGAGGTACTGAAATATAGAACGTACAAGAGATTCATTTATAAATTTTAAATACCTCCAGGCTTACTTATTATGCAATATTATCTGGAGTATCGGTAACCTGTAGAAAAAAATAAAGCACAAATATAATGCAAGTACAAAGTCTTTTTAAGACTTCTGCATCTGAAAGTAACTTGAATCCTGTCTCGCGAATATTTATCGTTTGACGCTCATTTGATTTTAGACATTGCCGAGTTTTATTACGCAAAAGGGACATTAATTTATTCCAACGGTTTTGCTAAAATATTACACAAGTTTCGATTCCAGTCGTAAATATCTAAAAGATACTTTGTAAACCAGAAAAACGTTAATTTACAAGTACTTTTTACACATTCATTATCATGTACAGGAATTTTAATATTCTAAATCATGTATTTCATGAAATTCACTTTTATAACAGCTTTAAACTGATTACTTTCTTCGGCAGAGGATGTCGTGCAATTTTAATAGCTATTTTTTATGCCAAGATTTAGGATATTTGAATATTTGAATAAATAACGAAATTATAACTATACAAAAGCCTACTTTATATAATTCTTTTCGTAAATTTGAACAAACTACAAATCGCCCGTTAAAAATTTATTGCAAAGTAACGTTTGTGAATGTATATTAAGATGATATTTTATTATCCAACATAGAAATACATACGTTTAACAGTATTCTTTTGATAAATGTAATTCTTTTAAAAATGAACTAATTTTAAAACATATCTTCCATTTCTGTATGTTTTTTTTATCATGAAAAGGATTTGTTCTTTTAGAGTTTGCTTGAATTGCATTAGCAGTAAACTTAAAACCAAATGATATAGAAGAATCCTATGTAGCAGGAACAGTTACTCTTTCTCTTTCTAAATTCTTTCACAAGAGAAAAATTCTAAAAGTAAGAGAATTGATATCGCTACCGGAAGATAGTTGTTTTTATGAAAGGGTACCAAACCGCGTAGGTAAAAATCTTCTAACAGGCATTCTTATCTACCACAAGTGTATTTTCCCTTTCCAAAATCCCATGCCAATTCTATTCTCCACTGTTATAAATAATGACATTTGAATGCTCTGCTCTAAGGATTGGTTGCTCTTCTATTAGCATTGCTATGAGTAGCATGAATTATAAGTTACAGAGCAATACTGAAAATTGCTTCTTGGATTGTTCAAATAAATAACGTCAGCTGCAGATAAGTATGCCCGGGAACTGCTTTGATTTGATTAAGCGATTTATCCAAAAAAAAGCATAATATCGTATCGAACTCATTCGAGTCAGACATCTTAATGAGACACGAGAATTCTTTGCAATAAATTAAAATGATAATACCAAGTGATATTACAAAATCGGATTTAAATCAATCTGATTTCAGAAAACTACTCTTATTATAGCATTTCACAACTGAAATGCTATAAATAAAACTAATGCCCCAAAATTAATTTTTTTAATTTATTAACTGTAAATTAAAAGTTTCGTCAAAAGCAAGAATTATTTTTCAAATATTTACGATGATGTAGAAATTCATAATTGCAGCAGAATTTTCTTTTGAGTTTCCCTACATCTTTGTGAAGTTAGGTCTTGTTAATTTTTTATTTTGATCGATAATATTTAAATATTCACAAATTTCGAGTAAATGATGTTTTGTTAAAAGAACTTTTTTTTCACACTGTAAGGATCTTAAGTTTTACTAACGTTTATTTTTATTTTAAATCTTTACTATCACTTCTTATTTTCTACTTCCGGCCAGAATTAAAAGCTTTAACTTATTTATGCAAATTTGTCTGGCGAACGCCAAGTTCTTAAGTTGTGGCTTTTTGCCAAGCGAGAGAGAGGAAGAAGTTAGTCGAAGCAGGCCGCTTGCCTTAGCAGTTTTACTCGGTTGCTGGTTGCCTTCCAGGCCAGATGTTTAATCCTCTTAATAATTTTAAACGTATTTGTAGTGTTAACAGTTCTCTGTACTACATACGGCTTCCTGTTAATATACGGCCAATCTTCCACGTAGGCCCTTGTTTGTTATTCCAAAGTTAAGTTAAAGTTTAGTTAATATTTTTATATTCTTACGTTCAGACCACAAGTGGTTGGTCTCTGTATTCCGAAGTCCGGAAATTATTGTAAAGAGTGAAAAATAAAGGGTTTCGTATACCATTCCTGTGTATCTTGTCTACTTCCCACATTAATTGAACATAGCTTTAGTAAGCTCCCTGTTCCGAGTCAGGTTCTGAAATGTTCCCCAAGCAAGTAAGGCGGAACACTGAACCTGATAACACTATATAAAATCGCTATCGTTACCTTTGTACTCAATAATTAGAAATATAATACAATATGTAAATTTATTTGTTCTAGGTTCAAACAGTTGAATTTCGATTAGACGAATCAGAAGACAACGGGAAAAAAAGATTAATGTAATCAAAAATTCGAGTTACTGGAAGAAATTAACATTTATACTGAATGCCACATTTCGAATCTGAGTTCCATTTATCGGAAATTCTCAATTTAAGCAATTTCAATTAATCACAACACTACTATAAACAGTAATATAAAAATGAACCCATATAAAGTATTTCCACTAATTTACAACGGACAAAAATGCGATAAATGTCGCAATCATTGAATAATCTAAAATAAACGTATATATCAATAACATAAAGAAACAACAGACATGTAAATTTATTTCATGTCTGTTGTAAATTGTCAGACATGTAAATTATTTAATGATCTTAATTTTTAAATCCCCACTTATTAATAGCAATTAATATATATATGTAATAAAAGCAAAATTTAGAAGATACTGATGCATGAATTTTGATAGCGTAAAATGCTGAAACGCCGATCTACAATAAATAGGAAACTGGCAGCCGAGGCAGAGAAAATATTTTATTTTATTTCAGCAAACATGTTAGGGCCACAAACAATTTGGCACATTATTTGTGCCTATTTCAAGAGGTTTACACTTTTGATAACTTTGCAGTAAGAAGGAAGCAGCAGACAGAAGTCCAGCTAGGCCCAAGAGTTAGCGTGCGAATGCTTATGTTCAGGGTTATCTTTATTCAGACTCTGTTAGTTTTGGTTCTAAATCCATTTTAATTGGATAATTAATACTGCTGTAAAATTATTATTGGATGTTTGAGTTTTAGTTCCATTTACATCATCAGAATTATGTAAGAGTCATACGACATGGATTAATATCGAAATAACGCAGCGCAAAGAGAAATTACTATTTTTAGAATAGAAAAGGGAAATTAATCTCCACTGTGAAATTGAATTACAATTTATCTTTTACATAATCTTTATATTTCTTATATATTCGAATGTATATTATAAAAAATATGTGAATCAGCTTTATAACTTAATTTATTAAAGGCAGATAGCTTCGCCATATTCCAATAACCTAATCTAATTCAACCTTATTCTTGTTTTACTACTTTACTAATGTTCAATAAAACAGTATTTCCTTTAATTAAGTAATGTAGATTTATCATGATTAGTAAAGACAGGAAACTAAAGAAATCCGAAACGGCCGTGCCAGGATTTGCCATCCGGACCGGACCCTGATTGTCAGCCGGACATGCTTTCAATTACGCCACGAATCCTCGTGGTAAGTAAGGAGAAAAATCATTTACAGGTGTATGTTTCTTCTTTTCACTTTTCTTTACTTAATCACATTTATCTTTTTAGTCTTTCATAATAAGTGAGTCTTCTTTTTAACTTGGCTATTTAACATTTATATTGTAAAAATAGTAACGCGTTTAGAATAAATCTTTTTGAAGTACGTCAATTCAAAATTTATCCCTACCATTTTATTTTTTATAAAATGTTAATGATGCATGTCCTTACGTAACGGCAAAAATAAAAGAAAATATCTTTTTATTCGATTTAATTAAACGGGAACTTTAACTAAATGAATTATCAATAAAGCGATACAATGTTCTTTCATTAGAAGATTTTATGACATAATTGCTGACCTTTGAACTGACCTTTCTTAACTTAATTGCTGGTAACATAATCTTCGCACTTTTCAGTTTTATTTATGAACAGCTAACATACTTTCAAGCATTCGTCACCTGTTATTGTACTATGAATATGTGAACATCAGCTTATAATTATGTATGTTTTGGAAATATTACAAGAAAAATTATATGTATCAATCGGTCATGAATCAAATTCCTTATAACTAGGCAGCTATTATCATCATGATATTATCACTATGATAGACTGAAAATTTTATTTGACATAAATATGCATGTACAAATACGCGTGTGTATGCGTAAGGGGTTATTTAAGATTATTGATTCTATCTCAAATAGCTTTATTTATGAATTTTCGAACATAATGTTAAAAGGAATTCATAAAATGAAAAAATTTTCAAGTTATTACTTGAGACATCATTTCTAGAAATACCACTAATATATAATTCAGAATTCTGCAATGTTTGCCCTGACATATCCATAAAACCTGATATCTGTAAATCATATAGATTTAATTGGCAAACATTTTTAACATACCGAAAACGCTAAGCATTCTACTGCGTTAAATCTGCTGACGTAAAGGGGCTGGCTTTTGAGCACCAAAACACTGAATTCATTACAAGCGAACCAATATAGCAAATGAAATTGTTAAAGAGAAATAAATTAATTTATTGGAGCTTGAGATATCGCATGTAGATGTTTATGGTAGATAAATAACCAAAAAACGCTGAACTATAATAGTTGGCTAATGTTTAAAGCACTGTACTAGAAAAAATGTATTGTGCTATACAGCTGCCATTCAAGTTTTTAAAAAGTTTTTTCATTCAGCCATAGTTAGAGTACCTTCTAGTACATTAAAAAACTTACTTGTCAGTTTTATATCAATCAGATTATAAAGCATTAAATAAAAAAGTAATGGTGTTGATCTGAATGATAGTCAATCATTTTGAATAATCCTAACCAGACAACAAAGTCACTGCAGTCCCTTTTAAAATTCTGGATAAAGCATGGGTGTCAATACCCTTATGAAATAAGAACACTTGAAATTCATCCTCACGAAAGAATTTGTCTCTCTGAAAATGCGTCTAGTTTCTGGAATGAAACGAAAGTTAAGGGGTGTCGGATTCATTTCATAGTGCATAATACTAGCTAAAACCTGCAAGGAAGCTGTGCGTAAAGTTGTATTTTCACAGTTGTCGTCGTATCTAAGTCATTGCCAAGCGCTCACCACTTTATCTCAAGCGCTATTATTTATAAAACTTTTCAAATGTCGGCATATACACGGCCATTGATTTTAGCAATGAGAGCGTCCACAGTTAATGCATTCACACGTCGTACGTCTGAATATATTTGAAATTATGATTATTCAATAAATTAAAAAACATTTTTAAACCAATTAACGCAGGTATATGTTTATTTTATCATTAGTTGAACTGAAGTTACAAAAAATTTCTAAACATTCTTCTAAATTCAATATTTTTTAATGATATGCCCGTGCGCGTTTATAATTTGTGAATATTTGCCGAATAAATAAAACAGGCGTTTTTCAACATGCATTTTAAAATTTAAGTCAAGAAATCTCAAACTATAATCAAATAAAGAATTATGCTTACAAAATAAAACATTGTAACAGAGTATGAAAATAAATTTATTAAATGTTAGAGAAAACTTTATTAAGTACAAAATATTGATAATTTATAATTTCGTACATTCCAAATTTGCAAACGAAAATGGCTTTAATATATCAACTACATATTAAATATTAAAGATTTAAATACTGTTTCACAAATTAAGCAAGCATAACTATTAAAAACGTACCAAAATAAATACTCCAGACGCTGATTTAAAATTTAAGATGTAGTCGGTGAATAAATATAACTTGAGGAATATTTAATTTAGTTCAGGGATGTTCTTTTCCATACATTTCTATTGCTCCTTTTCCTGAAAGCTTACTTAATAAATAATATATTTCCTATATGTCAAAATATATATATGTTCATTTGTTTGTTGAAAAACACTATTTTATAGAGTTTACGTTTTCAGAGTTCTTGTAGGCCTTACTACTTTATTAACTATACTTTTCTTGCTTATATACAAGCTTTATACTTGTATAATCTGCTCACTGAAATATGCATCAATATACTCTGTTCAACTATTCAACTGCAAACGATACATTGTGTAGTAGTTTTGCTGCAGTATTAGATTAAGTCAGATTTCAAAATGATTGCAAAAGGTTATTGAATATAATCTTCTTAATAAATAAATGTTATATAAATATCTAAGCACTGACAAATTCATCCGAATGAATGTGATAATTTTTCACAGATGTCCATAAATAAAGGAAAATAAAGGAATGAACCAGAAAAAATATTTGGAATATTAAAGCTGTCGAAATATTCAAATAAGTTATCATTATATACGGAATAAAATAGTTTGAAAAATCATGAAACCTTTGAGTAATTTATATTCTTAAAAAATGCAATTCGATTGGGTAAGACAGCTAAAACCTGGTTGGCCGCATAAAGTGTTAGTACTCCTGTAGAGTAAATAAAAAGAAGTTTTATTTTAAACGATTTTCGTAATCCTTTTTAAGAAAAATTTTAATGTTTTCAGTATGCGAATTTCATCGTTATAGGATTATTTTGAGGGGAGGGCTCTTCATGTTTAGGAAATTTTGCCAGAAAATCCATCACGAAGGCACCCCTTTCCTTAGAAGAGAACTGTCGTGTTTTTACTTTATTCAGTTAATATAAGTCGAGTAACTCTTGTATGTTTTGCTTTAACGTTGTTAATCAATCATGAAAGTTTATTGTTTTAAATACACTATTACTCATTTATTCCACACATATTACTAACTTTACGAACTATTCGAATTGAAATTCTCACAAATCTAACTAAGTTTTATTACTTGGAACACTTCGGTGAGCTATGAAGTTCAATATCGATCACTTTTAAAATTCCTGCTCAAGTCGCACTCATTGAAATCTGACAAAAACGTGCATCGATTGGTGCGAAGTTCGTTGTCAAGCACGTCATTACTAAGTTAGTTTCCTTTCTTTTAATGCTCTTCGCTACAAACACTTTAATTCTTTAAACCCATCTGGAAAGATACAGCTTCTTATGTTTTACATTTTATAAAAGATAATTTTTTTTTCATTTATTACAAGTAGATTTTACGTGTTCCGATTTTAACGGGGTTTAATTAAATAATGTTCAAATTAAAAGTGCCATGATAGTCTTGGCAATTATACTGGCCATTATAATTACTCACTTTCGTAATATTCATTGAAAAGGATGGTATATTTATGATTTAACATTTTATTCACATTATGTTTTCCGAGGCTATTTGAATTTATCTGTTTGCACATTCTCAGCCGTGCAATTCCATGAGTACATCTTACAATGAGTTTTATTTCATTGTTTTATAGTATTTAAGGTTTATATGTAATGATACGTTTAGAATAACATGAGCTTTCTAAGCCTTTCATTAAAAATCCTAAACAAAGTACTTTAAATGTGGCAAAAAACAACTGAGCTTAGATTTTGAATAAACCTCTATAGATTTCGAGGCCGATGGCCGATCGCTCGTTTTCATAAATAAAACTTATTCTTTCGTTTCATATTCGATCCTTAACGGCAGAATGTTTTTCAGAAAATTGGATGATTAAACTAAGCAAATGACATATTTAAAAAAAGAGATATTTTAATATCTACATTAGTTGCGTTTTTGAAGGTACTATATAAAATGATAAGAAAAATGTTTATTTTCTGCTCCGAATACTTTTGCTCCTGTGTGATAACATTTCTGTTTTCTATCAGCATTCACTATTGATGAATAATTTACGGTTTTCCTGATAGAGAATACGAATACCAGTATTTGTTTTGAAATTTATTCAGTAATGCAAAGTGTCTAATTGAATCAGCTGACGGAATTTTCCAGTCCAAAGAAGTTTATGATCAAACGCTTCCTGAAGAGGAACAAATAATATGAAAATAAGGCAAACAAAGTAATTATAAAATATTGCTTTAGTACAAAACTACTAGAGCTGTCAACGAATTCGAAAATGGGGCTGAAATGAGAATTTCAATTACCTGTCGGTTGAGAGACCACAGGTTATTGCATTAATGCTAAAATCACCGGAATTCATCTGCTTTGGTGTTGCCTTGCGTTACCTGCTATAATTACTATTTCACTCAAAATTAAACTCAAACAGTTTTGGATAAATGTAAGTACTATAGAAGTACATAAAATGTAAATAAATCCAGTGATGAAGCATTTTAATTAATATCGCTCTTGAAAAAAGGCTCTAAGGGTTAAAAACAAGAAAACATTAACACATATCATAAGGTAGAACTTAATAGATAACCAAAGTATGAAGTTTTAAACAAATTTCCGTTTTTATTTCAATTTTGTTAAGAAATTAATTATTGTTAGTGTAATTAAATTACAATTTTGAAATGAAAATGCGTAATCATTGATATGATACGTAGCTGCGATATAAATGAATTAATTCTCAAGAAAGTCTGTCTGCATCATATTACAGATTCTGAACTTTATATGTTAGTTCCAAATATAACAGCTTTACAACTTATTGATTGCAAACATTTTTGGAAATTAGTTATAAACCAAAATTATACCTTCTGACCGAATTAAAAGATATATTAAGAAAAAACAGTTATCCAGATACAGTATTATGTGTCAGGTGTATGCATCCGCAGACAAAAATAAATCAAAAAGGGAACAGAAAGGTCGAGGTAATTAGGAATTATTTCATAAGTAAAGGTATCTGTAAAATTCAAATCACTGATTAGTGTCGGTTAAATTGGATGGAATAATATGCAATTCAAGGTATTCCCTGATTCAATAATCGAAGAGGAATTTATTTAACTATAATAGAATGAAAATTAAATGTAGCACTAGCAATCCTTATAGCGTTGAGGATTTTAATTTTTTCTTTGATTATAAGTTAAGACTCTTCCGTTCTGCTAATTTTCTCAGTGAGAGAACGAGGTAATTTTTTGATGAGTTAATGCGATTGAAAAACGGTTATTTGCACACCGAAATTTTCTTTTTAGGGAAGAAACTACTGTAACTCATTGCTATCTTCATTTAGAATTTTAACTGGGATAGCTATGAAACATAACAGCTGAAGTTTACCTATTTATTAAAGCATGTAATCTAAAACAAAATGCTGAAAAATATCATTTATTACAAACTCAATATAAATATTTTTACTTTACCGTTTTGAAAGGAAACAAAGAAGAAACTTTTACAAGAAGAATCCCAACCGTGTGTTAATTCGCGAATGAATTAATTGAATAATCCTATGTGTTTAGTCTGGTCCTTCTAAAAGATATTTAAGACAATGTTCTCGAATTCTCAGGCCGCGTTCATCCCAGAAAGTAATTTTATGCTCGCGAATGCATTTTTATTCTGTATTTTTTGCAAATACAATGGTTATAGTTTGTTTCAAGAGATATAAAAGTATGGACTGTATTTATGCCCAAGGCTGTTACTGAAGAAAAATGATATAATGAATAGGTTAGGGCTTTGTCTTAGCCACTATACTTTGTATGCTTATACACCAGGCCACATGACTAAAGTACGGCGGAAGAATTGTTGTACGCTCAGTAAATTTAGTTTGCCAACCGACAACTGGATAAGCTTCGGTATTCTGAAATTTCTGGTTTTACGGTTCAAGTTAAAATTAAGTAACTTATGGTTAATTCAACACACTGGGATTACTTAAAATAAATGCCAGTCTGGGGAAAAATTTATTATTTAACTGTCAATTCATTTAATTACAGAGTATAAACGAGAGAATTCTAGACAGAATTATTGTTTGTGTATATTTAAATAAATGTTCAGCAAGTGGAATTTAAAATTTGCCTTACTATTAATTTTAAAATGTTCTTAAAATTTATTAAAAACTTTTCTGGTCCATTAGCTGCCGTCAGATCGAGCATTCGATCAGCATGCAGTTTGGGTTTGAGACCAAAGATTTATGAGAAAGCCATAAGATTGTCTCTTATTGTTCTGAGTAATAGCGATTAAAAAAATAGCTTATAGTATATGATATCTTGCCGCACGTTTCCTTATAAATGCTATATTCATAAAGCCAGTTTCATATCAGAGTGTTGATTAGCAAATGGTTTTCTAGCATACAGTTCGTTCTCATATGGGTATACTGTTTAAATAAGTAAAATAAATTTTGCCTTATTTAGATTGATTTCTAAGTTTAATTAAGAGCTCTAGATGAACTAAATGCGTTTTATTTACATACCAAAACTACTAAAAATGTTCTAATCATATATGTAAGATAAAAAATATCTGAATCAAAATTATAATTTAAACTAACAGTAAAACTTTAATTCTCCCTCTCAGTTCTAAAAATTGCAATAACTTCTCTGGATTGCGTCATTTCTAGATCATTCCATTTTGCATGGCCTGCGCAGCGCTGATTACATAATAATTGGGAACCGAAACTTTTAACTCCAACCAAAACCTTCGTGTGCTTCCATATTGCTTAAATACGGACTTTAGCTTGAACTTCTGCACTGCTTGGACGTAATTTCGCTTTGCTTGCTTGCTATTGACATAGCATAAAAAATGTAAATGTTCTGTGAATAGGCGCGATTAGACTGCCAAGTGATTGTGGCCACAAATGTGAATTGGAAATAATAATGAATTTAAACTGCTTAGACTGTTAAGTTTCTTAGATAGTACCAAGTTAACATATTAGCATACTACGCAATCAGAATTCCTTTTCTTCAATGTGGATTTACGATCTGTCCTATCTATGTATTACGCATCAACAGAATTTCTACATCAGTACTTCTAAATTTTGCATATATTACATGTATATGCATCAATAACACATTACTAAGAAAATTAATCATAAGTTTATAAAAAAAATATAATGTGATATTGTTCCGTGATCTCCGAACTAGAACTAGGAGGTTTACCAATAAAATAGCATTTTGAACTGTTGATCAAAAACCAGAAATTGATCTGTGCAATGAAAAGGGGACCATAGAAAAATACGAAAGCAAATGATATTTTAATGGTGAATAAATATTAAATTACTAAGCAAATTCCGAAAAAAAACTGAATTCTTTGCTTTTCTTTCGCCATATGCTATCCTTAATTCAACGCAAAAATTATTAAGAAAATAAATAAAAGTGCATGAACATTAACTGATAGACTAGAAGAGAAACACGCTAATGTGACAATCAAAATCGTAAAAAAACAACCTTATATTTAGCGTAGGTATAATGAAACACTCAATCGATTTCGAGGGCAGCTAAAGGTCCCTCCTCATCAGGAGAAAGAAATACATAGAAAGAAGAAAATAGGAATCACAGAAACACGTGGTGCTTATCAGCACTGCACGTGGTTATAACTAGATTTTTAATCAGAGTTGCACTGGCCGCCTACTTTTACTGAGCCAGGCTGTCTGATCAAGTATAAAGAAATATTAGCGAAGTTAAAATAGGGAGCGAGGGGCAAATGCACATTACGCTCAAAATCTGAACTTCAAATAATGGAAAGCAACCACTGAATGGATTTTTATACCCTCTGGTAGTACCAAGTGCGAGGAGGTAACGCCATCTATCGGCAAAAATAATTGAATTAAGACAGTAGAATTTTAAAGGCATTAGAAAGGACTGGATTGGACTTCAAATCATTAACTAAACTTTCTAAATCTTTGTGAATGTGAAAAGCCTCAAGAAAATCCAATTCGCCTATGGAAGAAGCCTTTTGGATGATTTTTGCAGACCCAAAATCAAAATTATGGTTAAAAGTCCAGCTATGATACGCTATTGAAGACTTGTTAATTTCCCCTTTTTTGACATAAGATTCATGTTCCTTGATACGAAACTTCAACGCTCTTTTTGTTTGGCCAATATATCTTAAACCACACTGACATGATATACTATAAATTCCCCAAGAATTCAAGACAGAAACGCAATCTTTTAGAATCGAAGGGTGAATTTTATTAATAGGGGAGAAACCGACTTGAAAATTGAATTTCTGGAGAATCCGTGCAATTTTATAGCTAACAGAAGGATAAAATGGAAGCACGACAAGGTCATTGATATTATTTCTAACAGTGGAATGTCTTCTTTGATGGGAATATGAAAATTTTTTGACGGCTTTATCAATAATCACGGGAGAAAATCCACGGTCAATCGCAACTGCTCTCAAATAATTAAGTTCATTGGTAAGCAAAGATTCAGAGGAACAAACTTTTAGCGCGCGGAAAACATAATAGTAAAAAGAAGCCATTTTTTGCTTAACAGGGTGGCATGACTTGGCATGGGGTGGTAAACAAACTGCAAAGGGTTTACGGTACGCAGTGGTGCTAAAATCGGTTTCATTGCGGATTATAAGAATATCGAGGAAGGGGAGGGAATTGTTGGATTCAATTTCAAGAGTGAATTGGATGGCTGGATCAATTGAATTCATAATAGATAGAATCTCGGATAAATCCTCTTTATAACCGTCAAAAAGTGCGAAAGTGTCGTCAACATACCGAATCCAAAGACGAAAAGATAATTTACCAAATAATTTCATCTCAAAATAGTGCATATAAATGTCAGCAAGTACCGGACTGAGAGGATTACCCATAGCCAATCCTTCAACTTGACGAAAATATGCATTTTGGAAAACAAAGTGGGTTTGACTTAGAGAAACTTTAGTAAGCGAAACCAACTCATTAATTTCAGTATGTGTGAAGTGAAATTCCCGAAGCCTAGTTTCAAGACAATTTAGTGCTCCTTCGACCGGAACATTGGTAAACAATGATTTGACATCAAATGAAACCATAATGGAACGAAGTGGGGAAATATTTTTAAGTTTATCAATGACTTCAACAGAATTTTTTACAGTGTGAATATTGTTATCAAGTAGAGGAGAAAATCTGGAAACTAAATATTTGGCCAAAGGATATGAAGCAGTACCTATGTTGGAAACAATTGGTCGAAAAGGAATACCCTTTTCGAAAAGTCGAAAAGTATTCGTACTGCGTACCGTAAACCCTTTGCAGTTTGTTTACCACCCCATGCCAAGTCATGCCACCCTGTTAAGCAAAAAATGGCTTCTTTTTACTATTATGTTTTCCGCGCGCTAAAAGTTTGTTCCTCTGAATCTTTGCTTACCAATGAACTTAATTATTTGAGAGCAGTTGCGATTGACCGTGGATTTTCTCCCGTGATTATTGATAAAGCCGTCAAAAAATTTTCATATTCCCATCAAAGAAGACATTCCACTGTTAGAAATAATATCAATGACCTTGTCGTGCTTCCATTTTATCCTTCTGTTAGCTATAAAATTGCACGGATTCTCCAGAAATTCAATTTTCAAGTCGGTTTCTCCCCTATTAATAAAATTCACCCTTCGATTCTAAAAGATTGCGTTTCTGTCTTGAATTCTTGGGGAATTTATAGTATATCATGTCAGTGTGGTTTAAGATATATTGGCCAAACAAAAAGAGCGTTGAAGTTTCGTATCAAGGAACATGAATCTTATGTCAAAAAAGGGGAAATTAACAAGTCTTCAATAGCGTATCATAGCTGGACTTTTAACCATAATTTTGATTTTGGGTCTGCAAAAATCATCCAAAAGGCTTCTTCCATAGGCGAATTGGATTTTCTTGAGGCTTTTCACATTCACAAAGATTTAGAAAGTTTAGTTAATGATTTGAAGTCCAATCCAGTCCTTTCTAATGCCTTTAAAATTCTACTGTCTTAATTCAATTATTTTTGCCGATAGATGACGTTACCTCCTCGCACTTGGTACTACCAGAGGGTATAAAAATCCGTTCAGTGGTTGCTTTCCATTATTTGAAGTTCAGATTTTGAGCGTAATGTGCATTTGCCCCTCGCTCCCTATTTTAACTTCGCTAATATTTCTTTATACTTGATCAGACAGCCTGGCTCAGTAAAAGTAGGCGGCCAGTGCAACTCTGATTAAAAATCTAGTTATAACCACGTGCAGTGCTGATAAGCACCACGTGTTTCTGTGATTCCTATTTTCTTCTTTCTATGTATTTCTTTCTCCTGATGAGGAGGGACCTTTAGCTGCCCTCGAAATCGATTGAGTGTTTCATTATACCTACGCTAAATATAAGGTTGTTTTTTTACGATTTTGATTAACTGATAATTTTATGGAAAGAAAACAAATCATCGAGAACAATTATTTTTACTATTCCGGTTCTGAAAATGAAACAAAATCTCTTTTCTGCCTTCTTCATTTCCGTCGGACTTTCTAACTCCCGAAATTCTCCTGATTTCCTTTGGCAGTTTTTTACTTTTTTTTTTTTTTTTTTTTTTTTTTTTTTACTTTTTTTCTCATTTTATTTGTGAAACGAATCGCTTTCTCGGAAAAGAGGGAAGTGAAATACTAAGTAGCGATTATTTACGAACGATATTTGTTCCTTACTGTTCGTTTTCAGTCTGCGTTAAAGAAATTAGAGGAAAAAAAGATGTAGGATATATATATGTTTTTTTTTTTTTTTTTTTTTTTTTCCTTACAAGAAAAGAACGGTAGTAAGTCCGTTATTACTACCGTGCACATATATTAAACCTTTGCACATATATTTTAAAGTAACTACGACTATCTATTTTTATGTTAATTATTTATTACTATATCTGAATAATATTAATAATGCATAAATGGAGAAAACGTTGAAATTCTGATTATATAACACTTTTACGTATATCATACGTAGGCAAACTTCCCTTAGATATAAAACACTTTAAGAGATTCTGGCTATATCTGTGGTTCTTTTTACCACTGAGTGTTCTGTAAATTTAAAAACTGACAAGGTATCACAGTTGAAGCTGAAACTACGATTTTAAATACCCTTTCTTTGCATGGAAGTTCCCTTTTTTAACAGTTATATATTTTAAGAATGTGTAGAATTATTACTTTTTTGCCGACCAGGAAGCATGAAAAAATAGCTAAATTCTTACCGGGATTCGAACCATAGATCTTCCATCTGCCAGCCGGATATACTACCGCTTATATCATGAGATCACTAACAGAGTTATCAAAAAGGGAAAAAGCTTTATCTTAGCTGGGAAGAAACAACAAAGCAATATTGGTAATCATTCCTTATATTCTTCTCGGATAAAGAGCGATTAAGAAGAACAGTAAGACTTCCAGTCATTCAAATCAAGGTGGTGACTAATTATCCTTCGTCACACTTTCATCGAGGTCAATATAGAAACATTTGATTGTTGAAGCCAAGAAATGTGACTATTTACTTTCTCTCTTGCTGGGATTCTAACCACTGGTCTTATAATGCCCAGCCTAACAATTACAACACGACTTAGAATTTATCGCTTATAAATATATCTCAACTTGTTATTCTTTGAAAGATACTTACGTGTTATTTTTTAGGTAATCGTCAGCAATATGTATTGAAATAAAGGAAGAATATTTTAAAACATTGTTTTTCAGTGACAGTAACGTTGTATTGCAATGACATTAGCAATTGTTATGGTCTTCAACATTTCAGTTCCTGTAATAAATTCTGCTATTCTTTTTAAAATCTAAACTAAAATAAGATTGCAGTTTTTAATAATTGTACAATATTTTATATAAGTTTTATATTAGCGTATTTCTCTTCCTATTTGATCTGTGATTTTGTTACTACTGATAGCAAATATATCGTCTTTAACTCTTTGGACTAAACAGAGCAAACAATATTGATGTATTTTCACAAATTAGAGATGTTTTAACCAAATAATTTGTGTGACAAAATGCGTTATCTTTGCTGCTAAAAGTAAAATGTCTCACGAATGGTATTCGTTTTTTCACATTTTTGCTATTTACATTATAAAAATATACTTCATTAAAAATGATTTCCATTAGTTAGGATTATATAAAGGCTTATTTGTTGGGAAGAATAGAAATATCTGTAGCAAACTCTAAATTCAGCCAGAAAGGATATAGGAACAAATATTCCCTTTTAAATTTGAGACCAGAAATTGTCTGTTTCTCCGTTTAACTTTTGTCTGTAAACGTTTTCAAGCTTTATAGGTCTCTACAAGAATATATCATGTTGTGAACAGACATTCTAGGAAAACACTACATATAAACAAACAACAATTAAAAACCCATGTAAACAAGTTTGTTGCCAAGTTATTAACTTGTATTTTGCTATTTTTTACTAAAATTAGGATGTATAATAATTACACCTTTTTAATAAAATAATTAATTATGGCACATTTTTTCGGCATAATTGTTTTCTTTTGATGTAATTGGAAGTTACTTGAAATTATAAAACAAGTAAGGCATAATTTTTTAACCCGGCTTCCTTTCATTTCTGAAATAGTTAGAGTCTTTCCTATGGAAAATGAAAACCCACAAGGGTCTAAGATAAAGAAAGGAAAATTAATAAAAAAAGTTTAATACCACTGTGTAAAGGTTAAAACGTATACAAATAATGCTTTTTAGAAGAATTTGCATTAGACGCTAACTGGCCTTAGTTTACGAGAGAGAAGTTTCTTCCCCGGCCTCTCATCATCTGTCAAGACCTACTTAGAAGTTCGCGCCAAATCGAGTTGAACACTTCTCACACTGAAGGATGTTAAATGGTTTCACCTTTCCTACAAGAAAAATTTATTTTCTGTTCCCTAGTCTCTCATCTAAAATTTAACAAAGACGAGCACTTAAAGGCTCGATTTCGAGCAAACAGTATTTTTATAGCAATGTCAGTTAAAAAGGCGGTGGGAAGTGCATTCCTCTTTTTTGCCTTTTTAAGTGAACTTTGCTTTGTGTCGCCCTGATAGAGAACTCCGCTCTGGAGACAGCGTGGCCAGTTAGGAAGTAATTCTCCTCTTTAGGCTACATTTAAAATCTCGACGAGTGTCCCTCTTTGTTGACTTCTGACTACACTTTGCAAAGTGGCAAGTCTTTCTGGGAGAAAACGGTTAAGTAGTCAATAATTAATGTATGGAATCATGCCTGTATACCGCTGATAGTTTATCGTGGCCCAAAATTATTTTTAAAAGCTAAAGAAATAAATTACTTTAGTCAAAGAAGCTCTGGTCATGTGAAAAATCGAGCGTAAAATGTGATGAAATAGTGTAATCTCTTTTCATGATAATTGGTCCTAAGCACAAATTTGAGCTTATACGTCATATCTTGCGCAGTGGCTTTGAATGAAAAGCATGATAATATTCTGTAATCCTCTAAAAGCGTATATTAAGTCTTTCATTATTGTATCATTTCTTAAAATTGAGACTGATAAGTAAGAATTATTTGATCTGTTGTTTACGAGAGAAAGGAAAAGCACTATGCAGCTCACAGTATATTGACTTGTTCTATCAATAAACTACAGTACATAATTTTTATATTATAGTTTAAACTATGTATGCTGCTTGACTGTTGTGTTATATATGCAACATTCAGTGTTATTCGAGGTTTCGAACAGCTATTTTTGGTCCTTGTGTACGTTTTAATTGTTTTTTAGTTTTTAATGTTTCAGTTAAAATAATGAATCTGAAAAAAAGTGTTCTTGAATAGCTCTCCTACAAAACAGTTTTGTAAATCTAGCAAAGTACTTCCTAAAACACATTTTAGAGGAAAGAACATAATGTTGCTATCACATAAATAAATTTCCAATAATCATTACTGCTGTTCAGCAGGAAAATGTCATTTAAGGATTCAATTTCTTGTTCTTTAATATATATTTTTTTACTTTACATTTTTCAATCAATACATGCTCGGTTTTTTTCCCGTTATTTCCATATGCATATTCGCATGATATTTTTCTTATCTTATCAGTATTTTATTTTTTCTTTAATTCAGGCATTTAATGGTTTCATTTTTTCGATAACGGAACTATCTTTTTAACTTATGACTTCTGTCTCACTTCCATCAAGATATCGCATATCTGAAAACTTCGATTCCGAAATCGAGTTTCGTTCAGTTTTTCCCCCTCAGTTTGATAGAAATCAGTTACAATAATTAGAAATTTTAGCAGCAAACTTAATGCTCCATCGTACCATGCTTATATTTACCATATAACTCGCAAAAGCATACGTTTACAAAATCTCATAAACAATATAAACTTATTTTTAGGATAAAACAGTTTGAAAGAAATGTTTAAACACAATAAAATTTTTAATGCATTACAAAACTGGAAATATTTTTCATTGTCCTAAAGAACTCACCGCCCATTGATACAATTTTATCCTGTTATTCGAATGCATTTTTTTAAACCTCGATACTTGCTTATAAGAAGAAATACTCTAATACAGTTGCATTCAGCTATGACCTACATTCTCACACTGGTAATTATGGATGCCTTTCTTATATATTGAGGTCTTAGAGGTATTCATTCCATCTGTGCTTGTAGTACAAATACGCAACGTTTTTGGGGTTTGATTTACAGTGAAAGCATAGATGATTGTTCTAGCGTTTTGCTCATTTTAAAACAATAGTGCCATTGCAGTGGTTCTTGAGCTAAAAATGATGGATAAAATCTCTATCCCTTTCTGATTTAGCTGAATTGATCTCGCCTTGTACCTTACAGAAAAGGGCGGAAGGGAATATATCAGGTGGATTCATCCTGTGTGCTAATGTATCGTGATTTGAGTTAGATTCCCGGCACAATTAAATTTAGTGGAAATTATGCGAGAATTCGTAAAGCATTTGGATTTCATGGGGAATCAGCATCACATATGCCAATGTTCGCTAAACGGAACATTCGCCTTCGTTTTAAATAATAAAAAACACGTCATCTGTCGATTCTACTGAAATGCTAGAGTATCAAATAAAGTGAAGAATCACCTTATATTTACTAGACCTTCCATGGACTTTTAAGGACACAGAATGTCAAGAAGAGAGTTCAGTAAAATAATTATTCCCATTGTGACAAAGACGGAGATGGAATTGTGGTGTAAACTTGTTTTTCTTAGTGTGATCTTGTTTCTTAGTGTGATCTTATTACCAAGAACCATAAATGCCGATGTGTATGAGATAATAATTGGCAATAATGTGCTCACTATCAAATGCTTGTCAGTACCTGTGGCAACTATTTGAAACTCTCCTTTATTATTTTCGTACACTACAATTCATGAATTCATAAAGACAGTCTCATAAATAAATGATTTGAGGAGTACGACTGAAAAAACTCGACTAGCATGTCCAAATTCTTGGTCTCTATCGAAGTGTAGATCGATAATGAATGAATTATAGCACCACTGAGATTCGCCCTATATTGTTATAAATTCAACGGATAACTATTCGGCCATGATGCATGAAGAAGTAAAGAAATAATCTCCAAATATCTACCAAAATGTAGCATTATTCTTTCGGTAGAGCAAAGGCTTTGAGATATTGGCGAAAGACGGACGTATATTATGCCAAACTATGGCAACTTCACTTCAGGAAATTTCATCCAGTGTCGGATTATTAATAAAAACATAATACACTTCTATGATATTAATTTATTTAAAATCTTGTATATGTAACTATAAAATAGTTTAGCTTTATTAATCTGTCCAAATGATTCCCATTTGCCTTGCATGCAGACCCGAAGTCTGAATGTAGACGCTGAAAGTAAGGATACAGAAAATTATTACCTTCCCCTGTGTGTTTTCTCGTGATTAGTTGATATTCCGCATCTTCTACTCAGAAAGGCTCTTTAGAAGTACGTCGCATAGGTAACAAAAGCGAGATTACGTTATTCATAAAATAAGATCTCAGAATCCGAATTTGTAAAGAATAATTAGGGTTTTATATAATAAAATGAAACGCATTTATTTTTGCTTTTTATTTTCCATTTTTAAAAATATGTTGCTTCCCTAAAGCTTAAGTACCCTCCATCGCATTTTTATTCGACCTGTTTGAAGAACTAAATATGCGATAGTTCATTGAATGCGGAAAAAGATAATAATGGAAGGAGAGAAAAACAAACAACCTTTTGAAATATAAAACTCATTTATTTATTTCTATATAAAATAAAATTGTTTAAAATAGTTCCAGAGTTTTCTAAAGGATTGGAATGTTTTTTATGTAAATAAATATGCATAGAACCTGTACGCTAGTCTTAATGACAGTCTAGTGCTTTTCTAAGGATAGTTTTCCGACCATATTTCACCAACACATCAAAAAGGAGAAGTTTTCGGAAGATTCATTATCACTCAGTCCCTCTACTCTGCCATCAATTAATTTATTTTATTTTTAAATTTACACAGAATTCATTTTTGGGGTATTCATTTTTGGGGGTATTTTTGGGGTATTTGGGATAGAAGCTCTTATTAAATTGGGATATGTTCCAGTTCGCCTGACAGTTCTAGTAATGCGAGGTACTGATGGACATACTATGACTGGCTGTCGCTTAAATCGTGCGTTAGTAATGTGTTCTTTTCGCCGCGCCTAACGAGCGCAATTACTTCAAGTACAGGTACAAGTGGCGGGACACCAGAAATTCACCATTAGTCATAAAAGTATAGTCCCGTAGTAGTTGTGCAGTTCCGCTACAGTTATGAGGAAGAACATTCCTGGCACGGTCGAAGGGTTTATCATACCTTTTTCACCAACTTTTCCAGTGAAATTTCTGCTCGTTTCGAGTTGCCGCACGAAGACTATATACAATTGCAGACATCAATGCCTTCTCCAGGCTTCGAACCCAGGCCCATCGGTACGGCAGTCAACGTTACTAACGGTTATACCAGCTATGAGACTCAGCGCTACGTCATCTCGCCCACGCAGTCAGTATTCATTCATGGCAGAGACACACCGAAGCGTCTAAAAAGGCGCATGTTTCTCGCGCGCTATTTGCCGACCACTAACCTAAACTGATAAACTATTAACAGTAGGTGATAGAATAACATACATAAATTATAATGGCTTTGGATAAACCCTCAGAAATATATTCAAACTATTAACACTTTGCAATAATATTCTGCACATCTTAAATATATCCTTATAAATACTTAATTTGTTTAAAAATAAAATAAGATTAAAAGTAACATTTTATAGATAATTCGATTAAATTTTATTTTTATAATAATTTATTATAACGAATTTGTAGCTGCCAAACTTTACCTAATTTTGTTTATTGCAAATACAAATTTCATGTGCATCGACAAAAACTAAACAAATCCTCTTCTGAAAAGCAGTTTTTCTTATTACTAATACAATGAATATTTTTTTAAATATTCTACACAGGCATTGAAATCCTTTTTCTATTTGACTCCTTTTTGCCATAATTTAAGAGACCTAAATTTGAAAATCCAAACTTCCATCTAATTTCTAACCCGAAAATGGGCGGAAAATATTTCAGAAATAACTTTCAATTAATCATTATTTATCATAAAAGTTTCTACAATTCTCAGAGATAAATTCCTATCTGTTTCGATACTGACACAAATTATAGAAAACCTTTAAAAGATTACTAAGTAAATTTTGTATAATTTTCCTCCTACAGGAACCATAGCTATGATTATTTATTAAAACTACCCATTCAGGACTTCTGGATTTATGTCGAATTATATTAGCAATTAATTGATTTCATGGAACTAATACCATACTTTAGAATTAAAGAAATTGAATTGTTGAAACAAATGTAAAATCAACCATTAAAGTAATTTATAAATAAAGTATGCATATAAAAATATCCAATGAATTTAAATATTTAAGTGTTTGCTAAATTTATTTCAATTGATAGGGATCTCCGTTTTGAAATTTTGATTAATATATGTAAGTTCGTTCACGTTTTCGATGTTTTCTAATAAATGGATCATAAGCTTTTCAAAATAAATTAAGTATTATAAATTTTGTTTAAATCCAATAATGCAACTTTTAAACAAATATATATAAAGGAAAATAATAAATTCGTGATAAAGAAGATGACGAAGAAATCAAAAATGAGACTTTGTTATTTCCGAGAATCCTGAAAAGAATGATAAAAATGAATAAATTGCTTCTAGTAGAAAAACCCCATAGTCGAGAGATAATTGAGGTGTAGGCTTTGCGTTTTAAAAGTGCTGAAGTGGGAAAAAATTCCATCTCCAACAATAATTTTATCACGTTTTTATTCTTCTTCTACAGACTTAGTTTTTATTTTGGAGCCATTTTCCAGAAATATTATTTGGAGCTGGATTTTGAGCAAAACCCTAAAACTAAATTGCACTAGCTTTAGTGTTGTAATAAAAGAAAATTTCGGGAAGATGTTTAAAATCATTCCTTACTTCTCTATTTAATATGAATTTTTGTTAAACACAGTAAAATGACGACGAACAAGAGAATAAATTATCAAAATTCTCAAACTGAGGGCGGGTGTAGACTTAAAATATATTTATGTGCTGCTCAAATTCCGTAGTCGCAATTAAATAATTGTTTAAGAGCAACTAAGATTATTAATTATCCTAGTAAATATAATGAACTATAAATATGTTTAAATGTAAGTTCATTAAATGTCATACATATGTAACGTAAAAAAAGTATATAAATAAAAATATTGCCTTAATTTGCAACACGCTTTTAACCCCCTAATTGTTTTGAATATTTCTGTAATTCTAATTACTTTGAATACTTTTATATACTTCCAAACAAGCAAATAAAGCACAATCATAAAATGAAGTATTAATTAGCTAAAATGAATTAATTTACGAAACAACGCTAAGCAATGAAATTAATGGAGTTATCGATAGTAAAAAAATTATAAAAAATCTAAATAAATCCAAATTATTTTTCCAATAAAACATTACGTAAAGTTTCATTCAGCAGAGCTTATTTTCAAGGGTACAGAATTAATAAACCTTGTCGGTGATTTTTTTGACTTTCCATCATACAGAAATGGCAGACATGAACTTAAATACATAAAAACGTAATAAATTAAATAAGTTATTAATAATTTAATTTATTGTATTTTTATCTATTTAAATTCATTAATTTATTCCTGAAAGAATGCTATCTTCGATATTGCTTTTATCATTTGCAATTAAATAAACAATAAAAGTGTGAAACTTTAAACCGAATACCAACTTCAGAAGCCCTAATTTTAAAATTAAAGTCAAGAGTTAATTTACAGAAAACTTGGTAAATTATGGAATAAATACGTTAAGCGAAATTAGGCAGAACATAAAAGGGATTTAAAAAGATAAATAAAAAAGAAGCGGAAAAGATCGCTCCCTTTTACATTTAGCGTGCTTATAGCAAAGGAGCATTTAACAACTGGCAAACCCGCCGAGATTTAAGTTGCCAATAAGCAAAAAATTAATTTACTAAATAATTCTTCAATATATTCTCGAAAATCCTGACCTCTTCCCGACCTTTCCATTAACCTTCCTGTTTACAAGTATACTTTATCACGTAAACCTCCTTTCGGCTAAACTCCTAACAAAGACCTAGCTTCTAGAATCCTGTGAAATATTCCCGAGTGAAAGAAGGCAGGAAAAAGAAACAAAATGACGCAAAGGAAACGAATATCAGGCGGCCCTGTTTCTTTACATTAAATCATTAAATCAAACTAACATTTCACAATTAATCCATTACTGTTCGCTAAATTTTTCCTTTTCACTTTATATTGGAAAATTTTACATAAATTTTACATGAGGCACTGGATCACAGACTGTATCCCAATATATTAAGAATTAAGCGACAATAAAAGAAAAATTAATCTCCTTATAATAAAAATACACGAATAAATGCTTCTTTCTAGAGAAAAAATTAAACTTAATATCTAATTAATTCAGCAGAATACAGAAATTATTTGATTCGTAAAATCCCGAATTTTACTACACAACATATTGCACGTATTTTTCTCTTGCAATTTACGAATGTATGCTGCCTGGGTAGAACTACAAAATTGCTCTTGGTTTAAAGTATAGTTATTATTATTGAATTAATTGTAAAGAGTAAAAGCGATTATTTTGTTAATGATTTAGTTTTAATGTTTGTATCTATTTAAACACGTGATTTCAATGTTTCTCTGATAGGAAGTCAGAATATTGGCTGTCAAGATTTGCTCAGTTTAATCTGTCCCCTTGCAAAAGCGGAGTTTGACCTAATCGATCTTTATTTATTCTCTTAACATAAAAGATGGGAAACTTATTTTGATTAAAATTTATTTTGATATTAAATTTATTTTGCATCTACTAAAAATTTGTAATTCATTTTTGCATTACTCTTATCGTTCAGCAAGGATTAGTTTTTCACAGTTTAATTCATTTTAGTTAAATGATAATACAATTCATTTTATGATTGTATGTTATTTTATTTTGCTTAAAGAGGTACGTAAAAATATAGTAACACTGGAATGTGTATACATAATAGACAAAATTTTATATCACATTCCACCGAATCTTCATCTTTAGATTAAAACAAGTAGTCGATAAACCACCGCAAAATACTGAATAAATGAAAAAAAAAACTTGCAAACAAATGATCTCAAAACCAAAGAAATTGTAGAGTCATTAATTTTTTTGAAGCAGGAGATGTGAAAAACGTGCAATACCTTCGCGGGGCTCGAATTTCGGACCTTCCGAATACGCGCCTTGTGTACTACCGTAACACCACGAAGGTAAGCAGAAAGGAGGGAGGAAATACATTCTATATTTCCCCTTTTTAAAGGGTGACTGGAGATTAGAGAATCTAGTCGCCAAATCCTGGTGGTGAAGAATCATCATCCGCCACCTTTTTGTTCTGGCGCCATTATAGAGTCATAACTTTTTAAATTTCTTTTTAAGCAGGAGATGTGAAAAATGTGCAATGCTCTTGCCGGGACTCAAACCTGGAGCTCTCGAATACGCGCCGAGCGTGCTACCGTTACGCCACGGCGGCATGCAGAAAGAAGGGAAAATACCCTATAAAGTTACTGCATTTCTTGTAACATCTTATTATATTTAAAGTGGTGCCAGGGAAATTGAAAACTCTTAGCCTGTTTTTGATAAAAACAATGAAAAATTTAACGAAGACAAATAATTTAATAATGTTAAAATAGTAGATTAATTTTTTTCATTAGCTGCCCCACCATGGCAGGCTATGAGTGTGATACAGCAGCCTCTGACTAAATAACTATCGTAGGTGTAGGAAAACAAATGGGAAATGAAAGAAACCACTAAATTATAAAAATACAGGTAAAATACCAAGCAGGCCTTGAGCATAGTACAAAAGACATAGGTGAGGAAGAATGAACACTGCATATGTCTTAGATTTTATATTACTATGGAATGTTTTAATGGAGTTCTGAAAGGCCAGTTACCTTATGTAAAGAAGGAAAGACTTTTCAAGTAACCGCTCGAGCAGCTTTTATTCATTGATATAGTAACTTATAAGTTAAAGAGAATATGCCCTGTATTATACATGAAAATGTTTTTAAGGAGCTATGTTGCCTTCATTTAATACAAAATTAAGAAAGGCGAAATAAATAAAAAAGGAAACATGTTTTCACCAAAATATTGCATAATACGTATAATACGGATGACCACAATTTAGCCATTTTTGAAGATAAGAAACCTCCAGAGAGTTCTGTCTGCAATTATATTACTTTTCGAAATGACATAACTTTTATACTATCCTGTTTCTTCTAATTTGCTCCAAGTGAGAAATGTTAACTGTCAGTTGCAGCAGTTTGCGAAGAAGAATATAATCATGCAAATGATACTGTATTTCGTTTCCTCAAGGTTTTATCAGGTTGATGCAAAGGAATTGCATTACGAAATTCTTATTGTATACAGAGCAGAAAATTACTCTTTGTATCTGATATTTTATATTAATGCAAATAATAAGTAATACATTATTTGCAGATGGTCACTTTGTTTCTTCACACATTCGTAAAAGAAATACCTGTAAATGCAAAGCACTGTTCATATACGTTTGTGTCTCATATTGTTTATATACTGCAGTTGATACTGCTAATATATGGTAATGTTCATACTGATATACGCATATGTTATGTTCTATTTATCATGTTAACGTTTTTTTTAAATTTAAAAGATATTAAAATTTTAACTCCATTTTTTTCTTATTATTGTTCTGGTAATTAACTCAAAACGACTCACGTAGTCCAGCATTCAATACGTATCTGTAAACTACTGCATCTAGTTCTTGAGAACTAAAAAAGGATTGTATCTAATTTATCAGAACTAGGTACAGTAAGATCACTCTTAACACTGTCTATTTGGCGCTGTTTCAGAATTAAGTATTGAATTTCCCACGTGCTGCTGATATTGCTTGGTTGGTTTAGGATTTAAAACTGCAAATGATTGTTTACCACTTCTTCTGGGTGGTAGTCTTAATGGAGACTTTAAGTTAAAAATAATTGCTTGTTTATTATTTCAAAAGCCTAAAAGCAAGAATGGAATCTCAAAATCATCTTTAGCTGTAATTTGGGAATCTAATAAAAAATCACTATAAAAATCTTCGAGTATTGATTTACCAAATATTTTTCCTCATCTGTTAATTGCTAGTGTGAATTAAAAACCTAGAACCCAAAGCTTTACTTTTACAAGGTATCCGACATACTTACCCCACTTAACATATGCATTCCAGCAGAACTGATTTCTTGCCGTCATATGCAGTTTCGTTAATTCAACAACGGATAAAGCCCCAGTCTCGAATTTTAAAGCTTATTATTTGCGGCTGGCATTCGAATAACTGATAAAACACAAAAGTATTCATTCTTGATGTCAACAAAATATCAAGCTAGCTGAACAGGTGTTTGGATCGTATAAATGCGCAGATATTGAAGAATTATTGCAAGTTAAAAATAGTGAAAGTATTTCCAACGACGATCGTAAAAAATTGGCCGAACAACAAGTGCACGAGGGTGATGAAATTAGAGTTTTTGAAGATGTGGGGGGGTAAAAGAAACTTTCATCGAATTTTCTAAAAACGTTTACCCTATTTAACGAAAATTACAAATCAATTTATATAAAATGATTTAAATTTTGATAGAAGTTCAAAGCATCTTTGACGCGATGTCTTCCTCTCGAGTACTAATCGTGTAACGAAATAAGAAAAGGCAACCGATGCTACCTGATCTGTTCCAAACACAAAATTCCGTCAAATGAAGATGAACCTTTCTCATCACAAATAGAATTTCTTTACTCGAACTTTTGTTTTAAATTTTCATGACTTTTTTATGGATAAAAATCGATATCATCAATAAATAAGCGTATAATTACTGTAATAAATGAACATTAACAGTATATGTTACAAAACAAAATAAAAACTGATAATTTTTCTTGTTCTGTCTTCTGTGTCCCTTATCCCTATTATTTACGTGTTAACATGATCTCGTTTAACTATGTTTAGTTTAGCGCTAGACATTATTGGAATGCATCCATGCGTCAAGCGGGGTTTTTAAAAATGTTTACAGTAATTAACAAATTTACTTCATATGTAAATTTTCTGCGCCTTATCAGATGTTGTTAAAAGTACTAAATCTTTCAAATGCATTAATTCTATTGATATATCTTTGTAGAAGGGATAAGGGGACATAACACTACCGGTTATTAATCTTATTCTGACTCTGAGGTACAAGTTGTCTTTTTAATTTAAGAATGTGTCTTCCCTTAGACAAATGCAAATACTAAGAAGGCAGGAAAGAGCAAAGACAAAACTAATTATTAATCAAAAATAAATAATCAGAATTTTAAAAAATGCTACTTGAATATAAACAAATCGCGCTGTAATCGACTAGTTGATAAAATCAAACATAAAATCGAAATTAAAACTATTCATAATCGGAGTGCTAGAACTTAATCGAAATTTATATAAATTAGTAAAAGAAAAGTGTCTTTGTATTAAAAAAGTAATTTAGTAAAAATTGGAAAATACAACTCAAACTTCTGGTTTAAGTAAAAGTACAGTAAAATTGCAATCCGAAACTAATTAATTTTAATACGTTCTTAGCTATACTCATTCCGAAAAGGAATATCTGACTTTCTGCTTTTGTTAGTGAAAGAAATTAGAGATGAAGAAGGCATTACTTTGGTTTTATAACTCTGCTAAAGATAATTTCTATGGTGATTATCCGAATGCTTTGAGATATCATCCATAAAATTTTATGGCTAATTTAATTTTCTTCCCAAACTTGAATGTATACATAAAACATTCAGGCGTCAAATTTTTCCATTTTATTTATCATAATAATATAATAACAAGCCTTATTAATGGAACAGTTGCTGATTGTAACAGCATTAAAAATAATAAAATAGGTTCAGGCTTAGTATAGTCATTGCATAACTAAAGATAATGTAATAATAAATTACTTCATTAAAGTGACAGCACATTTCGGTTTACAAGATTGCTTCCTGAGATAGATGTATAAAGGGAAGTCAGATAAGCTGTATTCGAAACCTCAAAGAAATTTATTGTGTAAACAAGCTCCAAAATATTTTGCTGGCAATGAACACCAAAATAGACGAATAAGCTTTTAATACTACTAATTACGAATAACCCTTTACCTAATAAGTCCACCGGCTGATGTTAGGATTGATCGAACAGCAATGGCGGAAAAGTCTTTAACATCATAATGTTATTGCTAAGAAAATATACTATTACTTTAAATGTATAATGTTTTAAGATTTTATTTATTTTACCTTATACCCATATTATTATTATATAGTGATTTATGTGAAAATGCACAAATACCTTTTTTGTTTTCATCAGAAAACCACGTCGCGGATCCACTAAATGGATCCAGTCGTCATTAAGACATTTAAGGTGTCATTATGGCATCATTATTTGTGCCACAACGTTTCGCAAACCAAAACAAAACAAAAACAACAACAACAAAAAAAAAAAAAAAAAAAAAAAAAAACTACAGCAAGAGAAAATGAGCCTACGTTAACAGAATACAAAAGAACACCAGAAACATTAGCAAAAATATAGGCGAGATATGGCACGAAATAACAGCAAGCATAATGAAGGCAGTATGGAAACATTGTACTACCTATGAAACTTACTTCAATGATGCTGGAATTCATTTCGCTAAAGTCACTAATAACATTGTGTAAACTAGATAGCAACTTGGTTTAGTTAGATTCTATCAACGTAACTCACTGCAGCAAATCGAACACTAAGGAACTAAATTAAGAATCTCTTATTAACGTTGATAAAAAGTCTTGAGGAAAAAGGGAGGACAACTTAGACAACGAGGAATAACAGGAACGAACGAGGAACGCACTTAAACAACTTAGACAACAAACGGAGAACAACTTGGACATTGTGCTGAAATGTCTACTCTCTATTTAATAGCTGAGCAGTTAACAAAAATTGCTGGAATGGTTGATATAATTGAATTACATATTATCACAGCATATTATGGAAGTTGTTCACAATATTCAACGTAGGCTTACAATTCATCGATCGTTAAAACACCCGACCCATTGTTACAAAAAATTGTAGGAAGAAGGCTAAAGAAGAAATTGTGAAGCCATCAGTGTTGAAACTTTTAGCGAATAGAAAATAGTTACAAAAATTGAGCATTTTTAAAATTGCTTTCAATAAAAAAATTCAATTCATTTATTGCATTTTAATTATAGAAAAGAGGGAGATATAAATCTTTTTCTTAATAACCAAATATAATACTTTCTATTGATTTAATTTCTCGATTAGTCCACCCGGATGTTAGTGGAACTAATTATCAAGACTGTACTAAGTATTGCCGCATTTTGTCATTTTTCATTCAGTATAGGCAAATCAGAATGTATTACAGTTATTATTACTTCACACTTTTCATAAATTTATCAGCCCACCAGCGACCGAGCGGTAATGTCGCTGAACACTGGTAGTTCGATCCGAGGTTCGAATCCCGCGAACGGATTGGCTGCATGGGCGTTTTCGTGGTTTTCCCCATGTGTAACGTGTATACGAGTCAGTTTCCCTTAGAAAGATCTCCACGAAGGCATCCCTCCCCTTAGGTAGATAGCCTTAGTGTGTTTTGTCAGGGTTACAAAATCTAGTGCTTGGCTGGCGACCTTTGGTTCATGGCCTTTACAATTTGGATTTGAGCGTCGTGTACCAAAAAGTGGGCATAATCCTTTGGAGAAACCGCAGCTCAGCGGTAACGAGCGCGAGAAAAAAATCTCATGTTTCTAGATCGCCGATTCTATCCCCGCTCGTAGCTTTCACAAACTCTGCTTTGCACGGATTTATTCTTATTTTAACTTTATTGAATGACTTTGTCTTTTCGCCTTCGGGTGGGGTGTTAAAAATTAAACGCCTTTATTTTTTCTATTTTTGTTAATTTTAATTTTTCTTATTTTTATTTACTGGTTTGTACTCTTTGTAGTAGGTACCAGTAGCAAGATTACTATCCAAGATCTCGAAAAGCATTTCAATAGAAATAGCGCATAATGGAATAAAATATAATTTTAGTTATACTTACTTATAATTTAGATAAAAAGAATAGGTATCCGACGCCCTTAAATGTTTTCTGAATGTTTTCCTTTGGTTAATTTTTTAATAATCCTTTATTTGTGTAAATTAATGCGCTATGGAAATTTACACAACAAAAATGACGAAAACGTGCATATGCTATCTCCATGTAAATACCTTTTTCTTGTAAAACAATTACGTACTTTTAAAAGTTTAAATTCAAATGCAAATAAACTATTAATAAGATCAGTAGGTTATTTAAAATATATTCCACACAATTCCTCTAAGCTTTCATTCATAAACTAAAAAAATATCGAATGAAATAACGTTTGTTTTGCGTTAATTACCACGCCTACAGGGCGATAACTCGCCATTCCAAATATGACCGCCAAGCAGATGTTTCCTCCAATGAGAGCAGCCCGTAGAGAAATGGTCTGTAGGCTTTGTGAATATGCGTGTCATATCAGCTTCTTTCTCACTGACAATGGAGTAAGGAATAGAGCGCGAGACGTCAGGCAAAACAGTAATGTTTTAGATTTAACTTTGGTAGTTCTGTAAAGTTTCAAAGATTGCCAAGTGAAATATTTAAACTTTTGCTCATTTTTGTTTTTTTAGCATGCTTGATACAAATCGAAAAATTACGCTGTACAAAGAAGATATAAATATAGGAATTTAAATATATTTATGCTTTGTTAAGAGTAGTATAATTCTATCTGTCGATAAAGCATTACACCTACACGTAATATTGCGTAAGCAAGGAAATAAATAAATTTCTCCTTAGCAATTGCTACAGATATTATAAATTCAAACGTGACCTCTAAATTTATAATTTTAAATTTACAGTACTTCGTAGAAATTGATTAAAAATCAAATTTCATTTTCTTTTCTTAATTTGTAATTCTGCTACGATGGAAATTTAAATTTTTATTTAAATTTTACATTACATTTCATTTACATTACCGTTACACATACGCCAGAGGGCATCACGTATGCGCCGACAGCGAGACCAAAAGATAGACAGATGTTGATTCCACGCGAAAGTGGTAACAAACGAACTCTTGTTAAAATAGCAAGTGCGAGTAGACACTGTGTATCTATTTTAAATACTTAAAGTCATGCAGAGCTATATTTGTATCTAACAAGCGCGAGAACGCGCAACGGTATCGTTATTCAAATTCAAATCTGTAGCTTTTCTATTATTATTCATTAAATGTTTTGTGGTGTGGAAGTGTTATTTACTTAGGGATATCATCTTCAACTACCCATCCACATTACATTTATATATTATGTGATAATTCCCAAAATTATAATTAATGAACTATAAAACTTGAGCTATTAAATTTCAAAAGCTTAAAGACAAAAAATAAAGAATTTATTTAGGTAATGAACTAGAAAGTTTCAATAAAATTTTGAAATGCCTCTGAGGATCAGGAATCGAATTTCTGTGTCGTTTCATACTTCACGAAAGAAGAGCATTTGGCCATTCAAAATAGTTGGTTAACTTAAACATGTGTATTTGTGAAAAGCATTCATTAGATATCATATAGAGGTCTTCACAGAAAATATGTCAACCTTTAAATTACTTCCCTTTTAATACATTAGTTGAGATTCTTCAAAGTTTTTGAAAGTTATTTGTATTCTTCTTTCTTCAAAGTTAAATAACTTATGGGAAATTTCTTCTGTGAGTATATTTTTCTTTTATGCATTTTCTTGTATGAGTCTCTAACTTGAGCTAATCCAGTGACATCTATACAGAAGTTTTCCACAGCAAATTTGTTGGGATTTTACTTGTTACTGCTTCGTATTCCCACATTCATTAACATTCTCTCACCAAATAATGTTGCCCTTACTTGTTGTATTATCATAACTGAAGCCCATTTAACGTACAATCACTCTTTGAACAATTGTTCATAATATAATTGTCCGCACTTTTTCTAAATTTTGTTGATTTTTTGCAATTATTTCTGAAGTAGTAGATTATTCTGAATTTGGTGCAATTTAAATGTAAGCAACAAATGGGTAGACTAATGCAAAGGAATGCCAAAATAAAAGAGCATTTTTATAACAAAAATTTGAAATTTATAAATTAAAGAAAAATTATTTTTATGTACGGTTAAACAGAATTATGTAATTTAAAGCAAAAATCAGAAATACTGCACATATATAATGTCTGTTGTTAGAACAGAAGAATATGTATAAAAGAATAGGTGGAGTACCCATACTGCCATCTACCATTTAGGCATACCTAGTCTGGTCAATAACAGCAGTAGTTTATAATAAACGACTGAAGAGTCTCACCAAATAATGTTGCCCTTACTTGTTGTATTATCATAACTGAAGCCCATTTAACGTACAATCACTCTTTGAACAATTGTTCATAATATAATTGTCCGCACTTTTTCTAAATTTTGTTGATTTTTTGCAATTATTTCTGAAGTAGTAGATTATTCTGAATTTGGTGCAATTTAAATGTAAGCAACAAATGGGTAGACTAATGCAAAGGAATGCCAAAATAAAAGAGCATTTTTATAACAAAAATTTGAAATTTATAAATTAAAGAAAAATTATTTTTATGTACGGTTAAACAGAATTATGTAATTTAAAGCAAAAATCAGAAATACTGCACATATATAATGTCTGTTGTTAGAACAGAAGAATATGTATAAAAGAATAGGTGGAGTACCCATACTGCCATCTACCATTTAGGCATACCTAGTCTGGTCAATAACAGCAGTAGTTTATAATAAACGACTGAAGAGTTTTCAAAACGAAGGTTCATCGGATATTTCCTTTTCAAACATATAATTAAATTCATAAATTTTTAATGTTTGTTGATGCCTTTTCTTTTGTTTTAAATAATGGCATGTTTGTATTCCTACTGCAACAGATATTTCTGTCCAAAAACTTCTTAAGCTTTTAAATAATCATGAGCTCCTGGAAAGTTATACTTTCAAATGAGAAAGAACTATTTTTCTCACCTCTGCGTAATAATTCTAAGTGCTTATACTTAAGGAGTTCGGTCACAGGCTTCCATATACGCAGTAAACTCTGTAGCACTTGTAAGCATAAACACACAGCATACTAGAACTTAATGATAAATTATGTCTTATAAACTACAATAAAATACATAAAAATACTAATAATTTTCGGTCATTTCACGATCTTTATATGAAAATTATCTACTCGTTTTTTATTTCTTTTTCAGTTTTTTAATCATTGTTCTTGTTTTGCTTTGAATGTTTTGGATCGATTAATTTGTTCGCGAGTAAAATTCAGTAAATTCAATCCCTCACAGAATAAATAACGCACTTTCTTACATTCAGAAGAGCTGATGTTATCGCAAGATATTATACATTCAACTATGTTTAGCTGGTTAGTAATGTAAGTAAAGAAATGTCAAAAATTATCACTACTTTGGATTAATTTTCTATTGAATATAACTTTTGTAAAAATATAAATAGATTTTTTTAGTATAAATGAGTCCATGCTTCATTAAAATCGCCATAAATTCTTCCATGAATGCGTAGCGTTTTGGATAAGTAATGGGTAGAAAATTAATGCACTTTGTACATTTCCTGTTTAGTCTTCCATACTCAGTGTTGGGTATGGACTGCTAAATGTTAACGGATGGATAAAACCTTTGTTAGTAAGTGACTGAACCGCAAACTTCGAAATTTGTCCCGAAAATGGCATTCAAACCTCTTATACTCATATGCTGTCAGATTTTGCAAAATTTTAACTTGAAGCTACGTTTAACATGTATGCTTAATCAGTATTCAGTTATTTGTTTTATCGCAAACGTTTTCCCTAGATATCTGGAAAAATGGTAGACGGAATAAAAAACAGAGGTAATTAATATTCTGAAAATACTTGTTTATGAAATCTACCATGCCCAAACAACCCGAGAAGAGCAAATAAATTACCTCTTAGAGCTATTCGGGATATACAGAACATCTTCAGACTTCTTAGCTTTGCTGAAACAGTACCTTAACGATATCAGATAAGTTTTATTTGATCTTTTTTTAGAATTAGCTAACAAGATTTCATTTTAAGAGCATTTTTCAAACTCTCTGTACTTTTAGCCTAAAACAAAACTATTAAAATAAAAAAGCATTTCTATCCAATGCTGCATTTTAAGTAGTTTTCGAAACAAGCCTAGAGTGCCTCATTTAAAATTCTAAATTCCTACCTTAGCTTATAAAACAGATACCGTACCTACAAGTAAGTATAAGATCAGAAGCTCTTCCATGTTTGAAGTAGAATCCTTATGGACTTCAAATGAAATCCATCAGAAAACTTGAATTGAATTTTTCCGTGTATCGATTTATATTGCTCAAGTAAAAACGTAGGCTTACCCGTATGCCTGCCTTTCTTTCTGTATTTAAACTTTTCTGATCCGAGCAATTTTACTTTATAAGAAGACTTATTTTTACCATCTTCTAACTTCTATTCAGTTACTGAATAAAAGGTTTATGGCTTATGAAAAATTCATCACTTTTCCTAAGAAACAATGATACGAAAAACGAAATTGAGATAATAAAAGAAAGTTTTCTTACTTCCATTAATCAATTAATAAGTGTTATTTATTTCAGTTTTAATGGTATTAAATGTACTGCCAAAGACTCTCATCAATGCTCGGGATATTTTGTACGTCTACTTTATTCTACTAATAAAAACAGAAAAATCGGCTGAGTAAAATATGTCAATAGTAGCCTCTTTTATGCCAAATTCGTTTGATAAAACAAATAAGATTTTTCGACATTAGCAATTAGAGTTTTTGAATTATAAAATACATTTTATTTGCATTTTATATTAGGCTTTCATGTTTAATTATTTATGTCACATGTAAGAATCAATTGTTTAAATAACAAAAACCAATGTGCCTGATGAAACAGAAAACAGAAATGTAGCATCGGATTATAACAGAAGAAATGAACAATATCAAAAGAATATCGAAATATCAAAAGGTCCCAAACATGTACACTGCGAAACCAAATGGCGCAGTTTAATGAACTGGCCATTAGGTCCAGTAGAATGGGCATGTCTCGTTCTACTGGACCCGTACATATAAAATTTTTAACATCCTCTTAAAGTAGATGTATTTCTAGGCACACCTGCAAAAAATTAGAGTTTTTTATTGACAATTTTCTGAGATATACATGAAATTACATATGGCACGTTTTGAAATTTTTTTTTTTTTTTTTTTTTTTTTTTTTTTTTTTTTTTTTTGAGCGATAATAACGCCAAATGTGATTTGCGCACTTTGTTAAAATTATTTGAAAGTATGAAAGATGATTTCTTTTTCTCTCGTCTACAATGCAAAGCAGAAAAGGAAAATTAGGTTGCTATAAATTAAGAAGTTCGCCAAGTAAATTATTCTTAGTGCAAACTGAAAAAAATACGCGAAGATAACGTTTTGAATTTCTCCGTAAATTTCTCACCAAATTTTACAAAATTTAATAGTTAGGCATACTTTGAGTCGTAGAATCGAAATATGGAAAAACAAACTGGCATGTCATTTCAGAAAAAGTACAATTTTGTGTCCAAATACCTATGTTAGAATAATGCTACTACATATAAATCTAATATATATATATATATATATATCCTAAGTCGCGCTTTCGAGACATGAAAAACGCAATTTGAATTTCATCAATCGATTCAGTAGAAGGGGAAATATAGAACTGCCTCTTTTTTTCTGCGCAGTGCACAGTCTAAAATAAATATTTTTTAATAAGTGTGGCTTAAAAAGAAATATATTTCGCTAATCGCGTTCATTAGCCCCCCCCCCATACTGAATTTTTTACATATTTTAGCTCCCATGGAAGCTGAAGTTGTAACTTCTGAAATATTTAAATGAACGTTGAAAAAATTGGCGAATCCTTCAGTATTTATCACGCACGTTATAGAAACAATTTTTACTTTTAGACTTTCTTTGAAGGGTCTGTTTTACTATTTTGCCAGGTACTTGAAATATCACCTTCGATGAATCGGTTACTTAATAAAATTTCTAAGACTAAATTTTTTAAATGGAAATATTGTCATCAGAGCTGAAGCATTTGTTTTAATTTCAACATTCTAATTTCAAAACGTTGCGTTTTTTTAACACAGAAGACAGGTAGCATAGATAATATGAGAATAAGATGCCTGCTATTGCATTAAATCCTCGTCAGGATTATTGCAATACAAAAAGCAAGCCTTTTTCAAATACAAAAAAATTATTCTACGCAATTACAACATTATTATACGCATTTTGGGAAAAATGTAAACTAAACTGTATATAAAGAAGTGAAATTGAAAGTGATTTTCTTAGAAGACTAACAGAAGCATAATTTCGCTGCATGACTGAATTTCTTTAAATTCTGGATTTCGTTATTTCCCCAGTAAAGTTTACCCTTTGAAATGAGAGTTAAATGAAGAAATTAAAAGCTAAGCGTCTACGCATTAAAATATGAGTTTTTAAATGTAACATTAAATTAAAGTTGAAAAACATTTATTAAATTATGTGAGGTACCATACCCCACCAAATGAAGAATTTTTAAGAATAATGGAGAAATAAATTTCTCCTTGGTAATAAAATGCAATATTAAAGAGAAAAACAGCTAACAGGAAAACTTAATAGTATGAATTTTTATTAGGTTTGTGTAATCATTTTACGTTTCCCAATTGTTTATAATTTTCAGTTCCGTAATAAAAGTCCTTTATGTTGTGTTTCTTTCGCTATATTCAGTGAAATGCAATGTGAAATACATACTTCAGTGAAAACGAAGTAAATTATTTTCTATATCGATGGATAAATAAAAATCCTTTAACAAGGAAAAAAGAACTCTACAGAAGCATTAATTTAAAAAAGAAAACGGAAAACTAATTAATGTAAAGGAAGAAACATATTTGAATGCTGACTGGAAAGGCTGATAAATAAAATTAATTTAGTACCTCATTTGCTATGAAACCAGCAGTAAAAACAACGATGAATTTATTTTATTTTTATTTTTTATCTCAAAGGAGCGTTACCCCAGAAGATTCATTAGTCTCAAAACAGCATTTTGCGTCGGTTCACTATAACTGTCCATTTCACTTTTCAAATTGTTGTCATCAAATATTATATCTTTGTATTATACAAAAAATCTGCATGAATATATGTATGTTTTTCGCATTGGGAAAAAACAACAGTACCTAGAGCCATCAAATTTTGAATAACGTAATCCTCTATAAGAATTGTTCTATCTCAAATTTAGTAAAATTTTTAAAAATTTTTGATTAACTTACTCGAAGTTTTTAAAGCGAGCAATGGCAGCACTGTACAGAATAAACCATTTTTAACCAACGAGGTTAGAACAGATGGAGAAAGCATGACAGCACAAACGTGAAACCCAGGAGATGTCAGCAACGTGACGTCACGACTTATCATGGCCGCCGTACATCGTACGCATGAAACTATGAAACATTATTAAATAAAATTACACTGACTTTGAGGACAGATATCAACGTTAGCAAGCTTAGAAAAGTGCCTTTAGGCATAATTTGCTTAAAATGCCATTGAAACTTCCACTAGTCTTCTAACTTTTATCTTGTATACATTTGTCTTATAATTATATATCATGTATCTAAATTTTATTGAAACAGTTATTTACAATCCTTGTGATTTTTCTATATGCTAAGTAGAAAATTATTTATTAATTAAATTCTCTGAATTCAGAATTAAATTCTTTGAATTGAGAAGAAGCACTTAAACCAGTTTTACAAAAACTAATTTGCAAGAAAGTTCATAACCCTGTTCTTCTTATTAGTTAAATAACCTCATTCCACCTAAAGAGGAAATCTGGAAATTTTGTCACATGAAAGCAATTAAAATTCTTATTTTGAGAAGCTGTTAAAATTTCTGATATATTCTACTTAGCTTCAAATGATATACATTGAGTGCGAAACTTTAAATGAAACCATGCATTTATTCAGAATAAAGTTTTCAGTTACTTTTTCTTTTTTTTTCAAAATTAAGGGATTAACAAGTAAATATAGAAAAAAACAGGTAAAGGTTGTAAAAATATGGGAAGGCAGAAGTAGGGGAATCGCGGTTGAACTTTAATTTCATAGGTTATATAATGTTAATCCAGTTCCAGATAATCAAATGCCCTTGTTCTCAATTTTATGAGCTTTAAAGAAGTGATAACACGAAGGATTAAAGCATAAAATATTGCTTAGAAACACTTTGTTAACATTACCGTGCGTTAAATTGGTGAGTTTTGATTTCAATGGCAGTTGAAAACATTTTACGTGATTAATTCTAAATTTTCGAAATTTGGTAGGCTCTTTATTTACTGTAAAGTTACTTTCTACACCTTGAATTGTAGAAAGTAAGTTTCCACACTGACTTTGAAAACTTACGTACCTCTCTTACATTAGAAGAAATATATACTAGCCTCCTTGATCTGCCTAAACTCTTTCCTACTATGCTCACAGTTTTAGACTTTAATAGGTAGAAAAACCTTCCTTAAATGCACTATTTTTAATTACTACATTAAATTTCAAAATAAACATTTTAAACAAGTCAGAGGTATCCCAATGGAAGTGCACACGAGTACATGCGTTTGTAATCTCTTTTTATTCAATAAAGAATTTAACTTCCAAAAAAAATTTGCTACTGTCCATACTTACAGATATATAGATGATCTTAATACCTTTAATAATTTTAAAAAGTTGAAAATTCACAAATTTATCCAGAGTACCTTACACTTAATAAAACTAACCCTTCACAAAATATAGTCGACTATTTAGATCTTCAAATAAATAACTACAATAAGATTCTACTGCATTACAAAACACGCAACTTTACTTTTAATGCTAGCTGGTAAAGTAATAAACTGGATTTCCAACATTTCCAAGAAAGTTATTAGTAAGTTGTTAGAAAGTTATTAATTATTAGTAGTATGCATAATTAAATACAACGCATTAAAAGTATTTGTACCGGTACAATAAATCTACAACATGAAATTCTACTACTAATTAAAATTCTCAAAAATAATCACGTACCAAATAACTTTATTAATCATTGTCTTAAAAGAGCAGGCGTTAAGTGCTCAACTTAAATCATTTGGCAGATAGGGTTATGAAAATTTATTTCTAAACCATAAAAGGCGGTATATGTTGGATGACTACCAGTTAAAGATTTGTAAATAGTGTAATTACTGAAGATATTGTATATAATTTTAAAATAATTTTTTCTGGCATTTTCTTTACTGCTATTACTAAAAATATGGGCCTATTTCAAACTGTTCTAAGCTTGTTTAACAGCTCATGAGCAATGAAAATTACTAGTACTTTTTTCCTCTTTCCGCTGCAACAATTAGCCATAACTGAATTAATTTCTTTTGTTTCTTCACTTTAAAGTCAAAGTTTCAACAGATGCATCTTACAGTTGAAAGAAAATTCCATGACCACTTCTTTCCTGCATTCTAAAAATAGATGCTAATAAGTCCCCGCCTACCCCCTCACACATTCTCTCTATTCCTCCATTCTGCATCCTGTTTCGAATTCCAAATACCATTCTGAGTATGACGAAAGCAATGGACCTGTGTCAAATTAAAAGCTAGAAACATGGAAGAGTTAATTAATGCCTCTTCTGCTAATTTATATACACTTCCTTTTCTTACGTTACTAATTTCTATTTTAAGTTACTAACGATATTTTACTTATTATTTTACTATTTTAAGTTACTTACGTTACTAACTACTATTTATTTTATTAATTCACTATTTCTTATGTGAATTACTCCTACTCGTTTTTGAGTTATGCGGGATACGTACGTACGTACATACGTTCGTACAGACGCCACGAAAAATTCTCTTCAGAATTAATTTTAAAGCAGTTTTATAATTTTTTTGGAGGAAACGCGTCTTTTATTCTGTCCTTACGTACAGATATCACGCGAAAACATAGTTAAATTGCATTCGATAGCGGTAAAAATGGATATTTTCGTTGCAATATGCTGCCTGAAACTTTTCGCGATTACAATACTTCCTTTTTACTTCGTACAAGGAAGTAAAAACATGAAATAGAAGAGTCGGCTGAATGACATTGCAAATTGCTTACATTCAGTCTATATGTAGATGATCATGATCAGTACATAATTACTGGAAACTTGGGTATCAGTCAAAACGCGCAACTTAAAAACTCGTAAGTTATGGAGTAAAATATAGACCAGTCAGATACGTCAAGGAAAATTACTGTTACAAAAATTTAGAAAATAGCATCAACGAATTTATCGTTAAAGGCAGCTATCAGCTTAATTTGTCTATTGATACCTTTTTAAAATGGTAACATGAAATCCTTAAACAAATTAAAACTGAACTAAAAAAAGTAAAATTTCAAAGTCAATTAAATTGGTCTGTCTCAACTTCTGTCAACTATTAAGAATTTAAAGCAACTCTTTACTATTACCAAAACTGATAAAGCAAATAGTAACTTTAGCATTATATGAAAACTTTTCTGTAGAACAATTATTAGTAAAGAACTTTTTAACGCCAATACATATCAACTAGCAAAAACTACAGAAACCTCTATAATTAACAGAATTAAAGTATTTCATAAAAACTCATAATCTCTGTAAATCCAAGGTAACCTGTATGGTCTTCCCAAATTCCATAAAAAACCACTAAAATTCAGATTAATTGCAAATGGCACCAATAATTCCATTAAAAATCTAGACAATTATTTTGCACTTAAACAAATTTTAAATTAATCTTCAATGCTTGTAACACAGAACATAATTATTGCTCATCAAAGCAAAAGTATTCTCCAAATTATACACGTTCAGTTACATTTGAAAGCTTTTAAATTTTAAATAGTGTTTGTAACATTCAAATAGATGCTAATGCTATAAAATATCTATTTATATGCATGAATGTCGATTCTTTTCCCATAATGTTAAATAAATGTAGCTGGAAATGTACATTAAAGATATGTTATTTTTAGGCACACTACTTTGTGAAAACTAAGTAACTATTTCCTGTCCGACTTTATGACATTATATTTTAAAAGTATTTCTTTTTTAACTATATATTTTGAAGATGATATTTTCTGGTCATAAAATAGATATCATGAATTTTTATAAAAAATAAACTGTATACTTACTAAAAGATTGAAATCACTAGCTTTATCATAGGTTGATTTATGCTTGTTACGCCCTGAAATGAAATTTAAAATAACAATATAAAAGACAGATATAAACCTTTTTGCATTCCATAAAATCTTTCTCATCGAGAAATGCAAAATGGCGGAGAAAAATGCGTGGAATATCAGCAATAATAGCAAAAGATGTCAAGGTACCTATGAATTATTATTATCGAAGATAGTGCGTAATTAAATTTTATATAATCTATAATGTGTAAATATTGTTAAATCATCTGTGAAAAAAAATGCTACATCATAAATAAAAATTAAGTATATAAACATTAATCTTTAGTTTTCCATTCATTGGCTTCTATCAAAGAAAAACAGTAACATTTAAAAAAATATTATGTTTAAATGAGTTTAGAATGCTTGTTTAATTTACATTATCAAATGAACTTATTTTCCGAATCAAGTAGAATAAACATGCATAAGCGTTGTTAAGCGCGTTTTGTATTTAATTACATTGTGAGTTATTCATTCATTCCTGTTTTTCATGAGTTGCTGTCGGATTAAACATGTTCTTGGGTTATTCATCGGCATCTGTCCCGGAATTATTCTGGCTAGTCGGAAATTTACTGTGGAGAGACATTACGATTTTTGACGCTGAGATACGTGAAAAATGAGGCCGGGACTCGAACTACGGACCTCTCGAATACGCGCAGAGTGTGCTGATCTGCACATTCATTACACCACCATGCTAAGAAGGTGGGAGACGTACTTTAATTCTTTCCTTCCTTTCTTTGGTTTTTCCCCAAGCTGCTATGAATATAAATTAGACCAGGTTTTAAGAACAAGCGCACTTAATATTTAGAAAGCATGGATTGGATACATTTATGATTTTCTAACCCAATGTCTCAACAAGCTCGTCAACCTGCGCACTTTAATTATTTGGAATTCAAGACACGTAGTTTTACTATCTAATGTTAAACAGTGAGGACTTCAGGGGAGCCTGGATTTTATAAGAATAATTTTCTTCCTGTGCTTATAATATTAAAGTGATGATATGAAACCTCGCAAGTAGCAATGCACATAGTTTTGTTAAATATGCGTTTTATTTTAAAGTCGCGACAACAAACTTTAACTGCGTATCCCTGAAGCAGATATACACAGTGTCTCCTTAGTGTCAGAAAACTATCGCCATTTGTCAAAATTACTTGTAGAGTAAACTCAGAATTCAGCTAAATCTCACGGATGAATATTAACAACAATGAAACTCTCACTTTATCAGGGGATGAATGGAGGGACAAAGGTACAAGCCTCTCCTTTTATTATAAAAGTTTATTTTAGTATTTTAATCTGTACATAGGAGAAGACAGATTTGCATTAAGACTGAAAGTATGAGCTCTATTTATCTGTTCAAATTATGCTACTTCAAATTGCAACTAAATATTTGGCAATTATTCTACTGTGATTGTGCATATTAAATACGGATACTTTTTAAGCTGAATTGATCGAATCGTGCGTCAAATTCCTGAAATATGTTTAAATTAAATTTGAGATAATTTGCATATTTTTAATAGATGATGTAAATGTAAATTTTGTAGGAAATTTTCCATATAATATCAAACTGACATCTTTAAAAGTCTAATGTACCTGTTACATGTAATTTCAACAATCAAAAACGTGTTGGCGTATAATGCATGCGCATATAATATAGGTGTCATTAAAGAGTAAGAAACTATAACAAGAAAACAATAGTTTTTATTTGGCATCATCAACACTTTCACTTTCAGATATTTTCATTTAAATGTTTAGTTTTTCTCCTACACAGTATAAGAAACTTTCATTTGCACAAATAAATTAATAGACACGTTATGCTACTCATCAATTTTATGTATTGTGTCAATTTTATGTATTATGTGTGTGTGTCATCCTAAAGTCAAATTTTATTTTTTTATCTGTTTTTGAGATTCAATGTTATGAAAATGACTCGAATTTAAATAGTAAGTGAATTCTTTAGAGTAAAAATTTCAAATCTTCTTTGCGTTTCCGCTGAATAGGAAGGTTCAACATTTTTTTCAAAGAATATATTGAACAAGTTTAGTAAAATCAAAATTCATGAAAAGCTTTTCTATTAAATATTTTAGTTGAGAATATAAGCAAAGAAAACTTCATTATGTATATAATCAGCACATTTACTTTCCTATTAAGCTAAATTAAGACTTGATTTTCTATTTCTTTACTACACTTTTTCATGGGCTGTTTTTTATTTTTTCCAAATTAGGAAGTAGAAAGACGTTAAGTTTTCAAAAATAGTATTTCATTGAAGTAAATGGAAGAACATTTTATTAAACTCAGCTAATTATCTTTCACTTTTTTTTTCTTTTTTTTTTCAACTCCAGATTTTTTCCAGAATCCATTTCTTTATGTTAATTTAAATTTTATGATATTTTTATCTTTTTTGTTTAACTTTGTTTTTTTGTTTGATTTTTTTTTAATTTACCCCTCTCCCATTTGTTTTGTTATATTAAACTTTTACCATTTCTTTTTTGTGTTTAGCCCAAAGGGGTGTTAGACTCAAAGGGCTACCAGAACGGCATTTTGCATTCAAAAACTGCATTACGGTATTTTGCATCGTTTCACTTTCTACTTTGGCTCACTTTTCAAACTGTTGCCACCAAATACGTAGTAAAAAACGCTGCTATATAAAATCTGAAAGATTTTAGATTTTCTTTTTTAAAATTTTTTATTAAATTTCTATTTCTTATTTCTTTACTTATTACTATTTTATTTATTTCTTACCTTTTAAGACAATTTTCCGTAAGTTTTCGGAAGTTTTAGCTTTTAAAAGTGTACTGTTTCTTATTCTTGTTGCAACGGAAATGAAGCCAAACTTCAAAATAAACGATTTGCTTTTATAAAAATGGACAAAACGAGGCTCATAAAACCTGAGGAATTTCATTTGCTATGATAGTTCAACAGCGATATGAAAAAAAAAAAAAAAAAAAAGTAGAAACGGAGGCAAAAGAAAAAAAAGATACCAGCATTCTTCATTTTTACTTTTACTATTTTTATTTTTGCTGAAATAAAGCTATCTGCAGAAATAACACTGTATTTAAAAGAACTTAATACACATCTGTAGCTACGTTTTCCCCAATAAAGGAAATTTTATAGCTTCCAAAAATAACCACCTTACCTCGTTAGAATTAAGGGATAAGGCAAAAAGTAGCATTGATAAAATTTATTCGAGAAGGAAAAGTAAAAATAGAAAGGTAGACGAAATCTTGGTGATAGAATGCTACTAATGAATTCATATCACTGCTCATACTAATACAGATTCTATGGGAAAACTGAAAAAATGCGTAAATGATTAGAAATTTTAGCTGAAAGGACTTCAGGTTTAAATGTCGTAATTGATTTTGACTTAATTTAAATAATAATTAATTGGTTAAATTTATCTAATATTTGTTTAAAGCAGTGACAGGAGATTTCTTGGTCACCGTGACTAACTCATACAGGCACAGACATTTATTACAACATTTTCTTGGAAATGATGACACTTATTCCGAACACTTTCTGCGTGATATAAATAGGTTTTTAATTTACGACATGAATATCAAAATTACATGCTAAAGAAGGCTAGTTAAAACAATGGCTAGAATGAATAATGAAGAAGGTAAGCAATGACTAGTTGATACTGAAATATTATAAGTCTAAAGCTAGAGTGAAACTGTACGAATCTGAAAAACCAGCACTTTCCATGACTAAGACTTTTCATTGTTACAGAATAAACAATAAAGAGAAAATTATATGTTTTCTTTTAAATTTATTTGCAGCAATACTGCTTGCCATATTTCTGCAATATAGTTTCCATAGACCTTCTGCAAACTGTTTCATTGTTTGCGTCCACACATTTCAGATTGATGAAGCTTGAGAAAGTTTTCTTCCATGAAAGGTGAAATCAGAAAATATCTCCTTTCAAATATAAAATCCATTTTAATAAATAAAAACATCTTATTATGTATTTTATTACGCATATTAAGATCTTCTGCAAAATTAAACTTAAATGTGAGGGATTAGTTTAACTAATGTTTCTTTATTCGTCTTACTTGTTCATGTATTTTTTGGCTGTTGCTTTGCTTCGATGTGTAAGTGCAGAAATAAAAGCAGAAAAAGAAATTAGGTGATTATTTCCATTCTGATTTTAAGATTTGAAACGATACGCAGTTAAAAGCAGGTTCATCCATTAAAAAAATTATGTTTTATATTTTTTTTTAACTGAGCAATTTTTAATACGTTGCAGATAAAATATTTGAGAGTTTTCATTCGTATTTGATTTAGTTTTTAAGCACTACTGCAAGTTGGAAAAAGTTATCCAGGATTGTGTTTTGACTTTTATACCGACGTAACGTTTTTAATGTACTACAAAACGTCATGAATCGAAAATACCTAGGAATCACTTTTGAGTTAAAGATAACTTTTAGAAAACAGTAAATGCTTAAGAAAATATGTGATAAAAATACTTACTTTACATGGATTGTACTTTTGGAGCATCCCCTCCAGAAAGGAATATATCCTTATATTACGTAGGGTTTTACAATGCACATTCGAGTTATTAAAAAAGGTGAGCAAGCCTTTTTTTATCCCTTTTGATCGAATATTGATACATTTGAAAATATCGTTTCATATATATTTCGTTAGCATTTATTGTATTTTGGAAGCATTTTTCTGTTCGACGCTCTGAAAAAATGATGCTTTCGATCAAATTATGAGATGCAATGAAAGAGTAAATGTGCAAAACATACAATAAAAATGGATATAAAAACAAGTGATGTTGGAAAATCAATGACAAGAACTTCCCTTTATCTAAGAAATCATTGCTTTTGTCTGGTAGAATTGCAAACGAATATTTTTTTTGTCATCTTCTTTCTTCTTAACGAAACAATCACCGGGAAAGTGTACTTTTTACTGCGAATAGACCAGCCAGCCACTGGATTGAATTAACATCTCGGGCATGAAAGCCCATTGTCAGAAGTATTTTATAAATTAGCTGGATAAAGAAAGCTTCCTGGGTTTGTTCTTTAACGACCCATACAACGATGAAATTTCTACTAAATGGCGAGACATTCAACCGGGTAATAGATCAAGGTTCATGAATTTAGAAAAAAGAACACTTCTTGTTGGTGCTATGAATTGTTTACTAATTAAAATTTATAACTGTTTTCTGCTATGTGCGGTGACGAGGATTTATGCATTTTCATGCGTAATTAAAGATCAATTCTTCAGAAATCTGCGGAACCATGTATGTACATCAATGCCATATTATTTACAGAGTGACGTATAATAGCTGAAAATCATACTGGTGGAACAATAAAGAGAAACAATATAATAATTAAATTGAAAATGTTGCGTTACCAAAAGTGTGAAAAGTTGTGCCTATGACTACAGCTGACCCATTAAAAAAAGCAAAACAATATACTGTTAGGTGATTAGACTAAACGAAAATTGAATAGTGAGGGCATATACAAAAGGACTTGCTAAAAAGAAAATGCAGGACTGATACGTGCGTGGATATTTAAATACAACAGGCTTATTAATAGTTACACTCAGCTATTAATGTACAGAAAAAATAATGATATCTAATTGAGGTAGCATAATAGCTGTATCTTGTACGTATATTGACGTTACTACCGTGGGGAAAGAAATACAAGTTTGAAACTTTGTGCAATACATTAAATACAAAATACCACCATGAACAGAATTTGAATGCAAACTGGTGCTCAAACAAAATATATTAACATAGATAATGATAAAAATAAAGTAATTAAAATGAATTTTATAAGTGTGCAAATGGATTTACGGTACATACATTACTATCGATAATACCTATTTAAATGTAATTATGATACAGTGCTCAGTATTAAGGGATAGATATTAAAGATTTAAACACATAGTAGTGCTCAGGTTAAATTCTTTAGTTCACATAAAAACCTGTACGATACATCCTTAGTAAAAATTTGAATAATTAGACATATGCTATGCCGCATGTTGCACAAGTGACATTATGAAAAATGAAGGTGTTAAAAAGAAAAGTCCTTCAACAGCCACCTTATTTTCTTAAACAATCATCATTTCTATTTTCAATTGTTCCGGTTTATGCAATATGTTTTCAATGACAGAAAGTTTGATTTTGTGGGAAGTATCAGAAAACATCGTTAAACTTTCTTTGGAGAAAATTCATGCTGTTTCCTAGAAGAAGGTTCAGCTATTTTATGAAGAATAAGAAAGCAATCATAGAAAATTTTGATGGCTAATTTATATGAAAATCAATGTGTTTCGTTCAGATACGAATACTTCTGCTTTAATTTCAAATCAAGTCCGAGGTTTTGGAGTCATTCACCAGAATAAGTGGTAGACTATTGTTGAAAGTTTTTTTTCCCAAGATACAGTAAAAGCATATGCAAAAGGAAATAACTTTTTTTCACTACATTTTCCTTTTTTACACTTACTATTACTTATTTGCCTTTTTTACACTTACCACTAGTATTTTCGTCTTCCATGCAAGACCGGACCGGATCATTCTGTGGATGTGCTTCTTATTTAATTTTCACGAGCCTCAAACCATAGCTATCACTGAGAATGGCTTTTGATTCTGTTTGTTAGACCAATGTTTCTCACACGTCTTGATATGGAGTGTACTAAGCTTCTCTCATGTTCTATTGGAAGCATACTCTTTACTTCTATTTTTCTTCTTTTCCTTATTATAATAGAATATTGTTGTTTTTCTAATTAGACAACTATGCATTTCTAATTACACAGCTATGCAATTTAAAAAATATTGTGTTGGAGTAAGCAAAGTACCTCTATGCTAGAACTTCTATTGTTAAAATCCTATAGGTAACACACGTTCATGTTCATCGAAGCTTGAAACAAAAAGAAACTTCAAATGAATTTATTAAGAAGAAACGATCTTTAAAAAAAATTGGATCATCAGTCTTCAAGCTTAAACTTTCATTCCAGATTTTATTGCTTCTTGCGAAGTGCGTCAGCAAGAATAAACTTAATATATTTGATTTTGATCTGCTTGGAAGCATATATATTGTCCAGACAACGACAAAACTTCCTTTCCATAAAAAGGCATCTCTTCTTCCTCCATTGGCATTTTATCAGTCGCTCTGGAAAAAAACTTCACCTTTTGTGCTGACATCTGTAACTTCTTTTTTCCTACTCTCTCAATAAGACTGGTATGTCTTAGAGGGACACTGAGGCTCAGAAAATTCTGCCAAGAAACCAACTGCAATATTCCCATAGGAAGAATGTCTATGTTTACGTATTTTAATTTACATTTTTATTAATGCTAACATATGTAAACACGTGTAAATCAAATCAAAAATGAGCAAGTCGAAAAGATTGCATTACTCTTCAGCAAGCAATGTTTTGAAAATTGCAATAAAATTTAGATATTTCTTTATTATTTAAATAGCATACTTGCCATTTTTGTAAAGAAGATAGGCCATACATATCATTAAACTCTTGTGAGTTTTAGATTAGCCTTTTTTACAGATATTTTGCAAGTTTATTTTTTATAAAACAAATCCTGTTAATTAAATATTTAATACACTTTAGTTTATTTTTACACTTTTATTGTTGAGTTTTATACATTTGAATCATAATTAGATTGCAAAATGCACGCTGCAGAAGTTGCTTATTATCAGAATCGTATTAGCAGTTCAATTTATGATACATAAATGATTGCCAATTATGTTTCAATGATATATGCCTAAGGGAAGTCATACTTTCATGTAAGAACTTCAAGGAAATTTATTGGTACTCAGGTTACAAATAAAGGAGATTATTGTCCAAGCACCACAGCCAGCCTGTATGCTGGGTCATGGACTCTGTCTGAACTAATAACAATCAATGTTTTAGCCCCTCGCCAGCTTGTGGGTCTTAATTAATACAAGATTTTAATCACCTATCGAAAAAATAATCTTCAGTATAAAATTCAGTTCAAAATGAGTAGCAAATATGCTCTCACATAATTCGGTGTTTTAAAAATTAAAATAAAACTTTTTGTACACACAATTTTAAATTTTAAGCAGAATTATTTTAGCTTCTACATTTGGACTTATTTTTCTGTTTAACATGATACATACATACGTGCTTTTAGAATTATTTAATTGCTCAGGCATTTTTACAACATTTCTGTTTCATTACATTAGAAGACACTACATTTTATCCGCACTGCAATATGAATTACTTCTAATATTAATTCTATCTTTGATCTATGATCTGTCGAAAATTTCAAAAATGTTTTATGATGGTTAAAAGAATGTTTCACTTTTATTTTATTTCGCTTTTAAACGAAATTTAAACTACCAAAATTTAAATTACATAAATTTTGCTGTTTAGCAAAGAGAAAAATACTAATGGTAAATGAAAAATGTCCTAAGTACTATATCAGGCGAAATGTTTGCTATGTGATTGGTCTAGGATTTTCTTACTTGTTTAAGTTAGCATATATCTTAGTTTTGAATTGCAAGAAAAATATAAATTTATGATGTCAAATACTTTTACAATCACACATACCTAGTTCACGTTATCTGCAGTAAATTATTGCAGGTAGATTAAATATTTAAGTAATCAAGATTAAATATTTACGTAATCGTTTTAAATTTCAGTTTTACAGAAGACATTTTATTTCAGTTTTACTGAAAGACCTAAAACCCTGACGTTTATTAGAAACATTTCTCATGTTTTGGGATTGGTATTAATATTCCTACAAGTCTATTTTGGAGTTTCTATAATAACAATTCTTATTAAATCATGCCCAAGTCATTTTCAGCAGTTCATTGATACCCAATAGTTGGCATACGTTTCATCGTTTCCTATTTCTTTACTTATTGAAAACAGAAGAGAATCTCATTGATACAGTTAATTAACAATTCAGATAGACATAAATTTCTCCCCAAGAGGAAGCAATTGGGTGTATTATAAATTTAGAGGCAATAGCATTTTTCATCAATAATTTGGGATAGAAGGAGAAAAGAAAATTTTAGAGTTAAATATTAAGAGATTGTTTAAGACCATGCTGTCTTGTCTTGTTACGATGATTCCAGAATCTAGTTCGTATTTCTTATCTCATTGGTGGGTTTTTTTTCTAAACCATTTACTCTTTGTGCTGTACGTTTGAAGTACCATAAAGAATCTTTTTTTTATTACTGAAGAGTGATGTTTTCATATCATTGAAAATAATTTATTCCGCGCAATATAGAAAGTTGCAAACAATCATTGCGACATAAGATCTTTCATTTATATTTAAATCCTACTCTTGTATTACTTCTCAGCGAAGTCATTAGAAATCAATGCAGTTCTTAGTTATAATTCGCTATGTTACGGTAATACAAATATTATTGTTACATTTTAACAACCAGGCACTCGTCAATTGAGTAATCGTCCAGAAATGGCCGGATTAAGTACTCATTTTACATTCTAATCAATAAGAACATTACAAAAAGCGAATTATTGGGACGATTGCTCCTCAAAAACTTCACAGATGTTTACTACAATATACATCGCATTGTAGATAACAGTCAGGACACCATATTAAGTTAAGTATATTACAACTTTCCAATGTTAAATCAAATAAAATGCTTTCAACTTGATTTCAAGAAATATATTTTAGCATTTTGTTAAATTGACAAAGAATATTTTGAAAAGAATAATCATCAGTGTTTCAATAATTATGCCAATGAAGAAATATTTTATGCTTCATTCTTTTTTCGTGCATTCTCATATAGCCCTAGAACATGATAAAAATTGAAACAATAATGAAAAATGTTTTCTTTTACTTAAATGATTTACAGTATTGGTCCTCTTGATATCTCACTGAAAAAATCGATTTAGAATGTTTGAAAAATAAAATTCATTTTGAACTCAAGCCTAACTGTTTATTGAATTTTCCGAGACGAAATGATATCGCTGATAAATTGACTTTTTTTTCAAGCCCATAAATGTTTAATAAAAGAAAGATTACTTGCGGAAGAAAACCTACTTGTTCTGAACGTTTGGATAGAAACTACATCATTTATTTAACCTTTCAAACATTTCCATAGGAAAATTTGTCGCTGAGTTTTCAAGAGAATTATTTATGCTTAAAATAAATCTGAAATGATTCTATACACAAAACGGAAGTAGTAAAAATAAAACTTATTTCCGTAGCTGCTTTTGACGAAAATGCTACGAAGTGTTTTAAAAATATATTCGAATTCCCATTAAAAGTATTAGCAACAGCTATTTATTTGCTGCATTCATCATTATTCTTCCATCCCTTGAGTAGGTCAATAAAATGAGTATCAAGTGCGCTTGGAGACTAAACATCGCGGTTTCTGCCACTACCTTGACCACTTGTTCAGGGCATATGGTCACGCACCCTGGGGCCCACGATCAGGAAAGCAAATATCGGAGCACTGCAAGCCATGGCCCACTAGGGCTGTTGCGCTATAAACAGCCAGCATTTCGCAGCAAAATATGCAAGATGATGCAGAAACTGGAGGAATTGGGAACAGAGTTGTGCAGTGCGGTATAGATCCCAGACAGTATGTAAGTATGTACTATGAACTATGTAACTATATAAGCATATATTAGGAACTATTTAAGCATGTATATTTATGAACTATGTAAGCATGTATTATGAAACAGTATCAATGCATGCCCTTATCAGGCCCATGAGGTGTTGCCCCGGATAGTTGCGGAGTCTAGACCCGAGTAGTCTAAGTAAGTCGCATTGGTGTTCAGACTCTGCTCTGAACAGTCAACTGTACATCTTACCGACCACCAATGATTTCCTGCACAGCTGCGTCATGAATACAAGAGTGAATACGTAACATACATGTTGAAGATTTCTTTATAAACTAGGAATTAATGTTTCGAGTTAACGGCAACTGTTGGTAGCTGATGTAATCACTCGTCACGCTTGGCGCAAAGCTTAACACTATCTCTAACTTCCGTGGCATAGATAACACTAGAGGTTTAGAATCAGTGTCTAACTCAACCACCCAACAAACTAACTTCCACCACGGAATTTAGTAATGGTTCTTTGTCTTCGTGAGAGCAGGTAGTCCAAAGTCGCATATACGTGGATTATGCAAGACTATGCAAGAAAACCCAAGTCAAGGTCCAAATGTACACATGCTTTGTGGAACGATATCGATTTTGAAGCATTTTCACGCGAATCAACAACGAAAAGAAACCTCGATGCTTAAATGAAGGTTTAGTACACTAATATGTTATTTCTCTGAATCTAATTGTGATTTAAGACATAGGAATTACAGATTTATTTGAAATTTGAGATTTATTCTCATATCTTAGGTACTAAAACACGAAGCTACCATTTACATAATATCTCTTACTTTAAAAGATGATATTATTTGACTACAGGAATATTTTGAAGAATGTAAGGATACTCGAAACATTTGACTATGCAGATAGAAAGTTTTTCTTCTATTAGAGGGAGAAAATTTTCATCGCCACAGTAATTACCAAGCACGAAGTTTTAACCAAGTCACTCTACAAATTGAATTTTAGACATTTTTCCCCTGAATTTCTAATAAAAGCTTAATGAATTGTTTTAATATGAAAATTCTGGTAAACTGCATGCAGACTGAGAACGATGTCAACGATATAGCAATCTGTACTGAAATTACTTTCTAAAACTATCTGGATGATAAAGAATTTTCCATAAATTCTCACTTCTTTAATTTATTCAACACCCGTTTGTTGTATGGGACCTATACGCAGATACGCAAAATCATGTCTTAGCGAGACGATGTGTAAGCTAGGATAAAACATTCTTGAGAATGAAACACAGATTTAATGTCAAAATGAATATTAAATTAAAGAACTTTAATCTGTAGATTAATGTTTTATGAGAATGAAAAAAAAATAAGTAACAGAAATTTCTAGCAAAATCCGTTGTTTCTTATTTCCCCGCACAACTGATATTTTTGCTGGTAAAAATATGGAAATATATTTCAAAATCTAATTATTTAATAGTTTCGTTTTCTACATAAAAGCTTTTAAAAAACTGATGCCTCTACATTTCGGAATGCATAAATATATAAGGAAAAATTTGAAACTAATTTCGCTTAGAATAAGCACTTGCTCATATATATAGAAACTAAACAAGATTAGAAATTTCAAACGAAGGATCTGTTATAGCTCGCTGGTGTAATAGAAAAGCATATTTTCGCTTTAATATTTAAATTGAAATACTATCCTTTGTTGCCATTTAATAACGTCAAATTTGCTTAAAACTGATGTAATAAAGAATGAAAACGATTTTATAGCTTCTTAATACTATATTTTAATTTAATATTGTAAGGAATTCTTCTTTATCCACGAAACCTTATTTTAAAGTTTTTATCTAACACCTTTGCATGTAAATAACAAGATAATATTAAATAAAAATATAAATCCTTAAATCAGTAAGCATGTGTCATGGAGCGCTTTTTTCCTTTTTAAGTTGATCTTAGGATTCCATTAAAAATGATGAAAAGCATGAAATATGTGCTGTAAAATTTGTATATTTTAATAGTAATTTACTTAACATACAGTGTCTCACAAAAGTGATGGGACACTTGTGCTTTACAAAAGGAAACTGTAATAAAATAAATTAAAAAACATGTAAACATTTTTTGTGGGTGTGTTTCATACGTAAATTTAGTAACAATTATTACATAACATACATTTTCTCAAAATATTAAAATATTAATTTAATAAAAGTACAATTGCTTAGAACGGAGAAAAAAATGGCTCACATAAGTGATGAGACACCATTAGATACTACTACATACTACAATAAAAATATTTTTTGGGGCTTTTATTTTTAGTCAAAAGCAATTGGCAATAATTTATAAAATCGTCTGAAGTATTTCTCTCCAGTTTGTTTTGGAATTTTTGCGTTTTTTAGCTCTGTGCAGCCATGAATGCTAAACGAAAAGAAACTTTGCCTGAAATTCGAAAATTAGTTATTAATTTGCATATTGAACGTGGAATTAGAGAAATATTAGAGAAACTGCTGAAACAGTTAACATGAGTCATTCAACAGTTTTCAATATCATTAAACGATATAAAAAGAATCATATGATTCAGGATAAAAGAAGACCTGGCCGACCATCAAAGCTATCCAATGGAATAAAGCGAATTATTGTTCAAAATATTAAAAGCATTGATGAAGAATGAGTACCAAGAAGAAGCACCAATAATGAGTGCTCCTAAAGTTGCTGCTGATTTACAAGCATTATATGGAGTAATTGTTAATCCTGAGACTATTAGAAGAGTAATTCGATTTGCTGGATATCACGGTAGAGCAGCCAGAAAAAAATTCTTCGTAAGTGAAAAGATTAGAAAACTCAGACTGGCTTTCGCAAAATCCAACATAAATAACTCTGATTACTGGAAGGAAGTTATATTTGCTGATGAGAGCAAATTTAATGTCTTTGGTTCTGACGGTAGAATCTTGGTGTAGAGAAAACGCAGGAAAGAATTTCGCAAACAGAACCTGGTGCCAACAGTAAAACATGGTGGAGGAGGAGTTATGGTATAAGGGGTGTATGTCGTCCGCTGGAGTTGGTAATCTTGTTTTTATTGACAGTATAATGGATCAGTACAAGTATATTGACATTTTAAATCAAAATTTGAAAACTTCAGCACGGAAATTGATCTTTCATAACGATTTTAAATGCTATCAGGACAATGACCCCAAGCACACTGCTTTGAACGTTAGACTGCGGCTGCTGTATAACTGTCCTGAAATAATAAAAACACCACCACAATCTCCAGACTTAAATCCCATACAGAATATTAGGCAAGAATTGGAATCAAGAATTCGCAAACACACCATTTCTTCAAAACAACAATCAAAATCATTGCTTCAAGAAGAATGGGGTAAAATCACTTCAGAAATCACAAAAAAATTAGTCGAATCCATCCCAAGAAGATTAAATCACGTTTTAAAAGTAAAAGGAAATCCAACAAAATATTAAAACATTTTAAGAAGTAAAATTTTTGGATAAATATTTGATGGAAAAGTAAGTTTTTTATCACTTATGTGAGTCATTTTTTGCTCCGTTCTAAACAATTGTATTTTTATTAAATTACTATTTTAATATTTTGAGAAAATGTATGTTATGTAATAATTGTTATTAAATTTAAGTATGAAACACACCCACAAAAAATTTTACATGTTTTTTTAATTTATTTTACTACAGTTTCCTTTCGTAAAGCACAAGTGTCCCATCACTTTTGTGAGACACTGTAGATAACTTACGATTTGCGGAAAGAAAATTTACTTCTATTACTAATGTTTACGTTATATACAAAAGCATAAATGTAAAATTTACGTTGTTCTAAATTATATCGTATGTTTGCGCTTAGTATTTATTAAAAATTTTATTTATTTCCTTTACGTTAAAAGAGAGCAATTAATTGCAAAGAATAAACAAACTGAACCTCATCAATCAAACACAGCTTTCGCCCTTTTAATTAATTTAGCGGAAACTTCAGTATGTAAGAATATAATGATCTCCACTCCAAGACTTGCCGATAAAGGGTTATTGCTTTAAATACTTGTCTCATTTACGCAAACGCAAAATTACCCTATCGCCTTACCAATTGTAAATTTAGGTGGTGAGTAATTAGTTAGAATAATATTTAAGAATTGGTTTAAGAACAATGTTTGAGGTTTTAAAAAGTGAGTTTGACACTGCTTGTTTATGGAGCGTTCTTGTGGTTAATAAGCATAATACATTAATGCTGAAAAATGCAATAAAAGTTTCAGAACTGTTAATTTTTAAAAATGGGGTTCATTTTCTCAAAAGAAGGAATATTAATTATCCCATCATATTCATCTCTTATCTAATTTATTTATTCTTTAAACTTCGTTAACTTAATGCGTCCATTTTGTATTATACATTATTGATTTAAGCAAAGTCAGATCTACATTATTATTCAAGTCTTTATTTCATATGACAGAAGTTAATCAATTTTTTTCAATGTAATTAACTTTTGTAATTAATTTAATTTAAATATTTAAAACTCCTTAGTTAGAATGTTTAAAATACATGTATTACTTCATATATTTGTATTTTATATGCCTATATTTATTCCTGTGTTATATTTCTTTATATTCCTATATTTATTCCCGTGTTATATTTCTTTATATTCCTATATTTATTACTTTATTTATATTCCTGTCTAATAGATTCAGCATAATATACATTTATAACTCTTTAATATTAATCACCTTTTTCGCGGTATAAAGCCTCTAAACATTAACTCCTTAAACCAGCGGTCGCCAACCGGTGGTGCACGGACCACTGGTGGTCCGTAAAACTTTCTGACGGTCCGCTAAAAAATTGGGAAATTATTTATATTTTTATGAAAATTCAGTTTAAAAATGACGAGTAACAAAACCTATTATGGAATATGGATTATACTGTTACGTTTTTCTCTTCCTTTGCGTTCGTACAGGGTTCGTAGATTTGGAGTGAATAACGGCACCACTTGATGAATTATCGAAACGCACTTTATTTAGCCAATATTAATGAGGACAGCTCCAAAGTCACTTTTTACAGTCGTCGAAGATCTACAATACACTCGCTGGAACAATCAGCGACACACACTTCAGGCTATCAGGCTATAACGGTGGAGAAGCTTTACTGCAAAGCACTAGAGTACAGCTCCCGACTCTGCTTGGTCGTTCTAGGAACTCCACGTACTCTCGAGACTCTCCACGCTACAACTCGCGATGCACTCGACGACACGCAGAGCACAGCTCCCTACTCTTCGGTTCAGTTGTTCCTGGAGCTTAACACACTCTCTCGACAATGCACTAACTGCGATACACTAAGACTCTCTCGGTGCACTCAACGACCCACTCGGCATTCGCTGCCCGTCTGTCAACTCGACCGACTCCGCACGGACTGACTAACTCGAGACTCTAACTATCTCGCACTCTATACGAGATACACTAACTGACTGCGGACCAGCAGGGTTTATATAGCTTTCGGCTTGTGTTCAAGAACATTCTGAGCTAAACCGGTAAGAATTCGTTCCAAAAGGTTCTCCATCCGTCCATTGCATATCGCGAATTTTGTCATCAAATGTCGCCAAATGGTCGATGTTTCGCCAAATGTGGCAACTCTGTCTTCCCTTGCCATGTTATGGCAACCCTAAACCTGCTTTGTGGGGAAGCCATCTTACCGCGTCTGTACATTTCGTAACAATAATTTTTTTTTTAATTTAGCTACTACTATTAGCGAAATTTCTTCTGAATTTAGCGACATTTTAGCTACTTTTGTAGGTGTATCTAGCGGCATTTGGAAGTGAGAGTTGGCATCCATGTATATGTTGCTGTTATCAATAATAGCGCGAACTGGAATTCTCTTTCCTTTTGAATTATAAATATATGCTACTGTAGTCGTTAATAACACAGTTTTTCTCCGTGTCAGTAGGCAACTTGATGGATTTCTATGAAAACCATCTGCGTTTTTCTTTATAAGTGCATCACTGGAAGTTTCCGTTTTGTCTAATTGTTGATCGATGGCGCCATTGCTGAGTATGCGATGGTTATTGTATTTAGAATAATTAAAAATTGGCGGCATAAATCTTTCAGTTTATTGATATTGCTTTGCGTGTGCCGGTTTGTTCTGTCTTTTCGAGAAGTTCCTTTTCAGTGATTTGGAAATGTACAAAAAAGTAAGATTTTTGTACTTTTCGTATAATTTTTTAATGTGAACGAAATATGTATATCTGTGAGATGTTAATGGTGTTTTAATTGTTACTCATAATCAGGGGCGTAGCCTAAATTTCCATAAATGCATGCTGCTAAACACCAAATGGTTCCAAAATTATATTAACAAATGAAAATTAGAATTATTTGTTTTACAAAGTTGAATATTGTTTTTGCGTATTAATATGTTATTTTTAAGGTCTCATTTAAGGGGTTTCTTTAATTCATATTAGTGGTCTACCAAATATAAAATTATATATGTAGTGGTCCGTGAAATTCTAAGGGTTGACGACCGCTGCTTTAGACCATATAACTTTCAGACCAAGTTCTCTTTTGGCATGCAAGTAACAATTTTTGGAGTACGTTCTGATAATTTTTTATTTCAAGTTCTACTCTTTCAATCTAAATTTTGACCAAGACTCGTGGCTGTGATCTAGAGCTATCAAAATACAATTTCGAATGCTCAAACATTTTAAGCATTTGGTTGTACAGCACCTGCACTAATTTAGTTGGGCGTATTTTTTAATTTTTATGGTGAAATGATCCTGATTGTCTTTTAATTTAATTGAAACGTTCCTACTACTAAGACTACACATATTTATTTTATTAAATTATTTCATATATACAAGATGTTTCAGAACTAATGTATCAATCTCTAAGGGTGATAGAAAACAGCGAAAGAAATCCTTTCTTCATCAAAGAATGCATATTTGTACCTTAAACTTCAAGTGTTGGGAAGCACTTCCCATCTTCTCACACATGCCATGATTTGCAAAGCAAAACCAAAAAAGGCGCATTTTCAGGCGAGTATTGATGTTGTCTATTTTGCACACAACATTATTAAATTTCATTGAACATTTAGAACTTCTCTAACTATTTTTCTGTAATCCGCTCCTGCCGATTCTAATGAAATACTAAATAAAACGACTGCTATTTTCTCCATTCGCTCCTTTTCCTCGCTTTCTTTTACAAATTGGACTTTAACGCAGTTTTGCTCTGTGTTATGTCACCTGTATTGTCAAATACCTCGACAGAGATGCTACGTTTAACACTTTTTGATGAAGCTGCAATGGTACTTACTTTTACATTCCTTTTCTCCTGTGTTTATGGACTTCACTCAACAAGAGTTTTCATGTCGAGTCAATGTCCGCATTATTTTAACAAGACCGAGAGATGTCTCGCTATTACTGCAGTATTCACAACAATTTGTCATGGCTGTTTGTATGTCTTTTGGCAGCATGTCCCATAGTTGCTGGGTCACATCGTCATTAAAGATTTGCAATTGATCGATATACTAATGAGATGAAAGTAGGCATATCTTTTGCCTTTCGTATTGCCAATAATGAAAACATTTCTAGGTAAGGTAAAAGATTATCACGACATCAATACGAGAGTTCTAGGCCATAGCACAAACGGAGCTCATATCCTGGTACGCTGTACTTCACGCGATAAATGTAATATGCATACCGTGCACAAACATGCAAGTTTTGAGGATGCTAATTTCCCTGCACGTGATAAATTCACATACTCGTTCCTTCAGAAGATTCCACATATGTGGATTTTTCAGCGCATTTTTTATTCTGTGATGAAACCATCTTCCTTCCTGACAACAACAGCACTTAACTTTTTAACTTTTGGCCGGGTATCATTCATGATTACTTCAACTTTTATCAGAATTTTAGATGGGGTTACATACATTATTGCCCTCACCTTATCATACCTGAATTGACTGAGTATGAAAAGCAGTTATCCCTCGTAAAATGTGATTCCGGCCCTTACTCACAGTTGACCTTTTAACAGGAACTGATTACTTCAACACAATATTTCCAGAACAGTGGATTAATCTAGGAAATCCCATCGATTTTTCCCTATGCTCATAAAATCCAATCATCAAAACACTCAGCTAACTTCTTCACATCTACAATCAGGGGGCGAAATAAGAGATTTTTATGCCTGATGTCTGTATGATCTGTCTGAAAGAACCAACAGCAACCTTATTTGTATCCTACATGCAAGAGCGTATGGCGCAAAATCACTGTATTTAATCCATCACCAGTTAAACCTTATCCAATTTTTGTTTTGTTTATCCTGAGGTCTATTCTTTAGATATTCATTGAGAGTACATTATAAGGCCGGAATGTACAACAAACTAGGGACATGTTATCTGTAAGTATATTATAATAAAATGTAGTAAAATGAAAATACAGAAAACTAGTTGTAAAACAAAAGCTAAATGAATTCTAAGAAGGTGATGAAGTATAGTTAACATACACGAAATACCCACGGAGCTTCTGAGTTCCAAACATATTGAAAATGGACTAAACTAATCGCTGTCAGGAAGCCAGATTTTCTTATACTAGATCTCTTACTATATTTTCTTATACTTTTTTATCGAAAGTCTGGTTTTAAACTGAATGATGCATTATTGTTGAGAGATTATTTCTTTCTTATGGCCGAATTAAATAATTCAAATGCTGCAATAAGAATGAGGTATAACTTAAATTGTATTTTTTTTTTCGTGGACTGTGCAATTATTTAATCATTTAATACAGAAAATTCCCTGCTCTTAAATACTTCGGATTTTGGCAAGAGTCATAAGACTTGTTTCAATAAAGGCTGGAAACTTCCGTAGAAAGTTCACCTAAACTTCCATGAGCTAATCAATATTTCAATTAGAAGCTGCGACCTTTCAAACTTAGCTGCTTCTCGTTCGCCCTCCACTCTTTTGTTTGTTTTAGCAGCCGGCGAGGCAAAGAAGAATCAGCTTCCTCTAAATCTTCATTGTATCCACAGATTTTGTTAAATGTTTAAGGGCACTGGCATTTCAGTTTACACGGATTTAGTTTCGGAAAATACTTTTGATTGTTGTAACCACATGCCCTCTTTTTTTTCTTATCGTATTCATGTTTTGCTTAGTTTCTACACAATATTTATCATCGGATATTATAAATTTTGCTTTAAATTTAAATTTCAGAACGTGCGTGCAAGATTTCAGAGAATATTGAAATCAGTGCTGTTATGACACTAATACACAATATACTATATTCAATATATTTAGTTTATCATTCAATAAATTATTGACATATTAATACTGATATTCGAGTCATCATTCTGCAGGTTATTTAATTTAGAAATTCAATCATGGCAAAGTGTCTGAGGGCAATGATGAAAAATGTTTTAATGGAAACTCATTTGTATTTGCAATATACATAACTAAGAACATGGAACATACATAACTAGGAACATGGAACATACATAACTAGGAACATGGAAGCTAGTTTGTACACAAATTTGCAATAGATTGCAGAACGAATTACAAACGTTCTGCAGCTTTTCACCATATTTACTTCCTTGTACTAAGAAAAGGAAGCATTATAATCGCAAAAAGTTTCGGGTATCATATTTCAACGAAAATATCTATTTCACACGCTATTTGAATAATGTTTTAGCGTGACATCTGTACGTAAGGACAGAATAAAGAACTTTTTTTTTTGTCAAAAATGATTGTAAAATGAATCTAAAATTAATTCAAAAGAGATTTTTTCCTTGACGTCTCTACGTACGTATGTATTTATCTCGCATAACTCAAGAACGAGTAGCTCTAGAAAGTTGAAATCTTATATACAGGATTGCTATAACATGTAGTTGTGCACCTTCCTCCACTCTGTTACTTGGCTCGTTGAGCTTAGATTTTTTTATTCTTAAATGTTGGTAAACTATGCAATTTTTGCTTTAAAAGTGTTTGAATTATGTGTCTTTTATGTTCTGATTAAGGTTTTTATACCTGTAGTTAATGCAATAGTTGTAGAATTATCAACAATTTAAAATAGGCGAGTTAAGCTTAACGAACGGCCATTTGTTTACATTTGAAAATCAATGGAATAGTGAATTAAGTCCGTTTCTGTGCCTTCAACATCTTTTGCTGAATGGACCAAAAGTAAACTTCCAGTTTTGTGCACCGAAATGTCTGCCTTTTTGCCCGGTTGCCTAATTGCTTGTTTTTGCGTAGAAACTCGAATTTTAATTGCGAAAATTGTTTTTAATTGTTTTAATTGTATTTTGGGTTTTATGTTTTCTGTATTTTTTAATTTTTAATGAAGTTGTTTTGAGTTTTTATGTATTTTTGCTTTTCCGCGAAGTTATAACCGAATTAATTGAATAAGAAATATATCTTTTATGAAATTTGAGGAAATAAATTTAAATAAAATGCAACAAAAATGTGTATAATTTAACAGGACATACAAGGAAGTCAGGTGGTGTCCATATCAGATTCTTTTACTGACAAACGATCCCTGCTGCATGCATACTCGTATATGTAAGACAATTGAAAAAAAAATAATTTGCGATCTGATTTCCGTTTTTATGTTTCTAATTTGGATTTAAAAAAAAATTATTTTCACATTTAGCAGATAAAACTTTAAGAAAAATTTCCAGACATTTTCTAGGACTCGACCTTCAGTGGAAAACGATAAAATATTTAATTTGCCTATGCCAGCAATGTTAAATTATCATTTTTATTGAATAATATTGCTTGGTAAAATCTGCCATTTCATGTTAAAATAATTTCCATTAGTACCTGATCATATGAGGTAAATATCGATCTTTAAAATATTTATGAATTACAAGAGACTAATAAAAGCACAGTAAACAGAGCTGAGGAAGGGAAAAGTTTAGTATGTAAGCAATAGCTCTTAGACATTTCGTACTTACTTCAAAATCCAGTAGTTTGAAAATAAAAGTTATTTTTGTGCTTAGCTAAATGACGTATAGATTTCGAATTCTATATTTCACTAATAAAAGCTTCATAATTGAAAACAGCATATATACTTTTGTTTATAAAAAATCTTTACGCTTTTTGCTACGTGAAAATTTTAGAAAATAGGAAGAAAAAAGATATTTTACCAAAATGATTTGAAATTATTTGAAAATTTGCTTGCGTATACTACTATATAGCGAGAAGAATAATTATTTTTCTCATTATTTATGTATCAAAATTTGCGAGCTATTTCTATAATCCAGTTTTAAACAATATGCATCCGTAAAATAAGTTTTTTGAGATTTTGGAACCTATTTCTCATTTATTTTATAAAATAAGACTTAGATAAACATTATCAAAAAATACATATTCAAAATAATTATCCCTTCCCGTTATTTACGATTATTACACGGAGTATCTCTCCTTCTCTCTTTTTTTCCTAAGAACATGTTTTAAATGCTATTACACGCTCTTCATAATTTCTTCGAATATCTGAAATAAAATAAACTTTTTGCTTAGTTTGGCTTTGTTCAGTAGCGTAATATCAAATCTTCTAAGTTACTTAAATTAACAATAAAATAAAAGAAACTTTTACTATGTCTGTACTTGAATGATATTTTACGCTTTCCATAATTCCATCATTCTTTCATAAGTAAATTAAATGCAATAAAATTTTTGCTTATAATATTTTGCGTAAGCAAGTGGTGTCCTTGATAAATTAATAATGATAATAGCTTATGCTGATGACAATACAATTAAATGAATAGAATGTTTTATTTAAGACTTATGTTATGAACAATTAAGTTATCTGAATTTTATTTTGTTCATTAAATAAGTTATGTGCTAAGAATCGTTTCAACTTTCAATTTAAAACATGAAAATCAAATTTCGGAAATAATGCTTCACCACAATGGGTTGTCATCTACAATGCGTGTTGTGCAAATATTGAGCTCCTTAGTTCTCAAGAAATAGTTTAATAATAACAAGTTTTGGTCATACTGATAAACAACATAAAGTACTACTTAAATAAGAGCTTAGAAAACTACCAATATTTAAAAAAATCTAGAAAATCGCATGATTAATATGTGTAATCCTTCTTGTTTTAAAAGAGTTTGTTTTATAATCTCTGAAAATTTCAAATATTTATAACAGGTATAGTTTTTGGGTGTTCGAATTTTTAAGTCCCGTAAAAGAATATACTATTGCGTACCACAGTAAAATTAAGAAAAGCGTCTGTTAATGCTGAAATGCTGAGAAAAATGTATATAACCTTACTGTAATTCTTCCTCTGAGCTCCATTCGCCTCTACAAAACTCACGTTATTAGGGAACTTCCAAACAAAACTTTGGAAATCATATATGCAGCTTTATTGCAACCAAAATGAAAACCACTATTTTACATTTCTTATATACAGATATCACAAACACATTTTTCTCAGCTATCCTCCCACATACGGTATCCAAACCGGCCGTGCTCTCTCCGTCCTTCGTTTTCACTCGACCCACCAATTTTCACGATTTGTGTTTCCAGTCGCTACGTAAGCTCTCCCTTCTTCCACAACTCTTTCACGTGTCCGAAGAAAATGTCCTCGACAGAGATTTCCGCTTAAAGAGAACTTTACATTTATCGCACGAAAAAAGTTTAAAACGCCTAGATAGATTTCATTGCTAATAATTTTAAAAGCTAATCGATATTTGTAATGTGTTACTTTTCAGACTTTAAGTGTCCATACAGATGTTATAAAATTCGTGTGACATGTGACATCATAACCTTCAAAGAAATATGTCTGCAAGCGATACAATGGCCAAAAGAACCGATTCCCCCCCTTCTGCTTAAGACTGCAATTCCCTCCTTCTGCTTCACACTATAAAATATTTTTAAATAATCGTAAAACATTTCCCAGTTTATACATTTTTTAACAATTCTTATTATAAAAAGAAAGAAGTCCTTGTTTAATAATCTATGAAAATTTCAACACTATAGTTGATACATTTTTAGATAATGGCATTTTAAAATCTTGTATGTCAAACAGTCGGGAAAAATTGAACAACATCCGAAAATTCACTAAAAGTTCAGATATGAACCATATTTTTCACACGTTTCATTGAAAAGATTTTCTTTTTGCTCTATTCAATTTCGCAGATAGGAAATTTCTGGAAATTTTTGTTGCTTCGTTCGACCAGTTCGACGGGCGATATCACGGAACGATAGTCTACAGTTTTTCGATAGGCAACGATCCTGCCTCTATGGGATTTCGAAACTTGTCGGTAAGCATTTCCTCTTCTTATTCGAGGCATAACACGATATTCTGAGCAAACGCCAGCCTTACAAAGCTCTTTCCAAATGAGGAATCCACTAGACAACGTTTCTTTTATTCAGTGCTTCAGATGTCGTTTCTCCCTCCAGCGTCGTCTAAATGGACTGAAATACTAATCATTTGCATATCCCAACTCCTTCTTCCTTTCGTGTGATTTTGACGTTTGTCAAATTATTCTGTCCTGGTGTTGCAATTTTAATGGCCAGCAGTGTATTAATATAAATTAAAAGATTAAGTTAAACATTTAATGTAAATGCTACCAGATTTTTCTTAAATACATGATCTTAACACTAGAAGCGCCGTTGGTGTCATTTCGACCTTTTTTTCCAATTTTCCACGTTTTTTTTTTTTCAACATACAGCTGAGTTTCGAAGCTGATATTTTTTTTACTTTTTCTAAAATGTTTCCAAGTATACTATGCCAATTTTTCATATTTATACGTTAATTATTTAAATAAATAATCGCAGATATACCTAAAACAGCCAACTGGGGCCATTTTGACCCTCATAAGAAAAACGACATATTTTTAAGCGAATGTTCGTTTTTGAATTCCCGATGCCACGTTTTCGTTTTTCCGTTCACGCCCGTTCACGTGTCGCCACCACAAGGATTTGCCGACTGGGTCTCCTAATCCCCAGTGTCCCTTTAAAAGAGGGAGCATATAAGGTATTTTCTCCCTTCTTTCCGCATGTCTTCGTGGTGTAATTGGAAGTATACTCGACGCGGAATGTAGAGGTCCAGGGATCGTGTCCCAGCCAGGGCACTTCTTAGCGTTTCCTGCTTCAAAACCGATTAATGACTCCGAACTAAAGTGGTCCCATAACTCCATAAGTGGGCCCCCAAACTAAAGTCAATTGACTATAATTCGTCATCACCAGGATTTGGCGAGTGGGTCTTCTAATCACCAGTTGCTCTTTAAAAGGGGGGTATATAAGGAGTTTTTGCCCTCCTTTCCGCCTGCCTTCATGGTGTAGTTGGAAGCATGCTCGACGCATGTTGGAGAGGTCCAGAGTTCGATTCCCGGCGAGAGCATTGCACATTTTTCAAATCTCCAGCATTAAAAAAAGTAATGGCTCTACAAAGTCCGAATTAATCTGCCTAATTTGATTTGATTTTAAACTTTTCCTTATGAGTTTGCGACAACGTGTTTAATAAATATTTAACAGTGCAATGTTTTGGAAATATCCCACAAATTGAGCATGTATCTGTCTGCATACAGAAGAAATGCAATATCTCGTTACAGAAGTTTTATTTAGCTATTATAATTTGTTACATTTTATGGTTTTAGAATTTTTCCGCTAAACATTTATTTCCGTTTATAATTTAATGCTCGGATTTGGCATTTTTTTTCTATGATTCATTGTCTTTTATTTTGGCTTTCAATTATACTACCAAAACAATAAAATACAGTTGGATATAAATATTTTTTTAAATAATATAAACACATTTAAATTAATTTAAGCAAAGTTACCTTTCTCCTAATTCATAAGAAGTTACAAATTCTGAGAATTTAGAACATTACTATCAATCTTTTCGGCGTTACATCTATTACGAATGTGCAACCATTATGCTGTTCAGCTTTATGTTAAAAAATAAACACAAGATGTAGTACTCTTGAAATTAAACGAAATTTGTTCCCAACCACATAAAAGTTCCTAATCTAAGATAATTTGCATCAAGAACTCATAAATTTTTAGGAGGAAACGTCTAGTGTATTAATCTCCGTATGCTGCATAAGAAGATTAATGAAACACTAGAGAGATTCAGTTCCCATAATTTAGTGTTTCTACAGCTTTTTATTTATGAAATGTGAGAGTAATTAGAAAATTTATCCTTCAGAATTTGAATGAATAAGCTGCAAATAACTATTATTTTTTTCTCTTCCGCACGCAATATACTTAACTGAAGATTGCTAAATTTGAAGGCTAATTAAATATTTAAACTTTTTTGAGCGATAGCGTACATATATATACAGTGGTGGCCAAAATTGTGGACACTTTTGGATTTTTATGTTTTTGAACTTTGTATGCTTATAGAAAATGTTACGTTTCGCAAAATGCAAACTTGTATATATCATTTTAAAGAGAATTTAATACTGAATTCAATACAAAACAAAAAATTCAATTATTTACAATGCAAAAAAAGTTATATATACTTTAATATAAATAAACAACACAGTTATTCAGTGGTTTGTAATGTCTAGCTTTCCTGGCCAATCACTGTTCTTGTTCTGAGAACCAATCAAATGTTAGTAACTGCCAGTAGAAGCTGACATCATGTTTACACTTGAAACAATTCATTATTTTGCTTTGTTCTGTAGAAGGAGGACCTGTTTCTTATAAACTGCAATTACAAGTAGGAATTTTTGTAAAAATTTTTAATATTTAGTCAAGAAGCAATGACATCATATAAAAGAGTAGATTGGACACCTAGAAAGAGATGTAATATTATTGTGTTACGAGAAAGTGATCTTTACTATGCTGAAATTGCAAGACAGGTGGGTGGTTCAGTGACTACATATAGAGTCCGAAAGTTTTGTTTACGATATCAGGAGACAAAAATAAAAAAACAAAGAAGGAAAAGGCGGAAAAAGGTGCACCACATCTATTGATGACAGAAGAATAAAAAGACTATGTCTTCAAGATAGAAAAATGTCATCAGCGGCCATCAGAAGTTATCTGAATGATGCTGGTGTTTCCGTCAGTTCAAGAACAATCAGGAGAAGATTAACAGATGTTGGATTGAGAAGTAGAATTCCACGATAAAAGCCTTATCTTAATTTTCAGCAACGAAAAAGCAGACTACAGTGGGCAAAGGAACACATTAAGTGGACAGATGATCAGTGGTCACAAGTTATATGGAGTGATGAAACTAAGATATCGTTATTCGGTAGTGATGGGCAAAAATATGAAAGACGTGGAATAGAAGACCTACATCCTGACTGCATTCAAGCAACTGTGAAGAACCTAGTTAGTGTTATGATTTGGTCATGCATGTCAGCAGATGGTATTGGTCGCCTTCATGTCATCGATGGGACACTGAATGCCAGAAAATACATTGACACTATTCTAGAACCAAAACTTCTACCTTCCATCAGCAGGATTCTGCTCCTTGCCACACGGCCAAAATATCGAAAGAGTGGTTTCGTACAAAGAGCATTAAATTGTTGCCATGGCCAGGAAATAGTCCTGACCTCAATCCTATCGAAAATTTGTGGCACCTTTTGAAAACTCTTGTCGGAATGAGGCGCCCATCAAATAAAAGGGAACTAATTGAGGCTATAATTGTTTCCTGGCATCATGTAATAACGAAAGAAGAGCTTAAGACTCTTGTCAGCTAAATGAAACGTCGATGTGAAGCTGTAATCAAAAATAAAGGGTACCCTACTAAGTACTGATAACTCACTGCAATCATCACTATATAATGTATATCGATAACTATTATCGTTTAACTTTTTTTGTATTGCAAATAATTGAATTTTGTGTTTTGTACTGAATTCAGTAATAAATTCTCTTTAAAATGATATATACAAGTTTGCATTTTGCGAAACGTAACGTTTTCTATAAGCATACAAAGTTCAAAAACATAAAAATTTCCAAAAGTGCCCACAATTTTGGCCACCACTGTATATATATATATATATATATATGTATATATTGAATGAACTGAAATTCATTGAAATCGAAAAAAAAAAATTCCTAATACTTGCACAATAGATGCAAAGTAAGATAATAATAATTTATTTACTAAAGAAATATTGATTATATTATATATTATATCTATATATACACTTACATGATAATAGTAATGAAATAATAATTAAATAGCCTAAAATGAATAAACTCAGCACATTGCGATTAGTTCCCCAGTGTTTTCCTGGTTTCTTTCCCGAGTATTCTTCTTTTAATGTTTATTTTATGTTTATTTTTTAATATTTATTTTAGGACCACGTCAGAATAGAAATTTCATTGACTTTTTAATCACAGTTGGATAAAATTTTACAGGTATTTTCCTTTGTTTAGTACACTGAAGATATATATTCTTTATTGCTCGTATTTGAAAATATCTGAACTTGTCCTAATATTATAGCAGGACTTAATTTCTAAAATTAAAACTGCTAAGACCAAATAGAATGACGTCAAGAACGGGAAGAAGGTTAATGAATAAAATTTGGGGGAAAGCAATAAATAATGATTAATTAAATAAGATATAAAAAGGTAAAAATATTAATAAATTAAGTTTATAAAAAGTAACTAAAAGTTAATTAATACATCATAAAAACTAAATTAAAATAAATAAATGAGCATAATGTCGAAATAACTAAATAAATGAAAGGTAATTAAAGTCATAATAGCCAGGCATGATATACAGCAGCGTTTTTTAAGCTGTGGGTCGCGGGACCTGCAGGAGGGAGTCACTAAAAAAATTTAGTATCTTTGTTATTTCTTTAGCATATTATAATAATTTTACAATTACCAAATATTTTTACACGATGTATCTGAAAATAATGATAAGCCAATACCGACAAAGAAAAAAGGAAAACGTTTCGACGCATTCTTTTTATAATAGAAACGTTCATTTTACTTGTTTTGCACATGACGCTGTCATTCCGTCTGTTAGTTATATAAAATTTTCACATTGTTCTATGTCTTAAAATTAGAAATTAAAGTTAATGACCTAAAACTGCAACAGTACAAGTGAAAAAACTGACAGTTTCACACAGACGTGTGTCGGATTTGCGCAACGCTTATGGGGTCTTACAAAATTTTCGTAAATATTATGGGGTCCTGGGGGTCGCGAAAAAATCTCAGTAATAGAAAGAGGTCGCGACTGAAAAAAGTTTAAGAAACCCTGATTAAAGCTATATTTTTCTTTCTTTCTTAATTTTATTTATTATAGCTAAATGCTTACTTCTTACGCATTATGAATAGCCGAGCCTATCAGTCATTTAGTCGGTTAGTTACCGAGAAAGCTGCCCAGGGTACACCACTTGAGGTGGTCTCATGGTACACTTGCGAGAAGCCTAAAGGACACTTAAATAATATAGCTTTACACGGCATTCAGACATTTATCCTGCAGTTCAGACTAGCAATCAGCCTCCGCTAACCACTGTACACGCCAAGGGAACAATAAAGTAAAAGTTAACATTTTTATTAGTATTCATCGTACAGACATATCAGTGTTCTTTTTTGTTTGTTTTCTTCTTATAGTGTCTTGAACACGTTTTGAGCAAATAAAAAAGGCCCAGAAAAATTACTTTCCCTGATGAGCTCGTATTTTGACAACAGGAATTGGACATTCCGTAGTTGCTGAATTTTTTCCAAGTATTTTGCTCTTTTAAGGAAATTTATTACAGCAAAATATTTCATATCTGTACACAGGTACTAAGAACACACTGAAATTGTTGAATTCATAATTTAGAACTGACTAACGATGCTCAGAGAAATTTTTCTTTAATTTCATAAAGTATTAATTAGTTTGTTTTCCTGCGTAATGTAATTTGTGTATGTCCCATGCTTTTATCTTATATATTACATATATCTCACGTATTACATGCCCGTTAAGTTTCATCATTAAGTAATTTTTATTTTTCAGAGTATGATCAAAATCTAAATATGAGTTGAATAAACCCTTAAAAGCCTGTACAGTACAATTTAAACTTCGTAACTTTTGCGTAATAAGAATGACTAGAACTTAATAATGAATTACGCCAAATTTAATGCTAAAGAGCAAAACTTCTTGATGAGATTAAGCGTACCACTTGCAGGTAGGGAAAGCTTTTGAGCTGCTCTTACACTTTGCGGTAGTGCTATTCCACAAATCAAGTCAAAAAATCCCAAGATTAGAATCAAAAGCACCAAATACTTAGGGCTAATAATAGATCAGAAACTGAGTTAGGTGGGACATCTCAAATATCTGTAATTGAAGTCTTCTAACACTGCCCAAAACTTTCGCAAGTTACAGGAGTAGAGTTGGGGCATAATCCACAGATCCAGAAAATCCTTTTCTCGACAGTGATTGAAAGAATAATCACGTACGGAGATGCCATCTGGTCCGCCCCACAAACACCAAGAAGATAAAAAAGTTGCAAGCGATACAACAGCTATTCTTATTGGCTATCTCACGCTCGTATAGGACAACTTCCAGTGCATCACTCTATACAATAAAGAGCATTTCCCCTCTCTTTCTCACAGTGGAAATGGAAACACTTAAAATGCAGCTATCCCAATTAAGGCTAACCTCTCTATAAACAATGAAACACTTCAACCAAAAGAGTATGAAAAAAGCGAACACCCGTATAGCAGACACCCAGCCTCACCTACAATTCTAACGTTCAAAATATTAGGCCAACCAGATCAAACTCCACATGGCCTCACAGCTCGATGAATTAATAAAAAAAGGTCTCAAGTACGGGAATGAATTTCAATTTTAAAGAAATCAATATTTTCGCAGACTCACAATCTGACATACAAGAGCTAGTCAATCCTCAGCACAAAAGCAGCATAATAAAAAAGGCAAAACCTATTTTCATCCAACAGCAGCAAAAATATTAAGATAACTTGAATAAAAGCAAATGTCGGCCACTCAGGAAATGAAAGGGTCGACGAGCTTGCCAAAGAAGCAGCAAAGGACTTTACCCCCATCAAAGTTGAAATACAGGGTGATCAAAAAGTCAGTATAAATTTGAAAACTTAATAAATCACGGAATCAGGGTCCATTATTCAGGAAATGGGCATGTTTCCAGCACGCCCAGTATCCACACGTACGGTGCATCGACGTTTGCAGTAGCGTGGACTATCAGCACGGCAACCATTACTTGGGCTTCATTTGACAATGTAACATAGAGCGAAATGGCTAATCTGGTGCGCCGAACGACAACGCTGGATACAGGAGTGGCATAATGCCGTCTTTTCAGACGAGTCCCGGCTCTGCGTGCAGTATTCTGATGGCCGTATACGTGTCTGGAGGCTCCGAGGAGACCGCATGTCATTTGCTTGCCGTTGATATCGGCATAGGGACCCTTCACTTAAATATGCCTTTGGATGAGATGCACGGAGCGCCGCATGCGGTTCAAAACCTAGGGCTGTGGCATGAATCAAATAAGCAAATGCGCCTAGGCACGTCGCACACGATCCTCGATAGCGTTGTTCTGATAGATACTAGTTAGTGGAATGACACTACACCTGCTTGTCTATGACGAATAACTGGAGTCCAACCCACTTTTCCCTATACCGTATACACTTTGCGGTACGGCAGAGGAAAAATGTTTTTCGCTTTTTGACTTTGCAAATTCTTTATTTCGTTAATGATGCTGATATTCAGATAGCTTGCAGAAGCTGAAAATCGAAACGATAGCGCGCAATTCGTTTTGTTTTGAATTTATCATATTAAATAAAACCAAAGATTCATTGCTAAGCTCTATATTTAAAGAAATTCGCATGTATCGCATGCCGTTAGATGATGCCCTGTACAATACACATTTATAATTATCCAGAATATTAAATCATGCATCTAAGCAATAATTCATAGCAATGTATTTTACCAGACATCCAGACGAACGTAAATGTACTAACATTCTCATGGATATAATAAGATGTTATTTTCTTAATATCCCAAATTCTTTATAAAAAGCCCTCTAATAGGAAGAGGCATTATTAATAGTTGAGCGGATTCTCCATACATAGTACTTTAATAAATGGTTTATTAAATTATAAGCACTAATGTGTATAGTAAATTCAGTTTGGTACTTCCATTCTCTATGGTTGCGTAGGAAAAGTCCTTTATTGATGAACACATGAGAAACTGCCATTTCGCTTAACGATGTCATTTACAATTTTGGAATTAAATCATTAGTTTACTAACTGTTAACCATGCCATCTGTCTAATAAAACTCGCAGTTATGGTAATACTTAGTCGCATAATATTGCGCAAAATTAGTCTAATATGTACACGAGAAGCTATTTTAATAATCATAGTGTTCAGTTATTATATTAAACTACGAAATTAGGGTTTGTGCTAACTGTTGAGCATGTGGGGGACAGCAAGTAATATGAACTCATAGCAATTTAAATCTGGATTTTAACAGATTTAAAATTTTAATGTATTTGTATAGACAACAGATGTGTCCGCAGCCCCGTGTTGCCTTTTGAGGGGAGAATAAACAATCGCTGAAAAACACATATGTATTTTACCACCTGGAAAAAGTTTTAAAAAGTAATGACGTTGAAATAAACTTTCAAATTATTATTGTTGCATCAACTCGTAGTTATAAAGGAAAAAACTCAGATTTTTTTCCTTGATTGGTAATGTTGTAATGCAAATTACACTTAAGGAACAAATTTATCATATAGGAAATTTAAGTATGCTAGAAAATTTTGCAGGACTATAATTTAACATTCATAACTTAAAATTTGATCAAAAAGTAAAACATAGATTTATTAGAAGTTTTTCTTTAAATAAAACTATTTTAGATTATATATTCGTTACATATCCAATATTTAACATATATTGGTTATTTTAAATTACACAGATAAATTTTACACAAATCTGGTTTAACATGCATAACATAATCACATTTGAATAAATTAGAATAATAATCTATTCGTTATAGGATGTGCAAAATGTCTTACGTGAAATAATTGTACGAACGAAAACGCTGTTATGCTTTCTATCATGTCTACGTTTAATTATTCCTTGCCTACAAAACTCGCATTCACTTAAATTCAATCAGCCAGTTTGCGCGATAGTTAAACTGACAAGCTGATAAATTATACTTTAACTTCATCAGTTTTTAAGTTTATCCATTACCTTTTGATATCTACCAAACATTAGTTTCTGTAAGCTCGAGTTGATGGCCACTGTTAAACGTTATTTGAGTTAATAAGTGATTCTATACACCCTCCTCCTGATTTTGTAGTACTTTAAAAGATTTAGTGATAATTCACTAAGCAGTCTGTCAGCGTCACGTACATTTTATGTTAGCAAAGAATACACGACGCCGCCATGTTCATATGGAACATTTTCTATAACATCTGAATGCATATATTCTGGATGCGTATAACCTTTAAACTTATACTTACCATACTGCTTAATTTTAGGACGGAGTGCACAAAATTCAAAATCGATCTTATTTATCGAATGCCAGCTTTTGCTCTCAATCATAAAACTTTATAACTTTTGTAAAAAGGCGAAGGAATAGGAAATGTTTGGATGAACGTGCTTGTAAATCTGATTTTAATTTGTTAGTATTGTACACTACTTGTCAAAGTTAAAGGATTATGTGAAAAAAAATTCTTCCCTATTTAAAGTTTTCAACTTACACGCAGTGGCAGAATTATTTATATCTATCATCTGCAAATGACCTCAAAATTGGACTTGTGCGCAGAAGGTAGCTCATGAAATATGCAAATTAGGCGGATGATAAGGTGTTATGTAGTAGACCAACGATTCTCAACCGTTGGTGCGCGTATTACTGGTGGTACCGAAGACAAAAATAGGTGGTACGCAAAGGAAAAAGTACGTTTACCTATTAAATTCAAAAATTAAATACTTCTGAAACAAATTAAATAAGTAAATTTACTACGACGTTGTTATGAGAATTAAAAATTCGGATGTGGTTACCACGCGCCTTCCATATAAGGCCTATTAAATTATACATATATTTTGCAGCATTTCATTTAAAATATTTCCTCGAATTTCATTTTATCATTCATTAATTCAGGTCTCACTCAGCGGCAAAGCAAAAATACGTAAAAACTCAAAAGGTCTTCATTAAAAATTGCAAAATAAAGAAACATCTAAAACATTGAAGATAGTTTAAAAAAATGCGATTAAAATTAGAGATTCTAGTCAAAGACAAGCAATTCGGCAGTGTGGATAGGAAGGTAGATTTTTTTGGTTCACAAAATTAAAAGTTTACTTTTGGTTCCACTTAGCAAAATGACGCTGAAGGTGTAGAAACTGACTTAATTTACTATTTTATTGAGTTTCATATGTAAACAAGTGGCGGTTCCTTAGTCTTAACTCGCCACATTAGATTTTAAATTATTGCGAAATCTACAACTATTGCAAGCAGATTAACTAAAGGCGTAAAAGCTTTAACCGATGCATAATATATATATATATAGAGAGAGAGCATTGGTGCAGGCATTGCAATAAAAAAGGGAGGTACAAAATTAGATGTTATAGCAGTTCCATATATAAAACTTCAACATTCTACGGCTGCTTGTTCTTTAGTTATGCGAAATACATACGTACATCAGGAAAACACCTCTTACGAATCCTTTTTAAATCTATTTTACTATCCATTTTAGCGAAATCATTCATTTATTGTGTCCATACGTACAGATGTCACACAAAAACACCGTTCAAATTGTTTTGTCGAGTGCGGTCCAAATGCGTATTTTCTTTGAAGTATGACATCAGAAATTTTTTGTGATTACAATACTTCCTTTACTTCGTATAAGGAAATAAAAATTTCGACGATTTGTCGAGAAGTGATAATATAGAAACGGCTGCCCCCTTACCACTATATCTAGTTTTATTTTTTATTAATACCTGGGTCGAGCAATTCCGTGTTGAACATCAGATTGCTGACCTGACCAATGAGCGCAGAACAGCTCCTTAATTTCGCAGCTCCTTATTTTCGCATGTAATTTACGGAATTGATGGTCACGTAAAATCATTTCTCTCCCTCATCTTAAAATTTTCATTAATTCGACTTTAAATTAAATATTTAGAGATTAATCAACTGGCAAATGAGGTAATTTATGTTATATGATAAATCTGGAGAAGGTATTTTTAGTCCTTTTCCAGCAAGTAGCACTTAAATTTTAGTTATATCGGTATCCTTTAATGCTAACTAACAGTGTATTAAACTTCAGTATCAAGGTCAATAATATCTTAGTTATAAATTATTATATTGCGATCAAATATGAAGCTCTTCGCAACCCTCAAATTACACATTAAGTTGTTCTCTTTAATTTTAACGTTTTACTACTATATGTTATCGCTAACAACAATATAAGAAATAAGTAATAACAAGTAACAAGTAATAAGAAACGTATTTGTAAAGAAAATATTTGTATGTTGTAACTATTTTGTCCGAGATGTTCCTGGTTCGAGTCTCGGCGAGGGTACTGCTCATTTTTCATCTCTCTTGCTTTCAAAAAATACCTAATGTCTCGACAAGATAATTGGTACAGAATTTTTTTATTATTAACTTTTCGTCCTTTTATCTTTATTTAGTAAACATCATTTTCTTGGAACTTATGCCATTTCAGATTCAACAGCAAACTAGGAAAATATTTAAAGCTGCGCACCTTTAGAATTCTCGGGAGAATATTAGTTCTCATAAAATTTTTCTATATTCGCTATATTATTTCTTTAAAAATAATACATGACAGTAACATTTGGGAGCAGCATTTGTTTATTTGCGTTACCGTACATATTTTTTAATATTCTGTGTATTATTTCTTTAAAAATAATACATGGCGATAATATTTGAGCCAGCATTCGTTTTTCTAAAAAGGGACTGAGAAAAGTGAGGCTCGAGACTAATAACAGCTCTGATTCTAAAAAGACTCTATCGGAGTCACCGTATTTCCCATGTTAAAAATATGGTTAAAAGTGGATTTTAATTTTAGAGGCAAGCCGTTTGACATAAGCGCTTCTGTAAGATTTAAAGACTTAACTATTTGAATATCAAAGTGTGAAGACCGAACTTCAGATGCTAAGCCTCTGACTTTTTCTGTCATTGCATGTGCATCATCGCTACATAAACGTAAGTAAATTTTCCATGAATTATTGAGCCAAAACATTCTTTAAATTTTTGTGTAGCCCTTCGGTACTGTCGCCCCATAATCAAGACTTAATTATTAAACAATTCATGATACACTTACAGTCCATCGGTTGGGAAGCACTACTCTAAAGGATATAAGATTTTAGTGTTAAACATATCCTTAGATTTTTAGATTAAAATAGCCTTCAGCATTTTCTTCCGTTTACATGCATGGATTTGTTTTCCATCGTTTGATGCTTTACAACCAGAGGTTTTTCTTCTTTCTAAAGAAATGTTCTGAAGGCAATTTTGTTCGCAAATAATGCACATTTCTAAGCGATATATATATATATATATATATATTTGCTATTCCAATTGTCGTTCTCTACGATTCTTTTCCTACATTTTTGGGCAATGAGCTGGCCATACTTTAAGATTCAATTTTGATTTTTATATTAGACGATGCACTGCGTTTTATAACAACCATTAAATTAAAACAGTGTTTACGAAATCGTTTTCGCTACCAATTCAGTATCCCTTTCGAAGGGCGAAAATACTTTGCGTTTAATACTACTAATCGAAACGCGGTTCTCATTGCAATCTTCTATCCACATTAGTAAGAAAAATTCCATTTGAAACGTTTCCTCGCTTCTTCTTCTATTCGATTTCGTTCCAAGTGAATATGAAGCTATTATTTTTACGCCTCTTTCCACCTAATTCTGTTAGTCCCAAGTTTATTCGCATTACTACCTCATACACTCTAAAACGAGCTCGCCTAGAATTTCTTTCACCATCATCGAATGTTTTAGTTATTTTACGTTTTTGCTCTATCGTAATGAGCTTTTTCTTCTTTTAGCGTACATGTTCTTACTTTCCTTACATACATGTACTTACTTTCGGCATCCATATACTGTTACCCATTCTTATCTAAATTAAAAAATAAATTTAAGGCTTACTTATAATGGAAATTTGAAAAAACATTAGGAAAGAACTTTTACCACAGTTGCTGAAGTTTAACTGCCTCAGGCCGAACTTGAAGCGAGTCATCTAGTATCTCTTCATAAAACTTAATCAACTGCAGTAAGAAAGAGGTGAAAGACAAGTAAGTTCAAATACATTCTTCATGTTCTCATCTTTTGGAAAGGTATATATTTCGATACTTTATGTTTTCTATGATGACAAAAATAGAGTCAATGAGAATGTATATTGCCATATAGAAACGTTGTTCGTTTCTGAAGGCCAACGAAAGTCATAACAGCACCTTTACAGTGATGCTGAATCTCTAATAATGCCATCAGGAGGGTTCAGGTAATTGTATTCTCTTCATCATTTTTCTTTCTTTTTTTGCAATAACTTTAATTCTTTGATTGCATGAAATTTCAATTATTTTGTTTTACAATTGCGCCTTGAATATTTTAGTGCTACCATTACTAGTTACAATTAACTAGAGAATTTATTAAAAATTCTGGTTGTGCTTTCCCTTCCACAACGAAGACTCACTTCCATTAAATTATTTTCTGGACCATGTTAAAGGAAATTAAGCAAGAGATACATAAAACGTAATTGCAATTAATACGACATATTGATTCTAAAACTTTCTAATGCAAATTGTATTAAGAGAAAGCTTCTTGTGTCGTGAATAAGAAACTACAGCAACCTCTAATGTTCCTAAAATTTCGGCATTCATACACTTATCTGTTTATCATAGAAGTATTTATTAAATTTAGCATGAAAGATAAATTTTCTATGAGATGATCGCTGTAGTACTATCGCTGTAGTTTCAAGCATGCCAACTGCGGAAGTAGTCTACAACTACTTCCGCAGTTGGCATGCTTGAAAACGTTTTAAGAGAGGCTAGTCTGTAGTAAATTTCTCGCAGGACGAAAAGGGAGTTCAGAAATAGACCACATCCGTGTATTCTTATTTCATGTACCATCTATGCAAGATCATCTGAAAGGAACTTAGCGTTTCTTATTACCTAGAACACATTTTATAACTCAGGATTTTCATGGACAGATTTGCAATGCTTATTACCGCGGAGCAAACGTGGCACAGTTATAACGAATTTTTAGTTCGAAAATGTCTGAAATATTTCAAATGTATTCTTAATTTGCTTGCAGCATAAGGTGACCTTAATGTAGCCCAGAATGCTGAATTACGAAGGATTTCGCCAAAACACAAAAGATCAGATCATAGTGCCATCCGAAAACATAACAATCCGAAGTAAGAGAGAGAGACAAAAGGAACGTGGCTGATTGTGCTGAAACATACTGTTCGAGAAACTTCAAAAGCTGGAGTCATTTCATCAGCAACATTTTTCTATGTTTTCATAATTGGTTAACAAAAAGGAATGTCACTGCCATTAGATCAACACTGATCAAGAGAGTACTTGACTTTTATTTTTAGAAGGGTCTATCTATGGCTGTTAAGTCTATGGCTGTTTGACAAAAGCAAAACTCCTACAACTGAGAATGTTTTAATACTTTAAAGTGTCTGGCAAGCCATTTATCTAGGAATTACACTTGCCTAACGGAAACAACAATCTGATGACCTTGTAGGGATTTACATTTATTTTCAATAAACAGTTAAGATATAGATATAAGATTTCTTTTCCTTCATTCCCCTAATTCTCAATGCCAGAATATTTAAATTTGGTAAAGGGCGTGAAGGGATGCAAATTCTACTTTGAGGAGGAAAGATTTGAATACCGAATTCTAGAAGGGAACGTTAGAGAGTGTAAGCAAGCACTGTGCCTTGTAGCGTGAGCTTCTGATTCTAGATTTATTGCTGGTTAACGTGGCGTAACAACTATTAATTGGCTGCCACAGGATTTCGACACGGTTTTAGGTAACGGGATTATTTGAGCCCTGTAGAAAAATTCTACAGTTTGTTAACGTCTCTGAATTTTTAATTCAGTTCTTGTTAGTTGAGTTACCGCCCGAGCGAGGCGTAGTTTGTTAACGTCAAATCGACGTATTGTGAGTTTTAAAGAGCGTTAATAAAGGGTTCTTTTAACCCTTCTTATGTATGGTTCCTACACGTACTTCAGCTGTCATACCAAAAACCAAACAAGTAGATATTACAAATTTAATATGTACAATTGCCAAGTTTGCACAGCCGTTTGAAATTAACAAGATCTCCTGGTTCGAGTCTCGGCAATAAACAATTAGATGTGCCCTATTTAAGACCGGAAGTTATTTCTTTTTACAGGGAAAAAAAAAAAAAAATCCGCTTTATCTATCTTTTCTTCGATTTTCTTTCGCAATATTCTTTGACCTTCCAATAAGTTCCTTTCAGAATATTACTTTCTTCCCAACAAGTGAAATTTCACGTTTCATACCTGTATATGGGTTTTCAATTATTGCGTACATAACTTTGAAATGCTTTTAAGCGAATTAATATCAAAATTACAAATTCATCTTAGTAGATTTAACAGCATCGTTAGTTACATAATACCGTAATCTATCTTATTAAATAGCGAAGAAGCGGTATATATTCGTAGAACTATAGTCCTCGCATTTTTGGAAAATGGCTGCACTTAGAGCAACCAAATTTTGAACGCACATATATCTTCATTTCAACATGTGTATCTCACAGACCATATTTTTAATTCGAATTAATTTTACTTAAATTTCATATTTTATGTAAATTTAATAAATTTTTGACTAACAAAATCAGTTTTTTCAAAGCAATATCTCACCATTGCTCGAAATAAAATATTTATCTTCCTTTCGCGAGCCAATTTGTTGCCGATCAGGAAAGTGTATAAAGGTCTTCCAAATTTCATCACCAAACTCTTCAGTTTAAAACCAATGTATTTTCAAACTCAGAAATAAAATATTTTCATCCTTCATGCCGTAACCAGAATTTTTGCCGATGTTGTATGTTAAAAATTGGAATATATTCAAGACAGCCAAATTTAATATACAGCTTTTTCAATATTTAAAATAACATTACGATTTAAAAAAGCTGTTTTTTTCTGCTGCAGCTATGGTAGAGATCCTGAACGTAGTTAGGACTGCAGATTTATAGCATTATTTTAAAACATTGAATTGCTTTTGGCTTTCCAAATGGATTATAGCTTTCATTTGTTAGTTCCCGCCACCATGTTCAAGGACAATTACTCTAAACAAAGAGAATTTGAATGCTTAATAATCAGATATTATTTAAAACCTAATAACAAACAAAATCAAATACATATATATCATTAAAATGTTATATCGATTATATTTTCTCGATTTTTTTTTATTCAGCGTAGAACAGATTCAAGCAATGAAATGGTTTTACTTAAACTGACATATTTCACGCTAATTTGTTATAGGAAACCAGAAAGGCCAAAAAAAAAGTTACCCTCTTTATTTTAATGAGTATCCTCAGTGACTTCCTTATTATAATAACGAGCATTTCCGTACAATGAAGACCTTCGACGGGACGGGAAATAAAATATATATTCTCGTAAGTATATGTTGTATCTATAAATGTACTATATCCAATTTAATAGTAAGAAAAGTAAAATTAATAAAATTGAAACAAAATTTGTTCACTCTGAACCTCGTGCTTCTTTAACCCTTTATATTTATGAATTATATGCTTCCATTTAAATGAAATTACAGTTAGAGCTTTATTTTCTTGACACATAGCTTGGGAAATTAATGCACTTTCATACATTTGTATTCACTGCCCGTATAAACTGCTACTTATAGCTGCCTGAGAAGTTCTGAGGAGGTTAAATAATGTTCTTTTCCGTTAAATCGCACATTACTTTGTTTTTTTGTTTCACTTTATATGCTACTATATATGACAGTAATAACCACAACATTTCTGTCCGATCGCTGTAGTTGACTAACTTTGCTGCAAAGTAATTCATTCAAGAATATATTGCGGGAAATAACAGTAATTCATGTAGAGATCAAATTAGCTGATCAACACAACTGAACAACTGACTGCCAAACAAATTTACGAAATTTTAACTTGGCATTTAGTGATTTAATAATGCGTACTTGGATTCAGTTCATAATAACAGTCATTTAAACAGAGCTCCATCATTATGATCTTCCTTAAAACATTATAAAGTTGTATTCCGTCTCTACTAATATGTATCTAAATTATAGCTTCCAGTTGTTTATGCAATCGTTTTTAAAAGAAATGTTTCTAAAAAATGTAGTTCTGAAGTCATGATTCTTGGCTCATTTTCAACAATTTCTGTTTCAGTGAATCTTGGAAGTGGAAGAAATTTTATTTACTGTTATGACTTAAACCTGCACTGAAACATTTCCCCACTTGCGTTTAAATTCAGTCAATAGAAACGCAGTTTAAATGAAACTTTTGAACGTTATCGATCATTTTGCATCATTAAGTCTTCAAGGTAAGTAACAATGCACCGTTCTTATTGTCAAAACCACAACAATAAATGCTACATTTGTTTATGAATTCATGATTAATGATTACTGATTTATGTAATTCCACATTCTTTAACCGTTTTAATATAATCTATTATAGGAATTTAATTCATTGCTCTAGCATTAAATGTTTTATCATACTCATTACCATAAAGAAGATGTAAACCTGTAAAGTTAATTATTTTAACAATATTAATGATCAATGATCAAGTATTTTGATCAATAATCGTAGCCAAATGAATTCTGTCTCAAATTTCGTATCTCTTTGTATTCTTGTGAATTTGAGAGCCTCTTTCTGTATGTAGTTTGAGAAGTTTAAGTTCATATGTAAACACTGTAGTTAATATTATAAAAAAGGAACTTGTGTATGTGTTTTGTACCAGTCTATGTTTACGTAAAGTGAAATAATTCTTATGGCAGGAATTGTTCGATTTTCGATTCGATGAAAGGAGGGGATTAATTTTGTTGTTTAACAGAAGATAGGGTCTCGAGCATCGGAGCTAAAAAGATTTAGTGTACAAAAATATTAGGAAAAAAGTGCTTTAAAAAGTGCAGAAGAAGTTTTCCTTTTAGACGTTTTCGTAGATTTATTTTCCTGTGTTGTTATGAATAATTAACTGGAAAAATTCAGAATATTCTTAAAGGCTAACGAACGCTAAACTTCTATGACATGAAATAAAATCAGTTGGCAATATTCGAAGTCAAATCTTCTTTAATGTATAATTATCCTAAGCTTATACTCTCTATTAATGAGCAGTTTCTAAATTCTCGAAACTTCGAAGTATACATTCCGATTAAGCGGACGATTACAATAACTGTCCCCTAAGACATAGGAGCAAAACCTCTGTTTCAGGACCTGGGTAGCAGGGCGCATGGCCCTATCCCATGTAGAATAAATTAACATTCTTAATTATTACAAAGGGAACGTAAAGGATATATAAGATGCACAAGCTGACAGAGATGTTAATTTAAAATATAGTTTCAATTCGCAGACCTGAAATGCCAATTCGAGCTGATGCGTTAGCTGGAAATAGAATAAAATGACACAGGCAGTTAAGGCTAAGGTAATTTGCACTCATGTCCATAAATTAAGGATAATTCGGAGTCACGCGAAAATTGAACTCTAAAATAAATATATCACCTGTAAAATCACTACACACATCTTCAAGAATCATATGCAAATTTCAGGAAGTAACCAGATGACACCGATGGTACGTCACAATGACAGAGTGTAAGAGAGTGATATATAAGGAATACAGGCAAAGAAGTAAAATTGTTCGCAGGCGCTTTATAGGCATTTCAGTGCAATAACCGAATAGTTATGACACAAAGGACGCGTTTGGATGATTTTATTATCGGCGGTCTGGAATGTGGGCGTACCCAACTGGAAGTATCAGACGAACTTGGAATTGCCTAGAGTGTCATCTCCAGTCTTTGGCAACGATTTCAAGATGATGGTAATGTGAGTAGACGTTACAGCACAGGTCGCCCCAGAGTTACAACGCCGAATGAGAACCAGTATTTGGCAGTTACTGCCAAAAGAAACAGGCGGAGCACAGCCTCAGACCTGTCTCATCAGCTCTCTTCAGCCACTGGTACGACAATTTTAAGACAGACCGTGTACAGACGCTTAGGGCAGATTGGTCTATATGCTCGTAGACCTGTCAGATGCGTTCCACTTATTGCAACTCACTGTCGCCTGCGGTTAGCCTGGAGTAGAGAGCATGCATTGTGGACATCGCAACAGTGGGCTTGTGTGATGTTTTCCTACGAGTCCAGGCTTAGCTTGCACTCTGATTCTCGCCGGACTTTCATGTGGAGAGCTCCAGGTACCCGTTACCACCAAGAAAATATCACTGAACGACACCGTTACGGTAGTACAGGAGTGCTCGTTTGGGGTGGGATTATTCTGGGTTTCAGAACTGACCTGCATGTTCAAATTGGAACCATGACAAGCCAGATCTATCGGGACGTCATTCTGGAACAACATGTACGTTTGTTTCGGGGCGCCATGGGCGCACAATTTGTGTTTATAGATGACAACGCCCGTCCTCACAGTGCAAACATCGTAAGCGAATGCCTTCAGTCGGGGTATATCACCCGTATGGACTGGCCAGCATTCTCACCGGACTTGAATCCAGTAGAGCACGTGTGAGACATGCTTGGCCGACGAGTTGCAGCCCATCAACCTCCTCCTACATGTCTACCGGAACTTCGGAGAGCATTGCTTTTTGAGTGGGGTAATATCTCCCAAGATCAGATCGATAATTTGATACTCAGCATGCCTATGCGTTGTATGGACTGTATTGCATCGTCTGGGAGACATACAATGTATTAACAATCATACCAAGCATGTAATATTGGTTTTTTGTAAATAGTTTTTTTTTTGTAATTTGCTCCAGATAGAAAAAATCGCTAATTTTTTCAATAATATCAAACATATAGCATTTGTTTTGCTCTTTAATTTTTGTTTAATGAATAAGCTTTACAAATAAGTCAAATTTGTTTTGCTTCTAACTCTTCCTTTGCCTGATTTTGCATTATCCTTAATTTATGGACATGAGTGTACATAAATAAGGATGAGATGAGGAGCAAGCAGAATAAATGAGATATACAAACAAGTAACATATACAGGTACATGAGTAGAGCTGTGCAAACAATACATTTTTACATTATATGTTTGTTGTGAACAGCCTTTGGTCTGTTACTAATAGCTAAATCGTTATAATTGTACGAACAGATTTTAATAACTGGATTATTAATAGACTCCTGCCTCTCGTGGAATTTTTTGCGAGAGAGAATTAGTGTATTTTAAGTTGAACGACATTCACTTCCTAAAAACATTGGTCCGCTTTGCACTAAAAAAAGAAGTGTTCAACTAGATATTATTGCAGTCCCATGAAATTTCAGCGTTCTACGGCTAACGTTTTTGTGCATATGTATGTACAGACAAAAATCCCTTATGAATCCATTTTAAATCCGTTTTGGAAAAAGAGATCCTTTATCCTGTGCGTACGTACAGACGTCACGGTCAAAAACTCGTCCAAATGGATTTCGGAATGATCAAAATACACATTTCCATTAATATGATACGCGATATTTTTCGCGATTATAATATTTCCTTTATTTCGTATAAGAAAGTAAAAATGGCTAGCTCGGAATGCCTGTGAATAGCAAATACATGATGAAATTCTCGTTATAATTCATATTAAGAAAGAACTCTGCATAAATTTTAATTAAATTTTACTAGTATTTACTAATTTAAAAGTTAATAATAACTGCCTAAACAATTTCGATCACTTTTCATGTCAATCAACATATGTTGTCAGCGTTCGAGAACAACTTATTGACAACAAAGATGGAAACTTAAACTGATTGCTACAGCAAAAGTCTACACAAAAGATGCCAAATATTGAAAAATTGATAACATGTGTTTGTAACAGCTGCGAAGAAAGCATTACTGCCTAAATCTGGGGGGGGGGGGCGTAGTCTATTCAATTGAAGCACCAGTGTCATTAAAAAGGTGCTCGTTGTCATCAATATGTCCGGTGCAAGATATTAAAACTGAATTTTCTACTTACTGATATGATTGGAAATTTTTAAGTTTTAACTTCATTATTCAGTTGGTTAGAGTAACAAATGCCCCTAATAAAGGCAGAGAAGAAAGTAGTTTATAAATATTCGTCTTCAGTGATGCAGCCATTAAAGCCACTCACGAAAATAAATTTGCGATAAAATCTTCACATTGTTTAAATATTTTATCACTTTGTTAAAGTATTTTCTAGAAATTAAATGGAAATTTGTTATAGTTCCAGACCTCTATAACATGTGATGCAATGTATGTACATATTTAATGTATCGGACAGCAAGATATTTATGATTTACTGGATGAATGGGTACTATTCGGTTTCGAGGGCCGTAAAAAATCGCCAAACTATTGTTGATGCCAGTGCTGCCAAAAGTAATTGCGGCAACCCTAACGCAAGAAAGGAAGTATAATAGTAAATAACTATCTAAATATTGATGTTTTAATTTAGATGAAAGATTAATTTCATATAATATTTCGCTACCGATTTATCGCTACATTTCGTTGGTTGTTCAAACATAATTTTCTATAATGAATGCCTTTTCTGTGAAAACATTTTCGGTAAAGTGCAGAATCGCCCGCTTATTTCTTTGCCGCTTTTTACAAGGGTAAAAATAAATTGGAATTTTGTCAATTTTCTTTTACTTTTTAAGTGACAATAAGTCGATGTGTACATAGATAAAGTCAAGGGTGTGCGCGGTGCCATTTTTGTACAATTCTGGGATTTTTTTAAGTGGAAATAAGTCGATGTGTACATGGATACCGAGTATGTGCAATTCTTAAAAACGCGTCAAGCAGTGGGTGATTCTACACTTTACCCAAAATTCTATCGCAGACTTTTCATCATAGGCAATTCCCAAATTGTTAAATTCATAGGATATCAAAAAAGGAATTAAAAATTAAACTAGTATTTCAATGGCGTCTTAAGAAATATAGAACTATATAAACTTACGCAATCTGAAATCAGCGCGTACGCGAGATTTGGCACGCTTTAAATGGGCGTGTTTGCTAGACTTGGCGCTTTCGCGCATACATTTTCGCTGCAATTATTTTATGGCCCTCGAAACCGAATAGTACCGATGAATGTATTGTAACAGCTGTTTGCTGAAATGTTTCCTTAAAATGGAGTATGTTATACCAAGTACATAATTTTAGTCTTCGGTTTTAAGTCAAAATATTCGAACTGTATAGAATGATATGCTAAATAAAAGAATTTCCTTATTCAGAGTTATAAAAATGTAAACAATGTGCTTTACTTGTTAATACTGTAACGTACGTACGGGATCGTAATGCACACAGAACCGATGATAGTTTGATAAAATTTATTTTCCCAAAAGAAATATTTGACAGTTCTGGAACTTCTCACATAAGCATTCGCACAGCTCTTCCCCAAATTAGTCGCCAAAATCGTTGCCAGCTTGGCCGGTTTGGGGATATAGACACTTACCATAATATAAAATAGACCTGCACTTGTAACCTAATTTTTCCGTAAGGGCTATTATGTTATATTATACAAGCGGAAATTAAATTTTTTACACTGAAATAATTTACATACATGCAAAATTCGTAACAAAATAAATTCCATTTTATCATAATTTGAGAAATAAAGCGTCAGGTTTTTTTTACATTTGCATAATTTAATCAAGCCTTTCTTAGTCCCTTAGAAAACATCAGCCGATAAATAACCTTTCACGATTAGATGTTGTTAGTAAGAATTCAAAATTATGCCTGCTCAAGAAAAATTCAAATTTTTACTATGCATTTCTGTTATTAGATTGGTTGGATTAATTAATGCAAAGTACTCACGAGCGCCTGCCAAGGAAGGGAGGCCTTGACGGAGGATTATTTAAGAGAACTTAGCTCATATTCACACAACACATAGGGAAAGAACACGAAACGCCCATGCAATCAAATAAATCGAAACTGGATCTAACTACCAATGTTTAACGATCTTATTCGCTCGGCCACCAATTCCGCGGTTTTTTGCGGATTTGCGGTGTTATTATAACATAGCGGATGCAATGTACTAAAATAAATAATTCGAAAATTAAAGTATATCTTAAGCTTTATACGGGTACTCGGATATCTATGCAATGAAATAATTTTTAAAAATTGCTTGTTCGTGTCATTATTAAAGAATGTTTTTATAATTTGTAAATATTATTGTTCTCATATCCTGCGAAATACGCATACCCATTTAATATATAAAAATTTTTTTTCTGAATTTTTTATTCAAATTCAATTTCAATATAATTTTGCAATTCACATAGCATTAATTATTTATAAGCAAAAAAACATTCATTAAATTTAAATTAGTGTTCAGAAGGAACCTGGTATGTTGAAGACATGCTGCTGTAGCATTAATTCTGAAAATAAATTAAACTACTCCTCTGTAATGTCATAAAAAGGAACTGCAAAGTTCACCAAACTCAAAAAAAAAAAAAAAAAAAAAAAAAAAAAAAAAAAAAAAAAAAAGATATTTTCTTTGAATTAAAATATACGGAAGGTATCACATAAATAAACATGGGCTTTTATTGTCAAAAATGCCACTTACATTAGCAATTAAGACAACACACATCATGAACGTAATCTAAATGTATAAATTATTCATTCCAAACTTTATTTTTTTCTGCCTGATGACTAGATATTAAATAGATACCTTGATAATGTATAATTGCGAAAGATCTATTAGCTGTTCTGTCTCATAAATTAATGGTAAAGCATTCAACAAAAAAAAAAATGAACACTCATTTCTTTATAAAGTAATTTTTTGTTATAGGCATTCTAAATTTAAAGGAATGAATTAAATAATATTTATTTCTTTGTTTTGAAAAATTAAAAACGCTTTGTTAATTAAACAAACATTTTTGATAAACAAGGAAAACAACAAATTAATAAAATATTACCATTATACACTTTTTTCTTTCATGAGGAAATCGGGCGTTTTATCCAATGATATTTCATTCATTAATTGCAACAAAACATTACAGTTAAACATGAAACAACCCCTACTTTACACACAAATATAGTCTTATCTGGAGATTATTGCTTTAGAGCACGGTGTCTTAAACATTTTGGTTCGGGTCCCCATAATATCTACGAAAATTTTGTGGAACCCCATAAGTACTGCGCAAATCCGATACACGCATGAGTGAAACTATCAGTTTCTTCATTTGTACTGTAATATAGTATTGCAGTTTTAGGTCATTAACTTTAGTTTTAAAAGTAAAACGAATGTTTCTCTTATAAAAAAAAAACTGAGTCGAAAACGTTTTCGTTTTTCCTTTGTCTGTATAGTGTATCTTTATCTATTTTCAGATACATTCTGTAAAAATATTTGTTAAATATAAAACTATTATAATAAGTTTATAAGGTATTTCTCCCGCCTTCTTAGCAGACCTTCGTCAGCACGCTGGACGCGTATTCCAAGGTCCGTGGTTCGATTCCCGGCGAAGGCGTTGCTCATTTTTCATCTCTCCTGCTTCCACAAAATACTTAATGACTCTACAAGTTAAAGAAATATCAAAATTGCTAAAAGTTTTGGCGAACCCCAACTGCAGTTTAAATTTTAAGTTTAAGAAACTCTGCTTTAGACAATCTGAGTATCCGGGATGCTCTATATCAATTTTTAATTATGGCCTCAGAAATATTTTTCACTTTTGTCATTTTAGGAGGTGATTCTTATTAAAGAGATAATAGCCGGAGATATTTAACGGTATATTTCTGAAATATAAACTTCTTTGCGGACTGTTCATTGGTATTCTTTAAAATGATTTCTATAGGAAACCGACATTCTGCAAAAAAAAATATGCTTTGGAAAATATTTATTCACTTCCGTCCATATATTTACAAAATAAATCTTTGTGCTTATATAAGTATCTTACATGAGCACATTCTAACAGATGATCAAGCTGCTAATTAAAATTTAATTAGTGTTTGCGAAACTTCAAGCGAACTGTTTTGTTTAATCGTTAGTATTTCAACGATGACACAACTAAACAAGTCTTAGTGAAAGGTAAAATATGCTGTTTTGCAATTCCTTATCCCCCCCTCTAGCAAACTGAATGCGTATCTAAGATTCCCTTTTGATCTATATGTACTTACTAGGTTAAATATAACGTAATTTTCCTCAAAAGGTCCTAAACAATAATTTTATTAAACTACAAGTAGCGTAATTTTTACAGATACAGATAATACCTGGAACGCAGTTGCCGATGTTCGTATATTATCAGGGACGGAAATATTATTTTCCACTGTGTTGAATTAGAGGCCGTGGTCTTGTTTTTGCGGTTACCTACATTTCTAATGATTTTGTTCTCTGACGGCCAATGGAATAAGTCTATGTAAAGGAAGAAGGCAGAGATGACATACCGCCTAATGGCACGCATTCAGGAACGTCTCGGTAAGAGATATAACGCACGTTTCCATGAATGTGTGTGGGGTGTCCATCTAATGAAAGTAGTTAGTAGTAGAATGACGGTTTCGTGTGATTCAGTGTGAAGTAAACTGTATTTATATCAAGCAAAGAACGTAGTTTATTGTGTCAATTTATAGCATCCTGCTTCCACGAAATCGCTTGCTCTATCTCTCATGATTTCCATTATTTTCAGAAAATGAAACCTCGTTTATTTTTAAGTTGCTTTTTTCAAATGTTCATAACTTTTGTTTTTAAAGGAAAGTAGCAATTTATCGTATTATCAAAATGCCTACGCCAGTATGTTTTCCACGAAATTTCAGAAAATATAAGCATTGTTAATTAGTTTTCTTATTTGTTCAAAGTTGATTATATTCAGACTTTTTTATAAAATCAGCTGATACGTACGCCATAAAGAAAGTCTAAGGTTCTTTAAAATACAAATACTTGATATTGTTTTATCTGAGACAAATTTAATATACTAATATCTATTGTTAATATAAGAAGCGCATTTTTTGAGAACTTGAAATATACACTCACGTTTGTGAAAATTGCAACACCATGAAGGACTTACGCGAGTGAGCTGAAATTTTCAGGAAATGCAAAGTAGCGCATGATATGCAAATGATTAGAATTGCAAATCCGTAGCGCATGCGTATGCTGAGCAGCGCCCTCTGAACGGCTGATGGATCCGAATAAATAGACGGCTGTAGCGAGGCGTGTATGGTTATCGGTGGTTATCTGCTAGTGGTAAACGTTAACTCAATCTGTACTTATGCCTCGTCGACGAAAGAGAGCGAGATTTGAACAACTTACAGAGTTTGAACGAGGGAGAATCATCGGCCTTCGTGAAGCTGGATTGTCGTATCGTGCAGTAGCCTCTCGTGTGCAGCGTAACAACAGCACAGTGATGCGCGTTTGGAAGCAGTGGACGGACGAGTGTCGGACAACTCGGAAATCCGGGAGTGGACCCCGAAATGTGACGTCAGCTCGCGATGATAGACACCTGGTCCGCATGGCGCGGACGGACCGTACAGCTTCCTCTAGACAATTGGCAGCACTGTGGTCAATAGCTACAGGTGTTTCATTGTGTGCTTCATCAATTCGTAGACGTCTGCTGCAGTGTGGACTGCGCGCACGGACTCCTTTATACAGGATCCCCCTAACGCACGACCATCGCCGCCTGCGGCTACAATGGGCCAATCAGCATAGAGACTGGCGTGCTGATTGGCAGCATGTCGTGTTTTCTGACGAATCCCGCTTTAATTTGTGGTACCATGATGGCCGCATTCGTGTCAGACGCTATGCCGGTGAACGCCACCTTCCGGAGTGCATTATCGAACGCCACAGTGGACGAACACCCGGAGTTATGGTCTGGGGCGCCATAGCATATCATAGACGATCTCAATTGCTACGAATTGTGGGCAATCTGAACAGCAACCGGTATATCCGTGAAGTTCTACAGCCCGAAGCTGTTCCCTTCCTTCAAAGCTTGCCAGGCGCTGTATTTCAACAGGACAATGCCCGCCCTCATACTGCTCGGATTGTTAAATCCTTCTTTGCAGCGCAGCAGGTACAGCTTCTTCCTTGGCCTGCGTGTTCCCCGGATATGTCGCCAATTGAACATGTGTGGGATGTCATTGGTCGGCGTCTTGCTCGTGATCCTCGTCCTGTTGCGTCTGCAGACGAAGTTTGGGTACGCGTACAAACGATATGGAATGCTCTTCCTCAGTCAGACATTCAAACTTTGTTTGACTCCATGCCACGTCGTGTAGCAGCACTTATTGCGCCACACAAAATACTGATTCTGATCTCTTGTTCTTGTTTGTTTGCTTTGAACATTTAATCATTTATTTGTACCACTACCACTCAACTGTGTATTAAATTGCATTCAATTATGACGATTCCTTCTTGGTGTTGCAATTTTCACAAACGTGAGTGTATATTGCTAAAAGCTCTGAAAATTATAATAGTTATTCCATATCGTTTAGCTCAAATATATGTAATTTTGAATGAAAAATATTATTCTCGCATTCATTAAAAAAAGTTTCATCAGCCAAAAAACCTGCCCGTTTCATCAGCAAATAAAGAAGTGATATGTTTAGCCTGTGATTTTCTTCGGTATAGAATGATAGTCACATAATTGGAATATCTTAAAACATATTCTAACTGTTATCTATTTGGTGGTTTATTATGACAACTATCGGCAAAACTCAGGCTAACAAATTCCAGGACAAACTGGTCTGATATTTACAGTGTATATACACATGTCATCAGGTGTAGTCACCTCATGCTTCTTATTAAGAATTGTAGTTGTCGAAATTTTGGGAGTTCAGCATCACTTTATGTTTTGATGCTTAGTGAAGCAACTATGGTGTGGTGAATTCAAATCATGTTTTCTATTAATTTCAGACAGAGGCACATCTCCAGCAATGCTGCATATTGTGGAAGTAATTTCTCCCACTGTCTTGACATCTTGACAGGAAAATTATACCTAAAAATAGTGAAACCTTTACAAAGCTCTGAGCTGGAATTGACACCATACACAAATAACAGCCAAGCAGTTATCGTTTGGCTTCTTTGACACTTCAAGTTGTTCTTTGACTCAACAACACTACTGAGGCAAATTGTATAAAGACGGCCTACAGAAGGAGGCATTTATACATACAAAAAGAATTATGTCTGTGCCTCTTATCTATCCTCTCAGGGCAATCCACATTTCACAGCGCAATGAGCAGCATTTTTTAGTTATAATACCAATGAGTTTTTTGTAACAGTCTCTCATTTATAAGGATACAACGTACAAGTTGACTCGTGATGAGATTTTCCTTCAAATGTTTAGAATAGCGTTCCTTTACGCCAAAGGAAAAGTCCATTATTGTAGAGTTTAGCTTAGTCTGAGATAGTATCATTTTGAATGATCATAAAAAGTTAGAATTCATCGACGAAATGTGATCGAATAAAGCTATGTCGATGAAATCTTTGTATAATCATGGCTGCTGTTGAGGCTTTTCAACTTGCTGTAAGATATACTTCATTTCCATTTTCTCAACACTACTGCACACCAAGTTCATCCAGATCTGCTCGACGTCACTAATATATTACAAATGAATTGAATATTTAAGTTTTTGCAGTCAGCCAAAGGCCTGGCAGAGATCCATTAGAGCAAATTAGCCCTCATTTTTAATCCCCCAACAATTATAACATGTTCCTGCTTGGAAAATGAGATATATTTGCCCTGAATATTTTCAGAGCGTTTTTAGGCTCGCTCGTAGCTGATAATGGAATATTACGAACATCATTAATCACATACTTATCCTCATATAATTATATTTAGATTTCTGCGAACGGGCTTAGTCGCGTAAATTTTTCATATGTAACGTGACTGTATTCGAATTTCCTATACAAGATCTTCTAAGAAAATATCCCTTTCTTTAAGCAATTGCCTCTTACGTGTTTTCTCTTAGTAAGTTAACCAATAAATCAATTACTGCGTTAACACAATTAAATCTATCTATCTAATTCAGAAGTCAAACAACAAAAGTCAGCGTTATATTTACAAAATTTTCACAGGACTAGTTTCGATGGTTTTACCGAACCACCATCCTCAGCTGCAAAACCGCAAATGAACAAGATAGGAAATAGTGATTAGATAAGATAAGAAAGCCTGGACAAGAATAAGCAAGTGGCTCCATCTGTTGGTGAAACCAGAACTAAAACATAATTTCTTTAAAGGCCGAAGGCAAAGTTGGATTGGAATTAGGATCGTTAACTAGAACAGAAAGATTTTTAATGAATGTGAAATGCCTCTAGAAAATCCAGTTCTCCAATGGAAGAAGTTTTTTGAATAATTTGGCAGCAGAAAAATTGAAAGTGTGATTTTCGGACCAACAATGTTGAGCAACAGAAGACTTCTGTGTTTCCTTTTTTCTAACATATGCCTCATGTTCCTTGACGCGAAATTTTAAGGCTTAGTTTGGCCAATGTAAATTAAACCACACTGGCAAGGAATCCTCTAAATACCCCAGGAATTCATATCCGGAATGGGGTCCTTGAGTATGGAACTCGGAATTTTATTGATGGGAGAATAAACAACCCGAAAGTTAAATTTCTGCAAAATATGTGCAACTTTATAGCTAATTCATGGAAAGAAGGGAATAGCAACAGAATTTTTATAATCTCCTAAAACAAGAGTGTGTTGAGATGAGAATTTTTTAACTGCTTGATTAATAATGTTGGGTGAAAAGCCCCTGTCAATAGCTATTGCTTTTAAATAATTTAGTTCTTCATCAAGGGCTAGTTTGGTGGAGCAAACTTGAAGAGCACGGAAAACATAGGAATAAAATGAAGCTAACTTTTGTTTAGTCGTATGACATGATTTAAAGTGTGGTTGAAGGCAAACTGATGAAGGTTTACGGTAAACCGTAGTACTGAAGTTGGATGTATTACGTGTGACCAGAATGTCGAGAAACGGAAGAGAATTGCAAGTCTCAAAAGTGAACTGAATAGCAGGATCAATAGAATTCATTGTTGAAAGAACTTTATTTAAATCATCTTTATTACCTTCAAACAGGGTAAAAGTATCGTCAACGTAGCGGAACCATGCCGGGAAGTTTAAAGTTTCAAATAATTTTGATTCATAATAATGCATGTAGATATCAGCCAGGATGGGACTGAGGGGGCTTCCCATGGCTAATCCCTCAATTTGCTTGTAACATTTATTTTGGAAAACAAAATGTGTTTCTTTCGAACAAAATGTGTCCCATCCTGGCTGATATCTACATGCATTATTACGAATCAAAATTATTTGAAACTTTAAACTTCCCGGCATGGTTCCGCTACGTTGAAGATACTTTTACCCTGTTTGAAGGTAATAAAGATGATTTAAATAAAGTTCTTTCAACAATGAATTCTATTGATCCTGCTATTCAGTTCACTTTTGAGACTTGCAATTCTCTTCCGTTTCTCGACATTCTGGTCACACGTAATACATCCAACTTCAGTACTACGGTTTACCGTAAACCTTCATCAGTTTGCCTTCAACCACACTTTAAATCATGTCATACGACTAAACAAAAGTTAGCTTCATTTTATTCCTATGTTTTCCGTCCTCTTCAAGTTTGCTCCTCTAAACTAGCCCTTGATGAAGAACTAAATCATTTAAAAGCAATAGCTATTGACAGGGGCTTTTCACCCAACATTATTAATCAAGCAGTTAAAAAATTCTCATCTCAACACACTAAAAGGCACACTCTTGTTTTAGGAGATTCACTGCCCTTGAACAAAAGTCTTGGTCTAGAACGGAGAATGCAGTTAACCGTCATAAAACACCCTTGCAGTTAAATTCGAAAAACTTCTTTTACAGTCTTCCAATTCAAGTAGTTCAAAAAAGCTTCCCATTGTAAACATCAAGCCAATAGTTAATATTTCTAATGTTAGTCTTTCAGAAGAACAAGAGAGAATTCTAAAATATAATTTTAACTTCTCACAAACCTGTAAACCCTCGATTCCAAAGATTTTGGAACACACACACACACACAAACAAACAAACAAACAAAAAAAAAAAAAAAAAAAGAAAAAGAAAAAAAAAAAAATTCTCATCTCAACACACTAAAAGGCACACTCTTGTTTTAAGAGTTTATAAAAATTCTGTTGTCATTCCCTTCTTTCCATCATTTAGCTATAAAGTTGCACATATTTTGCAGAAATTTAACTTTCGGGTTGTTTATTCTCCCATCAATCAAATTCCGAGTTCCATACTCAAGGACCCCATTCCGGATATGAATTCCTGGGGTATTTAGAGGATTCCTTGCCAGTGTGGTTTAATTTACATTGGCCAAACTAAGCCTTAAAATTTCGCGTCAAGGAACATGAGGCATATGTTAGAAAAAAGGAAACACAGAAGTCTTCTGTTGCTCAACATTGTTGGTCCGAAAATCACACTTTCAATTTTTCTGCTGCCAAAATTATTCAAAAAATTCTTCCATTGGAGAACTGGATTTTCTAGAGGCATTTCACATTCATTAAAAATCTTTCTGTTCTAGTTAACGATCCTAATTCCAATCCAACTTTGCCTTCGGCCTTTAAAGAAATTATGTTTTAGTTCTGGTTTCACCAACAGATGGAGCCGCTTGCTTATTCTTGTCCACGCTTTCTTATCTTATCTAATCACTATTTCCTATCTTGTTCATTTGCGGTTTTGCAGCTGAGGATGGTGGTTCGGTAAAACCATCGAAACTAGTCCTGTGAAAATTTTGTAAATATAACGCTGATTTTTGTTATTTCACTTCTGAATTACTATTTATTCGGCGTGTTATTGTGTCTATCTATCTGTCAAATTCTAATTTTAACTTTTAAAAACTGAGCTATTTAAAAAGAAACGTGTACTTTATGTAATTTAAAATCTTTATTTTTCAACTATATAATAATACGTTTGGAATAATTTAAAAATTATAATTAATAATTTATAATGTGTGGAAATCCATGATAATAAAATATTTAGAACATTATTATGATTGATGCTTTTTGAAACATATCTCAGTAGATTATATTTGGATATCTGTAGGCGAATGAAACTTCTGTTAGCCAAATACTGAATTTAAATATTTTCTAGAATTCTGGAAAAACATTTTGAGAGTAATTTATAGAAATGTATTAGTTATAGAAATTTTCACTATTATTGAAATTAATGAGAAAATGTTTCCTATCGCAGCACATTACGTTAAAATAAAGAGAATAATCACTGTAATCTTAGTAAATAAGAAAATACTGTAAGCAGGTATAATGATTTTCTTTGTGCAAAAAGAGTAAAAATTCTTGAACAGAAACTCTTAAAACAGAAAGTTCTTGCAAATCGAGGAGGTGTAAGATTATCCACATTAATTCCTTATTTTTAAGGTGCCTCACTCACAGTGTAACGCAATGAGTAATTTAAAATAAGTTTACAAAATAATCCCTTCATGATTTTTTGCAATAAATGATATTAAATGTCATTGTGCCATTAGATTCTAATTCTAAATTCCATGTAACTCGACTGCAAGGTTCCAAACTTCTTCCTTATTCTGCATACTGCTCTTTACTTCAAAAAATGAAATCTAATGTTAGTCAAAAATTCTACATTAATACTATAATAAGATATATGTTGCAGTTCTTTCTGTATTATTGTTGTTCAACTTTTCGCAAACGGATTTGTGCTTTTAAATAACATTTTGACACGTTCAATAAATATCAAATAAAGATTTATGCAGAACGATACATGTTGCAGCTGTTTGCATGTTATTTCTGCTTAATTGTGTTCAAAAGCTTTTAACGATTAACGCAAACGGTTGTGCGCTTTTAAATAATATTTTGACACTATTTTATTTACACCTCTTCCGCTCATATAACAAATTCAAAAATATATACCTTGAATGCTAATATTAAGGTAATTTTTTAGTCGTGTTTTTATTTCATTTAGCGTTATGGATTTCCTCTTACATTGCCTCGCAAACAAAATATTTGTATGATTTTTCATCAATCTGTATTTTAGTAAAGCTTGGTTCGTATAATTAATAACCTGCATAATTTTTTACTTTTTACACACGCATTTCTTATTATTAAAAATTTATTTTATTATTACTTGACATATTATGGGCATGTAAGCGAAGATATTTCTTACTTTTTATCAGTTTCGGATATTTTACACTAGAAGAAAACAAATTTGTGCTAGTCTTTTTAAAGTTAAATACAATCTTGTGTTAAACTTTAGTTAATTTTACAGTTGACATGTATCGCTGACATTTGACGCATGACTGACATTTCCTTTCCTAACATAGATGGCGATATGTTCGATCTATCGTAGAGTTATAATTTTTGTTTTTGCCCATTAATTCTGAAATCTACGCCATCAATTAATTTATTTATTATTTTATTTTTATCTTTTTATTATTATTACAGTATATATGTTTTTAGCCCAAAGGAGCGTTACCTCAGAAGGGCTATTAATTTCCTTTTAGAATTTTGCATCGATTCACTTTCTGCGTTAATTCACTTTTCAAAATGTTACCAACAAATATTATTCTGTATTATATTTAAAGAAATTAGATAATGAAGAATCTGCATTAATGTATGTATATTTCTCACAATGTGATAAAACAACGGTACCTAGAGCCATAAACCTGCGAATAACGTAATCCTCCACCGAATATGGGCATCTGGAAGCCCTAATTTGGAATTTGTTTTATTATCTATTTCATATTTAGTCAGACATTAAAGTATTTTTGGTTAACAAACTCAACGATTTCAAAGCGAGGAATAGCAACACTGTACGGGAAAAAGAAATTAACTCCAGTGCGCAAAATTGTGTATCGGAAATTCTAAAGATATATTCATTTAAAAATTATTTTGCGATATTGCTGTTGAATTGAATTTTGAGGTTTAAGTGGAAAGAACTATAAGGTATTTCTCCTGCCTTCTTAGAGTGCCTTCGTGGTGTGGTGGTCTGCACGCTGGCCGCATAATCCACAGGACCGTGGTTCGATACCCAGCGAAGTCGTTGCATATTTTTCATCTTGCCTGCTTCTAAAAAATACCTAATGGCTGTACAGTGGCGCCGGAACAAAAAGGGTGTTGGATGATGATTCTCCACACTCAGGATTTGGCGATTGAGTGCCCTAAAGCCCCAGTCGCCCTTTAAAAGGGAGAGTATATAAGGTATTTCTCTGGCCTTCTTGGCATGCCTTCGTGGTGTGGTAGTCTGTACGCTGGGCGTGTATTCCAGAGGTCCGCGGTTCGATTCCCGGCGAAAGCGTTGCTAATTTTTCAATCTCTCTTGCTTCCAAAAAATCCTAATGTGTCTACAGAACATGACATTTAATAAATAAAGGTAACACACAAAACGTTAATATACGCCCCTTTGGGCGCAATGTAAAATCTGAAAGATTTCAGATTTTAATTTTCGTTTATTTTTTGTTTAACACGGTGTTTTTTTAATATTTTATTTATTATTGTATTTTATGTTACTCACTATTGGATTGGCTTTAATTATTTTATTCATTTATATTTATATTCTACTTTAAATATTATTTTAATTATTTACTTAGCTTTGCATTTCATTGCCATATTCTTAACAACAATTCAAACTTTGTTAATATTTTTATGTACATTTCAGAGCTCTAAAGGCAATCAGACATGTTTGTCTAAAACTTTCTGAGATTTTTAAGCTTTTCCTGTAAATATTTTAGCGTAGAGTAACAGATGTGACAGAGCATTGAATTATACTTTCCTACTATACTTTATAGCTAAATTTTCAGTATACATTATTCTTTCTCATTGTCATTTTGCCATCATTTCAAAAACATGGAAAACCTTCCTACGTTTCTATGGCAAAATTTTAAAATGCAATTTAATGAATAGCACGCGTTGCTCACATAGTTCAGTGTAAAGCGTATGTAGAAAGCGCAATGTTTAGGAGGCGATTTATTTATATCGGTGCGTCATAAAGAGCATGACGATATTCTTTTTATGACGCACCGATATAACTATCAATGCAAATCATTTAAACAGAATTTCAGCAATCCCGTGAAAAATTTTAATGGTATATTTTTATTCATTGCAAAATTCCATTTACCTTGTATTTCCGTGTACAAAACCCAAGGATTTTTAATAGTATTTTTCTTACTAAAATTTTGGAGTCGGATTATATACAAGCTCAAACCGAATTAAAAATTGGATACCTGCAAAATATTAACAGCTGAAGTAATTCATATAAATCAGAAAAGTACTATGTTTATTTTATTTAAATCCAATATACTCGTATAGTATTCTAGCATCTCAATATCAGTATCCGACTCGAAATTTTCTGTCTATTTTTAGAATTTTGATTTTGCTACAGGTGAATAATATCGTTTTTCATTTCACTACTAACGTCGTCAACTTTAACATCGTCTTCAGTTCCATCCATGGCATTGCTGATCCAACACATTTTTAACAATCGGGTGATCGTTTCTGACCTGTTTCTGCAATGGATGAAGACATATTTCTCACCTTCAACTTATGTGATGAGTTAAAGTATATTTTTGGCTCTATATTGCTGAATTCACTGTCGATTTTAAATCAGGTGCACAAATTTTCAATTTTGAGTAATTCTATATCTTATATTCGGAAATATGTGGCAAATGAATGATTTTTCCTTCAATGGCAGATTGTGAAACAGTGTAACGCAGTCCATTAATCTATAGAAGGCCAGATGTGATGGCCTCTTTATTATGGAGGCACCTAATGGGTGGGCCAATATCGCCTCCTATGAAGGAACGGACAGTTACAACCATGCCTTCTCCGGGATTCGAACCCAGGCCTTTCGGTATCGCAGTTTGCTTCCCTAACCGCTGTACTGACTGGGCGGCGGCAAATGAAATTTGATACATATATAAAAGTATATTTATTTAGTAATATAACCTAAATGAAAATTTTTCTTAGCAGTTAAATATGTTACCCATATTTTGAAGAAAGAAACAAGATATACATATTTATTTAAAAGCATATAGAATTAATATGAAAAAAATATCTCTGGACTTTTATATCCTTTTTCCCGTTACTTCATGTTTTAGGGAAGAAAACGTGAGTTATAATTCAAAGAAGTGATTTGATTACACTTTATACAAAACTCGTCAGCAGTGACTCAAGTATTTGCATTAGTTGGTGGATTATATGAATTATAATTTACGTTGCTACAAAACAATTCAGTTAACGTACCCAACGAAACCATATTTATAAAAGTCTAGCAACTATAAAACATTCTTCATTGCATGTCATTTAAATTTTGTCCGTTTTCTGAGGAAGCTATATGTGGCGAACCATTTATGTTCTCGGAAAACTAGAAAACTGAGAATCGTTAAGAGGAACTTGAAGCATTTTTTAGTTTATGATTGCCATAATATGGCATTTTTTTCAAATAATTATATACTTAATCTAAATGTTATAAATCTGACTTTCTTCGACTTGTTGATACAGCTGGTGATTTTACAAATATAATGTTAGAAACGGTAATAGATATCCAAAGTGCTGTAACTAAGAAAGGCTTTGTTCCCCCGCTACGTCTAATTTTACTGCTTACTTATACCGTATGAAATATTGTATTTTCAAAATAAACCACAGAAAAGAACGGATAGATTCAAGAAGTAATTCTAAGGAGGCTTTGCCATACGTAAAACATGAAAAATTCATCATCAGCGTGCCTTATTATATAGCATATTCTCAAAGCGTCATTCATAGCGGCATAACTTAGGAACATTACATAATCCTTCAAATTTAATCATTTTATTTGAGAACAATAAACTGGACTATTTAAAAAAATATGCTATCATTACACAAAACAGGAAACTAAATTTTCCTTTGCTCTCATGCGCAGGGGATTTTCAGAATGTCACCATTCATCCATTACTCTTTAGTTTTTTTTTAAATTGAATGAATCTATTATTAATTAAAAAGATGAGCTATTTAAAAGCAATAAACACACTTTATAATATTGAAATTTCTGTTTCATTAATAGTATATGTTATTGATATAAATTAGAATATATTTATTTATTAGTGTACACAAGTGAAAATTTTTCTTTTCAGTTAAATATATTACTGAATAAATTATAATTTTCTTCAATTAATAAAAGACACTTCGAAGACTGTAATGTATGAGTCAAATGTCTCGTGATTTGCACAGAATCATTTTCTCCATATAATGTTTGTAAGGTTTAACATTTGCTTTTATATCTGAGTAAAATTACGAATATAAGCAAGCTAATGGCGCGCCATAGATGAGCTAAAACATTGTCATAAAGAAATCTGAAGAGAATATCATTTGTTAATCTAAATAAAGAAAATATGCAAATTTATAGCAATTTGTATATTGCTTAGTAATGCTATGCATACTTGTGTTTATATTTAACTGTGAAAAATAATTTCAATATTGATTCGGGAAAATAATATTAACCGAAATTGCTGTGCCCCTTGATATTCGGTTAAATGGATTTTACCTTAATAAACCTGTGGCATCTCTAGCTGATAAATCAAGCAAAAATAATCTATCATCGTTATTTCATGAAAAGAAATTGATGTTTGCTGATCCAAGTCTCCAGCGCCCTAGCTTAAATATGGCCAAAATGCCTCATATTTCGATTACTTGCCAGAGAAAAGAATATGATTAAACATGGGGTAAGTAAAAGTTATCGATCCGGAAAAGTATAATTTACGAAGAAGCTTCTCGTCACGAAGACCCCCTTCATTTAATTCTCTTTGGTACAGGACAAAACTTGGAAATCATTCTTATCTTCAAAAGAAACCGATATTCAAGTAAAAGTTAACGCCAAGTATCGTGGGGAAAGTCAATGATAGAAAATACATGAAGTTGGTTAAATTAAGTTTGAAGAAGGAGTACGGCTTTTTTTCCCCGATTACTTCAAAGCTTCTCATTTTTGATTCTACGCATTACTTACTTATCGACGAAGTTAAAGAATAAAAAAGATACTGTGGCAAAGAAAGTTGTTTAATATATTTCAACTCTCTGTATGCTAAAAATAGAAAAGCTCGAAGTAAGAAAATTAGATGAATGATGCTTTTCATACGTTTATAAACCCACCAAGAAAGGAGTTAACCTTCAGTGAGACAGTGGTATAGATTTCGTCAAACTGAAGAAATTCTAAAAGTTGACACAAGATGAATAGATTTTGAGCAACGAAGCAGAAATTGTCAGAAATACGAAGCGAAAGATTTGAACGAGGAAAGAAATTCTACAGATATAAAGTATGTTATACTTACTTTATATTTTGTAGAATATTATTGAATATTCGAAAAATGTTACATTTTAAAATATGATTCAGGCTTAGACTTTTTTATTTTAAAATATGATCCAGATTTAAAGAGTTTTTATTTAAAAATAAATAAGGATTTATTGAACGTAAATGAGCAATTTTTCGCATATATTTATGTAATATTACGTAATATGTTATTTTAAAACACATCATCAATTAAGAAGTTTACTATTATCATTTCTACAATAACATCGGAAGTAAAGCAAACGAAACGGAGGAGCAATTAGTGAAATAAAATCTTTGATATTGTAAATGTTTGAAATTTAAAGGCAAGAAATTTATCGTGAGGAAACTACGGCTCTTAAATGGCATTAATTATCAGGATAATTACTATGCATTTATCATAGAATTAGAAAATGACGTTTAAGAGAGATTAAATACAAATGAATCCAGATTTCTTTAATGGCTCAGGATTTTCTTTGCTCACGGGAATATTCTTTCAATCAAAGCCATTTGTTGATCTAAAAGACTTATATAAATAAGTAATGAAAACACAAAAATTTTGCTTTTGGATCTTCACGAATTTTAATTGAAGTGAATATGTGATAACTATTTCATATATAAAGAACAGCAATTAAAGATTCTAAAACTTAATTTTGCGCAGGTAATTATTCTTTAAAAAGAAACTTTACATTAATATATATGTTTGCTCTAGGAATTTGAGTTTTCAAATTCTTAACAAAATTTTGGAATGCACTGAACATTAAATAATAAGGTCACCAAAACACTTGATTAGAAATATTTTTTATCCAATAAATATCAGGGTCAAATACAGTTGCAGTGAACTTCTATTACGCAGAATGAAGAACATCATCCGTGAAAGTGATTTGATGAGCTTCCTCACTGTCTATATAGGACTGTTTTATCATCATATCTGTCCTACAAAGATTTGGAATTTTGCATCTGTTCTTAAAGAATATTTTACGTCATTAGCGTTTACAATTTTGAAATTTGCTTGAAGGCGGACGGGGCGGCAGGCTAGCTGGAAAGAGAAGCAGATAGAAAATGCACGCGTCTAAGATGCAAGTTTGGTAAAGAGTGATTTGAGTTATGGTTTTTGTTGGCTAAGGTTTGCTTTTTCTTGATGGTTAATATTTAAGTTTCTAAAATTGTTATTCGCTGAGGCTTTATATAAGTATCATGAATTTTACGTGAGAATCCTATCACAGCTTTTAATTTTAAAATGATACCGGTTAGTGTTTTTTTATTATTTAGCAGAAAAGGGAAATAACTAAATTACGGGGGAGATTAAAGGAACGATTGCAAATTAAAGCTAAAATTTGGTTTACGTTATTTTTATCTAACGCAAACATGCACACACGCTATATATATCTACATATATCTGAGAATTAATTACTCAATAAAATTTTTATTTTTCCTTCAAAAGTAACACAATCTATTGGGATGGAGGCCTGCATGTAATCATTGTATAGAGCAATAGAAATTCTGTCTTTTTAAGAATTTCTCCGTAGTATTATATGATAGTTAATTAATGTATGTCAGCCAAAATTCGTCACCCAAAGATCATTAATTTCAAACATCGTAAATCTATTTCCGTGTAATGCAATAATCACTTGATTAGTAATTTCAGTATTTCCTTTAATAGTAGAATTATCACTCTGTCAAAAGGCTAAAATTTACATATATACATTAACCAAAGTAACATTTACCTGCTATTATATGAAAATGGGATAATTTTGATTTTTATATAAAGAGGTATTACATAACACCGTGAAGATTACTATGAAATCAAGTAAATAATTTTGAAGAGAAAGCATTCAAAAAGTTTCTAAACTGAGAACTTTAAAACAATCTCGGAAATGTTAAAGTTTTTGCCCGCACTTTCCTGGAAGACGGAAAAAATTGCCCTGACGTAAAGATAACTGATAGATTGTAATCGCATTATTCCGAGATGGACCCAAATTATCATATTAAGGAAATACCTGTAATTAGTTTTGCTACAAAATGTATGTAATAATTATGAATATCTGTGGCACAGTTAGTCGATATTCAGCACTAATAAAATGACAAATTAAATACAAAATTTTGCAATAAATATTTAAATGCTTAACATATGAAAACAGAACAATATTGTTTTGGTAGAATGATGAATTTGGAATACAGAATAAAGTTCCCCATCATAACTGAGCATTGAATACTTTTAAACATACTTGCATTCATTGAATAAAGTATGTCTAGTACGTCTTTATTCAAAGAACTTTCAATAAAGTACGTCTGAATAAAGTATTTTTTGTCTAGTACGTATGAATAAAGACGTTTCATTTTAGCAAATATCCACAAATAGTTCGCAAAGTGTATACCATTCTATCATGTATTTTGCAGAATTTCAATACATTTTGTTGTCTTATCCTTTATGAACTTTTCATTAAACTGACTTAGGTTTTATCAACAAATTTTTAATACAGTTAAGATTTTAAATTCTTGGTTTCATTTTCTAACTTATTATGTAAGGTTTTACTTTATTCTAACCAGTTATTTTTAGTTGGGCTTTCCTGTTTCTCCTGATTTCAATTTCATGCCGGAATGCAAATTTTATATGACGTAGATGTAAATTCTCAACGTGTTTCAGAAGCAGCATTTAAGCTCTTTCAATTGTTCAAAAGAGTAGCAGCGGACTTAGTTCCCATGTTCATGTTGCGAGTTTAAAATTAGCTCTCTAGTTCGGCGTTTGACACCTTTCAATTTATTCTGATATTCTCGGCTCGCCATTGCTGTGTATAGTCGATTTAGCGTTAGTTAAGCTAAAGAGTCAGTCATTAGATGATCTTAAATTACTATTGCATTGTTACATTCTTATTTTCCGTTACGTAGCCACAAGATGTGGTGAATTATGAGCACGATGTTCGTGCATCTGGTTTAATTTAGATTTAATAAAAAAGGGTTGTTTAACCTTTCATCTGCAGTATTTATTCTTAAAGACATAGCAAGAAAGCGCTACTTAGTCTTCAACATAGGGTTTTATAAGTGTATGCTCTCAAAGAATACACGCAGACTATATAATTACATTGGATAAAACATACAGCTCTTAATCAGGAATATGTAATTATTTTGTATTTTAGAGATATCTTTTATAATAAACGATTTATTTTGTAGAGTTATTTGTTCATGTGTTTCCATATGAAATTCTCTGCACCTTAGAAGTATTTTTATTAACGAATTTCTTCACATAGCACATAATTAATTCTAGAATATCATTAGGTGATTTTAGCTTCAGAAGTAATTTTTTTAACTTCAGTTCCTTTTCTTCCATATCAACATATAAATTGAAAAAGACTGAAAGTATTTTTTGCTATACATAAATTATAATATATCTTAAACGTTATTTCAAGTATTATGCTTATATTAGCAAACAGTAGTTGCTAATAACATTAGCAGTATTTTCTTTATTTAATTTTAAATTTATTTTTTATTCATGCTGAAAAGGGTATTTTAAGAATGAGTAACAGTAGTGAATAACTGAATAATGTCATAAAACTCATTTACTTAAGTACATCTTTTGATAAAATGAGTTATTTAAAAACGAATATCACGATTTCTTTCTGATATGCATTAATTTCATTTTTAAAGCGTAAAAATTTCAATATTATCTCAAATCGCGGTATTGTGAATTCACTTGGTAAATATGTAAAGAAATAAAAATTTAATTTAATACACGGCGTACAAAAGACATAAAAAGCACATACTTTACTGAAATTTTAAAAATTAATATACTTTAGAAAATGTATTTTCAATCAAAATCAGATATCAGAGACTTACCTTGAAACAATTTATAAAATAAAATTTGCTCTTCACAAGCAATTTCAGAAATTATATAACTATCTATTTTACTTTAAATTTATTTTTTTCTCTTATGCAAATATTTCTTCAGATTATTATTGCAACGATACACATTATAAATATGATATACCAAGATTGGATAATTTTTAATCGAGTTGAATAATTTTATAACAGTTAAGAACAAAAATTTAAAAACTACAATATATCACATTTTACTAAATTTAAAAACAGGAATATAACAGCGAACGAAAACAGAAACTTAAATTCGAGCTAAATTGGAAAATTTATTCAGAATTATTTCGTGGCTACTTACTTTAGCGAAGTCCGAATGAAGAAATATCCGATGTAGAGTAATCCACAAGTCGTATTGATTGTAAGAAAACACGGTTAAAGTTTCACAAGTGCTTTCTCCCGGCCAGTGGAATGAAGTGAGACCACGCACCCTTTCACTCGACGGAGAACCTAACCCCTACGCTCTCACAGCCTCCTCCTAGATTACCCTGCGATTGTAGCGCCCTTTCTGTGCCAAACACTTATTGTCAAAATTCGATCTCCGTATCGGACATACCGATGCACAGTAGATGCTATAGGGGAAATCTATACATTTTAACTTACAGTTATATAACAGAAGTCCTACGCCAAAGAATTGTTGGAAAAAATAGTATTAAATATTTTGGTGTTATCAGAAAATTAACGTTCTTGAAGATCAAAGTACTATGCCTTAAGTATGTGAAAACGTATGTGATTTCCTCTCCCTCACTCTTTACATATATGAATAATCACTGATAGATTAATGCAGACAAATGTACACATATATACACACAATAAAACTTTGACATAAATTAAATTACTCAAAGAGAAGCTAAAAAAGGAATATATTCTTCTATTGCATATATATATTCAATAAAAACAGGTAATTATTGTAATAATGTGACTTGGAGAAAGCTGTGTCCGCAACAGATTGGCGATGGTTCTCTGTATTATAATTTGGAGAGATTTTACTGCGTAGTTAGAATCATGACGCTCGAAGGGGACACTTGTAAACAGTAAGCAAAGGGAGCGAAGTAGCACCTTTAGTGCAGGACAGCTGAAGCTAAAAGTAAACAATTATCCAGTACGGAAGGTCACTAAGAGAATGTTTTGGTTTAAGTTAGAAAAGTATTAGTTCTTAACATTTTGAGTTCAAATTCCGAATTAGCTATATCACCTACGTTACGTAAGCCATGTAACAAACTAAAATAGCGCAGTACAGAAAAGTTATTATTATTTTTAGAATAGATAGGGAAAGTATCCAAGTTAATAATAAAGAATTAGGAGGCTCTAACTCAATTAAATTAAAAAGTTACATATTTTATCTTACATATTCCTTCCTTTAAAGAGAAGAAGGCTTGGCGATAGAAAAGCCTTTTTAGAATTTAATATTAAAGTATTATTACAATAAACAAGAAAACTACAATTGACCAAAAAAATTGTAAAATTTTGACTTCATTAATTTTTTAAACAACAACAATTTGTATGAAAGAGTTTCAGGTTAAAGATTACAAAATATTATGATTATGATATTCCAGCAAAGATTTTACAGAATTGTAATTGCCAGGTATTTTCTTGAAACAACTAGGACACTTCTTACGGTATTTGTATAGAAAAATGAACTTACAAACTTTCGAAATTTCAATAGAATTTTCAGTTTGCATTTCTTGTTAAAAATGATTATCTACAAGATTTTGTTAATTAAAAAAGTTATTTAAATCATTTTTTTTAAATTTTATTTTCCTTGCTTTGCTAATTCTTTAATGCTTTCTTCTAAAAAAGCTTTTCTGTTTCCGAGCCTTTATCTCTTTGAAAGAGAGGATATGTAAGATAGTAAATAAGCAAACCCAATTTATAATTAAATTTAACAATAGGTTTTTAATTTGGGCATTTCTTCTCTGTAGTCTAAAAGAAGTAATAACTTTCTGGACAGCGCCATTTCTAGATTAATATGTGTCACATGGCTTGCGTAGAGCTGGTGATGTAGCTTCTTCGGAAACTGAACTCAAAATTTTGAGAACTGAAACCTTTCTAACCTAAACCAAAACCTTCTTCTTGGTGAGCTTTCATATTGGATAACTACGCAATTTAGCTTCAGCCTTTGTGCTGCTTAAACGCTATTTGTCTGATCCTCTTCCTACCACACTAGTGTCAAAAATGTAAATATTCTGGAAACAGGGCACGATTAATGTACCAAGTGAATTCACAATACCGCGATTTGAGGTACTATCCTTTTTCACTGAAGCTAGATTAATTTCATTTGTGGGAAAAAAAAAAAAAAAAAAAACATATTGGAACTGAGATTTCGAACGAATACTATTGGGCTGATTCCACAACAGCTCTCTAGTGAATTAAGAACAAGGTGACCAGACGTCCCGCTTTTGGCCGGACAGTCCCGATTTTTAACAGATTTTCCCGTGTCCTGCGGCTTTTTAAAAAAGTCCCGATTTTAAGGAAGAATCCACGACAAGCTAGGGAATATATTAAAACAAGAACTTAATTCGAATGTACAAAAATCATTCGATCATATTACTCAAAATTCCCCATATAGTAATGTTTCTAAAAATGATCTTTTTAATTAGACATTATTAAAAAATATTTTGATAAGGAAAAGATTAAATCTTACACATCAGCGAACATCACAATAGAAAACAAATGGTTAGAAATATTTCATCATTTTGAAACAAGCCATGTTCCATACAATAATGCGCTAAAAACTGTGGAATACCCCAGGAACTAATGCTGTGACTGAGCGCTTTTTTTCCTACGGTAAATAAAGGACGGACCTCAGAAAAATCACAATTATTAAGTGTTGAGACTTTGAAAGCCATTTTATGTGTGGACTATAATTTAACAAATTCTTGTGAAAAATTTTATGACCTTTCAAACAACGACAGCAATATACTAAACAAAACTCACTCAAACGAGAAATATGCCAAAGAATAAAATAATACTATACATAACTGCTTTTAATGTATTTGTAAATTGTACTTGTGTTGAAATTTTAAAAATACGTATATTACAATGCGATTTTTCGTTCTATGAAAATTTGTGTTACTCTGTATAAACCAAATGTTTAATCACCCCCCGGTCAATGATGTCCCGCTTTACCTATGTTAAAATCTGGTCACCTTAATTAAGAATAATGTGATCTGGGGAACATTCATGAGCAACACGGTTAAATGAATCCGAGAACTGACAAAAAATGAAGATTGACACCATGTTCTAGGAGCAGAAAATTTGGCATATTTACCATTTGGCATGGATGGCAAAATCGCGACTCATGGGCAACAGTGTGGCATGGAAGAGTTTTAACAGTGGTATGCGAAGAATACTAAAAAAAAATTGAAAATATAATATTATATTCCTCAGAAACTTCGTAAAACTTCGTAGAAACACTATTCGTATATTACTGAATGCAGCAGTGACGGAAAGCGGCACTGCTTGACAACGATGTGGTTACTCAGCGTAGTCACGGAACGAACCCAATGGTTTGATTAGCTTTGCTTTGGCGCCGTTGTGCCTTGGTATGGTTGTCCGTTCTCGAACGAGAGCTAATGCGACATTGTCACAGTCTGCCTCAGTTAATTTTCAGCTGGCAAGAAAGACGTTATAAGTGTTTTAAAAACTTTTTTGTTGTTGTTTATCTTTTTTTCAATATGTCCACGAGTAAACTTTTGATATAGAAAAGAAAATATGAATATTGTAATTCGTTATTTTAAAACTCTCAGGGAAAAAAACTTTGTTTGCTCATCAAAATATTTTCAAGCCTGTTTGTTTGGTATGTGGAATATGTGAACTTGGACCGACATTTAAAACTACGGCGCAGTGATTTCAACAGCAAATATCCTATCAGATCAATCACACTGCAGAACTGATCAATAAAAAAAAGAAATCTTAACCGAGCAACAATTTTTTACGTTGGATGAAAGCTGGGACATCATAAACAATGAGCCATGAACCTTATAGGAAACAAGACCAACCCAAATGGGTTTTCTCCTTCGTCTGATGCGTTCCCGACTGACACCTTGATCACATCCGGAGGAGTAGGGACGGCTTGCAGAAATTTAATAGTGGTTGCCTATTGCAGCGTGTATAATTGTCAAGAATAAGCTGGTTATAGCGCCTCATCTCACAAATTAGAATTTCTCTGTATTTTTATTTTTGAAAATGAGATAAATTTTTAAAAATTTAACATATTTATCAAGCATAATTAGCGTTCCAAATAACTATAAAGCTATTGCATGCTTTCAGGGCTGGATATTTTTTTAGCTTTTCCTATGTTGTAAGGAAATTTGTAACTACTTCTTTTAGAAAGTAATATTTTAAATCTGAGCTAATAGAAAATTTCAAACAAGCAATTTTCTCTTGCAATTTTTATGCTTAAAATTTGTTTAAAATTCTAAATTGTGCTGCTTTTTTAAAATTATAGATTAGTATTATAGCACAATTTCTAAAAAGGAATTTTATTTCAATTATATTTCATAATACATAATAGTGATAAACATTTTTGACGCCTTAATTTTTATACATTTAATTCTAATATTAAAATTGTATTTAACCGTAATAATTAATTTTGCTTGTATTTTAAAGTGATTATTTTTTAAATTTATTTTTAGTTCTGCATAAGATTTTTTTATTTACTGTTAATTTAATTTATTAGCTCGAAGCGCCATTTTGCGTTGTTTCGCTATAAATGTCCGTTCTCCTTGCAAATTGCTGTTACCAAATATTATCGCCCTGTATTATATTTAAAGAAATTAAGTAATGAAGAATCTGCATGAATACATGTATGTTTCTAGCAGTGTGACAAAAACGACGGTATCTAGAGCCATCAAATTTTGAATAATGTAATCCTGCACCCGAGCATGGGCATCTGGACGACCAAATTTTAAATTGGATTTTATCTATTTCATATTTTGTAAAATTTTAACGAATTTTTCATTAACAAACTCAACGAGTTCAAAGCGAGCAACGGTAACACCGCACTGGAGATAAAATAACAATTTTATCTCCAGTGCGGAAATTCTAAAGATATGCTGTTTTCAAATGTTACGGGCGATGTTTCAAATGGGGTTTACGGGCGAAGAACATATTTAATAAATATAGGTAACACACAAAACGTTAAAAAAAGGTTCCTTTTGGTCGTAATATAAAATCTGAGTGCTTCTAGATTTTATTTTATCTTTTTTTTTCCCTTCATTACACTCAGAAAATTTTATTCTCCGAATTTTATAAATTACAAAAATAAATAATCCACTTTAATGTTAATTATTTAATGATGGATATAATCAAATAAATGATAGTTTTGTAATGTTATTATAGTTTTGAAAATTACTGCCTGAAAATGTTCATTAAACTTTTTAAAAAAATTTACAGATCTTGTTTAATTTTACCATATTTATTTCAAAGCATCACGTACTATCAAACTTATTTAATTTAATTTTATTTTTACGCAAAATTAACTTCATAAATTTTGTGCCTAGAGTTTTTACCGTTTTACCAAAGTAAAGATGTTTGTACAAGAATTAAGCGTCAAAAAATGCGCGAAATGAAGTGAAAAGTGCTTTAATGAGATATATTAAATCCTATTTGAAAAAAACTGTGACTTTCATAATCTCATCACTATACAACGTATCGCATTTAATAATTAAAAACAGTTATGTGATATAAACGCCATAGGTTTCAGTGTTAAAGTAAACCAGATCGTCCCTACTCTTTCTTGCGGACATGTCGGTGACGCGCGCCCCGCCCACTGGGTTAGTCTATCTCTTATAAGGTCCATGCAATGAGGAGTTAAGCAGATTTGTACGTTACATGAACGTTTGATATTGTGTAGAACTGCTTGATTTGGCCAACTAGTTTTCATTACAGGTAAGAACTCTTTTAAAGATCTTAAAAATGTAATTGAAGTTACAGCACAGTGGACAAAATTAGGCAGTGTTTTCGCAGATGGAGTGCCTTTCATTGTTGGCAGGGTAAAAGGTTATGTTACGTTGCTTGAAATTTATTTGGGAAGAAACGCCTTTGCATTTCATTACATTACCTATCAAAAAGCTCTTTGCGCCAAGGTCTTGAACCTGTCTTTTGTTATTGACACTGAAGCGAGTTGTATCAGCAAAATATGGGATCGAATTCTGAATCGACGACGAATTCGTGAGTTATTTTCTCGGAAGAAATGAAGGAGGATTGCGAGTTGCTCCTTCATTATAGTGTGCGCTGGCTTTCCAAAGCAGGTGTACTTGCAAGATTTTGAAATTTGAAGGAGTGTGTTTTAAAACATCAGGCAAAAAACAATGGAATGCTGAGTGAGTGCTTGCTACTTAAGAACGAAGATTGTCTGTAGGATTTTGGATTTTCCGCCTGATATTATGGGGCATTTAAATAATTACTTCCTTATACGAAGTAAAAAGGAAGTATTGTAATCGCGAAAAATTTCGGGTATCCTATTTCAACGAAAATATCTGTTTTGACGGGTATCGAATGCAATTTAACGATGCTTTTTAGCGACATCTGTACAGAAAGACAGAATAAAGGACTCTTCCCCCCAAGCGATTTATAAAACAAATTTAAAATGGATTCAGAAGAGACTTTTATTCGTGGCATCTGTACATATGTACGTGCGTACGTACGTATGTATGTATCTCGCATAATTCAAAAATGAATAGCCTCATAACTTTGAAAATTTATATGTGGGACTGCTATAACAGGCAGATTTGCACCTCCCTTTTCGGTTGCAATAGGCTGCACCAAAAGTATATTAATATATATGTATATATTTATCCACGCTGTTACATGGCTCAGTGAGCTCAGTTTTTTTATTATTATAATGTTTTAAAATGTGCATTTGTTTCATTAAAAATGATTGAATTATGTTGTTCTTATCTTCCGGTTAAGGTTTTAATGCCTTTAATTAACTTGCATGTTATAGTTGTATAATTATCAACAATATAAAAGCATACATAAAGCGGCGTTTCTCGTTTATGTATACTTATTAATGTTATATATATATATATATATATATATATATATATTATTAACGTTTTATATTTTACTTTAATTATTAAATATCATGTTCTTCTCATTTAAACCATAAAATTCAGTTCAATAGCAATAATATCACGAAATTTTTAAAAGAGAATACCTTTAGAATTTCCGATACACAGTCTCGCGTGCTGGAGATTAAAAAAAAATTTTTTTCTTCTTTTTTTCCGTACGTTGTTGCCATTGCTGGCTTTGAAATCGTTGAAATTCTTACTCAAAGACACATGCTTTATAAAATATGAAATAGATAATAAAACAAATTCCAAATTTTGGCTTCAGATGCCCATATTCAGGTGGAAACGTACATTATTCAAAGTTTCATTGCTCTAGGTACCGTTGTTTTATCATAATGCGAGAAACAGACATAAATTTAAGCAGATACTTCATTATTTAATTTATTTAATATAATACAGGACTCTAATATTTAGTGGCAACAATTTAAAAAGTGATTCGTCGTTTACAGTGAATGAACGCAAAATGCCAAACCGAAATGAATAGCCTTTCTGTGCAAATTGCTTATTTTCTACCTGAAATGTTTTTATAGTTTAAATATATTTATTTACCATTTTTATTTTGTTTAAAATATTGTATCCCTATAACTGGGTTAGCTGAAACTTTTTCCGTAGTTTATTATTAGCATCAATTTATGTAAAAGAATTATTTAAAAATATTGAAATTTTTCTAAGCTTCTGATAATTATTTTGTAATCTGAGGTCGCTATTAAGTGCTAAGAATGTCTTCGTGATGAGTGTTAAGTATAAACTATAGATCATTTATTTGTCGGGAAATCCTTAAAAATATTGCTCTGAAAATATTGATCTAATTTAAAATATGCTTATAGTAACTAATAATAAAACTTCCTTTCTTAGCATTTTAGTTTTATCTTTAGTAGAAAAGGTTCAATTTTTAAAATAATTTTTTGACTTTATTAGTTTATTAGATTCCTTTATTAGTCAACGAGATTTAAAAAATGTCTGATTAATTTCAATAAAATCTTTTTTCAGATAACTTATTGTCATTTGAAAATTCGAAAACTGGTTAATATTAAAATTTCGAATGCAGAAGAGATGAATAATGGAAGAATTTAATAAGCCGATGCAACGGAATATAAAGAGCTGCTTTCGGTGCGAGAGCAAAATATGATGCTTTATTTTGATCTCATACCATTTACATGACAAGGTAATTAGAGTGGCATCCGTTGTAGCTGAGAGAGCTGTGTCTTTCGCTGAATGGATGTCTTCCTGAAAGGGCGTTCTTAGGGAAACTGGGCAAGAAAAACGAAATGCACGAAAGAAAATTAAGCTTCAGTATATAAGGAGAAAATCACAATAGATGGTCGGGTAATTCCATGCTAATTAAAATATACTTTGCATATAGTAACCATTGTTGGGTAAATAATACAATTCTAGAAAATAAAATAGCATATTACACTAATTAAAAGCTTCCACATTTTGCATAACTCGAGTTAGACAGCACTGGTTTTGTTAGCAGAGAAAAAGTAGAAATCAAAAAACGCATATTTTAAAACATAATATTCGATGCTTAGTTAAGATAATATGTTATTATGTAAAATTTATGGCAAAATAGTAAGAAACAGACTGTCCTAGATACACTTACACATATTTATTTAAATAAAAATGGATAATATCCGATTTATAGATAAGCAAAAAGAATTTACTAGATCCTGTTTGTATACATCACCACCTTTAAATTTCAGCACCTAACTTACTTGTTAGTCACCAACCGAACTGCTGAAAACAATTTATTCCTGCGATTTCTGAATTTGAGCATTCCTGAATTAATAACGAACAATATTTCATTTTTGAATTTAGTTGTATTAACCGCTGAACACGTCGATGTCATCTATTATCATATCATTTTGCAAACCTGTTTCTATTTCAAAAGTATGTTTGCTAGATAATGAGATTCGAGTACATCATGGACTGTAATATAGTACAACAATGTTTGTTAACAAGTAGAATAACTTCAGAAGCCACAATAATAAGAGCCGCATGCTTGTGTTAGCACTGATGGTTATTGGGAAATGGTTAGCTCAAGGACTAAAATGAATAACCGCTCTGTGCGCGGTCTACAGGTGCTCTGGACATTTAGGAAAAAGGGTGTGGCAACGCCCTGTTTTGAGACGAATGTTATAAGAAAGAACGGGACGGGGTATCCCGATCCAAATAAACGTAAGTAATACTATAAATAGGTAACAGACATATGTTTTTTTTTATAGGGTGTTGCCGAATTAAACTCACCAATTCAGAGGGGTCATAGTAGGAATCAAGAGGATTGAAAATTGGCATAGAATATGGAATGGCAACCAAAGTTTAGCGGGAGAAAAAATCACAGAAAGAGTTATGAAGGGTGTGACATCGAGTGAACCAAAAAGGGAAAATAGTAAGTAGAAAAACATTTATTTATATAAAGCAGAACTACAATACATCACAGTTCAAATTTTAAATACATTAAAATCTTCGAAATAACCGAAAAATTCTGATAATGGCATTTGCGATATAGGCATTAATGGTATTTGTGCTTTAGACTGATTTCGACGTTAATACATTTAAAGCTTTCCCGGAATTGAATTTAGTATTCTTGAATCCATTTTCGCAAGTTTTACGTCTATTTCTGGCAATTCTTCGTCTTTGGTTTCTTTGGCAATTCTTCGTCTTTGGTCTTCATTCTTTAAATCTCATTAATCTTTTGCTAATTTTTTATAGCTTAACTTGATGTTGAGTTCTACAGCATAAGATCGCATATACAAGGTGTTAACACGAATAGATGTTTCTATTTACGTAATTTTCGTTTTCAGAGTATCCTTCTGCCTTTTAATGTATGCTAACGATATTTTCGATTAAATTTCCCAAACGTTAAGGACCAAATATTAAACATTGATATTCATGGAATAAATAACCCCTCTGCTCGCGATCTATTTGTGGGACGGACGTTACCAGATAGAACAGGATTTTACAAAGAATTTTTTATTAAAGAGGGCGGATGACACTGCTCAAGACAAAAATCAGCTGCATTGCAATAACACATCTATAAGTAACAAAATAGATAAATTTGTTTTACCTTTTCATTCCCCCTTTCCCCTCCTCTCGAAATTTCAAACAATCTTGAGTAGAAACGTTTCTGTTCCATAAGGCAATACTAAAAGGAACTAAGAATCGGCACAGATATCAATTTAATATCATTAAAAGCAAATTCGCGGTTACTAGGTTCTTCTAGTGAAGGAATGAGGCATTCAGGTTTATTGAATAACTTAGAGCCGTAGTAGATATTGTATGTATGTTAACATATTCTGTCATTCTGTCGAACTTGAAGGATTAGCATGCCTTCACAGAGCTGAATTACGAGGAATTGTAGTTCATCGATCGATAAACTGGGCTAGTTCTGTACATTTTATATTCTAATTAAACATTGCACATGATGAGTACTTAAACTAAGTGAAAATTTTACTTCTTTTATTATTTTTAATTGAATTAAATCTCATTTTGTGTAGAATCAGATACTATATGGCTTTAGAACATATCTTTTATTAATTACAGTGATGCAATATATTATGTAAAAAGTTTGAAATATAGATTAGATAAAATATTGTTGTGTGCGCATGGGTTCGTAATGCACAATTCGATAAGAAGTTAATAAAATTTATTATTATCTCAAAAATAAATACAAAACGCTTAAATTTACTCAGAGACTTCATACAATATCGCAATATCTCACAGTAGTTATATTTTAAACTACTAAAACGTTCAGTATAACTCAATTCAAAACAAAGAAAGCTAATCCGGTTTCGCCGCGAATTCGCTAAAGTCAACAAGAACTAAGTAAACAACTACTGAATTGAGATGTTTTCCTCCAGCTTTTATAACCTTTTTAATCCTGCACGTATTTTCTCGATTTTTCTGGATAGCAAAAGAGTACAATTACGAGATATCTATTTATTAAAATGCTAAATGCGCGTGCTCCTGTATTTTAATTTTTCCGGCCTAGCTTTTTCTTCAGATAAGTCTCGTGCTGCATTGCGCGGAAATATGAAGCAATTTTAATTATAAATTCTACTAAAAATAGCTAAATAAATACAAAATCCGTAACAATATCGTTACTAATAATTAGAATTGCAAAATATTCTTCTAAAATTTCAACACTTGCCAGACATGCCATTACGATAATTAATGAGATCTTGATAAGATAACGAGCATGAAAAATGGAAAGAGCAGCTTTAGACGATTTTAACATCAAAATATAAATTTGTGAAATATCTTTTATGTGAAATAATAAATTCTCAGACGGCTCATACAGTCACCTGATAAATATTTCAGGAATTTTTCATGCATTGCATTAGTACCAAATGTTTCTTTATTTTCAGAATTTATTGGGATTACATGAGATTCTTTTTAAATGGTAAAAGTTTTCATAGCTTTTTGGATATAATATATTCTACCGTTTAATTGAAGATTGCTTATTGGAAATAACTTGAGCTCTGCATTTGTATTTTTTTATGCAGAATCCTAAACTGAACAAATAAGATCAGACATTTGCAACTTATTTCAGGAAGCGATTAAAAATGTTTTTTTTAAAAGCTATGGTAAAGTGTTCACATAAATAAAATCAAGCTTAGATTGACGTTGGATAGAAACAAATCAAGCCTAGATTTATGATGAATTCTCAGAAAAGTTAGGAAGGTATACTGTATGTTACTTTCATATATTCTTAATCAATATTTCTACATTAAATATATTAAATATACTCAGAGATTATAAATATAGCCAGATTAATATCTCTTAAATTATCCAGATTAATCTTAAATATACTCAGAGATTATAAATTTAATAAAAAGATAATTTTATTAAAATGATCATTATATTCAATTACCATTCTATGCCTTCAAGATAAAATATCCTGCATAATTATAAATTTTCATGCAATCTAAATTCATTCTATCTAATAAGATAGTATATAATTTCGTCTAAAACTACTTATAAGAAAATGAATTGAGGTAGTATCAAGTATTATGAATTTATGAATGAATATTATAAATTTGTTAATGAGTTATTTATTAAGTATTATGACTTATTTAAGATTTATGAATGTAACCATCTATCATTTTATGTCTTATTGTAAATTTGTTTGCTGACAAAATACGTTTCACGCTATAGGGTGGCCAAAGTGCGGCTCGCAAGCCTGATACGGCTCTCGCAGGCAGTTTGTGCGGCTCATGCATATAAAATATATGTATGAAATATGGTAAACTAAAACTATTTAGTGTCCAAAAAGAAGTAATTAATTAGTTTAGACTCTTTTTACAAAGTTATCAGGTATTTCTTTCTATTTAAAACATCCTCCGCTACTTCTATAATGATGTAATTATGAACTTGGGCTTTTAGAAAATCTAGATACGCTCTCGAGCATTCCTGAGTTCAAACGTGCGGTTCTTACTGGCATGAAGTTTGGCCAACCCTGCTATAGATATTCAGTCCTTTCTCTCCTATTTTCTTAGTAATTTAAGCCCATCATATTTAATGCCAGTTAACATGACCCAATTTCTTGCCACATTAAACTAGACTTTATTTTCATTTTACACTTTCAATAAACTGGTTCCATTAAAGCTCCAGTTTCTTTGATCCGTTGCTTATATGACTCAATTTCCTGTTTACAAATTTTAAACTTTCGTCAAAAAGATCAGACAAATAAGATCTGAATACTTTATTCCTAAATTGCAATTTCTAGAAAGAAAATTTTCTGTTTAAAATGCATCAAATTATTAAGCTCCAAGTAGCGTTATACGAGTAGTTGAACTAAAAGTATTACTAGAAGCTTTTAGTATCTACTGAAAAGAAAAATTAAAAAATGAAAGAAAAAATACAAATGAAGTACAGTCAATGGCAGTCTAAGCGCAAAGCGATTTTGTACCATGTATAAAATATGTACATCATATATACATGTACAGAATATGTACGTCTAAAAACATCTTTTAAAGTTAAGCTGCTAATATTAGTTAAAATTCTCACTCGATTGGCCATATTACAAATTATGGCCGCTGGTCTGGGGCAGAAAATGTTATCTAAACGCTTAGATAATATATTAAAGTAAACTGAACCAAACTGCATCGCTGCATCTTAAATCAGGATAAGGATCAAAGGTTCAACGTCATGGATGGCAAGATATGTCATGGGTGCGGCAGTAAACTAAATTAATACATATTTAGCATTGAATCCTAGCGCAGTGGTGTGCCTATCAAAGCATCAGTCACTGGTGATGTGCGATTTGGAGATCACGATTAGTGAAGTGAATTTAAATACTTACAGAAATTAAAATTAAATCAAAACACAACGCCTATCAATGCTGTTATTATTCGATGACAAAAAAGTGACATTTTCTGAAAGTAAACATACTGGTGACCAGTGTGAAGCGTTAGAGCGATTGAAATATGTATTTAAATGGCAAAACATAGTCAAAATTAAAGAAGAATATCAGTGTTCTTCAGTGATATTGGTCACTAGTGATCTACAGATATAGTCCACAGGTCCCCACTGCGGAGAGGAGTGATGTAAATTTAGTTAAAATTAAGATTAAATTCGAAGACATCGGCCTACTTCAAGTATGCTGTCTCTGTTCCTATTATTGCTGTTGGTCAAAGAATATTTGTAATTTAAGGGTCATTTGCAGTCAACCAAATGATGACTTGTGCAGAGCAGGGAAGTAAATTTGAATAGATTTTGAAGTTAAAATTCAGTTTGATTTCACACACGCCTTTTTAGTCACGTAGCCTACAGGCTGAGGCTCACTTGAAGACAACTCACATGTCATTACAGTAAGCGAAAACAATAAATTTGGACATATATTTAAAGTAAAATCAAACGGAAGCTCAGCAATGCCCATCCCGTTCACAAGTGAACTGCTGGCTAGAGATCTGTTGGTGAAACACACAAGTCATCGATGGGGGTGTATAGTAAGACATTTTAAATTTAATTCAGAGGACACGAAAGTTCATGAAGGCCTGTTCACAAGTAACTGAGAACGGGGATTCCATCATTTTTGCCACAAAATTAGGTGGTGCAGTACAGGGGTAGTGCGACTCCTGTTAATTCCTAAGTATATGTAAAGCAAAGACTCCTGTAACATTTGTATTATGTATTTTACTGCATATTAAATAATATATAGTACAATACATAATACAAATGTTAAACAAAAAGAAAACAGAAACAGATATATACAAAGGAAAAATGGAAAATTCTGAAAGGAACGGTTTACAACTAAAGTACATTGATAAGTGGATACACTGGCACTAATTTATCAAATTATCAATGCATTTAAAAAAAGCTGCCCATATAAATTGCGTATTTAATTATTTCATAACTCTCGTTAGTAGTCCCTTGGTAATTTCGCTGCTGATAGGTAATGCTCCAGAATTCTAATATCACCTCAGAAATCTGTTATATCCCATGGCATGTTTTGTGAAGTACAGACAAAAATGTGCAGTTGCCCAATCCATACCAAATAAGCCTATTTGTAATGGTGTAACAGTTACGATTTATTGATGTAAGACAGTGCAGTAAAGTTACATGTATTTTAAAGTTTAATTTAAAGTGGAGCATACCAGAGCTTTTCCAGACTTCTCATCAGTGACCTGCACGTTGAGTTACACTTAGGAACAATGTCAAGGTTTTCAATGAAATAAATTTATGTAGATATTAAATACAAAAATTAAATCGAAGAATAACGCAGCCGGTGAAAGATGGACGTCACCATGCTCTTCGATATCAATGAAGGGTACCGATTAAACCTGCAGGATAAGGATAACTTGGAATCAACCTGTAAGTCATCCGTCTGGGGCAGAGAAGTAAATTTAAATTTGAGTGTACTGTATTATATCAATGAGTTCCAAAGTGCTTGTCGCTAGTAATCTGCAATTTGAGAATCACTCGAAATCAGTTCGTTGATTACTACTATGATGCAATGCAAAAAATTACATATGATATATTTAAATTAAAATTAAATCAGAATATACTTATTTCCGTCAAGCGTTTATCCGTAAGTGCCAGATAAAACGGCTCGGCAGGTCACTTGCAAACAACCAGGCAGGTCACTTGCAAACAACCAGGCAGGTCACTGCAAGTTGAGAGTCACATAGTTAATTAAAAATGTATCACTGATATGAATGATTCAGAAATAATGCGTAGGGTATTCAATTAGAATTTTATGGAAGTACAATATTAGTCTGATGGTCATCGGTCATGTATAGGCTACCGGTAGGTCTTTGTCACTGTCCGTGATTCACTGGTTGTTGGTTATTGCTTTACACCAGTAGCGAAAGTTTTATTAGTATTGGGTACCGTATCAATTAAAACCGATTTCTTAATTGAAACTATAATTCATTATAGTAGAGTAGTGCGTCTCTAAGTTATCAATGAGTTACAGGTTGACGATCACTAGTGTTCATCCCAGAAATTACTATTCTTGAGTGATGGAGTGAAACTCGGATACATTTTAAATGTGAATCTAATCAAAGAAACCCGATTCCCATGAAGTCTGCTGGTCACTCGTGACATATGCGTTGGCCAGTAGTGATTTATGGTTACAGAGCCAGCTAGTTCATAAAGTAACTTTCGGATAGTTCAGTAAATTTAGATAAACCGCTAAATTAAATGAAACCCAGGAGCGTTAATGAGTGTAACTAATGGATCCTGGTAAGTAAGGACAACTGTAGCGTCAAGCCATTGATCAATGGTGGTTTTTATTCACTGATTAGACAAGTGGCATGTTGCCAAAGCGATAGATGTTAAATATTTTAATCGCGTATGGTTACGCAATGCCTCAAAAGTTTTAGAAAATTTTATCTTGCTTCAAACAGCAGGAAAGTAGTAAAGAAAATTTAATTTGATAAATCAAACTACTTTTCATGACGTCATCACAGATGATTTTTTTAATTATATTTAACTTTCAAATGTATTAAAAATTTTTGAAATTCAGAAAGTCCGTCCTCCTTTGTATCCTTCTAATCTCCTTTGTATCCTATCTTTTTTTATTCAAGCTCATGTCCTACTGAAAATTTTACCAAATTACAGTTTTGCAAAATAAATTTTTTTAATTGTATTCAGAAGGTTATTATAATAAATATCCATGACTATGATAAATTATTTCCATTTTTTAAAATAATTGCACTATTTATTCATTACTTTTATCATCTACGCCTTTTTAGCAATATAGGAGCAATTTCTTACTTTAAGAATATGCATGAGTTATGTAATCCTTACGTTACAGCATACTAGTTTTTATTCAATACATGTTTTCAAATGTAATGCTAGTTGTCACTATAAACTTTACTTTCCTAAGTTTATGTAGAATAGACATGTATTTATAATTTCACATTTTCTTAAAAGAAGAGCACATTTCTATAAAAGCAACATTATGTTATTAAGAAAATCTAATAGTAAAATGTTTCAAATTTTGACACTCCCCCAGTACATTAAACATTTTATTTAATAAAATATTAAGAGAACTTCGGTTAGATAAAAATTATAAATTTCATAAGTTCATGTAGATAATTCTCGAAATTATCCTAGAATGATTTTTTGTCAGACTTGAATTGATGATTTAAAAAAAACTGTTTATTTTAGTTACAGGCAAAACGTGGTTTACATAGGCAATTAATTTTTCTGCCAGCACTACGTTAAACGCAATTGTTAAACGCAATTGTATAACGTAATTGTTAAACGCAGTTGTATAATAGGATCTTTTCTTATAAATGACAGCATTTATTTATAGGACTTCCGCTAGTTTTGCGCATAAATTTATTGAAATTCGTGCTTTTAATTAAATAAAGTGTATTTTACCAACATGAATTTTCCTAAACGGCAATCATCCTTTTAAGAATTTTTATCCCTATTCTTCTATTTCTGAGAGTGATTATTTACAAAAGGTTCCTGCGAGTTAGTTTAAGAAAATTTCTGCATCTGAAAAGATTTATGTGGCTTTATTCTTTTGGGAAACTAAACGTGTAACCAAAGTTTTCAAAACCTTGTAATCTGAGGATCTTTCAAGAGAACTTTTGTATATAATGGGCTACCGAAACTTCTGCTGAGGTGTCTTCTCACAAAGTTTGAACATAAGTGCATCGCTTCGAGCATGAAAATCATCAACAATCAAATCAAAAAATAAATTCCTCCTGATTTCGATGAATTTCCTTATCTTTGACATCTCTTTCGTTGCTGAATTTATGGCAAAAGGAAAGAAATTTTTTAAAAGAAGAAAATGGTGCATGCAACGGCTTTCCGAAGATAATGATTCATGGAAAATGTATACTTCCAAAATAACGCTATAACATAAGCCGATGATACTTAGAAAAATGGCAGTTTTCTATACGTCATAATTCTTTTCAAACATTCGTATCTACTATATTAGCAAAAACGAAAGAGATGTGTAATAAATCGAGAGTTCGAAAGCTTTCGTTTTTCTGTAATATGAAGTTCCTTTTCGTTTAGTTCTCATTAATTCAGATTTAAAGCACTTGCTAAGGTACTTTTAAGTTCGGCTTTGAGAAGCATTTTCTTGAACCGTATTAATAAACAGCATTTTTACATTAATTATTTCTAATACATACCACAAAAAATGCTTCAATGAAAACAAAAAGTTTGTTAATTGTCTTTTACCTATCTTTCCGTAAAATCGAAGTAGGGCAATAGAAAAATCTTAAAATTAATCTTAATCTAAATCTTAATCTTTAAATCTAAATCTTTAATCTAAATCTTAATCTTTAAATTCGTTCTTTAAAGTCACTCTAATACGCATTCTGCTAATAGCTGACACAAAACGTAAAAGATGCAGATTGGAATTACATAAAAATAATGTGTTAACTAAAATTACTTTAAAATTATTATTCAATGACTTATCATGTGCTTAATATAATTATAATAATATTTTTTGTAATTCTTCTTAAAAAAATTGATGTGACCACCATATGATTTCCTTGTACAGCATATCAAATTATACACATTTTTCTTGCGCTTCATTTAAACTTATTTCCTGAAATTTTATATTTCTCATTCAATCAATTCAGTTGTCACTTCGAGGCAAGGCAAAAATACATAAAATATCAAGCTAAATTCATTACAAATTGTAAAATGCAGAACACTCTAAAACACCAAATAAAGTTGAAAAAAACTTTTGCAATTAAAATTAGAGTCTATACACCAAAACAAACAATTCGGCCAACGAGCAGGAAGACAACCAAAACAAATAATTCATCCAGCGAGGAAAAAAAATGTTTTGGTTGATAAAATTTTAAAGTTTACTTCTGGCCCCGCTGGGCAAGAATACATCGAAGTTCGTTCACAAACTAACTTTATTCACTATAAGAGTTTAAAATATAAACAAATAGTCGCTCCTTTAAACGTAAGGCACTCAAACTGCATGCAGATTAACCAAAGGCATAAAAACCATACGCCGAACTTAAAGAATGACATAATTCAGTCACTTTTAAAGCAAAAAATACACAACTTACCAACATATAAGAATAAATCCAAATCTCACAAGTTCCTTTCTTACTGCAATAGTATCAAAAATGTAAATGTTTTGTTCTGGAACTGGCACGATTAGTGTGCTAAGCTACTTTGCGCCCGCAAATGTCATCTGAGATAAATATGAATATTTAAATCTGCCACGATTTTATGTATTAGAAATAATTAATGTAAAAATGCAAATTTATTCTTCTTTATGGATCAACATCTACGCCAGCGGTTCTCAAATATTTGGAACCATTTTTTGTATGCAGATAAAATAAGTTACTTACCTAAAATATGTTTTTTGTTATCAGTTCTTAGAATTGATAAGAAGAAATTTCAATTTTAACAGAAACAGTCATTATGATTTTAAAAAAATTGACGCATTTCTTCTGCTTTTGCTGTTCAAACACTCTCCTAAAGAAACTTACAGATTTATTTTGTAAATTAGATTGCATAATTTTAAAATATTTAAACAGTTTAGAATTAAGTAATGATTCATTTGCCATACTACATCTGCATAATAAACATAGCGGCAAAAGGTGATTTGCTCTTCCGGTCAAAAAGAAAGCGAAGTTTAAGTAAACTTAATTGTATTTGCCAGTAGGCTACGATTTTACTTTCTTACTTTCACTAAACTTTCGCTTACATTGAGAATTGAATTCTTCAGTATCACGCTTCTTTTTGAGAAATCTATCAATTTCATTTGGGTGTATTTATCTGAAAATAAATAACATGGCTAATCGTCCACTGGTAAGACTTTCAAAGTAAGTAATATTCACAACAAGAATACAATATCCGCTAGCAATGCCTCACAGATTTAAACTAATGGTAAACTCAAGGCTTTTTTTGTAAACAGTAAAAACCGATTACAGCATTATGCTGTTGTCACTACTGAACTAAATCATTGTTCGAGCAAAACCTTTAGAGTCCTTCAAACTATGTGTGCTACATGTGCTTACAAAGGCTATGATTACGGACCAATAAATGGATGTGCCGGTACTATGTCAGAAAAAATTATATAGGATAAGAAAAGACGCACGCACTTTCATTTACGGTCTAGGATTGTAGATACAGTCTAGGACTATGGTGACATTTCATAAATATATAGTAGAATGATGAAACTCGAAACTCAAACGTAGCCTAGATTCAACACAATTTATTTCTGGACCAAATAAATCTTGAGTCACATATTCTGATTCACGAATCGTTATGGGTGCAGTCTGCACCCATTCTCCATCACATTTGTTTACCTTTTCAACATTTTAAGATAAATATAATAAATGGATTGAAAAGAAAGCGAAAACAAGTTAGCTCGAAGCCAATCAGGGAAGTGCGATATACGCAAAAGAATAACTGGGAGAAAATCAAAAGATTATGGTTTCCAGAGTTAATGTTAATTTTCGAATACCGTGATTGAGTGATTAATAGAAATCTAAAATTATTATTTGCTGGTTGACCTTCAGTTTCCAGTATGAAAAGGAAGGAAAGTAGATATATCCAAATTAAAATGAAGGGGCTATTACAAATTTAAATTAGAATTTGTATTTACATATTTTCCTTTAATTTGCCTATATAAATAGAAAAGAAGCAATTAACGAATGCAAGGAGAAAGTGTTACAGTACAAATCAAAATTCCATACTGTGTGTCCAAGATAATCTGCCGCAATATTTTATCTATGACGAATGAACATCAATACCTATTAATAAACCCAAAAATTAATTCGATTTTAAGAATTTTACGATTTAATAAATTCATAAGCTGTTTTCAATAAATTCAGAATCATTCAAGCTCCCTGATTTAGATTTTATCCTGAAGACTAACTATTTCTAGATTATTGGATGCATGAAATTGAAATTTTTACATTAAAGAAATATTACTTCATGTACTGGTTTCAACCATATGCGAAAAATTGCATTGAATTAGAAATTTATTTGTAACTATAGTAAGGCCAACAAACGTTGTATGCTTTCTCTGCTGAGTTTTACCGATGTAGCTACTAAAATAATGTTTGTTAAAATGTACAACAAAACATTACCTCATCACCATAAGCACATTACAGTGTTAGATCAACTCTGAAGGAACTCGAGTTTCGAAGATATTTTGTAACCATTGCGAAATTTTATAGCAAAATCACTTATATTGCCAAGTAACTTTCGAAATAATGGCAAACGTTCACCAGAAAGAAAACATTCTGAAGAGCAAACTTCGACAGCGCGATATATATAAGAATAAAAGATGCAATTTTTTGCTCAGTGGAATGACATTATTTAGCATGGGAAGCCAAACAAATGGAAAAAAGAATCCATAACAGATAATATCTGGAATAAATCTTTATTACCATCAAATAGCTCGAAAATGTCATCAACATAGCAAATACAGAGCGAAGATAACTTTTTAAATAATTTCATTTAAAAGTAATGCATACTTACTCGGATAATTTGACCTTCCTTACCATGATTCAGCCATATGAAAAACATAAATCAAGAAGATTTAAATGCACGTGAATCTAGAACTGACATGATATGATAGAACGTGATGAACTGGGAATTGCACAAAAAAAATTTGAAGAAATCAAAATTCATTTAACTACTATACGGAAATACGATAATGAGTAGAAAATGAATTTTAGTCTCAGTGAATGGTTTACCGGCTTACAGAGGCTGGGCACAGATCAAGATGTGATTAGATCACCATGTAAAAATTAACGGGTGCATTATCCGTCGCCGTCTCTGATGAACCCAAAGTAACATTCTCGTGATGAGATACCTAAATGACTGATATGTTAGGCCATTTCTAAAGAATGTTTAGCGAGCAAATGTTCCGCCGATAGATTTTTAAAAAATGCAAATGTACTTTTCCGCATAACGCAACGACCGTAAAGTAAGCAGTAATGGTTAAAATTTATATCCTAGAACTTGCTAAATTAAATATTATACACTAGGCCATTCAGACTGAAATTTACCATAATTAAAGCTAAAATGTAACTAAAATAGTGATGCAGGGAATAATACTTTAAACATAGTTATTCAGGCATGCAGAAACTTAGGATGATTATTAAGAATTTCTTGATTAGATAGCTGATGAATGATGCAGATTGAATACTGGAAGTGAAGGCAAATATCTAGCGAATCAAATCGATAGAAATATTAAAGTCTCAAGCCATTTCACTTTCTGATGTAAATTTTAGAACACGCGACGGCTCTATTAAACTGCATTGCTGAATAAATAGGCAGGAGCTTATTTGGGGTGCAGTGTAGTTTATAACAGTTTTAATCCAATCGAACCTCAAGTATTTCTATTGCTTGCCCATTGTGATAAGCTCCCAAACTAGCATGATTGTTATGGAATAGTTGCTGAACATCTTCATTTGGGTGTCTACACTATTTAACTTAAGCGTTACTTTCGCATTTTCATATATACTATCCTGTAGTATTTTGGAGTGTACCTCTGCAACGTATTCGTATCATATTGATTTAGTAAGTTTAATTAGATTTTGCAATAAAGTTTGTAGAATCATTAACACGGATACCTAATGGTAATAGGCGCATAATGTATTGTTGTGTTGATAATAGTTTGATTTCGTTATGATATAAACTAGGTTAATTATTTTTCTTATTTAGGAAATACCTTATTTTTTTAATACTTTGAATTATTAATATAGTGTTTTATTAAGTCAATATTCGGTTTTGAAAAGGCTTTGATTTTGGGGAAAAAACTGATGCTTCTATGAATATTATTTATTTTTCCTTTATTTAAATTTATCCAAGATTTCTGTTCATTGTGAAAAGGATTCGAGAAAAGAGACGAAATTTAGCCTAGTCATTCTTTCGCAGGGTCGTTTTGTCCTTTAGAACATTCGCGAACAAATTTCTTTTGTGTATTGACATTTAGGACAGGATCTACGTGAGAGAAAGGTCAATGGTTGCCATCTCACCTTCCTTTGGGGGTCATTGTGGTTGGCGATCGGAGTGTCCAGTTTAGCTAAGTGAGAGGAGGGGGCGCATGTGTGATGAACGTATTTTGGTTCTTCTGGGTGAGAAACAGAAATTTAGTCCCGAAAAGGGAGGCGATAAATGAAGCCTTTTTGGAAGCCTGGTTGTTGAAAGAAGAAGTCAGAGAGGATTTCGATGTTAGATCACTTTTTTGCTTGGTTCGTCTGGGTGTTGGACACTTTGATCCGAAGGATAGGCGAAAGTAAGGAAGCAGCATTGTTATGCTCCCAGCCTTGTTCCGTGCAGAGGCAGAGATGCATTTTGAGCTATAGTTGATTCTGTTGGCTGAACAAATACTGACGGAAGTAGACTGGCTGTGAAGTGTGATAAAGAAAAGAAATTTTTCTCGTTACCGATCCAGTTCTATCCAGAAATTCCTGTATATTAATGGCTAAAATCATTCTTCGCTGGTGCTTGAAATGTCAGCTCTCCTGAAAGGGTATCTCTGCAATGGTTCAAGCTATAGCAGTCTGAAAGAGCGTTTCTTCAATGGTTCGAGTTATGGCAGTTTTCTTGAAAGATAGTGACAATTTATGCTTCAAGATTTCGCGTATGGAATGAGTTGTTTAATTTAAAAAATGTTTAATTTGTATTTTCTCATTTTCGCTTGACAAAGTGAATAGTTGTATAAATATATATATGATATTATAAAAGCAGCAAGGAATATGTTGGAACACTGTTGATGCGTAGTTATCCTATATTAGAGAGGAAGTATTCTGATTGCCTCGTAAGCTAATGTGTTGACTTCGTAAAGAAAACTTGGCAGTCGAGGCGATGTTAATTCCATTTTTATTTCCAACTGACATATGTGGCCGGAGATCATTTGGCACCCTAGTCGTGCCCGTTTCAAAAACATTTACATTATTGATATTATTGCAATAGGAAGCAGCGTAGAGAAATTGCGTCCAAGCACAGCCCTGACAGAAGCTGAATTGCATAGTTATGCAAGATGGAAGCACGCGAAGAGAAACGTTTTGATTTAAATGGTAGTTTCCGTTCCCAATTATTACGTCATCAGCGCTGCGCAGACCATGCAAAAAGGAAAGATCTAGAAATGACGCAATCGAAAGAAGTTATTACGAATTTTAGAAGAGAGATAGAGAATTAAAAGTTTTACCCGTTAGTTTAAATCTTACATATTCCCCCTTTCAAAGAGAAAAAGGCTTGGGGACAGAATAGCCTTTTTAGAAAAAAGCATTACAGAATGAGCAAAACTAGGGAAATACAACAGTGGGAAACATTCACAAAATTTTTTATATGAATGATGATTTTTTAAAATATAAAACCTTACAGACATAATTTTCAACAACAAATTCAAATTGAACATTAAAAGTTTTCATGTTCATCTTAAAGAATGTCCTAATTTTTCTCAAGAAAGTTCACAGTTCTGTAAAATACACTCACTTCCAAAAGTTAAGCACGGAGAGGAAAATGCTAATTTCCGGAAACCAATCAGAATTGAAGAGGATGCAATTCGCTGCAGAGGTAGATGGAAAAATGCAAATATGTTAGGTAACAGCCAATCGCGCTTTCATGTCAAGAAATATGCAAAAAAGGCAGTCTTATAAGAAGCCAGCTTTATGAAGGGTTACAGAAGTTGATTGTAAGTGCTGATAGAAGGTGTTTAAAACTTTCGTACAATTTGGTTTCAAGACATACGTGTTTCTATGACTTCCAGAAGACGAATGGAAGATTCTGAGCCCTGGCGTGCTGTGAGGCGCATTGAAGTAGGTCACAGATGAAGAGTCGATCACAGATGTTGCTCTTTTCTTCGGCGTTCATCATTCTGTAATTTCACGTTTATGGAAACATTCCAAACCACGCAGACAGTTGTCCGAAGGCGGTCGCCCAAAGGTTACAATCCCCGCGGAAGATCGATATATTGCTATTGTAGCCAAGCGGAATCCCAGAGCAACCTCCACACGTGTGACATCTATGGTTACAGCGTCCATTGGTAAGGCGATGTCTGTAGCTACTGTACGCCGAAGATTACATATGAGTGGACTGTACGCCCGGGTACCTCGAGTTTGTGTTCTTCTATTCGTTCAATCAAGAGAGGCACGATTACAGGGGTGCCGGGAACATGTCAATTGGAGTGTGTCTGACTGGGGCAATGTGATGTTTACTGATGAGTCAAGATTTGCTCTGGAACCAGATGACAAGCGTATAAGGATATGGCGTGAACAACGAACACACAATCAGTCCCAAAACATCATTGAACATCACGCATTATAGGCGTGAAGAGGCGGAAGCATTATAGTGTGGGCAGGGATTTTATTAGGATACCGCACCGACTTGCACATCTTTAAACAGAGTTCTTTGACGGCTGTCCGGTATCGAGATGAAGTCCTAGAACCCATTGTGAGATTGTACGCTGCAGCAGTTGGCCCTACTTTTGTTTTAATGGAAGATAACGCACGCGTCCGTAGAGCTGACATCGTCGATGTCTACCTGGAGAGTGAAGGGATTGCGCGTATAGCCTGGCCCGACCTTAATCCCATTAAAAATATTTGGGATGCTCTCGGCCGTGCTGTGTCTTCACATTTCCCACCTCCAGCACTTTTATTGAGCTGGAAACTGCTTTACAAGAAGAATGGCGATTGCTTAATTTTGCAGTGGTTGACCACCTAATTGAAAGCATGGTCACAAGGTGTAAACTTTGTATACAGATGAGGGGGGAGATCACATACTCTATTAATGTCCTCTTTTCATTTTATGCTGTTTATTTTCACTTTATACATAATTCTGTTTAAGTCTTCAGTATGTCATTATCTGGTAACTTACAAAAATTTAATACTGTTTCCATTTCTGCATATTATTATTGATTTTGTTTTATGCATAAATATATATGCTACTTTCCTGCCAAATTTTGTGTCAATCAAAGCAGTATTTGTTGATTTGTTTGCATTTTATATCTTCGTGCTTAACTTTTGGAAGTGAGTGTATTTGCTTAAACGTTAATCATAATCAATATTTCGAAGTGTACTGTATAATTAAAGTCTTTCTTAAAAATTGAAGCTGCCAATATAAAACCAAAATATTCTTTTACAGATTTATGAAATTTTAATTGATTTTTTATGATATAATCCACATTTTCTGAATTGTGAAGGAATGTAAAATAGAATTTAGAACTTAGTACATAGTTGGTAACAAAATTCAGTACAAGAATAAAATAAACTTAGACAAAAATTGGCAGATCTTCTACAGTGCAAATCAGCGTGACAACTTGCTCATGGCAGTGGGATGCTTAAATACAATTACACATATAAACCTCCGTTCCTTACTAAAGGTAACTGGTCTCAAAGGTAACTGGTACTCTATAATTCTAAAGGTAACTGGTACTGTATAATTCTCAACGTTTATTTTATAACTTATGGCCATAAAAACCTTCAAATTATTTAAATGAAATGAAAAGCAATTATACAAAATTAAATAGATATTATATTCTACACTGCCCTACAATAATAATATGGATCATTTAATTTTGTGAACATAAAATAAAAAAATAAATTTCATAATTATATCCATCTAGGGGAGGCATTTAAAACTTTTTAAATATAAACATTTCAAACACATCCATTGATATTATAAAATCGAAAAAATTTTCAAAATATTATAATGTAATTAAATTTTCATTTGAAACATTATTTGAAATAATATATTATAGTTATCGAAATTTCTAATTGACTTATTTTGTACAAACTGGAAGCTTTCTCCTAGTATACACATAGCCAACTATTTGGGCAGTTACCTGGATCGGATCGGATCGTAAATTTAATGTCTGGCCTCTACTACAAAGAGTAATCACCAGTAGATATCTTGACTCTTGGGCTTTTAATTTTTAATTTTTTTATTTTTTTATTTTTTATTTTTATTATTTTTTTTTTCAATCAAAGGCACACTGTCTTGTGTGCCGCGTTCTGGGGACTAAAAAACTAAGAAACACAGGTGGCAAGACAGGAAATTCATTCATTCGTGAAAGTTCAAGCATTTAAACAAAGATGCTGAAGTTAGTCCATTTAAGCAATAATGCTTTCGTAAATACATGAGAAAGTGCGGCTGAAGTCTTACACACAGTTAGCAGCTACTTGAGCGTGCATAGAGCAGGAGAAACAAGTACATCGTAAACTCACATAACTTAAAATCAAATTCAGGTTCATCCTTGCTTTAAACAGAGCGGTTATGATGATAAGACGCAAAAAGCTGATATCTAAAATACTTGTAATTTTTAACAATTTAGTATTACTGAAAATCATTTATATATGCCGTTTTAAGATTTTTAAATGGTAAAAAGAAGTCAAAACTTAAACACTGAGACGTGATAATTTTCTTTTGAAGGTAAACACTTATGCGGTCACGTATGGCTCGTAATTCAATGGAATTCAACTGGTATTATTCTAACTGAACTTCAGAGAGTAGGTAATTTCCACGTTCGTAAATATTTATTACACAGTTGAATGACTTTGCAAAATCAAAGTCCGTTGAAGAAATACGAAAAACACATTTTAAAATAACACCAAACTTGGCTATGTACAAAAACGGTGCACAGTTCGCTTTGTCAAGATGATTTATAAAAATCACAAAGTCCTTGGTGCAAAACACTAAACACAAACTAGCCAAAAACGTGAGTAAATAAGATACGAAAAAAATACGAAATATTTACATTATGTACATCACCACCACCGTGGGTAGTGGTGGATTGAACGTGGGCGTTTCACAACACTCTCCTGAGTGGGATCGTAGGTAGTAAGATTTCTTATGGCAGAGTAAGGAGAATTTTGCATACTTGTGAAAAATTTGTGTGCTGGGTCAGAATCTGTTTCTGAATTGTAGAATTTTTAACTCTTCATAGAGCTGCGGGCAGTTACTTGGAAATGACACGGTTCCTTTTATAAGGTAACTGGCCTTTGCGAACTGCATTGTAATAGTCCACTTATAAAATATTAACGACACTCAAATATATTTAAAAAAAATTATATACGAAAAAAAAATAAGTGGAAGCCTTCAAAGTTTATCCGAACATATTATGATCCGTAAATTTTAAAATCAGTTAACATGATTCCATACTATACATGTTTCCTATAATACTACTCAAAAACGATTTTTGTTTGTCATATTTTATAATAATGGTTTTGCATAATTATTTCATTCGCTTAAAAATTCTTATCAAGAATTCAAAATTTCCAACATAAACTCAAAAATCTATAACTTCTCTATATCTAGTTTAAATAACATAAACATCGTTACTTAATTTGCTCACGCATACTTATGAAAAATTAGAAAAATTAATGAACAAGAATTTCACATTTTTGCAAAACAGCACAATCAAACTGCAGAAATTTTAACCAAAATTGAATTGAAAAGTATAGAATTTGCAGCATATTAAATAATTTTGTCTCGTTCCTGAGTTAAATTCACACGAATATAACAATTTTTGAGCTGTCGATTGACGATTACTATTAGGGAAAAAAAAAGACGGAAGCGGAAATAATTTTCTGTCGCACATACTTACAAAGAAGAAACTCAGATTGATGACCTTCAACATAATGTAAAGCTGTTTCTCCTTAAGCGGTAATTCATAGTTTATTTAGGCACTTTTTTTCTAAATACTATGGAGATGGCCGAAGCAAATTCAATATGCCTTTTTACTAGACATTCGAATCGGGAGATTACTTTCATTCTGTAAACACTACGCATGATAATTATCTTTTGGATCACTTGCAAAATACCACATCAGAACGATGATAGGTTATCTTTTAAACACTTCACTTTTTTCATATTGCCTTTGAATTTATCACGAAACGATGATTTGAAGAGCTGAATAAATTTTCTATTGAGGTGTCAGGCAGCGGGAAACTTTCCTGTCTTATATGTCATATGACGTTAATATCAAATATTATTTGCGATTTTTCATTAATTGTTGTTTTATGATTTATGTTCATAGTAACCACGATAACTCCAAAAGTTCCGCATATAATCACTCCAAAAAATTCCGCATATAAACACTTGAAGGTCTCGTATATCATTATCATTATGCGGGATACAGTGTTAAAAAGATCAGGCTTATAGAATTTAAATCCTATCATTCGATCTTCAATAGTGTATGCACGTTTTTAATTTTTGAACGGTGATTAATATATTTGGCCATATGTTACTAATGAATGAATATTTTCCAATTAGCGTACTTCAGTATAGGCTTATGTTACTATATATAACATAAATCAAACATATACTATTTTTATTATCATTATTTTCTTTTCCGAGATGATTGAGTTATTTGTTCATTACGATCGAAATATTTCAATTTGTTCTATAAATTTTATAAAACGATGAATGTATCACGAATTATTATTTATAGCGATTCTATTTAAGAATGAGCGCAATCCAATAAAACAAAAATCTCATTAATTTAGAAATTTAACAAAGGTTTCGAAAAATGCTTTTTAAACGAAGTCGGTTACTTTGTGTAGTATAATATTATAGTAATTCTGAAATTAGAATAAGATTCAAAAATATCAAAATCGGAGTGATAAATGAATCTCCAAAAAGAATGTTTCGTATACAAGGCTATAAACGTTCAGATATCAGCAAAATTGAAATTCTAAAATCGGCTCAGCAACAAAAAGGGACCGCTTTTTTATATTATTCTTTTTTTAAAAAAAAATATCTGTATCAGAAAAGCTGAGTTGCAAGAAATTAGCGTTTTCGGTCCTTGTGTTTGCAGAATTTTTTAGAAGCCAGGGCTCTAACCTGCAACTGTTTCCTCTCTTTTTAAGGAAGTAGAAAATTATTTCTACGCTTGTTTTTAGTGATAGCTAAGAACAGATAAAACTAAGTACTATTACATTTCATTTGGTACTATTGCAGAAAAGTCTTAAGAAGAAATTATGAATAATTTCACAAATTAGAATGCTATCTAATAACCGAAATGCAGTCAAATTGAAAAATAACTGAATCTTATGTTGGTTATTATTTACGACAAAATAATGATTGGTATTTACATGATTGAAATATGCGTTTTGCAGTGATCTTGTAAATGAAAATAGAGCAGCATTTATTGTGTACTTAATAATAATCTTTAGACATCTAAGCTCTGTTACGATGAGAAAAAGAAATGAAAAGAAAGCTGTACTATTTGATAAATTTCGTCGCCCACCAGATACCCGATAATTCAAAAGTTGATCATTTGACACTTATTATAAGATAGACTTCAGTGTAATCAATTTAAGGACCGATACCTTTATTGAGGCTCTTCTGAAGAAACTTATACATTATTTAATTTACGTAATTAGAAAATGGCAGAAACATCTATGCAGCGAGCGGGTTCTGCATACTGTGATCCGAAAATATATGCAATTGAAAATGCTGTGAACGCTTAACGATTTTTTACTGATACATTTCTTAAAGGGAAACTAATAGTTTTAAATTTAATAAAGAGATATAAACCATATATAGAAATACTAGTATTTACGTCTGCGTATAGACACAATAAGCATTTAAAGGCTATACCATTTCATTTTCAGGGTAAATGAATGCTAATAAGCGTAAAAAACTTGAGATTTTTCCCATTCTCACAGTATTCACATTTTATCCGAATGTTAATAACATATGTAAATCCCCTTTTTTTATTTACTTCACTGCTTTTATTATTGACATTTCTTCGATCTTTATATTCTAAAACTTTCCTATTCTCTGAGTTGGAATAAGAAAATTCAGAATTGAAATATCTTGCTTTACATTTTAGCTGCTGAAATAAATATGCTCTGCATATATCATGTTCTTATACTTATGTCATTACGTTTATCCATGCACATAACCTTTGAAATTGGCAATTTTAGATGCTGAACCTGAATATTCATTTTCTGTTGAAATACATATTTGAAAAATAATGTTTTTCCGTAAGCAAATAAAATGTACAATAGTATTTAAAACTATGATAATAGTTAAGCAAATTGTTATCTTTGAATGTTAAAATGTAATTTCATTGTTAAAAGAATTTATAATAAATATGTCAATATATTTCTGCTTTTGGAACAAAAACGAAAGCAGTACTAACTTCCCAACCTTCTGTAGCTCAAACTAAAAACAATTATTTAAATTGGTAAGAAACTTTGCTGAAATTCTACAACCGTCATGGACAGCTAAAGGTATTTCGTTTTATATATATCTTCGAGTTTTTCAATTTGCATCAAGAATAAGCAGAAATAAGACCCGTTTTGCCTTATGGCTTCTTTGATTTCCATCTCATTATCAGACTTCTAATTTTAAAGTCTTCCAAAAATTTCCATCTTCTAAATTTTTAATTAACTTTTCTTCAGCAATTTTTGTCATCTATTTTTAACATCTTTAGTGCATGATATATTTAGGCACTTTTGATTTTTTCATTCCCTTAATTGTACATCTCATGCCCAATTACATTGTTTCAACGATTGGCAGTGGTGGATTTTCTGGCGTGAAACCTAAAAAACTGAATCCTTCCTTTTCGTTTCAACTAATACCACTTATCTCAAAAACAAACAATTCCAAAATAATAGATCGAGTCTTTAAGGACAAAGTCTTATTACAAAAAGTAAATAAGTTCCCAAATATCATAAATATGTGGCACTGTATTAAATAAGTAATACTTATACCTTTTTATGTGTAATTTCAATGCAGGGAGTATTTAAATATGAATGCAGTGTTATTAAGAAAATATGTTGCTTCAGCCGCTGATGTTATGACTAAGCAAGGCTCGAATACTTCCGTAGTTACAATTCAGCTTAATTCCATGCACATCTTAATAACACTGTTTCATATTCCGCGTTTTATTTTTCATTTTGCTTGGAACATAATCTTTTGGGAAAAGAATTATTTACTAGTTAGCAGTTATTGTAACCACTTGATTTGTTTCGTACATTCGTGATGATTACATGCTTTTTCATTTTATATCTGAGTTCTGAACCGTGGTTATAAAACACTTTTTAGTAGTCTTAAAAATTACAGAAAGGAATATATTTACTTTTTCTATATAGAAATATATATAAATTGCTTTAAAAGATATAGAATGAAACGAGAAATGAAATAGTTATATAAAGCATTTTCTAGAGAAATCCAGAATTGAAGTGATAACTTTCACCTTTTGATGCAGTAGCAAATGTATAATATTAAAGTTTCTGCACTTAAAGTTCCTATTTCCTGCACTTCTTGAGAAAAGGAAGCTTAATTATTATCTCGAATAATCTAAACTTTCTGCTCAAATAAATGTTTTTTAGACTTTTAGAGTTAACGTTTATCGTGAAAAGTGTAACACAACTACATTCATCATCTTCAGTATTCAAATTTTAATAAGATAATTTTTTCGGTAAAATGGAGTTTTCCACTACAATGCCATTAGTAGTATCGAAATTCATATTCTTCATTCAACTTTCATGCTTGGAACCTGTATCTCTTAACACCTTCATAACTCCACAATGCAAACTCATAAAACCTGCCAATTAATTGAATAAAAATTGTTTCCTTTGAATTTTGTTATTTAAAATGCAAGCAGCGAGAAATGCATACAAATTTCATATTTTTGTGCATTTAAGAGAGTTATTAATAACTCTCTTAAATGAACAAAAATTAACGGGGATAATAACGTTAATGAAGAAAAATACCTAAAAATTTAAAACTCTTATGAAAATGGTTATTGTCTAATAAATGTTTTTTTAAACTCAGTAAAATTTATTTAACTTTTGAAAACGTTTCTAAAGCATTCTTTCTGCATTATACATACAATTACAGTGACAAATGTAGATTTGGTTGATATATTCTTCACGTATAACTAACCAACATTGTGAAAGATAAAATGAAAGCAACTCAGTACCAGGAAATAGCAGGCTCAAAGAGAGATTTATGCTAACTATTATTTTACAAGGATATATTATGCTATAATGCGAAGAACTAGATAGTTTGAGTTCTTAAATTTAATAGAAAGGAAATAAGAGAACTCAAGGGAGAAGCAACAGTACTTAAATATTGCAAAAAAGATGACATAACACATACTTCCTAACTAAATAATAAATTCAAAAAACTAAATATTACATATGAAAATTATTATCATTACTTTTTCATTCTATGTAATTTAAAAATTTTAAAATTATGCGTTTAATTTTATTTAAGTTTATATGAAAGCAGTTTATAAGATGCAATCAAGAATGTTTAAAATAGTTACATTTAAATGTATATTATTTCTAAAGAAAAGCATATTTTGAAGTATTGGATCTACGAGAAACCTGAAACCGATACAAAAATATTTCCCTACTCCAAATCCAATATTTTTATAGGGAGTCTTGCATAATCATAGTAGAATTCCTGAGGAAAATTTCTTTTCTTTCTTTATTGGTTTATTTCATCACTTTTTACCAGAATTATTTAAATATGAATTTTTGATTCAAACGTGATGAATATGCATCTACTATATTGAAAACGTCACATTTTGCATACAGCTAGTGAAAGCTTAAAATTTAAGCACCAGTCTGACTTCGTTTCCAAAACTGTTCCTCAAAACCAGGGATGGCTAATCTGAAAATGACTAACATCCATCTTGAAGTGAAATGAAATTCTTTTGCTCTTAAATGCCAAGTTACCTGACTTGCTCGGCAGGGGTTCAAAATTCATGTAGGAATTATATTAGTTTTGCAGATTTTCGACGATTAATGAAATATTTTGAAAGAAAGGGAGGGAAGGAAGAGTGAGAACTAAGGCTTAACAGTTGCACATTAAGGAAAAAACTCTAATAGTTCACTTTTCTGTAACAGTTCTTAACTTTATTCTATTTTACCACTTGTGAGAAACAAAATACAACAAAATTAAGCTACTATTCGCCTTAGCATGGAAACGAGTAATCATTTGGATAATTTGTTAATAAACTATAATGCCACAACTGAGTGATGTTTTTATTTACAAGGAAGCTAACCGTAAGACAGGCAGGCAAATGCCTAAAAAGGCAAGCTGATCACTGAATGCTAACTTACTATCCTAGATTAGATTACTGATGAGAAAACGGGATAGGATGCACGAGATTTCGTCGCTTCTCCCTTCGTAAAGTGAATTATGTGTGTGTGTACAGGTAAAGCGTTATGAATAAAAATACGGCTCAGGTGTTAGGCAGAATATTATGAATAAGAATACGCCTCAATCTCAACACTGCGTATTTATCATAGTTTCAGATATAATAAAATATAAAATTAATGAAAATGTGTTAGCTTTAGGCTTATCGCTAAAGGATTCAAAGCTTAATAGAATGCTTTCGTATTAAAATGAAAAAAAAAATACTTCAAATTCTATCTTTAATTGATTCGAATTCTTCTGAGCTTTGAGCACAATCCTCGGTTATTCTCAAAGAGACTTTCATTTTTTCTCAAAGGACCTAAAGTTTAGAGATTTTATTAAGGTATTTCCTAAAGTTTGAATCTTGGTAAAGAGGCAAATGACCATGCATTTGGTAATACACCTACAGGAGTCTGCGTCTGGCTAAGAAACATTTGTCTTTTACAAGTGACAAAGAGAATACTAATTCAGAAGTCAAACAACAAAAATTAATTGACAAAGGGAAGTCTTAATTGACAAAGAGAAGTTGAATTTTGGTTCAGTTTTCCAGAGATTAAGGCAACGCTATAAGCCAAGCAGCAGTCTTGACATGTTGACATGTGCAGCTATCACATGTAATATCAATTAGTCTAACTGAATTGTTTAAAAGATGCAAGTGCATTTGTATCACCGTTTTTAGAACCATTTAAGAAGTAAAGTACATTTTTCAGAGCTTCTTTTTCTGGAAAGAAGGTGTGAAAACTTTTACGCCTTACGAGCGTATTCTGCTCTCACATTTCTGTTTTCGTATTTAAAGAAGCCTTTACGAGATATTCGATTACAAAGTTTAAGAATGCCATAAATTGGTGGAATGAGGAGACGCCGAACACTTCGTCGAAATCGACTTAAAAATACTTTTTCGTTAAAATACATGTATTTAATTAAATTAGGATCATTCTGAAAAATTGCATTCTATTATTGATATAAACTGACGAAATAAAAAGAAACTTATATCGTAACTTCGAGAACTTTGGAAACATCCCTCGTATTTTATGGAATTATATTTTTTTTCCAAATGATGAAAATAATTGCATGATAACTGAAGTCATATACCAGAAACGTTTGCTTTCGATCACATGAAATATAATATAGACAGAAAATATGACTGATAATAGATGACTGTTACATATAACTCCAATTAACAGGTTCTTAAAAACATCAGAAGGATAACCAGCAGGATAAATCTATATTCATGTTATTTAACATTATCATTTACACAAATGAGTCAATGAACTTTTTGTCAGAAAATACTTAAAGATATTCTATCATCATTTTAAATACATTTAACACTGATTCAAGTAAGTTCATTCTATAATTCTCATTAAGTGCATAGATACTGCATAATATTAGAAAAGTTCTAATCAATGTTCAAAGTATTTTATAAAATATGAAATCTCCAAATACTTCGAGTTTTGTTTGTTGAGGGGAGAAGCGCGAAAACGTAAATGGCACAAAACTTAGTTTTTTTCAATAAAATGTAAATTTTCAGTATAGGAAATGAAAACCTGAGTAAAAATTTTTTTATATAAAATGAAAAAGAACATATGTATATTTCTACATCAAATTTTAGTAAGTTGCTTTATATAAATTAACATACTTATATTGTAAGGAAAACTCCACGAAATTCACTTATTTTCCGTGACTTACTCCTATAAAGGCATGTACGCCTTTCCTAAAAGATGAAAATTGCATTGTTCTACCTTTTTAAAGAATCGCCATAGACCACAGGAATGCTCTTAGAAATGTAAGATGCTAATTACTAAGCTTCCTTGAAGGATTCTTTACCATATATGCAATTACAGTTCAAGAGTTATTCAGATTTCACAATAAATCTTTAAATTTTCTTAGATATAATTAATGATTTTTAATTATAACTCTAATTTTATGCATGTATCTTACGAATATTTCAATAGCCTTTCATATTCACATGCTGCAAAAGACCTCCAGTTTTAAATTTGTTATTTATATAATTTTATTGAGGAAAATATTGATTATTTTCAGAAACAATCTTCTAGAGTCAAAAGTTTACCTCTACGGAGCATTTGATTCAAACACTTTAGGAGTTTCGCATACTAAGAGATAATTTTAATGTTTTTCTTATGAATAAGTGAAAATTCTTTACAATCAGTTATCAGACAATTCCTGTTAATTCCAAACCTTGAAGAAATTTAATGAATTTTATAACTTTGTTTTAAATTATAACAGTTTGAAATTCCGAATAGTCTGCTTAAAAATTCATTCCAGACGTTTAATTTAAAAAATCATATCATATCTATCTATCAAATAGTTTTCATATTTTATCATATGTATCTTATATGTTTTTAAGAAATTAAATCAAGTTCTTTTTACTTGAAATAGCAGTGGAATGTAAATCCATTACAGCTATGGAATAAAAATGCTTAATTCCTATTGAAAATGATTAATGCTCTTTTTTCCACTTTGTAAATCATTTATCGGGCTTCAATGTAGTTTGATTAGTGCAGATAATCTCTGACAGTTTTCTGAAGTTTACCACAGATTAATTGATAAGACCAAAAATAATTTTAATTATGTAGGCTTGAAAATCTCTAAAATTCATATGATAAAAGAATAGCGTAATTACGCGAATAACAAGCACAGCTAAACACCTTACAGAATGAGCAAAACATCCAGCACACTATCGAAGATTTACGAGAGAAGAAATTGCTTTCAACCGCAAGAAAAAAACCAAAATTTATATGCATCTTTTAAATATTCAGTACGGATATGGGAGTTTATTTTCACGTGATTCAGAACTTTCCTAAAGGTAAACATTAAAGGATAATCAATATTAGATTTTATGTAACATTGTTCTTCTTAGAATCTTTCAATTATTTTGTTAATGGAATGAATGATGCATATTTTCAGAAAGCAGTGAATATCTGATACCTTCAATGTGCTCCACTCTTTGCGTGCGTCACTTATGCAGACTTTTCAGTTTTGACTGCATATAAGAAGGAGAATGAACAATTACAGAATAAAAATGCATTATTGTATAGGCTGTAAAGTTCTTAAATTTCATAGGATAGTATAGCTTTACTTTGCGTACTACAAACAAAGCTCAACATCTTGCAGAACGAGCAAATATAAAGAGAATAGGAACAAAATATAGGTTATAAAGGCTTAAAATCCGAAATAAATCAATGTTTATATCTAAAACTGAGTAACTAATAAAATAAATAAACATCAAGCAAAAGGAAATGAATCACGGAAATAAGTTAGAAAGTAAGATGCAGATAAAAAATCGATATTAGCATTTACCGGATAAAATAATAGAGATATTAAGAAACTTGTATGTCGCAAACGTTAAAAGTGCAAAACATCCCTCAAAATAATTAAGATGACAATTAAAGGAACTACCGCTGACAAATGCTGGAATTTTGTATTCGAAATGTCTTACCCCCAATGGTGATATCATCTGATCAGCCAAATTCTCTTGCCTCACTCGCGCTGTTCTTCGTTAATCAGTTGTAGTATTGCGCTGTGCGGTTAATCTGCAATCCACGTTCTCGCGTTGAATCCCCATATTCGTACTACTATTTTATCTCTTACTGCAGCATTTTAGATAACATCTTTAAATTATGTTGCATAATCTTCAGTTCATATTTATGGAATGACTTCCTTGGGAATAGGAAACTATAAATATTGTTCCCCATAACATATAGAAGCGAATTTTGAAACATTTTCTTGAAAATTCTGTGATTTGTTCTGCCTTCTTCAGAAGGTGAGATTTGTGTGGTAAATTAGAGAAAAAGAAAAATACTTCACTTCTGATTTGTAGCAAGCAGCAGTATATTTCATCTGCAGAATTGTAGTGTGAAAGTAATTCATACACAACAAAATTCCAGGAAAACGTAGATCATTAAGAATAATTATAACAATAAAATTGGAATGAAAAATTCCTGACGGAAAAGTACATTTGCATTTTTGATGGAAAAAAACATGAACACTTTTACTAACAATGATATATGTCAATTTCATATAATGAAACCGCTGATCGTTACGTTATCATAGTCATTAAGCTAATGAAGCATAGTTCTAAACATCTGATTTATTTTCATTTGCTCAGAAGTTGCATTTTCTAACTTTATACTTGATAAATGTGAATGTTGGAGATGATTAATATTTATGATAAATTAATTGTGATATAATACATGTTTAGTTGCTATAACTGATTACTGGACTACTATTTTAGAATTCCTTTTGACACAAATCTATGTCTTAGCCTTGAAGGAGGCAGTGGCCGTAGAGCATAATACTTAGTATGCAGCCAAGTTATCAGAATGTGGTTTATGCATTTCTGAAAGTTTCAGTCATAAATCAAGCATTTCTTTGCAATACCAGTAAGTATTTACTGATTATACGCTAATAAATTTCTCTCTTCCAAGATCAATTTTTCTTCGTTCGTTGCGTAAGAATTACAAATTTATCGTCTGCTATAATGAACAGTAGTGGAATAGTAAGTTTCTCTTTTATTTCTAAACTACAGAATAAGGTAGCAACAGACAGTTTCAAGTGATTGAAATTTGACCCTTAACAGATAAAAACTATTCCGGATATTGTAATTTTTGTTCCCAGCGTCTGGTAAGAAGTAATATATCAATGATATTATTCTAATTTTATCTAAAAGAATGTAATCCTATCAAAAAGTCAAGAAATTTAAACATATACTTTTTCAATAAATTTCATAACTTGATACTGTAATTTCATAACGAATAGAAGACACATAAAAAGATTATCTTTTGCTTATAAAATCAAAACTTTATATCTCTAATCAGTATTAACTATAAAAATCTGATGCATAAACCACATGACTTCCTTGTACGGTATTATAAATTATATGCATCTTTTCCTGAATTTCATCTAAACTTATTTCCTCGAATTTCATTAGACATGTATTTCTCGTCCAATTAAGTCAGGTCTCACTTCGCGGAAAGACAAAAATACGTAAAAACTCAAAATATCTTCATTAAAAATTGAAAGATACAGAACAACATAAAACGCCAAATGCAGTTAACATAATTTAAAAGCAATTTTTACAAGTAAAATTACAGTTTCTATGCAAAAACAAGAAATTCGGCTAGCAGGGAGATATTTCGGAAAACAAAACTAAAAGTTTCCTGCTGGTACCACTCGGCAAAATGACACTGAAGGTGCTTAAAGACTTGATTCACTATTCTGCTAAGTTTTAAATGTAAACAAATATGGCTGATATGGTTGAAAAAATTACGCTTAGCAGCACTTGAAAAACTTTTAAATTGTTGATAATTCTACATTTATTGCATGCAGATTAACTAAAAGCATGAAAGATAAGAAAAACATAATTCAATCATTTTTAAAGCACAAAATGCACAATTTACCAACATATAAGAATAAAAAAAACTGAGCTAACTGAGTCGAGTATATATATAATGTAAGAAAAGCTTATGAACTAAACAAGAAGGACCTGTGAGGTCAAGAATTTTGCGCATTGAGCTGCAAATTTTGAAATAAAATTAAAAAGTAATTCTTCAAGACATAGCCTACGAGTAAAATGATACTTCGTTCCTTTGCAAAAAAGTATGAATACATAGTAAAGATCCAATTGTAATACAAAATGTAAAAACATAGAATGCAGGAAAAATTAACAAAGAAAAAGCTAAAGATACATGCTTAACTAGATTAGAATTTAAAAATTAATATGTATGTAAAATAAAGTGTAAGCTATCTCATTACATATTAGATAAAATATAATAAAAATATCATATTAAAAATAAGACCTACAAGCAGTGGTAAATGGAATAATTAGCCTAATTCGAACATCATCATGGACTTTTCAAGGGAAATGCATACTGATATTCGAACTCTGCTAAATTCCAGAACGCGTTTCGTCGAACAGGCATTGAGACTGATAGCTAACAAATTTCGTATTATTAAAAAGTCCCAATACTAATTTTAAACTAGGTCTCCATTTCCCGACGCATCCGCTGTTAACTAGTATAAGATAATATTAATTAATGCAGTAAAAGTAAATAAGACGCCTGGTAAAGAAAACTTAGGCTATCTGCCTGAGAGAAGGGATGGTTTGTGGAAAATTTCGTAGGTAAACGGGCTCGTATAGACGTTACGCATGGGAAAAATCTCTGCAAAACGCTCAGGCGGCCGTATAATTTTATGAATAACATGAAGTTTCCTTGACAGAATCTTTTCAGGTGTACCTCCTCTTCTAAGAAAAAGCTTGTTTGTTTTCTTCTTCTTCCATATCTCTCTCACTTTCTTTGGTAATTTAATTTGTCTGGATGGGGGCTGGAACACCTGACACAACAATTTCATATAAGTTTCTTGCATTTGACAATTTGCCACCATTTTCTGATGGGGCAGCAGAATCAATTTCGTTTGAATATTATTTTTTGAATAGAAACATTCACTTCAATTGCAGTAAGATTTATTGTGCATTACTTGTTTTTACCATCATAAATTTCATCATCATCCTCAGTTCCATCAGTGCTGTCTCTAAGCACTGATGTAGGCAATGGTTAGGGAGAGTACTGATGATGGATGGACATTACATCAGACATTTCCATTAACTGTCCATCGTTTTCACAATGCGCACGTTTTCATTACTCATTTTAATTAAATTTTATTATATTAAGCTTATAAACAATTTATAAATTACAGAAACGGAAGGGAAATACGTGAGCAATTAGCAGTCAGCTAATCTACATAGGTGCACCACCATACTCTGATCGAATGCAAGACGCTACTAAACAACAACAACAACAAAAAAAAAAAAAAAAAACCCTACTATAAAAATACTAACAACAACAACAAAAACTGCTATACTATAAAAATCTTTTTATAGAATATCATTAAAAATTGTCATTTATTTCCCTTCTTCTATGACCCTTACAAATATATAATAAAAATTATTTTAAAATATCAAAAATCATGCCAGTTCTGAGATATACTAGGAATATAATATACATATTGATACCTTGCTCTAACACGGCATCAGTTGCAATTTTATATAAATAAAGGTGTCCGCCGCGGACGAAAACGTCGCGGAGTAAACAACGCAAAGCGAAAACGTCGTGCTACAAAACATCGTGGGAGAAAACATCGCAAAGAGAAAACAGCGCAGTTCTAAAACATCGTGGTACAAAACATAGACGTCGAAAATAAAGCGGTACAAAAACTTCGCAGTTTAAAAACATCGTCGTCGAAAATATCGTGGTAAAAAATTAAGCTTCTACAAATCATCGCATGACGATAACATCGCAGACATGTTTTTTTTTCAAGTTTTAATAATTGTAAATGGATATTTCCATAATGATTTGTGAGCGCAAGATGTAAAGAAGGATAATTTTTACTTTCACATTTTTTTATTAACTAATAAATTTTTGCTGAAAAAGTAAGAAGGCAACTTAAGCATAGAAAATTAAATGCAACTTATAGATTATACTTTTCATGAAAAATTACCAGTAAAAACTTTATAAAAATGATTTATAAATGGCCTTTGTTAGTTAACTATGTCGGTTTAAAATTCTATTAAGTGCTATAAAGTTGCATTAATTTTCTATTCTTAAGCTTCCTTCTTATTTTCCCAGCAAAACTTTATTAGCTAACAAAAAATATGAAAGTAAAAATTATCCTTCTTTCCATCTTGCGCTCACAAATCATTATGGGAATATCTATTTACAGTTATTAAAGCCTGAAATAAGCATGTCTGCGATGTTATTGTCATGCGATGATTTGTAGATACTTTATTTTTTACCACGATATTTTCGACGACGATGTGTTTAAACTGCAATGTTTTTGAACCGCTTTATTTTCGACGACGATGTTTTGTACCACGATGCTTTAGAACTGCGATGTTTTCTCTTTGCGAGTTTTCTCCCACGATGTTTTGTAGCACGACGTTTTCGCCTTGCGCAGTTTTCTCCGCGACGTTTTCGTCTGCGATGTTTTTGCTGCGATGTTTTCTGCTGTAACCATAAATAAAGCATCTCATCATCTATGATTGTAACTAAAAACTACATGCTAAGAATATATAACAACATGCACTATATATGTAATGTTTCCACTGGAAACATCATAGGGGACTGTAAAAGAGCTTGTCAGGTATGTTTGTGTTGAAAATTAACAACGCTGTGCAGAAGAAAGTTAAATATCTCCTTTATTGGTGGCATACATGTGGAGATCATCGACGACCGATGCTGACTTAGCGAATTACCAGCTGACGTCATTCCAGTACAGCGCAGTGCGGAGCATTCCAGACAGCGTCAGATAGCGTCCAGACGTGGACGAGAGTGGAGTGAAGCTCAGGCGAGCGGAAGGCTTGCTGGTCTTAAGAGTTAAAGAAGACAGACGGTCTTCTTTGGTCTTCTTTGGTGTTTTGATTCTTTTGGTGTTTGTTGCTTAATACAAGCTGAACATATTATTTAAAGCTAGTCGAGGACGCTAAATTATAACGTATTCTATCAACGCCTGTGGAACTAATAGTGTCTGTTCATCATTATATGAATCCTGTGGTCTAATAATTCATTCCTGCAACATTAAATTTTACTTAACCTTTATTACTTTTATCTATTTCTTATTATTAAAATAAAAGCATTTAAAATGCAATAGTCATGCTCTACTGTTTTGAAAGAAAAACCTACATACATTTTGCTGAAAACGTTTCTAATACTTGTAATTGTAGTATTACTTATTATGTATCGAAGATAAATTAGGGCGTAGTGAAATTTGTTCATTGAATTTAAAAACGTCTATTATATACCCTTGCTATCATAAAATTAATCATTCGCAGCGCTTGACGCATAAGTTCAATAAAGCAGGCTGTCAATTTTTAGTTTCTAATCTAGTTGTTATTCCGAACCGCGTTATAATTTTACCTTCAAATAGAAACAATATGCTTCTTAAAATATTTAGCAATTTAAATACATATATAAAGACATACATAATAAAATTTTTGTTTTACGAATGTAACCAATGCTTAAAATATGTAAAATTGTACATATTTTTTAACTTTTCTGATAGGATTTATATACCCTATAGATATGTGCATTACAATAGTACTGATGAAATTTAAAATTAAAATGGATAAGAATATATAACTATTTGATACGTTAATTCATCTAAAACAACATATATTTTGGTTACAGTATAATCGTTTGTGTTCATCTATTAGCGAGTTTCTTGATGTTTTGTAAAAATAACTTTTCTCTAGAAATGAGTACTCAAGTTAAATTAATGGAATATTTGCTTTAGAACTATTATTTAAAACTAAAATAAAATTTTTAAGGAAATTTTATTTTTTATTTTATTTTCTTATTTTTTATTGATTGATTGATTTTTGATTTATTTCATCAAACCAAGAAAACCATTATTCATTTTGGCAGATTAACATAGTACTGAGGAAAAGAAAATCGTAAAACAGAGTTTGCAGAAGAATTTTTATCACATATAAGAATTCGAAAAGCTATACATCTTAGAAATATTCAGAATACATAAGCAATATACTAACAATTCTAATAATTAAAATTTAATATAATTTTAGCCAGAAAAGTAGCGAAAATACATTAAACTGTTTTAAAAAATCGGTAGATATATTATTAGGTAGTAGACATCTAAGTAAAATTTATAGTTCCAAAAAACAATCGTACGACAACCTAAGAAGTGTACTAAAATAAGCAAGAGAAAATATCTATTCTTGTTCTGCCTTCGGTAATGCCTAAAAGCGGTACGCCTCATTCTTATTGGAGCAAATCTTCACGAAGACGCAAGTAACGGTACAATACATTACTTCAGTTGCAATAAAAGCAGCGCCATTCGCACATAACTTTGTTAACTCACAAGAGAGTGTTGCATTTCCTACAGACTTCTTAAGATTTACTACAAGCAGAACTGCAGGATTGCCTTGTTTCAGTCTGCCGTAGATTGCAACTTTAGTTAAAAAGTTCTAACAATGGGAATGATAGCAAATATTCAATATATTTTAAATAAACGAATTGCTAAAATGTTAGTAAATGTTTTTAAATGCAGTTACTATCTGCATTTAAATTTAAGTACATCAATCTTAATAATCTCCTTTCATATGATTAAACACACAGATCGGCAGCAATTTTAAAAAAGATACGCAATTACTTTTGTAAAAGTCAATCAAAACTGAATTGAAATAATAATTTATTGCAGCATTTATTTTTATACAGAACGATAATTTGGTGTTTGAAATCTTACTTTCAATCTTGTCATAATTATTTTTATTTCAGTTTTGTGTCTGACCAATCCGTATTAACAACTAAAATGTGACTGTCACATTTCTGAGCCTAATTATATGTGAATCGAATTTTATTCCTGTAATATAGGAATAAAATATTATTTCTAATTACATACATCTCATGTATACAGTAAGAAAAATATAGGCTTCTTCAAGAGCCTATTAAATTAGAACTTCTTTATATAAGCTTCATTGGCATAGTGAACTGATTACAAGGACACGCATGCTATTCAACAAGAGCTACCATTCGTTAAAAAAAGACAGTTTTTCTATTCTGGTAGCCGTGTATACGAGCAAGTTTCCCTTAGAAAGTCCTACACGAAGGCATCCCTCCCCTTAGGCAGACAGCCCTACAGTGCTTTGCCATAATTAAATACACCACACCTATTCTGGTAACCACGCTGTTAATTGTAAAAGCATGGCAACCTTTTCGCAGCCGAATTTCGCAAATCATTTTGCCAATGCTGCTCCTTTTTGACTTGCTCTGGTTCTATATTTTAAGATTTGAGCAATGTTGCTTTTTTCAATTACACTTTTACAATTTGCTCACTCAAAATTCACACAATCTTTGTAAAAAAGGTTTTTACTTTACTTAATAGAGACACTCCTTTTTAGTTAGTACACGGATCTGATTCACTAATTTTCAGTTTTTCAGATTAATTCAGGCTTACTTTTGTACTTTTTTTTACAATTTTTTCGGTCTTTTTTACTTACTTTTTTACTTTTTTTCGGTCAAAGGCATGTTCCTATTTAGATTTTAAAATTTTTTCAGTATTTTTTAACATTTACTGTTTACTCTCTTATATAGGTCGCTATTTTTGTAATTGTTTTAAATATTTACTCATTTCGAATTTCTATTTTTGTATAGGACAGCTGAAACAGGTTGGGAAAAGGGAAACTTTAATAAGACTATAATTCTTCTAATTACTTTTGAAGATTTAATTACATTATTCTAAGCTAAGTCTCAGTGATTTAGTCGGAGCGAAACTTGTTTTAGCTGGTCTAGTTAATTAACATTATTTGAAGCTTTAAAACACTTTTCCCTTGACAAGTTCTGTTTTGAAGCTCTAAACAAAAAAGATTAACCTAGGTGTTGATACTACTTGTTAACCATTTTTGTTATTCTACTTTTTTTGTGCTAAAACATTTTTGCACACTTTTAATTTTTTTTTAGTTCCTTTCAGTTTTTATGCATTTAGGAAACAAAGCTAGGTAGAATCCAGATATTCTTACGGCTCAGATGGATTATCAACTCGTCTTTTCTAAGCAATATATATATATTTTAACAAACATGTATATATGTAAAAAGCAAATTTAAAGTTAAAATAATTAAAAAATGTGCAAACATATAAAAGATTTAATTTTCGAACTAATCTACAATATGTGTGCGTTTATGTGTTATACATATACATGTTATATGTTATATATATATATTTGTGTGTGTGTGATAAATAAGTTTAGAAAGGTCATTAATTGAGCAGATGTTCAAGCATACATAGAAAAACATGTTTGCAATTGTGTCCCAATTAAATATTCCATTTTAAAAGGCCAATCAAGCCACCATAAAATAAACAGGCTGCAATTAAATTTTTAAAGATAGCAGCGGAAGATGCAATTTTGCAGTAATGAGACACAAAGCGAAGTATAACGTAATACAAGATGGAGGTTTATTTGACTCGTAGTTTGCAGTCGTCTCTTTGGTTATTGAAAATATCGATATCTGTTGGTTGACTTTCAGTTTGCAATATATAAAGAATGGAAAGTGGAAATATCCAAATTAAATTAGATTGTTAAGCAGCTATTGCCAATTCAAAAAGCAGCTATTGCAAAAACAATCGCACCGGGAAAAAATGCCAATAAAAAGCTAATTTATTTTCAAAAGCGATACATCAATGAAAAGAAGGAGTTAGTAATCGAATCCCATTTCAATTCCCCACAGAATTCAACTTGTGTAAAAATTAAAAAGGAAAGAATTTTGCATATCTCGGTAGGTCTTTATCAGGGCATTAATGGCGCAGCGAGAAAATTAAAAGTACACAAGTTGAATACTATAGAAAGTTAAAACAGGACTCGAATACTAGCTATTATTTTACAATCGTACATTGAATTTTCAGAATAAATTTACTTTTTACCAGTTTCTTATTTTAATGGGTATGTGTCTGGAATTTTGGTTTTGTTTGCATTTTACAAATATTACCACTAATTTATACAGTCTCAGGGCAGAATTAAGTTTTGGCTTTGAATATTTTTTGTTTGCTTTCATCACATGTGATGAAGAAAATTTATAAGTACTGATGTAGAAAGACATAGAAACGTAGCGATGTTGTTAGATGTAGAACGTTGATCCATATTGAAGAGAAAAACTTCTGATTGCGTGGAATACTGAAATGCTGATTCATAATGGATACGAAATTTGGCTGTGGAGGCAGATTAAATCTTCATTTTTATTTAAATTGACATTTGTGGCCACAATCACTTGGCACTGTAATTGTGCCTATTTCCAGAGCATTTACATTTTTAATACTATTGCGATAGGAAGAAAGCATAGGAAAAATAAATAGCATTCAAGAAGCAACAAAGATACAAGCGAAGTGCGCATTTATGCAATATGGCAGCTCATCAAAGAGGAAGGCTTTGGTTTACTTTAGAAAGATTTCAGTTCTCAGAATTTATGTTCCGAAATAACTACTACGCAAGCTTTTGGGGCATAGATTAATCTAGGAATGGCACACTTCAAAAATGTTGTTATATTTTTATAATAAAGAGGAAATAGCCAAATTAAAAAGGAGGAATTAAAAGGCTATTAACAAATTAAATTATAAATTTGATTTACATGTTTTCTTATCTTAGCAATTTGCACATTTATCTTGCACATTTGCAGGAAAGAAGAATATCTAGATAGCATATCCCAGTTAGCCAGAACTCGATACACCAGTCTATAAATAACAATCGTATAATCAAAAATAGTATAAAAAAAGGTACTATCTATCTCGTATATTTCAAGAGAGAGTTGCAAGATACGTAACATCTTATTCTACCTGTTTTGAATTATTTTTCATTATTTTCTCTTATACTTTCGTGTACTGAATTCTATCTGATACCAGAAAGAATATATAAACCTTTTTAGTTATTTTTAATTATTACGAAAGTAGCCCGCATTAGGGTGAGGCAAGTGAGTCAAAGAGGCATAAGGGTATTTGGTACTTACGTATTATCGCAACCAGGTTGTCGCGATTTGTAAGTTTGAGTAAAAAAGTATGAATAGAAAGAAAATGTACATTTATTAATTACAGATAATTTTTAATACAGTTTTTTATATTATTTTGTTTTAAAATATAAAATAGCAATTAAACCCTTCCGGTTTCGAATTTGAATAAGTTGCAGAATTATTTTTTCGGTGGAAATCTTTCGGCTATTGCTTTTAGCACTGATTGAAAACCGTATTCGCCATAACCATGTACACGTCGACTTATTTTTACTTAAAAAAACATCCCAGAATTGCACAAAAATGGCATTGCGCACACTCTTGACTTTATCCATTTACACTGCTATTTCTCATAAATTACAAAAATTTGCACGAAAACGCAGGAACATTTTGTGAATCTCCACATGCTCTTTTTACAAAACTACGTATAACACGTAGGGTTGCCGAAAGTAGGGTCGCCAAATTTGGCAATTTATGCGAATTTTGGTATGCTCCTTTTAAATAAATCAAGAACATTTCGATTTTAACAAATGAGTATGAACATAGCTTTTACGAATGAGTTTAACAGTAACTCCTGCAGCAGCTTCATTGTAATTCAGAACTATAGCAAACTTAATATTTATATAATTGGTAGATAACCAACCCTCTGAGTTTATTTAATACGTTAGTATATGCAAATTTAGGATTTTTGAAATAACGATACCTGATGATGGACACCGACAGCAAGTACTGAAGTCGAAAGGATGTCACAGAACAAACCTCAAGGTAAATTGCAAGTTTTTTTTTCAACAGTGGTATATGATTATATAAGAGAAATCCATGTTCTTGATTAAAAAGAAAAAATTTTATCCGTTGACTGTGGGTTTTTTTCCCCCGATTTTGAATTGTGAAAGGGGATTCACTGAGTCAAAGTTAATGTAGCCGCTCTAATTACTTTTTTAAAAAACAAATCAGTGCACATGTAATAGAAAAGAAAAGATACGTTTTGTCGTAAAATTCCAAGAATAAGTGTTTGAACTGCGAAGATGCAGCAATATTTAAAATTTAATGAAAATTTTTTAAAGAACTTTTTTCTAACAACCTTCTTAAGAAACGAATACATAAACCACAATCATAAAATGAATTAAATCATAATTAAATGGAAAAGGAAGTAATCTGTGAAATATTAATCCAAACGTAATTATAAAATGAATGTCATGAAAAATTCTACAAGTTTTAATAATAAAAAAGGCTAATAATTAAAAAAAGATCGATTCAGCCAAGCGCTTTTTAAGGGAACAGACTTAATAAATTTTGTCAGCCATTTTTCTGTCTTGCCATCAAACGGCAATGAAATTATTAAGTATAAACACAGTTAAACAATTAATAAATTAATTAGGCTTTGATAGAAATTAGGAATATCAGGGACAGCTAAAAATCATCGTTGTGAATATAAAAGGTATTCACAGACCGAAGTTTATACGCATTAAGCATAAACGCAGAGACTTATACACATCTATACATACAAGAAAATGCGCATAAAATATTAATAATAGAAGTTTTCATTATAAAAAATAATATATTAAATAAAATGTTGAATATCTTAAAACCGCTGCTTCAATTTTCTAATGTTTATTGGTATTGATTTTGTCGTTTAAATTTTTTAAAAATATTTTAGCGTCCTCCATTTGCAGAAGAGATTTTCTTTCCAGGTTTATTGTTACGAGGATCTTCCTGCATTCTTACCTTTTGGATAAACCCTTCGTTCAAGCCGAGAAAGGTATTTCTTTTTATGTTTCAGGGTTCCTTAGATTCAGTCTCTGAAATCGATTTTTGAAGCCCATATTACTAAGAGTGCGCTGTCTAAACTTTTTATGGCAAATTTATTTCACTTCTATTTTTCTTTCCTTTTTCAATTAAGAAAACTTATTTCGATAACATATCTTAGTAATTCAATTTAAGTTAGCTCAACTATTATCAACAAAACTTATGGTTTTGCTTAGCTCCTACCTTAATGCAAACACTCAGTAAGAGTAAAAAATGTTTAATAGCGGAATGCGATTTCTAAAGCGTGAAATTGCAAGATACCAACTGATTGAAAAAGATTCTCGAAGTTCTATCAGTATTCCGGAAGCGCTTAATTAAAGTCAGCTCACATCTTCATTAAGATAAGAAGGACTTCTGTGAAAAATAAAAGTCTCAAAGAGTCTGACTGTCAAAGGAAAAGTCGTTTATAGCGACTAACGACAACGTAAAAGGAAAACGATCATGTTAAAAATAAAACTTCATGCGTCTCAGTGGACCAACAATTCGTTGCCCGGCAAATAAATACAAAATTGTTGTTCTTGTAATGGTTTAATGAGCATTGTAACGAACAAGGAAAATAAGTCTTTGCTCTTTTCGTTTATCTCAATTTGTAAAGTTCTTATTTTTAAAATTAAATCTTGTTCAGTTGAATTTGAATGGTTTAATGAACACTGTAAAGAGGAAGGAAAATTATTCTTCCTGTAGTTATTTACCCCAGCTTGTGTTGAAAACTTATTCTTTGAATTTTTCAAGTTATTCTTTATGTTAAAGAATAAAATGGAGTTGCCAAGAAGAAACATTTAATGTACGGAAAATTATGAATATATTCAAGCCTACAAAGATATTTGTTGTCTACTACTTACAACGTTCTGTTATGTTAACATAACTAGCTATTTTGTGTTTTGGATCTTTACTGAACTCTTCCGTTTTCTCGTCAGGATGCAAATTACCTGTCATGTATAAAAGCTTAGGCTTTTAGATTGCAAAACAGAGCATGCGCTGTCTGTCGAGGCCACCTTACTAGGTTGCTCAGATAAGATTTGTAGTCTCTGTCTTTTCACTATAATTGCCAATATTTGAATATTTACGCCGATTAGATTTGGGAGCCAACTGGGCGTTTTTTGGTCTTTGTAGCCTTTGATTGTGATTTTAACTCTTCAATGCATGATTTTTTATATTTTTACCAAACATTTTTTCCTTCATTGCCATGACTTAAATAAATATGGAAAAATATTAAAAAATTATTTAACATTTTTTATTGGTTATTTTTTGAATTTTTAGGTTTGATGCATATATACGTTATGCATTTAGCCCTAAAATGTAAAGCACATGAAAAATATCATTTACAGTAATATAATAAATAAATATTGGTATAAAATATTTAATTATTTATTGTCTTTAGGAGATATTGATTTTAATAGAAATTTTATTGAAATTTAATTCTAATTAACCATGTTCAGACTTTATAAAAAATTTAAATTATGTTGAGACTTTAAATAAAAATGAGGTATCAAATATTTTGTACATGTACAGTTATTGTGATGTTTATGTTATAGGGAAAATTTTGAAACATTTTCTATCCTTATTCAGACATAAAGCTGCAGTGCATTTTCACATCCAATAAATGTTCAGAATTTGCAATTTGGCATTTTACTACGAGTGTGATTTTTGTCTCATATGGGAACATGTTGAATTTTTTCCTGTCTGACGCAGGTTGGAGGAATGTTTGATACAGGGTCTCTCTATCTTTTCACACTGCAATCATTTTGTAAAAGACTGCTCGGTCTTCCATGCTCAGGAACTGAACCTTTCACACATTTTCCACAGTCCAACGGATAGCTCAACACGAAAGACGATCAATTTTAGCAAATCCTTGAGGTTGGCTCCATTTTGTAGAGACAGTCTTTTTTGCAGCAGCTACATATTTGTGACCGCAAGATCTAAGAAGTGGTAAAAAATTCTAATATACCCCTTTCTTGATCTCAGAGTTATTTTGTATCATTCTATGTGGATATTGAGCAAATCTACGCCCCCCCCATATGTTTGTTGTATCGTTTTACTACATTTGGGTGGTCTATAGCAACAGTTTCTTCTTTTTTTCCTATCGAATCTATATATCTGTTCAATGGGGTGTTTCCAGCAAATGCAGACAATAGGAACACATTCTGATTGCTTTTCCATACTAAAATATATATTTTAGTTCTACCTGAGTCTTCAACGTATTCAACTCTTGTTCTCCGACTCTTTCTCATCTGTAGGCAGCTTGCAACCTTCTGTTCCTGCGCATAGTCTCAAACAAAGAATGCCCTCATCAGCTAAAAACTTCATTATGCCAATTGAAGAATAAAAGTTACCGAAATAACATTTGAAATTTTGATTTCGAGGAAACTCTCTACAAAGTCTAATCACAGCATTTTCATTGACGCCTAGTTCTGCCTCACATGCTAAGTGATCAAACGGTAGATTTTCTCGGCCTGAGTATACCTCAAACTTGTGAGCAAATCCATCGAGTCCACATAAAACATGGTTTGAAAACAATTACCCAGTAATTGAGCATATATAAAAAATCAGAGGAATTTTCGAAACAAACAAACAATATATATACTACATAATTAGAGACATCAAAATGCATCGAGTGGGTATTGATGATATAATATATAAAAATATATAAAAAATATATAAAAATAAGCATGAAATAAAAGGTAATATGTAGTCTTAATAGTTAAATATCCACTCTAACTTGATTCTTATAGGCATCAAACTGCACTCTAGAGTGAAACCTAATCATAAATGCATAGTGATGCATATATGAATCAAACAGAAAAATTTAAATATTTCATTTTAAAGCATTTCTGTGGTTAAATCTTAACATGAAATGAAAAGTACATTCCTTCAGCTATATAGAGTAAAATTGTTAAGCCTCTAAATACGGAATTTATGAATACCACAAAAGCTAGCTTGACCACTGAAAAAACAGAAATGAATTCTGTGTTCTTATCACTAATAAAATAAAGAATGCAGTTTTATGCTGCCATCTACTAGGTAAAAGAACCGCTGAACATAGATATGGATATATTAAGATAAAAATCAACGTAGTAAACCGTCTGCTTTGTAATTTTTTTAATGCTAAATTCAGTAAAAATTGGTATGATTCATACATGCATCACCATGAATTGAAGGGTTAAGTTATCTCGCTACATGTGATTGGCTGAGTTATAAGCACGAGAAGTGCATTTTATGTTCAAGTTCTGATTTAATGCAGAGATTTTTTCTAAAACCTTCCTAAGACTCTGGCGTTGAATTGATATAAAAGGAAAAAATTACTTCTTGCTAATAACCAAAATACATCACTAAAATTTTATTAAACAATAAGAAATCATGCATAAAATAATAACCTCCTCAAGGATGTATCATATTTAATACCATTATTATATCGAGAGCTCTATATTTAATATTCTTATATCCATTATTATTGTTCAGTTCTCTTTCATGTATTTACAGATATTAATTTGACACACTTAAAAAATGACAGTAACGTGTTTTGAAAGCAGGATCGTGCTTCAGAAGACCTAAGCAATAATATGTGAGTAAAGATGTGTAAATGTGTTAGCTATAGAATCTGAAATCTGCTACTACAAATTCCCCGTTTCAATATTAATAGGGCAAAATTTCAGAATATATTGATATGGCTTTGGACTTATCTCAGTTAATTATTAATTGAAAATAACTTTATTGACTTATAGATTTAAAACAGAGATAATTTACATTTGTTTAATTAACAGAGTAAGGTTAGTTTAACGAATTAAGACAAAGCAACGCATCGGCTATCTGCCTATGTATGATAAAGGAGGCTTCATGGAAGGCTTTTTAAGGAAAATAGGCTCTTATCCACGTTATACATAGGGAAAACTACAAAAGCGCAGCCAGCCCGTTCGCAGAAGTTCGGACCCAAGTTGAACTGTCAGGGTTCAGTGACTTTTTACCGTTCAGCTGCTGGTAAGCTGAGAGATTTAATAGCTATCAATTTGCAGACCTTGTATAAATGCAATAAATTAAATCGCGTGGAATTATTTAGTTCCTCAGCTATTATTACGTAAGTTTAATTTTGTCTATACTAAGAAAGATTTGAAGCGTGACAGCAAAGAAATTCTATTTATTCTTTCGAATATAACTCCACTTATTGCCACGGTATCATTTTGTAATATTTATAATTAAAAATTCACGAGCAGTTGACTTTATTTGCAGTTGACTTAAATTTTTCATAGGTATCTTGTCTTTACTTGCTCAAGTCACAAGTTTGTGAAAATTTTAGTTCGAGAAGCATAATTTAAGACTAAAATGTAATTTGACTTAGAAATCCATTGGAACTGGGATCAGAATACTGCTTTTTGAATTCAGAAGTCTTAGAGAGTAGAAATTTAGAACTGATGAAGTTCTGGCGTTGCTATTAACCTGAGTAAGTTTTTTTCCCTAACCACGACCTAGCGCTAACACGTCAGCAGGTAGCTGTTTGTGTCTGTTAACCACAAGTCATATATGTTATGTTATGTAGAAGTGAGGGGGCCACCTAATATTTACTCTAAGTAAGCGGGTATTAGTCCCACACACTAACTAGAAAACTAACAACATTCTGGCATCATTCCTCGAGTCGTGATGGAAAATGTGATTCCAGTGCGCACTGTAAGTACTGCCAATCGGCAGCGGCATAAACGGTACTCCTACCTTTCAGCGTTAAATTAGCTCAAGTAAAAGGGATTGAATTACATGATATACATTGCGAAATGCATAGTTGTGCTGGTGCATATTTTGAAGATGTTATCTATTGTAGTGGGTACAGGCAACATGTTTCAGGACATTATATATTGCATTAGAAACAGCCGGGATGTTCCCACGTTACAAATCATTTTTGTAAACATGATCTGTTTACTATCAGAATTAATTAAGAGCTATAAAATTGATTACAAAGCTTACATTTACGTCATATAGTTTAACAGTTCCGATTTTGAATCATTATCAATGAGTACTTTCTCAGATACGATTTGTGAAGTCGTAGCTAAGAAATTATTCATTTCCTAATGGTACGTTATTGGTTTTGTATTAGGTTTAAGTCTTGTCTTATGTCTTAGTTATTTAAGTTGTAAGAGAGGCAATAACACTCCAACCATGAAACAAAACGTTTCACAGGTAGTCTTTATACCTGAGGAAACGCAACTCAAAGTAATTTTACCGCTTTAAAATTATAATTTCATTCAAACAATATTGTGGAGGTTTTTTGTATTTATTTAGCTATTTTTTGTAGAATTTGCTATTAAAATTGTTTTATATTCCCGTGCAATGCAGCATGAGACTTATTTGAAGAGAAAGGTACGCCGGAAAAATTAAAATACAGGGGCTCGCGCATTTAACATTTTAATAAATAGATATTTCTTAATTGTACTCTTGCTATCCAGAAAAATTGAGAAAATACTAGAATGTTCTCGTGCATTTAAAACGCTTGAGAAAAACATCTCAATTCAGTTGTTTAGAAATCTGTTGTTGTTTACTGTAGCGAATTCGCCACGAGATAAGATTAGCTTTCTCTACATTTCTCTGTTTTGAATTGAGTTCTATTAAAAGTTCTAGTAGTTTAAGATATAACTATTGTGAGATATTGCGACATTGTACAAATATCTCTGAGGAAATTTCAGCATTTTCTTTTATTTGTTGTGATAAGAATAAATTTTATTCACTTTTCATCGGACTTGTGCATTCAATTTATTACGAACCCGTACGCACGCAACAATATATCTACGCTGCTGCTAAAAGAAATTCATACAATGGAAATTCCTAATGATATGTTTAATTCAAAGCATAAATACTTAACTTTTGAGAAAACACATTTTGTTAAGAATTGATTCGTAGGATATAACATTATTGTAACACAGAAATTTCATTAGTGAGCCTGATGAAACAAACTAAACAAAAAGACATTCATTATGGGACACTGTTTAAATTTTTAGTTTGAAAGTCTCACTTTACAGCTTAAATTGTTTGTTTTGAAATGTCACTCTATATCTGGCCCAAAAACATAGCATCATGTATTCTAGAAAAGACTCAAACTTAGTTTTACTGAAACTTATTTAATCTAATCATAAGTCTTAGAGGAAATTTTTTCCGCACATATATTGCATCCATTAATAGTTGAAAAGTTCTTGAATCTTAGAAAACACAATTCCTGAGATATCTATGATAAATGAACTATGCATGCAGTTTTCTGTTTCTTTCAGAATCTGCTGTGACTAATGGATTCTATATAACCAAGTATTTCACAACTTCTTTCTATTTATTTCTTAGTTTGTACCTACAATACTTAGATTTTACTTAGATACATGCTCAGATTCTATATTGAACCCGATAAAAATTATATTTTGCGTCTGCAAAGTTTTTCCACATGATGAAATATTGACTATTGCATGCGAGACTTTGTTCCAACTTGATAACGGACAGCTTCTTGCATTCTATTCTTATCAGATATTTGAATATATTTCACCAGAGCTTATATATAGATATATGATTTAATTTCTATGCAGGACTTGTGTTCTAACTTTCAATGCGGGACTTAAATTGAATTTTCTGTTCAATGTTATAACTTCTAGAAAACTTTACTGTATATAATAAATATTTCATGTTTATTCACTTACATAATATAAGAATAAATATGATTGATAAGATTTTTAATTACATTATTTTGCAGAGTATAAGCCATTAGAATTGTAATAATAACAATGAAAATAAAGGGAAGTTCGAACGTAAAGGAAATTAATTTTGTCGTAGTAGGAAGCACTTTCTTAATAAATATACATGATTATAGCCTCTACAAATTTAAGCAGAACACTCTAAATTATAATGAGTGTTTTTAGTTACCGAATGATTTGCATTCAAACACATCTGCATATTTTTGCTTATATATTCAAGTTTGATATCAGAAATGGAGAGATATATGTTAGTTGTTCCTCATAAAATATACCTTTCGAAGCATTAGAATTGCTTTCAAAAGAAAAACGACAGTATTTACGACTAATTAAATAAAATTAGGGAAATTGTAAAGATGGTCAATTTATTGAATAAATTAAAATAAACATATCCTTCTAAATTGTGATAAAAGAACACCAAATTTCAATCCTAGATTGTGATGAAAAAGCACCAAATTTTATATATTAAAATAAATGTGCCTCTTCATTGTATGGAATAAAAAGACTTAGTATACTTTTAAGATCATTTATAAAACAATCAGTCATTATAAAACAATCAGTCTAAAAGTAAAAATAATTTTAGCAATCTATATTTAGAATCTATATGCTTGATTACGTGAACTTACATTGAAATTATAGTTTTACTTTAAAAACATATTTTAATGATTTTATATTTAACGTGCTTTCTGTATTTTATTATAAATTTAGTCATTTTTCTTAATGCATATAATTATATAAAACTGAAAATTAAATTTCCGTTATACCTGTATCATTTCAACATCGTTAGTTAGCCCCATGATAAAATGTAACAGATCAGTAAGACAAACAAAGAAATGAAAAGATCTTCATCTTTTAAAGACATTTGCTTAATTTCTTTCGTATGTTGTTTATCATTAAATATTAGAATCGTATTTAATTTGTTTCAGCTTTGCATAGGAAGTTAAAATTTCAAGGTATATGTTTCGATATTCCATTTTGTAATGTTTTTACCTAGCTGCCAATTTCAATTCCCCATGTTTGAATTTTAACTTTTTAATCCTTTCACTATATATCAAAACCAAACACTAAGTTGATTTATTGTTTTCATATATCATTTCAGCATTTGTCGAGGATATCGAACGCTTTTTATGAAAATCTCTGAATTTTCCGGGAAAGTCCGAGACAATTTTAATTATGTAAATGATAGTGGTTGCTAAATACTAAACGGACACAATGAGTTTTGACAAATCAAGCATATATTATCACAGTAATTCTGCATTTCAGAAGGAAATATTAGCCTTATATGAAGCATGTAATCATGCTATCATCAATGTACTAAATGTGGTATTGTTCATTAAATATGCATCAAGTCTTTTGACAATACAGAATATCTGAATAGAAGTCTGTTAGACAGGAAATTTCAAATGTTTCTGTTGTTAGTTGTAGCGCTGAAAAGAATCAGACTGTAATGGATCTATGTACATACTGTAGCAACAGGTTACAGGAAAATAATGTGAAAGATAAGAAAACGATGCGGAAGCTAAACTGGTAACTACTAAATATGCACATGTACTATCTCCCTTCCATTGGTATGCCATATCTTGAAAAGGAGAGAAGATGGCTCTAGTCTAAAATTTAGTAACACAACCTGAATTCCAGCAGTATGGGTCTTAAATAAAATCAGTCCTTTGCTTCATATTTAGCTCTCTCATGATTTGAAATCTGATACCTCTCATCTGTCCAGTGATCATAGCTGTTTGATGTAAAATATTTAACGGTTCGGTTTCAAAGATGATGATCTGTGTCAATGTGGCATGATGGTTGATCTAGATCAACATATTTTTGGCTACAATTTTAATACCCAAGTTAACTTTCTTACGCTAATATTGTCCACCCACAATACACGGGGGGAGGGGGTTAGAAATATAAAAATCTAATTCGGTACCATGCAGATCGAATTGAAAGTTTAACAACGACCCTTGGTAAAGTTATTAAATTACATTGCTTCTACTATATCTTCCCTTATAATATTCTTCGTATGTCAAAAGAACCATAAATTTGCAAAATACATTGTTACTTATCTTAAATAGAGTAAATTATTTCAAAATGTTTCGTGATCTGTATACTGTGACTTTTTTATTTTAAAGCTTTTGTGAATAGTATAAAACTGCTCAGTAATCACTAATGACGGATATTTCTCGGTTTCGGTTCTGTGAACTTGTATCACTATTCTAAAGACTTCTATCACTATCTTGGTTTCAACAATCTTAAACTAACTATAACTAAAATGGATAAATAGACCTGAAAAATAAATAATCATGGATATTAAGTGAGGTAGTTATGTGGTTATGTTAGTGTGGTGTCGATGTTACCTCATTGACGTAATCAATTTCACAGGGAAACCATTATCACCTAGAACGGTGGCAGCAATCTTGATTCGCCTATCTAGAATGTTCAGTATCTCATGAAGAAAACAGTATCTTGATTTCTTACATCAGAAAACGTTCTTAAGAATAATAATCAGAAGTATTCAGAATACAATGGCTGTCATCAGCGATCCGTCGTGCCATAAATGATGTAGAATAGCATACAGAAACTATATATGAATAATAATTTTTGAGAAAAGATTCAATTGGAAACTGCATCTTAAAAGTACAGAAATCTTGCAAAAGTATGCATTGATTACATGAGTTTCTGATTTTGAACCTGCCAATATTTAAAACAAATATATTTGTACGCTTCGGTATTTTTTTACCATTACACTTAATATATACATTTTTACGTAATTAATATATACACTTAATATATACGTTTGTATACAAGAATTGTGCAACTTAATATTTATTTAGTATTATTTTTAATTAATTTAAAGCTATTTTTGAGTTTTATCTCTAAAACATGGCTTGTAAAATTATTTGTATTCAATATAAATGATTAATTAGTCTTTCAAAAAGAGTTTGAACCCTCGTTGTGCCTCAACACTTTTTAATCCATTGCATTTCTTTCCAGAAAGGTGCATGTGAGTTAAAAAAAAAGAGAATATTCACTTAATCTATTTTTCAAACTCGTGTTTTACTGTTCACTCAGATGAAAGGCTTTTTGCGCTATAGCACTCTCAAAAACCTCTTTTGATTTCAACTTACACCTGCTAAAAACCAGTCAATAATGGGGGTGTCAGGCTGAAGAAAGAAAATATTTCACATTATCGAACCAAAAAATGTTTGACCAATTGTTGAACCAAAAGAAAATGTTTGACATTCTCTCTAGAAAAGAAACAGTCAGATGCATCATCAAACAATTTCAAAACTGTATATCATTGGAACAAACTTTCTTCAATATACAGCAGAAGCAATAAAAGTTTTTATTTAATATTTATATGCAACCAAACTAATTAAATGATATCCGCTTCATTATATTTAAAGCGATGTAGTAAATAATATGGTGTTGTGGCTGTTTCAAAATCTAATTGCGAAGTTTCTTAATAATAACATGTGGCTCCTATTTTCACAGAATTTGGCCACCATAAAAAGCATACATTTTCTAAAAGTATAACTAAATAAACAAGAAAAGCTTTAAAAGATATTTTATGTAGATTTTATTTTTAGTAGATTTTAATTTCTTAAGGACTGAAATAATTTAATGAAATGACTTATTTATACACGACACCACTTTTTCATGCTTTACTATATCAGTGATTTTGAAGCTTTTTTTGCCCCAAGCATACCCTTTCACCATTCCTGGATGCCCCCTCTCCTTTCCAAAACTGGAAAACTACGTATTTATTTATTTAAATTTAGATTTTTTTTTCGTGTGTTTTATAAATTAAACAATAATGTTGATACATACTAAATCTTGAATAAATACACTCTTTTTATATTCATAAACTAAAACTAAATATTTTACAGGTAAATAAAATGCTGATAGCATGTCTCATGAAACTATGAAATTCCCCTTCCAAAGCAGAAATCTACCCCTGGTTGAAAACCCCTGTTAAATAGATAGTAATAGCATCCATGCATCCATGCACTAGTTTACATAATAAGTGGCTATAGGAATCCTTACAGGAGTCTGATAATAATGCATAGTCACTCACTCTGCAAATATTGCGTTCAGTGTATACTAAATTCTCTTCTATAATTATAATTCAGAGTTGTCTAAGTCTATTCAATAGCTTGAAATGATTATGAAGATGTGATAAAGAAAGAGTTAGGTTTCCGAAGTCAGATTGGTACTTTTTTATAATTTCTGTACTTGGCATGGACTCTATGTCACAAGGCATACGATTGTCTGATCACCGATAGCTAAACACATTAAATTAATTAATGAGTTCCCTTCACTTTGATTAATGACTACATTGTATTATATACCGCTTCGGATTTCTTCTCGTCCTAAAAGCGACCATTGGTCTTACCACAAATTTTAACTTCAATCACTTTGCGTTTTACCAGACCGTGAGAATCCAATACAATGACCAAGATATATGCAAAGCATTTTGATGTGATTGTAATAGTGGTACACTGGAAAACATGCTGCTGTGAAAGCCATCGAGTATAATTAACATTGATTAGTTCTTAATTTCAAAATGCTGGATATTTTAAAGAAATTTACAAAATCATTTAATATATTTTCAATTTCTTGTCAATTTGTTTCTCAGCATGAGCTATTTCAGATTGTTTTGTTTTTTCAGCAATTTTCTTATTTTACAGACGTTCTTTATTCATATATTTGTATTTCTCTTATAAATATTCCATTTTATACATCATATACTACTTCTGAATACTACACTATTCTGGAATCATATACTACTTCTTTATGTATTTAATTGCATTTGCTTCAACGATCATTTCCATATTTTTATGATCTATTGTACGATTTGTTTCTATTTATTATTCTATTATTTATATTTATATTTATTTTCTCCATTGCGTTAGTTTCCATACATTAATGATTTTTCTTTAACAGATTTTTGCTTAAATTCCATACATTTTCAACCATTTTCTTATTTTCTTCTCTGTAATTGCGTTTTGCTTATCGACATATTTTCTTTTTTCAAATTGATCCATTATTCTGACCAGAAAATATTCTTTTGCATTAAGGTCATATCCCAAACTTTTCCTCAATCAACCACTAACTCAGTTTATTGAATGGCTCTGCTGTTTACTGCTCTTCTGAGTTCTATATTACTTTCTTATAAATTAATCTCCTCGCTTAGGTTAATTTTTTTCTTCCTCTGTTTTTATTCCTTGATCCAAACTTTCATATATCAGCTACACCTCTTTCTTCACATTTCAGGTTTTCTACTAAAACGCATCTTCCTGCAGCTTTGTTCTCCATTTTAAGAAATGATTTCTCCCTTCTCGTATTTGCACTTTATACCATTCATCCAGCTGCATTAATTTAATGCATTTTGGCCTTTAGCCATCTTAAGGCGAAACTCATCTTCTCATCTTAACGATCTGAAGGGAGAGATGTATTTTATTTCACTAAACATAATTACGTCTTATTCCTCACGACACAAAAATACTTTTAAATTTATAAAATAACGATACAGGAAGACCTTCATAAATCCATTAGCAGCTTATAACTGAATAAAGAAAGTACCAGATATAGAAGACTGAAGTATTTTTTCACTATATATGACAATGAAAGATCGTTATTAAGTATACAGAAAGTATCCTTACTTTATTAATTAATCAGATACGTGAGTAATTGCTATACCTATTTATCCAATATTATCTAGCAAAGGGCTGAGGAATTACTGAAAGAAAGGTAAACCGAAATTTTATGTAAAGTTATATTGACATATTATATTCATAACTAATATTTTAACAAATAAAAATACTAATCTTTGTTAGAATTTATATTCTGCATTCTCGTTTCTCTACTCGCTTTCTACTCGATTCCAAATTTCACATGACATTCTTCTTTTTGAAATTCTTTAATTACTGTAGCAATTCGTATGTAAGAGTGGCAAATTAGTGTTTCCCACTGCCGTTGCCATATTGAGTTCTAGCGAACGAAAATTCTATGTTTTCGAAAACTGATCATACTCTGAAAACATAGACTTTGGGCAAGTGGACATTTTGGTTTAAAATCACTTGTCAACTAAACATAAATGCGGTCGACTAAAATATTGTAGTTTGGACCTTCTATCGGTTAAATGTGTATCTATTAAATGACCACTTGTCTAAATAGACTTATCTGTTAAATGAAGGTGTGAGCTAAATGAAATTCCGGCTTAAATATCTTGCGGTTAATGGTCCGCGAAAACTAATAAACTATACTGCGATCGTTAACTTTCTGAAGCGTGAAATGAAAAAAATATTATGCACAAGTTTTATAAGGAATAACATTGTTTTCGAATCTATTAAAGTACATCGTACATTTACCTATACACAAAGCAATTTGTCTGAATTTTAAATAATTTTTTCGAAATTTAGAGCCCAGCAGAGAACAAGTGGTTAGGATGGCTAAGCGCGTAGTTTGCTTCCGTTCCAGCAGCTAAGGATCCCATATTAACGTTATTCAACAAAAAAGGGGCTAATGAACTTAATAGCATTCCGTTTGCAAATGATATAGGAATTTGATGAATTCATCAAATGGCAAATTTCCATAAAAGAGACACTTATTCAAAAAATAAAACACAGCTCGTATTTCGCATTGCAACTGGATGAAAGTACTGATATAACGAAGTATGTTCAAATATTAGTTTACCTACGTTTCGAAGAAGGTAAACGACATGACAAAGAGAATTTATTTTGCGAATCTTTTCATGATAGAGCAACTGTAAATGAAATTTTCAAGGCAACTGACAAGTTTATATCTAAGAATGAGATTCCTTGGAATAAGTGCATTGCCGTATGCAGTGACGGAGCTCGGATTAGAAACCCATTTTGTTCAAATATACCTTAAATTTTACCTGAAATTTATCGTGAAGAAAAAGAACAATTTATATAAATTTCCTGTGATCGAATTGTAACTGAATATTTCAAAAATAACAAACTTGTCAATTTTTGACTGAACCGAGAAAATGAATTTAAAGGCATTCCAAAAAAAGCTACCCCAATATATAAATTTGTATTGCTTTTTTGCAAAACTTATTTGTGTAAACAAGGGTCATCTTCCATGTTATAACTGAAAAATAAATACAAAATAAAATTAAATGTGTATCGTAATTCACGATTAAGTCTTAGTGAAATAAGACGAGATATAAAGAAATTGATCTCTCTTAAACAGGCCCGAATTTCACATTAAATTTTAGAATTAAAGTATTATATTTGAATTCTGATAATTAACATGATAACCAATTTTTAATATAATATTTTTATGTGTTCATATTAAATTCAAATATAAATAGAACTATATTGAGTTCTAGCCATATACTCAAGTATAAATATAAATAGGCTGTGAATATGGCAGAACTTTTGCTTTGAGAAACTGAAAAATAATCATTATAACATGTAGTTGTAGTACTAATTTTTTCAATTTTTATTTAGATTGTACGCTTTAGTCAAAAGGTTGAGAACCATGTTTAGGGTATTTAGGGATAGTTTAAAACTTATAATTTGATTTATATGTAAACTCTACACGTCATAAGATACATTTTTATAACTTTATTTTTGTTCTTGAGTTGTTATTTAGTTTATAGAATAGACAACTATTCGTGGCGGGCATTATTTGCCTGTGGAAGTTGAGATTAGAGACCTGTGAAAGAGTTTAAAATCTTACATATTAGCTATAGCAAATGTTATTTGCCAGAAAGAATTTTATTTGCCAGAAAAGGTTTCTAACACAAGAAATGTGGGAATATTCTAAACACAAAAAAAAAAAAAAAAAAACGAGTAGACCGAGTAGTTCAAAGAAAACCAATTTATGAAACTTAAATTAACTCAAAATTGGCCTGAACAAAATCTCTAGTTAAAAAACAGTTTTAATGAAAATGTTTATTTTATTATTTATTTATGCATTAATGAACATTCGGTTCATGCATCATGCAATTTTGTATGATGTATTAAATATGTCGCATGAAACAAAAATTTGAGTATACGGTAGTAAAATCACGTTCTTAAATATTTTCGTAATCTTAAACAATTAAAAAAAAAGATGTGAAGAAACGCATGCTCTTTCTCTCTCTCTTTATATATATATATAATATATATATATATATAAATTCAAAAGTCATTAGTCAAAGCTTTTTTAAAAGATTTCTAAATCAAAGCTTAAAACATATATATATATATATATATATATATACACATATGTGTGTGTGTGTGTATGTGTGTGTGTACATGTAAAATATATAAACACCGGGGGGGGGCACAAAAAAAGCTACCCCAATATATGAACCCCTAGAGGCCTATCCGCTCAACCAATGGAAATGAAATTTCAGATATTGATATATGAAGGTATGTGCTCGAGATTGTGCTGATTTAAAAGAACAGAGCGCTCACTATTACGATTACAGTAAAAACATTACGAAATCTTTGAATGGCAACACCCATTGTTTTCCTTTGAAAATTGATCAACGCACTTGTTAAGGCAGAAATAAAATTACGCCAAGATCTAATGAGTATTATTTAACTAGAGTGATTTGGCAACCACGAGTAGAAAAAGAACGTGGAAGGTTAGAGGCCATTGAGGCGTGTGTACCGATAGCTCGAGTTGTTAAGGGTATGGTATATGGATGGCAAGAGTGTCCATTCGTGTAAGAATATGCAAGTTCTATTGTGTGTGTAATTTCTGTTAACAGATGTAATAAAAAATCTACAGGCCATTGAACTTAGTATGTGAATTTCATGAATATTTTGTGTGAGTAAATTCTATTCTCGAACAGCACTGTAAAACATTAAATGACACTGGAACGATACGCGTATGATGAAAACTGCCGGCGTAAAACATTTGCAAAGCAGAGCATTGTAAAGGATCAATCGCAACACAGGGAACGGGAGGAGAGGGAAATACTTTTGTTGAAATTACATATTTAAAAGTGTTCACCTTCGCAGACGATAATGCACTGCATGCGGGAGATTATTGACGACAATGACGAACGCAATATTGCAGGAGGAATCTATATAACATTACGTTTTATAAAATGGTTTTCAATTCTGGAAAATCTCGTGGGTTTGATCACTTTACATTTCTGGTAAACCTAGAACTAAAATTCCATCAAAGTGAGGGCGGGATATTGTGGTGATCACGAAACTACAAAGTTACAGGAAATGGCTCTGTCTTCAAAGTACTATTGCAGCACTTGCGGAATATATGTGGCGATGTGTGGAGGAGCAACATCTTACCTCTATGCAATGTCACTAATGACATTTCTTTGCTGCAACTGTGAAATTATGTAACAAGCGCTTATGATGGAGATCGTTCCCATACCTGTGGAGATTTATTTGAAGAAGTATGGACTAGAACGTACGTGTCTGCGATGCCGCACCAAACAATCACTATAGCTTTACGTAAAAGAGCTAGTGTCACACAGACTAGAACGTATGTGCTTGTGATGCTTCTTAAATCAAAGAATTCTCTTTCATAATGCTATGAGGTATTTTCTCCTTCCTTCCAGCATGTCTTCGTGATGTAACAGTAGCACACTCGACGCGTATTCGAGAGCTTCCGTTTCGAGTCCCGGAGAGGGCATTGTTCATATGTCACGTACTTGTGCTTCAAAAAAATCTAATGTCTGTAGACGGTATTTCTCCCGCCCTCGTAGTGTAGTGGTCACCATGCTGGGCGCGTATTTCAACGTTTCGTGGTTCGATTCCCGGCGAGAGCGTTGCTTATTTTCATCTTTCCTGCTTCGAAATAACCTAATGTCTCTACAACTATGCAAAGTCAATTTGAATTTTGTTTCTTCATAATTTAATATTTCCACTAATGTTATATTTTTAGACTGAAAGTAGTATTTTAAGTACATATCATGCATTTCAAGCAATAATTACTTTCCTGTAAGTGTTAAAAATCATAATATATTTAATGCTGTGACTGAGCTTTCTACTTCCCAAATAAACTTTATCTGGGGCACAACAATTTTGAGGAGCTGCTTAAAGCGATTTGGACTTGCTTTAAGTGCCTTGTGCAGCTGCAGTAACAGCGATGAAGATATTAATCTCATTTTTCTTCAGCGTATTTACCATCTTCAGCAAAGGAAGATACTTCAGGCCACTTGAAAGCAGTATGTATCTTGGTCACCAGTTTTTCTGAACTTTTGCGAACGAAAGAGACAATATTTGCTTTTAAAAGTTTCATTCTCAGTTTAGAATATTTTATTTATTTGCTTATATTTTTCTTTTTGTAAGTTTTTTTTTTTTAAATTTTCTTTACCCCCTTTAAAGTGTTATTTTACATTTGTTTATTTATTTCTTAGCTCTATAACTTAATTGTGCAAGCCTTGTGATCTACTTTGTATAGCACAAAGAGTTGGAATTAGAGCTAACAAATAAATAAATAAACATTTTTAAACCTTGATAATTAATAAATTTTTTCCCTGATTTCAAATCATCTCACTGAGTAAACTACACATACTCACTTAAATTCGTACATGTTAAAATTCAGTAAAATGTGACACGTTCATTCATTATTATTAAATGAAAATATATCAAGGAGTTGGTATTTGAATGCCCAGTTGAGTTCTACAGTTTTTGTCACTTACCTCACCTATCTGTTTACAACGACAGAACTAGTTCACAAATTTTATAGTAGCGACAGGAGCAGGATTGCGTCTTAAGCATTGGTCACCTATAAGAGGCCTTGGGCACGTTATAGGTGATGGCATAACTTTTTTCAATTCCATCATAATTTTGAAGAAGATCCCCCAGTGGAACAGCCCAGGTATCTTCCACCCTTCTTCTCCTAACACCAAACTATTCATGACGATTTTCGGCTCGCCGTGTACCTTAAATTCTCCATACAACAAAGACACATTTACAAACATCCAAGTTTTCTCTGACAGCGGGCCAAAAATACGAAAACATTAACCATTATAGCGGCCAAGGCGAGTTCACCAGTGGCCAAGCGGTAAAGTCGCTGAACACTGGTAGTTTGTCCTGGATTCAATTCCAAGAGAACGAGATACTTGCATGGGCATTTTCGTGGCTTTTCTCCAGCGTAACGTGGATACGAGCCAGTTTCCTTAAGAAACTCTCCGCGATGACATCCGTCCTGTTAGTCAGATAGCCTTTGCGTGCTTTGCCATAGTAAAATAAACCATACTGAAACCGATCATGGTTGCAGTCGTTAAACAGGTAAGACTTTTGAACATTAGCCCCTCATATTATGCTCGATTTCAGGAGAACATGTTCGTCGTGCGTTTTTAATGTTTTTGTTCATGTATGAAGTGAATATTGTCCAGATTTTCAGCAGCTCTTTCACGTAATTATTCTTCATAAGATAAATAATACTAGAATAGTTTGCATTATTCATTCATTCGGGAAATAGGAGAATTATTAGGGAGAAAGAAATGTAACGTGCAGTATTAGAAGTAGAAAAACGATTTTAGGATTTGCGTATACACAAAAACGCGTTTCGTAGCTATCTCTTTACTTTTTCTAATTTTACAATTAATCATTCCTCCATGTTTTATTTGCTGCCCAATATACAGTAGGAGTACCTCGAGCCAAAATCTGAAATAGTCAAACTAATTTTATCATATACATTAAAAATATTGCGATATAAATGTTCATTGAAGACAGAGCTATGTAACCAAAATACGAGTATAAATTATATTAACTGCACTAATATCATATACATGCATTTGCTTGATTATATTATGTAACTGAAAAGTTGTAAATGAGAGAAGTCAAAATAATGAAATCAATACAATAACTTCTTCTCACTATCTACATTTCATCTCATAAGCTCTCTGAATCCTACAAGATAAAAATAAGGTTGAATGATATTATTCTGAGTTATATTTATAACGAAATGCCGGACGATTACTATTGTTCTCTTTTCCACGAGAGGTTTTTCTTTTGTAGATCAGAGATATTTATTTCAAAGAAGCATTTCCATGTTTAAAATTAATTGTTTCAACGAGGAATCTGTGAACATATACAGGAAAATTTCCCATGATTAATAGCTAATTTTGATATCTAGTAGCATTTTTCGAATTCATTTAATGCTAACATTGGGAGGGAGGGATTTTATGCAAAAAGGTTCCTGTTCCTTTGATCCCCTTTTTTTTCTTGCCGCATGTTTACTATTTCCTTTCAAAGGGGAATTTCTGCAGTGTTTTCTAAGATTGTCAGATTTATATTAATCTTCTTTTTAATGTTGTATAGTTAGTGCCTGGTCAACGAACTCATTATCCATACATTAGACTGATTCTGGAACTAATAAGGCTCAGACTGTACAGAAAAAAAATACTGAGTAAATCAGAATGTAATTTTAGCACTTGGAAATTTTCTGTTTAAGAGTATTACAGAACATTAGGCATTCGGAAGAATGAAAACGATAACAATCCTTCCACATCAAAACCATTTACAAACTGTTTAACTAATTGTAAGGGATCTATTTAAGGTTTATATTCCTTGTAAGACTAAATGAAAACATTTCGGCAATTATCGGATCTGCCGACCTAGGTCTTATATTTTTTCGAACGTTTTTGAACATATCGGACATTCTGGCACAAAATGTTTTTCAAAGAGTCATGCAGAGTTTGGTTCATATCTTACGATACATACTGCACATAGCTCAACTTTCTTCACGTTATGCTCATCAGAGTTTGCTCAGTATTTCTAATCAGTATCGCTGTTCTGAGAAACGCTGCATTCACTTGTGCAATGTGACATGTGAAATGTAAGTCGAAATGAAAAATGTTCATAAGATTTCCTATTCATGATTAAATTGTCATCAGAAAAATGTGAACTGTAACCAAGGAATGTCTCAGTGATCTCAAAGACAGCGTATTTTATTCATAGATCAATTAGTAAAGTATTCGGTCCGGGTTTCCAATCTCGACGAATAGGCTGGCTACATTGGAGCTTTCGTGGTTTTCCCTTGTGTAACATGTACACGAGTCAGTTTCCCGTAGACATCCCTCGAATTAGGCAGATAGTTCTCGAGTGTTTGTCAAAATTAAATAAACCAAAAAATCATCAAGTAAAGTAACTGTGCCCGATTTCATGCATTGCACGGACCGAGATTCCACTAGGCTTCTCTTGCATTTTAAATGCTACAAAAATTTATAAAAATACATAGATTATAGAAAAGTTAAACAAACCGAAATTCAACGGTATTTATAGAATTTGCTTCACATTTGTTTAATACATGTGGCTACTTATTGAAAGATGGTAACCTAGGGCTATAACTCAAAAAATATTTTTTTTATGTTTGTTACTATTTTGTCACTAGATTACCTGATTTAGATGCTGTCATAATTTGCAAAGCAGTTGTTTGTAATACTTAACCAGTTTAAATATGTGTTTCTGATTTGCTTAAGGAATTTATGCTTGAAGCATTCTTAGTGCATTTATTACAGCTTTTCTGCTTTCTCCATACAAATGAAAACTCCAGCTCCTTTAAATTTTAAGCGTATATTCATATTAGCTGCGCAAGATATTATAAAAATATATTTCTTATGTTAACAGAATCTGCAGTATTTTTGGAACTCCATAAGAAAACAGTTTAAAAGCTCAGTATCAGCAACTTCTTTTTCAATGCTCTCAAATTTTTCCATATTATTTTTCCAGCTACCAAAACCACGTACTGCCATTTCTTCTTTCTGCAAAATGAAAGCTAGAGCTGTGAGATTGAAGAAGAAATTCCATCATATCATTTTAGAACATAATTCTCTAAACCGTCGAGCCACTAAATTAGTGCGTGCAAATGACCTGGAACAAACTGAAAATTTTAAACTTCAGCCAGTAATTCTAATAGTTAAAGGTTATCTTTCATATTTCCTAACTTTATTGTTAACTATTCATTTAAGCAGAATCTTAGCTTCAGGGGGGTAGGAAGGTATATGCATTCACAAGTTATATAAAAGATTTATGTATACATTCTCACGTTATTGAAGATTTAGGTGTGAATTTACAAATTATTGAAGGTTTATTTATCTATTACAATACAAGTATGTTTAATTATTTGAAAGAACAGTACGCACATTAAATTATTTCCTCTCAAAACCCTTGTCTATGGCATTTATTTTATAGTCATATTAAGTATATGTAACAAGACTGTTATATGTTTAGTTTTCATTAAATAATGAAATCTTTAAAGTAAAAGTTGAGTTCTCCTACCATTTGGTGATTTTCTGACTATACAGAGAATAAAAGAGTATTAATTCGTCTCGGAAACATAGGGTTAGGGAATATTAGTCTGCAAGTTAAGAATTTTCTGGTCATTGTTAAATATTTTAAACACATATTTAGTTTTATTAGAAGTAATTTGATTGAATTATTTTATTAGAACTTTCTTTGTTCAGTGTGACCTACGACTTGCACTAAATATAGCTCATGGAGTAGGCATTTTGTCTGACTCAGGCTTAATGAGCTGAATATGTTTTCTTCTGAGAGTAAGGCAATTAATCACAGGTAATACGTGTCCTGGAAAACTGAGATTTAGTCTTTCCTGAGATATTATAAATGGAGTCAAAAATCTAGATGATAAATGAGAATCACCTCCATATGTATTTAAATAGTAATTAAAGAAACGCAAATGTTTTAGTCACCTTATAGTTCATTTATTTAATCTGCATTAGATTAGGTTAATTAATGCACGCTGGCTCTGATAACGGTTCAACTGGAAATTTTTCTGATTCCAAAGCTTCGCCGCAATTTATAAACACTTACAAGTAACACAGAAGTTCTGGAAACTTAGATTCAAAACATTTCCTCCAGATATCACGGTAATGAATATTAGTATTTTAAACAATGGTATGCCATGTTTGGCATAACAAATAATAGTGTTTGAATCTTTGTTTCTTTGAAATTTAGCCTCTTAAAACTAGGTGGCATTAAAAATGCAAGTTTCGAAACAATTAGTTTTGAGCGCATGATATAGTGTTTGTTCCGCTTAATGAAGTTTCTTTGACAAAGGTTTTACTTCTTTTCGTGTAAATTAAACAGAATATGAAATTTCACCAACCTAAAACTATGGAATGATGCTTTCAGCAATTGTACAAGAAATTAGAAAGATTTATTCTTGATGTCAGCTCATTCTGTAATTGGCTTTACCAAATTAGAATGCAAGCTTTTTAGAATTTCATTGCTTTGTCTCAAAGTTTTCCAATTTCATAAATCATTTGGTACTAGTGGAAGTACCCGATGCAAGTTAATTTAGATTGAGAGTAATTTATCTAACAACAGAGAGAACAATACCGATGTACGAGTAATCCTTCCCTAATAACGATGCAAAAAATACGATTCATATTTATACATTTTTCTGTCTGATTCGAGATGGAACCCACATAAAAAATTTCGGTAGAAAAATAAGCTAATTCTCTTTCGTTTAGCTCGCAGTTTTTAACGATTTTCGTTTGTCTAATCAAATGGTCGTAAAAGCTCAAGTTCCATCCAGTATTTCACCTATATTCGATTTTAGTCGATTAAATATGGCAAAAAATTGACCATAATTGATCAGAAATCAATAACGCGAACAAATGCACAAACAGGCATTATTCTTTATATATAATTTTTTTTAATCTTACTAACTTTTGATCACCAAATTCTGTTTTTATTTCATTATAAAACTTAATTTTTTATTGACAAACTTTACGATTTAAAAACGAGCAGTGGCAACACTACTTGAAATAAAGCAGATTTTTATTTCCACTGTGCGAGACTGTTGCCACTCGAAAAAATGAGAGCGAATATTAGCATTTTCAGAGTTTTAAATCAATATCTCAGATTTTAGCCTTTTTTTCCGGAAAAAAGTAGACGTCGACTTTTCCCAGAACCAAGAAAAGAATTGGAAAAAGTTTGGTGACAATAGGTATTATTGTGACTATGATATTACTAAATAAAGCCTTAAACTAAATAAAGCTTAATCGCGAACAAACAAACACACAAACAGACTTTCTTCTTTATATACATAGATTATGCTATCCTATTTCAAAAAACAACAGACTTTCATTTCCTGTATTTGTAAAAGGAAAGTTTGAATCAAAAGGCTACAAAGAAATTCATCTCATTATTTCTCAACCATATTTCTGTAAATCATTGCGATATAACATTATTACCTGTAAATAAGCTCAAAGATTCCTATACTGAATATTTCGAGCCTCAGCTGTTAATTCATAGTCAATTTATTAGAGTCATATTGGATTTATCACTAGGTGCATAATGAGGTACTGTCAGTCCTCAAAAGCGGCGTTGAGCTTCGAAATAAGAAAAGGTTTGCTTTCTAAATATTCTTCAAAGAATTATTTGACTGTTGCATATACGCATCTTTACACACCTGAGGTAAACGAGTCTGTACCTATGCATAACACGCAATGGATCGAGTTTCGTATTTCAGGCAAGTTGTAAATCCATTCTAATTATTTTTTTACATATAAAATGCCTGTGCATATGTTATAAAATATTGCTGCATTTTTAAGGCTTTATTTAGTAATGACATATTGTTGTGAAATTTCCAGCTTTCCCGCAATGTATTTGCAAAAATTTGTGGGGTGAGATAGCTTCCTAGCAAATCAGCGTTAGGTTTGGCAAAAAATGGCAGAGAAAGTCAGTGTTGCCATGCTTGGCCCGAAATCGATCATTTGGAGACAAGACTGGCGAGAGAATATTCTCGAAGGTAGGTGAAAGTTATATATAACCTGCTTGTACGCGGATCAAGAGTATTCAGAATTCAGAAGTAGTGTATTACTGTCCAGAGTTCAGAAATTAGCTTTAAAGCGGTCGACCGAGTCGGGAGCCGTACTTTAGTGCTGTGAATCTGTGTTCACCGTTTTAGCTTGATAGCATGAAGGCTGTACTGCTCATTCTTTCAGCATGTTTATCGTAGTTTTTACAACTGTAAACATGTCTTCGGAACTGTCCTGTGTAATACTGGCGAATAATTCTTCATCATGTGTTATTATCAATTACTTCCAAATCTGCAAACCCTTGAATGCAACAATATATATACAGGTGTTTAAAATTATTGAAGATTAATATCTTTCGTTGTTTATGCCTGTGCGTTTCTATTCTAATAAATGTATATGTAACATAGTTCATTTGTATTTGCTAGAAAATTTATTTATAATTTGTCGATTAAACTATAACTACAAATATACTAGTCGAGCTACATCGGTTTAGTGGAGCTAAAATTATATAATATAGTAGTGGAATATTAGCTTTTATAGAAATTAATTTCGGACAGCAAATATAAAAGAGAATTTCTCTTAAAATGACATAAGAAAAATGTTCAGTATATAAATCGCTTTATTGAAGCTAATCGTAATTCCTGTTTCTATGTGATATTGAAAATATGACTGTTAAGTATTAGATTCAGCATCAAAGAAATTAATTTAATGGGAAAATAAAAGTGAGAGCAATTATGTAAGTTTCAGACCAAATAAAATGTATTCAAATGCCATATATTTATTTCAACGTTTTTAACGCTGTCTGCAATTCATATTTCTATAAGATAACTCATCAAATGGCTCCTATTGGATGTAGTATCAAAGAAATTAATTAAACAAAAATATAAAACTGGGAGCAATTCTGTAATTTTCTTGGACAAATAAAATTTGTTGAAATGCTACATATTTATTTATTTATATACAAATGTCTTTCTTTTAGAGCTTAGTCCAATAGCCATTTCGATTTCCAGTACTTTTGGGTGAGTAAGTTCAGAGCGCTTGATTCAATGGTCTTTGTGAATAGGTTGCCTACAGTCATGAACAGAACACACAAGAGAATTTCTGAGTTTAATGCTAAAATGTAACTTAGTGCTGAATATTTTGGTTTACTTTATTTGATTAGGGTAAAAGTTCACGAAAGCTATCTGCCAAAGGGGAGAGATGTCTTTGGCAAACTAATTTCTAAGGCAAACTAATTCATATCCACTCTGCAAATGAGAAAAAGCCAGCCCGTTGCATGGTATCGAACCCAATTCAAACTACCACTATTGACTGAATTTTACCACATGACAGCTATGGAGCAGCTGAGGAATATAAATAGCAGAATCGTACAATTCTTTAATATTACAACAATATAGGGCAAGCCATCTGCAAAAAAGTTGCCCCAGTAGAAAGTGGGATGTTTGAGAAAAATTTCTTTCGCCAAAATTTCTAGTTTGGGCAAAAAGATTTACTACTAACCGCAGTTTTACAGAAGTCTCATTAAACCTCATAATCCGCAGCTTATAAATAAATCTTTAGTCACAAAAAGACATATATTGAAACTCTAATGTAAAAATTGTTTATTTGTTTTCGTTGCTTCGTTGATAGTGCTGTATACCTTTTATTCATATATGGCTATATTTTTATATATCCTAGAGAGCATTTCAAGTATTAAATTCAAAGAAATGTAATAATTCCCTGGTTAAAATTGTAATTTATATCTGAAGCTGATTTCTTATTAAACTAGGAAGAACTAAAAACAGTATCATTTACGATTAAAGAGATAAATTTTAATTTATGATATTATTAATGTAGTATGAGATAACACTTAAAGGCATGCCAAATTTAAAGCTTTCAGGAATTGCTCTAGTAGTTCAATGACTATATGTTGAACTGAAATATTCGGAATTGCATTGAGTCATATTATTATAATTAATGGAAATTTGTAACTATAAATAGTCATTAGTTAAAAAAGTTCCATATGTAACAAAATCTCCATGTAATTGCAAATCCAATAGTTTGATTCCTTGTTACTTTTAGAAGGTATATTTATGTAACATTTCTAACAGATATGAAAATTTATGAAGATATTTTTAAACATACGTTTATAAATTATTAATTTAAATTAAAAGCATTAATTAACTAATTTGAAATAAGTAACAGAATTTAATGTATATTCCCATTATAAATGTAACATGTCATTACATCATCAGACTAATTGTTGTCGTTATATTTTCGCTTTAAAATCTATTTTCTAATTAATTTCATGCACTACATGAATTTTTTAATTTAAAAAAATTGCTTTTTGATAGTATTTAATAACTACACATATCACAGAGATACTTTGATTTTTTTCCTTTATTGTTATTGACTGTATCAAATTTAAAAAACAAAAACAGTAATATGAATTTAATTTAGGAAGAAGTCAGCAGAAATAATAAGATCTTAATTAAAATAAATTACTCCTTAGTTCTTTCGAAAACCCAACACAGGTTTATTTAAAGAGAATTTTTCGTAAATAGTATTATTATAAATAATTTAATAAATTGGAATCGCAGATAGTCACGTTACATTTATTATTTAAAACATAATTTCAAGTATACTAAACACATTTTAATTTAAGTAATAATTCAATTTGATTAAAGCGATGTAAACATATTTTCTCATTTTCTCCTATATTGCTTTTTAAAAACCGATTAATAAACTTCAGTCAAGTAATTAAAGAAAAGAAAAAATTAAATTGAAATTAAAATTAAAAGAGGAAACATTTTTCACCAAAATGAAGTCAAATTTTCTTCGAATATAGTTTTCGAAAATTAGGAGCTTTTAGTGTTTTAAAGTTTAAATACATTCTCTTAAAAACCAGCATTGCAGTTTCGTATAAATAATAATAATTTCTTATATTATTGCATGGATTTGTAGAATTGGTCTTTTAAAATTTAAAAGCTGGAATAATTTCGGGTTGTATGCTCAGTTTTCTTTCTCAGATAAATAAACCTATTACATCATGAAGCAATTAAAAAAACGTATCATTCTCTGGAAACGTTTTTAATATAAGAGGATTCACAAGAGGTTACTTGAGTGGTTAAAGTGGAGGAAACCTCGTCCTGTTTTCTGAGCTGCCGCCACATAAATGGTCTGGCTGCACTTTCTCGATGCGCAAAGGAAGCTTGAATCTGTTTGCCTAAGTATGTATGTTATGAACTCAAATAAGTGAAACTGAAATGCTGAGGTAATATTCGAATAATTATTCTATACGAAAGTTAATAATTTATAACTTTATAGTCATATTTATTAAGCATACTAAACTTCACATGAATATAATACAGTATCACAATAAAAAAACTATATCATAACTGAAAATTAAATGAAAGTGCACATTATTAAGAAGTATGTATATTTCTTTCGGATCATACTATCAATTATGCAAGTTTTATATGAAAGGCAAATAACTTTACATCAAGTGACAGCATCTGTGAGAATGAGCAATTTTCCAGTACATATGGATAAGAGATGTCCTGGTAACATAACAATCAAGAGTAATTAGGAGCTTAGGAATGTAGCATCTTTTAAAACATTAACAGAAGTTTCTAGCCTGGATCTTCAGGATATCGGAGTAACATGCAGCTGAAACCCACTGCAGGAAAACAAACCAGTGGAATGTCTTTAACTGTTTTTATCTCCTTGAAATTTAAAGATTTATTGAGAAGAAGCATATATCAGTCGACTAATCAAACCTGAATAATCGTCTATGAATTTTTAACTTGAAATCGAGAATGGAACGTCATAAAATATGAGGTTAAGCAGCTCTGGAAAATTCACTCCGCTGTCTGAAGGAATAGAACTTGGGTCTTTAATCTAATATACTACAATAATACATGGAAGGAAAGCCTTTTGTTCCTTATGATGGCGACAATAAAAGAAAAATGTAGAAGTTTTTAATGACGATATTTATTGGTAATGGAACGATTCACATAATATCACTTTCTCAGGAAATGAAGAGATTATAAAATCGTACTTCTAATTAAATATCTATAAAGACAAAAATAAATAAAACCGTCAAAATGTTTTTTTCTGGGCTTCATTTGGCATACGAATCCAAACTTAACACATATTTAAACAGCCTAATTTTATCAATGCAGCACGCCTTGCATCAAGATCCATCTCCAAAAACTTTTGCTTAGTAACGAGATTTATCTCTTGTATTAGATGTTAGATTTTACTGTGAATTACATGCGATTGCCCTTCATGCATTTAATCTAATTGGATAAAAAACATTTTACCCACTTCTAGATATTAAATCGGGTCAGTATTCAACTAAACGATTCATAAAAATGATTTCGAAAGGTTATCCGTTTCGATTTCAATTTCTTTACATTTAGTATAATTATAAGACAGCTGCATGTGATTTAATCAACAAAAATAATGATCGTTAATGAATTCAATAATAATTTATAAAAATTCAATTATCACGTTGTATTTAACCTACTACTTGAATTTTAGTTCTACAACCTTAACAGACTAATAGTGAATTATTGCTATTTCTGAAAATAGTATGACAAGATTTGCCAATGTTTAAACAGTCTTTTTATTAAATTGAACTTTTACCATAAAGGGCATGACTTTGCTAAACTTTAATAAAGTAGTCTAAAGCTACACAGTCAATATAAAAAGCTGTTATAAGGAATTTTCTCCCTCCTTCCGGCACGTCTTTGTGGCGTAACGGTAGCACACTCGGTGCGTATTCGAGAGGTCCAGGTTCGAGTCTAGGTGAGGGCACTGCACATAAGAAAGCATAAAAAAATTCTAATGAATCTACATTATAACTTGGTTAACGTAACTTACTGTTTAAACTTACTGTTTTAAGTTTAAAGCAATCGTCTGCGAGAGAATGCAAAGCCAAGGTAATACCTTTTAGAAAGAGTTGGTAGAATTCTAACAACTCTACGCGAGTATGAGAAACTTACGTTTCCCTGTCAGACTAAGATCCAAAGCATCAGCTTAAATACACTAAAAGCTAATTTACATTACAAACTAATTTACGATCTGCTGAGGGATACGAAAAGAAAATAAAGTAATTATCAAAATCATAATAACTGGTTAGGTAAAATATGAACTTATTAAAACAAACACACCACGGTCTTTAATCCTGCTGTTATTTTGCTAGATATCGCTTCATAAAACTTTAATAGGGCTTTAGATATTTTCCGACTGAAGTAAATTCCGTACAAGGTAGATTATTAACCGTCACTAAACACCTTTTAAGTTGATAGATTATGATCTGAAATAAATAAGTACTTCTTTAGAAACATTGCTCTCGTATACTTTCGAAGATATGAAATAACTCGATAAAATAAAATCCTATCCTGGAGCAATAATATTAAAAGATCAGCGTAGACATTTTGTTCTAAAAAGAGTTTTACAAGCAGGTAATTCTGCTGGAAAAGTACATTTTGTAAAATAAATTACAGAATACTTTCGAAGTATCGTGCTCTTCTTTAACTACCTACCGGTACCTGATCAGATTTTGTAACACAAAGTTACAAATCGATGTCTGACTGTCTTTTCTGAGTAATGTTTGCTGATATCTATTTGCTAATACGGTTATTACATCAAGATACCTGTTATGTACTAGGATGTCCAGGAATCTCATTTAACATCCAGCATTCAAATGTTGCAGTGACATTTCAAATAACACAGGATTTCTAATTAAATATCTATGCCCCAGCTAATTATCTCCTGTTACTCTCCGTTATTACAGACATTTCGAATACCATTGCAATTCTGACACCATTCTTGGAATTAACTAAGAGGAGGTTTCGCACTGTATTCCGTTGTATACTTTAAAGTCATAATATTCTTATATTTTAAGCTATAAAGTAGCTGTTACTTTATTGCCTCTTCTTGGTTGAATTAACTGCATGTCCTGTCTCATGATCAACTGATATATATCGAAATATTTAATAATTATACACCAGATTTAAATAACTATTCTAATGCCAATAGGAATATTAGGAACATACATTAACAATCATCACTGTTTGTATTGTAACAATCAGACATTGAGCTCTACGGCTTTCAGACTAGTAAAATGTTTAAGACATTATCTTACTCAAAGGACAGTACTGGATCTTTCTATTTAGAATGAAATACATTTGAGTGTTTGAAAGCGTTCTGTGTTCTTTTTCCGTCCGATACGTTTTCCAGTTTGAATTGGTAACGCTTCTTTAGGATTTCGTGTATTTTATGTTTTTTAATTCATTATGGCTGCATATAATAGTAGAAAAGTTTCTAAATCAATATGATCTCTCTGAAATCAAGCTACTTCTATCACAAACGCTTTGTAACTGTTAAGATCTTCTGATATTGCTCATGAAGTTACAGGTTTTATAAACTTAAGTTGAAACATTACTGAGAAAGTCATTACTTTCGTAGTGTCAAAAATGTCATCTCATATCTCTAATTTTTTAGACCCAAACAAACGCACATGAACATTCTAAGCTACATGTGGATCGCTGCATGTGAAAGAATTGGTAATAGTTAATAATATGAAAATAAATGAAGAGGATAAAATATTGTCAGGTACTGAGCATAGCTGGCAAAGTAAATAAGTCAAAATAAAATCCAATAAAACACTCAGTAATTTTAAAGCTTCACAAACGAAGAACTTTCCCAAAATTCAATTTGTCTGATCAATAAGGTACAAGATTTCACTTAAAGCAGAGCAGTAATTCATCCCTTGTTGAGGACGGGGCATTGAAACAGAAGTTTCGAAAATTATTCGTCTACAACTGTTTATCAATTTTTAAAAATTTTTCCAAATTTCTATGATAAGTAATAATTTTATCATGAGCAACTGATTGATGTTCATTTAACGTAAAAATAATGAATTAGGAACATGAATTCTCAGCTCAGGAAATTCCTTCAAAATTTCTACATTCAAAATTATAGATTTCCCAGGTATAATTTGAAAAATTAAAATTTATATTAAGAGTTACCTAAAAAGCTGCTATGCCTTTAATCAGAAGATATCTCAATCTAATTAAATAAGGGTTTCCAACCTTTTTCATGTTCCATATCCCTAAAAAAATTAATACGTTCTCTCAGCCTCTAAAGCGGTTTCTTAAAAAACGAAAAGTTGTATAATCAAATTTCAGTAATGTACTGAAACATGAAAATAGGAAAATATTACAAAAATTAACATGTTCATAAATTTTCCAAACAAATTAAGAACTTTTTTGTTCTTGTTTATCGGACAAGAGTTCTTCAAATCATGGCACATTGACAGCAATTAGCATATCTGCTCGTACTTCCAAAGAAATTTCTGAATTTTATTCTGATTGAAAAAAAAAAACTAAATCAAGAATCGCTTATGTCTCACAAATCAGAAGATCACAGTTAGTGCCTTTACTCTAAGACATTTTCAGAATTTCTATTGCTGAAGTCCAGAATGTTTCCAAAATAAAATATTTCTTTCAAACCACATTTTAAGAACATAATTTGGTCGCTGTTCTAAAAGATCTTCCATCAGTTCTTTATTATCCGACATACTATTCAAATTAAAAGTGTATGAGTTTTTAAACCATGTTCTGAAGTTTTCCTACATTAAAACACCTATCAATTAAATTTGATAATATTTTCAATGGATATATAATTTCTTCACATACACTTGAAATTAGAAATTTATTGTTATCAACCATTTCTTCGAGGGATTTGGAAAATTAGAAGGATTCTCTCATATAACTCGTCGACACTAAAGTTTTAACTTTCCTTTGAAGCCATTTATTTTCTCGTGGGATGTCAATACTTTTATATTTCTCCCTTGGACAAATACGTTCCGGTAATTTATGCATGTGCCAATATCACTCAAATAGACTAATAATATTTGGTTGATTTGTTCTGATTCTCTGATCATAATCCTATTCCTTTAAAAACACTTTGAGTTCTTGCGAATCAAAAGCGTGCGTTAAAGTACTCCCACGTGACAACTAGCGGACTTCCGTATGTAAAGCGAATATTGAATATTCACTTGTAAATTCTTCATATAACAACTTAAACAGGCTCAGTGCTCGAATTCTTTTCTAACTGACCGTTACTGAAGTTTGAAGGACTGCTTCATCTTTGGAGGTAATGTTTTCATGCCAGAATATGTCGATGAAGAAATCAGTGGGAACCTTGTAAGTGTAGAATCTCTTGTTTCATCAGTGCAAAAAATCTTGATTCGTTTCCTTCTATTAGTACACACAGAACCGATAATTCGGATATCCAAGTTACTTCGCAAAGGAATCCTTCACATGTTGGAAGACTTCTTTTAATTTTGTGGTTGTTTTCATGTCTTCACAAAACAGGAAACCTTCCATTATTGCGGCATCATAGACATATACCTTCCCAATGCATTGAGCGGACTACAATTTGTAATGTCACATCAGGACTGCACTCACAGCAGTTAGAACGTGTACATTAGGCACTGATGCATTAAGAGCCAGCATTGGTCTGTACTCCTCCTCATGACAATGCGATGCCGCATGTGCCTCGGGAGTCCAGGGACACCATCCAGCGACTAGGCTGGGAGACACTACTACAATCACCATATTCCCCAGACATCGTGCCAACAGACTACCACCTTTTCCATTTCCTGGAAAACCATCTTCGGGGGAAATCCTTCAACAACCGGCCAGACCTCAAAAAAGCCCTAACAGATTTCTTTGCATCGAAGACTTCTGAGTTTTACGGCGATGGCATCACACAGTTAGCCCCTCGTTGGCAAAAGGCACTGGATGCCAATGGTGATTACTTTGAATATTAGCGGTGATTATTATTTATTTTATGACTTTTTCTTTCTGACTGTCCAAAATGTCAAGAACGTTTTCGGTTACCTTGTAGATTCTAAAGACATTTTCCAATACTGTTATATTATAGAGAACAACTACAAATAAAATTTTAATTCAAAACTACATAGTTTTGGTATTAAGACGAGAAGATATATTTTGTTAATGTAAAATATTTAGTCGAAAACAGTGACAATACTTTTTTCAGTCCCAAAATAAAAAAAAAACTGATCTGGTCAGTTCATGGCCTCCCGATTCCATAGTAAGATACGGAACTGGCGGAATAACCATGAGCTTTGAACTATCAACTTCCGATTGATGGTTTACATATAGCATGTAATTTGTCTATAAACTTTATGGTTCAGTGTGCTGAATATAAGTTCTACCCACATTTTATTATTATATTCTTCCACACAACGGACAATGCTAATCATAAATGCAGATGACACATCTGTTCTCATGTTTTGATTTGAAAATATCGCATCGATCGTAGTAATAGTCATGTGGTGCTCTACGTGACCATTACTAGATGATTCTATATGGTCATGTATACCTGTTTGGTTATGAAGTGTTTTAAATTCTCAAATCAATTGCCAAACAATCATAAAGTTTTAAAAGCAGCATCTCTTCAGAATACGATAACTTCTTATATATCAACTTTTAATAACATCTTTTATATTTATAATGCTATTGATGTGGTACAGTGGTTTATAGTCCAGTGGTACAAGGCATTTTTAAAATTATATAAGTACACATATTATTTTCAGGAAATATAGCAAACACATACTTTCTACTCCCCTGAAAAGTGAAAACAACTTATATGATCAAGACTTTACTTTAAGAAATAAGTATTCAGCCTCGTCTGTGTACCAACTAGAAAACATTAATCGTTCTTGTCAAAATCCAGAACTAGCTCCAAACTTTGAAGATACTCTTAAGTCGCCGACATGCAAAGCGAGCCAACTAAATTGTTCTCATGACCATTGACTAAGTTATATTTTGCTTTGAATTATCATTTTTCAACTATTTGGGTAAAGAAACGTCAGTGTTCGAGCTGGATCAGTCAAAATAATTCTTTAAATCAGAAAAAGGAACTGTTTTAGTAAGCGTGTGATGACTTTGATGCTTCATGAAGCAAAACTGTTTATAAAGTTTTATGAAAAATATATTAATTTTATATGTGATTTGAGTAAATTTTAATTAGTCTTTTATCAAATTTTTACCTGAAATTCTTATCATTATTAACTAAATTGAATGACAATGAAAACTTTAAATCGTTTAAGATGTTATATTTCTGCTTGTTCTGCAAAGTAACTTAGATTATTATGTAAATAATATTTTTCTTCATATATTAATATTTTCTTTTTCTATTTGTTTTTGAAGTACTGCATATAAATTTACGTAGCTATGTATTGTAATAATGTTGAAGCTTAGAAATATGTCTTCGTTTTTCTAGAAACATCAATTACGCAGAAAAGGGAAAGAACATTACCAAAGAAATAATATAGATAGGCACTGTGCAATAATGTTTTATAATTACGTAAAAACTTAAGGCTGTTTAAATTAATAAAATATTTGCACAGAAAAGAATTTATAATAAACTTTTCAACTGAGTTTAGCACTCCTCTCGCGTATTCTTTTTAATACTTTTATTTAAAGTAAGTATAGCAACTATATTTATATTTTACAACTTTTGAAACACTAAATTCCTTGTACATGGGGTTGTACCCTTGTTTGTAATTTTGTCTTATGCGCATTTATTATTTTTAGGCATCTCTTTTTCCAGTACAAAATGTAATGCGCATTGTATTGTTAATATTAGCTTTTAAATCAATAATTTGTTCTGGTTTACAAATATAGCTTCATTATAGTTAAACGCAAATTCTGAAAAAAAATTCTCATCTACACCGTTTGAAAATTTATTTCTTTAAAGTTCTACATCATTCGGATATTTTCTTATATACTGTTTAGGATGTGAGAAAAAACATACGGTGATTCTTCAATAAATAGGAACGAAATGTCTGCACACAAGCCCGTGCAATCTTTGCTGCTTTTTATTGCATTCTACATTCAGTTTTTCTCTATTAGTTCTAATGATATCACATATACATGCTTTCTAACTAGAATACTTTACTTATTTATTCAACCGTAATTTATAAGGCTAATATTATTTGGAGAAGGAAGATAACAAACAGTAAATCTTGTAAATGATGAATGTATTTCTAACTGGAATACTTTACTTATTTATTTAACCGTAATTTTTAAGGCTAATATTATTTGGAGAAGGAAGATAACAAACAGTAAATTTTCCTTGTAAATGAGGAAGGGATTATTTCCTAGTAATGTCAGGCTATTACTAGAAAAGTAATTTAATGTGAAAGCAGATAAACACCAATAAAGACTACATTTTGACATACCTAATACACAGTAAAGGGTATGTAATTTTATATAACTAAAATATGCATGATGGCAATGTGAAAACAAATAATTGGTTTATTGTTTGTTATTGATATAAATTGTCTGAAAAACATGCTAGAAATACTCTTGTTAAAAAGAAACTTTCTACATAAAATGTTTCTATGCGGTACTCAGGAACAGTTGCACTAGTTTCTATTCTTAAAGCAAAATGTAAATTATGTAAATTAAAAAAATGATGTGAAAATAATTAAATATCGATAGACAGCAATGTAATTTAAAGAACACCTCATGCGACCCAAATTAAAAATAACAGACGCTGTACACTTTTTTATACTTAATAATTATGCAAAAATGTGGGCCAATGTGACAAAATGCTTACATTTCGCCGTGGTATTCAAAATAAATGCTATTACATAAATATGATGTCCCTGTATTTTCCAATGTGTTACCCTAAATCATTTTGAAGCATGTTTACGTATTTAATATATGTAAGCAGAAAAGTGTCCATATTTTGTTTAGATATCGTTCTTAGAATCTGTAATACATTCTATCACTGATACGTGGCCCACCAGCGGCCGAGCGGTAAAGACGCTGAACATTGGTAGTTCGGTCCGAGGTTAGAATTCCGCGAACGGGAAGGCTGCATGGGTGTTTTCGTGGTTTTCCCCATGTGTAACGTGTATACGAGCCAGTTTCCCTTAGAAAGTCCTCCACGAAGGCATTCCTCCCTTTAGTCAGATAGCCCTCGTGTGCTTTGCCATAATTAAATAATCCAATCCAATCGATCACTGATACAGAAGTAAAAAGCCACATAATATTTACAGCATAATATTTTGCTGCTTCTAACTACGAATATTAGTCAAACAGAGTATAAAAACTGGCAAAAGAGTTTTTTAATCAGGCCTCGCTAAGAAAAATGTCATTTAATTCCCATTCATCTGAATTTATTAAGAAATTTAAGAATGTTTCTCTCCAGAAATTCAATTAAATTCACTTTTGATGTTAAATTACTTTTTGCTAATGCTCTAATCGAAGAAAATCTTTAAACCTAATTCCGAGAATTCCATTTCTCTTAGATTCGAGGTGGAGAATTAATCGCTTTCAATAAAACTACTCTATCCAACTCGCAGATTTTTTTAAGAGTGTAAATATAAATACTTCGCTAGCATGCATTCTTGCCAGTGTTCTTCAGTTTAAGGAGAAGCTTACAAAAACTGAACATCGAAGCTGATTGTAAAATTAAAGATATGCTTGTTCTATTTTTTTTTTCAATTATTTAGGGTTCAAATAATTTTGACTCATTATGTTTAGCTACATTAAATTTCTTTCAGTTTACAAATCATCAGTCTGATTCATAAAAATAATTAAGAATACTTTTGAAGCCATAAGCACAATTTAAAATTTTATGCTAAATATTAAGTTTTATGCATTCTTTAATGATCAAGAAGGATATTTGACGTACTAATGTTGTAAACTCCAGATTATCTGTGAATAAAAAAGACTGTCCGTGCACTAATCAAAAGTAAATTTCTGTCATTAGTTTGAGAATATGAGTGAATATGTGTTGCCAAATCTTGGAATCAAGGTGAGTATTTAATGTTAAATTAAACCTAAAAACTTGATTTCTGATATCCTAAGACAGAAGCGTTCAGCGGAAAATGAATTAGAGGCATAGAAGATCAATGAAATTATTTCTTCTCTTCAAATATTGTTAATAAAAGAGAAGGAAAATAAAAAGTGTAGCTTCAAAACGTAAGAATAAAGAAAGCTTTGGATTTTCATAATTTTTAATGACGTGACTTAATAAACCGTTGGGCAGTCCCCTCCGGAAGTGTTTCAAATAACCTATTCACTTTAATGAGCAAATGAAGAATTTATTCCACAAAACGGAATAGTAACTCTTTTATATTTCACAGAAAGCTCTTATTGGAAGTGTGCCAGGAATAGATATCTGCTATTCGTTCACTAACTAGTTCATATAACTAGGCTCCTGATTCGCCAAAAAACTGAACTCTTGTTTGACGCGTCGCAGTATATTTCGATTCCTATTTTAGGAGCGAAAATAATGTTTATTCCTTCATGTTAAAAGTTTGTCGAATTGTTATTATTTCCCCACGTTTCCAAATTTTTTTATTCTAGAATTTTATTTTTATTTCTATGTATAAAGGATATGGAATCTCAAATTACAGTTAAAAAGTCAGTTCTGGGAGTTAACGTCTTTTTGAGTCAGTTCTTCCAATTCCATTGTTCGTTCGTTTCTTTCCGCGTTTCTCTCCAGCCGGACTAACATCTCTTGATTCATACCTTATTCCTGATTATGATTTAGTGAACGTTGAGCCATAAAAAAGAATTGAATCAATTCGGTGAGCAAACAGTTCTGATCCGATCCCATACAGAGCCATTCTGTCCATCTCTAGTTACTACTATATAGCTACAGAAGAAAGACTGTGCTGCTATTTCGTAGCACGCTGCAAAACTAACCCAGGAACGTTTTGGTTTGATTAAATTACTATTGATCCTCTGATCTATCCCTTCCGGGAAAATCTGCATCAAAATTAAATTGGGATGGAGGCAGACGATCGTTGATGTGTCATCTATAGGAAACATACGGCATAGTCCAACGATAAGCCCTTAATGCATATGTTTATTATCAATTCACGGACCTGATCGAGATTCTACCAGATAAATATTTTTAAAATTAATATTTAAACTATTTATATCAGTTATAAATTTTCCAATAACTGAGATTATTTTGACAAACGTGCATTCTATTTTTGTGTTTCATGGTGTTAACTGCAGTCATTTTATTTATACTAAAAGGTCGTAACATCAAATTATTTGCAACCTTGTAGGAAAAAATCAGCAACGTCTGTTCAATTTCATATATCCCTGCCTAACTACTGCAAGTCATTCGGACAGTGGGGAAAGCAACTCAGTAAACGATCATCAAAGTTATGATCACGTTGTTCTATTTTAATGTTACGAATAAGAATATGCTAAAGTAATTTCTGATCAAAGAGAACCCACTAACCTGTAAAAATGCGTTACCTTACAAAACGTTACTTAAATAAAATTTATTAAAATTCAAAAAATTGCATTATGTTACCCTCCCTAAAAAGATATTTTACAGTGACTTTGCTATTCACATTATTAGATATCTCATTTTCTCCTGTGGTCATTTCAGCGAATTTAGAAGGGTGAAATTTAATAGATATTTATAACAGTACGAAGAAATTTCGTTAATATTACGTTTTTCAAAGACTGTCATCCGCTGCAGTCTATCAGCCTTTAACTCAGGTATTGGATAAGAATGTGCTTGGTGAGACCATTATAGATGATTAATTGAGTGAAACTGGAACATTCCTGAACACCAAGATGCATTCACAACCATAAACTTTAGACCAGCAACATCAGTCAAAGCAGTATAGGAAACGAAGTTGTAGAGTCATTAGGATATTTCGAAGCGAGAGACGTGAAAAATGAGTAATGCCCTCGCCAGAACTCGAACATGAATACGCGCTGAGTGTGCTAACCGTTACACCACGAAGGCATGCAGAAAGGAGGGATAAAATATCTTATAAAGTAATCGAAACATTGTTATATGATACAACTAGCAGCTCGTAGTGTAACCGCTATTTTCCTCTCCCCCACTCTGTACAAGCAAATAGAAGATAATTAAGCTAAATATAAAACTTTTAAATTGAGAATTACGTATGTATGAATTACTGAAAAATCAGTTTGCAAACCATATGCAATCTAGAACATAAATAAGAGTCTGTTTGCATGACTATTAAAATAAAACCAACGGCGACTTCGAAAAAGCCAGGAAGTAAATATACCAAAGTTCCCTCAGAAATGTTGCAGCATTATTTGCTTAGTTTAGACTTGAACACAGTGAGCGCAGCAAAAATTCTAAAAGCTAAATTCATGTTGCGGCTACAGTGAAATATGTTAATAGCCTTCGGAGGCAACAAAAACCAAACATATATTTGTTAACTCCTGAACGGATTCATGGATCATCGATTTCAATCGAGAATGCAGGATTTGGTTCCTTCATAACAAACCAAATAATTACGAGTGTATCACTGAAAAGATATGGGCTAACTATAAAAATACCAAGAGCTGGGTTCTATCATCTTAATTTCAGAATTATGCATATATAATTAGGTTGTTTTAAGTAGTTGTAGAAGATAATTACGGGTATTGCCAATAATAAGGTTTAATAATAATTAATAATAATAATAATTTTAGGTTATTGCCAATACTTTGCGGACATGGAAAAATGTACAAACTGAGAACCTAAATCAAAGACATCTGTCAACTTAAGTGTTGCCACTAAAATTCAAATAGCATTAAGAAATAATGATTTGGAAATGTACAAATCGCGACAACAAACTGAATATCTTCAGTCATTTTCAGTGATACTGACAAACAATAGTAACACAATAACAACTGTTATACGTGAGTTTGCCTTCTTTAACGGTACTGTACACATGTGAATTTAAATTGAAGTTTGAGTTTATGCAACCTGCTATGCATTCAAAGACAGAAAAGTGAGAGACAGTAGCGTTCTCTTCATATACTATATCTGTCATTAATCAAGTTTATTACAAATTAATATATTTATTTGGTTAAACATATCTTTCAGATTTGCTACTTTCGAATTGTATCCTTATCCTTAAAAGTGAAGTGTTCCTATAAAGCATATTGCTTTGAAAGCATTTAGGGGAGGGTTCAACAAAATACAGCGAAAGCATTCAAGAGCATTCAAACAACTAACTCTTGCGAAATCATCCGGAAGTTTTAGGATAGGTACACCATTAGAAGGAATGTATGTAAATGGTAAGAACAGTTGTAAAAGTTCAGCTATCGATTTTCTGCAATTAGTCCTAAACGTGTATAAATGCACTGTGGAACTACTATATTTTAGACTCACCTGGAGATCATTACAATAAACTACTTTATTAAAAAAAAAGACATAAACAGCTTTGATCAGGTTGATGCAATAAATTTAATGTAGTTAGCAGTTACGTAACTGAATTTCTGGTGCATTAGAAACTTTAAGTAGCAAAACATGTGAATGCAAATTACATTCTTGTACGGGAAATGTTCGGAAAATTACCATGTCAGTCTTATGCAATTAATTATAAATCCAATGTTAGGAAATCATGTAATGAACATATTTTAACCAGAATAGAAACGAGGTGGAAAAAATGATTAATTTGAGTAAGTAAATTCTCATCCAACTTCCAGGAAGCATTACTTTAAATTTTTGGTTATAAAAACACTGTTTCATGATCAAAATAAAAAAGAAACTAAATTACATATAATATTTTAAAATATTGAAATCATAGTTCCATTTATCCCACGATATTTCACAGAGCAAGTTTGGTTAAGTTTAACTTTAAAATTCTTTTCTTAAGTAATGCAAGTTGTACGAATTCATTTTAAATCGGAATTGACTTCTACATACAGACGTGTTTTGCATAACACTGAAAAATAACTCAATAGAAATGTCGCTGAGTTATGACAAATGAACCCGTGGGAAGCAAAAGCAAAATGTTGATATGAAAAGAATCTCGCAAACGAGAATTTCAAAAATCACTTTATCATCACCAATACCCAAAAAAATTATTCTTTGAATTTAAGACGGGAACACTTTATAGCGGAGTATATCTCATCTGTCATTCGTGATTCCCTTCGCATAATACTAGGCAATACAAAGAATACTTTTAAACAGTAGTTAAAAATGGTAATAAATCACTGGGAAAAGACATTTATTTTCCATAAAGGTAGAAGGGCCCTTTTAAATTTACCATCAACAGTTAAATGGTTAGCTAAAATGCACCGGGTTATTAAAAGTCAGAATCTAATCATTTCTGTAGTAAATAAAACTTTATCATGCGGAAAAATTATCAGTTTTAAATAATTACTATTAATGATTCTTCTGAGGACATTATTTCATGGAGGAGTCTCACATAATGTTAACAGATGTTAAAATGCTCTTGTCACAAAAAATAAAAAAAAGTGGAGAAAAAATTATGCTATCAAACCACAACTTGAATTATGAGTTATTTATCATTACAATGTAATTTCATCCAATAATGAGTACTGCGTACATAGATAATAGCTTTATAAATAGTATATAATAATTTGTATCATATTCTTCAGGTTATGAAACTATCTATGAAATATTGTGAATAAAATCTTTTTCGTGATTAATTGAAATTTGCTAAGATTTTCTTTAGCTCATAAGGAGATTCCTGTAAGGACAGAATGTACGGGAGATGTGTAAATATTTCCAGTGATACAGAATAAAATTTCGGGTATTCTTAACATAAATTTGATTATCTTTTAACAAGTTTTTAATATAATCGTTGCAATGTTTTGTTTACATTTTCAAATGTGTCTTCCTTTGCTTAGAAAAGCTAAAATAATATTTTTTTATCGGCGTTGATTGCGCATTTCCAGCTGCACTAAAAAAGAAATTTTAATGTGGTGTATTTCGCAAAGAACTTTTCTTTCGCATCCTTTCTCTCACCATTTCTGTTATCAGAATCTGTGGTTAATTCTCACTTTTTATGTTAGTTCGAGAGAAATGTTTTTTTTTCTTTCGCATATTATCATTTTAGCATAAGCATTAGGTTTTTCTTATTTATTTTTTATTCATTTCTTTTTATTTTATGTTCAATGGCTTTATTTTACTGCATGTCTTTGCATAACTACTTAAAATATCACTTGTTCTGCCAATCGAAATGTTCTGTTTTGAATACAAAGAATTTTAACATTTGATTTTACTTTCTTCATTTCAAACAGCTTAATATATGCACGTGTAAGACAAAAATTTTGTAAATCAAAATTATAACTTAAATTAGCAGTAGTCTCTTAATTTTTCCTTTTAATTTTGATATTTTCTCTCTCTATTCTCAAACTAGCAATTGCTTAATACCTTTTTCTCTGGACTGCGTCCTTTCTAGATTAATCTATATATTATGACTTTTACATAACGATGAATAACATAGCTAATTCGGAACCTAGACTCAAAATTTCTAGAACTGAAAACTTTCTCGTAATAATCTTCCTTACTGGATAATTACGCACTTTGCATTCTGCAACTGCACGTAGCTAGACTACTGCTTGCTGTTTCTCTTCTTACAACAAAGCTCTAAAAAATACAAATGTTTGGAATTAGGCACGATTAGAGTGTGAAGTGAATTGTGGAATATATATCAGCTCACATGCTGTTATGCTTCAATCCGTTATGTATAGTTTCTGGAAAGTTATTTCCTATCAACCAACTGTAGCGCATGGGCAGGGCTGGCAAGAAAACCGGGCATTTATTTCAGTGCATAAATACAATAAACATTTACAGATGCACTCCCATGTACATAATGTGGAACTGAATATTTAAGGATTGAAATTTTACAATTTTTAAACTCAAGAGTTTTCAACTTTGAATAAAGTTGCAGGTATATATAATTACAGGTAATTATTAATTTGAAATTTTACAATAATATTTGAATATTTATAATAATATTTGACGAATGCTATTCAGACCAGAGACCAGAATCGTTAGGGAGTTCAGTTCTATATAGAACATTTATAGAAGAAGTGATTACAGTCAGTGCTATCTGATAATTGCTTAGTGTTGACTTTCTAAGCATGGTATGACTTCCTGAGCCATTCTCTAACCTGTGGGAAAACTTTGTTGAAAGTACATCACGCAATGTCCATTGCTCTCTATGCTTTGAAAGGGCTACTGCTGGAAGGATAATTGATCTGTAAACTATTATGAACTTACTGGAAGGTAAATACATTTTTTACTGTGGTATTCCAGAAGGTATTCCAAGAGGATCTTTTTCTTTCTTCTCTGTTCGTTCTCCTTTGAAGGGTAATGCTCCTTTTTCGGGATCATAAAAGCATTTGTGGATTGCTTGTATATTGATTTGGCATTTGATTACTAATGAGATGTTTCCTTAGTTGCGAAAATGATTGATTTTATATGATTGTTTACAGACTTCCTTTGAAATATCTATTAACTTCTATTAACCAGCGTTACCTTATATCCTTCAAAATTATTTTGGATTTGATTTCATCTTATAGATTTATGGCATTATTGAAGAAGTATTTATACATTATGGAGAGATCACCATACTTTGAGTTATAAATAGATTTTAATGGCTTTGATTTATTAAACAGATGATACAGTTATGATCCCTTATCATGTGTCTTGTACCACTGTTCACTCCTGGGTTGAACTGACGAATTCATCTGAATCCAGCTCACATCTGTGTGGATGGTGAAGTCCTGTAGGTTTTGCTGAGTGATGTACGGGATACCTTCAGAAATAGCTGCTGGGTATGTCTGAAACATGTGTTGTTATTTCTGACTGGGTTATTACCGTGTTATTATTGCTTAGCAGCGCGGCTAACAGCAAATCAACCAGGAACATAAATACTTTAGTCTGCATTAGCTTCAAGTAACTTCGTCCACTTAAAATCCCATAGTAGAACACCGGTGAGAAAAAAGATCCGAAAAGGTAAGAATTCTAAATTATACACTGTAAAGCCACTGATGTTGAACGTCTTGTCCCCATGATGGTTTTTCGTGAGCCTAATAGTGCGAAATGTGTCCATTTAACACGCTACTGCGAAATAATTTTGCTTCATCCAACCAAATAATGTTACCCAAGAAAACTGACTGTACATTCAGCATGTTCCTCAGATTGCACCAGCTGCACTGAGGTGTTACTCAGACCACTCCATTGTGGCTGGTAGTCATTGGTTGCGTTTTGCGTATCTAAATGCTAATTGAACTAAATTGCATTAATTATAAATCTTCCAGATATACTATGAACAATATCATAACAATATCATCAACATTTGAATACATAGAAGCAAATATTTAGAATGAAAGTACAGTTATTGTCCTCATTATGTAAGTATCTTGCTAGTAAGAGTCTCTCTAGTAAGAGTTTCAGAGCTTTCTAGTCATTCTGTATACTTGCTGTATCTAGAACATCTTTCAGACTCAGTTATTCATTCCCTTTTAAATTTTCGAAGTGTTTAGCGTCTTGTGTTTCGTAGTTGAAGATGATATCAGAGTTGCAGAATCATTGGCCGGTTAACTTCTAGAGCCTTTAATGAGATACACAGTCCAAATCACTAAAATCTGCTGACAGTGGTCATGAAATGACGGCTTTTATATTATCAAATGAAACATTAACAAAGATGTTATTGGTTCTGTAATGTCAATGGCTCGATAGTCTGATGCCAGCAACGAGACCACCGCAGTAAGTACCGTCTCTGAAAATATCTTGATATCAATTTCTTCGCTAGTGCTGCACTTTACGGGTGGCCATGTAAAATTTCATGTAAAATTTTCATGTAAAATTTGATATAAACAACAAAATGTAAGATTACATATTGCACTGAAGTCTTGCGTCCTGTAATGTGGGATTTCTGTACCTTAAATTGAGGTTCTATATTTAAGCTCTTTGAAAGGAATATTATTTGCAAATTTATGAATAGTATGCTACTTCATGTTGCCTTAACACCTCCAATAACCGTTATTTGGCGTATTAATTTAATTCAGGTACTTTTATGTACATTGTATATGCTAGAATTCCTCAATTTAACAAGTGATTAGAATATTTCATTCTAGAATGAACTTAATTTTCGATTATGCACAGTGCACCGTTAATTTGATCATTTAAGTGCATTTATCACATTTATATTTACGAATCTGCATATGCATAATAATCATGGGTAAATACGATGAATTCGCAATACATGAACAGATTTAGGAAGCTCACTTAGATGCTCGGAAAATTTTGCATAAAACCTGTATAAATCACGTTGAAGTTAACATACATACACATTCGATACATGATGAACATATAATATTTAGCTGTATATTTCTACATATTTCCAAGATAAAAGTAAATTTACGTATTATATAGGTATATAATATTGTTCCCGTATCTGTGGATACAGTTCCTGTATACTTCAAGGCACCGTGGATACGATAAAACGTGGATAATAACGAAAGCTATATTTAAATTACCGAGAGCAATTATTTCACTACCAAAAGTTAACAAAAATACGTACATTGTACAATATATTGCATATTGTAGTGTTAAAAAAATAATGCCACTTATACTACATGAAATTATAATTATACTTTTCAGATAAATTTTATGTTTCTCAAATCCCATTTGTTAAAATATTTTATTTAATTTATCTGCAATAATATTCATGTTACTGCATTAAATACTTATGAAAATTTTAACATTTTTATTTATTTTTATAGTTTAAAATTATTTTTATTTTTATTATTTTTACATTCTCAGCTAAAACCTTTATGAAGCATTTTTGGATACTCCAAGCCTGACAAAATAATATAAGCTTTGATAGCACAAAATTTATTCTTAGCCCGGAGTTTTGTTGGTTGAATCAAATATGCTCTCATAAGGGGTTTATCAGTACGGTTTAATCCCAAGCTGTCAAAGCTGAGTTATAATATTTCAACTTTCTTCAGACACAGCTGACATATTTTACATTTGGAAGAATGATTTAAATGTTTATCCTCCAATGCGCAAATATAAAACTTTCGAATGCTACTTTATTCGATAAAAATTTCAGTTCTTTAAAACGCGCGTATTGAAGAAATGTTATGACATTTCATTTGCAATTTTGAGAAAATATTTTACGTAAAATAAATTTTCATAGAATTCTCAGTAAAATCATGACAATAGTATGATATTTCTTTCAAAATTTCATCAATTTAAAATTTGACGGAAATTTATTGAGGTATATTTGAAAAAAATATATTTTACCCGCCATAAGCATCATATTTAATTTTGCCTTCAAGACAAAGTCGATTGTGTTCTAGCATATTTGAGAATTAGAAACTGAAATTAGATATGGCTATTTTGCATTAGTTTAAATGAAAATTAATTAACTAAATAAAATTCTCATGCCAGTACTTGGAAGTTTATTCTAATATCAGAGAAAATAAATTCATTAAAACATGGCATATATTTATTAGGCATTTCTACAGCAAAACAACGAACCTGCATTTTTTTCCCTTTGGTTTTTCTACTTTTTGATACATATTACGATAGACATACATCTAAGCTATATATAAAATCATTATTCAGAGATTAAAACTGAATTTTACCAAAATTAGATAGGTTTCAAAAAATACCAATTTTTATGTTTCTTTCTAATTTCAGGAGAAATTAAAATAGTCGATATTTTATGCCAGGTTTTATTGCTTAAAACAGGATGAATATTTAGAAAAAGTTTACATTAAATTCATTATTAAATTTGGTATTTTAATTCATTTTAATTTCCTTTCCTATCTTAAATCTACTAATATCTGAATAGGAAGTGCGACATCTGAAAATTAATCTGCATCATACTACTACGTGACAGCAGCATCGCAGGTATTTTTTATCCATAGTTCGAAATTTAAACAAAGGAACTAAGTCTTAAAATAAATACCGCTATTACTTTCTGCGCAGCCCTTTTTAGTACACTTCTCGTTGCTGCTTCGACGTATCGCTTGTATCTATTATCTATCATCTATGAAAATGAAAGTTATTACAATTATTGGGGTGCATATGCGATAGTATCGCACTCATAAAGATGATGTGTGAGTATATTTATTCGTATCAAGGCTTCCTGTATTACGAAAATAAAACTATTTTGAATCCACTGGCTTTTCTGGAAACTTTTCTTCTACGTTAAGTCATCTCACGATTCCACATAGATATAGTAATAACAATGGAACGCGCATAGTGCAGTAAATTCTGATTCTAGCCAGAAATATTGCAACAACAAAGAGTGGCAAAATCCATTGGTAGTTATAGTAATTGTTATACAGCAGATATTTTGTTTTTCAAATCCGAGCATCAGTGACATTGCAAGTCGTTTTTTAAAGCCTATTTATATAACAGTTCAGATATTTATATAATAGTTGTGAATAGATAGTTGTGATACCTTTATTGGCACGTTTTCCTTATCCGTGCCCCCACGAAAGATTTTCAACTCATTGGTCACCTTACGACTTAGCGAGAAATATTTGTTAGGCCATCTTTACGTCTTATAATTGTTATTCTGTTCATAAATAATAAAAAAATTAAGGAAAAAGAAATATGCTAAAAAAGGTAAAAAACCATATGCCGGATATTTATATTTTTACAGCTGTAGATACTGTTTAATTAACTATAAAGTTTGCAAATCTGCATGCTCGGAGACACATGTACAGTACAAGCATACGTGGCTGTCTGTTGTCTCGTATATGCCATGGAGGTAATATAGAAATTAACTCTACTACTCCTTGATTTACTAACTTAATATGCATAGTGTAAACTCAAAAATACATCACAAACAGAGCAGTTCTAACAAATGCTGAAACCGGAGAGCAGATAATCAGAAAGTACCTTATTTGTTTCAAGTTACTACATTTACATGTGCACGTCTGTTTGAAATTTTAATATATCCAACGTAATATTTACCATATTTAATATTTGACTCCTAATAGATAACAGGTGTAAAATATCATTAATAATTTATTAAATTATTACTAATGAAACTCTCGCTCACGATAATTGTTTATGAAAAGTTATTCCATTTTCATTTTAAAAAATGGAAGTATTTTAAAAATGACGGAATTACAATTGTAAGCCACGTAAGGCTTCAACATGGAGGAAACTAACAAAAATAGAAATTTAAACCAAGTTTCACTGTTTCATGTACAATAATTCGAAATAATGATTTCTACAAAGAATATAAATTCCAGATTAATTTCTTATCAAGGTACTTCTTGTTCTCTGTCTGATACGACAGACATTTATTGGAAATATTAATGTGCTCCATCTGTTAGTGCTACTGTATATATGTGTATCCATGCACCTGTTTGTCAGCAGAATTTATATTATATTATATACTTACACACTAAGTTCATAGCATTCTTTTCAAATAACTGCCTATACGCAACTCTGACTAACTAGTGCAGAACACAATTGTTAGCTCAAGAGGATTACACTACAGCTGGAAAATTTTGTTTAGAAATACTGCGATGCCTTCAGTTCAATTATTTATTTAATTATTGCTTGTCAAAATTTTATAATTTGCTTTTTTTCTTTATTTGCTAGTGCTTTAGCATTTTCTCTTAAAAAACTTTAGCTCTCACTCAGCCCTTTTCTTCTTGAAAAGGAGGGATATGTAAAAAATAAAATGTAGCTTTCAAATAATAAATTAATAGCCCCTTTAACTCCTGTCTTCATACTAAAAATAACAGAGAAATAATTTTTAACTAAATGAAAACGATCCGTCATCTAATCTGTACTTATCCATGAAATCTGAACCGACATCTGGACATTTTGGACATTAAACAGTTATGTGATGTGAAATGGTATAAAAAATTAATTACGTCGCAGCTCTTTCTCTTATTCTGTCTTCTCTTCTGCTTTCAAACTCTTCTGTCGCCTTGCCTCAGAGTTCACTTTTCTAAATTTCGTCCTTTAAAAAGATGTAATCTTTACAAAATTTCAGGGTGCATAGCGCACCCCCAGTGATAATGTGGATTATCCAGAAATAAAATTGTTTACGGAATTTTATCCATGTCTGCAAGTTTTTTTATTTATGCATCCATCGTTCTAACTACGCAATCAAATTGTCTTCAAGTTATGATGCAGAGAACCGCCGCCAGGCCGTTGCAACTTACTTCTACCAAGTCATCTTATTACAATATATCACAATATAAATATATAATCACAATATATAAAATTATCATAATGTATACAATGATCACAATAATGGAGCAGTCTTTATTATATGTAAGATATAAAAAATACAATAGTTACTTTAAAAATAGTTGCCGACTATTTTTAAAGTTAACAATTCTAGATTTGATGCTCTCCCCCTAAATTCATCTACAATCTACATCATCCAAATATGAGATCCTTCTGTTTTATGTAGCAACTTCAAATTAACCAGTCATAGCTTGTCTCTACAATTTCACCAGACTTACTGTTGACGGTATAAATACCGTTGGCGAATTAACTACACCATTATTCCATTCCTTACCGTAGGTGCTGTTCTGTCAACCTCGCGACGGTTTGCTTCTTAACTGTCTACGTCATTTCTTCAAAAACAGTCAATGTACATAGAAATTTATCATTTTTAATTATGATTGAATACGTGTTTGCCAAATTAATTGGATATGTGGTAAAAAAAGACTGTGGATTTTGTCGAAATTCAGTTTTCTCTCCTTCATCTGTATGCCTTAACCACCAGCCATGATGGATATCGAAAGCTGTTAAAACTTCCAATGTTTTTTCCTACGCATTAGAACATTAGATATATATATTAGTTAAAACAGAGATTATTTTTTAAAAGATTATCCTATCTGAAGAAAAATGTGTAGGGCTAATAAATGGTGTTTGAAGCAATAAGTGAAAAAAGAAAATAAGCCTAAGAAGTAAACCAAACTTCTGTTCCCCGGAAGCGGGAAAAAATTAGGAAATGGTGTTTACAATTAAAGAATTATAAAAAATATAAATAAAATATTACTCACTCTTTGTTTAATGTTCCAAACAGAGCTTTTCAAGGGGTTAGTGTTTAAAACACATTGCAGAACAACATGTTTCGCAGATTATATATATATAACAGTATCACAAGTTCTTATTTTAAAACCAAATTATCCCAATGTAATTTCCGCCCAATATGCTTCTGAAAAATTTATCAATTATAGACAAAAAGTAAGAAATATAGAACCAAAATCACAAAGACACAAAAAAAAATTAAATACAAAACCAGTTAAATCAAATATTCCATATAAATATGTAAAAAATACCAACCAATTGTCCCAAGACCAGAAGAATTCCTGGAAACTACAGAAATGTGAAATACAAAATTTACAAAATATATAAGAAGAGGAATGCAATAAAAATCTGATGCAACATTATCAGGAGGAGGTAGATATCAGATTCAGTTTAATCTCTCCCCCTCAACAGTAAAACCACTAGGTCTCTGTTCACCCAAAATTAGATGATGAACTATTCTAAATTTTTTTTAGCGCGGAATTCTGAAAGCTCCTGCCGACGCATAGTAATTCCGAAAATGAGAAAAAACTATACAAAAACAAATCCACATATAATAAATTCAGTGCCCAATAAACTAAAAGAAAAATAATTAGACACGCTTTACTGAAATTAAAACTCAAATTAAAATGAAATAATACGAAATGTTGATAAAATTTAACAGAAAACTTTAATCTCATAATTTACCATTCGGCGAACAATGAACAAAAGACTGAAATTCAAAAGTGGACTCCAGTGGTTGCCAGTTTGGCGTTATTTGTTTAACAAATTGGCGACGGCAAACTTGAAATCTCCCAAAAGGTGAATTAAAAGAAAGTAATTTTCAATTTTTCAGATTTGGAAAGCATTATAGTAATGCAAGAAAAAGAAAGAGAATAAACAAATGTTAGAAAAGAATATTTAGTTCTAAATTTCGTACTTTTTGTCTACGGGAAAAAAGGCGGTGGCACGAAGCAGATTAACGGGAATTGTTCTATGTACCTTTTGAGACTATCTGGAACGTCTTAAATAAAACGCATGTGTGCGAGCTCCGTGTACCTGTAGCCATACATACCTTCCAAACCGCACGGGGAATAACAACTTCCGCTAGCAGAAAGCCTTTACCTACTGCTCAGTCACGTCCTGTATCACTCCAACTCGTCATTTGGACACATAATATTGCACTGCAAAGTCTACTTTTTTGGTCCCTTTAACATTTCTGGAAAATATTTTTGAATAACCCTACCATATATAGAGAGAGAAAGAAAGAAAGGGAAATTCCTTTCCCAGCACTAGTTTGATATTTTAGATGTATCTTATCCGTTAAAGCAAAAGTAAAATATCTGTCAAGCAATGAATACATACTGTCGAATAAAAATATGAAAATAAAAACTAGAAGTTTAAACATTGTGACGAATAGTTTTATACTTAAAAGAAAATCCAAATGTTCAGTGTTAAAATAAAATCCCTTTTTGTTAGTTTTATTGCATGCTCCTGCTGGATAAAATCATCTGAAATTCACATGGAATTTTTAGAATTACATTCGAAAATATTATCATCAGTTCAAGTTAAATGTGATAGCTATTGCAAAATATGGGCAACATGTTTCAGGAGCACAATAAAAGATTATTTTCTCACTGATGACGAGCTTCGGGTAAAACTCGGACATTTATGTGTCTGATGTGTCATGAAATCTACGAAACATATAAATGAGTAAATTTAATAACAGGTTTAATATAATGGACTTGGACTTTCAATGTTATAAGGTATGAGCGAAACGAAGGTATCAGCAAAACGAAATATTACAAAATCTAACGATTTTTCTTCGACACTTATAAGAATTTGAATATATATTTCACTGTGTAAATTTTCTTTGGTTAATAAATTAACTGTGATTTTTTATGTAAATACTTAATACCGTTTTTTAACATTTCGCTTTCTCTTATCTATGCGAAGATGTCCTCAAACTATTTTTTAAAACCATATCTTCTATATTTCTCATTTTTGAAACTAAAATCGATGTTCAATATAGATACACATTTTTACATTCAGCACACGCAGGCCATTTACGTGTTTTGCTTTATATGGCAAAATGATTTATAAGAGCAATTTTTAAGTAATATTTTTCTAATATATCAGCTGTCCAACTCTTTTGCATATGTCATATTTTATCCATGTAAGTTGGGTCTTTCTTCTCAAAATTTTCAAAACAAAACTGTTGGCCGCGTAAAGCATATATAACCGAAGATAGAAAACTTATGCAATAAAATTGACAGTTTTTAGTAGGCAATTTAAAAATAATCAAAAGTATGTTGGATAAAATAAACATATAATAATGACACAGTTAATTGATTTGGGATTTTAATCTATGTTAAAGTAATTTTATAAATTTCCTATTTACGAACTAAGTTGTATTTAAAATATGTGATTGCTCTAAAAGTTGCGAGCTTTATACTTCCTGACATTTTTTAAGATCGTTTCGAATTCCTAACATCCAATACTCTAGTATCCAATACTCAACTTCTTCTCAGATTTAAATGCTCATTTTTTCATTCAAATTATGAAGTCCATTTTATTTATAATGTATATATTTCCCTTTAGATTTCGAATATTATTGGTAAATGCTGAAATGACTAATTACTTTTCGATATCCGAAGAACTTTATTTCTGAGCAGGCATTTTATACCCTAGATCTTCACCTGCAGCTTTCTCTAAACTACACTAGTTAGAAAATGAATTCCTTGTGAAAAAATAGGATTGTATCCATTTTAAGATGTTTTTTAATGGAAAAACATGTTTCTTATTATCAAAGAAGCACGATTGTGATCTATTATTGAAATATTTTGGGATAAAAGTTTGCGAATAAACTAAACATAAAAGTAGAATAACAGTAATGATGCATAATTTGTAACATCTAACAATACGTATTAGTAAAAGCATAACAAATAGAGCGTACTAAATGCAATATCGCTAAAGTCTCTTGCTTTTCGAAGACAACAAAAAACACCAAAACGTCGCGACGCCAGTTTGAGAAATTCGAAGTTAGATCATAATTTTAAATTGCCAAACAAAGTATAAGTATAACAAATATTAATCATACTATTGGTAGCATTTTACAAAATACATTAACTTGAGGATTAAACTCATTTGAAATAATACTTCAGCATATTCTGCTACATACTTCGGAATGAAATATTCAGAGGAACCTAGAAAGTTTCAGTAAAATTCTACTATTCTGGAAAGTGTGATGCTGGTGGTTTAGATTGCTACACAATGGGTCAAGCCGAAAATAAACCTGAAATTTGCATAGACGGTGGAACATACTGGGATATGCCAATGATTAATACCTCTCGGCATCCCACATTAGAGACAAGAGTGATGATATCTTGAAAATTACAAAGACAGAATAAAATACCTATTTTTTACTAGGAAAACACGTTTACTGTCATTTTACATTGATGGTGAAAATCATTTTCAATCTATTGGAAGAAAATCATAGCTTACCGATACTGCGGATTATTGGACAGCTCAATTGCTGCTCCCAGTAGTCTCTTCTGACTGATATGAGAATATCTAGTATGTGGGTCCAGGACGGCCACACAGAGTGACGAGTAATGACTCCAGATAATCAATAACTGAGACAAAAAGCATCTTCTTCGCATTGGTGTATCCTGGGTCATCCTGTATATCATGTATCCTGGGTCAATACATCACATCAGTATATAATGTAAACTATAGAGACCGGTTTGCACGAAGGACACAATAAAGAATTTGGACAACCATAATTTCATCACAATCCTTTCAAGTAATTTGAAAGAGCATAGGTGATAAACTCTATAGTAAAATTTAAAATCCGTTTCTGAACACAAATCAGTGGATTGTTTTAGTGTATGGAATGGGTGTTTAACTTAAAAACTCTTTGTAATTGTGCAACAAATGCTATTACTATTTAATACAATTATAATTATAATTTGAAAACTGTACTATTAAATTGTTCTTTTTTAGTTTACATAATGTTTTCTAACCTAAACAATTTTTCATGAAATTTTGAAATCTTTAAGAATTTACGAAATGGAATCTGCATATTTCCACACATAAATTAATGATTAATGCAAGAATTCTCAAATTTCACCGCAATCACTAATGTCATCCAATCATTTCTTTACCAATATACCCTTGGTCAGAATGTCCTTGTAAATATTTAAATTTGCACTAATAGTTGTTCAAAACTATCATCAACTAAACAGATCAAAATTCATCCGTTGCGAGTTTAACTTTTAACTCTTCAATTACTTCGTAAGCAGAAATGCAAATGCTCAAAATCCTTACTCGCTAACCAAGCAATAACTTTCAACAAATATATCTTCTGCCATAAATCGTTATTTACCTGTCTGAACTGCAAATCACTTTTGAAATATACGATATCCCTTTGGAGAAAATATCACAGCTTATGGCGTCTCTACATTTGTTTAAAGGGTCTACCAGCCTATAAATATGTATGAGACAGGAAGGAATAAAATGTTTACTTCTTCCAAGAATATTAAACGCACCCTTCGAGAAATCTAACTTTACGTACACAAGAACGAGATAAGCAGATTCTTTCCGCCTTAAATCTAATTTGAATTTAGGAGAGTTAGATAATTTTCAGAGAAGTAAGGTAATGTCCTTGAACGAAGTTTAAGTTTATCAAAAGGACAGATAAGTTAAGAAGTAAAATATGAAGAACGGTAAAATATTTTCTTATTAATTTTTGCTTTACAAACACATTATGAAATTATGGTATTTCTGTAACATTTATGCGTAAACACATGTACGATTGCTTAAATACTTAAATGTGACCAATTCGAATAACACCATTAGTAGATTTTGGTGCAGTGATAAGAAATTAAAAGATGCGTAATATTTTATATGGATCTTAGTAATAATGATCTTCATCATTTCGCTCACTATTTGTCTGAAAGTGCTAATTAATCAGCTTGCAAAGAAAAAACGTATGAAGGAATATGTAATAGTGTGTTTTTCGTCCAAAACATTTTAAATCACTTTATTATAAAATTAATATAAATAATCATAAAAGTACCAATAGTGACAGCAAAAAATAAAACCTTTTACAGGCTATCTATTCCATATCAGACAGAACCTCTTTAATATGATATGAATCCCTTGCCGGAAGTGATGCCCAAAGCAATGTATGACTCTTTGAATATTTGAGCCTGAAGCATAATACAGCTTAGAGTCTTAAATAATGAATTATTCACTCAACCTCTTTAATATGATATGAAACCTCTGCCGGAAGTGATGTCCAAAGCAATGTATGACATTACATTGTGGATGAGGGGGAAAAAAGTCACATCGTTCTTACTTTCAAATAATTTTAGCAAAATGCCTAAATGACATTTGATGTTATTATTTTTTTCAACAAATATGCCAAATTTCCAAACGCGCCAATATATAAATTCACGTATATCTTCAGGAATTTTGAATAGAAAATTCTAATTTCTTGCAGGTAGAGTTAGAAATTCATCTACTTTAAGGTGATGGTAAAAAAATCAAAATGTGTTTCGAAAAATTTATAAAAATTATTTAAAAATACAAATTTAGAAACAAAAATCATAAAAAAATGGGCGAATGTTATTTGGAATGAACCTAAATTTCGAAATGTGAAAGGAAGAATAAAAAAAAATTAATAAAAAATGAGATATTTAAAAATATATATATTAAAATTAATATTGAGGAGCTAAAACTTTGACGGCTAATTTTTTAAAACTACTCGTGCGATTTTTACAAAATTTGGCAATTTGGCATAACTTGAGTCGTAGAAATGAAATATGGAAAAAAATGCGCATGTCATTTCAGAAAAAGTCCTATTTTATGTCAAAATACCTATATTAGAACAAAGCTATATATAAATTTAATACATATCCTGCTTTGCCATACATGAAAAACGCAAGATGAGTTTCGTGAATCGGCGCGCAGAACGGAGATATAGAACTGGGAAATGATTCCCTTTCTTTAAAGTATTAATATTCATTTCTAGAAGAATGAACCAATAAAAAAATTAATTTAAAACGAAATTCAAAGTAGAGGCTTTCTAGATTCATTAATTCTTAAAATTTTCCTTATTTTCTTCCGCATGGTCTCTGTCACTACCGTATGGTCGGTTTCTCACGTATGGCATTTTCTTTCCCATTCTAATATATTAATAATAGCGTTTCGATTCTCATGGTTATTAATCCCAATATTCAAAAACGTTAAAATGTTAAATGTAACGAAACAACATAAAATCGATCTTTTTAACTATAAGAATCAGTAATAATAATAATAATAGTTATAACACCCCTATTTATCATATTTCATAGTGTTAAAGCCTTCGTTTTGGCATTAATATATTCAGTTACCTTAAATGTATTAATCACTGAAAATTCGAAAATAAGTGCGAAGTGAATTCATGATCAAACCGCACTATAAATAGTAAAACAAGGGACAACAGCTTAAGGTATGGAATATATTGCATTCCATCTAATGAGAGCTGCAGGGGTTTCTTTATCTGTCAAAGGATTTATAGAATACCACTTGATAAGATGATTTACGCCTTACACAGCCATACGTCCTAACATCATAATAAATGCTTCAGTTTCCATTCAATAAAGACAAGATTTGTTTGACATAATTTTGCTCTTGGGAGCAATATAACAGTAAAAGATTAACGTTTAGGCGCGACAAATTTAAAAGCTTCATCGTTAAACACGGCAACGCTTAATGATATATTACCGAGTAATTGCACTGATTGGCTGGATGTAAATAAACGCTAATTAAATTTAGTGATTCTTAGATATAGTGCGACCGATCTAGTATTGAGAATATTAAAAGAACATACGTAAATTTAAATCAATAAGTAATTTTTTTAAATTAAAAATCTGAAAGCTGTTGTGATTTCACATTACGCCCAAAGGGGCGTTTTTTTGAACGTTTTGTGTGTTACCTTTATTTATTTAATATCATGCTCTTCGCACTTAAGCCACATGCAATTCAATTCAACAGCAATATCACAAAATGTTTAAGAACAGCATATCTCTATAATTTCCGATAGACAGTCTCATGTACTGGATATATATGTTGTCATTACTTGCTTTGAAATCACTGTTGAGTATGTTAATCAAAAATTCATTAAGGTTTTACAAAATGGGAAATAGATAATAAAACCAATTCAAAATTCGAGCATTCCAGGTGCCTATGTTCGGGTGGAGGATTACGGTATTATGTGTTGGCTCTAGATCCGTCGTTTTTCCACAATGGTAGAAAGATACCTACATTCATTCATATTTTCCTTTATTTAATTTCTTTTAAAATAATATAGGGCGATAATATTTGGTGGCAACAATTTTAAAAGTGGTTCAGCCTTTTACAGTGATTCAAGTTACAATCTCGTTTGGAGAATAACAGTCCTTCTGAGCTAACGCTTCTTTGTGCTAATAACAAATTTTAGCATTCAATTTTACGAATGTAAAACGATTTTAATTTTCAGTTACAGTTTATAAATAGAGAAATTCTAAGTGGATATGAATATCATATTAAATCAACTGGATATTTACATTTCAGGTTCATAAGATAAAGCATATTGCTTACTGCGGTAACTATTATAAAAATTATATTTTCACAAGAGAACCATACAATAACTTCAACAATTATAATATACAATAATAATACAAATGAATTAATAGGAAACTTATTTGATATTTACATTCTGTTTTTACTTATAGTAAATTAATACGAAATATTCATTCATTAAATAAAGTTTCATAAGCTTTCACTTACAAAAGAAGTCCCAAAAGTTCTATTAATTATTTTCCAGGTGCTTTTATTTTTAATATTTCTAGTGGAAAATTGTGTGACACAGTTTGGAAATTATAATACACCTTATTAAAATTATGCTAAACCCTCTAAATGATTATGAATGTTACTGGAAAAGAAAAAAAAGTGCAAGATAGAAAAGCAAAACTCCATGTTGGTATGAAAAAATAAGATGAAACTGGTAATAAATTAAAATACAACAATTTTTCCAAATTTTTCCTGTGATTACAATAAAACATGCTGTTACTAACACTGGAATATTATTGAAAAACGAGTTATGTAGTAATGCGATTACCTAAAAAAGTAGCTTAAAACACAGAAATACATTCATCAAGCATATTTGTAACGACATTATATTTGACGAAGCCGGCAGACATCAAAAACCAGCTACGCTGTACCCAGGAATTATCCATTTTTTTAGCTAAATTATCAGGTTCAATGTTCCGCCTTACTTTCTTTGGGAACATGCACAGACCTGACTCGGAACAGGGAGCTTACTAAAGCTATGTTCAATAACTGTGCGAAGTAGACAAGATACACAGGAAGGGTATACGAAACCGTTTATTTTTCACTCTTTTCCACAATAATTTCCGTACTTCGGAATACAGAGACCCACTACTTGTGGTCTGAACGTAAGAATATAAAAATATTTAACTAAACTCTAACTTAACTTTGGAATAATAAACGTGGAAGATTGGCCTTATATTAACAGGAAGCCGTATGTAGTACAGAGAACTGTTAACACTACAATACGTTTAAAATTATCACGAGGATTAAACCTCTGGCCTGGAAGGCAAACAGCAACCGAGTAAAACTTCTAAGGCAAGCGGCCTGCTTCGACTAACTCCTTCCTCTCTCTCGCTTGGCAAAGAGCCACAACTTAAGTACTTGGCGTTCGCCAGACAAATTTTGCATAAATAGGTTAACGCTTTTAATTCTGGCCGGAAGTAGAAAATAAGAAGTGATAGTAAAGATTTAAAATAAAATAAACGTTAGTAAAACTTAAGATCCTTACATACTTCCCGCCAGAGTTAATTAGTTTGAAACTGAGGTCTAAAACGACCTTGTTGAAAACTTTTAGCTCTAGAATCTAACGCGAGGCCAATCTTTTACAAACATTTCTCACTAGAAACTAGAAATTTTAAAAAAAAATTTGTTTTTACAATAGCAGCTCCATGGACACCCAATTTTTCATCTGTATTGCATCTAAACAGGAGCTTTTATTCAAATCTGGTTCCTTCCAGAGATCTGGAAGGAAAACTAGTTTAATGAAATGTTACACAATGAAATGACAAGTAACATGCATATTTATATTTCTCTTAACATTCTTATTTCATTCATGACTATTTTAATTATCTCTCCCCGTGCTCTCTGACATGTGTTGTAAAAGAACACCAAACACGAATGTGTTTATGTATACGTGTTCAACACTGCCTCCTACAATCAAAACACTAACGTGTTAAAATTCAACATGACAAGACCTCGTAACACACCCTATCTACAACTCTAAACCCTGAGGTACTATTCTGAAAGTGGCTAACTCTGAAGTGTAGCGTCAGAGAGCCTAACTACATTCATTCAACCTTTAACACATATTCACCATAATTTAGTCTTTTTACAGTCACACGAATAAAAAAATTTTTTTGGCATTACTTTCACTTTTACCATATCACAGTATTTCTTAACATTTAAAATAACAGTTCACATTGTATATAAGAACATATTAACATGCCGTTAATTTTACGCAATTTAAAACATATATTAGTAGTACATTGTTAACTTCTATTCTTTTCCAAGCAAGTGCCGATTCTTCTACATTGAAATAATACTACATTTCAAAAAGTCTTTCAGACTAAAACTTCTTTGTTGCTAGAATGTTTTAACTAAAATTTATACAATAACTTTTACAATATTTAAGTATTTACACATTACTATTATACATCAACTTTAGTTTTACGCGCGAGTAATTGAAAAACATAATACCAAAATCGGTAACAACTCATTTCTCGCCTTTTTGGCGATAAAGGTAGACCTCACATGAGGTAAAACTTCTTGAAATCTGCCACTTGCAGTAAGAATGAAAGATTAACTTAAGTTTGCAAAGTAACATAAAATTTTACTTATCTTTGTGATATTCGGACATTCTTTTCTCTGCCCAATCCTGGAAGGTAGCGAAGATTCGTGTTTAATTTATCTTCCTTCTTGTGCGGGCTCGCCCGTCAGTTTCTTCCTCTAGAAGCTTTCTTTTTCCTCCAGTTCGGTCACCCTTGAATACCTTCTTTTTCGCCTCTGCCTGTGGTCTTGGCCGTTTGATGGCAGCTGGTCTTGGCGGAACCGGGACACTTCTTTCTCGTTCCTGCTTGGACCTCGTTGCTGGCCGTTCAAATTTTCCTTGTATCTTTTCCTCCCCCGCTAGTGGCCCTTCCGCAGTTCGGCGGCTTTTGCTGCGGAGAGTCCTGTCCGATGAGTAGATTTTTCGTTTAGAAGCCGGGTTATAGTTGCCGTTATTTCTCCTGGCTTTCTTTGCATTCGTCGTACTTCTCCCTTCTTCATTCTGGGGGTGTTCGTGAGCTCTCTTTTCTGGACGGTGGAATGGCTTCTTTTTCTTGTTATCTTCAATTTTCCAACGGGGAAACTTTCTTTTCAATTGCTCCTGCCTCCTAATGGCTTGTCCTTGTGCTTGACGTTGTTCCACCTCTGGAGCTTGTGCCTGCTGTATCTGCCGTGCCGGATCCTGCAAAAGATCTTTGAAAATTTTCATTTTATTACGATCATAGTAGTGTTTTATTTGATCAATGTTTGCGGAGCATGTTTCACAATTCCTGGCTTTTAACACCACTACAGCGTGAGTTATTTTTTCTATGACATATGGTCCTTCAAATCGTGGAAAACATTTGGCAGTTTTATCTTCTGGTGCTGAAGAAAGTGAATGCTTAATTTTTAACACTTCATCCCCTACTTTATAAGTTACTCCCCGTCGTTTCAAATCATAATACAGCTTCTGTTTTCTCTGTGCTACTTCAGTATGCTTTTTTGCTTCTTTAATTAATTTTTCTATATCATCCATTTTAAATTCTGGGGCTCTTTGTTGCACATAAAATAATTTATCTAACGGCGTTATAATCTTTCTGCCTAGAAATAACTCAGCAGGAGTTTTGCCCGTTGTATCATGTTTTGCGGTCCTAAGGGCGAAAGCAAATTCATTGACATAGTTATCCCAGCTTTTATGAAAATTTTTAACATAACTACGGATAATTTTCACTATATTTCTATTGACCCGTTCCGCTATATTTGATTGCGGCCGATACGGGACCATTTTTAAATGACGTATGCCCAGTTTTTGGCACATGTCTTCAAATACATTACTTACAAATTGAGGACCATTATCCGATATAACTTTTAGGGGCGCCCCGTATTTTAAAATATATTTATTTAAAATAGAATCAGTAACTAATTTCGCAGAGGCTCCTTTTAAGGGAACAATTTCGGTGCACTTACTAAAATGATCAACCATAACAAGGAGATAGCGACTTTTATTTAACTGACTTTTTGGGAAAGGGCCCAATAAATCGATGCCAATTATTTCATTTGGAAATTCGGATTTAATACTATTTAGAAACCCTGCCGGACGGAAATTAATATAATTAACTGCTTGACATGTTGGGCAGGACTGGACATACGCCCTTGTTAACTTTTGCAGTTCAGGAAAATAGACTGCCTCGCGTACGCGTTCGATAGTTTTTCGAATACCAGCATGAGAAGCTAAAGGGCAGTCGTGTAACTCCTGCAGGATATTTAATCTAAGACTAGCTGGGATAACAGGTCGAAATTCGTTTTGGAATTTGTAGTTTTTGTATAAAATAATAAACAATCTATTAGTTCGTAATGGGCCGCCCTATTTCTTATCGCCACAATATCTTGGTGGCTAAAATTTTCAGGATCCTTTAAATTCTCATAAATGCTTCCAAACTCAGGATCCTTACCCAGTTCGGTTATTACAGTTTCTCGGGAATTTATTGTACATGCTGTGAGCATTGCCACCTTTACAGTATTACCTTCTTCATTTATTTTAATTCTGGATAGGGCATCTGCTACGATATTTTCCTTTCCGGGGGTATGCTTCATTACCAGATTATATTCTTGTAGCTTGAGTGCCCATCTTATTAACCTTGGGGATATGTTTTTCCCTGAGTACAATCTAGTTACCGCCGCATGATCAGAGTACACTGTTATTGGCGCCTTTCCAAAATAGACTCGGAACTTTTGCACTGCTAACAGAACTGCAAGTGCCTCTCTCTCGGTCGCGGAATAGTTTCTTTGTGTTTGATTTAAAGTTCGGCTAAAAAATGCCACGGGCTGCTGATTTTGTGAAAGTACCGCTCCTACCGCATAATCCGAAGCATCCGCTGAAATTTCTAAATTCTCATCCTTTTCAGGAAATTTCAACACAGGGGCTTGCGTTAATGCTTGCTTTAATTTTTCGAACGCACTATTGGCTTCGGCCGTCCACGAGAATGTTGCCTTTTTCCTTTTTAATTTTAACAATGGTTCAGCAATAGCCGCAAAATCTTTTACAAAGGACCTATAATATCAACAATGTCGTAGAAAAGAAGAGAGCTTCTTCGCCGTGTTTGGAGTCGGATACTTTTGTATAACAATTATTTTTGATTCGTCTGTCTCGATTCCTTTCTGAGATATTTTGTAACCTAAATATTTTAATTCAGGGGCTGCAAATTTGCACTTTTCGACATTAACTTTTAGACCGGCCTCATTTAATAAAGAAAACACCTGTCTTAAATCCTGTACATGTTGGTCGAGATTATCACTAGTAATAATGATATCGTCTAAATAGATAAATGTGGACTTTCCAAGAACAGGCCTTAACACAATGTCCATACATCGCTGAAATGTTGCCGGTGCCCCTGAAAGGCCAAACGGCTTACGCAGGAATGCATAAGTGCCAGACTTGGTTATAAAAGCAGTCTTAGGCACGTCCTCAGGCCTAACCCCTATTTGAAAATAACCAGTCGTTAAGTCTAAAGTCGTCATATATTTGGTCGATGTTATGTTCCTTAGAATTTCTTCAATAATAGGTAACGGATATACCGGATATTTAGTTATGGAGTTTAATTTACGGTAGTCAATCGTGAATCGCCACCTTTTTGGATGTGTCAATGGATAGTCATTATTTTTCTTACATAAAACCACCGGGCTAGCATAACTACTTGAGATGGGCGTTATGATCTTTTTACGTAGCATATCGGTGATATGCCATTCTATAATTTTTTCCTTATTCTTATCATACCGGTATGTTTGTGGCGAACTGGCATTGAATCTCCGGTGTCAATACTATGGTTAGTAACCTGAGTAAATCCTGGAATATCACTAAATAACGAAGCAAATTCACTTACCACTTGTCGGATTCTTCGTTGCTCTTCATTAGGCAGGTGGTCAAGGTTTAACATCGGCGGTTCAGCCTTTTCTTCTCGAACTGGTTTCATCGTCAGCTTAAGGGACGCTTCATTAAAATCCAGCGTTGCTTGTGCCTCTGAAAGAAAATCTATTCCTAAGATAATATGTGCTTGCAGATTCTTTACTATGAAAAACATAACCTTTACTTGTTCGTCCTTGATACGGATGTATAGCAATAATTTACCTATGCACTTCCATCTTTCTCCTTGCGCAGCTAACACTGTCGTATTATCCGAATTATATATGCGATATTTACGAAAATACTTCCTAAAAAAATCTTCTGCCACACAGGAACACTGCGCGCCTGTATCCAGGAGTGCGGTGGCTGGGATATTATTCACCAACACTTCAGTCTTCGGAAGAGTCAAATTTTTCACCATTACTGTATTTAACTTGAAGGAAGAGGGGTTTTCTTGGCCTTCGGATTTCGGCACCCTCCCGTCAGCAGAAATCCGTTTTAGTTTAAATCATTTTTCATTTCCATGCTTTCCTTCTTTTTCCACTGGCCTTGAGACTTTTTTCCTGGATTGCTATTGAACTGTCGACGTTCGCCGGCTGTTTTTGAATGCTCGGGTTTTCTTGCCCACTGATTCGCTTTGCTTCCGTAGCCGTGTGCTTGACTTTGCTGTGGTCTTGGCGCACCAAATTGGTTTCGTTGTTGATATTGGCGTCTTCTTTCAATGTCCGCTGTTCTTCTACTTTCAAACTGGATTGCTAGCTCAAATAATTTTTCCAGTGTAGTCGGATTCCTTAATTCAATAAAGTCTTGCACTTGTGGAAGTAACCTCGGCAAAATCACTTGAATTATCTCAGGATCCGGACGGTTTCCATACAAGAGTTTGAAGACGTGAATTTTTCTTAAAATAAAGCTTGAGAGATTTTCGATTCTTTGCTGTTATATGCTGAAAAGTTCCGTTTCTAATTTCGCACGATCTCTTACGACAGGGAAGGCTTTTACTAGGGCAGTCTTGAAATTCTCGTAAGTATAGGTGGGACTTCCTGCTTGACCCAAGAGACTTCTGCCTATACATTTGAACCAGTTAAGCGTTTGGTCCCTCAAAGCGCTGGTAGCTAAGGTAAGTTTTTGAAACTCGTGCACGGGGTAGAGCATGAAGTGGTCATCCAATTTTTCCAAAAAACTGGTTACCGGTGAGTTTCCATTAAATGTTGCTTCTGGTTTCATCGAAGCGCGCATGGTCTGGACGATGTAACCAAATCCTTCCAGGGCGGCAGCTGGCATTTCTGGATTCTGAGCCGCTTCTGCAGGCAGCATAGGTTCTTCTTGAAACTCGGCCATGGTTATTCTTCTTCGTTGAGCGCCACTATCAGGTTCAATGTTCCGTCTTACTTTTTTTGGGAACATGCACAGACCTGACTCGGAACAGGGAGCTTACTAAAGCTATGTTCAAGAACTGTGGGAAGTAGACAAGATACACAGGAAGGGTATACAAAACCCTTTATTTTTCACTCTTTACAATAATTTCCGTACTTCGGAATACAGAGACCCACTACTTGTGGTCTGAACGTAAGAATATAAAAATATTTAACTAAACTCTAACTTAACTTTGGAATAATAAACGTGGAAGATTGGCCTTATATTAACAGGAAGCCGTATGTAGTACAGAGAACTGTTAACACTACAATACGTTTAAAATTATCACGAGGATTAAACCTCTGGCCTGGAAGGCAAACAGCAACCGAGTAAAACTTCTAAGGCAAGCGGCCTGCTTCGACTAACTCCTTCCTCTCTCTCACTTGGCAAAAAGCCATAACTTAAGTACTTGGCGTTCAACAGACAGATTTTGCATAAATAAGTTAACGCTTTTAATTCTGGCCGGAAGTAGAAAATAAGAAGTGATAGTAAAGATTTAAAATAAAATAAACGTTAGTAAAACTTAAGATCCTTACAAAATATGTTACCACTTACTCCTGAAGAGTACTAATTGGGGTAAGCAATAATTGCTTATATATTTACTAATCGAGCCATCATATATCCTGGTTATATTATATATTTATAACTTAAAATATTACAATACTAAGAAAATCTGAAAATTTGTAATATTGAGACGAAATTACAAAACGTTATTATTAATTCCCCAGTTCGATACTATATAATTTAAATCATTTTGTTCAATATCCTCAAAACATCATATGGAATATTTTAACTATTAAACCAGAAAATATATCCTAAAACGTTTTACAATTTCAGACCGCCGTATAATCTCCCAAAACGAGAAAAATTGCTTAAAATTTTATTTATGAAAACCTCGTTTTTATGACGACTTTTTCTGACATTTTAAACGTATTTTTATGCAAAGATATGGAATTTACTATTGAAATCTAAATATGTAACACGTAAGTGGGTGGGAGGAGTAAGAAATCTGGAAGATATCAACTCAGTGTGGAGAAAATTAGTATGGGTTATGTATACCAATAAGAATGAAATTTTTACTATTTCCGCAAGTTAAATTCTACTCAAGAAGTAAAACGCCACTGTACTGCCTCCTGACACGGATATGAGCATTTTCTCGGAAAATTATAAACTGGATTATTTAAAAAAGGCGAAGAATCGAGGATGGCTGCCTAAATATATCCTAATTGGCAATATACCCAACCATACAATAACTGGTTGTACAATTCACAGATATATTCAATGAAGTGTAGACCCATTTCACCAAAATGAAATATACTAACTCGTGGCAAAGCTAAGATATAATATTTAGTTATGGGAAGGTGTGAGATAAGAAAGAGTTTTTTTGGATGAAACACCGGGCATACTCATGTGAAGAATGACTTGGGAATTGTCTGACAGAAAAATAACAAAACCGGTGACAGACGTGCTGCGTTGTCGTAAGAATATTGCACAGCTATTAAAGTTATTTGGCTACTTAAGTTTGACATGTTGAGCAGTCCGTCCGTGGACATGTATAGGTACTTCTCCCATCGTTTTCGCATGCCTACGTGGTGTGGTCGTCTGCACGCTGGGCGCGTATGCCAGAGGTCCGTGGTTCGATTCCCGGCGAAGGCGTTGCTAATTTTTCACCTTTCCAGTCTCGAAATAACCTAATTTATCTATACACGTAGTACAGACTATTGACACCCATTGCGAGGCACACAGTATCATTGAAAATATACTGCTCATTGGACACTAAACAACAACGTTAGAATGGACACTTTCACAAATGGTAATATTGATGGTGTGGTCTTCTGGAATATAATTCCCCTTCCGAAATATGTCTCATAACAGTTGATATAAACACACCCTTACCTATAGAATATGCAAAATGGCTTAGAATGGTGGATAAAAAGGCAGCGAAATTAGGATTGTTCTTGTGATTTTAACGGGAATTGAACTACGAAGTTATCCATTTTCTATGAAAGTTTTCTTAACTCTATTTGCTGTGCTGTTTCTGTAAACGCCAACAAACTCTAATACTTTCTAGCTGCTGTACTGGATTCAAGTTGTTGGACCTCCTAATACATTCTAACTTACGTGCCAAGCGATGCTTTTGACAAGGTATACACGTCTCTTTCAGCCTGTAATACAAGTATTGATTATCGTTTCTACATGGACTCAAAATCCAAACTGATTCATCTTTACAATCTCTGAGATTAACAAAACTGTAATCAAATTTCGTAATTCCCACTGTATTGGAATGTTTATAACATGCATTTTCCATACACTGGGGAGAATTGCAGATATATTATTTGACTCTTGGTCTTGAATTTTAAATTCTTTGTAGATTCGATCTCAGAATTGCAGATCAAATGCTCTTTTTCGGCTATCTTGTGTAACACTCTGCTTAAGAAAGTGAATAACTTATGAAATAATATTCCCTTTATATAAATATTAAATTTACAGTAGTTGAAGAAACCTAGAAAATTTACCATATTACATATTCTTTCAAAATAATAAATATTTAAAATTTTCATTTACACTCAAATGTTATTATTATTTTTATTACGTTGAGATAAATCATATATATATAATTAGCTATTTCTAGCAATATGCAATGTTATTATCTGAATCTGCAAATCAATATATGTCTTAGAAATACTCTGTTTTTATATGTGTCATTGTAAAAGGGCATAAAGCTATGTATTGATATTTAAGCTTTAGAGGAAACAGACCTAAAAAAATAAAAAAGCATGAACATTGGGCTCGTAAATTACACGGAAAATCAGCGTAGGGATTTAATAAGCCCTTTAAACTTGGGCAATTTTTTTTGCTCCGCTTAGCACGTAACATCAATCTATGTGATGTATTGAAAGGGTGACTTTCTCGAAACAAAATGACTTTTACTTTTGTTCCCTTAATAATGTTTCTAGAATGGAAGAAGCATAAATATATCATTCGAAAAACTGTTTCTGTTTTTGAGTTTTTAGTTTTATTACATTAATGGTACAGCAAAATACTGGGAACAACATTAGTTGGCTTGCTTTTGTGGCAACAAAGAATACTTTATTTAGAGATTAATAGCTTATTGATGCCCAGAAAATCAAAGAATAGAATGAAATTTTCTCTTCTTTTGTTACTTCAGAAATAGTAAATTTTCTTAGCATTTACTTTTATTACTAATACACTATAGTAATACAACACATTTGTTAGCGCTCTGAATCTGAAAATGCACATAAAGTAATGTTTTAGGTAAACAAAGCCCTAAATGGTGATTAATAGTCACACTGCTTTATGGTCTTTATAAATTAGCTGTAGTTGCTACAGTTGTATTCTCTTACATTTGTTAGTAGTACAGATCCAAACTCAGTGTGTTGTTTATTATCTAGTTTGCTGAACTACACCTCGGTATTTTTCGGTACATGTGTACTACAGCTTTTGTGAAATATTTACTAAGTAACTCTTAGTGTATCCCTTTGTTTGAAATTATTGTAAGCACCCCATTATTATTAGATTAGTTTGCCGACAACTCACTTGGCTAATGAGAGCATACATAAAGGCAGGGCTTAAATCACACAATCCCCAATGTTTGAATCCATTATATTATTACATTTACTTAAAGTCATTGTATGAAATGATTTTATTGATAATTACCTAGTCAGATTGAATTATTTCAGTTTTCCATTTAATGATCTTCCCACGAGCATCATGTTATTTCTGATGTTATATTCTACGTAATACAATATTTGAATTATTTTGCTCTGATTTTACAAGACCAGTCCATATTAATTTCGAAGAGAAATTTTATATGGTAATCTTAAAATTTTGTAAATCGAACGAAACCGCTTCTCATCCCTTCAGCAGATACTTTTCAGAGAATCACAATTTTTATTCGGTTTCTTAGGAATAAAATCAATTAAATACATTGTAAATAGTTACATTTATATTTTAATAGATAGGTGTTTATATTTCGGAAATTTTACCCTTAAAATTATGTGGATCACTGTTATTACTTTCATATTAAACTTAGTACTCCTTCCCTCCTTTCCGCATCTCTTCGTGGTGTAACTGGGAGCGCATTCAACCCGTATTCGAGAGGTCTAGTGTTCGAGCCCCGGCGAAGTGCATTGTATGTTTTTTGTCTCGAGTTTTAGAAATTCCTAATGACTCTACAGATGTTATACAGTACTTTTTTCTTTTCAAGTAATGACGAAAAGAAATAATATAAGAAGTACACATATGAATTTGTACTTTAGTATGCTATGCGTTGGTAAAAGATGATACTTAACAAGCGTAATCAGTTTTAAATGTAATTGATAATGGTTTGTATAACAAAAGAAATCAGTTTTAACTGCAACTGATGAAAACAACTGCAATAATTATTATCAATTTTATCTGAAATCCCTTAATTAAGGCATAGTTCCTCTTTTTAACATTCATCCCACCAAAAATAATGCTTTTAAATTACTCAAGCAATCAATGTCATTTTTCTCTTTTGAATTTATTAGTAGAAAACAAAGTGAAAATGGTTATGAAATAATTTACAAAATTTTTATAGGTTAAAAATAAAATGATTACTCAAAAAATAAACCCAGCATTCAATGTTGACATTTAGAAGAAAATAGATATGTAGGAGCTAAAACGGAAACAAGATGTGAGTGAAATTCTAGTCGGAAATATTTACACTAAGACTTATCCATCTGCACTAAATTCATAATCATATTTTCAGATTACGAAGAGCTAAAGTGTCGTTTTATTCATATAGCGTCAGTCTAACTACGAATTCGAAGCCAACTCCAGCACTTTATAAATAAATAACGTAATGCAATCACGGATGATAATGATATGCTTTTTTTCACTTTTCTTGGCGGAAGTGCCAGTTGTTCAGCTTCGTTATATCAAAATAAAAGAAGACTTGGCAAAAGGTTCTTCCATGATTCGACTTCTCAAGTTTCTCTCAAACTGAATTTCTTAATGAGTGTTTTTCATTTGATGTGCCTTTATATCACGTGTAAATTTTCCCAAATACAGAAACGTTTACAGTTATTATCACACTTATTGTTCATTTTACAAAGTTGCTGTTTAGATACTATAAGTACTGTAAAGGTAATACTATAAGTATTTACTAAATAAACTCTAAGGAATGTGTCATACTTTTGAAGAGGAAAGAACACCTTGGCTGATATCTATGGGTAATAGATTTCAGTACTATAAACCTAGAAAAGGATGATTATTTCAATTATTTTGCATTTCATCTTCTTGGTTATTACAATACCTGTTCCAAAGTAGCATGAAATGACAAACCCTAAACACGCATCTAGATCTTTTTTCTTTCAATGCCGAGACGTGGGGCAGCAGTTTTTCCAGCCATATCAGTTACGAAAAATGCTAATTTACTGATTTCTTCGTATTCCGTAATTCGAAATGAACTATGATTTTTAAATCAACTCACTTTTCTATCTTATACTATTTGTTTAATATTGCACTAACTTGGTAGCGTCTTTTGTTCTTCGTGATACTGCGTTTTAGATGGTCACCCATGTCCGCTGCATGTAGCTGCTATAAATACCATCGATATGATCATTACGTGTTACCTAACTACTTCTTTCTTAATATGCAGTAATTTCGAACTTTCCGACGTAAGTTGAAGAACACATTACAGAATCAAACACATTCTTACCTTCAGCATATTGTATACTTCATCTACCATGGTTATTTCCCTAACTTCAATTGAAAGAATACATATCACTCTTGGGAGCGCTCCTCATACTGGAATGCCGACTGTTGGTAAATCGTTCTAAGTAGATTTAAGTCTACTATTCTCATATCCGAATATTAGTAAATTTTCAATAATTTTTTGCCTTTCAATCAATATTAAAAGAATGTTTTTCTCTTGACACTCACATGGATATAAATCCTAACTTTTGGCTCCGTTTTTTATGATCATTTTCACCAGAAATAAACATTTTCATTTGTATCTATATCTTCAGGCAAGAAGTAATTATTACTTTCTTCGTAAAATTATACTCTACCATATCCTCATCATCTCTATCATATATCATGCTCTTTCACGTAAGCCGTACTTTTGAATCACTGTATACAACCAACTGATAATTTTTATGATGATTTGCTGATTTGTTATAATGGACGTACAAGACATTTGTCAGGTCATATATTATATAGATGTTAAAGAACTCTTTTTAAAATTTCGTAATATTGTATTTTTTTTAATTTATTAATATTTTAAATGTCTTTTAAATGTAATTTTATCTTTGAGATATTATGCTATAATATGAGGTATTCAGATTGCTTAAGTTTTTGATTAAAATTTTCGATGCAGCCTATTATTATGGCAACATTTCTTCATTTAAGGTTTTCGTCGATAGCATCACAAATATTTCTTCTAGTCCACGTTGCTAAAACCGCTGAGTATCAATGATTCAGTGCGTAATGATGGATAACAAAGCCTCTTCTCATTTTTATAAATGCTTCAGGAAACATAATCTTTTATCAAAGACGGCAACTATTGCTACCAATCTGTCATATTATTATCATGACAGATTCTCTTTTTGATTGTAATTTTTTGTAACAATATTTTCTCGGTCGAATAGTTTTCGTGACAAAGGCAACTGTATTTTTAAAACTGAAAATTCCCTTTTCATATTTCTTGTCAAATTGCAATTGAAAATGGAATATGAATCGCATAGAATTTAACCTTAATTTTGCATCAGTTTTAGAAAAATTTTACTCGGCATTTCTACTGAATCTGACAATGCTTTTTCCGTCATTTACTGTGTAAAAAAAACCAAAAATCCTCATTTTACAAATAAAAGTTTTTAAAGTTAATTTCTAAGTTTTTTTATTTAATGTCTAAATTTATATGTGCTGTTTTTCGAGATGCAATGACTAGCTAAAAGCCTGAATTATATTAACAAATTTCTTTAATATTTGATTATCTATTATTCTGATTTATCTTATTTATTTTATTAGTTAATCTGATTTATCTATTATTCTGATTTAAAAGTGAACACTCTTGCTTCAAATTATTTTTTCTTTCCTTCATTTCTAAATCTCATATTTCGCCCAATCAGATGATAAAATGCTTTTAAAAATGGAAGAAAATATTAGCATTCCCCTTCAAGGGTTATTCATATAAAAATATTTTCCATTTTCTTTTCATAAATTCTACTCACAAAGCATTTTCGTATGACTTCTCTTGCTGTTCTCCTGATGGAAATCCTATGATTGTGATCAATACAATACACTAGCGGCAAAGCGGTTCAGTAACTGAACGCTGGTAAAAGCTCGACCTGGATACTCATCCCGGGTGAACAGCTGACTGCTTAGGAGTTCTAGTGGCTTCTCGCATGTATAGCTGCACTACGAACTTTTATTTAAATATGTTTCACGAAAACAACCCTGTTACTAGGCAGATATACTTCAAGTGCTTTGTCGTAATCCAAAAATTCTTTTAAGGAGAGAAGAACCGTAAAAGCTAGCTCATCCTAGTGGCCTTCATTAATTTTCGCTTTACGTAATGCAATACATTATAAAAACAATATCCTTCTGAAACGGTGTTTCAAGAACTTTTAGGTAATTCGAAGATTAATTGCAAAATTTTCCTTATCATAAATAATAATGAAAAATACAGTTTTGTTTCTGAAATTAAAAGTGATTAGTACTCAACATTTTCTCAAAAATTTCTTTTATCAAACTCCTCTCCATTGCTGCTACTGATCCTGGAAATATAACAAATCCAGAATCGTTTGTAGGTTGGTATCTTATAAACAATATGTGTGAAGAAATAGCACAATAATACAGCCATTTCTTCAGCATTAAGGTCAGACTGTGCTCAAATTTGAGGTGTTGGCTACATCATTTGTAGAAGTAGAGGTTATTTTAAATTCAAGGCCTCTAATTACCATTGCTTCAGATATATCAAGTTTAGATTAACTCCTTCTCATTTCCCGGTAAGAGAAACTATTACAGGTGTTCCCGAATATAGCTGTACCAGTCTTCAAGACCGTGGTTCCAGGTGGGATGCGCTCCAAAAAATAAAGTTCTCTGGTAGAGTCTAAAATATATACTATGTCTGATATGGTAGAGTCTGAAAGAGATGGCGCAGTGAATTCCTATACACCTTGTAGTCTCGGTCAACAGGAAGAAGGGATCAGAAGAATCTGGAAGTTGGTGGCATCGTTCTGTTAAAGGTATTGAAGGAAACCTCTCTGACTACATGACCATTGGTAAGAACAGTAGAGGTATATCCAGGACCAGATTGATTTTCCCTTGTAGCTAAAATTCGGACTTCCCAAGCCATGCTCCAGCACTCTGTAAACAAGTTAATCCTCTTGCATAAGTATCAAGAATCCAGTTCTTGAGAATGGGAGTCACAGAGGAGTGCCGCGTAAGTGTAGTACCTGATAGTGGAGTACCGCTTCTGAGCGGTGTTTGTATTTCTCTCTGCAGCTAATTCCGGGCTGGGTGGTTAGGCTGCCTGCTTGTTCTTACAAACAACCGCGCTTCTATGGCTGTAATGCTACTGCTCCAAAAAAACCCATACTGCCTTTACTGTAAGTCGTACAGCACTGCAGACTACCAGTCCTTTTGTTTCTTTTATTTTACGTTAAGTTGGTTTATTTTTAAGGTTAATAAATGTTGTTTTTGTTGTTACAAAATCTGGTTCTGGTCTTGGATTATTGTGTTTCTAAATTCAGTCATTTACCAATATCTATTATTTTATAAATGGTCGCTATAGAAATGCAGAATAAACTATATTTTGTTATCTTATCAGAATTTCAGTTCATTCCGGATGAGCATTAAAAGTTTTTTTTCTTTGTATGTGTCAGATATCTCCACTGAGTATTCCGTCATTTTAATGGTCTATTGTGCTAAATTGTTTTCAATAACACGCAAAAAATTTATAGTTTTCCGATTTATTCTGTTATTAGATACAATGGTGAGGCTTTTCTCGTTCAACGTATTCCTGGCTTGTTAGCAAAAGACCTCTCTCGCGAACGATATCTTCTGTCCTACCAGTTAGATAATTTTATTTGCGACTGGGATTTATCAAAACCTAGAGTGCTATAGTATTACAAACTACCCATATCAAAAGAAAAAGGACGAAATTAAAAAAACACTTTCGAGGAAAAGAATCAAATATTTGTATGTAAAGGCTACAAAAATTGTCCAGGATGTTAGAGTGCAATTATATTTAAATATAATATACACCAAGAAGCCTATCCAGCTCATCTTTTGGCTTATAAATATTTGCTTATATTGCCGATATCTTAAATAGCTTATAAAAAGATCATTTTTCAAAATTAAAATATATGAAAAAATCCATTATGCAACACCTTTGCACATTAGAAGCATTCATGCTGATGAAATATGAAACTGATTTATTAAACCAAATAGAAAATGATGATATAGATAATGATTTAGCCAGATCAAGTGACATTTCTTTTACAAAATTATTATATTAAAAATGTTCCCTTTTTTGTTGGATTTTATAATAATTCTTTTGCAAATTTTCTATTGATATATTAATGATATTTAATTTTTATGTATTTGATGCGTTTTTATTCTTTTATTATATGTTGTATTCAATGCTTTATTGCAATGGTCTCAAACTCGAATTCCATACGAGCTATTTGGACGATCTTGAAAGAGCTGAAGAATAATTTTTAACAAAACAAAAACATTAAAAAAATTAAATTCCTCTAAACTAAATATTTATTAGAGCATACAAAACAAAAATAGTAATATCATAAAATAAATAAAATCAAATTTATGTCCATTTCTGTTCTGAAATCTGAAGTTTGGTACCTGCAAGACATTTTTGTTTGCTGCACTTTGAATCAATCGGGAGTTTTCTTACTAACATTCAGCTGTGGAAAAAGCTATTCATATGTAAATATGTTCTCAAACAAAGCGATTATTCAAGTGTATTGAAAAATAAATAATAAATTCTTAAATTGAAATTTCTTTCAAATAAGCTGTTTAATTAATCATTAAATAATTTACCTTAATTTAAACTAAAAATAAGTTATGGAAACTTTATAAGTTTTCAGAGGAAATTTACCATTCACTTATTTATTAAATTTTTCTTTAATGTATAAATAAAAATGTTTGTACGTAAATAATCATAAATTTGTTTATTTCTTCTTACAGATTGATACTTAATGGCGTTTTGATTCTGTTAAAGTTTTAGCCTTGGAGAGAAATAACCAGAAATTATATTCATCACTGATTATAGATGCTCATCGGTCATTCGGGTCTTTTCTTATTTACTTTCATCTGCGAAAAAAGCTGTTCACATATAAATGTATTCCCATTCATTCCCATTCTTGCTGAAAAAATTCGTAACTGTTTCATTTTTTGACGTCCACGAATGAAAGTTAATCGAATTTATACATTCAAATCTTTGAATAAGATTTAAATTGCACTGTAAATTGATTATCTCCATTATGGATTTTCTGGTATATCATTCATATTCGTTTCGAACGGGAACTGAAATCTTTATTTAACTTTGCAACGAACTCATAACCGAAATGTCTTCGTCGGCCTCATAAAAATGCTCCCGCAGATCGCCGTTTGTGACCACTGTTTTATTGCATAATACGTATTTTAAATGCAACAAGTGACTGACCTACGTATATATATTAATAAACAACCTCTTTCCGACTTAAATAAGAAATTTAAATATTCTATTTTAAGTCACTGGAAGATCACATGTATCGCATTAACATTTAGTGCCATCTTTAAATAAAATAGTCTACATAGTTGATATTTAGTGTGCATTGAAAACAGTAAGTTGTGATTTTTGAAACTACTTCTAATGAAATAACTGGAATATTTTGTGACCACATTTATCATTGTGATCGAAAATTAGTTAATGTTTTTTCATTTTAATCAACATTTTATTTTTAATAATTTTTTAATTAATAATTGCATTTAAATAATGACAATTAATTAATTAAGTTAATTATCGATAAATATATTTTTAATTATAAGCATTTTCAAGTTTGAAATGACGAATTAACTTCCCGAGCCGATCAGAATAATCTTACCCGCACCTGGCTCACGTATATATATTTAGCTTCATAATCTGCCGTCTAACGGTGAATCAAAAACGGTTCCTGTCGGGCAAATGTAGCCATCCGTAGGGTTTGGCGTCGGACAAATGAGACGTACACATCAGGCAGGACTTAAGGGCTAGTTTATAGAGTTTTTCCCTCTGAAACAGGCAGTGGGGAATGATGACTGAGCGCGGAGATACAATTGACAACATAGAAATTAGCGTTTTAAATTTGAAGAAACGGCGTTTAAAATGAGCTGTGTGTGAAAGATAGCAATAATTTAGAAGAGACAATGTTACTGCAGTATGCATTTTACACTGAACATTAAAAAATTTAATAGTACTTACTCAATTTTAAAATGACAGATGAAATGTGCTACTCTTAGCATAAAGTTCCTTTTTTTTTAATTTGCAGGGTTTCACAGACGATTTAGTATTTCTCATTCAATTAATTTACTTCGTGACAAATATACATAAAAACTCAAAATATATATATTAAAAATTACGAAGTAAATCTTGAACACTTATTTCCTCGAAAAATTCCAAAAAACGATTAAGCATAATTTAATTCGCAATAATAAATGAAGGCGTTATCTTTGTTGTTCCGAAGCTTAGTCTCTCTATATTGGCAACAAAACTACTATTTTGCTGTTTCAAATGTAAACAGGCAATGGCCGTCATGGCAAAAGATATTAGGATTAGCGGCACTTAAACAACTTTTAAATTGTTGATAATTCAAAACATATTGCATACAGATTTACTAAAGGCATAAAACCCTTAACCGGAAGATAAGAACAACAGAATTCAATCATATTAAAAGCAAAAAACTTACAAACACATTAGTATAAAGAAACTGAGATCACTCAGGCGGTTGGCAGAGTGGATATATATATACAGATATTTATATACGTTTGGTACGGCCGATTGCAACCAAAATACGAGGTCATATCTACATGTTATAGCGTCTATATACAAAATTTCAACGTTCTGAGGCTACTTGTTTTTGAGTTATGCGAGATACGTACGTACGTACAGATGCTACGAAAAATTCTCTTTACAATTCATTTTAAATCATTTTTATAATTTTTTGGGGGAAAAGAGTCTGTTATTCTGTCCTTACGTACAGATGTTATTCAAAAACATTGGTAAATTTTAAATTGCATTCGATAGCGGTCAAAATGGATATTTTCTTTGAAATATCATGCCTGAAAATTTTCGCGTTTACAATACTTCCTTTTTACTTCCTACAAGGAAGTAAAAAGGAGAAAGGAGAAAATGACTTTTTTTCGTATAGGTTTGATTGACATCCTATAAGAGAAATGATAGAACTCTAATTGTACATAAATGCTAAATTTTTAAGAAAAAAACTCAACTATCTTGTCTGCCCCCTTAAAATGAACCCCAAAACCTTCCAAAAACTTTTATACTTAACTGTAGCTATATTTAAATGTTTCAATGTTTTTCTGGTAATTTATTGAATTGTTTGACTGCTTTTTTACTTTGTAAATGCCTAGATTTCTGACTTAACCGATTCATGCTTCGAATAATCGGCATTTCGGCGAAAAAAAGGTTAAGTGTTTCTTTTATGTAGAAGATAAAGTAAGTATAATGTACCTGATCGGATGAATATCATATGTCTACTTTCAAGTTATTTTACAGAAATATTATATGAGTTAAAGATAAAATGCGAATAAAAAAATATTTTATCGTTATTAGGTACGAGATATTCATATAGTTAATTAACCCGAATTGGAGTAACTTAAGTTTTTGACCTAGTTTATTACATACGAGATGCATACATATTAGCTCCTGATTTCTTGAATATGAAATTATTGAGCTGATATAATAAACATCTTCCAGTTATCTTTCATTAAAAAATGCCTATATCAAGTATTTAAATTTTAATAACATTCGACAAATTTAAAAATTCCCTGTCATTAATTTTTTAAAAGAAACTGTAGAATGCCTTATTTGCATAAGGAAATTGAGATTTTTTTAAAGTAATTTGAAATGTTATATGAAATTTTGTGTAAAACTAAGCCACATTAATGAAAGCATATTTAGTTGAAAATGGTTTTAATTCAGTTTCATATTTAGTTGAAAATGGTTTTTAGTCAGCTGTCTCTGAAACAATCATTCATAATTCTAAATTTTTTTTTTTTTTTTTTTTTTTTTGTGAACGTAAGCATATTAGAAAAAGGATGCACATTAGTGTGCCTTTTTTACCAGAGAAATACTGGTCATATTGGGAGATGGCCATCCTAGTGTGATGGCCGTAATAAGAAGATTCACTGTATTTATTCACAGATAAATTTTTTGAAAGCTATATTAATCTACGGAAGTTGTACTTTCCCAGATTCCTTTCATTCAATGGATAAAATAATTCAGTTTCTAGCAATGAAAAATTTAAATAAATCCAAGTTATTTCAATGCATAAACAAAAGTGCCCGTGAATGTTAAATGTCTTCCCCGTATTGAGGCTTAAAATGTGTGTAACGAAGATGGCAATTTTCGCTTCTTTAAACTGTGCTATAAATCCTTTTTGTTTATTTGAAGTACTCAGTTCCAAGGTTAAAATCTACTTTGATCCTAGTTATTACGTTCCAAATAAAATATTTCATATATGAAACCTTTCGACGCGTGAAGTTTCCCATGGCTATTTTATCCAATCTCAGCATTACGTCTACCACTGCTTCCATAACAAAGATCTTGAAATAATGACATTTTGCAGTAGGCAATCGAAAAAATATAAGTCCAATGAAAAATGGATACCATTTGCTTTGTTTCCGAACTGAGCTGTTCGTTTTGAATTGCTTTTTTATAAGCTACATTTAAGAAAAATTTTTAAAATAAGTATTGCACTGGTATGTCTTTTTTTTACTTTGCAGGAAAGATTTTAATCGTCTAGCGAATGATAGTGTTCAAATATCAGCATAATAGTAACATCATATATTTTACAAGTTGCATTATTACTTTAAAAGTACCTGGGAAGTCTTAAAAATTTTTTAATCTTTTTCTTGTACGTATTAGCAATTCAAATAATTTAATAAAATAACTATGATCATTTTGACTCATAAAATAACTATAATCATACTTACGCTGTTCATTGCAAGCAATAGAGTCATAGTAAAAAACAACCTGCAACTGAAATTACCTTCCCAGCATATTATTCGGCATAGCCAATACCTGTACCACTACAAGAACATGAGAAAGGAAAGTTTTTAATGTCTCACATTCTTTGTTAGATGAGCAAAGGCAGAAGTCGACATCCAAGCAGTCAAATCAGGGGAATACTGAATTATCATGAGACACATGTTAGTTTGGGAACAATAATAAAATAATTACGCTTTTTTAAACAGGATATTCTAACCGTTACACCATAATGTCATATACATGTTGTCCTTTACGTTTTATGATGAATCATCCTCTTAAATTAAAGTTATTCTTTTTAAAAAGCTTTTCTCTAAGAATAATTTATCAATATTTTTTAAGAGATTGGTTGATTCATTCTTACAAACGTCTTCCTATTATAATGTTAAATATATTGTTACCCTTATACTTATCTTTCATTTAAGGAGACAGAATAATTAATGGTTTTTCTTTTCTAGCCTTTGAGCGTCTGAGAGGAAAGTTTGTATGTATGTATCAAAGTGTATACTTTTAGCTATGAGCTGATTCTATCTCTGAACCCGTCAGAATGCAATGATCGTTCTAGTAAATAAGCTGTTAGTATTCGTTCTTAATAAAACGCTGTATTTTAATCTTCCCATGTGCATGAATATATGCTTCAGGTTATGGGCTCCAGTACCCAGCAAAAATCTTTCGAACTACAAACAATACTTATAATCAGCTTAGAGAATTTGACTTGCTTTGGTAGCATAAACTACTTCCAAATTCTTAACGGATGTAGTGTGAATTATCGTTGTGTTTTAAATAACTGCAGAGACTTCAAAAGGTTTAAAACAACTTTTTTATTTAAGCAAAACCTGAACGTAAATTCATATCTCGTGTTAACAGGATCGACCACCACTTGTGGCAACGTGACTAAAATAACAGTCATATTTAAGTTAAAATGTAGGCTAGTAGTCGAAGATTGCACAATTAAATTTAAATCGAAATTAGCCCCAAACTCTAACCAGCGTATCAATTTAAATATCGGCATCAAACAACACAAAGCCAAATAATTTGCAGAATTAAGAAGATAAGTAATAGACAGAGATGGCAGAATTAAGGTAACATGGCTTCGAGGCTCTACCTTACAGTCCAAAAACCTCAGCTTAAATATCCTCGAAATCATTTACATTTCTGGTGAGGAAACGTGAAGGAGAAGTTATAGTAAAGGCTGATTTTATAAATAACTAGTTAATCTAAATAATAAATTTTACAAATTATTCGGTTAAATATTGATGAACTAGTTAAGAATCAGACAGCAGCAGACAAAACAGAAGCAGTCATAGCTTTGATTGCTTTTGTTTTTCCCTTATTACATAACAATTATGACTACATATGGTGGCCGTGCAAGTAAATCGATTGAAACCGTTATACATGGATCATCAAGTTTGAGCTTTTGGTGACTAAGAAAGAGTGATTATTATTACCAAATTTCCATATCCAGCAACAGGAAAATATACATTGAAAGAGTAACGTACAACTTTTATTTGCGAATAACCAACTAGAATATATCTGAAAGTGCAAGACTGCGAAGGGGACAAGAAATATCCTTAAAAGGTATCTTGAAATACCAGCACTAATCCACAAGTTTGGACTTTGGAAAATACTGTATTTGCAGTACAACAATAAAGAACAAATGAGCTATCATCTGATGAAAATGGAAGCTATTATTGATCAACTATTAGAAAATTTCTGACGCTTTATTGGTTATGCCGCATGAACAACAACTTTAAGGATTGGCTAGAAAGAAATTTAACAGAACTAGTTAAAAATAAACATTTAGATGGTATAGTGGTTAGGAGAGTCTGACGGTAATACTGAAGGGCCCGGGTTCGAATCCTGTAAGAAGGCATGGATGTAAATTTGTTTGTTCCTTTTATAGGAGGTAACGATGCCCGTCTATTAGATGCCTTCACAATAAAATGGCCTTCATTTCCGGCCTTAGGAGGGGCCAGTGCTGTTACAGGCAAGTGACCGCTATTGGGGGGAAAGAAAAAAATTGCTGAAAGGGTGTATTCATCAAAATGAAACTTAATAATATCTGACAGATTTACACAGAAAGCTTTAAAATCACCCTCTTCATTTGCGTATCCCATTTCCGATGAGAAAAATTAAATGCATATTTACTTCTTTTGCAATAAATTAGGTTATATAAAGGTTAGTTGCATTAAATATAACTAATGGAAAATTAAGCTCAGAAAGTCTCTAATCATCATTGCTTTACAACTGTGAATAACTTATCTAATTATTGGTGTATTGATTTTCGAGCCATAATTCACATGTGTAACAATTAAAGCCTGTTGATCTAATCTGAGAACTCCTAAACGAATAGCTTTAGTTTAACGGAAATACAATGTTTATTCGGGGAAAAGGAAACCTATTAAAGTACAAAAATAATCAAAATGAAGAAATATCTACTACGATTAAAGTTATACTTTTTTCTGCTACTATCCGAAAATTTATTTTTTGTAAATAAGTTGTAACAGCATTAATATCTTTTCAAAAAGGGAGTCATGAAAAAACATCAGTTCGATTTGAATCTCAGAAAAGGATGGATGTTTGTAAATGTATAATGTATGTGCGGCATTGGAGCACTCCAAACATGCGGACAGCCAACAGTCCTCTGGAGAGGTTGTTCATATGGGAAGAGGTGGTGGGAGACCCTCGGACACGTTCCCCTGGGGGGCTCTTGATCAAAATCGGGGGCGGAACAGCGAAAATATGCTATTAGCGAAGTCGTTCTGTCAACGCTCAATACTCTTGCCAACGACAAGTGCAATCTTGCTCTCCTTGCCACGTTGAAGTCCGTGGGCTTGTTCTGATGCTACTCTCAGGCAAGTGAGATAAGTCACAACAACAGCATAATTCTTCGTTCCGCAATACTATGTATTCAATAATTCAATAATTCTACCGACACTAATTCAATATTTCTACAGACGTATATTCATTATCTTATCATTTGCTGATAAATAATCAAAGAAATGTCTTAATTTTGGTTCACTCTAAGCCAATTTTCTTCTATTACTAACTAGCCCTCCTCAGCGTGTTTGCGAGGAAGATGCAATAATGCTGCGTATGTTTTGACACTTAGACTGTTTTTGTTTCCCAGATACAGATTTTCCATACTAGTGTCTTGACTGCATCCAAAGCGCTTGTCTTAATTGCAATGACATTCTTTGGTAGCTGTTTTGGGAAATAAACATCTTATCGAACTAATCGCTTCTTGTTCAAAACACATTATTATGTGTTACATCTCCATCCAAAGTTTTTCATTAAAGCTTGAAGGATATTGCTATGAAATTTCACCCTTTCGCGCTTCGGAACGTACGTTACAGTTAGTGCTTATGATCGTCCGTCTCAGTTGCATACTTTGCACACAAGCCTATGTGCAAGGAATGCAACTGAGAAACTGTTTGCAGCTTTTCTTATCTTCCATTCATATGAGAAATTTGTTTTACCTTTCACAACCTGTCTTTCCCCTTTCAGTGTTAAAGATGAAAATTCCGTCTTGCTCTCCTACAAAGAAAGCTAGTAATACCTGTAGTAACAATTAAATCATAAGCTCTGTATGGTAACAAAACAGAACCTTGTGCATTGTTTCGTATTCTACAAAAGAAATGACTCCAAATTTTGTGGTGTAGATGTGCTGGTACCATAGCCGACTCCTGTTAAACATTTATTCGATTTCATCATTGAAAATTGTTGATATCCAGCCATATTCTTTTATGGTTCGTTTATGTGCCCTTCGAGCGTTAAGTGAGGTTACATCAAATATACAAATATTTTTTGTAACATTCAATACCATTTCATTTTGCATGATTACCAATTCTTTGAAACTTTTAGTTTCGTTTCTAAGATATATTTAAGGCGTCATTCCAGAATTTGAGTTACGAAATTGTCGATATCGATGTTGTTTGCAGCACATAGTTTCTCTTTAAATGTCTGAATAAGGGCGAAATTAATTTCGTGAAGTTTCCTGAAAAGAACAGGACAGGTGTTCTTTTCAGGTGAAACTAAAGTACATACAGGAATATCTTACGGCAATAATCACAGAAGAAATGCACACAATTAATGGAAAAATAATATATAATCATACATTGGTTGACTGCTTCTAATTAGCTATACAGAAATGTTCCTTGTTATTCCTGTTGGTCACACCAGTTAGGAAACTTCATGCATTTTCGTCTGTGATATGAGGAAGTGCCACGTTTCATTAAAATAATTTTCTACTTTTTGGAAAACATTTTCAGATGGTATCTCTTCCTTAAATTGAGAACCAGATATCTGTTACTTTGTTACAACAAGAATTGTAAATGCAACGCCTTAATTTGATTAACGTAGAAAATATGCTAGTTTCACAGTAAAACTTAATATTTTTATGTTCGCCTTGATGTACGATATTTAGTCTTGCGCATGTTAGAAAGTAATGTTAGAGAATGATACTACACTTATCAGTACCGGTATTTATGAATGCTGTTATAAATTCTGATTGTTTCTAGAGGTGGTTGTGACAAGATTAACAAGATCCCCTGTATTTGGCTTTGACACAATGAAAAGAGTAAAAGTAACATTACATTTGGAATAGAGTTAAAAACATTTTATGAGTTTTATGATTAAAATATTTAAATTCAATTAAAGACAAGAGCAAGCAAATTCACCTGAAATTGCATTTTATTTCATATTCGTTCATTTAATATCTGGAAAAGAGAACAAGTTAATCTAATACTTTTGTTTTGTTTTTATTGTAGATTAATATTTTTAAAGTGTTTCTAAATATTATCAGCCGGCTTTCACTTTCAGAAATCGAGGGGGGGGGGGGAACTAAAGTATTTGAGGAAATCAATATTCTTTTTTTTCGGCGGGGTAAATAAAAATTAATTCCCTTTGCGTACAAATGTCAGATCAATTACGAAAGTTACATCAGTACCTTCATATTAAATATTCCATTTCAATATCGCAATTTATATCAAGCTCCGCTTAAAGTAAAGCAGCATATTTTATTTTTAAGTACCTTTTCTTTGTAGTAAAATATATTCATTTACTATCATCTAGAAAATAAACTATAATTAAAGATATTCTTTCTCGAGTATTAATATTTCATAACTTAGCTTTTAATAGCTTAAATAATGAATTTTCATTCTGCATTTTTAAATAAAATACCGAAGCGTAGAATTTAATTTCAGGCTTCATGAGAATTATGTCAGAGATGCTACTTGTTTTGCACGCAATTACTTATTAAACTAATTACACCGATGGATTTGGTTTTATGATTCTTTTATTTATCCTCATTGTTAGACCGAAAATTTCGTCAGATTTTAGTATCAATTTGTAATTCTCTAATATGCTACCTTCTTTTTTTTCGTCTTTCAAATGCATTTAGATAAGGATTTTTGAGCTCAATTTCCGTTCATGAATATTTTATTCCCCCCCCTTTTTTCGCGGAGTCTCCATAATCTGCGAATATGTTATCACCATAATTATACATTGCTTAAATCAAAATTTTTAATTATGTGTTAAGAATTTTTAGTTTTCTTTTATTTTTAATTACTCATTTTCGCAAAGCGTTATTTTTTAATTAAAATTTTTTAATTAATTTCTTTAAGTTCTTTAAGCAACCGAAATCATTTAGAAAAGCAAACTAGTTCTAAAGCCCACCGTCTAGACAGATGACAAGTTTGGTCCTCCTCAAAGTCATAAATTGGAAATAATTCGTATAACGAAGTAATTAAAAATAATTCTCATGAGAAAGATGATTAAAAATAAACTAATAGCAAAGTATTAAGAAATAATTCCTAACATGTAACAAAAATCTGAAACCAATATATTTTAAATACATTAATTAAATTAACTGATAATATATTTTACTACAATTTAGTCTATATAAATATACAGGATGATTCTAAAATGCCTAGAAAAGGTGTAAGGGTAGGAAAAGGCATTAAGCAGAGTTTAGAATGGAATGCTGCGAGATTGATGTGTTTAAGTGTGCTGACACATAAGGAAGGTAAAAAAAAACAGCTAAATAAGAAAACCTAATTAAGTAAATTAAAAGAAACAAATAGTGATTCATTTTTTTTCTTGTGAGTGGGACCACCAATAGTAATACTCTGAAATCTACTGTTTACTGATTCGCAATCTGTTCTATTCATCATTTAAGTAACTGTCTCGTTTCTGCCCACAGGCTTTAGAAAAATATATGTCGGCGAGTTCCTCTTTCGTACAGCGATGCATATCGATGGAAATCTGTACTAAGAATGAAGATTTAAGCCAGGGAACTACTTTCAACTTCCAGTCTTAACAGGATTCTGTATCATTTCAATATGTTTTTTGTGCACACGCAGTCAATTTCAAAATGTGCTTATTTTCGTCCTTTCTATATGCCTTAATATTTTTATCAAATATTTAAAAATTTCCTTGTATACATCTATCGAAAGCTATGTTTTCTTCTTATGGTTATACGATTTTATTTAACTTGATTCATCGGCTGTTGTTTGGTGTGCTAAAATTGAAATTAACTTAAACCCGCTTCTATAGATACGAATTTCTTGAAATACTTCCCGCAAATTTTATTTACATTGATAGTGCTCTAATCCGCAAGAACTTTGTTTTTCTTTTTTAAAATTTTTAATGCGTTAAGTGAATTTTTTGTAATGATCTCAGAATTTTTATCTCTATTTCGCCGTATATATTGAAGCATATTCTTTTAAATGAAGGTTATTCAGAAATTCTAAGATCATATACTGAATTTTTGCAGCTTTTCGAAAATCGTTCAGTTTTTAAAATATCATGATATTATTAAATCAAACGATTTATTGTTTCATCGTACACAGCTCCGTAATTTTAACTGATGATGAGATTGGAAAAGATTTTAAATGAACTGAGGTCATAGTCACGCTAGTAGATAGGTCATGTAAGGCTTCAAAAGATTGTTGTTGCTGAGCTGATTAAGAGGAACACTTTTCACATTTTCAGGGTCAGTGGTTGTTTTTCTTTGTTATATTTCCGCATTATGTAAACTAAAAAATATTAAATAAAATATGTAAAACTATCTTTAAATTAATTTTTTTAATTAAATTTTGTAAAAAGTAATTTTTTGTAATATTCTTGCTCATCTGAGATTAAAATTAAAACCATTAAGCTTTTTCATATGAGCTGTATTAGGATATTAGCAGAGTTTCAAAACCACAAAAGTAATAATATAGAAATGATATAAGTAAGAATATTTCTCTTTCACAATTTTAATTTATTTCCATCATCCTTAGAAGCCTCACAATTTTATTTCAGTTACATCTGAATAGAATACATGAAAATATTTTCTACGCTTAAGTATAGTTGACTAAAATACAAAATTATTTTTTTAAAGTATTTGTCATTGAAATGTAAAAGCAGAATTAATACTGTAGAGCAATAACCTGAAAAATGTTCTAATGTCAAAAGCAAAATTGCTTGAAATGTTTAAAAAGAGAGAAAATGTTTGAACTAAAAGGTACTTTCTTGCTGATTTTCATGTACTTATTGATTTAATACTTTCTTGTTACTTTCATTTTTTTTTTATTAAAGGTGTCTCTAGCAATAACCAACTTTTTCGAAAAATCATTCCCAACCCTTTTAAAAGCCTACAGATAAAAACGTTAGAACATATGAAACTACTTAAAGAAGCTAAAGTAAATAAGAAATTAATGGCATAATTAGTAAAATAAATAAGTAAGTAAAAAAATAGGATAAGTGGAGTTTTTTAAAAAGGGATACAAATGGTTAAATGGTTTCGGAATTTCTACAGCCTAGTTCCGTAATTATAAAAAAAACTACATATATGTGTATATAAATAGGTATATATATATATATATATATATATGTATGTGTGTGTGTATGTGATTTTGCGGAAGTCCACCTCACCTTAAGATGGGCCTGCTGCTTTAAAGATTCTACAGGAAAAAAATTTGCTTTTGGGATAGCCTAGAATATAAGCTTTAGAAATATGGAAAATGTTTCAATAGAAGTCTATTATTATACTTTGAATTAAACACTCATTAAATATATTTACATTTTAATGTAAGTTACTTTATGAGCAATAAATTATCTTAATACACTTTTATAAAATATGCTGCGCATATTTTAAAACAAATATGGTTCGCTGAATCACATTAATGGCAATCAGTAATATAATATCGTTACATATGTGTGACAATATATTCATTTTGGTATGTAGAATACACACCTATATATATTTTGGCTTGTATAATACATATATATATATATATATATATAGTATGTAGAATGCAGATAAGTTGTGAAGTTTCCAAAGCGATATTTGTAAATAAATATTTATATATGGTAAGCTGACATCAAATATGTTTAGATTACCTTTTAGAAAAGCCGTTAGCGTAGCTGAAGCTTTTAAAAACGTGACAGAGAGATCTTAGCTCTGGTCTACAGATATTTAACAAAGATGTACTCTAACGTAATTCTGTGAGCTGGTCGTCCGTCTGAGATACGTATATATTTTATACAGCTACATAGTAGTGTAAAAAGAATAATTTGATGCATAATAAGCTGAAAAGAAACCACAAAAGAAGTTCGAAATCTTTTTTATTGCTGTTTTGATGGAGAGGAAAGAAACGCCCCTTCATCTTAGACTAAATTTCATATCAAAACTAAGAGAAATATCCATTTAATATTATTAAAGATTTGCGCAGCTTAAGTTAGAAGATAATGTTTGTGTAAAATAACAGTGATACCTAAAGAAATGGCTATAAACTGCACAAGCATAGATTTCATTGAAGCTGTAAATGTGTAAATGTGTAATATGCGTCTTCAAGAGGTAAATCATCTTCTCAGGGAAAAGACTTAAACTGATATGGATCATAGTTTCGTAGAGATTTTCTGCAAATGGGAGATATCGTTTGGCTTTTATTGCGCACAAACTTAATCCATGTATTTGATTTGAAATTTGAAAACAAAATTTTCTCGTTTAAACAATTAAATAATAAACATTTAAACGTATTTATTTAAATTCGTTCACCACAAAACATGATCGAGTTCTACCACTATCGAATATTTTGATAGATTTTTCTCACAAAAGAAATCGTGAAATTAATATTTTATCAGCTCTGCGGCATAAAATAAATTCAGAGAGCGCGATAAACAATACTAAAATTAAAAATACTTCATATGTGTTTTAATTTTTTATTTATATATTGTAGAGAGATTAGGTTACCACGGACCTCTCGAATACGCGCAGAGCGTGCTGATTATTACACCACAAAGGCATGCTAAATAAAAAGGCGGAAGAAATACCTTATAATGTCTTTTTTGCTTATTTATTATTCCTTGCTTGCTTATTTTAGTTTCTTAATTTCTTGCTTATAATGAAAATTTAATATCCTGAAAATGATGAAACGTACCCTTTTCAAATTTGCAAATACTTAATTTAATATATAAAAAGAAAACTTTTGCAAGTATTAAAATAATGTTTGATGAATCTTCGTATTTAGATATGAGCCATTAAAAAAGGGGAATGGTAAAAATTCCTTAACTGATAAAAATTTTCTAATTATATACAGGAAATCCCACCGTGTTCTGGCTAGCAAGAAAAATTGTTCAAGCATAATTGTTTAAGCATTTAATACCACAACCTTCTAAAACCTATAATTCTAAAACTTTATGGAATTTAAATTTCTGTGATTGCGCTCGCTTTTCTAAATAATCTAGTAACCAATGATAAATCATGACTCCTTTGCCTTAGGTAATTTTAAAAGAAATTATATTTTAATATTTGAAGATTTTTTTTTCTAAATTTTTTAGTTCAACTTTGATAATACAAAATTATTAAGTTAAGGACAATTTCTGTCATAAAAATAAAATTATTCTTGCTTCAGCACGAAGTGTAATAATTTTAACATGAAATATTATTTAGTGCTTCAAGTCTGAGAAAATATTTCATTGGAGAATATTAATCCTTCCTTTGAGGCTTTAATTAACCTGAAATAACATTACCAAAATGCATTTTCACTTAACAACAGCACATTTCCTTTCACAGCCAGAGGTAAATGGATAACGCATTAAAACTTATGCAAAGAATATATGTCTCAGACGAATGATATTCTGCTACTCAATATTTGAAATTTTAGAAGAACCATTAGAATATTTAAATATAAATGAAAAACGCGAACAGTCTCGTTAAACTGTTAATTGAAATTCTGAATAAGATGAAAATTTTGTTTAATTTAGCTTAGATCCTGTAATTCAACAAGAATTCTTCTACATACAAAAAATATGCAAATTTTTTCGGTATGCAAAAAAGTTATTAAAAAGTAGATTAACAATTACGTCAGTTTTATAATTAATAACAAATTATGTTCGATCTCATTAAGGCTTCATTAGAACTATAAAAACAGTAATTTTAATTTCTGTGCCTTTTTGGCTAGATGTAAATAATGTTGCTACATGATTCACAATTTTGTAATCTACAACATAAATTTCATTAAGTATAAAATGAAGGTAAGTAAAATAGCGGACGATAAAATTGAGAAGGTAAAACTTTACTCAAATAACATTATCTTTAAACTTTTACGATCTCATTAAGGCTTCATTAGAACTATAAAAACAGTAATTTTAATTTCTGTGCCTTTTGACTAGATGTAAATAATGTTGCTACATGATTCACAATTTTTTAATCTACAACATAAATTTCATTAAGTATAAAATGAAGGTAAGTAAAATAGCGGACGATAAAATTGAGAAGGTAAAAATTTACTCAAATAACATTATCTTTAAACTTTTAATAATATTTTTTTACAAATTTAAAAACTGGGATTTCATCTATTATTAATAAATATTCATCAGACATTGTTAATAAAAATTAAAATAAATAAATTCCCTACGAATGACCTTCAGTGAAATTTATTTGGAAATTTAAGATTCAAAATTACTGTTGCAGTTCATTAAAGAATATATAAAAGCGGGTAAACCACATTTGGAGTTATTATTGCTTATAACACATATACCAAATTTCAAAACGCGGAAAGGTATATATTCACGTATATCATGAGAAATTTTAATTTCATAATGCTCTAGTTTCTTTCAGGCCTAGGAATGCATCTACTTTAATGCAATTGCGATTTGTTATAGGTTATAATTCAAAATTCTTTCCGAAAAACTTATAAAAATTATTTAAAATGCAAATTTTAAAAATAAATCATAAAAAATATGAGAATTTTAGTCTGGTTGAATCTGAATTTCAAACTCTGAAAGATTGAATCGGTTATAATAAAAATAGATATCAATAAATATATACCAAATTCAATTTAACATTAAGGAGCTAGAAATTTGAGATTTAACTTTTTAAAAACTGCCCGGGCGAATTTTACGAAGCTTGGCTCTTTGGCATATTTTCTGGAGTAGATTTGAAATATAGAAAAAAAATGTGGTTACCTCATTTATTCTTTCGAGGTCTAGACAAATATATATAGATAAATATCTATCAATATTTCTGTATCTACAGTGACTCATTTCAGATGTTTAATATTATGGTGGGAAATGCACGAAGTACGACACATTTGGGAGCGTTAGAACTTAATTGCCGATTACGTAAAGTGAAAGGGCCTGTAAATCTCACCTTATGTCCTCTCATGATGAAATCATTGCCACATGCATTTTGGGTGCAGCAGCCATAATTCCAGCTATTTATCAAGCGTTAGCTGCAAATGTGTAATAAGTCGTCACTTGTATTTTAAGATGGTTTGAAAAGAGAAATTCTGTGATCACAGCTAGCAAAAAATTGTGTCTCAAAAGGATGCAAAATATCTTAAGAGGGAAAATATCTTGCGGTAACCCTTTCTTCCTCTGATATTAACAATTAAAAAAATATTACGGCATGTTTGATTGTGTTGATAAACTCTATAATTTTTCATTTTTATCATCAATATTTATTGCAATATTCACAATATACTTCTATAAAAAAGACAAGATAGTATTTTTTCCTATTCGCCTTGTTTAATGACGAAGACAGATTTGTTTTGCAACTAGTTGTGTTCTTGTTACGAATTTAGGTCTTAGTTTTTTGAAACGGTGGACTCATTTTCAACTCCGCTGAGCTAGGCTGTTTTACAACTGATCCTAAAGCTATAATTTAAAAACTGTACATGAATGGCGAAAACTGTAAAACGACAAACCACAGTTCTCGGTTACAATAATTTGGGGGACCTAAAATAGCTAAAGAGACATAAACGGCTCTGTGAATCTGTTTTCTTCCCTTTTGTAAATCTGTTGTTTGAAGACAGCTTCAGTTTCGGCACACGTGTTCTATAAAAGCATGTATCAGTTACGATGACATTTATCTTTATTTTTTATAAAGTTATTTGTACCTTGTAAGAATTCTGTGTAACAGTTTTAGTGAAATCTCTGCTATCTGTTGGCATATTTTCTATTTCAAGTCTGCTAAATGCAACGTAATCTGATTTCCGATGATTCTACCAGAATGTTTTATGTGAAACAGCTCCATAATACTTTATATTTTCAGCTTCAAGCATAGAAATACCTGAAAACAATATATGAGCTGGTTATGTATAAAATATTGGCGTTGTCTACATTTTGAGTTACCTAACGTCACTTTTCTTCAGATTCATCAAAATAAATGCCGATATTAAAAATGTATTGCTTGAAAAATATACAACATGACACAGTGATTCAAATGTTCAAATGTAATGTAGCAAAGCCAAATTTTGATGAATATAAAATGAAAACACTTGAATGAGAAGCTATTTAACGCCTTCATTGGAAAGGTAAATATCCAGTGGGCATGCCACAATCCTGATCGTACACAGTATTATCAGGCCACTCAACATCAATGCTTATATTATTTCTTCCATTTATTTATTTTTAAATAAATATTTTGTGAGCGTTCAGAACAGTGAATTATTCGTAATCCCTATCATCTGCAAAGAACATAAGAAATACAGTAAGCTCTCTTGATATGTAACATGTCATATTTGAATCATTTCGGCATATTTAAATTATCTAATATGTTTTTAAGATTTTGAAAATTGAGACATTATATTTGAATTTTACTAATAATGTTTATTTTAATTTACATCTTTCCAGTATGCTTCATTTTGTCACGGACTTCCTTCTACCACAGAATTATGCGAATTTTAAATAGCAAACAGTTTAACATAAAGTTAGGCTAAAAGCTCGTAACCGCATGAATGCTTAGCTCAACATTTTACTGTCGCCTATTACATCTGCAAAAGCCGCTGCTCGAAAAGAAGTTAGACTCCGAAAGGATTTTTTTGTTAGGATTTTAGTAGCTTTTGGTTGTCTGTCCGTAGCTTGTAACGTCGCATAGGAAGATTTATAAAAGGACATATTTTTTCATAGTTAAGGCGACTAGTAATTTTGTTTTGTAGTACTTTATCCTTCACAAAAACATAGAATAAACTGAAGTTATATATTTAGATTTGTAACTTTCACCATTTAATTAAGCTATCAGTGATAACTTAACTGTTTAGGAGTGACTGTTGAAGTAGCTAATAATTATAGAATACCACCAATGAAATTATTGGAGAATCATAATATTCAATTTCAGTGATCCTGCACCTGTTCAGTGACCGGATTAAATTCAAAATTTATAAATTAGCCTCTGCCTACACTGTTCTATAGTCCCTAATAATAATCTTAATAATCATTACATTTTTTAATGTTGATTCACTGTCTGAAATTACTTTTTATCTATAGAAAAACTGATTATCTGTAGAATTACGATTGAAATTAAGATATAAATTCCTTTCAATCTGTCTTCTATTTGAAAAATATATTCTTATTTTAAGGTATTCAAGCACCATTATTATAGTATTATTATTATTATTATTATTATTATATATAAATTCGATCACTATTATTACACTTATTTTAAGGTATTCGAACACTGTAAAACAGCAAGGCAGTTGCACGTTTCTCTAAATGTCAGTTACAGTTATGATGATTTCTTTCAATAGCATTATAAATTAATCAAATCAGAGAAAAATAATACTGGCATTCTACAGCTTTCTAAATTACCAGAAAAAGAGTCTATATTTGCAGCAAATACAGCTTTTACCCTTTGTTCTATCTTCACCATAAATTTCAAGAATCCAAAGTATACACTTAATTTAGTACAACTTAACGTAAAATCACCTTAGAACTTTTCTGAATGAATTATTTCAGTATTTAAATTAATAAAGATTAATTAAATGTAGTCACATTTTCAGAGCTCAATAAATAATTTGCCTTTGTGGAAATCAGTATTCAATTAGGACAACGTGATATTTAAAGTCTACGTAGAATTGTTTTCTTCCAAAACGTTAGTCTTAACGACCAGTCACAAAGTTCCGGTTGAGGGTGCCTAATTTTTAGTGATCACTTCCTAGGGACTCATTTTGCTCTTGAATAGACCTTTAGGAAATTTAATCGAAGTCCGTCTGACTTCCCACTTTCGCCGTCTTAGAAAATAAGATCGAATCCAATGAAGTAAATTTAGCTGCAATTACTAACTGCTTTTCACTTGGTAAGTAATCTGAAAAAAATCCAAAGAAATTCTCGAAATGCTAGAAAGGTACAAATAACAAAAAGGATATTTTTACTAAGTTCACAGAAGAATCATTTAATGAAATATATTATTTGGGAAATATCGAGTAAAAACTATTTTTCTTTTAAATTGTGTCAATCAAGGTAAGCCTATATTTTAGTTCTTCAAAATAAGATTATTTCTTAGTGTTTGCAAATATTTTCTTAGAACTGCGAATTTGCAATATATTTGAAGTGATGGGACCACACTGAATCAATATATTCGAAACATTCAGTTAAGCATGTTATATTTTTCTTTGTAAGTAATTGGTTAATTATGGCAGATTAGCGATTTTCAAGTTTTAGTAAACCTTTTTTTTTTTTTTTTTTCTTTAAAAATTATTCCAGGAAATGAAAGTGACTCCTGTCATGATTTCTCTTTCAATCAAAGAACTTTTTACATTATTCCTAATTTTATTCAAACGCATCGGTAATTGGTAAATACGGCTAATAAATAGTTCACTACTGTGTATTATGAAACCCATTAGCGGCATTTCATACAAGTATATTCATTTTACATAATAAACATATTCATATTTTTATTACATACCTTCCACCGAATAATTTGCAGTACTTATATACATACCTTCCGCCGATACTAAAAGAAATAATGGATAATTATATATTATTTTTCTGAAACCAATAATATCTAAATTAAAGCGTTTAATAGCAATAAATTTATTTATGTAAAAGCACTGTAAAAATAATTTTTTGGAATAAAAAATTAGTTTTACAGGATATAGAATTTAAAAATTTTAAAGAGGAATATTGTGAGATAATTTATGTATTAATGAAAATAGCTTCAGAATTATAGACTTTATTTTTTTAATACTAAATTTATGATCTTAGTCTACTAGCTGTGATTTTTAAGGTAAAATATAATTTATCCCTCAATTTTTTTATCTCAATCAAGCAACTATTACGCTATATCATTTATCTTTTATTCTCCCAGTCAATTATTTTTTAATCTCCCGATTTGAAGAAGGGAAAGAAATCTGAATTATTAAGATGATATAGATATAAAAGCCTTTTTTGTGTAAATTATTTTGAATTAAGCGTTTTCTTTATGAGATATTGTTCAACAATTTTTATAATTTAGATTTTTCCTATAACTTCTATTTTCCATTAGCCTTCACCAAGGTGCAACTAAGATTAAAGAAAATTTATTTTTATATGTTTTACAGCTTTAGACAACGTTTCTTGCCTCTTTATTTACTATCACCCAGCTCTGTCTGTTGAAATTCTGCCATTAACCTTTAGCTAGCTGAAATTAAAACACAACTGCAGGATATAGAACGAACTAGTCCAGTGCAGAAAGAAAAATAGAGGCCTCACGGGACGTATTTTGAGAAAGCCTCGACATTACCTTTCCTTTTGCGTAGATTATGACTTAGCTAAAGAAAAACGTCTCGACCCAGCACAACTAAATGCGATTGCAAAAGAGAATGGGTAAATCACAACATTAATAGACGATAACAGTAAAGGAAATAATCAATTTTCACTTCTTTCTAAAGACATAGAAACAGGGGAGATGCAAAACGTAGGGTAATTAGGGAAAATTCAAACATCTCCCAAATTAAGATTCAGGATAACACTGCTTAAACACTTTTAGAGAACAACTAAGGTTAGACAACGAAGAAAAATTAATAAGATTATTCAACACAAGTCTACATCAAAGATATTTTCCAGATCAGTAGCAAAACACGTCACTAGTTCTCATTTCTAAAGGATAAAAATCGAACGTGAGCAGGACAATATGCCTGCTCTCAACCTGAGGGAAAATGTTAGACAAATTATTATCTAACGGTTTTCGCACTAGAAACGAAACATAAACTACTCAACATACTGCAGGTCGAATTCACCAAAGCAGAAAAGCACAATAGACGCGCTTGACAGCCTGCATCTCCCTATTTATCTATCCATCTACATTTTTAAACTCCCTCCGTTCCTTGATGAACTCTGTGGGGATGAAAATTAACGAAACAAAACCAATATTCTTCATATGTGAGTGGTTTCTCTAGGTATTTCTTCGGCATTCTGACAGCTTTGGTGACCAACACTCAAGAATTAGCGGGGGCAGCTTAAGTTCCCTCTAAATTTCTTTAACTTGATAAATAGCTATTTTCGCAACAGGAACGGAATTTACAAGGGACTGCTATCAAATAGGACCATAGTAAAGATAAAGCAATGGCTCATATCTCTGGAACATCGTTAACAGCACAACTCTCAGTATTATTAACTTTGAAGACAACGTGATCATGAAAGCCTATTCTAATAACTTCATCTAACCAAAAATGGCAGTAATCGCACGCAGTAAAAAGAAAAGCTGACAACGTCTGAGAGCGCATACTAGAATAGAATAAAATGTGTAAGCTTTAGCAAAAAGAAGACCAAAATGGTAATTTTTTCCAAAGAGTAAGTTAGTCAACTTATCAGGTTCCATTTTCCGCCTTACTTGCTTGGGGAACATTGAAGAACCTGACTCGGAACAGGGAGCTTACTAAAGCTGTGTCCAATAAATGTGGGAAGTAGACAAAATACACAGGAAGGGTATACGAAACCCTTTATTTTTCATTCTTTACAATAATTTCCGTACTTCGGAATACAGAGACCAACTACTTGTGGTCTGAACGTAAGAATATAAAAATATTAACTAAACTCTAACTTAAATTTGGAATAATAAACAAGGGCCTACGTGTAAGATTGGCCGGATATTAACAGGAAGCCGTATGTAGTACAGAGAACTGTTAACACTACAATACGTTTAAAATTATTAAGAGGATTAAACCTCTGGCCTGGAAGGCAACCAGCAACCGAGTAAAACTGCTAAGGCAAGCGGCCTGCTTCGACTAACCCCTTCCTCTCTCTTGCTTGGCAAAAAGCCACAACTTAAGTACTTGGCGTTCGCCAGACAAATTTGCATAAATAAGTTAAAGCTTTTAATTCTGGCCGGAAGTAGAAAATAAGAAGTGATAGTAAAGATTTGAAATAAAAATAAACGTTAGTAAAACTTAAGATCCTTACAAACTTCCATTAATAATTAAATGACAGGAGCTTTTCCTTAGGATCCAATGTAATGACTTGGATGCCTTACCAAACAGAAATCGGAAATAATATAAGAATTCTGGTGAATAATTTAAACCAGTTACTCTACAAAAGGTGAACCTGAAGAAGCGGTTGTATAAAAAGCTTTCCCATTGAAGGTTTTAAAGAATAATTCTCTATGGTGTCCGATCTGAAAGACAACTGCTTTAATAGTCAACTAAAAGTTCCTTCAAATTCAAAGAATTGCTGTACTCAAAATCACTAAGGTATTCTAAACTACACCTAAAACAGCTTTAAAAACACTAGCAAGGATGCTTCCTCTAGACCTAAAATTCTTCGTGGAGCCGAGTACATATAAGCTAATTCATTATGAAGAGTAAGTCAAGGTCCAAGGCGAAACTGTAATTCGAGCGCACTCACTAGAACCAAGACTGGCAACCATTTCCCAATATCCTTCCCAAATTCACGAATTCGATTGAGGAAAACTCATCTCTAAAGAAGTGGGGATAAAAATCTTCACTAAGATATATATACAGTTGGGCAAAATTTGCGTGGCAGTCGTAATCTTCAAAAATGACAATGAAGTTTTCTCAGAGTTCTGTAGACTCAAATATCATACTGTCAACTATCATACTATCTGTCTTCCAGAAGAAATCTCTGGCTCATACAAAAGTAGCCTCGGGGACAGGAAGCTTTCTCTATGTCAGGTCTACTCCTTTTACTGAACACATGAGTGATCTTTAAGGATTTTAAAAAAACGTTTCTGTCCCCATTTATATCTTCTCCTTAAACGAAGTTATAAATATCATATCTTCTTTCGAGTTCATTTAAATCAGAGGCCATCATAGCACTACAGGAAATGAACGCGTTGCCGTTCTCGCCAAACTTGCCACTACGATCTCCAACATCGATATAGAAGTTCCACTTTCAAAATAGGTGTCGAAACAAAGATTTTGTCAAGTCTTCCTGGTATTCTGACACAACAGACAGGCTAGCGCACCCACAGGGCGTGTCATCTACTTTGGTGGCTATCATTTCAGTGATTAAGTTTTGTACTGCGGCAAAGGTCTCTGTTATCTGAAAAAAATTGCCGTCATGGGCCATTTGCAAACATTAGATGGAGCAAATTGTTCATGCAGCCAGCTTAAGAGTATGTAAGCCACGTTATTCTTTGAAATAGGACAGTAGCAGCATCAAGCAGTAAATTGCATAAGCCAGTGCTTCAGGGGCATGAGTGCCTGATGCAAGAAGTCGCAGTGGATTACTTCAGCTAGTCCCTGATCCTACAACGCCTACAACGAGTGTCTGAAGAAAGGAGCCGCAGTGATTTACTTTAGCCAAATCCTGTTCCAGTAACCATTCCCTGATGCTATAACGAGTGGCAGGGTGAAGCAAGGCCAGATGAACGAGTAAAGAACACTGGACATTTATTCCTCACAGCGTTTCTGTAATTAAATCATTTAGAATGGTTCATAGCCAATTTTGGATGAATAAAAACGTAGTGGTTTTCCTTCTGATTTACCTCCTCTTGATAACGTTGAATTACATTTTGATTGCTTTCCTCTTCCGACATATTACGTATTTTTCGTATTTCACTCATCTATATTTTTCGGGAATTCTTCTGGTTTGGTGAGAATTGGTTGATGTTTTTTTACATATTTATTGGGGGATTTTGGATTTTTCTCGTATTGAATTTCATTTCTTTCATTTGTCTTTGTGAATTTGGGTCTAAATGTATTACTTTTTGTCTATAATTGATTAATTTTCCAGCAGCACAATCCGTGGAAATAATATTGCCATATTTTTATTTAAATATAAAAATTTGTCATACTACGTATAATAAAAATAACTACTCCTGACTTGAGTGCAGTCACCTCAGGTATTTTGAATATTTTTCAGTTAGATTTAAATCATTAAAACTAATCTGCTGCTATTATATACATACTATTTTAAAATATATATATGAAATATATACGCAATTTATATATATATATATGTAAGAATACGCATATACATACATATTCCAAAACATTTTGGATCATTATGACGTTATCAGATATCCACAAAAAGGAAAATGAATTACTTAAATGTAAACGCAAAACGTGGCAATCATAGTTTTAAAAATGATATAGTTTTAAAATCATAGTTTTTATTTTCAAAATACTATTTGTATTTCGATTAATGCTTTCATGATATACTATTTAAGGATATTAACAACGGTTGCTTTCTGTAAGCATGAATGAGATTATTTTCGTATGATTAATTATTTTCAGATATTGCTGTTGTTATCTTGTCTATGAATTTCATGGAAGAATGATTACCAGAACCTCAAAGAGGTTCGATTTCTATTTCCACTCCAATTTTGAGGGAGAGCACCCCGAGGAGGGTCCGAAGGTCTCCCTTACCACCAATCCCCACGAAAGCACTTTAGGCTCCCATATATTTAGTGTTCCCTCATTCTGCAAAGACACTATACATTTATAAACATCCATGCATTATCCGGGATTCGAACCAGGGCAGTAGACTCCCCTAACCACTATATCGTCTGGGCAGCAATTATTTTCAGATATATTTATTAAATATGGAATTTTTATTTTGTGTATAATTCTTGTTGTTATTTAAAAGAAGATGCGTAATCAAAATTGACGTTATGGTGATATACATTTTATGACACCAAAACGAATAAGCAACATCTTTAAATATTAAATTTAAGGAAATCTATCCGACTTTTATGCCATTTCAAAATACTACTGACATGTATTGTTATCAACAGCTAAGTATTCTTTCAGTAGAAGTTTATTTATCATATTTAAAAATAAATTTATATCCAAAATTCGATTGTATTTCGAATAATGTTTTATGAAATATATAGTTTAAATTATCGGTAAGAGTTCTCTAAATTTCCAGCAAGATTTCAAGACGCGTTAATGAAACGAATTTGGAAAATCTAATAATTACTGTCTAAAATCTATGACTGTGCTTTGTGTATAACAAGATTACAAGCACGCATGCTGTATGCACATATATACACAGAAAGGTAAAAAGTGATAACGGTCATCAAAAAGCAGCTGAAAATGTATGTGGAGGTCAAAGTATAAATTTATATTTCCAAGATTTCGAATTTAAAATGTTAGAATAAGTTGCTGCATTTTTAACCAATGAAAAATAAACAAAAGTTATTCTAAAATTCTGATAGTCCTATTCCACAGTGAAGTATTTCCATATTCTTTGATCATGAGATATATATTATTTATATTTAATCTGAAACTGAAAATAGTAGTAAATCTTGATATATCAATAATGGAAACTTTCTTATGGTCCTGAAAGTAGTTGTGAAGAGAATATACGTTCACTGGAAAAGAATGGACTTGTTTTTGTCTTTCTTATGCATCTTTGTCTGATATTGGCTTTCTGAAAATGTATCATGTTCTTATATATCTCTTGTGAAACTCCTAATGCAATTTCTTGGGATAATTCTCTTTCATAGCTATTATTTTCTTTCCCTCTCGCTTCTGGCAATCTATCGCAACATCTAGGAAAGTATTCTTTCTCTTAAAGTTTAAAGTGACTTGCAATATTTCAGGAGATAAAGATTTGTTCCTATTTATGAAAGAGGTTTTGTGCTTTGTTGTAAGTACATTAGTTGAAATATGTATGAATTTCGCTTCCAACTTATTTGAAATGCGGTGTTGTTTTGCTTTTCCTCTATTTGCACATTTATTGATAGTGGATATCTCTTTTCTTCTGCAGCATATTAAAAACAACTTTTAATATTTTATTAAAGACTTGTAATTTTGTATTTATAGTTTAAAAGACTTTTTCGTTCAACATTTTATGTGTTTTAACCGACAGTAAATATTAACACTAGTAGTATATTATGGTCTCTATTCTATATTTTTTAAATAGTCATAACAGGAAAGTAAAATGCATTTTTGGGTATAGTTCGACCGCCTCATCCGCGACCATGAGCGCAAACACGCATGCGCCAGTCGGGCTGAATAATTCTCAAAGTAGGGTGGAAGGATGGGGAATTTCTTTCCCTCCAGTATAGCTCTTTTCGGAGAAGAAAAGACCTTTCACGTCGCAGCTGGTAATACCGTCCGCTTTGGACGAGTCTATGTGTTTTGGCAGAATGCCAGCCAAGGTTGCGCTTCAGATGGTCGAACTATAGTATTGCGAACGATTCCTTGTATGATCCTAATTTGAGTCAATCCTGAACCATTCTAATGTGAGTCACATTGCCTGTAAAAATGAGACTCTGTATGCATTTGCTCTTTAAAACCGACATATTTATCAATGTTTCTGGTTAAAAAACCAGAAGCATACGATCGTTCCTTTCACTTCAACACTTAAAATTAATTATGCTGTTTCTAAATGTTTTGATTTCAGTGCTCTAGTTTAGTAAATATTTGAAATATTGAAACAAAAATCATAAAAGAGTCTGAAAGTTTTCAGATTTTATATTACGCCCAAAGGAGCATTATTTTTTTGTCATTTACATACACATACACGTTTCGAAAGCATTCGGGATAATGTTTCTTTGGGTTAAAAATATTTAAAAACAGTCTGTTTTTAAATTTTTCGATAGACAATCTCGCGCGCTGGAACAAAAATTAAATTTTCTGAATATTAAAATTTTCGTAAATGTTTTTTACAGTCTAATATAGATGTTAGTAATAATATTAATCTGGTTACTTGTTAAAGAAATTAATAAAATTAATTTTTCTGAAGGTTCTACTTAAATACTAATTTAACAGGTAGTTTCATAATGTATTTGTTTTGAAATTATTTTTGTTTAGGACTCGTTATTAGCTCAGTCTTAGTAAATTCAGATTTCGTTCTGTTAAGTTTTGGTTGTATTATAGGATTTGTTTTATTGAAGAAAGAATTTGTTTATAACTAACCAAATTAATCTAAAAATAAAAATAACAGTTGTAGCGATTGAATATTCATATAAACAGTTCTGGAAACTGAAATTTTAATTTTAAGATACTTTTCAAAAACTTATTACCTTAATAATTTTGACCAAAGTAATGCAAAGAAAATTCGAATTTTTCTAACTCCAGTTCCCTTTGGCTAATGATGTATCTTCCTTTAAGTCATTATTGCCTTTTTTGGAAAGTATCTTAAAAACTTGATCGAAACAGGGCAACAAAAAAATACGAGAAATGCCAAGTGTATAGTTTCCTTATGGCCAATAGAGTTTAAGTCCTTAGTAGGTTTCCGGGAAGTATCTCAATAATATGACAGAAGTAATTCACCGGAAATTGGAGAAATCATTGAGCAACTACTTTAGTGGTGCGGTTTTCCGTTTGAAACCTCAAAAATGTCTAACATTCACTGCCTTTTTAGGAAAAAAAAAAAAGCACCTGCCGTAAAGAGCGAGCTTTTCGCCCCACAAAACATTTCCTTGTCAATAAATAGAGGGAAAAAAGAATTTTTCTGCTAACCTGTGACTCGACCGGTTGAAGACCTAAATGTTTGCACGTAATACAGCTGGAAGACCATGCTATGTCAAGTTAAAAGATTGCAATATCTGGACAGCTTTCTGTTTGGCCCAGTATGGGGGAAGGAGGTAGGCAGGTTCGAATTTCAAGAAGGATGAATTCCAGTGTTGCTGAGAGAAATTGTTCGGGAGACTGTTTTTTGAATGTTCACGTTCCATTACCAGCACTCATTTTTCAGAGATTTTAGTTCCCCTACGTGTGATTCTCGACTGAGCCATTGACCTTTTTTTTTTTTTTTTTTTTTTTTTTTTTTGTGTGTGTGTGTGTGTTTGTGTGTTCATCAACACGGGCCTCTCTTCTGATATATGAATCTGCAATATTCCTCAGCAGTGTACATCTTTATTTAGACCAAAAAAGAAGCGGAAAGGAGTAGTCGTCGAATATTTGTTTGCATTCTAAGCCGAGGCATTTTTCTCTCTAAAAGCATGGAATTAATTCCAAATCTTTCAAGCTTGAAATCTTGGCTACCCGGAAGGTACCAATTCTGGCAGGATTTTCATCTCATACCCATATCATTGAAGTGGCTATTCTACTTTCCCTAGTTCAGCTGCTTTTAACTAAGGGAACCTGTCCCTATTAATTTAATAGTGTCTATGAATGAACTTTCTCAAAGAATTGAATCTTGAACCTCTATCTTGTAAGCAAAACAAGCAGTGTGAGTTCATGAAGAAAATCAAAAACATATGCTAGAAATTTCAAATACTGCTATTGATCTGATAAATGCTGAAACAGCTTTTGAATCTGTGACATCAGAGATATGAATTATTTAACCAATGTAAGCACTGTAATAAAAATGATGCGTTATGTCCGAAGTTACCAAGATATAAATATGAAACATTTTATGAAACTTGTGTTATTGTAAGCAAATAAAATCCTTTTTTCTTAAAAATTCAAATACAATATTTTAAAATCGCACTAAAAATTGCACCGAGAAATGAAAATAAATCTTTGCGAAACTTATGTTAATTTTAAGCAAACGAAATCTTTATTTACTAAAGAATTAAATACAATATTTTATAACAACACTAAAAATTACGTTTTCACACTAAGGAAAAGCCGTGGTGGTCTTAAAAGCTTTTAAGAATTACAAGATTGATGCAAAAAAAGATAAACGAACAAGGAAGGGATTTTTCCCATAATAATAATGATTTCCATTGTATAAGACATGAACTGAACAATTATGTTTAGAGAAAAAAGCCATTAAAAGACAATTTTCAGTTGAGAAGAGACAGATCTTAAGAAAAGTAGACCTACCGAACGTGTCAATCAAGGCTTCGTTAGGATAGGAACAGTTTTGAATTAATGTTTTACGGATAGTTTGGTTTCAAAATCGAAATTACCATGACTTAATTTTCCTGCGGTAAATACATTTCTAAAATGTATGAAGGGATCTGATATTAAAATTCCTTACAGATCTCATTTTTCGATTAACAAATAGTCTGTTATTTGAATCAATACACAATTAAAACTTGACTACACAAAATGAGAGAAAATTTCTTTCTTACGAATTATTCAAAATAATCCGCATCTTATCCTTTGAGGAAAATTGACGCTCGGGATAAAGATAAAAGTCTAAAAGTAAGGGTTTAAAAGTATCAGATTTTGAACTACAGCCAGAAACTTCAACACCTCATAAAAAGGAAGTCTATTCATGTTGTTCCTATAGATGAGAATATTTCAATCAATAAAATGTGCAGATATCATACGAAGACACAACACTGAATCACTCCATGTGAAAACTGAATAATTCCTCCAGGAAGAGTTCAAAAACGTTAGAAATTGAAAATTTAGAAGACCAAGAAAGATTTATCTAAATCAAGTTAACTTCGGTAACTCAATTGGTACATTCGCCACTTTCTTTATCTTATGTTGGCTGATCTTTTTGAGCTAGGAGGATAAACTGAAGCGATATTCCTGATTATAAAAAAAAGTCGCATTAGGCTCTGAATTTATTTTAAACTTCTACAGCAAGCCGCTTCTTTTAGAAGTTAGATGCCAAAAGCAGATTCAAGTGTATTGTATTCAACATCTGATATTTAGTATGATATGCTGATACTAAAACGTAAAAAAGACAGATTTTTCTGCCATTATTTAGGCAAAATAATTCATTCAAAGTTATTAAGTCTGCATATTTATTGACAATAAATCTATATTTGCTTATTTCATAAGAATTTTAATGCAGTTACTGGCAGAATAGGCTCTGAGGATATTTATTTTTTTCATTTAATTAAATTTTTAAGTTTCCGTTTATTTTTCAGAATAGTTAGGATAATTTATATCAAGGATTACGTTCATGCGCTTTGGAATGATTAGTTAGGATAATTTACATCAAGGATTACGTTCATGTTGTTTGAAATTTTTTTAATGTTAACAGTAAGGATGCCTATGCAATAAGTTTTAAGATGTAGCAATCAGCTTTCTGTTTATTATTTCCTACGATTGTTTTCTCGTCATGACGCCCTCTCAGACTAGAGGTTTTGTTCAAATTTTGCAGCAAGCAGCACAATTTGCCCACCTGCGGCCGAGCGGTAAAAGACACTGAACACTGATAGTTCGGCCCGGGGTTCGAGTCCCGGCGAACGGGCTGGCTGTATGTGCGTTTTCGTGGTTTTCCCCATGTGTAACGTGGATACGAGCCATTTTCCTTTAAAAAGACCTCCACGGGGCATCCCTCCCTTTCCGTGTAGTGCCTAAGGGCAGAGAACGTAATAAGCAAAAAAAAAAAAAAAAAAAGCAGCACAGTTTAAAATTAGGATGTAATTTGAACCGAGAGTTCAACTCAGACCAGAGGTTTTGTGCAAATTTTGTGTCAAGCAATGCAGTTTAAAATTAGGATGTAATTATAACCGAAAGTTCAGTGTCTTCTGAAGTACTGCCGCCTTGCTGCAGAAGCTCGTCGCAAAGCAGGAATTCGAGGAAATTAACATATTTCCCTTTCTGACCAAAACGGGCTGAAACATTTGGGTAGGCAATGTTGTTATAATCATTTAACTTTAGCAGACCAGAAGCTAGTTATATTATCAGTTTACGCGAAGTTCAAAATTTAGAATATTTCTATTTTTAGTTGTATTATCCCTCAAATCGTGGCTAATAAAGTCTACGTCAGATTTTAACTTTGAGTTTTAACTTGGGGACCAGCAGTTAAGCGATAGCTTGCCAACTTCTGCACATAATTTCTAGGATCAGCTCTTAAGTATGAGAACAAGAAGTCCACGTTAGAAGAAGTCCAAAAAGTCTTTAGAAATTATAAAGATATCTGCAGACTCTTTTGGCCTAAACTGATAAAAGCAATGGTGAAGCTAAAACTCAAAAACTAAAACGCACTCACACATGCACAATATATATATAGAGAGAGAGAGAGAGAGAGAAACAGATAGGTAGATAGATAAATGCATGTGTGTTGGGATATATGTGTGTGTAAAATATAAAAGATGAAAGAAAATTATTAAACACAATTGGAACAAACTGGTAATAGACCTTTAAATTCATAAATTTTAAATAAACACATCCTCGTTTCAACTATTTTGCACTATTTTGCGTCATTCTGCAGCATCTTACGTCCCTCTTTTCCTGCAATTTCCCTACACTACGAAATCTATAGCCCAATCGCTGACCATTATTAAACCAAAGCATTTCCGGCTTGTGAATACGACCGCAGTTAGTACGCATCACCTTTTCTCACCTCCTGCTGCTTGAGCAAACCACGTGTCTCTCTTCGCCTTCTCTCTGTATTGTTTAAAACATTAGTGCGTATTTAAAACTTTTGGGTAGCAGACTGCGTCCATAATGCTGGTGCTACTCAATGTGATGTTTGAATAGCATAATCGTCATATGATAAGGATATATTGTGATTATCCAAGGTTGTTATGTTTCTTCTGAGAAGTTCAAGGCATCTGCTACGTTATGTGTGTCACATCTATTACCACTTCAACTATGATCAATAAATTGATAGGTTTCATCTTGCTCAAAAACTAAAACATCACCTATATATTAATCAAACAGTATACATTTATGAAACATTTGCATTCCATTATTAAGAAGTATCGATATTTAAACATTCAAATGATATCTGAGCATTCGTTAAATCATTAGATTTTCAAGTGCATGGTCTCAAAATCTTCTCTTTTTTGCTTGTTAATGCAGCTGTCATTTTAATTTAATTAAATAAAAAATAAATTTCAATTTATTTCGACATTTATAGAGTTACATTTTAAATTTTGATTACGTTTCAACTTATGTTAATGTTTAGCTTGTAGAAACATTAGGTTATTTTTTGAAAGCAGGAGTGATGAAAAATGAGCAATGCCATCGCCTTGATTCGAACCGCGGACCTCTCGAATACGCGTCTAGCGTGCTGACCACTGCACCACGAAGGCATACTAAGAAGGCGGGAGAAATACCTTATAAGCTTGACATAGGTGTTTAAAAATGAGTAAAGTCGGAATTAATTGCAAAAACTGCTTTTTCTCATATTCACAAAGATCTTATTGTTCTTACCGTATCTTTGAGCTCTGAAGAAAGACTGCATATTCTGTTAATGGCTTGTTATCTCATAGGAGGAAGTATGGTATGATTAGGATTTTAACTCATATAAAAAGGTAGCAAATTTATTCTTAATACCATAACATTTGAATGTACTCTTACTGTTACATTTCAACATGTGCTTCAAGTCTCTTTCTTCTTTGTTTGTATATCGTTTTCGGTTAACTTTATACATGAACTCAAGTACAGGTAAATTCACTACATTCCTATTTAAGAATTATTTCTCGAAACTGAAAAATCATACATAATTTAATTTCATTGTTTATATATCATACGCGGTATCTTCGATACCAGCTGTTATCAAACTATATCGAACTATTTTCAAACTTCTCCTTTACTCGCGTTACTTCTCTCGGAACATTACTTAGGTAAATGATAAAACGCGTATTAAGATTAATAGCACTTCTCTTACCTCGGCGTCAGTTTCTGCACGATACTGATAAAATAGCAGGCTTAATTACGCTAATACGCTATTGTTTATCACATTTAGCCTCTTGTGAATTTTGTTTTTCATTCTTGGTCAAAGTCCCGTTTTAAAAGTTAAAAAGTATTTTAAAGAGTTAATTAAGCAATTTCTGCAACATTATTCAAGATCTTTGATGATGATACTTACCTCAGAAACTCGGTACAAGCATTTCTGGAGTAAATAAACAATAAATATTTCTAAACTTTGCTTCTTTTCCTTCTTTTTATTTTTGAAACGTATAATGGGAAGAGATGAGAAGTGATAAGTGATATGAATGATATAACTGATAAGAGCTAAAATGTTTTGCCTTTTGGAAAAATATTTTTAAAAAATACAGCCTTCGTATACCTGTATAAATGTTTTCTCAAGTAAAGTAAAAGTACTTTTAGAATTTTTTAGACTTCTGGCACTGTAAAAGATTTATTTACATGTAACTTTATTTAATTGATTATCCAAATTTAACGTATTAATATTTTTCAATGTTGAAAGGAAAAATTTTCCATCTTCAAACCAATGATAAATCATAGCTGTTTCATTAAATTATTATTAATTTCATTATCAGCTTAGCGACACAAAACTTTTAATAGCAGATATTCGCGTGTTATTTTATGCGATATTCTGAATAATAATATGTCCTCTCTTTTTATGTAATATATATGTAAGAAAACTTTGCTTCAGGAATGATACGATTTAAATATTTCTTTTATCTGAACGCACAATTGCTTTTCTGGTCTTCCGCAATTTAAAATGAACGAAACGTGAGAGGATAAAAGCACAAATATTAACTTTCGGTATTAAATTCCTGTGATTGTGTTTGTTCTCTAAGTTAAATTAGTCTTTTCAGAATGAGAAGCGTAAGTAATCATCTCCTCATTTTCTTATTTAAAATAAACCTCACTTTAAAGTATTAAATTTGCAATGTTTATTCAAGCATGAATTCTTCCAAAGGCTTAGTAACACATGGTGTGATAAAAGAAGAAAAAACAGACTTTAAAAATGCAGTAATAATTAGATTTAAAAAAAAGAATTCTTTAAAATATTATGCTAAAAATAAATAATAGCTAATAGAATATTGACTTTTTAAGCTGACTGCGAATAACAGAAAAATACTTTTAAAAAATTTAGAAAGACGCAAAAAATCATTCCATAACATGTACATAATATATGACATTTGAAACAAAAAAATTAAGACCCAGTGCTTCGTATAATGACCAAATTTACAAGATTTCATGCAAATTAAATGTCTTGCCTTGCTAAATTAGTGGTGATAAAAACTGGGAAAACCAAGCCACAGACCGTCCTACGGGTGAAGATGTATGTTAAGGCCAAAACCCGAAATCGACCAGTTTGCGAATTGGTCGGTATTTCACGTATTGTTCAATGTAGCAATAAGCTGACCATCCAATATGCAATCCTTTCTTGATTTAGGGCTTTAGCTAGCTAGTTTGTATAATGCTTTGGATGATAAGCTAAAGTTGCAAGAAAAAAAGCCATGATATCAAACATATTTATTTATTCCTTATTACCATCACTTTTTGCCACAAGGTGAACTTCTACGATATTTCAAATTGCCCCAAAATTTTCTTATTTCTCCAACTGAAGCGATTTTTTCCGGACTCAGCACTGCAATTACATCCAGTGTAGCCTTGATCGACAGTCAGTAATTGGGAAGACGCGACATGTCGTAGTGAATTTCTTCCGGCTCATAGTTTTCAGAGTGAGCAAATTTTCATGAAGATTTGCAAAAATTTAAACAGCTTTTCATTGAATTGATTTTTTAATATAAAAGGCATAGCTCATGCTATAAACAAGCAACTGCTTATGGTGATGTAAATTAAGCAATGACAGATAATTCGGAATATTTTTTTTTTCCAATTTCGGAATGTCTGTCGTTTTAAATTCTGCAAATTCAGGTCATTTTTCAACAACAACAACAACAAAAAAAAAAAAAAAACTTTTGAACGGCGTATTTAACTCTCTGTCAATCAAGAAATAATTCAGCTATATCAAGTTCGGCCGTTCTTAATGCAAATATGAATTCAGTGACGCAACCATCTCAACGTTGGTGATAATTTCTTACAGCTGTAAAAGTAATTTTAACTGTATTTCTGCTTACACTCTCTCCAATAATCGACTGTGGTCGATACTAAATCATTTTAAAGATTTGTATGCCAAGAACTGTACACACTGCCTCAAATATTTGATCTGCGAACAGTTTCCTATTGTCTGAAATTATTTTAATTGTCCATAATTTATAAGGTATTTCTCCTGCCTTCTTAACATGCCTTCGTGGTGTAGTGGTCAGCACGCTCGACGGGTATTCGAGAGGTCCGTGGTTAGAGTCCTGGCAAGGGCATTGCTCATTTTTTAATCTCACCTGCTTCGAAATAACCTAATGTCTATTCATTTTAATATAATTTTCTTAAAGAATAAATATGTAACAATTCTAGCAGAAGCGCTTTTGAGGGGAACTATTTTACCCATTTCGATAAATGATCTGTGAACACGCGCTAATGCCTATTTTTATATTTTTCACTACTGGCAAATGTTAATGGACTTGAAATACTGAGTTACGAATTTTTATAACTGTGGAAAATCAGGGAGCTTCCGTTATTCCCTGATTGTTTTTTCTTATTCCGAGATTGCCTGATATTGACCCATGATGCAATTCATATAAACCATGCCATCTTAAACTCGTTCAGGTAACTGGTCTTAATTCATTATTATTATTTGTTTTATTAGTGCAGAACAAAGAATTATCAATAATTTCGTAATTTGCAGCCTAGTTCCCAATTCCGGTATACCACAGTGTTCAAAATGATCGGGATCTTTCAAATACATGTAGATATTTTTTTTTACTTCTGTGTGTGCTTGTAGATTTGAAATAATTGTTTCTTGTGAATCTAAAATTTTAGAAATTAATTTGACATATTTCACTTCTTTCCCCTCGTCATCTAGTTTAATTCGGTTAGAACATCCGCTACAACATTTTCACTTGAGTTTAATTATTAAATTGTGTTCTTACGAATCCTATGAATTTGGATGATAAATTCTTCCCAGACTACGAGTACAAACGCACAATGGCGACATGGTCTGTATATACGGTGTCACATTTCCCTTTAAACCTGCTTCAGTCAGAAGCAAAAACTTTCATGTAACTCCGGAATGTGGTCATTAATTAACTCGCTTGAAACTACTATGACATCTAAATAAATAGTCTATGCTGTATGTCTAATAAGTCGATTTTCCAAGGACTGATATTAGAATTATATCGACGGCTCTTTGAAAAGTATCTGCATGGGTCAAGCGGCTTTCTCAGGAAGGCTTAAATTCTCTGGTTTGGTGATATATGAGATTTTTGGCATGTTCTCTGGCTTCACATACAGGTTGATTCCAAATTTAAAATACACACTTAGAGGTACGGAACAAACATATGAATATTATTCACATAGAAAACCCAGGTTGCAATAGCAGGTTGATAGCAGCAGGGCTAGAATTTAACATATCAAAAGTCGTCTACTATGCCGTAAACTTTACTGCAGATAATACATACTTAAATAAGTACTAGACGTTTAAAATGCCAGTAAAATTTATAAACCAATCACATTCTGACTATCTTATCAACACCATTCTAATAGATCGAACTTTTCATTTAACGGACTACGTTTCATTGCTTAAGTAATGAATACAATTTTATACCATAAATATTACAGTTTTTCTTCTGTCACGCTCTGTCTGATGATTTAAATGCATTTTTAAATTTGTAAGTTTTTTTTTCCGGCAATCAGTTCTGTTTGTAAGATATGATAATGTTACTTGGATTCACATTCCAAAAAATCTTAAAAGCCTAATCTCTTCTGATTCTTTTTATGTTTTCTTTATGTGAACGTAAGTTGCATTTTATTAGGCTCTTATCTTTGAAAATAAGATGATGATGAATTTTAACCTTATAACGACTTCCCACTAACACTCGATCTATTATGATAGTATCAATCTGTTGATAAGCATAACTGATTCTGGATGCCAGGTGCTACAGGTAAGCATTTTTGTCAACCAGCACCACGACTTCTGAAGGAAATAATTATAAGCAAATAAATGTCAAATGATTCCAGATGTTTGCTTCGCTGAACCCCCTTGCTGTTTCTATTCAGTATCCTTGAATTTTACATTGAATTCAGTTTGCCCTAGAATGCAAACCAACGAATTTGATAATTCAGACCTTTCGAATACTTTACAGAGTATAATTATTACTGATGTTTCCTTTTTCAAAAGCTCTGTGCAGAATTCTAAATTATGATAAAGCACGACTCGAATCCCTCATATCAACTGCTCTACCTAGTTCGGAGAGCTGCTAATGCTAAAGCATGCAATATTTTGCTTTCTTGAAAACGTATGCTTAAAATCTTGTTTCAAAGAGAGATGTTGTCAAAGCATGTGCAGTATTAATTATTATAAATGATTACCATTTTTGAATTCCCTGCATTAAATTTCTGTAAAACATTTCAAAAGGGTGTCTTGCAGATCACCATTAAATCACGACGTTCACTACAACGTACTACTACCACCACCACCACTCTTGAATAAAGCTCAGATCGTACAAATGGACGAGTATTAGAGAAAAAACTCAATCAGGATGTTGGGGGTTTTAATTGTTTAATTTAATAGTTAAAAATACTTTGCTTCTTTGCGTACCACCTATTGTTTGTATGCGTACCACCGATTGAGAACCCCTGGATCTACTTTCGACTACATGAAACTGGTTTTGACTTTCAATTAGGATTATTGAACCATTTTAAACCTAAGAAGAGGAAACTTTTGCATACCTTTTAAATACGTTTTGCATTGGTTCATTTGGTTTTGCATTGGCAAAGGTTTTTTACAGTTAACAGTCACACATCTATGACTACAAGAGATATTGCTTCCAGCGTTAATGTTGGAAAATCAAGCGTTTCTTTTCAGAGGAGACAACATGGAACTAAAAAACAGCATTATTAATCCAACTAAAAGTAGAAAAGACCATAAACGAGATCTGTGTGCACTGCTACTGATATTCATCCTTCAAGTGTGCGGTATAGACTTCTCACAAATGGTCGGAAGGTGAAAAAGACAATTGAAAAACAGCGTTTCACACGTCAGAGGAAATAAAAACTGTTATTTCGAGCCAAACGATGCAAATCTGAAGCCATAAATGGCTGGGAAAAGATCATCTTCAGCAATGAGACTCATTTATTTGCTCAGGGCTATATGTCTCAGATCGTTAGATGAAGCCAGGGTGGATCAGCAGGAGCTCAACATATCCAGCAAGGAGTAAAATAACCCCAAAACAAATGTTTGAGGGTGTTTTGACTGCAAATGGCACAGAAATTTTAAAACGTTAGATTAAGTCATTCTTAGAAACCTTTGTAGGGATATTTCATCATGCCTTGATTCCGTGCTAAAATATGAAATCTGTCAAAAGGTTCATGTTAGAAAATAACATTTTTGGACCCGGAAATTCACCAGACTTAAATCTGATTGAAAACTTGTGCACATTCTCAAGAAGCACCTTAGTGAAATGGATTGTGTAGTAAAAAGTGTGAAAAAGCGCACGATTAATGATGGTATAAAAGTGTGGTTACATGATAAAAAAGTAAAACGCATTATGCAAAAGACTAGTAGAGTCAATGCGTAAGTGCATTCTAGAGGGCATTTCCGTTAAAAAAGGATATATTTCCTATTAAGTATCACTGTCTATGAAACTATGCCTATTAATTATCGAAAACATTTTTTCGTCCCATGTTATTCTGAACACTATAGTATGAATATTCATTGAACTAGAACCAATTAGTCATAGACAATGTATATGACTCCTGCAAACTCTTGTGGAAGAACGTGAACGTCGTGATTTAATGGTAATCTGCAAGACACCCTTTTGAAATGTTTTACAGAAATTTAATGCAGGGAATTCAAAAATGGTAATCATTTATAATAATTAATACTGCACATGCTTTGACAACATCTCTCTTTGAAACAAGATTTTAAGCATACGTTTTCAAGAAAGCAAAATATTGCATGCTTTAGCATTAGCAGCTCTCCGAACTAGGTAGAGCAGTTGATATGAGGGATTCGAGTCGTGCTTTATCATAATTTAGAATTCTGCACAGAGCTTTTGAAAAAGGAAACATCAGTAATAATTATACTCTGTAAAGTATTCGAAAGGTCTGAATTATCAAATTCGTTGGTTTGCATTCTAGGGCAAACTGAATTCAATGTAAAATTCAAGGATACTGAATAGAAACAGCAAGGGGGTTCAGCGAAGCAAACATCTGGAATCATTTGACATTTATTTGCTTATAATTTATAACGTTGCGCGCCTCTAACTTGCACGCAACCAAGGGTGACTGTGAAAGCTTGTATAAACCACAGAGTCTTGTAAAGGGTTTAAGTCCCTTTTTATTCAACGTAATAAATTACAATTGCGTCCTCTTGACGCTTACAAACTGTGCCAACTTGGCAGTCAAAATAAAAATAATAACCTGAAAAGAAAGTAAAGACAAGATTCTAACTACGAGGCTCTCTAAAATAACTAACTCACCGCGTTTTACAATACCGCGGCTAATTCAGCAGACTTGAAGCTCACTGGAACGATGACCACTACTTCCCGCCAAGCACAGAGGCCGCAACGCGGGGTTCTTCAATTCTCGCTAACTACCTCTGCGCTCGCTAAGTAAGAGAATCTCACACACCGAACTTGTTTCCTTCTATTTAAATCAGAATACTTCCGCTGATAATTTGAATCCTTGCGCGTTCTACTCAAATTTACATATTCTGGCATTGGCAGTTCCAGTGGAAAGTAAGGCTTGACAGGAAAGATAGTTTAAACTTAAAATAAATGTTAGTTAAAATAAATATAAACCCTACATTTGCCGCTGCCAGAATTTGGAAAACTTGGAAGCAGGTCCTACAAACGACCTGTTGTAAGTTTATCTAATTCTGAACTAACTGGCGAGAACCTCGTTTACACACAAAAAAAAATCTTATGTAACAATTATACTAAAATTCTGTCACTCGTTACAAAGCTTTCTTCTTACAGCAACTCCTCCTGGACTTCATCAATCAATCTTGGTCTTTCCTTCCAGCATCTGGAAGGAATAAGTATCAGTATCTTTCTACATACATTATAATTTACACTTTCTTGACACAATAAATTTTTGTTTTTAACGATTCGTTTTTCTTAGTTATTGCTTACTTCACATTCATTCAATTTTTCAAGCATTAATTTAACTTTACCCTGGCTCTCCACCGTGTGTGGTGTCAAACGGGAATATTCGTGTTTTAGTCTTACAACACTTCCCCTAACCACCATGATTTGTTAGAATTCAACGACCAAATAGACACACCTTACTCGACATTCTACAACTCAATGAGCTACTTTAATAGTCTTAAAAATTCAAATGTAGGTGGAGAACCCTACAAAACACATTCATTCTAACTTCCCCCTCATTCATCTTTAAACATGCAGGCATTCGCTCTAAAGCATGACTTTATCTACAATTTACTACTTAAATTTTGACTTCATTGCTTTTAAGCATTCACTTTTAGCATCTACAATTTTATGCTTCTAGACTAAATTCTACTTTTACATAACCTTCAAGTATTTACATACATTTACAAAATTTTATACATATGCTTTTTACAATTTACCATAAAATGAATAAGAGAAAATAAATTTTTACTTTACTCATTCTTCGCCAAGCTGGCGGCACTGAAACTAAAATTCTTATTAATACAAGAATACGAAGTTATTTTTATCTTCGGCCAAATTTTGGGTTTAACATAACAGAATTAGTCTTTCGACCAACAGAAAATGCTTGTTTTTAGCTTTTACACTTAAAGAAAATAATACTTTTCCCTTAGCTAAATAAAGTAAAACAAAACTAAGTCTCAACCGAGACATATTGACTTTCGTCAAAACATAGAACTTCGTACTTATGCATAACATTTCGGAACAAAACAGAAAGAAAAATTTATAGAAGGTTTTAACTTATCTTTGAGTTTTCGATGCTTGAAATTCCGTCATCCGTTTTTGGCAAAATTGATCCCAAGTTAGAGGTTTCATGGATGTCAATCTTCTCCTTATTGATCTCCGAGTGTCGTCCACGTTGCTCTTTCTTTTGCGTCCTCTACATGCTGGCCTCTTGACGGAGTAATCGTCTGGTTGTTGGCCTTTGCGTTTCTGCCTGGGACGGCTGGTCTTGACGTCCTCCGGTCTGGAGTCCTTCTTGAATTTCTTCTGTTCCTCGTATTTTTGTGCCTCCTGCTGGCGTTTCAGTTTCCGGAACGGCGGCCTTGCTGGCACCTGACTCTGTGGCCGTGTGCGCGTTCTCCTTGATGTGTAATTTCTCCTGCCATCCTTTGTAGGTGGTGTTTTCGTCTTTACCACGGTTTCTTTACCCGGTTCATCTGTATTTTTGCTTTTCTTAAACGCCGGAGTTTGAAAATCATTTTTTCTTTTTGATACCGACGTCCGGGTTGTAGAAGTGCTAGGTCTCTCTTCAGTTCTCCGTTTCTTGGGTGGTGGAATAGTTGTTGCAGTCTCTGGCCCTTCTATTTCGTTTAGACTTGAGTCCTGCAAGAAACTTTTAAGGATTTCAAAATCATTTGGATTATAGTATTTTTTCACCTGGTCGGGACTTGCTTTACAGATTTCCCCTCTGTCGTTCTTAAGATATAATACTACCCCTTTGATTTCCTGAATTACATAGGGGCCTTCAAACTTTGGAGCTAGCTTTGCCATAAAATTGTCTGGGGCACTTGATAAGGAAAATTTCCGCTTCAATACTTTATCCCCAACTTTAAAATCTGCTTCACGGCGTTTTCTATCATAATATAACTTTTGTCTATTCCTTGCCGTATCCGAGGTTTTAAGCGCCTGATCAATCAACTTTTGCACATCTTGTTGTTTAAACTCCTGCTCTCTTTGTTGCACAAAGAATAATTTATCTAAAGGCGTAATTAACTTTCTGCCTAAAAATAATTCTGCTGGAGTTTTTCCCGTAGTATCATGATGTGCCGTTCTTAAAGCATAAGCTAATTCATTTATGTAGCCATCCCAGCGCTTGTGATGTGTGCTCACGTAACTGCGAATTATTTTTACTATGTTTTTATTAACTCTTTCTGCTATGTTAGCCTGTGGTCTATACGGAACCATTTTGATATGGCGTATGCCAAGTCCATTGCATATGTTTTCAAATACTTGACTAATGAATTGTTTTCCGTTATCGCTAATGACTTTTATCGGTGCACCGTATTTTAAAATGTATCTGTGTAAGAATGCATCTGCGACTGTTTTGGCTGACGCGCGTTTAAGTGGAACAATTTCTATCCATTTTGAAAAATGATCTACTATTACTAAAAGAAAACGATTTTTATTTAACTCGCTCTGGGGGAAGGGACCAAGAAGATCTATACCTAAAATTTCATTCGGAAATGTAGCGCGAATGCTATTTAAGTACCCGGCCGGGCTGTAATTAATATCATATATTAACTGACATTGATTGCAGGACCTGACATACGCCGTTACTATTTTGTATAATTGCGGGAAATATACCGCCTCGCGTACCCTTTTTATAGTCTTTCTGACCCCGAGGTGGCCCGCTGTTTTTTCTTCGTGCAACTCCCTCAAAATGCTTAATCGAAGCGAGGCTGGGATGACTGGCTTATACTCAAGATTTTCATTTGTTGTTTTCGTATAGAATAATAAATTATCTATTATTTCATAGTTTTTTGCTCTATTTCTTATCGCATCGATATCTGTGTGCTCGAAGCTTTCGGGGTCTTTCAAATAAGCATAGATATTTCCAAATTCAGGATCAGCTTTCAGTTCAGTAATAACCGTATCTCTAGAATCTAAAATTTTTGAAGTCAACACAGCGCATTTAAGTTCATTTCCTTCGTCGTCCAGTTTTATACGAGAAAGTGCGTCAGCTACATTGTTTTCCTTACCCGGTTTATATTTTATTGTGATATTATATTCTTGGAGTTTTAAAGCCCATCTTATTAACCTGGGCGTTAGGTTTTTTCCCGAGTAAAGTCTACCAACAGCCGCATGATCCGAAAAGACTGTTACTGGCGATTTGCCGAAATAAACTCGAAATTTGTGTACAGCCATTAATACGGCTAATGTTTCTCTTTCTGTAGCTGTATAATTCCTTTGTGTCTGATTCAATGTTTTACTAAAAAATGCCAGCGGATGGTTATTTTGCATAAGAACCGCACCCACCGCATAGTCTGACGCATCTGCTGCAATTTCCAGGTTTTCGTCCCCCTCAGAGAATTTTAAAACAGGGGCATTAATAAGCGCTTCTTTTAATCTTTCAAAAGCTGTGTTAGCTTCCGCTGTCCACGTAAATTTACTCTTTTTTCTTTTGATTACTCAGAGTGGTTCAACAATATTAGCGAAATCTTTTATGAAAGATCGATAGTAAGAACATAATCCAAGAAAAGACGAAAGTTTCTTGGCGGTGTTGGGCGGTGGGAAATTCTTAATAGCTTTTATTTTTGAATCTTGCGTTTCTATACCCTTTTGCGAAATTTTATAACCGAGATATTTAAGTTCTTTAGTTGCGAACTTGCATTTTGAGGCGTTAATTGTAAGACCTGCCTCTTTTAATAATTTAAAAACTTGTTCGAGGTCATTAATGTGTTGTTCCAACGTACTACTCGTTATAATTATATCATCTAGATAAATTAAAGTTGATTTTCCTAGGACAGGCTTTAGAACAATGTCCATAGCTCTCTGGAATGTTGATGGGGCCCCACACAACCCAAAGGGCATGCGTAAAAATGCATAAGTGCCCGATTTTGTTATAAACGCGGTTTTGTGTATATCTTCGGGTCTCATAGCTATTTGATAGTAGCCAGACGTTAAGTCCAAAGTAGACATATATCTTGTCGATTTGATCTGTCTAATGATCTCGTCTATAACCGGCAAAGGGTAAACTGGAAATTTAGTGATACTATTTAGTTTTCTATAATCGATAGCAAACCTCCAAGCCCTTTTATCCGAAGGAGGAAACTCGTTCTTTTTCCTACATAGTACGACTGGACTCGCGTACTCACTATTTATGGGCGTTATTATTTTATTCTTTAACATCTCCTGAATATGTTCTTCGATGATTAAGTCTTTTTGTTTATCATAGCGATACGGTTTAGTCCTACAAGGTTTTTCGGCATTTAATTGAATCTTGTGAGTCACGATTTGACAGTTTCCTGGTTTTTCTGAAAACAAATGAGAAAAATTACTCACCACTTGCTGTATTGCTTTACTTTCCTGGTCATTCAAATGGCTAAGGTCCAATTCAGGTGTCTCCACAGGTTCCACCACCCTCTGGTCCATCTCCAGCACCACGGAACTATCTTGAAAATTTAATTTGGCCCTCGCGGCCCTTAAAAAGTCCATACCTAAAATAAGAGAGTGTTGCAGGTGTTTCACCACAAAAATTAATACTTTGAGATTTTCCTCTTTTACCTGTACGTTTAATGATACTTTCCCGATGCAGTGACATGTTTTTCCTTGCGCCGCTATAATTTCCGTATTTCTGGTTTTAAAGAGTCGTATCCTATAAAAATTCTTTTTGAAGAACTTTTCACTCATGAAATTTCCTTCTGCTCCTGTATCGATGATGGCTTCTACTGGTACATCGCCAACCAGGACTTGTATAATTGGTAGCTGTGAGTTTTTTACGATGACTGTATTTAAATGTCTATTTGAGGGTTTTTTTTAAACTTCCGGGGTCTGGACCCTCCCTTTCACAGGCCCCTCTAGTCGTTTAAAGCTTTCCTTTCAATCTGTGTCTTCTGGGTACGCGGATGCTTATTTTCAAATTTTTTTTTGGGCCTTGACCTTCGAGTTTCGATGCGTTAGCTTGATATTTCTTTCCCCCATATGAGCGATTTCCATTTCTGGTTTCCTCCTTCCTTCGGGTATGTTGAGAATATGTTTCCCCTCTCGCTTTTTCCGCTATTCTGCGATTTTGAAACTTCACCGCCAATTCGAAAAGTTCCTGCAATGTGTTTGGGTTTCTAATTTCAAAGTAGTCTTGGACAGCGGGTAACAATCTTGGTAATATTATTTCAATAATCTCCGCATCGGGTTTTTTCCCATACAGCATATCCGTTAGCTTGATTTTTCGTAAAATAAAGTCCGTCAAATCTGCTGTATCCCGTTGATAGAAACTATATAGCTCGGCTTCCAGCCGTGCGCGATCTTTCACTATGGGGAAGGCCTTTACTAACGATTTTTTGAAATTTTCAAATGTATACGTCGGGCTTCCAAATTCACCTACAAGAAATTTGCCTATATTTTTCCACCATAGCGCTGCCTGTCCTCATAGTGCTGATGTGGAGATGGCAACTTTTTGTCTTTCAGGCACAGGGTAGAGCTGAAAGTGGTTTTCTATACCTTCTAAAAATACGGACACCGAATTTTTTCCGTCGAAATAGACGTTTGGCTTGATTGATGCTCTCAAAGTCTGGACCAGGTATCCAAATCTTTCTAACTGCGTTGTCATTTCTTGGTGTTGTCCAGCGGCTTCCATCCAGTTTTCGGCCATTTCAGTTCGATAAGTGTTCGGGCGCCAATATAACGTTGCGCGCCTCTAACTTGCACGCAACCAAGGGTGACTGTGAAAGCTTGTATAAACCACAGAGTCTTGTAAAGGGTTTAAGTCCCTTTTTATTCAACGTAATAAATTACAATTGCGTCCTCTTGACGCTTACAAACTGTGCCAACTTGGCAGTCAAAATAAAAATAATAACCTGAAAAGAAAGTAAAGACAAGATTCTAACTACGAGGCTCTCTAAAATAACTAACTCACCGCGTTTTACAATACCGCTGCTAATTCAGCAGACTTGAAGCTCACTGGAACGATGACCACTACTTCCCGCCAAGCACAGAGGCCGCAACGCGGGGTTCTTCAATTCTCGCTAACTACCTCCGCGCTCGCTAAGTAAGAGAATCTCACACACCGAACTTGTTTCCTTCTATTTAAATCAGAATACTTCCGCTGATAATTTGAATCCTTGCGCGTTCTACTCAAATTTACATATTCTGGCATTGGCAGTTCCAGGGGAAAGTAAGGCTTGACAGGAAAGATAGTTTAAACTTAAAATAAATGTTAGTTAAAATAAATATAAACCCTACAAATTATTTAATTAAAGGTTTTCATTTTTTGTTCACATGGTGCGCGTTAGTCAAAGGTTGAGAACCGCTGCTAGACTGTATCAAGGCCGGAAAGATCTACTGGCGCCAGCTAAAAACCAACTTAAAATCCTGTAAACGAATTGCTTTGTCCCAATTAATTTGTCCATTACAGTAAGTAATGCAAAGAAATATTGTATCGTCGACTGCTTCATAATTTATAAATTCCAAAATAATATATTACAGAATGATTGCATGCAAAAAGATTTCAGAAGTGTAGCTTTTAAAATTCGTTTCCGTGGTCAGTACAGCAAGAAGAACTCAAAATAATCTCCTTTCATAACTTCTCATGTTTATTAATATGCCTTATGTTGTTTTTTCGTAACTCTTCATGTTTTTATGTTATACATTGGATAATAATTTTAAACACTTGTTGTTTTAGGATGACATTTATGTTAATTAATAATATTAAATATTAATTTTGCATTTGAAATAAACTACTATCCTTCAAAACATTTTCTGAGTATTTTTTTATTTCAATTGGTATATTAGTTTTGAAAATAGTAGCAACTAATTGCGAAATTTTCTTTGATGTAATCTGCTCTCATTTAGGTATTTTATAAATTAATTCTTGAACACAGCTCTACTTAACTAATTCATCAGTACAATATTTTAACCTGACCGTTCGAAAATATCTTTTTTATGCTATTTGCCTGACCACTATTTTTTAGAATTTTCAGTTTTTGAAAGCTAAGGGCATATTTGAGTAAAAACTGAATAATAAAACTTTTTCTTATATAAAACAGTTCATTGCTGTACTACTTGGCATCATTCTCAAAACTGATAAATAAAACCAGAAAATATTTCCTCTGTGTACAATTTTTTTGCTCCAGAACTACTGGGATAACTGATAATCTTTGTGGAATCTAATTTTCCTCTTGATTAGTCAGCAATACCACGGTTCGTAAGTCACAAAAGGCCTCATGTTTATTTTTCAGTTTAGTGCATATCAGCTGGAATTTTGAGGAGCAGAAATTTGTTTTCATTCTTGATAAGTATTACTTTGTATCTTCAATAAATTTTAATGAAGGCCTGGTCAATGTTATTGAAACGAATAAAATTAGTGTAAAATTATAATAATATAGTTATATAATAGTGTAATATAAATAAGAATATTATTAAAAAAGATTTATATATTTATGAATTTATTTAATATAAAGAATAAAATTATATAATCTCAAATTTCGAGAAAATTCTCAAATTTATAAAAACTGGCTCACGAAACACTACTGCAGGAACTATGAGATAAAACTACTAGTAATTATTTTTATAAAAGTATTTAAAGTTAATTAATAATTAATAATTTAAAGTTAATTAATAATAAAGTTAATTAATAATTAATAATTATTTAATTTCTAGCTAATAAGATTAATAAAAAGTAAATTTGTTTAGGTGGTTAAAACTAAAGAAAAAATCCAAAAATCTTAATATTAGATAATTGCACTGATAGAAATATTGTTATTATAAAGTATTGAAGAGAAATAAAATGAATAAATAATCTTGATTATCATTAAAATGTGGTTCAGTATAAAACTGAGCATACTGATAAAAATAAAAAGCAAAAATTTAAAAAATGGAATAGGTTAGAAATAATTTATATTTATCATTGCTATGCATAACCAATGGATTCAAATTCTAATAGTTCAGGTTAAGAAAGGTCATTTAGTGAGGTTTCATTTTGCATAAATAGGATTCTGAATATCTCAAATAGCTAATTGAAATACTTTACAACGCAGATTACCCAAAATGAAAATATAAACTTAAAAGATAATAATTACTCAGAAATATAAAATCCACACGTTTAATAAAAATTAGAACGCTTTTCTGATAAGTGCGAATCTTTATGAAAGCTGAAATGTAAAACAAAGTTGAGAAATGTTCGAATTTATAATGCCAATCTAAAGATTAAATTAATTCTTAAAATTTTGGTTAATTACAAAACATTGGTGGTTATAATGCAAAACGCTACATTGAAGGATTTTATTACTACTCTTTTCATTCTGATGATTAAAATTTTATTAACTAATATCAAGTGTTAACCATCTTAGGCAATGACAAATGACTTAAAATTATATATAAATACTTCTGTCAGTACCTTATTGTAATGAGTAATATATTTGTCAGTCATATCATTATAATTCCAAATCTTTATCTCCAAAAATTTTCATGCAGCTAATTTCTGTGAGCCACACAGCAAACTAAAGCTGAAAAAATTCTGGTACATTCATAAATTGTTTATAAATAGTCTAAACTTTCTTTAAAATTTGTTGTAATACTTTTGACACCAATGTTTTAATGCAATTCATGAAACAGTTTTCTGAGTTATAATCTTTAACAAACGACATTTCTTCTGCAAATAAAACATGAATCTGAAAAACATTATCATTTTTATTTCTGAAATAAAATACTATTATTTTAGTGATTTGAAAAGGAAAAATAGGCTCATTTAACAGAATTTCTTTTTTAAATATTTTTAAGTTGATAGTCTGGCAAGATATTTATACTTCGATTTCCTTATTGTGTTCTCAATCCTATTTGATCACCTAAGCCTATCAAAAAGGATTTAGAAATGCCAGATTCGAAGTCCATTTCTATGCGTTGCAACTAGTACGCATTAAAAATAAACGTATTGAAAAGAGTAAAACCTGAGAGTGAAAGACATTCAATATATTATTATACTTTCTCTTCTGTTTAGAAGACTTAAGAAGGAAAACTGCAGCTCAGTTATCGCATTTTATTGGCATTTATTGTAAGCTATATTGTTTTTATCAGTGGTAGAAATATCTAGTTGCATCTGTAATTGAAAAAGAGACGAATTTCTGCATTTAACTTATCAGTTAGAAACTCTATAATAATAAGAGTAAATCTCTAAGTTATTTGAATAAATCTATAAAGAAACCAAAATTTCTTTGACAAAGAAAGATTTAATTTTAAAAAAATATAACCCTATCCCCTTTAATGTATTACAGATAAATACCTGTGAGTTAGTTTGTCACACACATAGCAACTGGAGAATGGATTCGAAATTTTGCAATAGCTTAAGAATGAGTTAGATTAAAGCTCTGGCTACTAAGCATCTTAATTCTCAGCAGTAATCCTGAAGGCAGTCGATAAAATTCAGCACACAGACCTCTAACACCGAAGAATTTGTAAAAGTAAAGCCAAATTCATATCTGATTCGCTTTTATCGTTACGCGAGACTGACGTGAAAAATAAGAGCTATGCACAATGAAATCATGTGACACGATACCGCAACGAAAGCAAAGACATTTTTGATATATTCATCGTAAACAGGAATTGAGCTAAATCTGTCTGTAATTGCAGAGTGTTTGGTCAGGTTTTTGCATTAACAGAATATCTGATAGTTTTATCATCACTATACCTATTTAATTTGGTCTTTATTATTGTAAAGTATTTGCGTTGCTACGCTACCAACGTAATTCCACTAAGAAATGTAAATTACCGTAGACGATTACCCGCAAAGAATATCCGCAGACGATGCGCGCTTAAAAATGGTTTTCAGTTATTCTGTAAGTTTTGACTAATAAAGTTGGTTGTTCTTTCAAAAACTGCGAGAGTTCTTTAAAACTTCATTACAATATACGTATATATAATCTGGAGTATTAATTCAATATATATACTACACTTCTGTTAATTACAACTCATTTAATAAATAGACTCGATTTCAGTAATTTTACGAATTCTAAAATCCATATCCTTAAGAATAACTTATAGTAATAAAAACAGTGTGAGGGGGTTAACAGTATTCCTCTATGAGGCGAAATACTAGATCTTCGATATTAAGGGCGAAACAGATGTGAACCGAATGTTTAAATAAAACCTCCAAAAGAAATCTGTAATATGATGCATAACATTGTGATGCATAACCTTCAGAGAATTTATACTATAAAGCATAAATTAATCATATTTATCTTCCAAAGTCTGCACAGAAAAATACATAAAAAATACGCTTGGAATACATAAAATATGTTCAACCTGTACGATCCATATTTTTCGAGGTGAATGCGAAAGAAGCGTATGACGTCATATCCCGAAAAGAAACTTTATTGGAAACATGAACATCGGTATTGCATATGTTTAGATAAGAAGCTGTTCAAAATGTCTACCTCATGTGGAGAAGAAAGAATGTTTTGCTTACTGATATTAGAATATTCTTAAAAACTCTGCTTTGAGTTGGAAATTAAGTACCTAGTATATTTTTACAGTAATAATAACGATCATAGAATTACAAGGAGAACACTGTAAACTTAGTTTGAAAGAAACTAAACAATTAATTGTTTAGTTTCTGTTTGTTTACCCATAACTGTTTTACCCATAATTATGGGTAAAATTTTTTATATACTAATAAATTTTACTTGACACTGAAGAAACTGACATAATTTCTTTGCGAGCCATTACAGTTTTTACAGGAAAATTTTAAATGGCTTTTAATAAAAAAAAAAAAAAGACTCAAACAATAACGTCCTCAATCCATCAAATTCTGTTCCAGTAAGGGTTCTTTAAAATAATTAAAAAACTGTTTTATAATGTCTTTTAGAAACATAATCAGAAAAAAGAAAAATAACACCAGAAAGTGTTTATAAAAAAGGCCTGAAAAATAACTATTATGGGGTGTCTTAGGAATTGTAAATGGTCAATGTTTTTAACTTTGTGATAATTCGCAATTTCCAACAAGAAATCGATCTTATTCTGGTGCAATGTTAAGCAACCACAGCCTAACTATCCTCATTAGATTACTTAATTTAAAGATCTCGTTAAGATCTTAAAAATTTATCTTTTCTCAAAGAAACAGAATTTAATTTCATTGAATTAAAAAAAATTCAAAATTATCCCTTTAAAGAATAAGAAGCAGAAGAAATAAAAACAGCGATAGTAGTTATTTCGTTCGAAATGTAGATTTGCATAATTACCTTAATGCTTCAGAGAAACAATATATATATTTAACTGAAGCGCAATCAATTTTTTATATATATACTGATTGCTGATAGCCATCTAATTCATTTAAAACTTAAAATGTGAAATTATTCAACTTGAATTTTTCCAGTTTAATACAGTTTCGTAAATATAAATCAAGCAAGATCTGTATTTTTCAAACTGAATTATACATCTCAATTTATAAGTTCATTATAGAACAAATATTAGCAAAAATTGTTCACTGAATTTTAATGCTTTCAAAAATGGTGAGAATTCTGCATCGCCTGTCTGTGTTTTAGATATTCTATAGTAAATTTTGCTCCTTTTGAACACTGTAGACGATACCCATTATTTCAAAATATTTCGATTTCTTTCTTTTTGTGTCATTCACTGCATTTTCTGCTGGCGTTTGCCATTTTATATGGGATGAAATATTTAAAATAGCTGGGAAAAGTCACTAAGGTTTTTGGATCTCCATAAATGTTATTTGTCGATAACGAGTGTGTAATCTGCAAACAAAGGAATTTTTGTAAACGGGACAGAATATGTGAAAACGTAATAAGACGATGATCTGATGTACATTATTTTCTAGCTTTTCCACAATAATTAAGTCCACTCAAGCATCAATTAACATCTCTTTATAAGTACTGAGATTATTTAATAATACCATACAAATGCGTACTGATTTAACTAAGCTACAGTAATAATAATTCAACTATATACTAATAATTTTGAAATACATTGTGTCCCCAAAATATATATATACCCAAAAGAAAACGAACTATTATCACGAAACTTAACATATACACTGCTCGACATTGAAAATGCAACACCAAGAAGGAGTGGTCAGAAAGTGATGAAATTTGGAAAAAGGACAGAGAGAGCAAGCAGCAATAAGTGATCTTTGTTTCAAAATGATAGTCAGAATACAGAGCGAAAACGGCGTCGGCTCAGTAGGATGTAGGACCACAGCGGACAGCGATGCACGAAGAAACACGTCTAGGCATGAGGCATTAAGAGTGCGGATAGTGTCCTGAGGGATGGCTCTCCATTCCCTTTCAACCATTTGCCTCAGTTCGTCCTCTGAACGAGGCAGGGGCAGAGTCTGGAAACTGCGTTCAATCACATCCCACACATGTTCGATTGTTGACAGGTCAGGAGAGTACGGTGGCCAGAGAAGCTTCTGTATACTTTGCAGAGCATGTTGGCAGATGCGAGCACTGTGTGTTCGGGCGTTATCCTGCTGAAAAATTGCATTAGGCAGCTCCTGAAGGTAGGGGATTGCCACCGGCCGCAGTGCATTATCCAAGTATCGTTGGGCCATCATTGTGCCCTGATTACGAACTGGAGGTGACCTGGAATCGTAGACAATAGCGCCCCAAACCCTTATGCCACGTTGACGCGTGGTGGAGCGTTCCACAGTTACTGCCGGATTAGATCTGTATCCACGTCGACGCCACACACGTATGCGGCGACTGTCACTGGATAAGCAGAAGCGTGACTCATCTGATAACACGACGTTTCGCCATTCTGTCATCCACATCGCTCCAGTCCGGCACCATTCTAAACGTTGGCGTTTATGCTGTGGGGTCAATGGCAGTCTTCTTAACGGACGCCCTGAGTGCAGGCCACGTTCAACCAATCGACGGAAAATGGTTCTGGTCGACACGGGAACATCCAGGGTATCATGCACATGCTGCAGAATCGCGGTACAAGTGACTTGGACCGCCATAGCTTGTCGGCGGATGCGTCGATCCACGCGTGCTGACGTCACTCTGACTGCACCTGCACACCTCCTTCTTCCCAACTTTCCTTGTTCCAACCATGTTCGCCATAGACGAAGCACCGTGCTCGCATCCATGTGGTATCAGCTGCAATTTGACATAAGGACCAACCCGCCCTTCTCATCCGATCACCATACCCCTCGTAAAATCGTCTATCTGCTGGAAGTGCCTTCGTTGACGGCGGCCTGGCATTCTCTCCTATTACACGTGTCCTCCGGGACAAAAACCAACTTTCTTCGATAATTCGTCTGGCAGAAATAACGACACGAATATTGCCCATTCTGCAAGTTCCTTCCTTTATATCTTACTTCACGTGCGTCGGAGAGCTGCGCATCTCACATCATTCGCATAACTCAGTGACGTGCGTCTACTCTAAAATTTGCATAAATTTCTGACCACTCCTTCTTGGTGTTGCATTTTCAATGACGAACAGTGTATGTAGTGTGCGAGGTGATAAACGAATGATTATCAGTTCAGAATAAAAGATCGAGAATTTACGGCATAAAAACTGTTACAGATGAGCAAGTAGTATAGCCACCTCTGGCAGCTAAACAAGTCGAAACATGACGTGGCATCGAAACAAATAAGTTACCAATGACCCCGTGCGGAAAATTCCGGGAAAGCATTCAATTGCCCGCTCGTCACTTGCAGTTATCTTCCAAGCATGTCATAAGCGTGCTCTTTGCGATAGGTCTGATGACCTGGCAAACCATGAGAATATGTCATACCCTTGAAGACATTGTTGGGAAAGTCGCGCTCTATGTGGACGAGCGTTTTCTTGTAGATAAATGGCATCTGGGCGATTTCGGAGCAAAGGCAGTACAACTGGCGTTAAAATTTTGTCCACATAACTGCAAGCCGTCATAGTGCCTTGAAGAATGATAAGAGATCATCGTGTATCCCAATAAATCGCACCCCACACTGTCACACGTTGTCTAATCGCCATATGCCGCTTGACAACAAATGCCATATTATGTATTGGCCGCCTGCACACGCGTGTGCGTTGGCCATCGGGATTCATCGCTTAAGACCACACGCCTGCAGTCGGTTGAACTCTAGTTTACCCGAATTTATCAATAATCCAGTCGACTCTGCTTATGAGGTGGGGTCAGTGCTAGGCGTATTAACCGATATCGGCAGCATGTACAACATCGACCAATCGACTTCCGATGGTTTTGCTTGATATCATCGGATACCTGAAAGGTGGTAAATGACGTCGAATCGATGCTAGCGACATTATTGATGCGGAAGTAGTAGCTCTTATGATAGTGCTATACTCGCGCTCATTTGTGTTCCTACGACGCCCTGAGCCTTCGCGACGGTAGACTACTTTCTCCGTGATCCATTGTCGCAAACACTGAGCAATTACCAAATCGCTCCGACCGATATGCCTATTAGACCAACCTCCTTTTCTGAGGACTACTAGACGCTCCTTCTTCAAGTCCGACAATTGTTTTTACTCTCGCAAGTTACGTCTCAGAGGCATCTCTTACTTTGACACAGAGTGTTATACACATATTCTACTGCTGTTGCAGTACTTCCCTGTAACCTGAAAGTAGTCCGCAATGGGCCTTGTAATCAAAGTAACCTGAGTTAATCTCAAGGTGACAAATACTTCCAGAAAAGAAGAAATTTTCAGGTAAAAACTTTAAATTTATCCCTACAAGCTGGCTTAGGAAATGTAGAAAGGCTGGCTTACAAGCTGGCTTAGGAAATGTAGAAAGGCTGGCTTACAAGCTGGCTTAGGAAATGTAGAAAGGCTGGCAAGGCTGGCTTACAAGCCGGCTTAGGAAATGTCCAAAGGTTGATCGAGAAAGTGGAGAGACATCACTAGTCACAGTACCATCTATATAAGTTGATTGATTTGTCTGAGTAGCCCTACGGCAGAAGCAATCATGCTTTTAAATTCTCACGGCTGCACCACTCATATGTGCACAGCGTGCTTTGCCTTGCTTTTTTTGCGTCGAAATTAAAATCATTTGCATATCTCTCACCAGACTACATTCCTGCCGAGTGCCATGATTGTGGCTGGACTTCTTCTGAGTACATATTATACTTTTATGTGACAGAGTGCATTTATAATTTATGTCGGTATAAGTTTAGACTATCATTAGCCCTTCTGCTACTAAGACTATTCTCTATATCTCCCCTTCAACATGCGCCTTTTTTTGCGGCTCTCCGTCTCAGAGCTAGTGCTGCCACGCATTACGTCAGTTGGCATCGCCCATACGTCACATCCGCCTTCACGACTAAAATAGAATAAAATAGTATACTAATAGTATTATTAGCCATCTAACTCACAGCGGGTGTATTCGTACAAAAAATATGAGTTTTTTATGCAAATGTAATCTAATAAATTATTTACAAATTTACATTACATTCGCTCAAAAATTTATTTGACATTACCCACAAGTAGAACAAAACTGGTGCGCTTTAAACACATCTTTTCTAAATTGTATGGCCATTTTGAATTATTTAAATTATAAGAAACCTTAAGCATGATAAATTCTCATAAATATAATTAAATATAACAAATCATTTAAGAAATAATTGTTTTGTAATGAAGAGGAGTAAAATGCAAAGCAATGTCATACTTTAGCCATACAAACATTTCCATTCCTTTGATTTCATATTTTAGAAAATTCCTAATTTAATAATTTAGATAAAAATAACGGGATATTAACAGATAGCATATGAAAATGGAATACGAAATTTCGTAGCTACAAGTCATTCATGTTTTCATAATGAACCTCATAATCACGCAACCAGACTAACTAACCCAAGTACTTAAAAATCTACTAATTTGGAATTTTGATAATTTTGATCAATCCCAGTATCTTACTTTCCACTAATATATTTAGACGTTTGAGGAGAAACACATTAATTTGCTATAAAAAAGCATTTAATTCTAATTACCTCTTTCAAGTCCCATGAACGTTTTCATAATTAATTGATGCAAGCGTAATAAAAATACCGAATCTTAGAAAATGTAGTCAAATAAGTTGGAATAAATTCAGAATTTTAGAAAATGATACTGAAATCTGAATAATTGACTTCCAATGTTCGTATCATCAGAAAAGAGGAAATGAGAATATTATTTAATTTCAATTATGCTTACTGTAGCTATTTTTACAGTGGTTTCAGACAGAATTACTGTTCTAAGAACAACCTTCTACAATTTTCCATTAGCAGCAATAATTATAAATATAGTATTATATACAGGTATAATTAAACAGCTTTCATTTGAATATTCCTGTAGTATTATGTCATCACATAATTTTAAATGCAGTGTTTTACTTATTATCAGAAACATGTGAATTTTAATTAGCAATATGGCTCAGATAATCTTAACTACGGGCAAAACCGACGAAAGACCTTCTTAAGATTCGATTTATTAACTTAAGCGTTATAACCTTCTATAAAATGTAATTGAAACAGAATTTCATTGATGAGTATTTAGGATTTTATTTGTAGTAGTTACCAGAATGATATTTCAGTGATATTTAACCATTTCACCATTCTACAAAGCTCAAACATTTGATACCTTTTTTCCCTCGAAAGATAAACTTTTCGCCACTGAAACCCTGCCTCCAAACCATACAAATGTTTCTTTCTCCTTTTCACCCTCTGTCAAATCTTATTCACAGGCTCTCGCTAAATCAACTTCATTCACCTATTTATCACACTCAAAGATGTTGAATAGCGTAACCATCTACTCATGAGAAAATTTCCTTCTGTGTTTCCCAATTTCTTATTTATAAATTAAAAAAGACGATTCTCTAAAGGGACGTTTTCAAACAAGTAGTAGTTCTGATTGCAATGTTAACTGAAATGGGGTGAAAGTACTTTTCTGTCCCCCCTCTTTTTAAGTGAACTTTGCTTTGTATGATCCTGATACAACCTCGCTTCGGAGAGAGTGTGACCAGTTAGGCCATAAATCTGTTCTTTTCATTTTCGCAGCATTCGGGAAGCTGGAAAACATGAAGCGATGAGTCTCTCTCAGATGTAACGAGTAAAGCCACATTTAACCCCAGCGTGTCTCAACGCGACTCATGTGTGCCGTTTTTGTCGGCTGATAACACTTTCAAATCGACAGCTTTGCATTGGGGGGGGAATGGCGAAATGGTTAATTGATTTATAGTATTTATTTACAATATTTTTATACTAAGATATTTATATTGTATCAATATCCAATTTGTACAAGACGAATCCAGTTTAGTATTTGGGATTTGTTGGAAAAATAGAGAGTTAACCTAGAAGACGCAGACAGTTTAAATGTTCGCGATTCGAAAATTACATCCTTTAATCATAAGGAGTTTAATACCAATTTTAAATGTCTTCAAATTGACAATCTTCTTTAGTTTGTTTTCGTGACGTCAGCAGCGTCTTCATGCCAGCCCAATAATATGGCCTTCAGTCACACAGAAATTTTTGTGTGCTTGATGATAATGCGCTTAAGATCGTTCACGCCTGCAAGAAAGAGAGGAAAAAAAACCCCGGTTCTTAATACATTCGCATAAGCAATAGTTACACGGTATTAAATTCAGTATTCTTGGTGCTCACCGTAGCAGAGAACAATAATAATAATGTTTATTATTATTGTTCAGCATTGTTTTTGAAACACGATATAGACGAAAATATACCTCGAGAGTAGATTGGCCGCTGAACAAACCAAAATGTTTCTCTGCTACGGTGAGCACCAAGAATACTGAATTTAATACCGTGTAACTATTGCTTATGCGGATGTATTAAGAACCGGGTTTTTTTTCCTCTCTTTCTTGCAGGCGTGAACGATCTTAAGCGCATTATTGCAAAAACTGCTGGGTCTGTTGCCATAAATATATAGAGACGTGTTTGGCATATCACACTGATAATATGTGTAATTTAGACATAAACATTTATGGCCATATATTTTTTTAAATTGTTCTAACATCTATGTTTTTAAAAAACTTTCACAATATCTATTTATTGTAGACTCACCCTGTAATTATGAAGAGTGAATCTGTATCTCAAAGGATAAGAACTCTTTTATCAGCGAAGAAGAATCTTCATTACATTTACACTATTCGGCATTGAAAATGCAGCACCAAGAATGAGCTGCCGGAAAGGGATGAAACACGGGAAACCGAGAGAGACAGCAACGAAGAATAAAAGATCTTTATTTAGAAATGATATGCATAATTCAGAGCAAGAACAGCGTCGGTTCAGTAGTACCACATTGATGGCGATACACGAAGCAATACGTTTAAGTACAAAATCAACGACACTACGAATAGTGTCCTGAGGAATGGCTCTCCATTCCCAACCAACCATTTGTCATAGTTCGCCTTCAGAACGCGCAATGCCAGGGCCTGCGAATGGCGTTCGATCATATTCCAAATGTGTTCGATTGGTGAGTGATCAGGAAAGAACAGTGGCTAGGGAAGCATTTGTAAACCTTGCAGAGCACGTTTGCTAATGCGAGCAGTGTGTGGTCGGGCATTATCCTGCTAATAAAGGGCATTGCACACTTCCTGAAGGTAAAGGGTGTGTCACCGGCCGACGCACATCATCCACGTATCTTTGAGTCGTCATAGTGCCCTGAATACGAGCTAGAGGTGACCTAGAATTGTAAGCAATTGCGTCGCAAACAATGATGCCGCTTTGTCGCGGAGTGGGTCGTTCCACAATTATTGCTGGATTGGACCTGTCTCTACATCGATGCCACACTCGTACGCAGCGGATATCACTGGAGAAACAGAAGCGTAACTCATCTTAGAACACGAACCTGTGCCATTCCGACATCTACATCGCTCGAGTCCGGCACCATTGCAGACGTCGGCGCCTATGATGTGCGGCCAATGGCAGTCTTCTTACCGGACGCCACGAGTTCAGACCACTAGACACCAATCGCCAGCAGAAGGTTCTGGTGAATATGGGAACATCCAGGATGTCTTGAACATACTGCAGAATAGAGGGAGAAGTGGCTTGAGGGTGCGCCACAGCTTGTCGGGGCGTTCTGACGTTACCGCTTATCTATGCGTTCTGACGTCACTCTAGCTTCAACGGCACTCCTCGAACTTGCCCCATTTCCTTGTTCCAACCATCGTCGCCACCGTCGGTGCATTGTGGACGCGTCCAGTTGTGTGTCACATGAGATTTACCGTATGGACCAACCCGCCCTTTTTACTACGTCGACATGTACCCGTAAAATGGTCTGACTGCTGGAACTGCCTCCGTTTACGAGGGTCTGGCATTCTCTGCTATTACACGCGTCTTCTGAGACAAGAAAATTTTCTACGGCGGTTTCCCTAGCAGAAAATACGGCACTAAAATTGAACATTCTGAAGGCTCTTTGCCTTATATTTTTTCAATGTACGCTGGAGAGCAGCGCATTTCACATCACTCCCATAAATAGGCGACGTGCGTCTACCCTGAAATTTGCATAAATTTCGGACCACTCCTTCTTGATGTTGCAAATTCAATGTCGGGTAGTGTATTTTGTACAGGAGTTTAAATGCTTTTGACAGGCTGACATATTTAATTGTCGATAGAAGAAAAGCTGACGAATTTCTTACAAAAAGGGTAAAAAGAAACAAAACTGTAAACCGAAGTCAGAAAAAAAGATATAAACATAATTATATGTTTTTTAAATATCGAATATAATTTAATCCGATAATGATTGAAAGAAAGTGTTAATAGATGTTGTATTTTAAAAGCGCAATTTAGAGTGCAATTTTTATTTGACTGTTTCAGTATTTCTGTTTTAGATTTTGAAAACTTCTCCGATTACAATTTTAATTATAAAATATGGAATAATAATTCCATACTACGTTAGTTTGAAAATGTTAAAACTTTCAGTTCTTGATATAAAAATAGCAATGCTTTTAATGCAAAGTAAATGTAATCTTTTACTTTCTCGAATTATTAATTTGGCTCTCGTCTAGATGTAAAACTGTGATTATATTAAGAATTGAATCTGTAGGAACCACAATTATGCCTTATAGTCTGCAAAAGTCCATTCAATTTACCAACTGTATAGAACCTTAACTCTTTCTCTCGTCCCTTTTCGTTTCCCATAGGTATAATTCTTGTCCTTGATGATACTGGACTTAATTATTAGTACCAATATTTTTACATCGTCTAGAATAAACAGACTGAAAACAAAACTAAAAGTTACGTTTGCTTTGAGAGGGAAAAGAACACGAATTTAAACCTGTAGAACAAAACCAAACTAAATATTTCTTTATCTAAGCAACGATTACATCCAAATAAAGAAGCATTAGGGGAAAGACAAACAAACGCAGCTGCATTCCCAGCTTCCTAATACCTTAATTGGAAATGAATCAATTAAACGGATTTGTTGTTCTGCTGAATTCTCTATGAGAGTTTCGAACATGTTTCTTCGGGTACCAGACCGAATATAAGTCATTTGAGCTTTATACTTCCTTACGTTAAACGGCGAATGCGAAAAGAAAAGAACTCGCATACTCTTAAAATATATTTACACATTTTATTAATATAATAATTTTTGCATTTAGTGAAATAATGAAAGTTATTTATTAGTTATTTTATTATTCTAAGTTTTCATTCATCAATAATTTTTCATTCACCACAGTTAAGTTTACTATTTAAAATAATGATTTACTGAAAAACAAATCTGAATAATTTATGTTCTTACAAAATGTTTGCAAATAAGGAATATCAGTGTTAAGTATTTAAATAGTTTTAAATTAAAAGAATGCTGCCTAAAACTATACATGGGACTTAAAACACTGATGTATAAAATGTATTGCTTATAAACATACTGTCTCAAAAAATGTACATTTACAAAATCTAGTTAAAAAGAAACATGACACTAAATTAAGCAGTTAATAAAAATAATTAAATACATTGCAATGTGAAAATTCAGAAAAATTGCCTGAAAGCATGCATTTCAAATACTCTGAAAAATGTTTCTTTCTCAAAAGTTTAGGCACGTGCCATGTTTGTATGGAAAATGTGAAGTTGTGTGCGAGTGCACAGCGTGTTTTCACCAGGAAGTTAACGTATAGAAGACTGAGAATTTACAATGAAGCAGTTTTCAGAGAAATAAATTTGAAATCTAAGGATGATCTTTGAGCAACTTTATATGGCCCAGTGATTACTGAAACGTAAAAAAAAAAAACGTGATGAAACTGGTAAAAATATAAAATACAAAGCGCGCTTAGTAGCCAAAGGATTTACTTAAAAATACGGCAGTGATTATGATGAAACGTTTTCACCAGTAGTGAAACACACTACGATAAGAGTTTTCTTAGCATGGGCAGCGTATAATAATGCCAAGGTACATCAACTAGATGTTAAAACAGCTTTTTTGTATGGCAACTTAAATGAAGAAATATATATGGAACAACCAGAAGGATTCGTGGTTCCGGAAGAAAGACATAAAGTTTGTAAATTACAGAAATCGGTTTATGGTCTCAAACTAGCAGCTAGGTGCTGGAATGCAGAAATTGAAAATACATTGAAGAATTTTGGGTTCAGTCAAAGCAAAGCAGATCCGTGTCTTTTCACAAAAGTGGTTCGTGATAAAAGAATTAATTTAATAGTGTATGTTGATGACATCCTAATAAGTTCTACAGAAGAAGGACTAATTCTTCAAACAATTAATGATTTAAAGAAACATTACCAAATAACGCATCTTGGTGAAGCTAAATATTTCTTACGCATGGAAATAAATCGCAAGGAAGATGGAAGCTATCTCTTATCACAGAAAATTAAAATAAATCAACTTGTCAAGCAATTTCAACTTGAAGAAGCGAAATCCGCTAGCACACCAATGGAAACAAACTATTATAACCTAAACAAGGAAGAAAATCTCCTAACTTCAAATGATAAATTTCGCCAAGCTATTGGAAGTCTTTTGTATATATCGTCTATCACAAGACCAGATATCACAGCTTCAACTCACATACTCAGTAGAAGGTGTAATAATCCACGTCAAAAGGACTGGAATGCTATTAAAAGAATCATTAGATACTTAAACACGACAAAGAATCTATCCTTACAAATTTCGTAGAAAGAAGAACCTAATATTACAGTTTATTCAGATTCTGATTGGGGACAAGATATTGAAGATAGAAAATCTACATCAGGAAGTGTTATTTTTTTAGAAAAAAAACTGTATTTCGTGGTTTTCAAGAAAACAAACTTGTGTTTCTTTATCCTCAGCAGAAGCTGAATATGTTGCACTATCTCAAGCTACGCAAGAACTATTATGGCTATTAAAATTAACAGAAGATTTCAATCTACCCCAAACTCTACCGATAAAGATATTTGAAGATAATCAGTCTACTATAAGACTTGTAGAATCTGAAAAATTCAGTTCGCGCACAAAACATATTGATACAAAAGTTCATCATATACGCGACTTGAATAACAAAAGAATAGTAAAACTTGCTTATCTTTCAACAGAGCAAATGCTTGCTGATATTATGACTAAACCAATTCCTAAAGCTAAATTTCAGTTTTGCAGGAATGAATTGCAATGAGTTTCATGCAAAACAGGGGCAATGTTAGCATAAATTTAGGTATTTTTCATAATGAAACACGAAAGGGCATACGAAACGAACGTGCGCCAAGATATATATTGGCGAGAGAAAGTAAAGTTCGCGAGCAATGCAGTATATTTGACTTTCACCTTAGCTACGTGAAGTGTATTCAGTTAGTACTTTCTCTTTTCCAATACGGTATCAAAGTATGTTTCTTTTTTCTTTGCCTAAATAGGTAAGCCTGATGATATTTAGGACTGATGATGATTCTATGTAAGTTATTCTTTTCAAAACTTCAAGTTTTAATGTCTGTGAAGATTATTACTTTCTGTTATGCTTAAGTTAATCAAAACTCTTCTATCTTATTAAATAAAGATTTCGTAGTTAATTTTTTGACTTATGATTCTTTAATGAAAACTGCGCCTGAAGAAACTTACTCATTATGCCTTCAGTGCTAATGCACAAACCAACAATTTTATATTTACTTTTAAGTTTTGTTTTCATCGCCTACCATCTGAATGCAAATTAGTAGTGAATTTAAGCTCAGAGTTCATGAATTCGACAGCTGTTATCGTTGACAGTCATCTCGCTGGTATTTTACCTAACGCCTGAGTTATCTGAATAGGCATTAGCTTCGCTAAAATTAACTGCTTGCAAGAGTTTTGAAGGCCTGAGTGAAAGCTTGTAGCGAACTTTGCCTCGTAAATTTAATATTTTAATTTTATTTTAATTTTTTTCTGTTCTCAAAATCATAAATTACAGAACATCACGCATTAGTAAACCACAAAACAATACTTCTGAATAGCACATAAGGAAAAACAATTGCGTCAAATTATTAGCATTTATTCATTAATTGATTCCTCAAGGCAAGCTGAAAATTATATCAAAAATCTCTAATTCTGATATTAAATATTTCAATTTTTGTTACATAATAGTCAAATTTTTTGTGTTTTATTTCTTGTAATAAGAATAATATTTTTCTGCGTGAAAATATAGGGAACCAGGAAACGTATATAATTACGTTTCGGGTTTTATACACAAAATGTTTTTTAAGTTACAAATATGAAAACATGAATTTTGGCGTCAGTTAAAACGTTTTTGCAACTGGAAGAATATGTCAGTGGCCAACGACTGAAAACACATAGGTTGGGCAAGGAAATTTGCGGACACGGCATATAGTGAGTGAGATGACGTTCTCTATTAATGTCGAAAGTCTGTCTTTTCTTGAGAGGTATTAACATTTTTCTAAACTTCCGTTATTACGTATTATTTCAGTTTTTATATGTTTCAGATTTTCTAATCTTAAGTATTCATTTTCGATTTTTCAAATTATATTTACGTGTTATGATTCCATGTATCACCCGAATAGACGATTTCAGATTTATCCACGAATTTTGGAGAAATTTATGTTTATGTAGATGAAAAATAATTTTGGAAGACCGTATATAATCAGGTTATAAAGATTTTGTTTCTTAATTGATATCTGTCACATTCTTATCCAATATGTCAACTTTTGAATTTCTTTTTCACTTAAGTTTTATTACATTTTTCCAAAAATTTGTTAGTTCAGAAATGTGTTAATTTCCTACCGATTAAATCTACTTACGCATTCATTCCGTTTTCTTTCCGTTTAAATCTACTTACGCATTCATTTACTGTAGATGAATACAATTAAAGTTACGTAAAATTATAGCTTTATCGATTTCTTTAAAATAAATATTAGTTCATCGATATGCACCTACAAAGGGAGATCAAAATTACGAATTCAACTGCCAATTCAACATTCTTAAATAATCATTTTCTCTCAAGTTAGCAAAGTATTGATATTTGTTGCTAATGAGATTCTCTCAGGCAACACTTCGGTGTGACTCTATTAAACTGTTATCGAAGAATTTAAACTTTCAGAATGGCATCACTATCAGATACAAACTACGGCACGCGATCTTAATGAAAACCCAACATGAATTAAGCTTATTTATTTACAAATATTTTATTATTGTACATACGTTCCAGTTTACTGATTATGGCCAGAAGGCATTCGACAAATTACCTTTTCATCACTTTAATGGTATATTTCTGCTCTTTGGCAAGTACTTTTTATCAATAATATTAATAATGTATTATAATTCAGTGTTTTAATAAGTTTTAAAATAGTTTAGTTAGTTTACGATATTTAAATTGTTTAATTATTTTATTTTGATAACTGATTCAGAGTTTGACTCAATATAGAATAATTCTGGATTTTAATTTTTCTTAAAATATCATGATTATATACACAATCCTAAATTAATGAAAATATTGATAACAAATTTTTAGCAGCTGATTTCATAATGCATTTGAATCTACTTATCTATCTCTCAATAGATAGAACTTAATATTTTATTTATTTTAGACTGATGCATTAAAATGTAGTATTAGAAATTACGATTTTTGCTTATTATCTGATTTTTTTAAATATCAAGTTTCTATTAGTACTATTTGTCATCGAATGACGCACACGATTTTACTATAGCGGAAAATTGCATCCTAAACCCAAATTATGTTTAATTATCGGAACTAAAATAAAGAAGTTTGTATTATATAATTACAGTCGTTACATTAGTTTGTAGAGTCATTAGAATTTTTTTGAAGCAGGAAACGTGAAAAACAAACAATGTCCTCGCCGGGATTCGAACCTAGACTTCTCGAATACGCACAGACTGTGCTAACCGTTGCACCACGAAGACATACTCGAATGAGGGAGAAAATACCTCAGAAATTATTTGATTTTGTTATAGTAAAGTATTCGAAACTTTAAAAAAATAAATATCGTTAAAAAGAATGGATTAATTTTTTTGTTGAAAACGTTGTTTTTTAAGATGGCAAGCAAATGTAAATAAATATATTTACTACGAGTATAAAATACTAAAGAAAGGTTAAATTATTACTTTCATATAGCACAGAAATAGAATAAAAATACCGCTATAAAAACATTGCGCCAACGTTTAATTGGATTAAAATATTACGTAAATTGAATATCGAATTAAAAACCATCATAACAACGTTTAAAAGAATTAAAATATTACTTAAATTAAATACTTTAAAATAAGTAAATAAGAATGCTTCGTACACTAGAGCTAAAATGACACCAATTAGTTTATTGTCTGTAAAAAAGGAGGAATGTCTAATAATTTTCTTACTGTTACAGCGGTTATTTCTTCCAACATGACCACAATACCATATACGGCCGTCTCAGAATCGGCTCTTCTAACGATCTTCATCTGTGATCTACATTTTCGCACTTCATTGAAGAAGCAATTAGCGAGGTTTCCTCCAAAAATTTAAAATAAATTGTAAGAATTTATAAATAAATATTTGATTAGGAAAGCCAGGCTGGCGAAAATAAGGTCTCAAAGGACAATTTTTTGATTCCGATACCAAAAATTCTTGGTACTTATCAAAAACAAGGAGACATTTTTGAAGGAATTCGAAGATATGAATTAAATTTTAAAATGGCGCGGTAATGCACAAATTTTCAGCAACCTATCAGGGAGCTGATTACAACTCGTTAATGCACAAATATTCTATAACCAATCAGAGAGCTGATTACATCACACCTAAAATTAAAATTATTTAAATAATTATACATAATAAAATCATTTTAAAAAAAGAAATGCAAAATTAAATTGTATTTTAATATTTAACAGCCATAAATAATGCTTAAAACATTAGATTAAATTTATAGATATTAGAACCAATTACTTTTAAAGTAAGGTGACGTCAGTGATTACATCATCCACAGCATAAAATTTCATAAAATATCATAAACAATAAAATTTTTATTTCAAATAAAAATGCAAAATTAAATTGATTTTTAATATTTAGAAGCCATAAATAATATTTAAAACACGGAATTTATGCATAATAACACGCATTATTTTTTAAATAAAATGACAACAAAGTATCGGTTCATAAATAACTTATCCAGCAATGGGTTTACCATAAGTCGTAATACTCGCCAAAAGAAAAATTGCCAAAAACTCGCCAAAATCCGTGCAACCGTCTACCAAAGTAGCACCGTTCGAACAACTAATCTTACGAATCAATATGATTTTCTTCCAAGTATTACGAGGATTATATTTTGCACAGATGAATTTTGGGGTGTAAGGGACAAATGAAAATAAAACCTATTGTAGTTCTGATATATTTTAAAGTCTTTATATCACACAGAGTGATACTGCTTAAGAAAAACACTAGAAAAGTGCAAGTAGAAATTGGTATATTTTCCCAAATATAAATAAATTTTATCAAGAATAATATATCATTTTTATTGATCAATATTTCCAAATTTTGTTTCGGAGAAATGTTGCAAATTTGAAAATTAAGATCTGTAAGTTACGCTCAGTAATATACTTAGCTTTAGCACTGTTTCTTACCCCAAAGCCTTTGGGTAAACGACTTTGCGGTAAATAGATTTAAATGTGAAAAGTGTCCATTCGTACCTTGGCCAGTAAAGAATAAATTTTAGAAAATGAATCATACGTTTCATAATATTCAGATAATAACAATAATAAATTAGTTTAATAAATCGTATTCATCAAAATATTGTGAAATCGTAATAACTTATTGTGAATGTTTCTAGAAATTCCACTCCCACACTGCTGTCGCCTCTGTATAGACTTCTAGAGATGGCAGATAGGACTCCAACCAGCTAAATGAAATCAGTGATCAATTATTATTAGCTGGAAATCCGTTTTCTTGTGCATCGAATCTAAGACTTCTTCTATTACTGGTGTTTTGTTCGCTCATCTAAGCTATAATGAGCATGAAGTCAGATTAATTCATATTTAACTAATGCAGCTAGAGTTGTTTTTACTTCTTTCAAGCATCTCTATGAAAAATCGAACTTTAGAGGAAGAAACAAATTTTAAAAACGGTCCAATTAAAATGTACATCTCAAATTTCAGGGAAAGAAAAAATTTAGCAAAGAAAATTTAATAATTGTCTTCGGCAGCAGCCTTGTGAGAATGTTGATTTGGCGCGTTCTTGCTTTAGTATGAAACAAATAGTTACCTATAGGCTTATGTGAGAGAAACAAATCTTTACCGTTACAGATCTGCGCATGTACATTTATTCTACTGTCGCTTGTATTAAAACGATTTTTCAAGTGTGCTTTTATTTCATGTTTCTTCAGTTAATGAAAGTTTTCTCTTTTAAAATGCAGCAATTCAATTTCTTTCTTTCTTTTTAGTCCAAAGGGACTTGAGTCCCGAAGGACTATTACTTTCGTTTTGGCATTTTGCGTCGGACGGATAAATGTCGGTTCACTTTTCTTCAAACTGTTGCCATAAAATGTTAGAGTCCTGCATTATATTTGAAGAAATTAAATAATGAAAATCTGCGTAAATGTATGTATATTTCTCACATTGTCATAAAATAACGGTACATAGAGTCATCGAATTTTGAATAACGTAATCCTCCAACGAATATGAGCATGTGGAAGACCGATTATAAAACAAATTTCAAATTTCAAATTTGGTTTCCTATTTTTTAAAACTTCGACGAATTTTTGATTAACAAACTCAAGGATTTCAAAGCGAGCAATTGCAACGTTGTGCAGAAAAAACATTTTTATCTCCAGCGCGTAAGTCTCTGTATCGGAAATTCTAAAGATATGCTCGTTTTAAAACTATTTTGCGATATTGCTGTTGCACTGGATCTTATGGTTTAAGTGCGAGTAACATGATATTTAATAAAGAAAGGTAACACACAAAATGTTAAAAAACGCCCCTTTGGACGTAATTTAAAATCTGAAACATTTCAGATTTCCCCCCCCCCTCTTTTTTTTTTTTTGAAGAAATTAAATAATGAAAAATCTGCATAAATGTATGTATATTTCTCGTATTGTGATAAAACAACGGTACATAGAGTCATCTAATTTTGAATAACGTAATCCTCCAACGAATATGAGCATGTGGAAGACCAAATTTGAAATTTGAAATTTGTTTTATGATCGATTTCCTATTTTTTAAAACTTTGACGAATTTTTGATTAACAAACTCAAGGATTTCAAAGCGAGCAATGGCAACGTTGTGCAGAAAAAACATTTTTATCTCCAGCGCGTGAGTCTCTGTATCGGAAATTCTAAAGGTATGCTCGTTTTAAAACTATTTTGCGATATTGCTGTTGCACTGGATCTTATGGTTTAAGTGCGAGGAACATGATATTTAATAAAGAAAGGTAACACACAAAATGTTAAAAAACGCCCCTTTGGACGTAATTTAAAATCTGAAACATTTCAGATTTTTTTTTTTTTTTTTTTTTTTTTTCTTCAATGGCGGGCGCTTGCCTATAACGCCGTTAGCATTTATGCTAACGGCTTCGTGCTTCGTGCTACTAAAGCCTAATTTATAACGGCTAATTTATGCTTCGTGCTACTAAAGCCAGAAGTGATGAACATTTTATTGGGAAGGAACCTAATAGGCGGCCACCGTTACCTCCTATGAAGGGACAGACAATTTTACATCCATGCCTTCACCGGGACTCGATCCAGGGCCTTTCGGTATCACAGTCAGGCTTCCCTAACCAGTATACCGTCCACTCGACATTAAATTATGCTTACTATTTTTAATTCACTATCAAATGAGATAGATGCTATAGTTTTTAGCAAGAAATATTATTTTACAAATCGAGAGAATATGTGAAAATGGGCATAAAATGCAATTATATGTTGGAAAAGAAATCATTTCGTGATACAATATTCAAGCACCAAGCCGGCCGTGATAATGTATTTGAGGCATTATCAACAGCAGTTTTGAACCAGAAAGAGGCGGCCACCAGAAAGAGTTGGTAAAAAAAATATTTTCCGTTATCTTTATGTATATTATTTTTTAAATAAATTGCTTGAAAAATTGTATTAAAAAAGTAATAAATAGAATATTATAATTTATTTAATTAAGTACTATATAAATTATAAAGCTATTAACTGCTGATATAAACACAAATTTATATTAAATTCCTTCTATATGTATATATTAAATAACTTTTGTTGCTCGAATATTGAAGAAATTATTGTATACTGTATTGAGTTTCTTTTCGGTGCATGGAAGCCTCTACAAATAAAAAGTACCAAGAATTTAATGCTCCAATAAAGAGTGCAAAGATTTGGTCTCTGGCTGTGGCCTGCGTGCAAATATGTGAAGTTTATTCAGTTAAAAAGTGTTTTAAGTTTGTGAGGCATTAAGACATCATGTAGCGATAAATTATACCAATTTATATAACGGTTATCGAATGTTCTTTAACTTGAATGATATGAAGTCTTCCAGTTTCTCTATTTTTTCATTCTTGTTCCCATAGTATGTTTTTAAATATTTAAGTTTCCGATTTCGCTCAAGGCGGATCTAAAATTTTTGCTTCGTCACAAGTAATTGCCGATTTTGTTGCTTCGTCCGTATCTTCATTTCTAAATATTCTTATATGTTCTTGGGGCAAGCATCAAAAATATATATCTGTAATATCAAAAATTTTTTTCTATTAATCCTGATTTATGTTTTATTGTACGACGTTATTGCAGACTGGCAGTCTGTGAATATTTTAATATTTTTGGGTATATTTTCAGTGTTGTATAGAAGGGCCATCTAGACTGCAAAAAGTTCAGTTTGAAATATACGTTTTTCATTTTGTAAGCAATTTTTTAGAATTACTTTATTTTGAGATGCTTCTGGAGAACACAAGCAGATCTTACACCTATTTCCATTTTAAAACCATTTGTATAAATACCCGTATCTGATTCTTTGGTCTTTATGTCTTGGACTGTACATGACTTTTGGATCTTTGGTAGGGGTTATATGAGGATCCATATTTTGCGGGTTCTCTGTTTTCTTCTTTTATGTCATACCTTTTTCCTGGGTCTTCAGATAAATCATTTGACATATAGAATCTGTGCTGTAACAGGCATGAGGGGTATTCCCACCTGTACTCAGATTTCTGAATTGGATATAATTCTGTAGTAACTATTGTTATTCAAAGAGAAATGGGCGCTAAATTGCTTGTAGTTGCTTTTCTTTTGGCTGAGTTGAACATGCTTTTCTTAATATATGATTAACGTGCCAGTTGATGCCCGAATTCTATCGTCCCTTTTTGCTATCTGACGACAATAATCTCAGTCTCAAATGAAAGTTTAAATGAAAGCTAATTTTTTGACATACGAATCTGACAATTGCACAAAACTGAAATATATTAAAAAAATTTATTCTGTAGCTTACGGATCATGCAAAACAAACGACAAAGCAAATTAAAATATGAAATTTACTTCAACATGCGCCTAAATAAACTTTGGCTAGACCCTAAGTATTCACGAAGCAAATGCGATGTGCCTAAGCTAAAGCCGATAAATCAATTAAAATGCCAGGGAGGAATACAGAGTGTAATGGTTAGTAAGTCTGCTTAAACTTCTTTTTATCAAACTCAAGAACTATTTGCTCTTCTGTTTAACTAATTTGCTTTCTGATGGGAGTTTACGACGTACAAGCGAAAATATAGGCAAACTAATAAGATAATGGATTTAATTAAGACTTTATATACTTAATATTCGTTAAAACGGGGAAACTTTCCAAATTCTAGAAATATCGATCATGTTAGAGAGCAATAGAGGAGCTGTACTGCAGCTGACTGAAGCTAATAATCCTCACAGTTAAACTTACCTTCGTACTCCTATTTAAAAACCCTTTCATTTACGTGTTCTAATAGAATACAGAAACATAAGAATTAACATAAGAAACATTAGAAAACAATACTCTACTTTAAACTTAGTAAACATTACAAATGAAACTTTAACTTCAAAATGACATGGTAAAGCCATTTTATAATTAAAAATTCCGTTATCTGTGCAAGTAGTTCCTTCTTTGAACTCACAATGATAAATCGTCTAAGGCACATGTGCCTGTAAGAAACTATACTGCTAACAAAAAACTATTTATTTACCATTTTTTACTTTGAGATATAGCCCACCCTGTATAAGCATTTAACTTTAACTGTTTCGTTCACAAAAATAAATAACGAATATTTAACTGTTTCGTTCACAAAAATAAATAACAAATATTTAACTGTGTAATTTTATTAAATAGGCCTCTTACTATGTATACGGGTATAAGAAGATATATAGCCTTTCATTTAATTATCATAACAGAATTAATGGAAAAAATTCAGTATGTCTTTGACTGTATACCTTAATCATTGGTAATAAATTTATTATGCTGTTAAAATGCTTGAATGTAATAAAGAGTTTTTTAAATAACTTCGATCTTTTGCAAACTTTACGCTGTAACTAAGTAACAACATGATAAGCGCTTATAAAATGAAATCCGTGTCATCGAAGTATATTTCTAAACATGAGCTCTTGTATGTGTTATAATGTTTCAAAACACCCTTTAAAAAATTCCTTTTCAGAACAACTTTTCAACTGGCAAATCCCCCAAATACTATTCTGCCATGTTCGTTTTGCTACTAAAGTTCACTTTTTCGAAGCTCTAGCTTTCTTTTCTGTAATATTATCCTTCGAGGGTGCGTATAACGTCTAAAAGGAAATCTCTTTTTGATCCCAGTGATGTTTGCTTTGCAAGATAAACTACACTTTCATATATGTTGTTACAGCAATGGAAAAAAGTACTGTTGCGAACATTTTTTAAACTGCAACACTCAAAAGTATGCATAAAATGAGGAAATATATCTCTGATGTAATCTCTGTTGTTTGAAGCCGAAGCCATGTATTTACATTAATGTTTTCTTTAAAGTACAGCACTTCAGATTTTTATTTTTTCTAAAATATAAAACATCTTTTATGATTTTATAATAAAATATAATGGAAGTGAAAATTATGATACCTTTAAACCAGAATAGCTCAAATTAAAAAAAATTTTAGAAGTCGATGTTTTAGTGAAAATGGTCAGACTGTCTTAATATCTTATCTTGCTTGTCTTTGTTACAATCCCATAAGAAGCATTAAATATTCATGAAATATATTTCTGCTTCCTCTGTGGCAAAACAAAATTACCGCTTTCCGTTCAAGAGCATCAGAAAGAAGTCGTCTGGATTATTGAACTGCGAGTGACTTTCTGATTTCTTGAATAATTTTACTGCTACGAATTTTTCAGTTGTGATAAATACTTAAAAGAATTTTACATTCCCTGTTTCTAACGTAAATGAAACACGGGAAACTTATTGTATTTCATAAACAATATGTTCAGTTTCAGTACCCAGACGCTGAACAATATTCTGCATTAAACATTGAAAATGCGTGAAAATGCGAATCCTATATTATAAATTATACAGAGCCTATTTCGGGTTAGGTTTTGTATTAGCTGTCCAGACAGTGTTTGCGTAAATATTTGCTTTATTACAGAAAGATTTTTTTAAAAAACTTCGTCTCTTTGCTGAGTTTTGAGTATCTTTTCGTTAAAGCATAAACACTGATTTCATGTAATGAATTTCATATATTTTTAAAAGATTCCTAGTGTTGGTAGGTATACTTTTAAAAATCAGTTTTCAACTAACAGTTCGCTAAAGAATTATATAACATAACAGTACAGTCAAGTGCAACGCACTAACACTGGCCTTCGAAAAATACCAAACACTGTGACATCAAACTATTGTGCACAGATAATATTTAGAGTTAAAATGTATTTTCTTTCTCCATCCAGCATGCTTTCATGGCGTAACTGTAGCACACTCGTCGCGTATTCGAGAGATCTAGGCTCGGTCCCGGCGAAGGCATTGCACATTTTTTCACGTCTCCTACTTCAAAAACCCTAATGACTCTACTGGGGCCTTGATTCGCATGAAAACTAAACAGCAAGAAGTCTAGAAGGTAACCCTTTAGTACTCCAGGTTTTCTGGACTTGGTATTAGAAATCTATGTATTAAAACAGAATTAGAAACAAACATAACTGTGACCGGATTCAGAAATGTATGGATGGATGCATGCATGTACGTATGTGCGTATGTGTGTGTGCATATACAGATACTTATATACATGCATACATGAACATATACACCCATACACACATGCATACATACATACATACATTTCTGAGTCCGGTGCCGATATCAGAAGAGTACCTAATTTTTAACACAAATAACACAGTCCTCTATATCTTTACCAGAAGCAATAATATGTCTATGAACTTTAACTAATTTTTTACGTCATTACTATTCAACTTGTTTAAAAGTTTTATAAAAATGAAATTATTAATAAAGCTGTATTAAGTACCTCTAATAGACTTAAGTATTCCATGATTCAAACTAGAGAAGCATAATTTTTCTCATCCTCAAGTTCGAATTTTTTTAAAATCAACAGAACAATTCATTTCATGTTACCTTTGCACTTATTAAAGAATACTGGTAACAGCTTTTTGATTTTCAAGTTATGAAGTTACTTAATAAGCAATGCCTTTTCTAAGGATTTTTTATTTTACGTATTTTAAAATTGTTTGTTTCACATTATGTAGCAAAAGATGAATATTTCATTATTAATCTGTCGCTAAACTTCATCTCAAATCATAGTTCTAAATGTCGATATTCACTCTACAAAAACAAGCTGCATCTGCACTATGATCATTTCAAACTGAACAATAAAACTAAATTACCATAAGCGTGTCTGTAGAGTAAAGCCTGCGCAACCTGAATAAGCTGTTCTTTACAGTTTAAAAACAAATCCGTCACACTAGAGAAATTTTTTAAACGAAGGCGAACGGTTTTTCCTTATTGTTAATGGGAACTTTAGCAAGTCTTGTTGTCTGCTCTGTTCACTAATCCAGTTTAAACAAGTTGTTCTTGAAAGTGCAGCTCTTTTAGCGTTGTAAGAAACAAAACATTACACCAACATCGCAAAAACTAAATAGTCAGAAACAATAGCTTACCATGCTCATCATTTTGCTAAATTTACTTTACATTCCAAAGTAGTAACTTCAAAAGCAAAAGAAAGTGGAATAAAATATTTAGATAAAACGCAAAGCGGTTTATTTGAACGCAAATATATTCAGTGAAGTTCAAGTTTTCCCCAAAACTTGTTTTCGTAATGTTTTGTATTGTTCTAAAAAACATGTTATGAACATTTTCGAGAATAATTTGTATGTATTTGCATTTTATGCAACTATTTTCTTGAAATAAAATGAAGTTGAGAAATTATAAATCTTTAACTCAAAATAACAGAAAATTATTATTTCTGAGATACAACGCGAATTTGAGTGATATTTGCAACATATAATCCATGGATTTCAATTATCGGTAAAGTATGGAATTAAATAATAGCGAAAAACATTATATTTTAAAATTTATTTGCCATGATGGCCAAATCGTATAAAACTAACTCTTAAAAAGAGATAATGTGTTCCACTTTCTATATATTTTCCTGTATAAAAATTTACATAATTTACGGATATTACATAATAAACAACACCAAAACAAAATATATAATCGTGGAACTACAAAGCAACAACTAAAGCAAAATCTATAAATATAAGAATGAATTTTATCACAATATTCTCGCTCAAAAATTATCTCTTCTTCCAAACAAAATATGTGAAAATAGGAAGAAGATAAGTATCAAAACTTTTTACCAACTTCAATATGTGTTGTGGTAGAAAGTATAATCCAAGAGGTAAAATTCTTCATAAAACTGCTGAGATGAGGAGCAAAGAAGTAGGGTTTTATTCGAACATCGATAGATGTTGAGATGTGTTAGCAATATCTGTGATGCATTCAATATCGGCTCTGAAATAATAACTGGAAATTCCATTCGCAACAAATATACTGAATGTTCCTATTAATACGAGTTTCCTTGATAAGAAGGAGGCATTCAGCTGTGCTTGAAGAGAAGCAACTGCTCTTGCATTCCATCTTTATGAAAGATCTATTTTCTGGAAACATGCGGATAGTGGCATCCCACTGAGACAGTAAAAGAGAAAGGAAATGGCACAAATGGTCTCAGATGGGAATTATTTCCCTCCTAAAAGACGTCACGCTGAGGACACTAAAAGCAGTGGAAACAAGGCAGAAAATTAAGCCCGAGAAAATACAAGAGAAGCAATTTTACACTATTGAAGAATAATGAGTACAGATTTGCTTCTATGTTATTGGTAATTTAGTTATTACCAGATGTATTTATTGTATAATTCCAACGGAAAATAAAGCATGCATTGTATCTGCGAGCAGAAAAATTGCAATAGTTAAGGGAAATTTATGGCTTTTGATGAATTAATTGCTGACTTGAAAGAGGTACTTATTTTTTACGAAAGAGATATTAAAAATACTGTGTACCTAATGATAGGTATTACTTAAAAATAGTTTGTCGTCAGAAAATTTAATGATTGCTTTTGCGTAGGCATTATGTTATAGTCACAATATTTACCTTTTGAAATAAAAGTTGATTCATTGTTTTTACAGCAAATTTATTATAATAAGGTATAAATTTTGAGGTTTCACCTCCTACTTCTTAAACAATTACATTAGTACAATGATGAGACATTAAATATTACTAAATTGCTAAACGTTTTTACTTCACATTCAGAAAGCAAAGACTTTAGAAGCAAACTATTTTATATGCTGAATGAAGTTCGTTTTTCAACTATCAGTCTTTTATGTGATCAATGAAAAGGATGTTCTTCACCAGGCAATATGCGTTTGCATTAAATGCTATAAATGCTCCGAAAATTCCCTTTATCACAGATTTTCAAAAATGGCTTTAAATACGCTAATGCACTCATTTTAAAAGCAACAATGATTTTTTGCTATAAAATTCCTGTCAGTAATGAAAATCATTACTGACAGGAATATTTTTGTGATTTACTTTTCTCAGTATATTTTAAGACTAGTGATTCTAGTTAGTTCCTGTGAAAGATGAAGTATAGAACCTTGTAGTCTCTAAATTATTCCAAAGAAATATTTAAGATTTCATCACAATCATGCTTAATGCACTACTCTAAACATTAGCGCCTTTTCCAAATCTTTGAAACTACTGGATTACAAAGATACCTATTTTGAACCAACTATTTTCACAAAGAATTATGAGATTATGAAAATAACGAAATTAGGGCTCATAGAAGAATGTTTGATAAAAGTAATCCTCTTTGCAGAAATGAAATCAATGAGAATATTTTTCACAAAAATGGATAAAAGCATAGATAATAAGCACGAAGCAATAAATAAAAATAATAGATAGGGTGATAGAAATAAAATAATAGATAGGGTGAATAGGTGATAGAAAAGAAATTGCCATAATAATCATTTCGGAAATGTATATCTAGACCAGAGATGGGAAAACAAAAATCGAAAAAATAAAGTTTGGAGGGCCAAGATAAAGTTTTTCTAAAATTTTAAAAACAATATGCAAGTATTACAATTTCAATATGTTAATGAGATGAATGAAATTGCGATTACAAAGTTCCTTATGTTGAGGTCCGAAGTGAGATATACTGATTCTAAGGAACAAGGCTAAATGCTGATCTGTCAGTCTACTTCTGAAATAATTCTTGCTAAGGTTCACAGTTGAGAAAACTTGTTCACATATGTAAAGATGAAGCAAACATAGTACTGATTTTCCGGACGTGAGATATTAAATTTGGCAAACTTACTTTCGATAGTGAGTTGTAAAATTCTAACTTTGGTATATTTAGAAATAACTGCTTGAGATGATTGTTAGATTGCAACTCAATTAATTCGCTGGTATGCTATCGGAACTTAATAAAGATGAAAAACGTTCGGCTATTTTTACAGAATCACCATACTCTTTCACAGGTACAAAAGATAAAAATCACATGAAGAAGCAAGAGTACTCATCAGCGGACTTGACGGTGCCGAATGGTTTTGAAAAATACACAAAGTGTCTTGCAATTTTCATTCATGCTTCCATAGAACACACCTCAAAGTGAAACGAGGTCAAAAAGAGGGCATATACTTCATACTTTTGTAACATACTGATGCACAACAGGAGATTTCCTTTAATGCACTTACAATTCCTTAATGAGTCCAAACAAGCCTGGCGGAGGTGAAAAACATCAGCGACGTTTTCTCCAGGGGAGGAAGAAATAGATGGAGTAAAGAGTGTGAAGAACCTTGCTTCTTTTAGAGAAGATGCGTGACTGTCTGTATGTTGAAGTACTGAATGAATTCCTAGAATGAGTAGAAAATGAGAAAATGAAATCTACGATTGAGGGAAGTTAATTCGTGAGGTTCCGCTTTCTGATTGGTTCGCCTGGTCATGAGAGGGCTCGTAAACTTCAAACTGGTCTATTTATAGTCTCTTTCGCCAACTTCTGTTTGCTACTGTGGAAATGGAATTCGGAGTGAAAAAACGTGAGGGCTTGCCATCACATTCCTTCCGCCTTATGCAAAAAGGAACAACCATATCACGGCAACGAAAGTTGAGTTGCTGACTTACACGTCACACATTTTTCTAGAAATAGTCTTACGTTGTCGATGAAAACTGGGCACTACATCTTTTATAATATTTTCTAAATTCGCGATTCTCATTCTCATCTTAGTAATCTCACTGTGAATTTAGCATGAAGTTTCACAATTTGACACAGATTTATATTTGTGTCAAACTGTGAAAAATTCTTTATGAATTAGCATGATATTTTTATAATTTTCACACATTCACATGATTTGATACTACACAGTTTTCAAAATACACTATTTTCATAATGCAGTGCCTTCAAGTTTTGACACTATACAGTGTACAGCCTACTATATATGTGATTCAGAATTGAAAAATTAACTTTGCAGTTTATATTTTACATACAATATATCACTAAAGTAAAAATTTTAAGCCTTTTGACATATTTTAAATATTTCTTTCGTTAAATAGACCATTGAATCTCACTACATATCAGTAGATTTTACATAATCAATTTTTTTAAACCTGCTAGTTAGCAACACAATTTTCAGTGTCAACACATCTAAAACATTCGCATTATTTCCTATTTGTTTATATTATTTGTCTAATATCATTTAATATTGCACTTTCCTATTTCTTTCGATTATTTTACATATTTCGATTCTTTTTAATTATTCATTTACTTCTAGTAGTCCCTGAGCTATACTTAATGTATAAATTACAAAAATTTCATGTCTAGCCTATTACTTAAAACAATAACTAAATGTCCTCAACAAATTTTTTTAATAAATTAGTAAGATTTGTTTTCTCAAATTCCGGCTGGTCCGAGCGGAATCTTAGTCAGCTCGGCCTGCAGCTAATCAAAGGTATGAATGTAAGTAGCCACCATACATTCCTAGTGAACAACGAATTTTAAACTGGTTGGAATTAAATCCACGAAACTTTAAACGTTTAAAACTTTGTATCACAACATAATTTTTCAATACACTCAATTCAAAAGGAAAAACAAGCTCGATGAAGTGAAATGATTTTAATAGACCTCAGAAGGATTAGATCTCAGACGAACATTTTTGAATAACTTATTAATGTGATTTTTTTTAGTTTTATTGTCATCTCCCTTTTGGATTAAGTAATTTTCATTTCGAACAAAGTCTTATTATTTTGAAAGGTCCAGTGTATTTTGGTTGTAAAACATGATGTGGTTGCAAAGCTTTCAAAAATACCTCCTCTCCAATATTGAATTGGGTCTTTCTCTGCATTTCACAAATTTTTCATGAGACATAAAGTATTTGTCTTCATTTTGTTTGACTAAATTTTTAGTAGCTTTGATTCGTTCCGGAATCGCAGATGATGGACGTTTTGCATTTTACAACAATCATTCAGTCACAAGTTTTTAACCCAAAATTATACCCAAACATAAATGAACATAAAAATCATTTACAATACAAAATGAAAATTATTAAATATAAAATAAAAAACGCACAATGTTAGGAAGATAAAATAGACGAAAGCTTAAATTAATTTTAGTGTGTTTATACGAAGCAGAGCGTATGACATAAGTGTAAAATGATGTAGTGGATGCTATTGTATGGATTTAAAATTCCCTTCCTTAAGAGCATGAAATAATTGTCTTTAAAAGGCAATTTCTCCCTCCCGTCTGAGGCACCACTCAAATTTACTTCAGATTCATTGAGCTTCTGTTTCATTCAAAGTATCTGTTTGCAATCCATTCTCGCCATAATTTCCTTCGAGCTGGGTCCTATGAGTCGCTTGCTGCCAAGCTTTCCTAAGAAGAATTAAACAATGGGAAATATTAGAATAAGGTTTTCGAAATGATCTAAGCTACAAGTGTCCGACCATTTGAAACAACAAGAGAATTCAAAACTATGGCTCTAATTACTGATAGCTAAACATTGATATAAAATTATCTTTTTTATCGTAGTCGGAGCAATGAAAGTAATAGTTCATTTTTAATTTATACAGAATAATTAATACTAATATTGTAGTAAAAAATTTAGTGTATGCCGTAAAACGTTTGTTATGAAGTCAGTTAATGCTTAAAATTTTAACGAACCGTTAAAAATCAAGCGTTACTTGTAATTCAATTATTTATTGCAACAATGCATATATAGTAAAAATTTGAAAGCATGAGATTCAAAGCCATTAGTTTTCAACTTGCAAGTCAGAGTTATATCAGTTCATATATTTCAACTATTTAATTTTTATTATTTTTCATTTGCTTCAAAATTTTATTGATAACAAAGAGAGTATTATTTTTTTTTCAGGTTGTGGACTGAATTTTTGATATTCACAAATTTGATATTCAAAGAAATACTATAGTAAAACTGTCGTAAAACATGCATAATTATAATAATTAAATTGGCTTTAATTAGATTTATAGGATAATTTGAAATATGCTTTTACAAAAATTCATCATTGATTAAGAAATTAGTTAATTCTTAGTTTCCTATTTGACACAATATTATTTTTTTCAAATAAATGAAACGTCTCGTGTATGGTGACATGAAGCATGTTATTCACCGTTTTGAAACCTTTAAAAATATTTGTCTCTTTCGATGCATATAAAAATAAAGATAGAAATTTTCTTTCTACTATTTTGGATTTCCTAAGTAATAGAAATAATACAAAAATATTATTTCTCTGCACGTGCAACAACATGTGATGGATATTTAAAATTTATTTTATTTTCATTATTAAAGAAATATATGTATATAACATATGTTTCTCCTGTGTTTTAAAGCAAATTATAATGGGCGTGGTTGTTATTATAGCACAGAAGCGAAGAAAAGAAATCTTAGAATAAAAACTTTTGCTGAGTATACGTAGTGCAGCAATTGCAAAAGACTCAGTTGCTAAAGCATGCTCGAAATAGGAAATATCACATTACAAAAAATTTGATGCTACTTTAAACAAAATATCTGGAGCACATAATTACCCACTTTTGTATCATTCCAGTGAGTAAGAGAAAAGAAGAAAATTATAACCAAGAAGCTAAATGTTTTGACATAACCATGACGACAAAGTAATACGAAAGTACCAAAAGGAAGAAATATCTACAAAAACTTTTCAGTTAAACACATGCTTGTTGTTTTCGGATCCTTTTATCATAAGGCTGAAGATATAGGTGATAATATGGTTGGCAAAATGCAACGTAATGTATTTAGTAACAATAGATAAAATTACAATACTAACCAAAGGAAGTAAAAGAAACTATAAACCCCCTGTCAGACTAGGCTATCTTATTTTTTTTAATGGCCAGCGCTTTATTTAATAGCCATTAGCCACTACAAGCGCCATTAGCCTTGCACCACTACAAGGGTCAGAAGTGGTCTCCATTTCATTATGAAAACACCTAATAGGTGGCCACCGTTGCCTGCTATGAAGGGACGGACAGTTACAACCATGCCTTCTCCGGTATTCGAATCCTCGTTCATTGCTACGGCAGTCAGGAGTGATCACCAAACCACTACTTTCAGTTTTTCTCCAACTCTACGATCCCTAGGCAAATTAAGATTTAAAACGTTCTTTGGAAGAAAAGATAAATTTCGTAGCTGTTTATCTCCTCACATTTCATCATTAATCGGTTCTTTTTAATCTAGCTCAACTAGAGATTTGGATAACACTTACAATAAAATAAATGCACTTTGCATACAAGCTTGTAAAAATGCTTTCAAAATGAAAAGGTTTTGTATGCGTACAGCCACTCCTGGTGGAATGTAGAGCTTACAACTGAGCGAAGGAAGTTACGGAAATTGCGCAAACGAGCACAAGCCACCTATGATGATATAAATCGTGCTTCATTATTCAAAAGTATAAGAAATCTCAGGCCTTGTACAAGAAAAAATTAGGGAAACCAAATTATTGTCTTGGAGAACGTTTTGTACCAACACCCAACAGAATTACGGCTCAGCTTTCCAAATTGCTTTGGATAACGTTTTACAGCCTTGTTCTCTTTCAATACAAATTCTTCCTTCGGCTACACGTTCACAGCAAGTGATAGCACGTCTTAAAATCGTTTTTTCAAGATTTACCAGAAGAATATGATTCAATGCAGCGAGAGTTACATTTTAAATTTAATAAACATGCTTCTTCTTTCTCTTTCCCAGAATCTCTACCAAATTTCAAGCTGAAATACTTTCACTAAAAAAGGCAGTGCATCTTCCAAGTCAATTTCCATCACAAGTGGAAATTTGCAGTGATTTACTTTCTAGTCTGGAGGCCATAAAAAGAGAAAATTCAACTAATACAATAGGAGCAGATATACAAATCCTTCTTCTTAACCTTCCTGCCCCTTCTCGACCCTTATTGAGCTGGGTTTCCAATCAAAGGGTGGTTTATGGCAATCATTTGGCAGACTAGTTGGCAAAAGCGGTAAGAGGAAATAATCTTCTTCAATATTCATTGCCTTTACCATTTTCTTACATTAAGAGATATACCAAGAACTTACTCCAGCAATGGCAAAAAAATAGAAAACTCCACAACGGGCAGAAGAACTTTTAAATTTTTGCCAAATGTCTCGGAAACATTTTTGGCTTCATCTACAGCGCAGTCAACTTTTCTCACGGGGCACGGTCCCTTTCCGTCGTTTTTATTCCAACACTATTAAAACGACAAATTCTTCAGCACACATTAACTCAAATTTTTAATATTTGCAATGAGATGCATACTTTTTCAACAACTTTCACATAATATTTGCACTATGGGTAGCATGAACTACTCCTTTTAATTTTTTTCCCATTTGACATGTTCTAATTATAATTGTGTGTTTAACTTCAATGCATAGAATATTTAGAACTATTAAGTACTGGATATGCTCTACACTTTCACATGGGAATAAGTTCTGTGGGTTTTTATAACTTATGGAGGCATTTGGGAATTGTCCCTTTGTATAATAATATTATAGCCTTTAATTATGAATATTTTTGTTATTTTATAATTATTACTTTGTTCTTTTTATCATTATTTTTGCCATTTTGTTATTATTATATTATTTTTGCATTATTATAAGTCAATTACAATTATTGTTTTCTGGTGAAATGGAATATTTTGACTGTGATAAAAAGTTCATTACTGTTCTTGGAATATGTGCATTTTAAGTAAAAACAGAAATTTAGAACTGTATCTAATTATTTTGTCGATTATAATGCTTTCTTGTTATTAGAGTTATAATTAAATGTATGAAATATTTAGGTGTATTGAGTTTTGATAGAATTGGTAAATGTCTTTTCTATATTTGATAGAGAGTTTAGTGGTTTGTATTTGCACATAAGAATAAACATCTGAGGATGTTTTGTAGCTTTTTATGGGATCTGGAATTATAATAGCCTTGTACTGAATAACTTTTGTATATCATGTTCATCACGCTTGGGTATAAGTTCCTGTTTTCCAGTAGATGTTCTTAACTATTTTAAGCATTGTGAACTATTACAGCCAATTCAGCTTAGAGCTGACTCATTTTATTAGCTGGAAAATTGGAATATACTATCTGTAATGAAAATTTGGTTGCAGTATTTAAAATATGTGCATTTATATAGTATGATGGACTGGTAACTATACTATAATGAAAAATTATTTGAAACGTTTGAAACATGGGCATTTATATGGTATAATTGATTGGTATATAATATGTACTGAATAATTTTTTGCATCTCATGTTTGTTACAATTGGGAATTGGTTCCTGTTTTTCTGTAGATGTTTTTACTTATTTGGAGAAATTGGGCACTATTATAGCAATTTTACAAGCATAATTAGCTATATTTGAATATGTGCTCTAATATTGTAGGAATACCCGTCAATTTGTATAGATTGGACTTGTTTAATTTTGCTATTTATAATTGTATAGTAAAAATTTATTATTTTAACTGTAATAAAAAATTAGTTGCAGTTTTTTATATATGTATATTGTAGTATGATTGATTGGTAAATATTCTAACTGTAATAAAAATTAGTTACAGCGTTTGAAACGAGTATTTTTATGGTATGATGATTGGTAAATAATATCCACTGAATAATTATGTATTTTATGTCTTTTATAATTGGGAATTAGTTCCTGTTTCTCAGTAGACGTTTTTAACTACTTAAAGAAATTGTGTATTATTGCACCCTTTTTATAAACACAATTAGATACATGTAATGGAATAAATAATAGCATTTTTTAGAATATGTGCTTTATATTGTTGGAATACCAACCAGTTTGTATAGACTGGAATTATATAACATATCTGTCGTTTTGCACAATTTAGAATTGTAGTAAAAAATTAAGAATTAGTTTTCTTTCCTTCTTTTTTTTTAATTATCTGGGGGCTAAGTTATTATTTACAAAACATTTGCTTCTGTGGATATTATTAAAATAGTGTACATGTTACTATGAACTTCTCAACTGCAATTTCTTGATTGCTTTGTGGACAACTGCGACACAGTGTGCAAATTGCTATGGACACACATAATGAGGTGTGCAAACTGTAAGGATACGAAGTTATGATGTTTCGAAATGGACAAGTGTTTACGTGAACAATGAACTTAACAAAAGTGTACTTCGAATTTATCAAAGGTTAACTTAGAATCCAGTTTATATGAACATAGAATAGTTTACACAAAACTTAGGGCTATGGAACTATCAAATGCCTGAATTGATGTGACTGGCTTACTATGTGGATAACTGAAACAATAGTATGGACACACATCATTAGGTGTGTAACTGATAAGAACATGAAGCTACGACTTATTGAACTAGACATAGGTTTAGAGACTGGTTAATATAAGTTCCACTCTTCACAGGATAGATCCTAGCCATGACAATGTAATGTTTAATTGATTGTATATTTATTTTTCATGCGGAGTTTTATGTAACAATTATTGTAAAGATGACATTGTCAATTTAGCATTGTAATATTACTATCATTGATTCAATGAATGCAGCCGGCGGTGGATCGGTGGATGGTAGATTCCTTTTCCGTCGCATGGACATATCTCTGATTGGTGTAGAACTTTAGGTCGGAGGTCCATGCGACGGCGTTTCGGTCACTAACCACTATATCGACTGGATGGCAGACTCTGAATATAGTATCTGACATTCGTCCCATAATCTTCTGCTGCTAATATTCCATTCAAAGTTGCAAGACACTGAATATTTCATATCTGCATGAACTGCTACTCTTGAATCAACCGAAGTATGTTTGCCTCCCGCCTTCCTCTAACAGAATTTTCTGCATTTTGGTTACCCGTCGCAGAGGAGTTGAGGTATTTAGTATTTTACCAAAACTACTTGGCATGACTAGTGGAAAAGGGCCGTGTTCAATGGTAAGAATAATTTGTGCATGATTTCTAACTACACTGCTGGCCACCGTGAATGCAACACCCTGAAGGAAGCAAATAACATGAAATTTACAGTATGCATTAGCGGAGATGAGATATGCAAATGATTAGAATTTCAGCGCAGACGCACATAACGCTCGCCTGTGGCGCCACTTCAAAACGCTACTTAAGGCTTGGAGTTTTCGACGATTTCAAGTTCGGCAATTGTGTTCTTCTTGTTTTTTTTTTTTTTTTTTTTTTCCAAAAAAGATCAATTATGCCTCGTGGTAAACAGCGACAATCGTTTCATCAATCGTTTGGTCAATCGAGAATCGTTTGGCGTCTCCGCCGCCGAGTTCGACAAAGGAAGGATAGTGGCCTACCGAGAGTATGGATTATCTTTCAGGAAAATCAAAACTGTTGGACAAAACCAAACAACTGCAATGCGGATATGTGGCCGTTGGATTCAGGGGAGTACGACGGACCGAAGTGTTCGATCGCATCCACTTCACGTGATGACAGGAACATTGTGCGCATGGCAGTGACGGATCGCTCAGTCACATCACGAACCAAACCACAGCACATTCACTCTGTAACACATCATCCGGTGTCTGCGCGTACCATTCGACGCCGTTTACAGCAGAGTGGTCTGTCCGCAAGACGTCCATTGCTTCGTCTACCCTTGACGCAGAACCACAGATGTATCCGCCGTCAGTGGTGCGATGAACGAAAGATGTGGACGGCAGAATGGAATGAAATTGTCTTTACTGACGAGTCACGCTTCTGTCTGCAACACGACGATAGTCGGATTCGAGTCTGAAGACACCGTGGAGAGAGGATGCTGAACAGCTGCGTTATGCACAGCCACACTGGTTTTGCACCGGGTATGATGGTATGGGGCGGTATTGGATATCACTCTCGCACTCCTCTAGTACGCATTGCCGGTACTTTAAACAGCCAGCGCTACATTTCCGATTTGTTGGAGCCAGTTGTCCTTCCTTACCTTCAGGGCTTGCCCTCAGCCATATTTCAACAGGATAATGCGCGACCACACGTGGCACGCATTGTCCAAGTGTTCTCCGTCAATCGCCAGATTTAACTGCTTCCCTGGCCGGCTCGCTCTCCAGATCTTTCGCCGATAGAAAACATGTGGTCCATGGTTGCTAAACGATTGAACCAGATTACATCGGGTCACCATCCAGATTACATCGGGTCATGCTACACCAGATCAACTTTGGCAGCGTGTGGAAGCTGCTTGGTCTGCTGTACCCCAAGAACATATAGAAAGTCTCTTTGAATTAATGCCGAGGTGTGTGGCAGCGGTGATCTCCAACAATGGGGCGGCTACTCTAGCTACTGATTCTAGAAGGAACCACATTTCACAGAAGTCTATAAATTTAATCATTTGATACTTTGTCAATATGTTATCTACTAAATAAATTTTGTTGTGATATCTCCTGTCTTTCTTTTTGTTGCAATTTGGGTGGCCAGCAGTGTATATTGACGTAAGATCTGGAAAAAGCATAATTCCTGATTTTGCTCGCATTTATGAGCGCTGTGCATCTCTCAGCACTAAGTGATTTTCAGGTATCGTCAACGATAATAGTTGATTATCTTCCTTTCTTGTAACAGTACAGAGATGGTACTCGAATGCAGTGATGAGATTATGTGGTCTATCTTGTTACTGCATTTTCAAGATACAAAGATTGTATTTTGCAAAATGTAACGCGCTGGTTCACAAAAAGCTAATTTCGGTGGATAATTTCTCCAGAATATTATCAGCTGTTTATTTACTTATCATGGCTTCCATACCTTTACCTCCATTTGCGTATACATTACATTTAGTCATAGAATGACTGTCTTTGTGTGAATGCTTCAAAATTAACTCAAGTCAACTACATATAAGTCGGGACTTTATGGCATTTTTCATACGCGCAGTTCCAAGTTATGCTACTGACTGCATAATCTAATGTCACCCTGAAATATTTTGTGTGTATGATCATTAAATTAAACTAAAAATCTACTACGTCTATAGAGTCTATTTATATTATTCTTAACAGTTAACGTTTCTTAAAACTGTAATAAATATGTAATAAAACAAGATTCAATGTTCTTGCAACGAGTTAGACGGAAACAGCGAGAGTTCTTTTATCTTATTCCCACCTTTTAAGGTAAACGTTGTGCTAGTCTCACCTTTCTTTTCATTTTCTATTAGCTTCATTTCATTTCCCTTCCGCTTTTCATTGCCTGAGGATATAAAAGGATATTCTGATTAAATTCGACTTTGTCAGCAAAGGCTAAAGAAAAATTTAATATTCACATGTTAAAAATGATCCGAAAAGATGACTTTCTGTCCTTGTTAGTAAATACTAATAAGTATTCAAGTGTAGCTCTACTTAGTATGTATATTTCTACTGTACTACCTGTAATGAATTTTAAAATTCTTCGTTATTATTTTTTGATCTAAAAAAACAATTTTGTATTCATTGATTAATAGATAATAAAACTTTATGAGAAATTATCACTTTTATTATCAATTATTTTTTCTCTATAGTCAAGCAAGCATACATGGGAAATAGTTATAGAAATCTCTTACTTACAACAGACTTACAACAGTAACACTTAAACAGTAACTTACAACAGTAAGACGTGCTGCAAAATGTCTTCCAAAATGTTAAGAACGACAGGCTCTCTATTAAGCGTTTCACAACTATATTTCATTATTGATATTTATTATATGGTTCAGCTGTTTAACTATTATAATGTGAAGTTATTTATTTTTTTTTCAGATTAGTATAATAGCTGTACGTCCTCCTGGATAACATACGAAAGTACATCATAAGCTGGGCAGATGAACTGGAACCCCGAGGTGTCACGGATCAAATATCATCCATTATATGTAGTCTGCTGTCCATCTTTTTCAAACTGAACCAATGTCAAAAGCAGCATTCTACAACAATTTTCAGCGGTCTGGTTATTATAGTCAATTATTACGCTGCTACTACCTTTCATTCAATCTGTAGGCCTTTTATGTTTTGGATTTTCTGGCCAGATGATATACCGGATATGCGCCCTTTTTTCTTACTTTACCCCGAAGTGCTGTGGTTGGTTCCTGGTTTAAAAATTTCTGTGATATACGCCTACAAAATGATCATCAAACTTATTTTGTTTATTTATGATTATGTCCAAAGCTCCATTCGAACAAAAGAAAGCCAAACTCGACTTCCAGCCTACTCTCAGTCATACGGAATATATTTTCAGTATCTTCTGTTATATTACAAAATTTATGCTTTAATTAGAATGGTTCAAAAGTTAATAAAATTATTATTGTTTTAATCAAGTAAGTAATTGTTAATTAAAAATCAATATAATAAAATGTTGGAAAAAATTCCTTCCTTGTTCTCAAAATTGCATGCACTTTTACAAAAGCAGCATTAAACGTCTGCATATGTTTTTCACTTTAGGCTTAATAATCTAAACAATTAAAGTATCACATCACAATAAGCATATCTAATTAAATGCATGTTTAAGGCATTCCTTTTAATTTTGTGAGTAATTTGTAACTAAAATAAAATGTTGTTTGGCTAATCAGTTGAATTATATCGATAACAACAGTACGAATATGCACATCAATCAAAATTCCTCAACGTTTTAATTGAAGTAAATTTGGACCGAAAAGACTAAAATGCATATTATGTGTATCATAAGAGATATTTCTTCAGTAGTGTCACACAATAAATATGTTGAATAGCAAATTTTCATCAATTATTTAAGAAGTATATAATCAATAAATATATAATATGTAATATCTAAACCAATACTTAAAAGTGTTCTAAAAGTTTAAAAAAAAATCTTGTGCTAAGGAATGTATTCAGAACGTATGTGTTAGATCCATATTTATCAATAAATGTCAAAATTATGTTCTTCATTTAAACATTTTTGTCATAAATTAGCAGATTAAATTAACATTTACTTTTCATTCCGCTTGTTTTTTAAATGAAGAACCGAAATTGTCACTAAGAACTAAAAGTTCCCCTTTAAATAAAATTTCCTTTGAGCTTATCTCAGCTGTGTGTAGTATTTCTTTTTTGAAGAGTAAGTAGTTTCATCGAAAAAAATTAGTTTTATAAATAATGAATTAAACGAAATTTTTAATATAAAATATAAAATTTGTATCTTCATTTTAATTATAAAATTTTAGCAATTCTTATTAACAGTGTCTTTCACATTAACAAGATAAATCTTTGTTAATATGAAAGGCATCAAGAAAATTCGATTCACTAACAGAAAGACGCCTTGATTCACTAACGGATGATGCCTGCAAACGCAAAGTAAAAATTATGATAAAATTTCTAACTACGATTATCTGCCGAAGACTTGTTAATGTCGCCTTTTCGAACGTAAGATTCGTATTCTTTGATAGGAAATTTTAACCGTGTTTTATTCTGGCAGATATACCTTAAATGACACTGAGATGATATGCAATAAATTTCCCAATAATTAAAGTCAGAAATGGAATGCTTATGAATCGAAGCATGGATATTATATATAGGAGAGAAATTGACTTGAAAAATTGGCATTTTATTTTATTGATTGATTTAGTACATTTTACATCGTAACTTTACATTCGTCTACTTCTTATTTTTGTTTAACCTTAAATTTAGGGTCATCTCTTTTATTTGTAATTACCTTATGTATTATTCTGTATATTTTAAGTCTATTGACGTTGAAGTTGGAATAATTCCTCAAGAAGAGATAAAAAAATAGGCAGAAATTCCTGAAAGGTCTTGACGATAAATTATGCTATAACGATGACGACATTTTGCCGATTTGGAACATTTTGTAGTACTATTCGGGTGAAATAACTGCTTTCAACTGAAATAACTGCAGGAAAATTTCAACTTATGTTATTGTTGAACTATATTTAGCTATCTGTCTTACCCGTATAAGCTGTTATTCACAAGCTGAAAAGTTTTAATCTTTTATTTTCACTTGGTGTAGTTATTTACAAAGATCTGTGCAAACCTGTAACACGTAGCAATACTAACTAATATTTAATTCTGGAAACACTGCGTGATGGTTAAGAACCTTATAAACAAACAGGCAGATAAAAGCGAAACTAAGACATTTATTGAAACTTCGAGTGATAACAATCTTTAAGGAAAAAGAATAGTTCCAAAAGTTAGACAAAAAAAGAATAAGAGATATTGTGGAGATTTCTTTTAACGCAACGCGCACGTCATGAAGTTTAAATGTCCCTGAACACTTCGGTCAACTATCTACAACTTCGATGTCATAAACACGAAACAGCATTGTTACTTCGTTTACAGTACAAACACTAAAATCACTTGAGTAGCAAATTGAACTGCATCTGAGTTTGAAAATAAGATAAAATGAATTCTCGTCTAGGCGAGCAGCCTTTCACGAAGGAAGTACTTACGCAGTAGCCAGATGGCTGGACGACACTATTAAAGCATTCTAGAAAAATCCGATTGCCTTGAAAATGCATTTTCTCCAAACTGATAAAAAGTGATGAAAAAATATTAGCTAAGGGCGACATCCATTTGTCGCCGAAACCCAGCAAATTTCAGATCTTTTTAATTCAGGTTCTCATTAATATATTTTCAGCCGCTCAGACGGAACAGTGTTTAGTGACACTGATTACCATATCGAAGGGCCCGGATTTGAATCCCAGAGAAGGCATGGATGTTTGTAAATGTATCGTGTCTTTGCTTCATGGAGGCATTCTAAATATATGGCAAATCGGAAGTCCTCTTGTGTGGTTTGATGGCATGGGAGAGGGAAGAGAGACCCTCAGACGCCCTCTTTCAAAACTGGGGTGGCTGAAAGGCTGAGGCTCTGAAAACCATATTTCTATGAAATATGGACTCGACACCAAACCAAACCGTTCGTACATTTTCACAATTTTAACGTTTGTTTACCCATGGTCATGTATCTTGTCGCTCTTTTTACTTCCTTGTATGAAGTAAAGGAGGTACTGTAATAGCAAAATTAATATGAATGTAATAGCAAACAAAATTTGAGTATCATATTTCAATGAACATTCTGACCGCTCCAGGATCCTTTTCAACATTGTTTTGCCTGGCATCTGTATGTATGGAGAAAGGTAGACTCAGAAGGTATTTTTTGTGGCGTCTGTACGTATGTACAGAAAAGGAGCGAACACAAAAGGCACGTTGAAGTTTTACATATGGAACTGCTATACCGTCTAGTTGTGCACCCCCCTTTTTATTGCAATCGGCCGCCCCCTTCTTAGCTAACTTGATGAGATCTTTTTTATTATTATTATTATAGATTGGTAGATTGTGGATTTTTTTATTTGAAAAGTGAATGAATTACGTTGTTCTTATGTTCCAATTAACGGTTTTATGCCTCTAGTTATTCTGCTTGCAGTATTTGTAGAATTATCAACAATTTAAAAGCGTAAATGACGTTAAGCTTAAGGTGGTGCGAATTTGTTTGCATTTAAAACCTTTAATATAGTATAGCGAAATACGCCGACACTAGTTGCACTTAACTTCGCGCACCAATTTCAATGTCGCTCTGCGCATTGGAACCAAACATTAATTTTAAAATATTCTGCATCGAAAATTTTATGTTCCCTGCCCGCTTCTCGAATTACTTGTTGTTTTCCTAGAAAATGTAATTTTTATTTTTAAAATTTTTTTACTGTATACGGTGTTTTAGGTTTTTTGTTTTGTACAATTTTTAATGAAGTTGTTTTGAGTTTTATGTAATTTTTCCTTGCCGTAGAGTGCGAATGGAATTGATTGAACAAGAAATATATCTGTAAGGAAATAAGTGTAAATGAAATGCAAAAGATGTATATAATTTAATAAGCCCTATAAGGAAGTCAATGGGTTGTCACATACAGATTTTTTATCGATGGGCTTAAAAATTTCACCGCCTGTCTTTATCTTCTGTATTGTACTGAAATGACTATACAGAGTCTATGTAGAAAATCTGAACCTCGTTTCGGATGCTCTAAATGAACTTCAACCCATCTATTTAACTCAGTTGAACAAATGTAATGATTCGATAGCAAACAATGAAATCATTTAACACTCAACTATGCTGAAAATTTATGTAGCTGCACAAAGCTTTAATAAAAATTAATGTTATCTACTTATATCTTATTTTTTATGTTGCCTCAGTGGATATTTCCAGCTCTGTTTAACTAGCAAGTGAGTTTTCTAGTTGGTTTCACTGAGAAGATTTGCATTTAAAGCAAAATTAATGTGATCAAATGTACCTAAATTTTGAAATATACACTCTGCGTTCTCTGTATATGAGAACAGCGGCTAAAAATGGTCTAAAAATGAATAATAAAACAGCGAAACCGGAAATTGATGAATCGTTACTAACAACCGCTGTCTTTAATGTATGTTTTATATGGCAATATTAATACTGCTTTATTATGAACAGAATGAGCTAAAAAATTAACTCAATAATAGATTGGTACGCCTTACTTAATACAAGATTGTTAACAAATTATCTGCCATTTCACTGCTTTTCATAACTGCCAGTATTATTATTATTTGGTCCACCAGCGGCCGAGCGGTAAATTCGTTGAACACTGGTAGTTCGGTCCGAGGTTCGAATCCCGCGAACGGGCTGGCTGCATGGGTGTTTTCGTGGTTTTCCCCATGTGTAACGTGTATACGAGCCAGTTTCCCTTAGAAAGTCCTCCCCGAAGGCATCCCTCCCCTTAGGCAGATAGCCCTCGAGGTTTTGCCGTAATTAAATAACCTAACCTAACCTAACCTATTATTATTTGTAATTGTTCAAATGTCTTCTCATAAAATATAAAAAAGGAATATATTATATATGATAAAGCTGAAGACAGATAAAGCCATTATTTGATATAATAAAGCTGAAGTTCCAAATGTTATTATGGGTTCTGCTACATTTTTTCTGTTGCAGTCCAGAAGCACACAAATTTAACAATTACGTAAGAAGAAGAAATAGATGCAAGGGGTAAGCTGTGTAGCAGATAGAGAGAAGGCTTGCATATTTTGTGAATTTATGGGGTCTTTTTATACCTGCGTTAGACCATCAATGAATTATAAGGCAAGCATGAAAAGCAATTAAGATCAGCCTTGTAGATAGCCGTCAATTGTTTTAATTTAATAGTGTTAGCACAAAATTGAAAAATTTTTATTTGGTTGTCTTTTTAACAGATTCCGAACACGTTAGCCTTTAAATATTGAGTTTTTAATTAATTAAATGATTTCTTCACATGTATCCCTATATTGTATTCACATCCATTCAGCAACTGAAACGCCTGAGACTGCTGAAAGGTACTGTTGATTTTTCAGAATTCTCTTTTATGTAAACCTACAGCGACACTCTTAAGTAATAAGAGGTGAACTAAATTCGAAGTCACCATAAACTTATCTTAAATAATCCGAATCTAAACCTGAATTCGACACGACTTTGATCATAAGAGCTGATCGCGCCTTGTGTCTCCAGTCGCTTTTTAAGATGTAAGTTAATGTAAAGAATCGAAGCTATTCTTCCCATATATCCATATGGAATAAAGATAAACGTATCTGGCTCATAATTACAAAATATTGAATTCGATTTCCAGCAAAGGTTTGGATGATTTTTTAAGACTCAGTTGCCCGAAAACATAACGCTGTATGGTTTTTATTAGTTAATCTGAAGGATAAAACACAGTCCTGCATTTAATTTTTAAGTTCATTAAAAATTAAAGAATTTATAATTTAATGAATCACATTCTTCGTTTTATACTTTTACAAGCTTATTGTTTATTGTTTGCTTATTGTTTATTTTATACTTTTACAAGCTTATTGTTATTGTTTGCTTAGTTTTATATATTTTTATGTACTTACATATGCAGTTAACAGAACATTTTAATCACAGCCACTGTAACATTTTAGGACAATCCTGACGTCTAGGTAGTATATTCGTAAGTATGTCTTGAGATTCTTCTATCTCTGCTATCCTGGCTAAGAGAATAAACAGTGGAAATTGACTTCACACGCCATTTGGCTCGGGTTTGAATGACGCCTTGTATAAACGTTTAACAAGTTGAAAACTTTGTGGAATAGAACACTTAAATTCTGACGATCTTCAACATCTACTCCAGAGGCTGGCGCTATCAAGAGAGGTGTCCAAGTATTCTCAACTCCATTCTTTGATGTCTATTGGAATAAAGCTTAGACACATAAGATTTATGTGCGTTGGTTGTATAGAGGATTAATGCAGAGCTATAATTAAGTACCAAAAATTCATAAAAGACAGATTTAATTATTTTCCTAATGAAACTTTTGACACTTAAGTACAGTCGCAAACATTAACAACCCAGGTTCGTAAAACGCAGTTTAATATCCTTTGCCTGTACTGTCGTAGAAGGATAAGCACATAATCATAGCTATGTATATATTCATTTTTATTCAAGTCCCTAAGTACCACATTAAGATATCAAAGTCACAATAAACATACAAATAAAGACTTTATCCTAATCTCGAAAAATAACACTTAGTTCTACATAATCATCTCAACATATGTAGAAGAAGGGAAGTCTCTGAATCTCGCACCATAGACATGAACATCGTAAACACATCGTAGACAGAAACATCGCCTGGATCCTTGCAGTTCATAACAGTCGGAAGCAAATACTCTAAGTCACTAGCTAATTCTCTACCCAGAAGTCTCTTTGTTAATTCCGTCAACACAAAAATGTCGTCCAGATTCAATTAGTAATCTTTATCTCTCAGGCTTTTCTGAAGTGTCTGTAAAACCGAAACGCATTCTTCGTGTAGGTTAGGAATCTTTATGGTTCAGTCTTTCATAAACATCTATAAAACTGAAACACACTGCAACAGTTGAACATATTGATACGTTCATAAAAATGGCAGTCCTGTATAGAAGATATATTTAAGGAATGAAAATACGTATATTTTGTAAGAAAATTTTCAAGCTTTAATGATATAATAAATGCCGTTTTAGTTGTTATCTTTGCTGAGAAAGATTGTTAGAGCTAGTCTGAAATGACTAATATATATTATTACCAATATAGGTTTAGACCTAAATTCTAATTCGACTACTTGTTAGCTTATATATGCACTTTTCTTTGATATAATCAACAACTTTACAAGATAGATATATCTAAATGTTTTGTAATGCTATGCTATTCTAGCACATAATCCCCTACAAAGAAATATAATTTATGTGAATGACATTTCAGACATCTTAAGGTAACACACAAGATATTTGGGAAAATCATATTTTGAATACATTTTTCTCTGCTGATGTTAGCACTGTCACATGATTTTTCTCCTTTCCACAAAACGTTACAGAACATATGTCCAACCATTCAGTAATCGGCATCGAAGCATTCATCAACCAAAATAATAGCAATATAGTTTTTATATTATTCCAAACCAAAAAACACCAAATAATTTGGCCTTAAAAATCTAGTTATCTGTGATAACACGTTTACACTATAGCCATTTCTATAGATGAAAAAAGGTACTATTCGGGTTCGAGGGCCGTAAAAAAATCGCCAAACTATTGTTGATGCCAGTGCTGACAAAAATATTTGCGGCAACCCTAACGCAAGAAAGGAAGTATAATAGTAAATAACCATCTAAGATTGATGTTTTAATTTAGATGAAAAGTTAATTTCATATAATACATTTTTATTATTATAATTTATATAAAATTGCAAAACATAATCGAATGGATGTCTGCATCGCTATTTCGCTACCTAGTTATCGCTAAAGCATAATTTCATCTTGTTGGTTGTTCAAACATAATTTTCTATAATGAGTGAGGCCTTTTCTTTGAAAAAATTCTTGGTTTTTAAAGTACAGAATCGCCCACATATTTGTTTGCCGCTTTTCACAAGGGTAAAAACAATTGGATTTTTGTCAATTTTTTTTTTACTTTTTAAGTGAAATTAGGCCGATGTGTACATAGATCAGTCAAGGGGTGTGCGCAGTGCCATTTTTGTGCAATTCTGCGATTTTTTAAAGTGAAAATAGGTCGATGTGTACCTGATACCGAGTATGTGCAATACTTAAAAACGCGTCAAGCAGTGGGTGATTCTGCATTTTACCCAAAATTCTATTGCAGACTTTTCGTCATGGGAAATTCCCAAATTGTTAAATCCATAGGATATCAAAAAAGGATTGAAAATCATAAAAGGATTTAAAAATTAAACTAGTATTTCAATGGCTTCTTAAGAAATATAGAACTATATAAACTTATAAACTATATATACATATATAACTTATAAACTATATATATATACTTATATAAACTATATAAACGCAATCTGAAATCAGCGCGTACGCTAGATTTGGCGCTTTCGCGCATACATTTTCGCTGCAATTTTTTTACGGTCCTCAAAACGGAATAATACCTGAAAAAATGTGCTTTTCTCACATAAAAGGCATCACTTAGTCTATTCATATAAATCATTGAAAATACACGTTCATATAGGAAAGGCTACACAACAAATGAAAAATTATAGTTAATGTAAATAAATTCACAGTAGGTCTTTTCATAAGCAAGGACAAAACTGATGTTAGTTTGGAATGTTATGAAAATCCTTTCATGGGTTAAGTGCCGCATTTATTTAATGGCTCTCTCAGAAGGTGCCATCAAAATTACATGCGGTGTTTTCAAAGTTCTTGATATGCCATGCTTAAAACATAGCTATTGCCGGACTACAACACACTGCAGTAAAAGACCTACAAATGGAAGAAGATGCAGATGAATTTTCTTTTCATATTATTAAACTTGAATACACAATGAAAGACTAAACAGTATTTCACACTAAAAATGAAATGAAAAATTCGGCACACAGTTACGGAACTATACTATATTTTATGGAACTTTGCAGGTCTTTTATATAATATGTACAAGCTACGGTTTTTCTTAATTTTTTAATCCTGCATTACAACAAATTACATGGAATATATGTAGTAAGTACAAATATAAACTTCAACTGCCCAATTTTTCAAGAGCTATCTTTTCTATCTTACGGGTGACATCACAGTTCACAGATAAGTGAATATAAGCAGAGAACTATGTAATTGACAACGCACAATTCATAGACAATCAACTTAAATATCAATTATCAGGAAGTATGGTTATCACATTCAGTTACATAAACAAGTTATAATTTTAATTTAAGTAGAAATTTAAGATACATTACAGTGAATAAATGCCTCTAAGAATGTTATTACATATTTAAAGATGTTGATGATAAGGAAGAAATATTACATAAATTTTTCAGCACAAAGAAATGTTTGAAAATTTTTGTATAGAATATGTGCATGCACTTGATAGTTCAAAAATTACGAAGCATTCTGGGAATGGGGCGGGCACTAGGCCCATCAACAGCCAAGCAGTAAAATCACTGAATACTGATAGTTCGGTTTATAATGAGAATTTTCTTTTTGCGGAATGCCTGAAAGTGAATATTAAATGTGCCAAACCAGAAATAATGAAATGATCCAAATTAATTTAAAACAAGGCTTATTATCAATGTCATTCTTTTTGTGTTTATTTACAATCGGTTTTAACATCGAATACATGCTTTATAGTTAACCATCATTTCTGAGAACAGTACCAGCCGGTTCCCAAAATGTAAATAACATTTATATAATTTTTTTTTACAATTCATATTTCCTGTGTCTTATAAAGTTTTCTTTTTTTAACATTATTATTTATGAAAAAAGTATTACCTATGAACCACAAAGTCAGTCAAATAAACAATTTTTGACAGTTTACAAAACTGCCAATGAAGAGCAGAATTCCGACCATTTCCTTGTGACTTAAACTAATTTACTTACAATAAATTTGTTAAAATGCAGTGTAATACTGCCATAGGATCGCCTGCTCATATCGGATTGTATATGCGTACGAGGTATTTGCATTCAGACGCTATAAAATGAAATTTCCCGCACAATTAATCGTACACAATCTATTAAATCAGATTAGCATCTTTTATTTAATCTAAATAAATAAATATTATCACAAGTTCTTTAGCATCTGATGCGATTGCAGCAGCATAGATGAAAACGACATCCTCCATCATCAACGATTGTGAGTTCTTAGATAAAATCTCTTTTTTCCCTTTATCCTTCCGAAACCGGGTTATGATCAAAAGTGATTCTTGGGGTCTAGACGCTTTTCGAATAAACGACTGCTCCTTTCAAAGTTTGTTTTTTGACCCCCGTTGCCACTAACAGAAGCGAAACGTTCGCTCATTTCGCCTTCGAGTTGTAACAGTTTGTGTTTTTCATTAAAAAAATGATACAAATAACTAAAAGAAACTAAACCAAAAACGTAAAATGACAGCTTCCTAGATCGATAGTTTGGTGTATAAGAGTGCTATTATCTAGAATTCAAACTTTGTTAAACTGCGTAGTCTAGTAGATCTTCGTAAGAAAAGCATGGTTGATTTAAAACAAAGTGAAAGAGAGCATGGTAATCAAATATTTAAAATTAAGCTAAAAATAACGAAAATTAGTAGCGGCTTTTTTACTTCAGAAAAAAAAGTAGAAGAAACGTTTTTCTCCTGAAATCTGTATTTATTCAAAATCCACGCCAAACTAACGTCATTTTTAGTGGTTCGCTAAAATTAAAACCATGCTCTTGGGTGGCATAAATTAATAATATTTTTCTGTCATTTAGAAGTTTTTTTAATCAGTTTTTGCCTAAATTAATGATATTGTATTTTATTGGGTGACTCTTCTTCGGTTTAAAAAATTCATTACTTATTTTTTGATGATATTAACCGAATTATTGTTACAAAGAGTTCTTTGTAATTCCCGTGACTGTGATGAATTTCCTCTCCGAAGTCTCTGGTGACGAATTTCCTTCCAGGAGACGTGATATTGATCTGCTGAAACGTTAAATAGTCCAGAATTATTTCAAAACTGTTCATTTATCTCTTGCTGAGATTATGATGTTTTATGTTATATTTACTGACAAAAAAAATAATCAGTGAAAGGTAAAATTATGGCTTTCTCGTTGATGGAACTATAAAGATATTCCAATGTTGTAGAAGACTATACTAGAAAATAAAACAGTCCATATAATCTATTATAATAAAGCTATCCAAAGGGAAACAGAAAATTTTATCAAACTGTAATAAAATATGCAAGATGTTTGGATCAGAATTTCAGTGATTTTTCTTAGAGATCATTTAATTGCACAAAGAATTGTATTATAAAAAATTACTTATTTTTCCCTCTCTTTCACCACGTAATTTCACCACCAAATTCTTCTGTTAATTATACAAAAAAGAAGACACTTCAGTTAGACTTGGTAAACTTCTGGAAAAATGTCGTCATACACAGAATCCTAAACCGAATGAAAAGTGCAAAGCATTCAGATAAACGATTTTCTGTTGTGCAAGTACATTCACTAGCACAAACCGAACGAATAGGATATTAGTCTCCAAACGGCATTTTGCTTTAAATCAATATAAACGGCGTATCACTTTTCATGTGGTTGCCACCAAATATTTTCGCCCTGTATTAAAGAGAATAATGAAAAATCTGTATGAATATTTCTCGCACTGTGAAAAAAACAACAGTTTCTCTAGCCATCAAAGAAGTTTGAATAACGTAGTCCTCCACCAGAATATGGACACCTGAAAACCCGAATTTTGAATTTCGAATTTTTTTTTATTATCTATTTCATATTTTGAAAAACTGTAGCGAATTTTTGATTAGCAAACTCAACGATTTGAAAGCGACCAGTAGAAACACGGGGACATTTTTATCACCAGCGCGGAGACAGTCCATCAAAAATTCTAAATTTATGCTGCTTTTAAATATCTTGTGATTTTGTTGTTAGATCGAATTCTATGTGGCTTAAGAAACTTGAATATTGATATGATGAACTGAGAAAAGACTAAAAAAAAGATAGAGAAAATGTATATACAATCATTTAACGCTGCAAAAAAAATTCTAAACGTATACCGCTATGCAGCTTTAAAATGTTTTGTAATTTAAATTGTATTTGCGAGGAAAAATGCAAAGTGCGAAGAAAATTATGCCTGCTAAAATGACAAAAAAGGGAGTCAAAAAAGTAGGAGTGAGTGTAACAGAAGATTGGTAGACTACAAGCTCAGCGAAAGCTTAAAAACCTTAACAAACCCTTTTGGACGACCGTTAAAATCTAAACCCTTTCAGACTTTTTTTTAAATTATCCTAACTGTAACACATTTCAGAAAGAGGTTTAAAATTTTACTCTATACAAGTTAATATTCGACGGGCTATTATATTAGACGCATAAAACTATTTTACTGTTCTTAGAACCTTTAGAAAGAATTTCAAACGTTACCTGATTTGCTGTACATAAACTTGTTCACTAAAAGAGAACCCTCCTCTTCCATTATATATATATATCTTAACTTCTTTAACTCAAAAATAATATCAAAAGAAATTTGAGTTTTTAAATTTATTTCCAATATTATTTCGTATTTTTAAACTACTTTTGTTACAAAGACCTTTTTTGAAATTTATCAAAAATTTACAAATTTGATCATAGAAATAATACTTAGTTTGAAATTTGAGGTCATATTGATATACGTTATAGGTCATATTGATAAATCTCAAGCATAATTTAAATTCAAGATATAATAAGGCACTACTTAGCTTCTTTTCTGCATTATTCTTATTTTTGCTACTTTTCGGACTCGCTGGGTGAAAGAAGTATGAAGTACATTCGTTCATTTTGCTTTTTATTTTGAGTTGTCAAACACTATTCACACTATGATAAATGTTTCAAACTCAACCTATATTTTCAAAAATATGAGTTTCTTTGCTTCTTCTGTTCCTCGTTAGATATAATTCACCCATCCCAGTTCATGGTTTTATAAAAGACAAAATAGTAAACAAAAGCTTTTAGCATAAATCTTTGCAACTTGATGATCGAAATTGATATTTATGTGAAAGAGAAGTACTTCATTTCACTCAAACCTCAAAATACATCACAGCTATAAATATTGCTTCTTGCACCTTTTACATTTGTTACATGTTTTCAACGTTAAAAAGCTCGTTGGGATTTTCTATGTTATTTCAGTGATACATGTTTGTGTTATATGTCGGATTTTGTTTTGTATGCATTGTGCTGTAGTTGTAATCATAAGGTCAGACGCTCTTAAAATTTTGATTGCTGGGAATTCAATAACAATATCATATGCGCAAGAGACTGTGGAAATAAATGCTTTGGAAATCGTTATGAAAAAGTAAAACAAATTGTTAAACTGAAGCAATTACATAAACGGTTAGTATTTTTCATAGAAACGGTTCATTTAGCAGACGACCTTGCAGTTTCATACCTGTTCCTATATTTCTAGAGTCTGGACTAAAAGGTTAGCTACTTGGTAGGCCCTTTCAGAGGATTTTATATTATGACTGTCTTTACACTAAATTTAACATGACTGCTTAGCTCTGCACTTCGATACTGCTATTTCTAAGATATAAAATTGACTGATCGTAGTAAATTTCCTAATTTTTTTACACTGATATAAATAATCGAAAAATATTTCATTAGCAAAAGAAAAGTGAAGTTACGGAACAAAGCAATATCTGAGACATCTGACACATAGAAAATGCAATTCTTTTTAGTTTATAGATTAGCGTTTGCGCCCAAATTCTCAATCTGAAGATCTTCCGTATAACATGAAATACTAGCCAGTATTTGTTAGAAGGCTTCACGAAACTTCCCGAAGCAAAGAAAGAACCCTCTTCTGTTTTGCCTTTTTCAATCTAGCCTAATCAATCCAGAGGCTTATCTTGCAGGAACATTTTATCAGTTGCGAATAGTTTCTACGAATATAACTAAAACCGCACAGACAAATTTTTGCATCCGACGCAAATCGCAAAATTGAGATTCGTAAATATTATGTTATTATTTAATTTTTTAATGTAGTATAATTTTCTTTTTATACTCTCTCTACGGCTTTGGTTGATTCAACTTATGAACGTTTTAAATATATGTTTTCCACAACTCATACACGCTACAAATTCTAGAATAAAAACAGGTCAATTACTAATTAAGTATCATATTTGATGTAATGTTAATTTTTTTATGAATGGTAAACGCTTTGTTTACTCTGAGCAGTTGCTTGTACTTTAAAGTATCAAACAGTCGCATCAAATTTAAAGCTAGAGGCCCTTCAAATTAACAAGATACTTTTAAAAATATTATAAAACAAATAACTGTAAGCATTCGACAGCTGCGTCAGATATGAGTATCCTTCAAAGTTTAAAATATCTTATTTTGAGGCTTTAATATTTTTGACTCTTAATTTGTTGATGTGTGTTTGCATGTTTTACCTTTAATACTTTCCTGAACCAATATGAACCACATGCTACTTACTTGTAAATTTTCAAACTCCTGTGTCTTGTGGGGTTAATATTTCTTGGCAGATTGAAATTGATAGTACACGTATGATTTCGAAATATGCATATATCTTAAAGCAGTATGAACATTTTATCACTTTCAAGAATTTCGTACTATAATATTTAACAACTGAAATTGTGATGAGCTAAATGTTTGTAGAATCGTGACATGTGAAATGTTGGGAAGTAATGAAATGTGTGAAATAATGAAAATTAATGACATTCATTCTTTAATCTTTTTTTAAAATTTTTCCATTTTCATATTTTACAGGTAACCCAAACTGTAAATTCTGAAATACTGTCACTAAATATTGCTCGTGAATCCCCATTGTTTTGAATTAGTAATAACTGATATTTATGTAAAACGCAAAGCATTTTTCAATACGTTTTCAAGTCAAATCTTATTTTTTATTTATAAGAACCTTATTTTTATATTACAACCTACTAATGTAGTTACCTCATAATCATTACGATTATAATAATCATTAATATTAAATTGACCAAGAATGTGAAATTTTCAACGTTTCTGCTTAAGACGGTTTATCCTTATCATAAAATATCAAATTACAACGTAAATATATGTCAAAATTAGATAATCATTTGAAATTTAGATAATCATTTGATATACATATGGTAAAGAAGCAGCTTAAGCTTTAGGTTTGACCAAACCTCGAATTCTTCCCTTCAGAGTAGTATCTGTAGTAAGTTATGTACTAAAGTCAATAAAGCTACAGTTTTGCAAATGATTCAGAATAGTCTGTGTACATAGGCCACAAAATCGACTCTGACAGCTGAGATGGAATTTTTATTCCACCAGAATTTTTTTCTCAACAAGCCAGATTTTTAAACTTGAAAAACAAGATGAAATCATTTGAAGACAAAATATGTCAGTAGAACAAGGTGGATGAAGAATCAACTCCAAACGTAATTCATGGAAATTTTGCAGCATGACGGTCGATCTGTGGAGAGCAGTGTTGTCTCACTGAAAGACAGCACGGCTCATTTTTGTGAATGAATCTAGACTGTTCTAATTGTAAATGTTCTTCAAGATGGTTTAAAAATGTTGCATCATACATAAGTCCTTAAAACCGCTTTTCCTTTCTCCAAGAAATAACCATACCCATCAAGACAAACAAAATGTACCTAATTACATAAATATCAGTTATTACTATTATCTTCCCAGTTGACGAAACAGTTTAGGCCATCTTCGAACTTCCACTTCTCGCTGTCTACAGATGTTTTGTGTCAGGTCTTCAGCAGGCAGTGTATCCATCTTTTCTGCACAGTTAATAATGGAGTCAAACATTTCTGAGGTTTCACGATTAAACACAATTAAACAATGCTTTGAAGCATCGTTTCCTCATGGTACTCTGCTTTGGCTAAAAGTCAACAGTTTTGACACTGATCACGTTCACAGCCTGTTTTATTTGCATCCTTCTGTACAGAATACTGCAGAGTCGTTTCTTTGAAATCCCTATAGTCTCGCAGCCTCTTAGCCTATCTTTGGCATCAAATTTGCTGAAATTTTCTATATTATCATTATTTCTATATTATCAACATGCTGACTTCAACTGGAATGTGCAGAATGTATTTTGTCTTTGGTGCATGTTCCGCTTCTGGCCTCATTCGGCCACAGAACATGAACAACACGAACGTTATTGGCTGAAATTAGACCTGACATATCTCATAGAATGAAGCTTATCTGATGACCTACATATATTCAAACTTATAAAACGTAATCCGCATTCTTCAGTTCTCTGAGATGTAAATATAATCCTGGTTCTTCATGAGCTGTGACTTTCTATAAATGTAGCGTAAGTTCCTTGAACTGTGCAATCATTGTTTTCTCCAAGAAAACTTACATCTATTTTTTTTTATCACAGCACCTTTGAAATTCACAGCACTTTTGAGATTTTATTATCATAATTTTACGGATGCAACTATATCCAAAAGGAAACTGTTAATCATTCACAAGCACCGAATTGCAAAATACCAAAATATTAGACTTCTAATTATCATATGCACAATTTTTTTATATAGTATCTCTCTAAAATATTTTTTAATATTCCATGTGTCCTAGTTTTCAAAATCATGACGAATTTGTCCATATTAAGAATTAATTCCTGCTTCAAAAATCTTTATATATTAAAATTCAGTGAAGAGGTAAATTTTCTTGTAAGAAAAAGGAAATTACATTTGCTAACATGATATTCTTCATTTGTTCGTTTCATTCAAAAACTTCTAACTTTCGTTTATCGTAAAATTTGATTTAAAGCAAAGTACCTCTTTTAGTTGTTGAGCAGTAATATAAATATATTAAAATTTACATATACTTTTTTAAACTATATTAAGACAAGGAACATTTCTTGGCAATAAAATACGGAAACAGATGAAATAAAATACGGAAACGGCATTTCTAAACTAAATATTCTTTCTGATAAAATTTATTTTGAAAACATTTGATAATTCTTTTACGTATAACTGATCAATAAACGACCCTTCTTTCATTATTTCAAGCAAATTATACATATATATTCCCGCCGCACGTGCAAATTCAGTAACATACTGAATTAGACGCTGGGAAGAATAAGTGAGATTAATCCCATTCATAATATTTAATCTTATTAAAATTTGAAATTTGAAATTTATCAAACATTTGGGGAAAATTTAAGGTTAACATTTCTGCTAAAATCAGACTTTAGATATGTACCAGACTTTTAATACAATTATATGTTTAAAATTGAAAAGTTATTTATCTTATAAAACAGTATACGAATGTATTACAAAACTTTCTTAATGCTTACCAATCTTAAATAACTTTTACACTATTTTGATAAATATCTGAATAGCTTTTCATTTCTCAAATTCAGACGTGATTGCAAACAATTTGAATAGCAGGCAATTGATATTTATTAAATTAATCCTTAGCCATTACGGTTAGAGCAAATTAATTTAGCTTTCTTGCATTTCGATCTATTATGAATTGCTTAAAGACTAAAATCTGTAAGAAGTTACAATTTCTATTTTTAGCCCAAGTGGGCGTTAACCAAGGAGGCCTATTAATTTCGTTTTGACATTTCAGTCTGGCATCCTGTTTAAAAGAACAGGCAGCAGACATCTTACAGACGATCTCATTCGAAAAACGTTCTGATATGGATTCCTTAATTAATGCTGTATAATTTGTGATCATGAGAAACGTTTCTGGAGTATTATCACCAAGTGCAGCGTAAACCTCGACAGCAGAAACAAGAGGGACCCTTCAAGAACTGGCAGTAGACTTCAGAAAGTTACGCAGCTAGCATTTTCAGATTGCGGTCGTGAAATTAATGATGATTTGAGTCTCCAGCATTTTATGAATGTTGTCAGAGATCGAAACACAGCAGGCACTCCAGACACTGAAAAATAAAGATCTGAAGATCACTCTTGTGCGTAGTGTGAAAGTTTAGATTACCCAGAGGGCCAAGAGAAGAGATATCCGTTCCGTGAGAACAGTAACAACACAAAACTCACAGTGCTGAAATCGATGGTGAAACTCACTAAAAGAGTGGAAGCTTTGGAAACATCCAAACCGAAATGAAGCAATGATAAATGTAAGATAAAATGTTGGAATAGGAGTGGCGAATGACATCTGCGAAATAGTGTAGTGTGCTTGCAGTTCATACAACGAAAAATATGTAGAAAAAGCATCAAGGAAACTACATGCTTTAAATATTTTCTATCCTCGTCAGAGATTCAGAATTGTGCATGGAAGGAAAAATCAACGGTTTTTCATCCCGCCTGATAGCAGACACGGAATGAACGTGACTATTCTGCGAGCTCATATGACCGATTTTTCCAGAAGTTTCCAGATCCCATGCTACAGTGTATTAATACAGGCCTGAGAGCTAGGAAGTTCAATTGAAAATCAGATATGTAACAGCTATGACACTTAGCTGAGCTACAAATTAGGGTTTACTTTGAGAGGGATTTAAGGAACTTTAAGACATAGCTAAATATCTGCACTCGTCTTGAATTATTTCCAGCCATTAATGTGCTGTGTGTGCTATTTATTGTGCCTATTTTCCTAATAAATTATTCATTTCTTCTTCTTATATAAACTCATTATTAATAGAAACTTCAGCGATCTCGTAGCTCGCAATAATAGTACAAATATCAAATACCACTTAACTTTGCAATAAAAACTTAAAGTATTATTATTCTTAAGAAAAACAAATTTAAATTTTAAAGTTAAATAACACAATTATTTCTGTCGAATAGTAATAGATTTATTTTACGTGGAAAACTATTTTTGAAAAACGTTGGTGGAAAAGTATCTCCGCCGGTATAAGCTGGCTTTAAACAGCAGTGCATTCCTAAGAAGTAGAATGAAGGTTACCAGTATTTCTTGGAATGAGCTTTATCGCTGAAGACGAATTTTATATTTCCCAGCAGAAAATGCATCGAACCATAACATAAAGATGGCACAGGAATGGTTTCAAGCGTTTTATGTGGAAGAATTTTTAAAATGACCTTTTGTTTCTATCGATCTGAAACACTCTGAAGACATAAGGAACCTGCTAGTTAAAATTTATTCAGAAAATAGCAAATAATATAATAAAGGAACCAAATTATAAAATACCGTGTACGAAAAATTAAGTAAAATGCATTTACATAATTTAGCTTGCTTGCCTAATTGTTTTTCTTCAATGTACAAACTAGTCTCATTACTTTTAAAACAAATGAGCATAAAGTTTCTGAGCACTATAGCTGAGAAATAAATGCTTTTACTAATTTGTTTTCTGCATATTGACTGGAGTTTTATTATTTAAAATTTTAAAGTATAATTATTTTTTACAGTGTATGATAATTTGTTTCAAATTCGTGCTTTTTGCGTTTTATTCGATAATTATTTATTATTTTCCTTAAGTCTGGTCATAGCATTCTGGAAGCTTCGTAACTGTGCGTCAGCATCCCTAATAACGAAGACTTTAAAAATACATATATCAAATTTTCGTCATAGACAAAATTAAATAGCCATTTTTTATCTCCTGCCAAAAGAAAAAAAATACTCAAACAAAAAAACTGATTTTTTATTCTTTATGCTTGCTGAGGAAGAAATTGGATGTTGCCTTTTTCTTTTCTTTCATGTGAACTCTTCAAATACCGCCTCGCTTATTGATCTGTATTCGAATAAGTTTCAAGATCTAATATTTGAATTCAAGGTCCATTTTGGCCCGCTAAAAATGCATAAGAAATAAGCAATATATGTTAAGAACCTATTTTATTAATATTTTTGAAAATAAAGGAAAAAGAAATATTTATTCTACAGTAAATTGTATCTTGCTTCTTGAATATTTTAATACTTAATATGTTTTAAGAATTTATGCATTGATACAAAAATGGAAATAATTAACTACTATACTCCTTTATGTGAACTAAGTAGTTATATTTGCAGACTTGCAACGTTACACGTTTTAAGAGCTGAACAATTTTAAAAGGATTACATTCCTTTATCATATTATTTGTATAAAGTAACAATGTAATAGCTCTTTGTGAAGTTTGAAAAAAAATTTATGAATAGTATTTTTATAAAATTTGTTTTTTACTTATAGAATAGGGGAAAAAATCTGAAGGTTTTTCAGATTGTAACGGTCGTCTAAAAGGATTTGTTAGGGTATTTCACGCTTTCGCTGAGCTCGAAGTTTACTAGTAGACTGTTACACTCACTCCTACAGACTAACTGTTTTTATCTTTTTAGCCTCATTATTAAGCATAACTTTCTTCGCACTTACGCCATCTATAATTCAGCAGTAAAATTACAAAAAATTTACAAGCAACATAGCAATCAATATACGATTAGAATTCCCCTTACAGCATCAAGTGTTGATATACACTTTTTTTTCAGTCTTTTCTCAGTTCTTCATATTAATGTTTAACTTTCTTACTAAAATGGTTTTAGAAAACTTTTTTTGTCTTTTTATTATTAACGTTTTGTGTGTTTACTTTATTTATTAAATGCCACGTGCTTGGCGCTTATACCACATACAATAAGACAAAATATTTAAAAACAGCATATCTTGAGAATTTCTGATAGACCAATGAGTTTAGATAGAGTAAGCCTCCTCAATATATTGCATGCAAATGAAAATGAAGTCATAACACGTCATGGTATGACCTCACGACTTATCATGGCCCCAGCCATAGGCGGACTTCTGGTTGGTTTGGTTTGCATTCTAATCAGTGCTATCTATATGTTAGATATATATCATTGACGTTTATAAGTTTTCTGTTCTAATTTTAATACTTAGCATAATTGATTATCTACTTAAAACCCACTATACATAGTACTATAGAAAGGTTACAAGGATTTTGAATAACTGTTTCAAATTTAATAAAATCTAGGTACAGGAAAATTTGTAAATGGTAACGATAAGACAAATGTATAAAACCTGGAAGACAAGTGAAGATTTCACTGGTATTTAATGCAAATTATGCCTGAAGACATTTTTCTGTGGACATTTATATTTGCTCTCAAAGTCAGTGTAATTCTATTTAACAATATAAGTGTTATCTTTTTACACATTTTATTTAACAATATAAGTGTTATCCTTTTACACATTTTATTTAACAGTATAAGTGTTATCCATTTACACATCCTATTACCTGCGGACGCTGTATGGTGGCCATGATGAGTCGTGAGGTCACCTTGTTGATATTTTCTTGGCTCTTGGCTTCACTTTGGTGATGTCATGGTTATTTCATCTATTCTGACCAAGGGGGTTAAAATATATGAAGTAAGCCTCCCGCCTATGTCCTGTGTAGTGAAAATGAAGTAATGGAACGTCACGGTATGCTGTCACGACTTAGCATGGCCGCTGCCATAAGCGGACTTCTGACTGGTTTTGTTAACCTTCTAATTGGTCTGCATGTTAGGTATTCATTATCAAACGTTTATAAGTCTTTCGTTCTATTAATAATACTTAAAATACAAGATTTTCTACTTAGTACATAGAAAACTCGCAATTAACTCTTCCAAATTCAATAAAAATCTAGACACATAATAATGTGTAAATAGTAACTATAACACAAATGTGTACATGGACATCTGGAAGATCAGTAGAAATTTCAACAGTATTTATGCAAATTATGTCTAAAGATACTTTCCTGAGACTACAGATGTTGATATTTGCTTTCAAATTCAGTGTAATTTTATTAAGCAGTATATTTTGTAGTCTTACTCGTACGCTGCATGATGGCCATGATAAGCTTTGACGTAATTTTGCTTAGATTTCCTTGGCTTCAGTTTTGTGACGTAAAGCTTAGCCCATCTATTCTAACCTTCTTGCGTTAGACAGTCTCGCGCGCTGGAGATAAATGTGTTTTTTTTTTTTTTTTTTTTTCGTGTAGTGTGGCCATTGTTTACTTTGAAATCGTTGAGTTTATTAATCAAAAATTCTTTAAAGTTTTACAAAATATGAAATAGATAATTAAATAAACTCAAAATCAAAAACTCGGGCTTCCAGGTGCTCATGTTCGAGTGGAGGAATACTTTATTCAAAATTTGATTGCTCTAGGTACTGTTGTTTTTCACATTACGAGATGCATGCTTACATTCATGCAGATTATTCCTTATTTAATTTATTTAAATAAAATATAGGACGACAATATTTGATGGCGACAATTTGAAACTTATACGCCGTTTATAGTGAATCAACACAAAATGCCTTTTCGAGACTAATATCTCATTTAGGACTAACGTCCCTTTTGGGCTAAAAATTTACGTATCATATAAATTAAAGCAAACAAATACGAACTGCTGTACTAACGAAGAAACTTTCAGGCAAATTATTATGTTTCTCGCAACTTTTCTAGATCGGTAGGAATATTTTTAAATCTCTAGAATGCTGTTGAAAAGAAGTAACGCCAGACTCGAAAATAAGATTTCCCATTAAAAGATTCTAATTCATGGAGCTCACCAATAGCCAAGTAGATATGACTGTTGAATAATAGTAACTTGTTCCTGTCTAAGACAAATGTATTAACAACAAAGGGTTTTTAGCTGTTTTTCAGTGTGCAATGTGAACACATGTTAATATCTGTTATAAGCTTCTAAAAGAAATAGATACTGCATCTGCGTTTTATTTTTTAAATTATTTTCTTATAAAATATGAATAAAATTCTATAAAATTCTTATCTAATGGATTACTTAATTATAAGGGCAAATTTTAAAACACTTGTAACATAAAATATCGTTTATAATTATCGTTGTCATAAAAATTTACATATTATTTAACTCTTTTAATAATTTAATCTGTTGTTACTCAGCATTTCATTAACATTTTCGAAACAAAAACTCACTCTAATGCGTCGCATACCTTTAATAGCAAATTCCGAATTCTGGGTGAAATATGATCAAACTAAATTTAATGATAAGTAAATTAAATTAAAGAAGAAACTTATCCTCAACTTATTAACACGAGAAGGTCCTCAATTAATTCTTTTTTTTTATGTTCACTCTGAAGTTTCCTGCCTGATATAAATATTCAAATAATGCTTAGGAAAATTCCTCCAGTTAGTGCACTAAAAACGAAAGCATTTAATGATATACAAAATAACTTAAACGTAAACATTTGTTTTCCTACAGCTGATCATTGGAGCTATAAAAAAAAGCAACTAACATCCTTCAAACTGCTCATTGTATCCGACCATTATTCAGATTAGGAGATATGAGAGCAAATTAGAGAACGGAAGAAACTTGTCGACGTCATGATTATACAAATGAGCCATCGATTTAATGATCAAGAACAGCCTCATCAGTAACAACACTGAAACAAATTTCGTAAAATATTTCGTGAGTTAAACGTCGGATTACATTTAAACCACTTTTGATCTTCAAAAATCAATAGAAACCACGGAAATTAATCATTTTAATGAACCTACTATAATTAGATTTTTAAATAAAAGGTTCCATTTCTCTAATTTTAAGTGTACTTTTGTCACTTTCCTTCATATATCAAAACGAATAAGGCGTTCCATTTATGAGGCGAACTCAATTAAAAATATGGCTTTCGGACAAAACTTTCTTAGCTGCCGAGCTTAATATTCAAATTCATTGCAAAACAACAAAACGAAGTAGCTCATCACAAATTACGAGCTATAACAATTGTTTTCATACTTTATTTTTGAGAACTGCTTTTGGCAGAAATACGTATTGAGCTATATTCGAATAACATTTATGAGCTCTAAAACACATCCTCGAATTACTTTGTTCATAATATTTTTCAAATAATTGCTGTTTTAATAATAATCGTTATACTGTCAGCATTATGGACCCTCTCCATAAATAGCAAGTCCTAAGGGCGAATTTTAATATTCCTTTCTATGAAAAAGACACATTTAGGTCCAAAATTGCCCTTTATGTTACTGAAGAAGTGATATACAGACCCTTTTATGAATGTCGAAGAACTGGTTTGGGGATTATTGTTTTTCTTAGTATGATGAAAGAAATGAAATTCTGAGCTATTATTTTTCTAGAACTTGAGGAAAAGAAAGCAAAGTTCGTTTTATGATGCAATCGAAAAATAGATGGAAATTTTAAGAAGCTTTAATATTTAAAACGTTATGATCTATGCCGCTAAACTGTCTAAAATGAAAGTATCAGAAACACTTTTTGACGTATACACATGAAATAAAAAAAAACTTGAATTTATTATTTTCTTCAGTCAAACAAAAGTTCCAAAAGAAGATATAACAACAAGTTTTGTTTAATTAATTCTACTTAAATATTATTCCATCTGTGAAATTTTTAAGTGCTTATCTAATACAAACTCCATATTTATTATTTTATACCACAACGATAATATGCAGATGATAATGAAAAGAGAGTTACAATGAAACTCGGGGATTAAATTTTTAAATGTAGAGTATCTTTTAAATATAATTCTTTTTTTATATTCTTTACTAATGGCAAATATTTATATGAAAAATCGATATGTACAAGTCGTAATATATAAGTCGTATAAAAGAGATGCCGTGCTCATAATATTGTTGCAATGTTGTTTTGGTAAAAAAATTTTCTTCTTAGAGAATTTTGTTCATTTCTTAAAGAAATTTACATTGCATGTTTGTATTTTCTAAATTTACCTCTTAATGCGTTACATAAACTCAGGTTGATGAAAATATACAATAATAAGTAAAATCATACTGGATCATAAATAATAACAAATAGGGTTTAGAATGCAACTTTTATTTGCGAATACAAAGCTAACTCACTCACATATAAATAAAATATCACGTCACAGTTTAACAAGCACTAAAACACTACTGCAATCTATTATCAAGCTACGCATGCAGTAAAATCATTAGCGCATATTTAACCTCCTCCTTTGCATATGTAAGCGGAAGCATACATTTTATTTTACTAAGCTTTAACTTTATGAATTCTTTCAACTGATCTTTTAACAATACCCTTCTCCAAATGAATCTCAGAAGATCTAATTCTACAATTTCTTTCAAGGAATTATTCTTTAATCCTACCTAATTTTCAATTACAATGTTTAATATTATCTTCTTTTACAAGTACAATATCTTTTATTTCATACCTGTGAAGACTTTTGGAGCCTTTGAAAACGTAACTGATCTTAATTCTAGCATTTATTCCTCATAAAACATTTCCCAAAAGTGTTCTAAGCGTAACTGTCTATGTTTTCATCTTTTAAGTCAAATGTGACCTTGGGATTACAGTTTAGATTCACATTAAGATAAAATAGTCAGTTGAAATACAGTTATACAAGGTTATACAAGAAGTAAGAGAGGTAAAAGAGAAGTTCTTTTATTCCGTTCATTGCATATGTACGTTATGGGCCTGAATTAATGAGAGCTTAAACTAAAAACAATATACAGTTCTTTGCAATGTAACGAAATCTTACATAATGCGCTCTAAACATGTTTTTTCGACATTAGTATCTCTTCCCAAAATTCTCCTCATCAAGATGTACTTGCTATCAAGATGTATGATAATAGTCCATGCAAACCGAATTTTTATGGAAACGCAAAACATTTTCTTATATTCACAACCATTATTCGCGATCTGAAATTTTAAATGCTTTAACACTCTAAAAGTAAACAACTTTGAAAATTCTGCATGCAGAAACTCTACGAAATGCTTGAATGAAACACTTTATATTTAAATACGGTGCTTATTGTAAATGGACCCCTCGAGTTACAGCACAGATAAATAATGCTGCACATACTTTTGGAACCATGTTTGAACCAAGTCCTGCAAATCTCTGCCACGTACTTCAAAGAGTCTCTCCAGCTGGCTATTTGTAACAGGAGCTGCTATTTCATATCCAGTTGTGGTATTATATTTTTCGCAAAATCTATAATCATATAAAGCAGAATTAATGAAACGTCTACCTCTAAGATTCACATTTTCCCTCTTACTCTAAATAGACCATCATGATGTACCTTTTGATGACAACTAATAATTAGTAAATGAGAAAAATAATTGTTTTATAATGTTACAGGTTGAATGACATCTGCAGTTTGTTATTCTTTGGTTAGCATAACATTAGACCAAAACTCTAAAGGACAATCTGTGAATTCTCACTATGATTTGTAAGTACCAAAGAGAAAGAGGGGAAGAGTGTAAAGAACCATTTATTAAGTAATGTTTAACAGCTGGCACCAAATCGTGTTTACAGAATCCAAAATTATAGCTAAAATTAAGGATTATGGATGAACTAAAACTAATGAAACTATGCATAACCTTCCCTATTCCAACGCAAGCTGGCTCTCACCTAAGTCGCCGTAAACAAGCCTAATGGCAAGAAAAACTCTACGCCCAGAATACTAACAGTCAGAAAATCAAATTTAGCTACGTGGCCTCCTAGCAAGCAGAACACACTCTAATGGAGTGAGGAAACACTCATCAGGACACCATCAGCAGTCTCACTGACTCTCTATCTAGACATGTTGCTTCGTGTATCGCCGCCCAAGGTGGTCCTACAACCTTCTGAGTAGATGCTGTTCTCTCTCTGGATTATGCATATCAATTCTAAATAAAGATCACTTATTTTTCGTTGCTGTCCCTCTCTGTTTGCTGAGTTTCATCATTTTCTGGTCACTTCTTCTTGGGTTGGATTTTCAATGTCAGGTAGTGTACAGTGTCGATATACAAATAAGTCTTTTTCCGGGGAAAATGAACACGATTTACAGTTATCAAAAAAGTACCTAATGTTGCAGCTGTGAGTTTGAATAATGGTAATTTTTCTCTTATATCTAAAGTTGCTTTGGAACTTTTAATGCTTTACGTGTTCACGTGCACAGCTGCTTCGTTAGCAGCTTGGGATGAAACATAAAAGTAATGTAGTTTCGTCGTATGTCTCATTAAGATTAGAAAAAGGTCAACAAAATTACTTATTTGCAAATCCCTCCTGTAGTTGCATATATCATTCATTTCTTTTGTCTCGCAATTTTGGAGGCATAATTCCATCTACTTAATGCTGGGAAGCCCGAAATTTTGAAATTTTCTTGCATTTCATATGCGGCAAGAAGCCGAAGAAGATAAAAATTTTAGACACAAATTTCAAGACACAAGGATTTGTTTGATCATGTGACAGGGCGAAATCTGTATTGTCTTAATCATTGGAACAGGAGATATCCTTCTTATTATCCGACTGAATCCAAGAATCTTTGAGTGGGAATCACAATCGGATAATTTAAAGTTGCTGAAGGTTTTTTTTTTTTTATTATTTGTGTCTTAGAAGATTAGATTAGTCCAAATTCGGGTTGTCTAGTCGTATCGTCTAGTCGATCTAGTCGTATCTTAGATTTGTTTGTGTCTTAGAAGAATTCTATGAGTTCTTTTTATATCGAACCTCATACACTTTTTTTACTTCTGCTAAATTCAACATTTAATTCCTCTGAAATGTTTTGCAAACTTATGTCACATAGAATATTTTCATAGCTTTCTGAAGTAATTTTCAGCGAATTTAAGTTTCGCATTATGGAATTCGCATTCATAATACAGTTTATGCAGCAATTTAATATTTGAAATGTTTCTAATTAACAGTTTACTCATATGCTAAATAATAACTCATGTTGTGTTTTAAACCATTCTTTCAATATTTCTACTGCTAAATCATAATTCCGATCCTTGAAAAGAAACCGTAAATTGTAGCTAAAAAAGTTGGTACTAAGTAAAAATTTTAGGTATGCAAGGTTTTTAGTAGTTTCCTCAATCTAATAGTATAATGAATTGTATTTTGAACCTGTTGAACACCAAACTATTTACACGCATTTCTCTAATAAGTTTCGATATGAAGACGTATTAATGTCACGACTTTCGTTTCTTTCTAGATGTAAGTACTGATTTTCAAGTTTATTTTGCAAGAGAAGTCATGTGACCATTGAAGTGTGTTAAATTCAACATTGAAGTGTTCACCTGCACTCCAAGATAGCTCAGCTTGTAATATTTTTTGGACAACAATACACAGTTTAGCAGTTTTTTGGACAAACTTCCTAAAACTAGCTTCTTCAATATATACCAGACTACTCTTCTATTTTTCATCGAGAGAAAGATATCTAACTTTTTACTCTACGTTTCATGTTCTTTCTCCTAAGGAAAAAATACCAAATAATTTCACTCTCAGGCTCAGCTTTTTTAGGTTACTGGGAAGTGTTGCTCATGCAAAAGAAACCCAGTGTAATCCCTGAAATAGTGTAAGCTTAGTATATAAAATCATGAAAATTACATTCAGGACGATTAATTTAAAATACTTTTATGAGAGAAAATAAGTATTTTTAAGTGATTGTCATAAACAAGATATTACTAAAATTTGAGAAATAATTTAAAGATCTTGAGCATTCTTACTAACGAACCCTCGGCAAACGTCGTTGATATTATAAACAGTTATAAGCATAAAAAATTAGATTTATTTGATAATGACATGTCGTAGATTGGTAATTAAAAAATTTTCATTACTTTCTGGAATTTTTACTGTTATTTTTTTCTTTCATACACTTTTATTTTCTTAACCAATGTTCAGAAAAATTGTGAATATTCTTTAATATACATTTAATTCCTGAAAACTATGGTCTTTCACGTAATATTGTCCTATATTTTTAATTCATTTCCCGAGGAACGCAAAAGTTTCTCATGTAAGATGCATCATATATATCGGTTACAGTCGAAAACATAGCAGTAAAAACAACGCAAGTCGAAAATGTCGTGGTACAAAACTTCATGGGAGAAAAGAAAGCAAAGAAAAAACATCGTAGTTCTAAAACCTTGTGGTACAAAATATCGCTGTCGAAAATAAAGCAGTTCAAAAACTTCGCAGTTTAAAAATATCGTGGTAAGAAATAAAGCACCTACAAATCATCGAATGACAATAACATTGCACACATGCGTTTTCAGGTTTTAAAAGTCGTAAATGCATATTCGTATAGAGATTTGTAAGCGCAAGGAATGTTAATGACACTTTAAGAATAAACGGAAACAAAGCAATATATAATTTTCATCAAACTAATATCAAATTAACAAACGCGAAAGAGAGTAATTTGATGATTAACTAAGCAATTTTTATAAAAGTAACTTCATGCAGTTATTTATCTTCGTTTTCCTAAACATTTTAAGGCTGCATTTTTAATAAAAAAATTATGAGTAAAACTTTAAGAGATGGATTTATTGATGGCCTTTGTTAATTAATCATGCAAATTTAAAATTCTATTAAATGCTGTAAGTTGCATTAATTTTCGATTAATTTTCAGTTTATAAACGCTCAAGTTTCTTCTTACTTTTTCAGCAAAATTTATAAGTTCATTCAAAAATATGAAATATTAATATGAAATATGTAATCTTGTGCTCCCACATCATTATGCGAAATTGCATTTACAGCTTTTGAAACCTGAAGAACGCATATGTGCGATGTTATCGTCTGCGATGATTTGTAGGTAGTGTATTTTTTTCCATGATATTTTCGACGACGATGTTTTTAAACTGCGAAGTTTTTTAATTTATTTTCGATGACGATATTTTGTACCACGATGTTTTAGAACTGCGATTTTTTCCCTTTGCTTTCTTTTCTCCCAAGATGTTTTGTACCACAACGTTTTGGCCTTGCGTTGTTTTCTTCACGACGTTTACATCCAAGATGTTTTCGGCAGACGCCTATATATCAGTTTAATATATTGAAAATGTTCCACGAGAAAGTTTATTGAATGTTTCAAGTAGCATTACTTGATATAAAGCTGAGTAAACATGGTTCCTTTTAACGTATACGTTAACGCATAAGTGATGTGTTGATATACATTCTAATGTCAGGCTAATTATATAAGATCTGTATCAGATTTAGAGAAATATATTAAGGGAAAAAATATCAGGTAATATTGGGGCAGAACTTTGCAGAGTATTTTCAAAAGCAAAGTGTCTTGTATTTGCATTTCGCATTTGGAATTTCGTATTTTGCATTTGGAAAATTTCCCTTATAGTCAACTTATTCATCCGCCTAGAGCAGAGACGGCTAGCGTGGTTTTATTTTACTCACTGATGACAGATTTAAAGGTAAAAGCATTAAAGATGAACAAGAGGTTAATATTCGAGTCATTTTGTTACAATTAGAAGTATCAAATTGTAATTTATAGCTCAAGTCTTACATCAAATCACAATGACATATGTTCATTCTTAGTAAAATTATATGATAGAAGAATGAGCTGTATAACGAAATAAGAATTAAATATTAACTGTTTATATCTAATTCCTACCTCATTTATTGATTAATCCAGACGATTTTAAGGTATTATATTTCATGCATTCAATAGATAATTCTCTATTAACTTTAAAGTATGAATATTAAAAGCCGGTAAATTTTTCCATTTCCATCATGGCCGAATAATATTTCTAAATTATTCATAATTATAAAGGGAATTAAACAAAAATAATTAAAGGACAAATATCTTTCGTGTTTTGTAAAATAAACACATAAGTATTTCATGTATGGGTTGTAGAACTGTTTTACTAGCAAAGTGAATAAGCACATAAATATACCCACAGAAATAATTTTACTTTAGGAGTTAGTGTTTGACTTCGAAATTGCTTGCTTACCCATTCTTTCGGTGTAATGCCAGAAGGACTTTTAAGTTGGTGATAATTAACCAACTTAAAAGTAATTTAGGTTTTATTGATTTTACCTCGAAAGATATTTTGTTGACAAGAAAATGAATAAACCCAGCTTTGAACTACTAACAATAATTTTTCCTTTTACTTGCGTGGCTGAACTAATGCATAACTAACTTGAATTAAACTCTCATAAATTCGCCTAGTCATTGATGAATTTGTTGTCATATCTCTAAGAATTCCGACAGATCATGGATCTCTCCCCACCCAAGCAACTGTCTGCTTAAGGAGAGATCTTGCCTAGGGCCCAAAATGCATTGATCGTAATAGACAGCAAGACTTACGCTTTTTGAAGACGGGGCAGAAGACTAATAGTTCTGCTTATCTTCAATGGCAGAAATTATCTTTAAGAATCTTTTATTGTAAAATAAAATGAATTCATACACATCCTTAAGTAATAAATATATATTTATTTCACAGATATCAGCTTATTTTCCTTCTTGGTTATGATGTTACAAACTTTTTAAGCAAAGAAAGAAGTATTTTAATAAACATCAATATTTGTTGATGTTTCATTATGTTTGAAATTTCATAACTGCACAAAGATTTATTTAAATTTATTTTAGTTCCGCCTAACATTGCAGTCTGAAAGTACTACATGAAACAAATGCAAAGAAACGACCAGAAAAATCTTCCCTAACTTGTTTAATACCTATTGTATATACTTCCTGTATCAAAATCTCTTTCCCTTGCTTTAAAAGACAAGAGGCATAACTGAAATTTATTTCAAGATAAAAAGAATTCCGACTTGCAGGAGAAAGTATTAAGCCAACAGAAGTTCAGAATGCTTTATTTGATGATAAAAGTTTATTGTTTGACATAAAATATCTGAAAATATTCAGAATACTTTTAAAAGAAAGAAGTAAAGGAAAAGGTTCTGCAGTATCCAAAAATAAATGACATTGAATTTGATGGGCTAGTTTGTATATATATATATATATATATAAATGCATATACCTGCACAAGAACGATATGAAAATAAAGAAAAAATGCATCGATCGAAATGGTTTTCATGCTTCTGACAGAGATAAATAAACCAAAAAGCTTTTATTTTACTTATCACTCTCAATGTTTAGTTTTGTATTCATATTTCTTTCATTTGTTGAAATATGTAAATTTCCTTGATAACATATAAAGCAATACACATTTCCCATTACTCTGAAGATGGGTTTTCTTTAAGCAATGCTTGTGTACAAGCATTAGTAATTTTATTCATGATATCTTTTCTGTAAAAATCAAGCCTTAAGGTAAACTATCACCACGGACATCTTTTCCATTAAAGTTACTAGACTATCCTTTTTTAAATCGAAGTTCAGTTTTTCTTCTTCTTAGATTAAAGGGTCATTAGATTAAATCGATGCAGGAATGCGAAAATAATCATGACTTTGCAGGGATTCGCACTCTAGATATCCCGAATACGCGTCGAGTGTGTTTCCAGTTACACCACGAAGGTATGTGAAGACGAGCGAGAAAACAATTTATGAGATTAATTATGATCATTCATTTGACTGTTTGATTTTTCTCAGGAAATCACGTAATATTATTTTGTCTCTCAAAATCTCCTTATAAAGAATATTTTTGTCAGTTTTACTTCTAAAATTAATCGCAACCTGTTTTTAAGATGCCAAAACACTTTCATCTGTCTAATGATTATAATAATACACTAGTTATCATTAATCAAGGAAAAAACATAAAATTTTACATGTTAATGTATGTTACATGTAGAATTTAATGAGAAAGACCCACCATATGCAATATATAGTAAGGTAAAAAATAACATGAAAAGAAATTACCAGACAATTATAGTGTTATAGAAATTAGCATATGTATCAAATGAGCAAATCGGATGTATCCGTTTGGTATAGGAAAATCACCTTCAGTATGGAATATGATCTCTCCTAGAAGCAATACTGCACATACAGCGATATGTGATGCCGTCAATTATGCGGTTTATAATTCCATGAAAAGTGAAAACCACTGCTCTTGCAAAGCAGTTTCAAACTTGCCAAGGGTCTAAAGAGGAGGACTGACAGCAGGTAATGTCTTCTTAAAGCATCAGAAACATGCTTGATAGAATTCAGGTCCGATGTTCGAGCTGGCCACTTCATTATGAATTATATATGGCTGAATACAATCAACCACGATGCGACTCCTGTGCGGTTAAGGGTTGTTGCCATGAAGCAGGAAATCATCACATAATTTCCCAGCATAAGAGTGCACATAAGTATCAAGGATGTCATCTCTGTCTGAGCATCTGCCTGAGCATTGCCTGAGCATCAATGCCTGAGCATTGACGGTTCCACGTGGAAAGACCTGGGTCTGTGCGTCCAAAGTGATACCCCCCCCCCAAACACGGATACTGGCTCTTACGTATGCATCTCTTTCGCCGATGTTTGATGGATGATAACGGATTCCAGATTCTCTCAAAATCAAGTAACGCTTACTATGGTTTTAAAAACTAAACCTGGACTCACCCGTAAGGATTATGAGACTGACGCGCTGCTAATGCTCTACCGAGGCTTCACCCATAAGGATATCCTTCCACAGATCAGCCGTTCAGTGGACACGTTGACATACTCACCTCAAACGTTCCTTTCTACGACGTGACGTGAGCGGCGCGCGAATGGCTGCTCAATCGCATACAGACCTCCTTCGTAAAGCCTTCTACGCACGTTTGACTGACTGATGTGATATTGCCGGAATACCATATGCAGGTATTGGTAAGGATACTCTTACACCGAATAATCATATTTACTCTTTCACAGCTATAATTGTTTATTTATAACTTCAAATTGAGTTCACATATCACTCACACAGCAGTTCTCAGCCATTCTCTTCATCTCATCTCTGCTGCTCTCCGCTCGGGGGCGCTGGCGCAAACATGTGCCCCGGCATTGAAATGTTTAAAAAACATTCAATCACTATATGAAAAATTTCACAGTACTTTACAAATTATAACACTAACACTTCAGTAACATAACTATATAACATAGTACTTTAGCCATAATGCAATACATAACACAAGAAATAATTCTCATTAAAAGTTAACATGTACACAAAGTAAAACAATATCTCTTATACATTTAATATATAACAATTTTCATTCAGGCATAGGTAAAACACAGATTTTGGAAATACATCTTTTGAATACACCTGCTTTAGTTTTAATTTTAACAACCCTAATTTTTTTTATCATCGCCATAATACACATCAGTTATTCGACCTACAACCCATTTGTGAGTAGGTACATTATCCTCTACCAATAACGCTAAGTCTCCTATGTGAATATTATCTTTTTCAAATTTCCATTTATTTCGTTGTTGCAGTTCATTTAAGTAACTATGGTGCCATTTTTTCCAAATCAACTGCGCGACTCTTGTTATTCTCTGCCATTTCTCAAGTCGATTTTCATTTTAATTGGTTAAATCAAGCTCAATAACTGAATTTATTGATCTATTTATCAAAAAATGCGCAGTAGTTAAAACTCCAAAATCATCTTCGTTAGCTGTTAACGGACACAGAGGTCTTGAATTTAAAATTCCCTCAATCTGTACGTTTTGTTAAGAACTCCTCATACGTTAAATTTGCACTGCCTACAACTCTTTTAAACTGGTACTTAAATGACTTAATTGCAGCTTCTCAAAGGCCTCCGAAATTGGGTGCCCCGGGTGGTATGAATTTCCATTCAATATTCTCAGCAAACTATATTCGGGACTACTTTTGTTTTTCAAACATTGTTAATACAACATATAAAGTGAAATTTCATACTATTCATGTGTTTTGAAATCAGTGGTCGAACAACAAATTTTCGGCTCTTCCTCAAAATATAGGCCCACCTGCGGCCGAGCGGTAAAAACGCTGAACACTGGTTAGGTCCGAGGTTCGAATCCCGCGAACGGGCTGGCTGCTTGGTCGTTTTCGTGGTTTTCCCTATGTGTAACATGTATACGAACCAGTTTCCCTTAGAACGTCCTCCACGAAAGCATCCCTTCCTGAGACAGATAGCCCTCGTGTGCTTTGCGATATTTGAATAATTTCAATCCCCCTTCCTCAAAGTATAATTTTGGGTCCTCAGGAATAAAACTTAATTTAATTGTATTTTTATTACAACATAATAGTAATTATATAAAAAACCCAGTTACAAAAACATCTCCTAACTACATTGGTGTAAGAAATTAAGAAAATTTTCATATTTGATCTACGATCTCCAGAAGTACTCGATAAATTTTAATAAAATTTGGTGTGAACATAGGTTGACATAATACAAACAAAATAAACATTCAACAGTTGTAATAGACACACATGTTCATGTGTAACACTCATGGCAGTCTGAAGTTCTGAAACAGCGGTTACAGAAGGCACAAAATAAATGTTTTAATAGGGAGTTATGGTACCCTCTTACAGCCATACAGGCCTTGAAGCGTGATGTCATACTGGAAATAAGGCAGTTTATCAGTGCCTGTGGCAATTGGTCCCGCTCGTTCAGCAACGCTGTTTTCAGTTCCTGAATGGATCTCGGAAGGGGGTTGCAAGTTGCAATTGCCCTCCCCAGAGCATCCCAGACATGCCCTATAGAGAGACCTGGCTGAACAATATCCGTTGAATATCCTCAGTCTTGAAGAATTCGTCGATTAGAAGAGCTCTATGTGACCTCGCGTTATCGTTCTGTAAGATGAACTCGGAGCCCACTGAACACCGGAAAAGGCAGACATAGGGCTACAAGACCTCATCCCTATACTTCACAGCAGTCACAGTGCCTCTATCAAAGACGTGGAAAGGTGTGCGGCCATCTAACATGATGCCTGCCTAGACCATTACACCACTACCGCCATAATTGTTGATTTCGCGGACATTGGAGAGTAGGTAGCGGGTCCCTGGCTCTCTCCATATGAAAGTACGGCGAGAATCGGTGTTTGGGCTAAAACGGGACTCGTCGTTGAACAGAACGGTCGTCCATTGCTCCGTACTCCAATCACTATGTTGCCTGCACCATGCTAATCGGACTCTCCAGTGTGTAGACGTGAGCGAAACGCAAACAGCCGGTCTTCTGTCAAACAACCCTCTCATTCAATCTTTTGGAAACAGAAGTTTACGAGGGCTTCTGTGGCTGCATACAGGTCCCGAAATAGCTGAGAAGCTTTAGACCCTCTGTTTACGCCTCGCTAAAATGGACAAATAGCGATCTTCTCTGGCCGTCATGGCTCTTAGACGACTTTACCCAGACTTTCTCTCGATGAATCCAGTATTCTGGAACTGTTTCCATGGGTTACACACGACGCTGGGCGTTAAATTAAACTCTCTACATATAGGGACTTGCGATTAGCTTGCCTCTAGCCTCCCCACAATTCGCCACCTCATTCCATCATCTAAACGTTAGCGGTTACTCATTTTTACTGTTCTGATGAGAATTTAACCGATTGCTGCAAGATAACACCAAGAAATTCACCAAGGTGTGATAGCGAACGCATTTCGTCTTACCCTCCACGCACTTATAAAGCCTGTTTTTCTGCTGGCTTCGCCTACACACACTACTTACATACGTATTTGCCGTACAAGATTTGCATTTTTATCTAGAAGCAGTGGTTTTTCCTCCAGTTCAGTTATTTTCATGTAATTCAATAAAATATGCAAATTCTCTTAATTTATTTCACCAGTGTACAATAATTTATATTTTTAACGCATGATAATTGCTCCCGTAGCAAATGAATTTTTAAGTATATATTAATATTTATCTCTTATTAGTAGTACTAGAAAATATAGTAACATCGCGTGTATCAGTAAAAGAACATTAATATTAATAATTATTTTTTAAAATGTGCATTTTTCCCGAGATTTTAAATTCTGTGCTTTTGATTTATTTAGTTTTCATATAATTTTATACATTTCTTTCAAAAATAAAAATATAAATATAACCCCTTGAAAGACTCAATTCCGAAGTCCTTTGTTTGTCAGTGTTGCATAAAAAATAAAAATTGAGAAAGTGCAAAATGCATAAATGAAGTAATGCAGTGTAGAGATTGGTCGACAAGTGGTTTGCTTCGGCATTTATAAATTAAATATAATTCATCAAAAGCAACTGTGGTTTGCTTCGGCATTTATAAATTAAATATAATTTATCAAAAGCAACTGTGGTTTACTTCGGCATTTATAAATTAAATATAATTTATCAAAAGCAACTCAACATGGTTCGTCAGCTTTAGGAGGTACTGAAATTAGTAAAATAAAGGTAGATAGTGATAACAACCCACAAAATACTTCTCAAGAGAAAAAGTACATTGTTATCGTATCTCCTTCAAACAGACTAAGAAACACTAGAAAAAATATTAAATAGTAAGTAAACTTTTCTGCTTACTATTTACCAAAATATCGTTGTATTTCTTCGATATTCTTAGGACATTTACTAGATACTCAAAGTCTTTAATGAACCTGTTAATTTGACCAGGTTGCAATCTTGCATCGGCTGAGCTATAAGTAATGTTTACTCCTGGCATATTTTAATATATACTCTAGAGTAGGGGTTCTCTATCGGCGGTACGCAAGAGAAAAATAGGTTATACGCAGAGAAGTAGAGTATTTTTAACTATTAAATTCAAAAATTAAAACCCCAACATCCTGACTGAGTTTTTATTCTAACACTCGTAAATTTATGCGATCTGAGCTTTGTTCAGTGGAGGTGGTAGTAGTACTTTGTGGTGGTGGTACAAAATGTTTTCAATTTTTGTTTAGATAGGTACGCGTCAAAGGTTGAGAACCGTTGCTCTAGAGTGACATTATAAGGCTACACTATTGTTTAAGTTGCCATGTGACCTGGACTCTGATAATAATTTCCATACCCTCTGCTTCCTAACTACATGAATCATAACCAAATTAAAAGCATAAAATTAAACTGTTACCAGGTCGACCTGATAGATGTACAAATTGAAAGTTCAACAGGAACAGAACTCCACTAACTTGAGCTTAAACAGAACATACGTTCAAATTAAATACAATGCGAAATACAAAACTGCAGAACTAATTAAACCTCGGCTGACTTTTAATGCTTGCTAAGCAGTCACAGCTCAACAGATACCTAAGCTGTTAAAACCAATTATAAGACAACTAGTGACGGTCAGCCTGTGCTGCCAAACGCCTTTTTAGAAACAAAACTTGGAACTGTTTTATATTTTAACTAATTTTTATTTTGATGGAAACTCACGAAAATAGAATTTAATATACAGCCAAAATAGTAAGATAATTGAGTAAATTACCATAAAACTTTTCTGACTTTTTTATGAATCATTTCTTTGTGTAGTTAATAAGTTAGATCAAGTTTCAAGAGGAAATACAGGAATATATAGAAACTGAGAAGAATATACAGAAATGGATCTTTGAATCGCACACAAAGAGCTTTCTACAAATGTTAAATCCCTTACTTTGAGTTACGGCCGAAATGCAAAGCGATGTATCTATCAACTGAAGATAATAGTTTTAGACAGTTAAAAGAGGAAAATACAATATGTATTGAATTCCACATTCTCCGGTCACACAGTCGTAGGTCGTTATTTATATTTTCTGGCAACTAAAGAAGTGTACGGGAAGCTAAGGAAATTAAAATATTAATACATTATTCTAAGCAGTCTTTTGTTTTCCATCCTCTAGAAAAAGTTGTATTTCATCCGTTTCAACCATTGTGAAAAACTGTAACAATTTCTGATCAAATCTATCTTGATAAACAAAACAATATAGCAACTTTAACAAAATATCTTGCTTCAATTTCAGAGATAGTGGTTGGCAGGTGATACTGTGAAATAGCATGGTATCTTTAGATATACATATTTTAGCCTTAACTACCGGTCATTTTTGTTATATACACTAATGCAATGATGATATGTTGCTAAGCCGATAAGTTGGTAAACTGCAGTTTTCCACGGTATTGTAGCTTCAAATGTATCAAATTGTTTTTTAGCATATAAACACTGTATCATCACGTATAGCTAATATAAGAGGATATTCTGTACTCAATGTCGAAAATTTCATTGGAAAACCGAATTTCATGACTTCTCTCTTAATTTATAATCTTTGAGACATTATTAGTTTAATGACTCTTTTCACTGACTGCAAAATGAATATTATTTATAGATTCTGATCAACGGCACATTATAGACAGTCACTCAAAGCCTCAGTACCATAACTGGATAGCCAACCGCTTCGCCCAATATGATGACCACATAATTATTGGGTCAAGCTAATTTACTTTTTAAGAAAGCAACAGATGTAGAAATTTGATGGAAAATCAATATTAAATCGATGCAAAATTTATTCGTGTACTAATTTCCAGCATGGTGAAATAGGGTATTATATCTGTCAAACAAAGAACTTTAAGAATGAATCTCGTTTTACTGTTCATATATTAATTAGATAACTTTCTTTAATTGTAAAATATAACCTAGCGTTTCGGTTCTAGTAATGCCTTTTAGATTTCGATAAAAAAATTTCAAAAATCAAATGTTTGTAAATAAAAATTTCTAGCAAGAACTTATTATTTGAAATGAGAAAGACAGTCTGCTACTTTTAAACTGATTCTCCTTTTAAAATGTCGCGTGTAAACACGCTTTGAGTTTAAGGATACCTTTTTGTGCTTTTCGAAAAGAAATATTCTTATTCCATAATTCGAAAATCTTGTGAAATAATATTAAAATTTCTAAGAGCAAAATAAGCAACATTGCTAATAGAAAAGGCATAAAGTGTCAGTCATTATGTCTGCATGGAACGAAAACTCCAAACGAATACCCGAAAATGTGCGAACTAATGTTTCTAAACTTAAACCGTTGGCAACAGACAACAGAAAATCTGCCGAAGCAGAGGTCAATCGCAAAATCTTTAAATACATACATAGTAGCAATAAATAAATTTTTAAGTTCTAAGACTTAAAAGGCTAAAAAACATATTGATTATTACCAGTTTGTTCTGAGGCACGTGACTTAACGCAGAACAATTTATAGAACCCTGTATGCAAAATATTTAACAGGAGATAAATGGTAGTACATTGCGACCGTTGATGAGTCATTCGTTTGTCTAAATGGCTAAAACAAATATAAGTCTATGTATTATCGAAAATGGCAAGGAAATACTACAAACGTGTCAATGCAAAAAGAAAAAAGAAAAAAAATCTGAAAGCTTTCAGATTTTACATTACGTCAAAAGGGACGTTTTTTAGCGTTTTGTGTGTTACTTTTATTTATTAAATATTCTTTGCACTTAAAGCATAAATTTCAGTTCAAGAGCAACATCGGAAAATAATTTTAAAATGAGCATATCTTTAGAATTTCCAATACACAATCTCTCGCGCTTTACATGTAAAAAGATGGTCAATTCCCTTCATCTGTAAATATCATCTATGTAAATTCATCCTTCTACACATGTAATCATTTTGTAGTTTGTAGCAACTATTTATGTTGCCATTAAATATTCAAGTTATTTGTAAATTGGACTAGTTTATTAGCGCCTAGACAGCCACAAAAGAAAAAAGTTTATAGACATCATATTCCTAGACAGTAAGTACCGATTCTACATTATTATTATTTTTATTTTATTTTTCATACAGATTTGCCATTGCTCGCTATGAAGTCGTTGAGTTTATTAATCAAAAATTCGTTAAAGTTTTACAAAATATGAAATAGATAATAAAACAAATTCAAAAATTCAAAATTTTGGCTTCCAGATGCCCATATTCGGATGGAAACGCACGTTATTCAAAATTAAATGGCTCTAGGTACCTTTGTTTTATCACAATGCGAGAAACATACATAGATTTATGCAAGGTCTTCATTATTTAATTTCTTTAGATATAATACAGGGCTCTAATATTTGGTGTCAACAATTTGAAAAGTGAACCGACAATTATAGTGAACCAAGGCAAAATGCCAAAACGATATTAATAGTCGTCCTTCTGGGCAAATTGCCCCTTTGGGCTAAAACGTTTCGTTAAGGGATTTACGATTGTTGCAGGTTTCTCTTGCAATGAAGTATCAAAAATAAGACGAATGAATGCAAAATGTTAAAACCAATTCAATGTTCTATCAAGAAATTGTTTTACTTCAGATACTTACAGAAGAAATTCTATTTCTTTATTCCTAGTGACTTTCAGAAAGTGAAACTTTATCAAGGCAATTCATACTTCGAACAGTATCACTGCATTTTCTAATTAATATAGATTGATACGGGTATTCCATGTATACAATTTCAACGTTTATTCCTGAAAATTCTTCTGACGTTTCTTATATAGACTACTGTGCCTCTGGTCTTACAAAAAGAGTTCTTTCTACACTACAAATCCACTACTACTGGTGGACCCTAGAAAACAGCGGAAGAGGAATGGAAATCAATTCTGAAAATTTTACGAAAAGTCCTTCTATTATGGAAATCACGATACAGACTCTAGCCTAGAAAACATTTTATCGAACATTTAAAAAATGCTAACATTTAAAAAAGTGCTAATTAATTTAACGGTTAAAAATGTATCAGCACCCTTTGTATCTACAAATAGTAGTTGCATCATCCTTCCGAGCTTCAGTATCTTAATTTTTAAAAATTTCCGGCTTGAGTATATGTGAATTAAAAAATTGTCATAACTTGTTGCAAACTCAGCCGAAGGGGTCGATATTGAGCCCTTTAATTTAAAACTTATTTATTTACTTTTATCTTTAGAATGTAGTTAAATGTGTAAGATGTGTCTTGTCAAGTGAATTGTCTCTCGTTATAATGTGTCATTAAAGGATTGAAAGCTAAATAATTTTCCATTGCTCTCTTTAGAAGCTCAGATCAAAAACCGAGGTAAGATCTATTATTTATATCCGATTTTGTTTTATGGTGCCGAACTACCGAGAGCTATAGTAATTGAAAATGGCACAGCCTAGTGAATTAGAGAAGTTAAAAAGTAAAAGAAAAACTATTCGAACTTGTTTTAACTAAAATTGTAAATAAAATAAATGACACATTAAAAGGGGACAATATTGATTTTGACGATTTCGATGATTTAAAATATCAGAAGAAAAAGCTAATCAGATCTATCAGCTAGATTCTACAATAGAAAACATCATAAGTGATTTAGAAATGCTTAAAGCTGATGTTCTGACAAGCCAGAATTACCGCGAAAAGATTACGAGTTCCAAATCGAAACTAGAAAGACACTTTAAAACGTAAACGTGCAAACGAAAGTAAAATTGATGCACCCAATGAATCCTCTAGAATTTTTGAAGAAGGGATAACTATTAATTATCCTAATGTCAAATTGCCGAAATTAAAAATTGAACCTTTCCACGGCAAATATGAAAACTGGAAGGGATTTGGGGCCAATTTGAAGGTGCAATTCATGAGAGTAAACAGTTATCAAAAATTGATAAATTTAAATATTTAAAATCGTTCTTAAAGGATTCCGTATTCAAATATATATAAGGATTGACATTAACGCAAAATAATTACGATTTAGCTATTGAGTTATTAAAAGAGCGATTTGGTAAAAATGAAATTATTGTACATTCACATGTAAACAAACTTTTAGGCTTAACTCCTGTGAAATCATGTTCGAACTTAAAGGAACTGAGACAATTACATGACACAATAACTATTCAGATTCGAAGTCTCGAAACATCAGGGATAGAACTAAATAATTACGGTGGAATTCGTTTCGCCATTTTAGTAAACTTAATTCCTGAAGATATCGTATTAGAATATAATCGTTCTATTAACGAAGAAGACTCGTGGAACTGTTCAAAATTACTTCAGTTTCTTAAATGGGAAATAAAAACACGCGAGAAAACATTTTTATTTCTGAAGACAGACAAAGTCGAAAAAATGAAAATTTCGCAGTTCAGTAAATATGAGAATTCTAAACGGCTACCGACAGCAACAATCTGAAAACTCCAAAAGAGAAGGATAAAGAAGCATGTTTTAAAGATAGGATTTTTTTAATTACTTTTCTGTTACCAGCATGGCCTTATATATTATAAGTTGTTATGAGAAGCCCATGACGTGAAGACTTTTTACTTTTCTAATATAGTTCCTTTACTTCCTTTTTCAACACTTTTCTGTAATTTTAGAATACAAATTTTAAAAACTAAAACTCAATTTTACAGATTTATTACTCATATCTTCAAAAGAATTATTAAAAACTATTTGATCACTTTTTGGACAATTTTTTGAGTTTTTTAAGGATTAATTTATTTTAAAACTGAATTAAAGTTTTACACTAAATAATAATATTTATTCCCATTTTTGTTTTACAAGAGTAAAAATTTACTTAAATTTCATTCAATTATGCAATCTTTTTCTTTGACTAAAAAATAAAAATAATTTTCATTGAAATATTTAAAAGTTTTCTCTTGGTTTCAAAATTACATATTACGCACACGATTTTAGCCTTTTGAGCGATTACGTTTTAGCCAAGTTTTTTTAGTTTCGCCACTGTAAGATACCTGTAAGATACCTGTACGTATCTTACAGTTTCACATCTCATGTTTACACTGCAGTCTAATGAGAGTGATGAAAGTTTTTAATTACTTTTTTGTGTGTTCTAAATAAGTTTTTTCAACTTAATTTTATTAATTCACTCACATCTCTTAATTCATTGGATTATCTTTTAAAGGTAAACACTTTGATATAAAGTTTTTCACTGAAGTATTTTGTTTTTTCACATTCGTTTGCAATTCTTTTAAAAGGGTAAAATTCTCTTTATTTAAGATTTTTCTAATTATTCTAATCAGAATTTACTTTGTTTTTCCCTTGCTTTGGGGAAGGGCCAGAATTTTCAGGTGAACTATTATAATTATAATTAAAATACATTGAAATGGTTCATCGGCTAGTTCTGGATACAGAAAAGGAAGGATTTTTGTAGAAGAGAGATTTCAATTAATTTCAAAGTTCCTCCCCCCTGATGAAGTGACAATGAGATTAATTGAATTCCTCTTCTATTTTTGTTCATTTTTCTTTAAATTTCATTAATTTTTTGAAGTGGGGTTTTGCTTGTTTGAAATTTTTTGATTTTAACATTTTTAAATTCTTTGTTATATTTATATGATTATTTGAAATTTTTTAACTATAAATTTCAATTTCTGGTCTTTGTGAAATATTAGTTCTAAATTTCTTACTTTATGTCTTTAATGACAATTTTTCTGCAGCTTAATACTGGCATACGAAAATACTGGGCATGTTTGTGTTTTGTTTTCAAAAGAATTGTTTTGTAATTATATATATATATGTACGATTGGTGCAAGCGATTGCAACGAAAAAGGAAAGTGAACATGTGCATATTATAGCAGTACCATATAAAAATTTTCAACTTACTACGACTATTCCTTCTTGAATTATGTGAGATGCATACATACGTACGTACGTACATACAGACGTCAAGAAAAATCTCTTTTGAATCCAATTTACAATTCTTTTTATTAAAACACAGTCCTTTATTCGGCCCGTACGTATACATGTCACGCAAAAACATTGTTCAAATGGTCTCGAGAGAGATTGAACTGGATATATTCGTTGAAATATGATACATACATTTTGCAATTACAGTACTTCCTTTACTTCGTGTAAGGAAGTAATAGGTTTCAAATTATAATTTGTTTCAAATTATAATTGAAAAAAAGGAACCATTTAACAGATAACCTATAAAAGCACCAGAAAGGCGTCATGCAATGATGAGAGTCGGAATGTTTAATCTTCAATAGCGTCATCTCACTTTTAAAAAAATATTTTAAAGTTAGAAGGGCTTTTCTTGTGATTGTTATTGTAACCTTTCCAAAAACGGCGTCCTAGTAAGAAACGTGTGAGAGTTCTTGATAGAACAGTGACACACATATTAAGATTACAAAATTGATCATAAATACATTAACTGTCACAAAGCCTGTAAAATATGCAAGCTCGAAATTTAGAAGCCCGCCAGTGCTGAGTGGTTAAGATCCTGGATTGCGGGTAGTTTTGCTTAAATTAAAATCCAGGTAAACGGATTGGCTGCGTGGTTGTTTTCATGGTATGTAAAGTAAATACGAACCGGAAGGTCTTGCTTGAAGGCATCCTTCCTCTTAGGCAGAGAGTCCAATTGTCTTTGACTAAATTAAATATTCAAATAACCATCAAAATTTCGATAACTTGCTTAAATTTCATTTAAATAAGAATTTTCCAAGTCTAAAAAGCCAAAGTCTACTTACGCAGAGTGAAATATGAACTGCTCTGATTCCACAAACTAAATGCATAAAAGACCAACTTACGTCATGCCGAAGTTGCGACATCTCATTTAATAATTATTGTGAAATTAATTTAATTTTTGTTTTACTGTTTTATAAAATCCTTATATTTACAAAAGGAAAGTATAAAGTTTCTTTCACAATTTTAAAGTATTCCGCAACAGCTGTGTTCTTCCTCTAAAGAGGATATTAGCCTTAAAAAAATACTTCTGCATTATTCCTATCCGACTATGTGGTAACAGTAAAGACTAAAATTTTGGATAACTGCATAACCTTCAATACCTGCACATGTCTCTCTCCACATAGATTAACGTAAAGAGCTGCTCTAGCAAGGTAGCTTCAGCCATAAACTTTATTTTGGTTATTATATCTGAAAAAAAAAAACATTATTTCTTGTATTTTTGCTTTTATTCATCTTTGCTTTCATGAATTGTGTAATCTTCATCATTTGAAATAATACTCCAAGTGGCAAAGACTTCACCATATGTATTTTTTCAATGGCTGTCTTCAAGACTCCTGTTCCATACCGCTTTTACGGAAAATTTTAAGCTATTGTATTTCTTAAGCTGTTAGAAAATAATAAACGTCAACTTCTAGTTCCTTGAAACTTGAGTAAAAATCTTTATCAAATCAATTTGATGAAAAACACGAAAACCTTTAGTCTTGACATTGTGTTATAAAACAAAGCACTTGAGCTGTAAAGATAGATACTTTCTATGCATGAACACTGTAGTCGTATCACATTAATGACTACGGGACGGAGACCTGAATAGACAGAGCACCAGAGAGGAAAAGCTTTCAGCTCTAAAGACTGTCTATCTAACATATATACTGTGACTGCGCAGTCTTACTGTCATTCTGAGGTAATGCCTAAAAGGCGCCTGATAAACTGCTGACAACATCATTAAGACCCGTTTAAATACGGGAGCCTGAGAGTTACAGAGGAAAAAATTGCAGAAGGGTCTTGATTATTCCTACAGAATTTCCTAATGAAGAGAGACATTACTAAAGTATCCGTAACAAGAGGTAAAACTGGTGAGGGTATATATATATATAATATTTACTTTTGGCGGGAGATTAAAAAATAATCACGTTTTAGTCATAGTTGAAAACATAGAGGACTGAAAATTGCAACGTAGTGGAATGACCCGATGAAATTTTAGAGGAAGCTCAACCAGCTTGATAGTTAAATATGATTTATTTTTGCATGACAAATTAATTACACATAACCGTATAACTGGTTGAAGATTAAGGGTGCTATATGCGCCCCATAAATTTAGATATGCAGTTGCATTTTAAATAATAGAGAACAGCTAGCAAAGACTGAGCGACACTCTGTCGGCAGGCAGGCGAAGAGGCGAAAGAGAGAGAAACTCGCAGTTAGTAACTATTTATACTAGATAGGTACACAAGTACCGCTAATCTGTCATTGGTTAATTTTGGGCTTTAGTTACCTTTTTCAAGCAATGTTATATAACATGGAAAGATCTCGAATTTGGGAGAATAGATGAATATAGGGGGAGGGCACCAAATCTAGAATAAATAATTTTGAGGTCGCCAATTACTTTTAAAGTAGCCATCGTATTTTGTTATATCTTACACATTCATATGTAGATATATATATAGATATAGATATATAGATATAGATATATACATCTATATAAGAAATAAAAAAAGGTATGTAAAAACGAATATCATCACAAACTGTTGTCAAGGATTAGAGTTTTCTTTGACGACGCAGCAATCGAATTTGGCAATGCTAAAACTTGGTACTTCTTGTAGAATGTGTTGTTGCTATTCTTAGGATAAATATATGATGGACTACAACTTAAATTCATTATGTAATCAAAACTTCCAGTTGAACCACTGGATTATATTTAAATTAATTAATTTTATTGTAGGCCCAGTTTTAATCGACAATTGTATGAAGTTTTATTGATTTTTAAAATTTTCGTTAAGAAATCCTGTCAGCTATCTATTTTCCGAAAAACTTACATATCGTTCAGAACATTATATTTAACCTCGCAAAAAAAAAAAAAATGGTGAGCTAAGTTGTATGGTTGTTATTGTTGATTATATTATCTTATTATTATGAGCTGTTATAAAAAGCCTTACTTTTGTCATAATCGGCATGTTTTTCTCCTTCAAATAACAAAAATATCTTTTTCAAGGCTATTCATATATCGCATCGATGTCCTGTAATATAACGTAATAATGAAATACACGAAATTTAATTAAAACGACATCAGGTTTAACGTGTTGCGGAATTTCATGCTGCAAAATGAAAATAAATTATTTTATTCCCACTACTAGATATAATTTTACCATTACCATAAATATGAAAATAAATATTTCTGATTTTTAATTTCATTGATTTTTATACAATTGTAAAACGTTTGTTTACAAAATGTCTGTGTATTTTGCTTTTAGTTATTTAAAAAGCAGAACGTCTGCTGTAATCTTTAGTTCCCATTTATACACGTAAGAATAATGGGCTGCCATTTTAGGCTAGATAACATGATGAATACTTTATAGCACTGTCTGGTTTCCTTCATCACTTTTTTCTTCATATAAGTAACCAAAGTATTCCGGGAGGAGAAAAACAATTCAGGCGAGACAATATATTATACATTTCCTTAGGAAAACCCACTGCTGGGTAAAAGAGACACATACATCAGAGAAGGTTGGGATTCAGAAGCAATTTATTTGAAGAGAAATAAAAAGTAAATAAACAGACAATCATGAAAGGATGAAAATAAAAAATATTTTAACAAATGTACTGAACTTCAACAGCATTCATTGGTTAATTGACTTTTATTGTTTTCAGAATTGTTGGGTTTTTGTAAGCAGCATGTAAATTTGCAAAATGTCTTATCTGTAAGTTTTATATTGGTTTTTAGAATGCATAATTTAGCAAGGATTGAATAATAAATTTCAACTTAAAAACAAGCGCAGTATAAGTTGAGAATGAAGCTTCTGTTTTCGTTATATAATATCATTATTAACGTCATTATTAACGTATAAAGTCAAAAAAGCATAGAAACAAAATTTAAACAAAAACATTCTACGTCGCCGATCAGTATGTATGGTAAAAGGAAACACCTCTTTTACAACTCAGATCATTCACTTATTGTGCTTAGATAAAATGTCTGCTACCTTAATAATGATATTATATAAAGAAACCAGAAGCTTCATTCTCAACTTATACTGCGCTTGTTTTTAAGTTGAAATTTATTATTCAATCCTTGCTAAATTATGCATTCTAAAAACCAATATAAAACTTACAGATAAGACATTTTGCAAATTTACATGCTGCTTACAAAAACCCAACAATTCTGAAAACAATAAAAGTCAATTAACCAAGTGGAAAATTATAAAATATGATATTCATGAAACAAAACATTTTTTTCGTGATCATAAAACCACGATTTTGGCATTAGCATTTAACGATATCTTTTGTTGAAATAAATATTAAACTAGCATTTTTAATTTTTTAGTGCAATACGTACGTTAGACAATTTCCAGTTTAACTAAATTGCGACTTTCCGTTCTCTAAAGTAATAAAAAAATTGTAAAAAAGTAGTAATGTCACGTATTCCGTTGTTACAATTAGCACTCCTATATTCAAAGCATTGATTTCCTTTCTTTATTATTTGATCTCTTCTCTGAATTAAAATGTGTAAATTAAAATCTACCGTACTATTAAAATATGTGCGTGTCTGCCTATTTGTTTGCTTGTTTGTGGCATTATATCCTCTGGAACTGTTGGGAGTTGTATTTCAAGAGAGGGACTCCCAGATTCCAAAAATTCGTAGAAGCCATTTCCACCATTCACATCTTCGTGCGACTTTAATTAGCGGAGGTATTAATTAAAAACTCTGAAAACGCTCATTTTTGCCCTTATTTTTTCGAGCGGCAACGGTCTCGCTCGCTGGAATTAAAAATCTGTTTTACTTCAAAAAGTGTTGACACAGATCGCTTTCAAATCATAGAGTTTGTAAACAAAAATTTTGCAAGTTTTATGTTCTCCTTCGGAACGGCTGGAGTTGAGTTTCGAGAGAGGCATCCCCGTATTCCAAAAATTTGTGGGAAGTCATTTCGTTAATTCTCATCTTCGTACAACTTTAATCAGCCGAGATATTAATTAAAAACTTTGAAACCGCTACCTTTTGCACTCATTTTTCAGAGTGGCAATAGTCTAGCGTCCTGCAGATGAAAATCTGCTTTGTTTCGAAAGGTGTTGCCACTGCTCGTTTTTAAATCGTAGAGCTTGTTAATGAAAACTTTATACGTTTTGCAAAATATGAAATAAAAATAGCATTGTCAAACATTAAATATATTATTATTATGAATGGTCATGTTCTGTCGTTGAAGGAAGCACGCCATTTCACATTACGTCATACTATGTCAAAAATGTTTCCTTAACGTCAGCATTTTAGATAAATAGCTACTATTTGCAGCATTTTTGTTTCAAGGTTGGATAACTGACACGATATGTTACTGCTACATTAATTCTTTTATAGATATCGAGAAAAAGTTATTACATTAAAGTTAAGTCATGACGTCCTAGGTATACGTATCAACCCGAAGTGTTATATTACGTTCGAACAATGGCTAGCTCAGAAAGGATTCATAAGTCATCTACCCGATGAATTAACAGCTATCTTATCATAAATGGAGCACTTCAAACATTTTAAACTTAAGGAAAAAGGTTTATTACACATAAGTAAAAGTTAAATGAATAAGAAATATCTATCTAGCTAACATGGTGCAAACATCGTTCTTAGCTATCTAAACCGCAACTATTCGTTTTTCTCTGGCGTCCCATGACGTCAGTCTCTATCTGGCCTTTAATTCGCTGGCGTTGTGGTGCGATTCCCAACACGAAGTATCAAACGTTTTTGTTTCCTGGTTTAAGAAAAAATTTTTTTACGAATTGGCTGTTGCTTGGAAGGAATGAACTGATTTCATTCATACTAAAATGTTTTTACGCATTTTCTTTTCAGGTGCACATAGAACTTCTAAGTTTTAGTTTATCCGCAACTCGCTCATCTGGCGGTCTTGCCTGTAAGTATATGTATAAAATTTTCCAAATGACACGGTTTTTAATTAAATGCTCTCAAAAGTGAAAAGTACGTTTATAAATTATCACATTCATGATTATTCATCTGAAAATAAAACCGTGTAAGCATAAGAAAAAACTGTGTTAGGAAATAAAAGAAAATTTAAAGAAACAGTAAAAACCTTTTATATAAAACCGCACTTATTATCAGAATAGTCGCGTTTAAATCATTTGACTTTTGGGAGAAGGTTAACTATTTCGATTTAAAATGCATCACTTTTTTAAGAATACCACCATTTTTTAGTCACGTGTGACCAAGAATTGTTTGATAATTAAGGAAATTATTCATTTACTTTTTCGCCCCTCAGTTAAAACCACATCACATGGTTTCCCCGTGTGTAACGTGTATACGAGCCAGTTTCCCTTAAAAAATCTTCCACGAAAGCGTCCCTTCCATTAGGCAGATAACCCTAGTATGCGTTACCATAATTTCAATAAACCAAACCAAACTTAAGACGAATATTTTCAATATCGAAATAAAGGTGGATTACCAGTGTTCAATGATTTTACCCAATTGATTACTCATTCATCGCTTTATCTTTTATTTTACTAATGTACTTTTATTTCTAACATACAGATTAACATATTTATTCGAACTTAACTCAGTTCCAACCTAATTAATTCCGACTTCACTTACAGTCTATTTTATAATTTCACATGTTATAAATTTATGAATTAAAAAAGCATTTTTATTTATTATTAGTCGTTTAAGAATGGAATTAGCATACTGAACACTTCTGTTTAAACACATTGTAAAGTAGATTTGCGATAAAAAGGTGTTACCATGCATTACTTGTTTGTAAACATCCTTTGGCTTTTAGAGCTTATTTCCCACATTTTTCGGAGTCATTAGGAAATATACTCGAGAATTTTATTCAATTTAGACACAATATGTTATTATAAGAAAGATTTTGGAATTAGGTTATTATGCTAATAAAATATTCTCTGTTAAATATGCTTCAGTACATAAATTCAGAATATTCTTTTTAATTAATGAATGACAAATTTTTCATGTATGAAAATCCATTTTCATTAATTTATATGCTACTTCATTTTTTATGAAAAATTCAATCTTTGCAAAACAGAACCATCACCAACATGCATACGTTCACAGAACGAACAAAGAAGAAACAGTAAGAGATATTTTACATAAATCTACGTTATATATTCGATTATTTTAACTTTAATACATTCCGAGTGCAGAAATTTCTTCATAAAATCCTGACCCTGTTACCTAATATTCCTTTCCAATACAAATTTAATCAGGAATAACACCTTTTCAATACATACACATAATTAATGTTCCATTTTCTTATAATTACGTGTACCTTTGCATTATAGGAAAGTTCTATGCCTGTGTGTAATTTAATTAATGTTGTTAAATATTACCATTTTACAAGATGGAAACTATAAAGAGTATTTACATCATTAAAATTTCCCTACATTACATACTGCCTTAGTACAGAATACCTATCTTCGAACTATTTTCTTAATATAATATTAAAAACTAAATATGAAACAATCATGTTCCACTGTAGATTATTTACTGTTTTTCACAAATGAAGATAGAACCTTTACCGAATTTAAGCTGTTTATTAAGAATTTTCAATTAGTTATAAGAAATGTGCTACAGAAAGCAATTATATTTCCCCTATAGACGAATTTTGACAGATTCTTTTGTCTTCAGATTTACTACGAGTGTAATCGAGTGAAGAAAGTGCACATATATTAAACGAAAGATCATCGCGCATGCTTTAACTTTCACAGTGAAATGTGTAATACATTTTTACAGTACGCATTATTCTACATTACAGAACAATGCAGATGGCGGTACGTAGTCACTGGTATCGCGTGCTGTGCCTCATATGATAAATATAGATCATAGTTAATAGCCGTTGATGTGGATATGATCAACATTTGATCTTAGGATGTCTGATGTCACCCAAATGTATTGTAAGACTAATTGAATGCACACATTGTAAAAACTTTTTTTTAATTTGTTGACTCGTCACATCGGTAGTCTTTTTTTTTTTTTTTCTTTTGATGTCCTGTTGCGGTGAATAAATACACTTATTTTTCTTCTAATTCTACTTTATGAAGCAAAATATATTTACAAATTTGCTGAAGTTACATAATAGCTTGTCAAACAGTGTCTTACCAAACCTCTACATGACCATATCTATTCACTCTCTCAGCACTGAAACTTTTTATTAATTAAACTTTTTATTATCCCCCTCTATAAACTTTTTTTACACACATTGAAATCTTGCGTAGTGTTTTAAGGACTCGTGATATAAAACTGATTTCACCCTACCGCAAATTTTTTGAAGTAGGTAAAGATCGATAAAGGGTCACTAAGAATATGTCATGGATGTTCCTTCTTTATGGATCTTCAGAATGGCATTATTTCCTAAACAAAGCGGTGTACCAGAAGCATTTTAACAGAAAATTTGTTTCTTTTAACTCCTCAGATACACCATATAATGTTGTCGTACTTTTTCTCGTTTGCCTGTACTGCACTGATGCATCATCTTAACCCTCGTTCTAATATATCAGTACTACATACACTTGCTCGTTGCTATATTTCATCGAATCCATTCAGTTAAATAAGCGAACGGGAAAAACGTGCCTATGTATACTACCATACAATATGTTTCAAAATATCTACGATTAAATCTCTCATCAAAAATTGGTCTTTCAAAACATAATTAGTCGTATATATTTTGCTTTACTTCTTGGATTTTGGTCCATTCGTCCATTTTAAGAAATCAATCAAATTATGTAGGTCTTCATACCAAGTTAATTTTAGTCACATGATGCCTTCTGAAAAATCTTCAAAAATTAAACTTTTTATGGAATTTCCATGGAGAAAATTAAATGAAAAAGCATATTTAACAACAAAAGTAATAAAGCAACATATTCCATCCTAATGCCATCAGAATTACACTGTAGAGTCCAGTAGATAAGATTCTGTATGAAAACTGGAGTAGCAGGAAACTGTACAAGAGAGGGGTTAAAGTACTTTTTATTAAATCCTTGTAAATTTACAATGCGTCAACTCAGTGCTAACAACGCCTCTGATTGGGCGGTAACTGAAAATCAAGTAACGTAACTAAAATTTGAAGATATTAACAAATGATAGAACTAAACTACAGGGCTCAGTGAGAAATTTAGAAATAACTGCAATTAATCAACTAATTTTTACTTATTATAACGAAAATGAACAAAGATGATAAGCTTTCGACTGCATTTTTTTTCTCCATTCAGCTACATTTTATCCAATTTACTCCTTAATGATGAGCGAGATTAAAAAGGTGTAACTGAAAAAATCATTTTTCTTATGTTGAAAAAAACTTTTTTTCTATTTTTGTTTCTTTTATTAGAAAAAGTATTTAAAGGGGAAAAAGAAAGAAAATTACCTAATGGATGCAGTAAAAAAAACTGCAATTCTGAAAATGCTTCAAGCTCATACATCTAAATAGTTCTCCTTAGATTTCACACATTTCTTTTCAGTGCTGCAGAGATACTCCTTTTTTGAATTTTTAATGTATTGGAAATATTGAAAATGAGTTCCTTTTATTTTATTACTTACTTTTTTTCTCTTAAGTAATTTTTCTTAATCCGAAAATCAATGCTTATTCAGGATTATATTTACTGTCTTTGTTTCTTCATTTCTGAATCCAATGAATAAATATGTAAATAGCCTCATTAGCTTATCTTTGATTATATATGTTATGAAGATTATGTATGTTAATAGGATTATAATGACCATTACCCTCATATCTTCTAGCATTGCAAATATTTTTTACATTCTTGTCTGGAATTTACGAAGATTAACTGAAGCGACCATCTTTGTAATTTAAGTTTTCCAATTTTCCAATGCTTAAATTCCTCAATAAAATTCCGTTCGTAAAGAACATTTGATCTGTAATGAAGCTGTGCAAATACTTTACCACTCAATTCAATCGGAAGAAAAAAAACGAAAGCTGTAAAAAAATGGCTCCAGTATCGCTGAAGATATCACCAAATAAGTTCCCTATAAATAGGAAAAAATGCCATAAATGGACATCAGGAATGTTTACTAGAATGTCAATTACTGTAATCAAGTTCAGCAAAGGGTAAGAGCATTCGAGAGCATGCGTAGAAAGCAGTAAGGCAAAAAAAAAAAAAAAAAAATTCCGACTTTCTTCTTTTAGCTAATGATCAGAAACTCTAGCTTTAGTTAACTTTTTGGGTTCAAGCTCCAAAAATTTTTCGTTATTTTTACTGTTGCGATGGGAAATGAAAATTTTGATAAGTTTCTGACTTTGCCAAATTCACAGTTTTACTAAGAAATTTTTTTCCAAGAACGTCATATTTCTAGGTGCGATATCTTCAGTATGAATTGTCTTTAGCGGATATAGACAGTCGCTACATTTAAAATTGCCTGCTTCAACTAAAATACAGCGTGATCATAACTGAAGATCCACTTTCAAAAGGCTGTATAAAAAGAACCACTGGTCTGAATGACCCGAAGTTTGACTTGAATATATGTGAAGTAATGGGAATTTGTCTGGCGAAAGGGAAAAAAATAATTCAAAATTTTATCGATAGATGGCGCTTTACTCATATTAATATGCGAATTACACATGCACATCCAAATAATATGCAAGCTACGTGACATGAGCACCACAGACTGTATTTTGATTAAAAACTCAAAGTACGTGCAGTTCTCGTTTTGCATCTGAGATGCTCATCATGACTCTGTCAATGAAGAATCGGGTTCTGCTTGTGAGGCCTTTTTACACGGTGACTGTGCATTAACTTCCTGAAGATGTTTCCAACATTAATGAGCATAAGATGAGGTTCTGGTCCGTTACTGTGAATGGTATGCAGAGCATGATTCGTAAATTCGGAAGAGACTAGTTCATTTGACGTGAGATCTGGCAGAGGGAGAAATGCAATTGCTTCGACTTCAGTGGAAGATGTGGCTATAGCACTGCAAAAAAGACGAGCAATAGCGCGGGAACGTGCAGTGAAAGATAAGTTGCCTGATCATTAGACATCACAGTTAAATATTTAGATATCACAGATCTTAGACAGCGTGGCAAAATTAATGAAATATCCTGCAGTGTTTATCATTCAAAATTACGCATGTTCAGGAGTTTCTTCTTGCTAACTTCCTAATATGACAAACGTTGGTCCTACAATTTCTTCCCGGGATGGCATTAGACAATGCATGACCTTGAAATATTTTGTATACAGATGAAGCCTATTTCGATCTCCAAGATTCTGTCGCTACTAAGAATTGCAGAAAACGGGCAACGTATTATCCATTCCCAATGCCCAAAATGTCTCTTCGTTCCAAACAAAAAGTCACTATATGGTGCTAGGTGACAGCAGCGTTTATGGTGGCCACCCTCAACCAGATGATTCCAGCACTTCAACAGCGTGCATGTGGGAATAGCGCAATTTTTATACAAGACTAGCAGCTTTGCTGCCAGCCTTCGTCTGGCTTTTAAATGTACCGGAAAAATGCTGAAGGGAATACCAAACGTTAAATTTAAAAACTACGTAGAATTTTACTCTTCAGAACAACTTCATTAAAAAAAGCTATTACGTATAACAAAATTACAATGAAATAAGCAATATACCTTAATACAAATATTAATTATCCTAATTAAAAAATTAACCAACTTTACGTTGAAAAAAAATCATGCAAAACTTTTCAATATCTTACAGTGAAATAAGCAAAAAATTACATGAAAGCAACTCAAAAAACATAAAATTCCTTGCAGAATTTTACTCTGCAGAACAACTTTATCAAAAAAAATCAATAAAAATGTATTATATATATAAACAAATGACAATGATATATGCCAATCTCTTAAAAACAGTGACATAAGAAATACGATGAAAAATTGTTTCCAAACCCATATTTCTAAAAGAATGAAACTATTCAAAATGATACGATTTCATCAAAAATCTATCAACAACAATAAGACAGGAAAATTGTTGCCAAAATCACATTTTTAAAGATGTGAGATGTGAGAAGTGTACTCGGAAGCTTCATTTAAAACATTTTTTTTAAATACAAAATATTATCATTTTTCCAAAATTCTTTTTTGTAAAAGCAGTCGCAAGGATGAAATTTTAACGTGTCCAAAACTCAAAGAAAAATAAATTGTACATTTTAAAAAATAAACTTTTTTAGAAAACTCCCATTGAAAAGGTGTTAAGCTCACTTTGTTAAATAAATTCGTATTTAATCGATTTGTTGAAACACGAAATTTATTTTAAGTTCGTAAAATAGCTAACTGCCTACGTTTCATGACGATGGGAAAATGGACTGTGTAGAGTAAAATCTCGCTTTCCTATAGACCATTATGTCTCAAAATGACGCGATTTCATCACAAAACATAAAATAAAAAAAAATTCGAATTTCAAAAAAATCGCTTCAAGGTGCACTGGCTCTTGGTTTGAGAAATTCTTAAAGTTCCGAAAGAAATCAGGTTGCAGCTCTAATAGTCTTCATACCATTTTCTCGGTATCAAAAATGTGTTGGTAATCTCCATACTCATATCACTTTTCGGATAATAGTAAGGAAATTATCTACTCATATGTACAAATGAAAAAAATGCCTAGAAAGGATTTTATACTAATTTTTACTTTAATATATCAAGGGTAATTTTTTTTTTTAATTTTAAAGTAGTTTCCCGCAAACTGGACATAACGTGATTGAGAGACTGTCGAGTTTCCAAAAGGTCGAGTTTTACGGAATAAGGGATGGGTTTTTCAAAACGCTTAATATTTAACTCTAAATTATTCTAGACATTTGTAACACAGTATTGGACACGGAAAAGTACAGCATACAATTAAATTAATGTTGATTTTATATGTCAAGTTCCAGCCCACTAGGAGTCATAAAAAGAACAAGTATCCTAAGACAGGTGTTCTCAACCGGTGGGTACGCAAGAGAAAAATAGGTGATAGGCAAAGAAGCAAAGTATTTTTAACTATTAAATTCAAAAATGAAAACCCCAATATCCTGACTGAGTTTTTTTTTTATCTAACACTTGTAAATTTATTTGATCTGAGCTTTGTTCAACTGTGATGGTGGTAGTAGTACTTTGTAGGGGTGGTACTAAACATTTTCAATATTTGTTTAGATGGTACGCGTTAGTCAAAAGGTTAAGAACCGTTGCCCTAAGATAATCGAATAAAAAAACTTACGTACAAAAATGAAGAAAAATTATTAATAAGTCTTGGTAGAAAAATATCATGTGATGTTAGATTGTCTCTCACACTGAATTCGTTTCCTGAATGTTCTAACAGCTTTCTCCTGGAACGAACGAGGTTTATTTGCTCGATTTCACTCCAAGAATGAGCTATTTATCTAACATTGTATATATGTATTTTCTTCAGTTTCTCGATAATATCACACCCTTCCTCCGTGGCTAAGACAAGAGATGAAGAAAGTTTACGTCTGTATTTTTCTTCAATGCCTCCAACCCTGGTCCATCGGTTGACACACTGAAGTTACATTAGGAGAGAGAAACATGGCTATTATATCTTCGTCTCTTAACTGTTCTGCATCAGGATGGGATGAGGCATTGTCTAGAATGAGAATCGCTTTCCTTGGTAGATTTTTTTATTTTACAAACTCTTCTACCGAGGTAACGAGCTGCTGATGAAACCGATAACTAAATATCGCTCTATTTATCTATGCATTGACTAATTCCGGTACCAAAGAGGAAGATAATATTTGGTTTCGGTCCAGTTAGTGGACGCTTTCACGTTTTTAAACGCCCGGGGATTTTTGATTTGCCTATAAGCGATACTTTGAACTTATGTCTGCCTTTTGCCTTGCTGCATGCCAACATTGTGACTCTCTCATTGCTTCTTTTGCAGACAGGTGCCGACCTTTCTTCCCTGGATGCCAGGGTTTCGAAGGTAGCATTAGAAACCTGAGACCGGTATCTTCACAGTTATAAATTTGATCTCCAGACATACACTCGTTTTGAATTAGTTTGCGTAAATTATCCTTTAATACTGCAGTATTTTCCAAGTTAGCAGATAGCTTTTTCCCACAAACGTTTAACTTCTTGATACCGTGCCGCTTTTTCCATCTGTCGAGCCAGCCAGCACTAGCAGTAAATCCAGGATTTCCTTCTTGAAATTCATTTTAAAATTTTAGGCCTTTCTCTTGTAAAATTGGTCTCGAAATGGGTGTTTCCTGTTCCTTTTGTTGCCTGAACCCCAAATAAAGCGCCTCGTGCACTGTTTCGTATTTACCACTTTTCAATACTTTTTCCTACACACACCAAGCTCTTTTCACTCACCAAGACTCGATATCGGAACTCTTCTTTTTCCTCCCTATCAAAACAGTCTTTCCGACAGCTAAATCCAGGGTAATTTTGTTTACGCTTTCCCCTTTGTCCAGCCTCTTAAGCCATCTAGTTTCATTTCCATTGTCACGTTAGTTTGTTTTCTTTTCTTTTCGAGCGACATTTTCACTTCATAGAATATCATAAGTTCCAAAAAATATGTTTATACGCCTGGATGTGAACTGAGGAACGATACCCGCAAGGAACTGGTGTGAGTTTAGTTTGCAATAAGATGCAGTCACAAAACTTCAGACAAGTCTCCTAACGTTTTGCAACAACAGAAAGGAATGTGAGCCAGCGGCTAGCTGCTACCTTTCTTCGTATTCTCGAAAGAAGAAAACCGCGTTGTTAAGTATTACAACCTATCCTGAAATTTGTTACGCAGTTCAAGAATTAATGGCACAATGGCGAAAACGGCAAAAATTACAGAAAAAGAACACTCAAATCTTTGAACAGAACAAAAAAGACATACTCAGATAATAACTATATGTACTGTATGTAATATGTGCTCTGTGTTTTGGCTTAGAGATATCTTAAAAATTTTCCTAAAACGTTGTCGAGTTATACGGGAATGTCCAGATATTATTAGAAGTCGGGTTTGCAGGCCTGTTCTGTATATGAAACATTTGAAGGCTTCTTGACTTTGAGTACCCATTTCAGACACTCGAATCGGGAGACGAATGTTTCTTGAAATTCTACTATGAAATCATATAACATTCTTATCGAATTTCCATTCTAAAATTAATTTTCTAATTTGTAGTATGATGAATAAATACTTCCTTTTATCATACTATATATTTTTAGTATAATTAAATTTTTTTCACAATTCTATCTAATTTTATATCCATTTCCTTATAAAGATTCTTCACAAATTTTAATGTAATGTGTTACAAAAAATTTTTTAAGATCTGCAAAATATTACTTTAACAGAATTCTGCTTATCTGCTTACTGACTCTTATTTTTATAAATATAATGATTATTTCTTTTTTTTTATGTCCTGTTCGAAGAGGAAACAGCAATATTTTCTGTAGCTGAAGGAAATAATTGTTCATAAATGACATCAAATACTTCGCATATATTCTTCATGTTAGATATCCTGTAGAACGAATTTCAAATTTTCACATATTTGTGTGAAATTGGCATCGTATCTTAAGTGTTAACTCACCGCTAATGTAGCAGCTATAATTCAACATCATTAGCGTTTATTCCAGCCTATTTTTCTATGTCTTAAAAACTAATAAAGCATTAAATTCGAAAACATATTGATTCCAAAAACAGAACTTAAAAGCAATTAAAAAAGCATTGGCGTCTCTCCTTTTATATTTCTTCGACGCAACACTTATGTTGTTATGTTTGACATGAAACTTAAAAGGGGGAAAAATTTGGATGTAAGATACATGAAACGTCTTGAGATGGAAATAAAAACCATTTCTTATTACGTAAACTTCAATGTAATTCCGTAAAAGCCGCTTAATGAGATCCAGTTTACCCACTGCTAATTTAAGTAACATCGACCGAATGATAGCATTAAACGATGGGAAAAATTATCCTTCAAAGCAGCATCAGCGCACCCGTAAATTTCGATCTTACTTTTTATATCAAAAGTGCACATTATACTTCTGAATTTACGGTATATTATCTTTCATACGCTATCGTATGTCATATTACATGCTCCATACTATATATCTGCGTACTTCTTTGATTCCCCGGCACAACTTCTTAGCTTCTCAGAGATTGAATATCATACTGTTAAGATAAAAATTGAAAATGCAATAGCTTTATTATACGGAATGTCAGAAACATGAGAAAAGAACTTGCAAATATGTATTGGGCAAATGCCGTGGCTGTTCTTGCATTCTTTCTGTAATAAAGTACTGTTTTTGATTGTGCTTTACTTTGGGCGCACACGTATTTTTGATAAAATGAGTTAGGAATTACTTTTCAAGAAATAAACATAGGGAAGGAAAGCACTGTTTTATGTAATAACTAAAAAAATGAGAAAGGTATGAAATCACATAACTGAAATGCTTTTATGTATCTATCCATCACTGAGAAAAACATTCTGAAATGAAAGACGAGGAATCGTATATTTAAAGCATATCTGCACAAATTAAAAGCATAAAACAATTTAAAAAGATATATTACAGAAGAAATTCAATCTAACTCCTCCAATAGTCTTTTTTAATAAATTCCTTTCATCAACAAATATGCATTGTACAAAATACTGAGAAAGTAAGTGCATCAAAATAAACGAAATTTGAACTGCGTATAAGTTAAAGTTATTTCTGTTAAGTAAATGAAAAATGATCATCACTTCAGAATTTAAGTTGATAAACTTAAGCGTCACCAAAAACTTGAAAATAAAATTTTTATCTGAACAGAAAAATTAAAAGGAAAATTTATCACAAGTAAAACGAACTTTTTTATCTTGCCATTGAGGGATTTAGCCATAAGGCATCTTAGTAACTACTTAGAGGTATAAAAAGTAAAACTCTAGAAACATTTTTTAAGCATTAGACATCAATTTTACATTTATCTCATGTGATTTCTTTCAAAGATTTATTTTTTTCATATGAATCTCTCAATGTATATGTATTAATTCATAAAAACTGTTATAGTCATGGTTACCAGATTGCTTTTTTTTTAAATCACATTTCAAAAACCCAATTTTTTTTCCGGTTTAGTTGCCGTCATGTAACTCATTTCATATTTGGCTTTTTTCTGGATTTTCTATAATAAAATTATTTATAAGGTATTTTTCCTTGCTTTCAATTTGCCTTCGTGGTGTAAATGGATATACGCTCCATGTGTATGCCGGAGGTCTGGACTTCGAGTACCGGCGAGGAAAATATTTTACTTTTAAAATAAAATGTTTGCAACTTTATAACTGTTCAGTCACCAAAAAATGTTGCTCTCTTTGTATCATTATGATTCGCATTACAATTCGTGTTTAACCTTAACTGATACAAATTGTAAAATTCTGACTTAGTATCAAAAGAATTTTCTTACATTTTACATTTGCATATTTTAACGCTATATGCGAAATGTGTATGAAAAATGTGCAAATTAACAAAACTATTTATGATATTACTGCAATAAATATATAATTCGTGGTATATAAAGTGTCTCACAGTTTCATCTGGAAAAAAGACATACATATGAAACTACTTTTCTTTCTCTCCTTTCCGATAATTTCTAACACAAAAGCTTTAAGTCAGATTAATAGCAATTGAAGTCTTATCTCTTATTTTCGCCATTTTATTTTCTATATTTTACAATCGTAAACATTCTTCTGTAATTCATTTTTTAAAAAAACATTTACCGTTTAACGAAATTGCATCATTATAAAATGCTGAACTAATAAAAAATGAAACTTTGCCAAAGATTTCCATTCCGAAAATTTTACTTCCGACTATTTATGGCGACGATATCCAAATTACTTTTAGCACTTTTTTTTTCCGAAATAACGAAGGCGACGCTTTTCAAACTAACTTCTTTATTTTGTTCAATGCTTTCGTTTCTCACTCTGTATAAACATATAATTGCATGCTTTCAAAATTATCAGAAAATAACAATCTTACATGTCATCGAATTTTATTAACGTTGCTAAGACAAGAGATAAAGTAAACTCATCTTTTTTTAAATATTCCGGGAAAAGCTACTAATTAGTTTTTACTCCTATTCCTGAGAAAACTGATAATGACATTCAAAAAAACTAATGATAAAAATAAAATATATAGAATTCTTACTTTCACTCCACAAATCATCAATACCCAATGCTAAGTAAGGCCTTTTGGGTGTAGCGTTTTCTTTTTTTTTTTTTCTTTCTTTTTTTTTTTTCTTTCTTTCTTTCTTTTTTTTTTTTTTTTTTTTTTGTACATTTTCTCAGTACCCAAGCGGATCAAACTAAACCACCTTCAACGAATTAATTAAAATAATCCGTTTGAAATTTCTAGCGATTATAGCTTTTGTTGTTTAGCAGGAAATATTATACTCGGGGTAAAAAATTTAGCCTTATTTTAAAGTAATGTTATAATGCAAGTTTAAATGTTTTATCACACTATAAAAGGTACTGACGGAAAGAAATACTTGAAAGAAATACTGTTTGAAGAATGGTTAAATGCATCTAAACACAACTTTTGCAGAAGTAATTTCAGAAAATTCAGAGGAACATAATTTGAAATATTCCTTCAAGAAACTGAATCGCTCTTTTTGTTTTATAGGAAATACTTTTTATACCACATATTTTCAGATTATTCAACCTCCAAAAAAATTCAAAATGAATTTCGAATTCTATTTGTACTTGTTTGAATAACTATCCACGGAGGTTTAGAGCGTTTGATTTCTTTCAGATGTTTATTAAAAACAACAAAATATCAATAAAAATATTCTCAGAATTATAAAACGATTTATAAATACTTGAATAATTAAGTAACTTTTAATATTATTCCCCTTGAGCTAAGAGAAATTATATTCAAATAATCCCGTCTTTAGGTTAATTACTTGAGTAGATCTTGAACCATTTGACATATAAAATGAGCATTTCCTTGCAATATGTAGTATTTCATTTTTGTCGTGTATCAAGAATTTTACAGCAGAATGAAATTTCTACATATTTATCATACAAGCAAAATTTTACTTCGAAAAGAAACCTTGTTAAGTCAGCTTCGCTTCGCAATGTCTGTGATATCCGAAGTTTTCTTTGTGTTTAATGGAATTATAAAATTGATTTGCATTTTCTTTATTATTTTAGCTACAAATCTTAACACCTTGTAATGGACTCTAGACAGTATTTCATAACTGAATGAAAGTTGCCATAACTCTTTAGGGCAACCAGGCTGATACGAGATACTGAGCCTGCGCAAGCAGAATAGCGGATTTTTCAAGTTGTGTCTCCAAGAGAGACATTAGAAGCCCCGCCAGCGAGCTAGTTATGTGGTGATTTTTTGTTTGCCGAGGTCAGGTGAGACGGACGTTATAATGGCCGGTTTTTGTCGTTTCTAAACGTGTCACCAACTTGGAAATTTATTATTATATTTTTATAAACATATTATATTTTTAAATATGTGCAAATTAAAATTTATGTTTGTGTCTCTTCATGTATTGTGATAGTGATGTGAATAAAAGATTGATGCATCACTAATGCTATCTTCCTTGCGTCTGAGATATTCACGTTCATTACTGTACATAAATTATGTACTAAAAGAATTTATCCCCTCGATTAGTTCAAGCAGTAACCAAGTGAAGATTTTTAAAAAATCAGGCTGTTGTTATGAGAACCCAAGAGTGCTATGGTTAACTCTTACAGTCTGAAACTTTGGCTTTCAGAACGGCGATGGTCCAGTTATGGAGTTCTGAAACCTTCATTCGGGTAATTCGCATTAGGTTTTAATTTAACTATGTGTTAAATTTAGCAGTTTTTAACTTAACTGTGTATTAATTTTAACAGTTTTAATTTAACATCAGCTCTTGGTTTACATTTATTTGTTTCATCTAAAAAACAAAAATATTTATTAGCTGTTACCAATTGCAGTATATAAATTATATTTACTTTTTCAATTTTACTTTCGAACACCATATCTTGATCATATCTCCTTTGCCAGATTTATTTGAATAGCATTGCGACCTCGGCTTATAATTAAATGTCAGTTATTACAACATTCGGAAAAATCATTCACTATCGAAACAATTTACTGAAGGATATACATTGCTTATCCATTACAATGAGAATCCGTGAGACAAAATCAGATAAATTAGTTTAAATATCTCTTCTACAACAAGCATTACTCCGTACCTCATTTTATATTATGTCCAGTTAAGAAGGGCGAATATCCATTAATTATCTAGTTCAACCAGAATACCAATTTTAACGACAGTTTTACGATTTAATACATGTTAAAACCGTGAATGGTTGTCAAAGGAATTTAGTCTTTCATTTGAAATTGTATTATAATCGTAACTACCTTTCGTATTTTGCTAAACTTATTTTGAAAACTTACATAAATCTAGAATTCAACTATTCAAACATTTGCTTCTAAGGAAATCAATATAGGGCCCATTTCATTTCATACATATTTCGTTAAATAAAACTAAATATTTAAATTACTCAATGGTGAGCTGAAAAATTGATTGAAAGATTCTGTTTCGATCGATCAAACTGAGCCTAGATGCTTCAGAATTTATTTCCTGCATTATTGCATGTCAATACATCGTAACTATTCCCCTTAACATCTGTGGTTAAAATATTTACGAAAAATAGCATAAACTACGGTATTTTTGGCCCAATATATACGGCCCCAAAAATAGATCAAACCGCATGAAATGCGGAACTGTCCACAAATGACCTGTTTCTGCATTTTTTCAGTTATCAGATGATTCATTCATTCTGCCTTCCATGATCTCAATAATTTCTTTCCATTATTTTTCTTTTAATTCCTATAATATTTATACCGTGGTGTTTTTCTCTTCTTCAGAAAATCAGTTATGAAGAGTCGTTGCTATTAAGGAACATGTATTTGCTTTTATTATTTATAAAATGTTTAATACTTATGGCTAAAAATAACTGACTTCTTACCATTCTATTTAAAATAATTTTATTGCTATTCCTTTTTTCATTTAAATTAGTAAATTAATACCCAGAGTTTCCATAGGTTCAATTTTTATGTTACAGTCTCTTATATCAATAAAATTCACAGACGGGCTTTTTTCTGTGATATGGTGAAAGGAAAATCACATTACATACATAAAATCATGCTTTGTTAAATGCTTGTGTACGGTATGCTTGAAAATTGTTACGTTGAAAGCTGTATGGAATCGTGCATTTAATAAAACGTGCCGATCCTTCGTTATATGCCCGGTGCCATGGCTTCTGAACAGCCTTGGCAGAGTTTCCTGGTGTTTTTACCATCAATTTTGAAATGATGCAATAATCTAGATACGACAGTTCGAGATAATCGCAACTCTCAAGACTCGCTCGAGAATGACCAGCCTCAAGCTTCCCTATGACTCTTCATCACAACTCATAGCCTAAACGATTGCAGAAACTGATTTTAACAGATATCAGTCAGAGTTTAGAATTTTCTTGCAAGAAACAAATCTATGGACGAATATCACTAACAGGTCACGTTCTCGCTTTCTTTATAAACGTAGCATTTTAATCTTCCAACAACAACTAAATGCTCATAATATACTTAGCGTTTCCCAAATTACATATATATGACATCAGTGTTTTAATCATATATTTACTTATTGACCAAAAGTTTAATTTTAGATTTGCAGTTTCATCTGATTTCACAGTTTTTTATTTAAAATTTTCGGAAGTTATTGTTTAAACACGATTACTTTTTGAATTATTATACAAAAGATCTGTTTCTTGAAAGAGCTAAAACAAACTTATTTAAAGTAATTTGATTTTATCTAAAAATGTTCATTGATATAAAATTTCATTTTTAAAATTTTCTGATGCTGTTTACTCAAAACCTGATTTTTGCTCATTGAGATTTTATGAAAATATTAACATATTTATCAATACAAATGAATAAAATTTTCGGAATTTTTCGGCCATTCTTCCACTCGCTTTTTCAAATAAGGGCAAATTCCGTGTTTCTATAGTATTAACAAAATTATTGATTACAAGTATACATTACTTTTATTTAGCCTTTTAATTTATTTATAATTTTTGTACATTTAACTGAAAAGTTTGAATTAGCCATTTTAGTTTTTCCAACAAAAAATATTTTAAAACTCTTTTTAAGTATCAGATATCTAAAATTTATTTCTTGAATATTTTTACATTTCTAAGAGCTCTCATTATCTGGTACGTGTTGATGAGAATAGGCGTTCAAAATTAGTGAAGAAACTCATATAAGAAAAGTTCTTTCTAAACATTTTACATTTCTTTCTTTTTATCATAAAAAATGAACTTGCGTCATTAGCAACTCTTTTTGAAGAAATGGCTTGTAAAATACTTCAGATAATAAGGTACAACAGCGAAACCAGCAAAGTGGTTTTCACGAAATTTTTTACTTTGGACTGCTTATTACAAAGAGTTATTCCAGATGTCCAAGCTACCAGTAAATCAAAGAAAGAAACTGTGCTATTACGATATATTTAAGAAAAAAAAAAAAGAACTTATCGATATAGTTCTGAAAGCTTCATATTAAGCCTATTCAGCTGCAAGTGGTATCATATTTTTCTATTTCCTGTACCACCCTAAAATAAACAATAAACGATAGCACTGGTATTGATTTACTTTAGACAGCCTTTCCGTTAAATGAATCTTCTTACTAACTGTTTATACCAAAGTAAATTGAGCGAAAATAAAAGGTCTGTGAAAAATCGGTGGGTGTATTTTGCGATCCTAAAATTGCACGAAAGGCTATGTCCACTTTCTACGGTCAAGCTTCCTTTTTTGCCCCAAACACTTTCAGAAAGACTGATAAGGGGAAGTTATTAATAGCCATCCACGCAGTGAAAAATACGCTTTCAAGACTGTGAGTAATAGGTCGTAGCGGAAAATGGTGGTTAAAAATTTGTTCCAGCTTTTGTAACTTTCCTTATATATATATATGTGTGTGTGTGTGTGTGTGTGTGAATTGAAAACACATATGCGCATATTCTTTTCATTCTTTGCCCCTTCATTTTGTTCCTAATTAAAATGCTTGTTCATATTGAATCCGTTCTGCTCTTCGTTTTCTCGGGCACTACTAATCTAAGAAGAGGTGAGTAAAACAGTTGCTCGACGCCAGATGACCCTACCTCCGGAGAGGGCTGGTGAATTCATATTCTTCTACAATGACAAGCTTTATCTAAATAAAGAACGATAATAAATCCAAAAATTTTATTACAGTTAGCTCAATTAATCCATCCATTTTATTTAAAAGTTACAAATCGGAGAAACAGAGACATTTTAAATTTTGTCATATTCTTGCAGTTACTTCCCTTTTCCTGTTCCTGGAAATTACGTACCGAAATTCCCTGAAAACAACCACCTGTAGATTCAAGTAATTTTGCACTCCTATAGAGGGGATCGCCTTTGAGAATATGACAACTACTGATGTGCTTAATCAATTCATTTTCTAAGTTTCAAATGCAATTTGTTGTCTTCTTCACCCAAAAGGAAGAAGCAACTTTAAGAAAGTAACCTCTTTTATTGAAATGAAATATGCGTAAAACTCATACACAGTAACAAAATGGTTACAAAAAGGCCATATGACTTATCAGTGGCTAGCAATTGCGCAATTCGTGAAATACCCCCTTATCTTGCAATGCTCTTATTTTAATACCATAAAATTAATAAATTGCATTGAATACACTGCTTTTAAATTCATTTCAGATACTACATTTACCCCAGAATCAGCCAAATCGACTTTTCTAATGAATGTCAAATTTAAATTTTCTTAATATTTTTATTTTTATCAGCATTTATTATAACATGTTCCACCAGTACCGATAATTCTTTTGCGTACTTTCGATTATGCGATCACTTACTTATCTGCGGGGCTATGCGTATCATAGATTGAGAGCTGCTGAAATTCTTCTGTAAACGTTAATAAACTTGTAGGGATTTATATTTATTTCGAATAACCAGTTAAGTTTAAGTTTATGCTTTGTTTCCTATAAGCCTTCATTACCTTAAGAACATTTAAATTTGGTAGATTGCGTGAAAGAATGCAATTTCTACCATGAGGAGAAAGGTTTAAATACTGAGTTCTAAGAGAATGTGTGCAAGCAGCGTGAACTTCTTGTAGCGTGAACTTCTGGTTTTGCATCTATTGCTGGTTGAAGTGCCGTAAGAGCTATTAGTTTGCTCCCACTAGACTTCGACGCGATTTTACGTAACAGGATTATCTGAGCCCTGAGGTAAAATTCTACTGTTTCGTTAATATCTTTGAATTTTAAGTTTAGTTCGTGGTAGTTGAGTTACAGCTCGAGCAAGGCGTAGTTTATTAACGTCCAGTCGACGCATTGTGAATTTTATAAAGGGTTATTTTAACATTTCTCCTGTCTGGTTCCTGCACGTACTTCAACTGTCACACCAAAAAGCTTAACAATTGGATATTACAAACTAGCATAACTAGGCATTAGCTTTTATTCTTTTATTCTAGCTTTTATTCTCTCCAAAAAGAAGATATTATCCCCAGAAAACGTTTCAAGAGTTATTAATCGAAATTAAATTGAAGGATGACTTAAATTCGAGAATTGGGAAATATTTATTTACTTGCAAAGAGTGGCTGTTTTTAACTGTAATTAATCATCATAATATTTTTTTAATATGTAATTAGACTGAGATGCTCTTATTTCAGAAAGATATTCAAACATTATTATAAATGCTTATACTAATCAGTTTATTATACGCGAAACAGTAACAACTATTTTCACCAAATTAAAAGACTGCCGACGTATACTGAAGCAGTGGATCGAGACACTGAAGAAAGAAAACTCTGTTTAAAATGCATGATTTTAAAGTTCAATCATGATTTATAGCAATCAGTGACGACTTCTGTGTCATCCTTGCGCAGGTGCCATGCTAATCTTCTCTGTATCTCCAATTTTAGTATATGCACTGCCGAAAAAGTGCACGGCTTTTGTGTATAATACCTCCAAACTTAGTGAAAAAAACGAGGAAAATTTGTTTGTCGCTTAACAGCTAATGTATAACTATCACTGAAAGGATTTTGGTGATGTCGACAATCAAAACGTTTAAAAACTTTTCACCGCGACTACCTCTGCAATTCTGTAACACACTATTTTGAAAAATTATTTCAGAACTTATTTCAGAAAGATATTCAAACATTATTATAAATGCTTATACTAATCAGTTTATTATACGCGAAACAGTAACAATTATTTTCACCAAATTAAAAGACTGCCGACGTATACTGAAGCAGTGGATCGAGACACTGAAGAAAGAAAACTCTGTTTAAAATGCATGATTTTAAAGTTCAATCATGATTTATAGCAATCAGTGACGACTTCTGTGTCATCCTTGCGCAGGTGCCATGCTAATCTTCTCTGTATCTCCAATTTTAGTATATGCACTGCCGAAAAAGTGCACGGCTTTTGTGTATAATACCTCCAAACTTAGTGAAAAAAACGAGGAAAATTTGTTTGTCGCTTAACAGCTAATGTATAACTATCACTGAAAGGATTTTGGTGATGTCGACAATCAAAACGTTTAAAAACTTTTCACCGCGACCACCTCTGCAATTCTGTAACACACTCTTTTGAAAAAAATAAAAACCACCAAGTTTGCAAATGATTCAATTTTCACGCCCAATGAGATCTAACTTCGATCATTTCGATCATAGCGCACTTTTCTACAGCTTCCGTCGTATAAAACCATGGACTCCATGTATAAAACAGGTAAAACAATTGCTAAAAGTTTATCTTTCTTCTTTGTCATCGTTGCAGTTCCCTGGAGATACAACCAATAACGTCGTTACGACGTGTTCGAAGCCTTTATAGACAGAATTTATTTTTGGAACAAATGGACGAATTTGAACGTGACCGCATAGCAGGACTTGATGAAGCGGGCTGGCCATGTCAAAGAATATGTATTGACTTTCTTTGGCCATGTCGAGCAATAGATCGCCACCTGCACCGTACCTTTATAGCTGTGCAAAGGTGCTGCCAACAATGGTTGCTGCAAAGTATTCATCAGCGGAATCAAGGCTGTGACAAATGTGCATGAAATGCGAGGCAAGGTCGGATGATTGCGATATAGGGCCGATTTTTATCGCTTAGTTATTCATCGATAAATCAAACTTCAGTCTTGAAGAAAACCCTTGGGTCGGTGTGTGATGGATCCAGAGCCAGCGTAACCGTTTAAAAGAAACCTTATCCGATATTTGTCTTTTAGATCCAGCAAAAAAAGTACTTGTAATAGAAGCTATATATTTATTTTTTAAAAAATGTGCAGGTACGAAAAGATATTCATGACAATAGGGTGGAACACCATTTTACACAATATGAATGCTCTTAGAGTATCCTAACAGTTAGCTAAATGAATCCTACTTAAAAGAATTGATTTATTAAAATCTTTGAAAACTTTTATTGCGTGGTTCCATCACGAATGTTTTTAATGTAGAAAAAGAAGCAATTGCTACAAAAGGGCAATAATTTCTATGAATGTAATAAAGGATTTAACGCGCGAAAATTATCGGGAATTTTTTAATACTATTTATGACAATATAATAGTAGAACATTCTCGTAGAAATGAAATATGTAAAAATAATACAGGAAAATATAAATCTGTTGAATTTAGGGAAGAAGTGTCAACGTAGAAAAGTCGAAAGAGATTAATGAAAATGATATAAATATATACATTTTGACGACGAATTGGAACAGTTTTTGTTATTTTTAATAAAAGATGAAGACAAATCTATTTCTATTATCTATCAATTTAGACAACTATAACATGTTTCAAGAGAAATGCCAACAACTTTCCTCATGTAGAAATTATTTTAAAAAATTCCTTTGGCTATTCCAATATAGAGTGCGTTTGGATAAAGATCTTGCTGAGTCCTAAAAAATTATCTAAGATGTACGATATCAGAAATCAAAAGGAAGACTAAGTTATGTGGCTCTGTTATATATATGAGACATTAAATAATAATCGAGATTTGAGAAATAACTAATGAATTTTCTAGAAAGAAGTCAAAAGGAAAAAGCTTTCAAATCTTCTACTTAACAGTAATCTAATTTAATAATTAAAACCTTTTTAGCAGATTTAAGCTTCACTTTTTTCCAGCAGAATATTTAATTTTTTATATACATTTAATTTTTATGCATTTAAGTTTCGATATAGGAATACGATTTAGAAATATATTTCGATATAGATATTTAGATATAGAAGTATTAAATCAATTTTATTAAAATATTCATAATTTTAAATATGTGAATTTAATTGTTATTAAATTTCAGCATTAATAACATTTCAAGCATATAATTACATAAACATTTTCTTAGAAGCCCCATAAATCTTATCGCCAGAGGCCTCCAACTGGATTAACCCACCTCTGAACCTCGGGGAAATATTTGCTTGTACTCTTCTTTCAATCGATTTGTTTTTAAGGTACTGCATTTATTAAGAACTGGATGACATGTCAAACAATAAAAATTTGTTTTTATTTTTGATTGAGTAATTTTTTCTTTTCTTTTAACACAGTACAGCGCAGTTTGTACAAATAAAACTAACTTCGGATTAAACTTTAAAAAAATAAACAGTAATGTAAAAATAAATCATGCATAAAAAACCATTAAAATATGAATTTTCCTTGTTTTGAAAACATGCAGAAAACGTGAAAAAAATCGATCTCTTTTATTACTAGGGCTAGACTTTGAAAGTTGCAGTACAGCAAAATATTGACAGTGGTTTCAAAGAAATACAAGCCCCCTCCTATTTATTCGCGTAGTATGCATTCGCTTAGTATGTGCTTAGCAAGTTCAGTCCCTCCTTCAGCTCCATATATAATGCAGTAAATATATAGAAAAGAATATCTGAGATTGCAGAAAAGTTGCAAGAGGGCTTGACGCTTTAGCACGCGGCCGTTTGCAATCCGCTTTCAACTTCAGTTTATTTTATTATTAAAAAAAAATGCTTAATGTAATGAACTGCGTTTCAAAAAAAGGATTTAATTGCATGAATGAATCACAATGCAGTTACTTAAAATAAACATGAAATATATTGACAGTATAGTAAACGCTGAAAAGAATTTTAAAATGCTATAAAATCTTTACGAATAAACTCTGACTTTAGATGTAGAAAAATTAATTGTTCTGTCATATAATGTAGGTCTTTTATGAGGTACAAAATTCTGCAGTAGCGAGATCATTTATTGTATGTTTGCTCTCATGAAAGCAATTTTACATATTATTATCATTAAAATTCGTCATTTTAATATTTATAATAAATTAAAATAACACGTTCTGTGTTTAATTAATTATTATGTCAATGTTGGACTGCAGAACTATATTACATTTTCAAATGCATTATTTAATAAAATTACCCGATCACCTCTGCTTTGTTTTATCCATTTTTCTTGAAAGTGTCCTTTCTCTCTCTCCATTTTTTCAGGGAAAGACAGCAGCTTATGTTTAATTCCGCCTAGACGCAGACCTTCAACCAAAAAAAAAAAAAAAAAAAAAAAAAAGAATAAGACAAGATATATTTGAATCATCAATTTTCATCACTAATGGTAAAGACAGCGAGGCCGTAAAGGTGTTTATGAAGAATAGTGAGATTAGAGAAGTCTAGCAGGTACACACAGACTCTATTAATTTATTTCTTACTATCCCAGACATACGATGGTTTAAATCCAAAGTTTGATCAAAAGTGTCACTTGGAATCAGACATCGAAGATGAGGTATAAAGCTTTTGGATTCCTGGATATTTATTTCCCTCTTCTCACGAATGCATACTTCCGATTTACCAATGAAAGAAAGTCGGAATGTTTTTCCCTCAACAGTATTAAATTCATGAAATGATACATTCACTTTTATAAATAGTTTAGTTACGCATTTAAAACACTCTTACATCTAGAAAGTTAAATTTAGGTTGAATATGCATGTATATATATATATACACACATGCATATTCAATATATATATATATACATGTTGGTGGCGCTGGTGTTTTTGACTACTGACGCCCCCTATACAACTTCTTAAATGTGCTAAACAGTTCAGTTGTTGTCGGAGTACTGTTATGTGAAGTTGTCATTGCATTATATCAGAGTAAACAGACTTCGAACGTGGGCAAATTGTTGGAGCACGTATGGTAGGTGCTTGCGTAAGCAAGGTAGCCGAGGTGTTTAGTGTTTCAAGAGGTACTGTATCGGAGATTTATTCCGCATATTTGAAAAGCGGAAAAACATCATCTGCTAAATCACAGCGCGGATGAAAGTGTGTCCTGAGTGATCGTGACAGACGATCATTAAGGGCAATTGTGACAAAAAATAAGAAGACCACAGCTGCAAAAGTTACTGCTGAAATGAATGTTGTGTTACCGAACCCTGTGAGTACCAAAACAATTAAAAGGGAGCTTCATAAACAGGGAATTTCTGGCCGTGCTGCAATTGAGAAGCCACTCATCAGTGATGCTAATGCCCGTAACAGGAAAAGGTGGTGTTTAAGTCATAAAACCTGGACTATAGAGCAATGGAAGCGAGTAATATGGTCTGACGAGTCTTCTTTCACATTGTTTCCCACTTCTGGCCGAGTTTACGTCTGGAGAACGCCATCTCAAGCCTATAATACAGACTGCTTGTTGCCAAGAGTGAAACATGGCGGGGGTTCTGTTATGGTTTGGGCAGCCATATTGTGGTTCTCTGCTAGCCCCATGATTTCCCACTTCAGGGGTTTCCCACTTTATATATATATATATAGTTGCGAGATAGAGACCATATGTGCGTTTGCGTCTCTATATATGTATAAGATAATGCCTTGCTTTGACTCCAATATACTTTTAACTTTAGAGGCTTTAAGTTTACTTTACTTCAATCCTGCAGCTATAGCGCAGGACGGGTATAATTTTTTTTTTTTTTTTTTTTTTTAATTTTTGCCTCTTATTAAATTTCTTTATGTATATATATGAAAGGTAAAAAGTATTTAAATCAGTTTTATAATTTAACTGAATAATAGCCTCTTAATTCCTCATTTTTAATTTGGGTACTTCCTCTCTGTATTCTAAAAGCAGTAATAACTTTTCTGGACTGTGCCATTTCGAGATTAATCTATGTCACATAACTTACGTAAAGCTGATAATGAACCTAATTCGGAAACTGAAAATTCTAAAAACTAACACTTTCCCTTGGTGAGTTTCCATATTGGATAATTGTGCACTTTTGCTTCTACGTCTGTGCCGCTTGGATGCTGTTTCATTCTGCTCTCTTTCTATCGCAACACTATCAAAAATGTAAATATTCTGAAAATTAGCACGATTAGAGTGCCAAGTGATTACTCTCAGGATAAACCTTGTAATTCAATTATAATGCAATTTTTTAATTCGTTGCTGTTAATTTCTTGTCCTTCATTCTTCTTCCCTTGTATTTGGTAATAACAAATTAAATCAGTACTTACATTTTTAGTACTTTAACATGTTACGAACTGATTTTTGGTTATTCCAGCTGCTTGGCTGAACACTTTTCTGACTGACTATCATTTCATTAACATAATTACTAAATTTTAGACACAATGATTTAATAACTGCAGCAATTAATATAGTATTTCGCAATATGTTCATTTTGTTCGGGGAGGGATTATGTTTTAAGCAGACAGTATTTTTTTCTTTTCCTTTAGACACTGAAGTTGTAGAGACATTAGGTATTTGAGCAACGCCTTCGAAGGAACTTGAACCACGGGCCTCTCGGATACGCGTAGAGCATATTGACCACTACACTACGAAGGCATGCTAAGAAGGCGGGAGAAATACCTTATAAAGTCACAAAAAAACAAGAAATAGCAAATCACAGTAAGGTTTCTGTTTCCTCCCACTCAATAAATGGATGCAGGAATTACCATGTCCTTGATAAAGGTCTTTTAAAGGGAGCTATAGAGAAGAGTACTGTCGTTTTAATCAGTAAAAGAAGGTATAATTTTAAAATGGATAATTTGAATAATCATAATAAAACAATGGATAAAGTTTTGAATAATCATAATAAAACAATCGATAAAGTTTTGAATAATCATAATAAAACAATGGATAAAGTTTTGAATAATTATAATAAAACAATGGATAAAGTTTTGAATAATCATAATTAAACAATGGATAAAGTTTTGAACAATCATAATAAAACAATGGATAAAGTTTTGAATAATTATAATAAAACAATGGATAAAGTTTTGAATAATCATAATAAAACATCTCAAGGGTCTACATAGAATGCCATAACTCAGGACATACATCAATGGTATCTTAAAGATGCAGGATCTGAATAACTTGAACACCTGCCGGCTCTTGTAGTAGGTAAATACTGACTAGTAAACAGCAAGGATTGGAATAATTTCCGATTTCAGTGGCCACATTGGTGCATCTGAGCATAGTCAATGGTCTCTCTAGCCATCCTCTGAATTGTTACAGCCATGAAAATGCAGATGTGAGTCACATTCGCTCCAGTAGCATCACGCTCTGTCCGTCACTTATTCAAAAGTATGTCAACATGACAATTTGGGAAATCTGGAAACTAAAAGAATGTAACTATTTGAAGGAAAATACAGTGTAAAGTATAGCATTGTTCATCTACATTCAACCAGTGTAATATTAATTTCCTTTTTAATTTTGCTTTGAGTGGCAACAGCTGTAAAACAATTTTATTATTTTGGTAGAATAAACTTTCTTGGTTTTGTTTAAATTTTTGAGAGATTATTTAGGTGGAAATGAGTTGATAAATGGACAAAATGGTGTACATTTACTGTATCTAACATACAGTAACGACTGGCTTCAACCAATTGAATAACAGATCGTTTTCAAAGAGTTGCACTAGTACACTCAATGTTTCTAACATACAGTAACGACTGGCTTCAACCAATTGAATAACAGATCGTTTTCAAAGAGTTGCACTAGTACACTCAATGTTTCTAATGTCTTAGATAAAACGTTGAGATGAAAATTTGTCAACGAACTGCTTATGTAAACTACGACATGGATCGATATCAAAACCGAATGAGTGCCTGTGATTATTTTACCGACACGAACGGCAAAACCCACAAGGAAACCACTGCTTGAAATGAAACGAGAAGTTTTCTCAGCGACACTCAAATCAAATATTGATAGTTCGTGTGGGAAGTCTCCAATCATCTTCGAAAGGAACAAATTCCGAATTCGCAACTCAAAGAGAAAGTTAATGATTGATGAAAGGGATTTTCAATCAGAATCACACTCTTCTAAATGAATTCATTCTACAAAGTGATATCGTCAACGTGGAGTTGAGCTGTAACTTTTGTTGCGTGAAAAGGGGAATTTCGATAAAACTGCGCATAATAGCTGAATCAGGCTCTATGACAATATTTTGGAGTACCGTTCGCACTTTAACTAACTTTAATCTATATAAATTGGGCATATTAGTGTTTACGCGGGTTATTTTTACATTCTTCTTAGAGTAAAGTTTCTGTAACGGAGATTATCGTAAAATAGCTTCTAAATATGCTATGGAACAACTTTAGGATTCCAGAAACGTTTTGAACCGATGTGCAGCATTTGCCAGAAGTGCGCGGTTGTTCAGAAATTAAAGTGTTTCATCTTACCATATCTGATAATACACTAACATAATACATAACACACCAACATGTCATGTCAACATAATACACCATGTCATGTCAACATAATACACCAACATGTCATTAAAATTTTAAAATCCTTTATTTAGGTGCATGCATAATATTTCCGAAAGGTTACGCGCTTGTTTATCTCTTGAAAGACCGGCCATAAATCCAATTTAGAAAGTGAATCAGCAATGTTTTTTAAAATAAAATACTGTTTCGCACTATGACAATTTTTCTCTAGTGATAAATTTTGTAAACATGTATCAATTTCAATTTTTACATGTGTCCTTTTGATGAAACTATCGATAGATAATATACTGTTTATGCAACCAAAATAACCGTATATGCGGAAAAGGCGGTTCGCAATCTAAATCTATTAAAACTATCAGATTTAAACACCTCTGAAAAAAGTCGATTTTAACGCGTCATGTAAAATTTAAATTTTGATAAATACAAAATTTCGAATTTTAACTCTGCCAGTAAAAGTAATTTGAAAGTCACTGATTCTAAATTAATGTTTTCCTAATGTTAAAAGCATCTACAAGAAATATGACTTGGAAAATTCAACATAAGTCACTCTCTTATCAATGTTTACATTAAGTCCCAAAAATTGTAATTAATGGTATTTCAGGTGATTTTGATCCTATGAAGATTTCTTTAGACCATCCTGCTACGGCAAACATCTTTACCTGCGAGTAGTTTTTCCCACTTACAAGATCTATAAAACTTTAAGCTTCGGATTTTTATTAAACGTTACTGCATGAAAACATAGCTACTGCCAAACTGCTAACTGAACTGCAGTTTTGTGAAAAACCTATTTTTTTATTCATGTCTTAAACTGAAACCATGGATTTACGATCAACTATTTAAATAGCATTTTAGTCGTAAAATCTTTTTAAGTACCTTGTATGTAACAATACGAGCACAAATGCCATGCATACTATTACGAAACTCCGTGCATTGTTTTCCTCCTGTAGTACTTCTGTATAATTGTATGTGAATCCAATTATATTTGTATCTTTATGTTTAAAAAATAATGTAATTTTAAAGATGAATCCTTCCTAATGTTAACTCCTTCTATGTAGCTTAAACATATCAATAATTATTATATTTCAAAAATTAAAACTGCCTTTATAACTTTATAGAATTCTGCCGTATTCAGAAGCTTCTGTTAATGTTCTGCAGATCCAACATGGAAGCGAGTTAACACTTAGTCTGAAATAAATAACAAAGTCTGAAGAAGATTAAAACAACCCTTTCATTTAAGAATTAAACGAACAGAAAGGGACAACTTGAGCGACAGATGTGTCTCCGCTATTTGCAAGAATTTTAAATTAGCATAAAATAACTTTAACTTCAAATGTAGGTAACGTATTCTGAGGCTACGACACAAAATAAACTATTTAATCTGGCTAAATACAGTTACGGCGCACATTTTTAAACGTTGGCTAACAAGATTCTAAAGCTGAAATAAACCTAAGTGAAGCTGGCGATAATATGTGACATCACGACGAGGCTGCCAGTAGCTCTAATTCTAAACATTCAAACCCTCGGCTTAAATACACAAACAACTAGTTTGCATTATGTTGAGGACTACGAGAAGAAGAACTTATAGTGTGACTTAACTCACTTGTAATGACATTAACATCAGAACATACGGACGAAATTCATCGCTGCAAAGGATGCAAGATTGCGGCAAGAATGCATGCCTCGAGCACCAGCTGGTGACAGAACCATTTCGCTCGATTCCGGCCCCAATTTTGATGGAGAGAGCCTCGATGGGACGGATCCGAGGATAGTCTCTCCCCTCTTCCCCTAACGCCAAACTCTCGATAGGACTTACGGCTCGCCGCATATTTAGAGTGCCCCATGCCGTACGCGCGCTATACATTTACAAATAGCCATGCTTTCTCTGGGATTCGAACCCGGACTCTTCGGTACTGCAGTATAACCACTTATCTCACTTGTAATGACTGATACCTTCTGAGAGGTAGACATATAGTAAATGTTCAAATCATAATAAATTAATTAACTGGTTAATTAACTTTAAACCTACAACCTTATAAATTTTTAATTTAACAAGCTCGTTGTTAGGCTGTTCAAATAAAAAGATTATTTTCTCCCGAAACATATGTTACATATGGTATTAGAAACATCTTTTACTAATTAAATGAACTAGGCAAATAATACAAAACTTATCAGTTACAAATATTATTAGTTACAAATATATCAGTTATAGATATTTTTTGTTTCATTTAATTTATGATAATGCACGCCAGGTTTATCTGCATAAGAAAATGGATACCTTCATGAAGCACTTGCTGAAAGAAACTAATTCATTTTGAGGAAAAATGTCGTAAAAAAATAAGTTATTGAATTATTACGTATGTGAATAAAGAAAAGGACTTTTAGAAGCTACTCTGATGTATAAGTACTTATAAAAATTACCAGCTACATTCATTATAAGCTACGAGGGTTGAAACTTTAATAGTGGCAACACAGCTGAAAAAACGCTACGCAACAAAACCAAAGAATATCGCGTATACCACACGTAAACTACATACCTACCTTACCTCTCAGCAAAACGACTCGTCCTGCCTACGTCACGCGCATGCGGAGTGACGCTAAGAACGAATCCTTGTATTAGCTCGCGGTCTAAAGTAAGTGTTGTCAGGATGTTTTCAAAACAAGAACAACGATGTTGGATAAAAATTGAATGTGCCAGAGGTCGTACAGTACGACAGTGTCATCAAGGGATTCAAGAGGCTTTCGTGGAATCTGCATTGCCTTACAGAACAGTAGCAAGATGGGTGAAAGCATTCAATGAAGGACGCCAAAACGTGGCAGACATGCTGCGGCTAGGTCGTCCGAGTGTCAGCGATGCAGACGTGCAAGCTGTTGCCGCACTAATGGACAGTGATCGCCGCCAAACGATTCGTCAGCTGGCCGGACAAACAGGATTAGCGCATACGACTGTGATGCACATTCTGAAGGAACGCCTGTCCATGAGAAAATTGCTTCACGATGGGTTCCGCATCAATTGACGGAAATGCAAAAATGGCTAGGATACGATTCTGCCCGAACCCACCTGGAGCGCGAAAGAGATGCTTTTTTACGCCGTATCATTACGCTGGATGAGACTTGGGCCCGATCGTACCAGCCAGAACTGAAACGCCAATAAAACGAATGGCGTCATCGCGGGTCACCACAACGTTCGAAATTTCGTCAGAACCCCAGCAATGTGAAAGTTATTGTGATTCTCGTGTACGACTGTAATGGTGTCATCCTAACGCATACCGTTTCCCCACAGCAGACCATTACTGCTCATTTTTGGAGCACAATCTCCGACCAGCTTTGAGAAAAAACGGCGACACTTTCTGCAGGACGCTCCTCTCATTTTGCATGACAATGTTCGGCCGCATGCAGCGCAAGCTGTGACTGATTTGTTCAAGCAATGGGGCTGGGAAGTGCTTTACCAACCACCATACTCCCCAGATCTAAGCCCTTGTGACTATGACTAATTCCTAAGATGAAGGAACCACTTCGTGGCACGCGCTTCCAAACTGTTCCTGAGATTCTTGCGGCAGTAGACCGGTCCATTCAAACTATCAACAAAACAGGCGCTGCTACAGGTATTCTGCGACTTCCACATCGTTGGAAACGGGTTGTACACAATGCTGGCGACTATATTGAAGGACTGTAAAACATGGTGACATGAATCACTTTTGTATTACTTGTAAATAAATAGTTGCCACTATTAAAGTTCCAACCCTCGTATATAAATTATGCATATTCAAAAGTGATCACACAAATAAAAAAAAAGCAGATCTTAAGAAATACAGATATTGATTTTAAATCTTTTAGAATGTTACATTATAAGCGACGTAATTTTAAAATTTTGAGTTAGATCCAATATTCTCTTTCATTATAGTATGGTCTTATTGACGTTAATGAACAGCAAAAGAAATGGTAATTTATAAGAAAATACATTATTACAAACGTCCTGCATTTAGACGGACAACTGTTGTAAGAAATGACAATTTGTCACTTAAATAGGGTGATTAATGCTATTTCAGACATAATATAATATAACATAATGAATTAAGTATGATACAAAAATTGAAAACCTCGATTATAGACCTTTCTAAAGGTGACGTAGTAGAAAGGTATAATTTATTCAGAAGCACATACTATATTGCTTTTCAGTTACTTATTATGTAAGAAATTAAAAGTATACATCCTCTATGGTTTTTAGGGTTACATTCAGCACATCCAGTTAGTTAACGTAGGCTTCGCGTTAGGTTTCGGTTCTTGACATGAGCAGAATTGATTTTTCAAGATTCTTTTGCTCACAAAGAAATAACGATTATAAATATTTTAATAATAAAAACTGGAATTGTAACAAATATGGAATTGCATTTGTAAAACTGGAATTGTATTAGATATATCTCATGGAAGGGCAAACATATCCAATTTTGCTAGGTCTCAAGAACAGTAAATGCTCGAGTAGTAACTTGAAGCAAAAATAGAAATGTAAAGTTTTACGGCTATGTTTACTCAAATTTGTTGTATTTGTTGCTAACAAAGTGAGAAATTAAGCCTAAATATCGTCTCTCGGAGACCAAATAATACATTTGTAAACGCTTGTGTTTGTTTTAACGAAAAAAATTTAAAACATATTATTAGCGTAAGGATAATATTATACTGTAAAATAACAGATTATTAGATACAAAAGTTTAAATCAAATTTCTTTATTTATAACTAACGACAACAACAAAGACACCTACCAAAGGATATTCTGAGACCAATTCGTATGACCAAATAAATACCAATATAAATGACAAGAGTGAAGTGTAAAATGTTAAAATTTTAATTATCGGAATTCTGCCTCGCTTGGAATTGTAGCACAATTCTAATTGTATACATGAGTGTAGAAATAACCTATCAGTTTGAAGGTTATTAAAAATGAAAACTTAATGAACTAAATTTTAAGAAAGCAATCAATTTAGAACCATATCAAAATGAAACGGAAGAGCTTTTCATCCTAGCTTAAGCAAAACAAACCAAACCTCGTCGAGAACGGAATTAAACTGAATCATTTCTTTAACTGCAAAACTAGGAAGATATCGGAAAGCAAAAATGCAGTCAGTAGCAAAAACTAATAACAAAGAACGATATGCAGCAGCTGTGATGGACCTGAGAGAAGATAGTTGTGAAAAATAGCTTAGGGGTTGTGTTTGCACAGAGCCCCTTTTGAGATATTCATGAATACCGACGAATACGATCAATTTATTGTGGTGCAGTGCTAAGTAAGAAGATGGATTCTGACATTTTTCTATTCTGTTAGAAATACTGATGGCATGAATGAAAGTTTGCAATATATTCAAGAAGTGACCTCAAGACTTTAACAAATGGTGAAATATTCTTATTTGAACGTGAATAATGTTATACTTTCGTGCAGTAGAAAATACAAAAATAGCAAATCAGTTCAATAACCTATTTTTAAGCTGCTTTGCTAAACATTAACGCTGTAGGCTAATATTACAGTGTCCCTTTAAAAAAAGCTGAGTTTTTTTTACTTATTTATTTTATAAAAGAGAAGTTTTTTTTTTTTTTTTTTTTTTTTTTTTTTTTTTTTTTTTTTTTTTTTTCAGAAATAACACTTAAACATTTTATTTATTTATAAATTTATTTATTTATTTGAAACTTTTATAAGATTTATTTATGTTAACAAATTTATTCACTCTAATTTAACAACAGGATTAAGAATACTGTTAATTATACTCTTACGGACTAAAAATAAAGTCTTATTTTCGTAATTAAAGGTAATAAAAAATGATTTACTCTCAACAGTGCGTCAAAAGCGATTAGATAATTTTACATTATTATCAAAACCGATTGTTATTATTTTAAATAGTGAAACGCTTGCTGATCATTTTTCACATATTATTTCACAAAAAGTTAAATTATAAATTGCTAATATACCAATACTTTTTCTCATTAGCGATTAGATTTTTGTCAAAGATAGGCGCCACAGTAGTAACTCTTCCTTGAGATATAAATTGATCAGCGAAACCTATCTAAGAATAAAACATAATTGTAAAGACATTGAGAACTGGGAAACATAATCTTCGTTTTAAAGTCATGTACAGAAGCGATTTTATAAAAAAATGGTCAACGCTTTTGGAAGGAATACATTGGAAATAGCTTGAAAAACATGGAATATTTAGATTCTAAATCCATACTATATGAAGACTCGCCTACTAATATCCAAGTTAACGTTAAATCTTTCACTTAATGTCTTTAAGGGCATTCATAGCCTTTCCAGGTTTATATGATATAATTAAAATAAATCTTTTGATGAGGTTTTCATTGAAATCGTTGAAACAATTTCTTTTAAGTTGTCAATAGTTAAATTCGTATTAACAAAAAGACTTTCATTTCAGAGCCAAATAAATTCATTTGTTCTGTTGGCTGAAATCCAAAATTTTCTTTTGGATCTGAAGCAGTCGGTTAATTTAACATTAAATGACAGTTACTACTGTCAGATTTCCATAGGTATTAGAATGTGTCAAATTCTCTTAAACATTAATACATTTAATGTCACTTTTTAAGAAACTATTCAAAACTAAAGATCTCATTTGGAATGCATGAAGATCTGCCGTTTTTCGTTTGGTTCTGTTTGATTTCTGACTTACGAAAAAGGATGATTAAAGATAAAAGATAAAACGGAATCTTTATTCAAAATTAAAACTTAAATAAAAGTTCTTACAACAGAAATTAAATTAAAGCAAAATGCGAAAAAGATTTGTTTAACATCCTTTTACGGCAGAGATAATCGTCGGTATAGTTTCATTTTACTAAAAAATCTGATGATGACTTCCTTGTACGGAATATTAAATTATACGCATTTTTTCTTGCATTTTATTTAAACTTATTAGATTGAATTAAACCTACTTCGACGACAGCGCATAAACCACAATAGAATAAATGCATTCTTTAAAATTCACTTTGTTTACCATAGCGACACTCTGGCGCTAGGTTTACTTAACACTATTATATTTCATTCATATTATAACTCAGAATGCACAAAATGTATATCATTTAAAGAATTATCTAATCGTTGCCACATGTTCTATTCAAATACTATAATAAAGCTAGAACTATGTATAAAAGAAATTAAGCAAACAAAACAAAACAGAAACAGTTTTTCACAGACGATTGAGTATTTCTCATTTAATTAATTCAGTTCTCACTTCGCGAGAACACAAAAATACATAAAAATTCAAAATATCTATATTAAAAATTACGAAGTAAATCTCAAACGCTTATTTCCTCGAAAAGATTCCAGAAAGAATTAAGCATGATTTAATTGGCAGTAATAAATGAATGCGTTACCTTTGTTGTTGCGAAGCTAAGTTTCTCTAGATTGGCAACAAATCCACTAGTCTCCTGTTTCAAATGTAAACATCAATGGCCGCCATTAAAAACAGGCTTAGCGGCAATTAAACAACTTTAAAATTGCTGATAATTCTAAAAATATTGCACACAGATTTACTAAAGGCATAAAATCCTTAACCGGAAGATAAAAACAACATAATTCAATCATTTTTAAAGCAAAAAATGTACAATTTACAAACATATAAGAGTAAAGAAACTGAGATTACTGAGCCGGGTAATAGAGTGGATATATATATAAATATATTTATATACGTTTGGTGCTGCCGATTGCAACCAAAATACGAGGTGCACATCTACATGTTTTAGCAGTCCTATATACAAAATTTCAACATTCTGAGGCTACTTGTTTTTGAGTTATGCGAGATACGTACGTACACACGAACGTATTACGTACGTACATACGTTCGTACAGACGCCACGAAAAATTCTCCTTAGAATTAATTTTAAAGCAGTTTTATAATTTTTTTGAAGGAAAAGAGTATTTTATTCTGTCCTTTCGTACAGATATGACGCAAAAACATCGTTAAATTGCATTCGATAGCGGTCAAAATGGATATTTTCGTTGAAATATGCTGCCTGAAACTTTTCGCGATTACAATACTTCCTTTTTACTTCGTACAAGGAAGTAAAAATGAGCAACAATCCTTTTTCATAAATCAGTTTATGTAGCTTTGCTACATAATTTAAACTACTAGTTTTCTAATATTGGCTGTGTTATTTTTTCAGTGTGGTTCAGAAAAATCTTTCTAAAAGTTACACGAAAATCAAATGAATTATTTTTTGTTTTTAGTTATATTTTATTGTTTAGGATCCATACATTTATTAAAATGAATAATAGCAATTAATAAATTAATTTGTAAAGGGATCTGTAGGTAGATTTTAAAAGTTTCTTCTGTTATGGTAATACACTTCTTAACTGAACTTCTTTTAATATAAATTCCCATCAATCGGAATTAATGTTAAAAGCACTAAATGTCTGTGCCATTTATGGATCGATGGTGCCACTGGAATGACGTTTCTCCTAAGACCAGCTTTTTTGGAATTCCGATGCCTTCTGTGCGGAAGGTATTGGTAACCCTCTGCATGCAGTTCAAATTGTGAGATGTGTTAAGCAGTGAAAAATGGTCTAATGTATATATGCGTATAATATGAAATGAATACTTCTGTTAGAATGGTCTTAATATGATTCTCTGATGTTCGCTATATTTTTTGGTACACTTATCACGTAATCAGTGGCGAAAAATTGCTACGCAGTCAGAGGGTAAATACGTGTGCGGTGTTAGGGTGTAAGTATTGTTATGTATTATGAGTTTATTGTAATTAAGAGTAAATGTTGTGTGACTTTGGAAACTATTTGTTTAAGTAAGCATAAATTTACAACAAGATTATTAGATAAGCGTATTATTAGAATGCAGAAAAACTTTAGAATCTGAATACAAGAAATTAAGCTTGTACAATTACAGTAAGTAAGAGAGAGAAAAGAATGTCAATAGTTAATAAAAATAAGTATTGTAATAAGCAAGAAAGGTATATATAGAATTGTAATGAGATAAAATAGACAGGCATAACACAGTTCCTATAATTGACATATTGCATTAAATATAATACTGAAGTAGTATTATATTAGAAGATATGTATAAAAGCTTATACAGTTGCAGCGATCGAATTCAAGAACAATTAATAAGCTATACTTCCGCAAAGCAGCTATTAGAAAATACGTATATAGAATCGTAGAAACTTAACATGGATATATACATATATGGTGTGAATTTTTTCTTAGCCAATTCTCCAATAATCCAGAAAGGGTTCACTGGAATGCTATCAAGCGCATCATGCGATATCTTTGAGCCACTACAGATGCTGCATTGTCTTTTTCAAAGGACTATAGTGCTTACGCCCTTGTTTACAGGGTCTGTAACAAGGTGATGCTGGGTATCAACGATCAGCCACTGGATATGTTTTCCTCATTGGAGATGGTGTAGTAAGCGTCAACCTACCGTTGCAACTAGTATAACAGAAGCCGAATATAATGCTCTTTCTGCAGCTACAAAAGAAGCAATATGGCTCAATAAAATTGTTACAGAACTTGAGATTATAACTGCAAAGCCAGTATTAGTGTACTGCGATAACAACAGTGCTATTTATCTCAGCAAAAATAGTGTGTATCATGGTAGATCGAAACATACTGATATTCAATACCATTTTGTGCGAGAAGCTGTGAAACTTCAGCACACTGGCATACAATATAAGACTGCTAATGATTTATCTAAACACATCTAAGCATGGATATATACGAAGCAGGTGAGTTTAGTTTTAGTGACATCGCAAAACAAACAATACCTTACGAAATTGATAATACGCTATACCAGGAGTGACCAAACATTATATGAATAAGACCTGAATGTTAGAATTCTGGAAAGTTCGAAAGCCGCAACTAGACATTTCAAAAAGCACGAATTCAAATTTGCATCATTTTTAGTGAAAGGTTTCAAATGGAAAGAAACCTCTCATAGCTTTATAAAAAGAAATGAAATAAATTATTTGCTTTCTCTTGCATACTGAGTAGTTATATTGCGTACTGAGTACTTTTGCTTACTGAGTAGTCATATTTCATGCATGTATTTTATGTGCATAAGAGCCAAACCACTTTAGTCGTCCTATGGCAACCATCATCCTACTACCAGCCTTTTTATGGTACATAATAATGATGTGTATTAATTTGAGAGATTATGAATTAACTGAGAAGTCCAAAGGTTATTCAATCATTTAGAATGTTGTAGCATGAGACTCACAAAACAATAAGATGTGCAAGTACAAATATTTATTAAAACTAGTTTTTATTATTTCTTAAAATGAACGTTTTAAAATTGTCTCATTAATCAAAATTAAAACATTTATATATTTATTTTTATCATATTCAAAAATATACTTTTTAATGTACGTAATTTAAATAAACCTTTTAATGTAAAAGAATAGTCTTATTATATTGAACTAAAAAATAGTCAACTGTAAAGCCTTTAACCTAGAGATGACATTTAAGTATCTATATTTATTGATGAAACTACAACAATTAAAATTGCTCTGCTGTAAAATATTTCTCTGAAAGTGAACAAATTACCCCCCCCCAAAAAAAAGAAAGCATAAAACATTTTATTAAATTAATGGACAAATTTACACACCATCTAAATGTTTTTAAATTTATCAGGATTGGGCCTTTTCTGTTCAAGTTTCCATTGATTATTATCACTACAATATGAGGTTTAAATCCAGATCTGAAAGAAAAGGGTCTAAGAATTTGAAACTTTACAGATGACTCATGATTTGCAAGAGTATTGCATTCTTTTCCGTGAAACTGTTCTTTCTGAATTTTGAATAATAGTTTTTTTTTTTTTTTTTTTTTTTTTTTTAAGTAATTCATTTTTCTTTATCATGTATTGTAGTGGCTCCCTAGCAATCGAGCGTCTGCAAAGCGAAGTCGCTAAATAATTGAAGCTCGCCTGGGTTCAAATCCCGGCGAATGGGCTTTCTGCATTGATGTTTCGTGGTTTTACCATGGTGTAACGTAGTTTCAAGCTAGTTGCCTTAGAAGCTCTCCACGAAGGCATCCCTCCCCTTAGGTAGGTATTCCTTAATTCAAACACTTATATATATTAATTATATGTAGCTTTTACGTTGTACCTTTCTGAATTGAAGCTCTATCTTTATAGATTTTCAGTTTTTCAAATCACAAAGACACGCTGTAAACATTATTTAAGATATAAAATGCTGATGGTTTAAAATGCCGATTTTTAAAAATCAGTAAGCTAATTTTCAAGAAGTTTAAAGCAGAGCAAGAAAGGAAAATAAAAATAGGTATTGTGACAAGGAACATATGCAAAAATGAAAAATTTTATGAAAATTAACAGGAAAATTTTGAAAACAATCTTTCAAAACTTAAAACATGAAAACAATAAGGGATATTATCAAAGATAATTTTTGAACTGCAATTAATGATTAAAACTGTTGTTAATGGGAATAAAAGCACTGTTAAATAATCTCGAACTAATAAGCACCAATTATTTTTTAACGAAAGCCTCTAGATTGCTAGGAATGTAAAATAAGTTCACAAATTCAAATCAATAACAATGTTTATATCTTTTGTTAGAAGATTAGGTGACAAGCTATTTGAATATGGGAAAGCGCAGTGCAAGAGAGCTATCTGTATAAGTGAAGAGATGCCGCCAAGACTTTCTAAGTGAAACTGGCTTGTGTTCACGTTACACATGTTGAAAACAGCGAAAACTAGTTATTTATCCAGCCCGTACGCCTGGTGTCAAAATGATGTCGTGGAAACTTTGTGGGAAAAACTGACTCGTATACACATTGCACATGAGAAAAAACCACGAAAACACCCATGCATCTGGCACATTTACCTGGAGTATCGAACCCAGGTAGAGCTACTAGTGTTCAGTGACTTTTGCTTACTTTTGGAAGGAAAGGACATCAAAGTTCAAAAGCTTTCTGCAGTATATGTGAGCAATTAGTTTGTAAGATTCTTTGTTGCGTACTTTAAAGTTACATCTGAATGTGAAGAATCTTAAGTATTCATAAGTGAATAATCGCTTGAGTTCGTGGTACAGGAAACAACAAGTAAGAAGGGTGAAAGAACCCTTTATTATTCCAATAACGTGTAACAGAACTCCGTCTTGGAGTTTTACAATAAAGCTGACACAGGGGCTTGAACTTAAGAAACTAAGAATTAAACTAAACTAATCTTAACTAAAGGAGATATAGCCGCAGCTATCAAAATTCTAACAGAGTTGGCTCCTTAACGCTAATTGACTGCGAAGCTATCATGAGCCTAAAGTACGGCCGAGCGTAATAATAGCTTAAGAGAGACTAGCCTAAAAAGATGGACGCGTGCTAGCCAGAATTTCTGGTTCTCTCCGATTAAGACAGTAGAACTTCGCGGTTAAATACCGCTCTTCCTCATTTGCATTCAAACGCGATTCTAAAACTGCGTTCTGGCCGGAAGCTGAAATTCAGAAATGATTGGAAAGGAATTTTAACTCAGAATTTAACTGTTAGATAAATTAATATAATCCTTACAAGTTTCAATAGGATATTTATTTAAATAGTCGACAAATTTTTAAATTTGTAATAAGCCAACCGAAGACTTGTTTGTTAGTTAAAATGAAAAGGCTAAATCCATTTTGAGAAACCATTAGCATTTTGCGATTTGAAATGCTTGTAAATCAAAAACAAAGTAAAATTGAGTTTCTCCTATTTTTGATATTATTTCAAGTATTTTGTATTTGTTTTCTGCAGTTTAAGTGGGAATTTTATCTGTATGTCCCCAGTGTAATTATTAAAACAAGCTTATAGTACATATTTCTTTATAGTACATATTTCTACTACAAGAAAGGCAGCAAATTAATAAAATATTTATAATATAGCAAAATGTAAATAATCTACTAACAACTAACAAGTGCATTATGTAAATTTTCTAGCCAATCACTGATTCGATAACAGTAATGAATGTAGTAATTCAGATAAATATGTACTTAAAAATGCTCTTACGTGTTTGGATTAACTTCATATTATCTTTCATCTTAAATTTTAACTTCTTCTTCAATATTGTATATGTAAGCATGATTTAAGTTCCGTACCGATAACAGAAATAACATTTGGAAAGTTTTCTTTTCGTTCGAACGTGGTTTTCTTTATATACCCTTTGGCGCTTAGTCGGAAGATTAGTATGACAACAGTATAGCTATTCTTCCTTGCGTAAAGCATTGGTATAGGAAATAATTGTAAGAAAAGATTGTTCCACATCATTTGCGTTCCTCTCTGGAGTATCGTAAGTCGCGATACTAAGAATTTACCTTTCGTAAAATAACTTATGTTCCCAACACTCACTAGCTATAGTAAGTTGGGTTTTAGGGCTAGATATCGATCGTTAGCTATACAATACCCAAGACAACCCGAATATACTTCTACAGAAATCAGGGAATATCTGCTTTTTTGGTATTTTTTGGTATTTTTGGTATTTTGGAATATTCTGGTAAATTCTTATGCGTTGTTACTAGATTAGTCAAACGGAATGTTATTGTAAATGGCGAGAAAGTAAAGAAACGGTTTTCAGAAAAATGTAAATCACAGTCATTATAAATTTATATAATAATTTATTTTTATAAACTTATCGTAAATTTGCTTTTATTAATTTTTATTATTGCGTATTTGTTTTAACTTTTTCTCAATAGTTTATTTTGCTGCTTATTTTATTATAAATTTGAATATTTTATATTAAATTTAGTTTACATAATTACTATATTTTCGAAAGTTATAACAAATGCAGTTTTGGGTGGATAATCAAATTTTATTAATAGCATGAGTCAACTTCTAATTGCCATCCGACCGACACTGCAAATTTTGCTACATTTTGAACTACTGCAGACTTGAACTGTCGTCTGTAATACACTCTGGATGATTTTCAGTAAGAATTCGACTAGTTCCCCTCCCTTTCGCTCACTGCTATCAATAAAATCATGAAAACTATTGACCGATACTAATGAACTTGAAATTCAAATTTCAGCAAATCAGATGGGTATTTTCGTAGGTTATCTCTAGAATGGGTTATTCTACCTTACTTCATTCTCTTATTTTTAACGTTTGGCTAAAATAGAATAATAAAGTATCTTTTTCAGTATGAGTGGTCACACAGATCTCCAGATCTGAGATTTTTTATTGCAGAACTAACTGAAGGTGACAGTATTCAAAGATCAACTAACGCCATTCAGAACGTGAGATACATATATCAACTCACACATATCAATGGTTCCTACGGAAGTGCTATTTCTGTAATGCACAGGCCTTAGTTTTTCTTTGTGAAGGGATCAATAATGACTGCTGTCACATTCAGAATTTCTTACGTGAATTATTGTGTGTTCTTTTGCAGACGAAGTATAAATATGCTTAAAAACTTTTAATATAAAAATTGTTTACAGGGGAGGACTAATTTTACTTGTTTCAGTGCTAAATACGTTTTATATAGTTATTAATATTGAAACACAGATTTGTTAAAAGTTTACTGTCGTTTGAATTCTCCTGAACAGTATAGTGTCAAATAAATTAAGCTAGAACATATGTTATATATGAATATTTTCGCAGGCCCACTTAAAATAATTTTCGTTCGCCATTCCAAAAAATTAAACATATTGATTTTCGCTTCTATCCAAAAGTTATATATGATAAGGAAGAAACCAATATTCTGAACGTGTATTTACAGCAGAAATGTCATCGGAATTTTAACAAAGAATCTCGGCAGAAAGAAATATAGGAAATATTTAATCTATTCGGTTTCGGTAAATTATAAATGTGTTTCTGTTTTATTCCCTGTTCAGTCTCGTATAGGACAGTGCCATAAATCTACATTTGTGCACAGCTAAAAATGGCATCATTTAACCTAATTTAAACTCAAACTCAATCCCGGCTACCTCAAAAGTTAAACAACAGCAGTTTACCCATAGAACCGGCTAAAGTTCCAGGTTCGTATCAAGGTGGCATTTCCTTCTTCACGTTGCGGTGCCTGCGCTTCAGTACCCTTAGATCAGAAGCTGTGGATGGAGTCCTTGTACCAACCGGTTTAGACTACTAGTCCATTCTAATATAAAAGATTACGTTTTTGCTACGTGGATCATTTTTCGAAGACGCAGTGAGATCGACATAGTTTTCTTTTGAGACATTATCTCTTGAATTTCTGCTTACAGGAAAAGCTGGTCTATAGCTATTGTTTGTGCACATATTTGTAATCAGCAAGAAACTTACCTTCCTTCTTCCTTTGCTAAGGACTCTTTTCTCTTTTTGCGTTGTCTAAAGATAAAGGTAATCACATCTTATGAATTGCGCATCTGCTACACATTTCAGGTTCAACAGAGAACTTTTAAATGACAGAAAATTATTAATTAATTTTTGCAACCAATATATATCATGTGCAAAACAGAAAAAAAAAAAAAGAAGTAAAAAGGCATAATGGTAACACACGTCAACTGCATTACGCATAGAATAATAAATGTGAAATTCATTTGCCGTAATTATTAATCCAAACTATTAATTTCCGTCCAGACATAAATTAAAAGTACTGTATTTTAAAATTTGGGTTCATATGTTAATGTACACAGTTGAATAAAAGAAAAGAAAAGTAACTTTCAGCGTATATACAACAGCTTGTAAAAATTCTGGAACGTTGTCTGCAAGCAAAACTATAGATATTCTTCGAAGAGATAGAATTAAAATGAAGTATCAACGAGGTACTTCTTATTGTTGCTGTTTAAAGCAATATTACTTTAAATAATGCTTAACAATTATTAATTGAATTGTGTTTTAAAATATATATTATCAGTTTAAAAGAGACCGTAAATGCTATACTAAGCATTGCCGCTTTAACTGATTTAAATGAAATCAATATAACACGCTAACAGATTCTATTAAATTAGTACTGCGACATAGTCTTCAAGCTGGATTGGTAGCATTTTCAGTGCACAGAAAAGTCAAGTAAAAACGTAATATAAACATAGTTCGAATATATATTTATATATATATATATATATACATAAAGAGAGAGAGACAGGTATTTTTTCTTCTATTACAGGATGTTTAGCTACAACATGGATATGCATCATAACTGGATTCGTGAAGCAGCTTCGATCAGTGTTTTTAGTCCATACCCAGTGGAATAAATTCGCATCTCCCAGGCTCTCTTTTAAGATACAAAACATTCTTCTTAGATCTTCAAATAAATTATTAAGTACTTTCCAAGTGACGATCAAAGCAAGTTTCAATGCCTTTGGGAAAAATTTACGATGTAGTAAAATATCAAATAACATAAAGCTGGGAATATTTTTATGAAAATGTTTGAAAATTTGAGAATCCTGTAATTTCAGACATCAAAGTGAATGGATACTTGTTACACGATGTTCGATGTTATTCGGTCTCTTGGCAAAATAGAGCAATAGAGCAGAGGTAAAAATATGAGTTATATCATTTGAGTTTCTACAAAGGGAATACAATCTAGTTATAGCCCATATGGCCCGAAAAGCAAAGTTAAATTTTCTGATGAAATTTTCATCGGCAACAGAAACTTGTCTGACCACGAGTATCTTTAAAAAGCTATCAACGCGCAATACGTTTCAATTCGTTCCTTGAGGATAAATAAATTTTAGTCAAATTTCAGCTTAAATTTTGAGACATTTGGAATGAAGTTAAAATCAAGGTAATTTCTTGCAAGCGTCTCAAAAAGATTCTAATATAAAAAATAAATAATCTGAAAATTTCAGATTAGAGTCTAAGAACTCGAAGAGTATTAAAACTTCAAAACTTAAAAGAAATGTAAAAAAGAAGAAATATTTATAAGATAAAAAATAAATTTCAATTTGCTCATGGTACGCAGATTTTGGTTAACCATCTAAAATATCTTTATAGTTAAAATAGACCTACTAGTTTAAGAATCAGTCCTCCAGAAATTACAGGTACTGGACATAAAATCTTGTGTATGAATGAGCTATTCAAAATGGCAAAGCCAAATCTTAAGGGAAAAAATTTGCTGTAATAATTTCATTGTAAATTAATGCCATTTAACCATGTAATTTAAATTTACTATTTAGCCATGTATTTTACATTAATTTCCATTTATCCATGTATTTTACATTAAATTACATGGAATTTAAATTAATGCCATGTAATTTAACGTAATTTGGATATTTCTGCATTAATTTAAAAAAGAAAAGACTATTATTTAAAACGTCGCTGTGCATTTATTTCATTGGATTGTTTATGTATGAAGCTTGTTAAAAATTATTTTTTCAGGTGGCAAGACTTTTGATTTTGCCAGAAAACCAAATCCGCAAGCTGAAAACAATAAATACCTCAAAGATATTTCCTTTGGACATTCGGTAAATAAAATCTTACATATTTAAAATCATATAGGGCAATATTTTAGCAAACAAAATTGAGAATGAAATCTAATTACAATATTATTAATTTTCTGTTTAGTTGTATTAGATGGATATGCAACACCTAAAATTTTAAACACTTTGCTTCGGTGACATTACGTAGTTCATTCTGAGACTGTATTTCTGACCCATTTTGTTTGTTCAATCCATATTCTACATTTCACTACCCATCACTCCTTCTCTCTCAATAAATACCCTTTCTAAGTATTTCCGAGTAGTCATTAATGCTTCGTAACCAACAGGAACATTCAATGTAACCGTTTATTTCGAAGATTAATGCAATGCTCTTTGATTTTTTACAATGATAATCCAGAAATGTGAACATTTCTAGAATGAAGATACGTTAATCACTTACATGCGTCCTTTCTTATTCTGTTACAGGCAACTGTGTAAATGAGCTCAGCATTGCCAACATCTGGTCTCCCAGACGGTATAGTAGTAAGAGGAGCCTACTACGATACCAAAGGACTCGGGTTCGAATCCCAGAGAAGATATGGATGTTTTCAAATGTATAGTTTCGGGGCTGTATGGCGGAACTCTAAATATGCGGCGAGCCGAAAGTCCTCTCGTGTGGATTGGTGGGAGACCCCCGGATCCCCCCTTTTACTTTAATGCTATCCCTCAAAATTGGGGGTGGAAAATAGAAGTCCAACTTCTCTTCGGAGTATTCTCTAGCAACCATTGTTCCATGTAATATGGAAACATTACCAACAACATTACCAACATCTGGCATTCGGATGATTTCTCGTACATAGGCTTTTGTTTATTGTGTTGTTGTTTTTTAATTGTTTTTAACATATTGCTTGCATTTTATGTTCAGTAGCTAATTATGAAATTTTTATTTATTATTTGTTTAGTATTCTACACTTTATATATGTTTTCGTATTTCTTAGCAAACAAAGATTTTCTTTCACTGCCATTTTAATGCAAGAAAAATTGAAAACCCGTGCAACAGGAACTATCATTCAACATTACGTTGTTCTTCAAAAGCATGATCAATGGTTAAGCTAGAAGCATTTGTCCCACATTTAGAGGTTACGCATTTGATGAGACAGTTTATGATGTTTTGTTCTCACATTTTTCCTTTTTTTGTTCCAGCTCTTCTTCACCTTAAACGCCCATAGCAAACTGGAAAATGTACGACTTAACGTGCAATGCGTTAAAATAAATAACTATAAAAAATGGTTTTAGCTTTTCACGTTTTTAAGTTTTGTATACGGAATAGGTATCTTAAATATAATTAGATATAAAAGTGTTTTTACACTTAAAACTATTAATATAAGAGTTTTTCCTATTATTATATTTAGTTGAAATATTTTGAATTCAGTATGTGCAATAATTCGATACAAACCACTTCGATATAATTAGATCTGACTTTATAATATATTACCCATACAATTCTAACCATCCTTTATTATTTTAAAGAGAGACTGCAGTATTTTCAGTACAAAGACAATTCACATTATATTCCCAGATAAAATCATAGAAACGAAAATGTTACTATGGAAACGTTATTAGGAAGATGGAGCAATGAAAATTTAACCATGCAGACAATGAAGAAGCAAACGGATCCACACAAAATCAGCAGTTAACTCGGGCTAGACATTAAAATTTTTCTTTGAGTGATAAACTAAACAAGATTTACTTAATATAATAAAATTCTGGAACTATAGGTATAAATTTCAAAAATTATTCATGCTGGAAATTTCCAATAAATTTAGAAAATAAATTTTTAAAAATATTACCTGCCTTTATATTATTACAGAAATAAAGAAAATCTGAAATTAACTTATCCCTTATATTTTCTTCTGGTAGTATACACTTATAATAATAAAATAAGGAGCAAAATATTATAACTAGAGTTATTATTTACTAAACATTTAGGTTTAGAAGAGAAGTTCGGACCTGAACTATTTTCTCAAGTTAATATTCTATAAAACATTGTATTTATAACGTTTATTGACAGCCGAAAGAAACCTCTTCTTATGGTGAGTGATTTCCCTTTTATTTAGTTTGGGACTCGGTGAAAAAAATCAATTAAATAATCTTCCTAAGCTCTGTTTCTTGCGGTGGATTATTCTAACTATATAAATATTTCCGAAAAGCTGTCAATTTCGAAAGTAAATAAGAGCGAGACACAATCAGATTATCCTTCAAAAGTAGAACAAAAATCATTCAGTGACTGAAAACTGGCCAAAAGCAGATGCCAAAGAGAATTATCTCTCTAGCAGAATTTTAATTTCCAGGTATTTTTATCAAAACATTTCTGTCCGCAAGTTGAATATATGCAGATAAACATTTGTAACTGCAATTTCTTACACTATGTATTCCACATTTCACTTATAATTAAAAGTTTCTGATTAAAAATGAATCCAATTTTTTTTTGGAATTCAAAATTATTTGAAATTTTTAGAAGCAAGATTTATTTTTAGGTGACAGGTAGAATTTTCTCCATTGACTGCAGAAAGTGTCTTATATTTAATCCGTTCTCGAATCAGCACAAGATACTTTCTCCAATCAATGGAGACTTATGTTGAATTCGTTCTTTGTATCTTGTGCTGAATTCCGTTATCGATTCTTTCCATTTCTGATCAGTTTACTAAAAAATATGCTTAATTTTAAATAGACGCTATCACACCATATTTACATCGTCTTCCAGGTGTACTAGGCTAAGTGCTTCGAAATGATAAATTTCCAATTTTGTTTCCTTCCAGATCCGCCTGATGATTAGATTCAAAACGTTTAAATTTCGAACACAAGTAAAATCTTCAGATACCTCAGCATAATATTTTAATGAATGTTATTACACTGCTAGCCATTAAAACTGCAATACCATGAAGGAAAGCAAACACAAAAAGGATATTTATTGCATGTAAACAGTATGGCATGAAGACAAAATGATTAAATTTGTAAGCATTTTGCAGGTTTACACAGGTTCGAAATTAATAGAAACAGCCACCTCTTGCAGCAAAACTGCCCTTACCCCATTAGGCATGGAGTCAAATTTGGCTTGGATGGCAGAAATGGACAACTCAATCCATGCGTCTTCAAATTTGTGCCCACTTCATCAACCGTATCAGCTGAAGAGGGGTGGTGGGCCAGTCTCTCAGCAGCCCTTGACCGCCGATATCGAATGCAAGCAGGAGACGCGCGGTCTCCTCGGACACTCCAGACACGTATACGGCCATCAGAATACTGCACGTAGAACTGAGACTCGTTTGAAAAGGCGACATTGTGACACTCCTGTACCCAGCTTTGTCGTTTGGTCCACCAGAGTCGCAAGTCCAACAGCGGCCGAGCGGTAAAGTCGCTGAACACTGGTAGTTCGGTCTGAGTTTCGAATCGCGCTAACAGGCTGGCTACATGGGCGTTTTCGTGGTTTTTCTCATGTGTAACATGTATACAAGCCATTTTCTTTTAGAAAGTCCTCCACAAAGGCACCCTTCCCCTTAGGCAGATAGCCCTCGTGGCTCTGCCATGCATCAGAGTCGCCGTTTCTCTCTAAGCTGCATGTTAAGGAAAGCCGAAGTAATCGTCGCCATGCTGACAGTGCACGCTGCTGTAAACGTCGACGCACCTTATAAGCTGAAACTGGGTGTGCCGCAAAAATGCCCATTTCCTGACTAATGGTCCGTGATGTAGTCGTACGGTATTGTAAGACTGACCTCACAGTATGTCTGCCCTTTCTGGAGTTAATCATAGGAGGGCGTTGAAATCCTGCATGCCGTTTAGTATGACCCTCAGCAATCCACTGATTCCATAGTCGCATGACAGTAGCTGGATGTCGACCAGTGCGACCGGCGATATCACGGAACGATAATCTATACTTTCGACAGGCAACGATCCTGCCTCTATCGAATTTTGAAACTTGCTGGTAAGCATTTTCGCTTCTTATTTGAGGCATAACACTATATTCCGAGCAAACTCCAACCTTACAAAGCACGTTCCGAATGAGAAATCCACTACACAACTTCTCTTTTATACAGTAGTTCAGATGTCGTTTCTTCCTCCTGCGTCGTCTAATTGCGCTGAAAATACTAATCTTTTGCATATCCCAACTTCTTCCTCCTTTCATGTGATTTTGACGTTCGTCAGATCATTTCTTCTTGGTGTTGCAATTTTAATGGCCAGCAGTCTAAAATACCATCTGTACCGAATTATGATAATTTTTTTCCTTGTAGTTTATGCACTACTGTGTCTTAAATATGACATTTCACAAGACAAGCATTTGTTTTTATGAGTAAAATTGGAAGTTTGAAAATAATGCGAATACTTTCTCTTGCATAAATTGTTCATTACTTACCATAATTTACATTTAAGTCTTCAATGAATGTGGTTTGGGCTTTTCAAAGAGGGGCCTAAGGATTGATGATGAAAATTTTGATAATGTTCTCAGATCGAAACAACACTTATTGTGAAGATAAATTTTCAGAAGCATGCAAAAAATATACAAACCTAATTGAATGTTTTTCGCTGCATTATTTAACATAACATTTCAGGCCTTCAGAATTTTAATCTTATATTTTAAGATTATTACTTCTGTTACGTCTGTTGCAATATGTGCCATATATAATCGCATTTTTTCATGCTTTTCATACGTCAGCTAATGCTGTTTCCGCCGCTGAATTTCTCTTGAAAAGATAAGAAAAATAATGAATTAACTGAATTAATTAAATTAAAATTATACTTACGGTAACTCCCAAAAGGTTCGAAACAGTTATTTAATTCTACTTGTAAATATCCACCAACGGCTGGCTGGATAAGATCGCTAAACACTGTTAATTCGAATCAAGGAAACAAAATAGCCGCATGTATGTTATTCTAATTTTTCCCGTAATACGCGCCAATTTCATTTAGGAGGTGCTCCACAAATGTGTGTCTCCTCTTACGTAGATAACGCTAGCATGCTTTGCCGTAATCAAGTAATCATATCTACATATTAATTAGTTTTAAACAAGCAATCATTTTAATCAGTTCTTCTGTCCTCAGAAACATCATAACGATTCGTAAGTCTTTAGAAATGCAATTATTTTCTCTTTCTAGTTTAAGCTTAAAATATGTAATTCGTCTGTTTCAAGACCCACCAGTAGCCGAAAAAATAAAATTCCTACGAACAGGTTTGTTGCGCAGTTGTTTTCGTAGTTTTCCCCAAGAGTAAAATGAATAAAATTGGTTTCCTTCGGGAAAGCGCTTCAAGGAAGGCATCCGTCTTTTTTAAGCTAATAATCCGTGCGTACTTTCCCATGATAAATCAAATTCAAATCCTAAAAGTTAACTTACCTCTCTCTTTTCAAACCGTTCTTTTTATAAATGCGCTTATTTTATTATGATAAAAGAAATGCTAAATAAATGCACGTCTTTCAACAAATATTTTGATTTAATTCGTTAGAATTCATGATTTACAGTTATTGCATGGCGTAAGAGAATTTTTAAGTTCAGATGATTGCTTCCCATTATATAAAAATTGTCTTCGCTTGCAAAGAAACCCATTGCATGTGTGAATGAAAAACCAATTACTTAAAGTATTAGGCAGAAATCGATATTTTGATTGATGTACAAAGAAAATCTGATTTGGACGCCACATAACTTCCTTGTACGGCCAATTAAATTATAGACATTTTTTGCTGCTCTTCATTTGCACTTATTTCATCGAATTTCATTACAGATATATTTCTCATTCAATCAGGTCAGTTGTAACTTCGCAACAAAGCAAAAATACATAAAAATTCAAAATAACTTCATTAAAAAGTATAAATTACCGTGTAGAGACATTAGATTATTTTGATGCTGAGACGTGAAAAATGAGCAATAGCTTCGCCGAAGCTCGAACCTCTCGAATACGAGCCGAGTGTGCTGGCTTAAGAAAGGGGGGTATATACCTTATAAGAGTCTAAAACACCAAATATAGTTAAAATAATTTAAAAGCAGTTTTTGCAATAAAAATTACAATTTCTACGCAAAAACGAGCAATTTCTCTAACTAGCAGAAAGTCATAATATTGTTCTCCGAATTTAAACTTAATTTCCGCCACACTAAGCAGAAAGACACTGGAGTTGGTGAACAAAATGGCTATACCAAGAGTTTCGATTATAAACAAACAGCAGCCATGTTAGACCTAGCGCCACTTTTAAATTGTTTATAATTTTATAATTACTGCACGCAGATTAACTAAAGGCATAAAAACCTTAACCGGAATAAAGGAATGACCTAATGCAATCACTTTTAAAGCAAAAAATGCACAATTTACTAACATATACGAATAAAAAACCAGATCTCACAGAAATGAGTAAAAGGAAATGGGTGTGTATATATATATATATATATATAGTGTAATTATGTATGGAACTTGGCTTTCGCCAGACATTAGAGTTTTTGCTGCATAACGCGGACGACACACAACGGTACCTGAGGGTTACTACTGAATTGCCATATATATATACCGCCTCCAATTTCCTAGCGATTATGGATCAACACTTCTACGCCATCCGACTTCCTGGTCATTGCTTCTAAGTTTGAGTCGGATGGCGAAGAAGTGTTGATCCATAATCGCTAGGAAATTGGAGGCGAAGGCAGATTAAATCTTCAGTTTTATTTTCAACTACACACAAGTCGGCGCATTAAATGTGCCTGTTCCAAAAGGCTTACATTTTTGATAATTTTGTAGCAGGAAGGCAGCAGACAGACAGACAGCAGTCTATCTAGGCCAAAGCGTGGAAAGCAAGTGCTTAATGTTCAGGATGAAATCTGAAGTCAAACTGAGTTAGTTTTGGTTCTCAAAGCATTTTGATTGGATAGTTAATATTGCTGTAAAATTATTATTGGCTGCTTTAGTTCAATTTACATCACCAGAATTACTTAAGAGTCATATGACATAGAGTTTTCTCGAAATGACACAGTGCAAATAGATGTTGCTATTTGTAGAACAGAGAAGGGAAATTAATTTACGCTGCTAATTTAATCTTTTACATGTATATATATATATATGTTTGTGTGTGTGTGTGTGTGTGTATACATATATACAGATTTGGGGCGTCTGATTGCAACGAAAAAGGGAGGAGCACAAGTAGATATTATAGCAGTCCTATACACGAGGATTTCAAAGTTCTTCGGCTAATCGTGTGTGAGTTATGCGAGATACAAACATACGTCCCTTGGGACGCCACGTCAAAAATCCCTTCTGAATCCATTTTAAATCTATTTCACAATCCTATTTGGAAAACCGAATCCTTTGTTCTGTTCGTAAGAAAAAATATCAAGCAAAAAAATCGTTCAAATGGATTCGAGAGCTGTCAGAATGAATATTTTCGTTGAAATATGATACCTGAAATTTTTCGCGATTACAGTACTTCCTTCACTTCGTACAAGGAAATATATGGTAGTAAAAAAATACTGAATATACTAAGCATGACACTACTGTGTTGTATTTAAGGAATAAAAGAAAATTTTGCTAAAATAAGCACTATCAAATTCTGCTACATTTAATATGTTTACACATTTGTGTATAACATTTATGTATTCATATTTATATATATTGTTACTTTTTTTTTCTTTTCTGACACCAGTTGTTACGTTATTTTCTTCCTTCAGGTTCGTGCGGGGCTCGTGTGGATTTGGAGTGAATAACGATGACACTTGATGAAGTATCGAAACACATTTTATTTGCCAGTATTGTCAGGAGAGTTCCAAAACACGTTTTACAGTCATCGATGAACTACTATAAACGCGCTGCCACGATCAGCGACACAGCCTTCGGGCTACCAGGCTATCACGGTGGAGACAGCTTCACTGCAAAGCACCAGAGTACAGCTCCCGACTCTGCTCGGTCGTTCTCGAAACTCCACGTACTCTCGAGACTCTCCATGCTACAACTCGCGATGCACTCAACGGCACACAGAGCACGGCTCCCGACTCTTCGTATCAGTCGCTCCCGGAGCTCATTACGCTCTCTCGACGATGCACTAACCGCGATACACTAAGAGACTCCTTCGGTGAACTCGACGACCCACTCGGCACTCGCTGCCCAGCTGTCAACTCGATCGACTCCGCAGGGATTGACCCGCTAGACGAGACACCAACTCGATACTGACTAGACGAGGCACACTCACTCGCCCTCTCGATGAAGCACACACTCTGACTGCAGACCAGCAGAGTTTATATAGCTTTCGGCTTCTGTTCGAGAACATTCTGGACTAGACCGGTAAGAATTCGTTCCAGAAGGTTCTCCATCCGTCCATGGAATTTTGCCAATTTTGTCGCCAGATGTGGCAACCTTGCCTTCCCTTGCCATTTTATGGCAACCCTAAAACTGCTTTGCTGGGAAGTCATCTTACCGCGCCTGTACATTTCGTAACAATGTTATATTATTATGCATTATTATTTATATGTTTATATTCTATTATATTTATGCGTATTAGATTAATATTTTGCTACATTATACTACAATATAAGTATATATTAGATGAATATTTAACTAACAATACAGATTCTGGGAAATTTTTCTGCTTAAAAATTGACAATTTTTATTTGGTGCTTTCAATTCTGCAAACACTACCAAAGATGAATTTGCTTTTAATAACGTCTGTCCTGTCAGCAATATATCAATTTACCAAGCAATAGTTTCAAATTATTTAACCTTTTTTTAATCCTTTAGAGAGATAATTTCTCTTTTTTACAAAGAATCGTTCTGCTTTGCTTTTGGTATTTTCAACGTGATCAAAAAATAAAAAAGAACTAACAGTGACGCATAGATCTGCTCACGATTAATGATCAAACCCGGAGGACTTATATTTATCTTATAGAGATATTTTATCTTGCCTCTTTCCGTTTCAAGAAAACGAAAAAAGAGTTTTAGGTTGGGTAAAGAAAATGAATTATAGATTGGTATTTAGAGCCTGTCCTTTTCAATCCTTGAGCTATCCTTACTGTCGTCAAAAATACTATTTGTATAATCATCTAACTTACAACAAGTAATTTCATTCTGTAAAGTTTTCTTCCCTAAAAATTACAGAGAAAAATGTTTTCGAAATGGCACTATGTGATAAACAAGATCATAATTTAAAGCATTTTAGACAGATATAACTTTCATTCTGAAGGATGAGAAAGGGAACGGAAATGGAAACACATATTCGAACTTTAACAATAACACTTTAAATCACTCTGTTCGTAGCAATTGCTTTCTTTTTTTAAAACTTAGGTTCTCTTGTAAATCCGTTTACACATCATAAAACTCAAAAAATATGAAACTGGGGCTTAATATAGTTTTAAATTTTTCTATATATTTAAATTCATTTATTCAATTTTTTATTGTATGGTTGTGTTTTTGTTATCTTATAATATTGTGCATTGTTTAATTTAGTTACCTTTTCATTTGTTGCTTTTAGGATAATAGATTTAGTGTTTACTTTGTCTGTAATTTATACTGTGGCCATGTGTTTTCTATAGAAGCCTTTATTGATTACAAAGAATTGCAGATATTTCAGCTCTAAGTTTAGCAACGTTTAAATTTTAAAAGTAGCTAAAGTAGAAGGCTAGATATGAACTAATACACTAGGCTAGATTTTTACCGAAGCTTCGACAAACAGGGTGTTATGCTACACGTATGTCCTCGAAAGTTTGGATGAGTTAGTTATTAATCAGCTTGTGAGATTTCAGACATTTAGCTAAATTGCATTTCAGAGGTTAATGTGAGCAATTTTGGAAATTAAACTTTTTTGTTTGTCTGCTAAGGATGAATTTTTTATTCTCTCTGAGCTATAATGAATTGCCAATTTTTTTTTTCCACATCCAAAGGGCAATTCGTAGCGACGGCAGGGAGCAACTCGGATGGTTTTAAATTTTTACCCATGCCTGTTCGTCCCGTCCCTCACCGAAGCTATCCACGTATGGTAGGAAGACATCCTGGCAAGTGTATAAGACGCGATTCTCCATAGTGGCGGAAGCGAAAGGATGCAATTCCCAAGCGAAGGCCTACCATCTCATCGCTTCTTTGAGAGCAGACGCAGCAGATATCCTTCAGATTCTTTCCGAGAACCAAAGGCTAGATTTCGAAGAAACAAGGGATATTCTGTCCCTGTAATACTTTATCGACGACATCCCGGATCCTGAAATACAGAAATCTCTGCGAATGGCGGATATCAAGGACAGAAAAATCGCTCTGTTGTACGCCGTGAAATTCTAGGCAACCCAGCAAGCAACTCGTAAAGATCGCTACCCAATCAGAGCTGTGCGAGTTCACGAGCCAGTGGATCAATTGATGGCTCGTTTAGATGATTTACCCAGACAATTCGACACTTTGATACAGAGTAGGAGTGAGAACGGACTGTATATATGGTGCTGAAGGCCACATACAACGGCATTGCAGAACACCCCAGGGGTTGGAAAATAAAACGGTTGAGTTGACAAGACCAGTGAATGCCTTGAGACCGAATATTGGTGAAAAGAAACCAACCCTAAAATGCTGGAACTGCGGTGTTGAAGGCCACCTAAAAAGGAACTGCAGAACCCCCCCCAGAGCCCGGAAAATAAGGCAAACGATTTAAACATGCAATTAAATGCCATGAGACGAAAACGAAGTAACAAGAAACCAATGTGCTGGAACTGCGGAGCTGGAGGCCACGTACGAAGGAACTGCAGAACAGCCCAGAGCACGGAAATTAAGACCATTTCCCAGCAACGACGGAGGAAACAAATGAATGACCATATCGGGCTCAAGATTTCAGCAGTGAGTGGCAACAGTAACGTACTATCCATCGATGGAGTTCCTTGCAATATGATCTTTGACACAGGAGCTAATGTTACCATTAGCACAGGAGCTAATGTTATCATCATTCGGAGAGATTTAGCTCAACAGTTTAAAGATAAATTCATTTAGACGCCATCCTATGTTACCCTAAAGACTGCGTTTGGTGATAAATTCGCCATAGATGGGAAGCTAAATGTTAACATCACGTTTGGAAGTGCCTCCTATTATCGCACGGCATATGTGGCAGATATTACAGATCCCTGCATACTCGGATTGGAATTTTTAAGGAAATACCGTTTTTCCTTGTACCTTAAAAACAACAAACTGCTTTCAGCATCAGAGGATATAACCTGATCCATCATCAGAAGGGATCCTCACCTGGAAACCCCGACTCCTTGTCTAGAAGACCCTACTTAGAAAGCTGCCGAAATTATACTGGGGTGGAAGAGAAACACCAGACTACCGGCTATGCTCCATACCAGATGCTCATTGGTCGTGACCCTTGTCTTCCTTGTGATGTCTTGTTCAGTCCATCTCTGGATGCACCTTCATCGCCTGAAGAATACGTCCAAGATTTCCACTCCCAGTTTGAAGAGATGCAAGAGAAGGCAGATTTTATGGTGCACAAAATTAAAGTTTCCTTTTGGTCCCACTGAATTAATTCACTATTCTGCCAAGTTTCAAATGTAAATAAAAATGGCTGCTATAGTAAAACAAAATTAGGCTTAGCCGCAATGAAACTACTTTTAAATTGTTGATAATTCTACAAATATTGCATGCTGATTAACTAAAGGCATAAAATCCTTAACCGGAAGATAAGGATAACATAATTCAGTCATTTTTAAAGCAAAAAAATACCCAATTTACCAACATATACGCACGAAAAAACTGAGTTTACTGAGCCGAGTAACAGAGTGGGTATATGTATGCATATTTATCTATTTTTGGTGCGGCCGATTGCAACCAAATTAAGAGATGCACCCCTACATGCTATAGAAGTCCTGTATACAAAATTTCAACGATTTGAGGCTAGTCGTTTTTGAGTTATGCGAGATACATACATATGTACGTAAAGACGCCACGAGAAAAATCTCTCCTGAATCCATTTAAATCAGTTTTATAATTCATTTGGGGAAAAAGATTCTTTTCCTCTGTCCTTACGTACAGATGTCAAGCAAAAACATCGTTAAATTGCAACCGATAGTCAAAATAGATATTTTCGTTGAAATATGATACCCGGAATTTTTCTGGATTACAATACTTCCTTTACTTCGTACAAGTTAGTAAAAATAGCTAGACCAGGAAAATATTAAATTTTAAATAAGGACAAATAGTGCTTATACATTTTTAGAACGACTTCGACGAAAGTTAATTAATATTTAAAACGAAAAAAAATTAAATGTTCTATTTCATAGCCCTTTTTTCTGAACTATAAATCCGTATCATGATTTGCTTGCTTTCCATAAAGGGCTTTACATAAAATTTCCAGGGCTATAGATTTCATTCCTCTTCCACTATAATGGACTCCATCAAATATTCCGGACTCCATCAATAATGGTGGATTTTCGGTTAGAAAGAACTCTTTTAAACAGACTAGAGGCACAATAATCCATAGGTGAAACGTCAGAGTATTTTGCAGGAATACGTTGAAAAGGTATATATGCAATAACTATATCAGTCTTAATTTTTTCAAGGAATGCAGGGGTACTTTTCCAAGTATGCCTTGTTGCTTTGTCTTGATGAAGTTTCACTCTATGAAAACAGTTTCTTCTGTAAATATCGGCAGCAGAACTTTTCAATAGTACATTGAGTTGATTTTAGCATTTTTTTCCACTCTTTATTTTTAATTTCCCATTGTAAGAGAATCCTGTGACAGTCATAAACTTCTTATATTGAAACTTTCTTTGAATTGACGGATCCCGGTTTGTGCATTACTTTTTTCTTCGTTTTCGATGATAAATGGGCCTTGAATTTTCTTTTATAAGGATTCAGAATTTATTTTCTTTTATCCCTAGCTAAATGATTTTTATACAGGTTTTCTACATGCTCTGCAGTGAGCCGCTTGCCTCGACAAAAGTTGGTAGACATTATGTTTTTAGCTTTTTTAAGTTGCAGATCTGAATTTATTATTTTATTTGTTATTGCTACAGATGTACTTAATGACTTTGCAATTTATTTCTGAGTTGGTGGATTTTCTCATGTTGCTAACGGCATAAATTTAGTAACATTAGAAGCAGTGCTTACCTTTTTTGGGCATACGTTTGAAGTTTTTTCACATAGAATTAATGGCTGACTTTTATTTTACTATTAATAATATTGCTTATTTTGCACTTCTAAATTTTGATACCATGCATTTCGCAACGTTTTTGAATTATAGAATAGGAATATTTCTCTTCGGAAAGAGTGAAAACATATCCCTCATTCCACAGCTTGTGCGACATTTTGAAAGAAGAATAAATTTGAAAGTTGCAGACGATATTTCTCATTTCGAATAATAAGTTGTTGTCAAAAATTTCTATTTCGAAACATTTACTTTTTTAAATAAGTTATTAGAATTGTTCTGAAAATGTGTAAATCTGATATATGCAAAATGTGTGAAAACAATGCAAGAATTTTTCAAGAGATTTTTACTAGCATCCGGTTTACTCTTTCAAGAGAATTTTGCTTGCTAGATTATAACTGTTAATGTATTCATTTTTTCTGTGGCAAAAGCTCATAAATTTGCACTTTTAAATGCAGGAAATTTTTTATTGTAGCTCATAAATAAATGCTTTTGATGTTTGAATTTGTATTAACATTATTTTATTTACTGTGCACTGCGTACAACTGGATGCACTTTTTTTATAATTATTCATAATACAGATCTTATGCATAAATACATACGTGCTTCATTCTGAAAGCTCTATAATCAAAAGGACATTGAATATGGGAAAGCATTTGAGAACTTCTTTCTGCGGAATGGATGCCTTCATGGAGGACCTTGCAAAGCTATTAGGTATTTTTTGAAAGCAGGAGAGATGAAAAATGAGCAATACCGTCGTCGGGACTCGAACATCTCTCGAAATCGCGTCGAGCGCGCTGACCACTGCACCACGAAGGCAGATTAAGAAGGCGGGAAAATACCTAATAACCTTTCAAGAGAAATTGGCTTGTATTCATGTTCTATATGGAGAAAATCAACCATGCATCCTGTCATTTCGCTTAGTATCGTTCCCTGGTCAAATTCTCAGCATTCAGATATTTTAACCACTCGGCTACTGGTGGCTCTTTATTGTTTAAAACTTTCTTGATATGATAGCAGATGATTAAAAACATAAGAAGTCTTTTTTAAATATTTTGTAAGGGAAAACTATAAAAGTATTGTCATTTAAACAGTGCTGTGATGATAACACAGAAGAACAAGAAAATTGCTCATGAAATCCCTCGAGCATTAAATTTCATATGATAAAGCATAAGTTAATTTTTAAATTAGCGAAAAGTTAAGTGAAAGTAATAAATGACAAATCCTTTTTTGCATAAGAATTAATTACTGCAGAATAAGATGTTGTATAAATTCCCATAAAATAAAAATGTGGATTAATGCTAATTTAAATTTTCATGATATTAATTAATTATAAGTTTCTTTTTGTCTGGGTATAGTATGTTCCCAAAATTAATGTATTAAAAAGCTGGCGTAGCAGGCATCTACTTAAATCAAATGAAAATTTTATTAAAGTATTTTAATTTTATAATGAGAATTGTGAAATTGAATAAAAATTAAAAACTTTCATTTAAAGACAGAAGTCTTTAATAATATCTTTAATAATACAGAAGTCTTTTATGTCTTTAATAATTTTTAATTAAGGATTCTCTTTTAAATATGCAGCATTTAATTAAAAAATATGTTCTGTCTATTATAATAAAACTGGGAAAATGTGGTTTCAATGAAAGGAGTCTAAGGCACAAATATTTTTTTCAGTTATTATAGTAGTTATTAAAGATTAATAAAACGCTAAGTGGTATTTTTCTTAATAACATAATTTTAAAACGTACCCTATTTTCAGCTACAGGTAAATAAATTAGCTTTTCCTTAATGCCACACTTTTGAATGTGGTTGCCACAGATCTTTCCAATATACAACACCAGGAAAGAAATTTTACAAAATTTTATTTTCCTCTAAAATTATACTTAAATATCAGATACATGCGTAATTAATATTGCAGAATAATAGAAAATTATGCATGTAACAAAATTTTGTAAATTACTAACTTGAACCTTGTGGGTGTTTTCTGGCTATGGTTAATTTTTTTTTTTTTTTTTTTTTTTTTTTTTTTGTTCAAATTTTGGCTGCCATTCTTTTTCTTTTTAGCTGTCTACTTGTGTCCAGTCGATAAGACAGGTGAACGAATACATATATCGGACATTAATCCCAGTGAGCGGGCTGGCTAGATTGACATTTTTGTAGTTTTCTCCATGTTAAAGAAAAAATTTAAAATAGATTTTTAATAGAAAGATCTCTGCGAACGTTTTCTTCTCCTCAGGCAGAGAGTTGTCAGATGCCTTGCTATTAAAGGATAAAACATTTTGCCTATTTATTCCCTTTTTTTTTCTATTTCCTCTCCTAACAACTGTGATTATTAAGTTAGCTATTTCAGTCTTTAATTTTTAATTTTTTTCCTCTTTTATTCAGGTTTAATCATTTACTGACCTGCAACATAATCGAGCTTATTTCAGTTTTCTTGTAAATATGCTGCATATAGTGCATGTTTGTAAATACTTATGCATATGATCACAGTTTTAAGTAATGAAGATTAATATATGTGAATTGATAATTCGAATGATATTAATAATCAACTTGTAAGAGCTGCTTTTTAAAACATTTTCTCAATTATTATTTTCTAAATAGATATTTATTTCAAAATTATGGTAATAGAAGTGTTCCGTTTAATAACATTTTGCATTTTAGTCAAAGCATCTTTCGTAAGAAATGTCATTAAGGTTAACATTCAAGCATATATAGCTTAAGGTTAATTAAGGTTAATATAACAATTTTATTGCTGTAAATTTATAAGACTGAGAAGTAATGAAAGTGTCGTTTTTGCTTTTGAGAAGTTAAGTCGTTTTTTCTTAAACAACGTATTATAAAATTCTGCAAGTCAGCAAATGTTTATTTGAGAAAAAAGCTCTGTTAAAGGAATTATAAAAAGCAGCAATTAATATGCTATCACGAGACAAATCAAACGTAATGCTATTGAAGAAGACAGGTCATTTGATGACATGACTAAGAAATGAAAGACCATTGATAACCATCTAACAAAATAAACTGCTTACAAAATATTTTGTATTTAGGTCAGAATTCTGTGTCCGACAGATCATCCTGAAAGTTTTTTAAATAACCGTTTATGGATATATGTAAATTTTAGATTACTTCAAGACACTCTGTTCTCGCATTAAAATATAACAAAATATTCCAATATTGTGCTAAACTAAGTTAATCGTACGTGACCCATACATATAAAATATAAATGATATAGATGTATGAAAATCATTCATGCGTACATCAATTCACACAGCCCCATTATTTACTTTAAACTTTATTGCAAATACATCTGTGTTGAGTAAGATGTAAGTACGAAAATAGCGCATAATTCGATATCTAGAATACACCTTTCTAGTTTCAGAAGTAAAACTTCGGTTCCGCTTGCAAGATTGCTGGGATATTTCTCTAATTAAATGTACCATTTGAAGTCTACTGTAGAATTTATATAATTTTTGCTTAAAGATTAAACTCAGATGATTTAATCATGATGTGATCAGATGCAAACGGTTGTTTGTATTTACCGTTTGTCGGTTGTTTGTATTTAGAGCTGAATGCTTTCCTGCCAAACATGGGAACGGTATAAGAGCCTTTCCGAAATTAATACTTCAGTCAGCTATTTCTGTAATGACCTAAATTATAGATGCGATTGGATCTCCGGTCTTGCTAACTATCCTGAGTCATTAACCGTTACTGATAATTAACATTTGATTATGAATTTCAAACTGCTTGTCCTTCATTGATTGATCTGACGAAATACACCTTTTTTTTAAAAAAAAACTGAGTCAAAAGTTATTACTTTGGAATCTTGTCAGCACCTTACTCTCTTAAAATTAATATGTCATGTGTAGCAATGTATTTATATAAAATTGTACGCAGAAACATCTTATATATTATTTTATATAAAATGTTTATTAAATTAAATTATTAAACTAAACAGAGTTATTAATTTAAATCAACTTAATATAATATGACAAGATATAATACAGTCTTGTAAAGAAAAATATGTCTTGATGGCGAAACTTCCCGACCGCGAAACGGCGACTGCGAAATAGCCACGGCGAATAGTCCCATTCCCCTGTCTACCAAAGGATAGGAATAGCTTTACGGAGGACTTTTAAGACAAACTGGCTCATATTTACAATACTCATGCAACAAATTAAAAAAATACTCATGCAGTCAACTTATTTGCCAGGACTCAAGCTGCCAGTGTTTAGTGGTTTTATGGATTAGAGCATTAATTCGACTCATCCCTCCCATTTAAGCCTAGAGATTGAAGAATTGAAGATGAAATCTTTATTTATAGATTGTACCAATTCAGTTTATTTGTAAAAAAAAAATGATTTGAACTGCAGTTTAATACAAACAGAGATTTTCTCAAAATTTCTTTTTAACGATTTCAAACAATCATTTAATTTTCGTATTATTTTTTATATTTATATTTTATAATGGTTATGAAAAAATGACTGTCAAAACGCCGATAGAGCCTCTCGTCAGTCACAAAAGGGTTAAGGGGACGGTGGACTTTAAAATAGCTAAAAATCAACCAAAATATTGAATTTGATTTTTTTACTCTCATAATATTCCATGCAATGTAACGTTTTTCACTTCTGTGAGATATCCATATTAAAATCTTTATATTGATATTCCCTGCTGTGATTATTTAATTTGTAACCTGCACGTTGTAACCCTGCAACAATGGCTCTAGAAATCGGCAGAGTTTCATTCAAAATCAAATCCAAACTAGTTTTTTTTTTTTTTTTTTTTTTTTTCTTTTCTTAGTTTTAAACCAGAAATATTGGTTTTAAATTATTATTTGTAAAACCTCTAAAATTTTAAAATTAAAGAATTTTTTTTCTCTTGAACACTTTTTGGTGAAAAGGTTTAAATTTTGACACATTTTTCCCAAGGCCAATGTTGCATGTCACAGATTGGGTTTGTTACAATAATTTTTATTGTGCTGAGGAAACTTAATAACTGGGACTTTCTTCACAAATTGTCCACAAGAAAATTTAAATTTCGTACATTTGTGTAATTTCCATGAATTTTCCATGAATAAATTTTTAAAGTTTATTAAAGAAAGCAAATGCAGTTAACATAACTTTAATTTTATTTTTGTATTAAAAGGCACAAATGTACTAGACTCAAATTCTTAGAAATTGAAAGGTACAGTGTAGAAAACATCATGCAAAAGCAACATAAATGATAGATGTAAGCAGAAGATGTTCTTAAAACTTAATTAACAGTATCGTAAAGAACAGAGCATCATCTAATCCTTTAATTTCCTGAATTCTTGATCGAATTGCTTATTACATGATTAAAGCACAATGTGAAGTACATTAGAGCTTTTGGCTGAAAATTGACTCATTTTTATTATTTATTTACTTATTTATTTATTTCTAAATGTTGATCAATATAATAATTAAAATAATTAGGTAATTTCACGAATAAAAATTTAAATATATGTAAAAATTGTATGCCTTAAAACTTTTTTGGTACAGTTATTCCCACCTTCAAAGATAGCTTAATATAAAATTCAAAAACTGAACAAGAAGTAATGATACATTAACAATCTTGAATATTTGGCAAAAAAAAGTATTAAATAGTTCCAAATATAATTTGCACAAGAATCCAGCTCGTGCATATTCAGATAGTTCATTCATGGGAAATTTCCATAAAATTTGTCAAAGAGACATAGTCATATGGTGTCATTTTTTTCTATCTAGAAGCTGATTTCCTATGTTCGCTGATATATTGCTTGCTGGCAGTGGCAGGCGCCGGAGCCTGAGTGGGTTTCTTCTTTCTTCTTCTCCGAGACCCATTACCAGTAGCTGATTTCACCATATCTTTTACAAACTTTTCGAATGTATGGAATAAAGCTGTCATTCCTACGAAGACGACGAAAGGAGGTGAAAAAAGTCCAGTAAGTGCTGCATTGATGGGTGTCTGCTGCCTACTGGTCGGAATGAGTTCTGTCTTATCTTTGCGTGGAACTGTACCAGATTCGGCTACGACGGCAAAGAAGAGAAGCATCCACAGCATGTTTAATTAAATATTTCCTGTAAGAAAAAATATATACTACAGAAACTGGTTTATATATTATATAAATCATAATATACGACAGTTGAGCATTCTGGGGATGCTGGGAAAAATCAAGGAAATTCTTGAACAACGCTGTAACTAATTTTAATTATAATACTTATAGTTGTCTTGGAAACACTTAAACTCAAAAATAAGCCATTGTATCAATAATTACGTTGTTGTTGTTGTTACCAATCTCTCTTGTCTGACAAAAGTCAGTAAAAGCCCACAGCATTCATCGTGGCACGGAGTCATATGCATCGGTCATTGGCAAGAGCCTTGAACTTCATATATGTGACACTCCATTTTTAGCTCAGTTCCACCTCCAATTTTCAGAGAGAGAACCCCGAGGGGACGATTCCGAAAGTCTCCCACCCTTCTTCCCCGACCACGAACCTCTCTAGACGACTCTCGACTCGCCGCATGTTTAAAGTGCCGCGATTCCGCACAAACACTATACATTTACAAACATCCATGCCTTCTCCAGGATTCGAACCCGGCTTTTCGATACGACAGTCAGAGTCACTAACCAAAGTCCCGGTTGAACGGCGAACTAAGCTGTAGTAATAATATGTGAAGAAAATTCTTGCGCGTTCTGTTGTCTCGGGGTTGATTGTAAGCGAAGTGAAATGCATTCCAAATCTTTTTTAATATCCTCAAAAGCTAATCAAAGGCAGACAGTTTCATTTTAGCAAATGATTTATACTTGCTTCGACATACAATAAGGAAAATGTTTTGTAAATATAAAATTAGATTTTACTTTTAGTGGAAAACTTCTTTTAAGGCCGTACTCTAACCTTCACAGCCGTACCCTAATTACAACTGAGATTTATTCCAGTGTCGCTCTATTAAAATAAGATTTGTTGTGTGACTGTAGAATATAAGGCAACATCAAAGTGAAAAACAGCACTATATTTTATTACTTTGCCAACGTTCTTACGATTATCATGAGCTTCAAATGCTAAATACGATTGTCGTAAGTTTTGTGTCGGCAAATATACATGCGTAGTTTATAATAAGAAGATAAAAATTGAAGTTCAGCCAAAAACATAAGGGAAAAGATCTTATAAAAGAAAGACGTGACTGTAATGAGTTAAAAGACTCGAAAATCCGTACTGAATATCAAATATTGTTGACTTGGCAAAATCGGATGTTCTTGCAGAATACGACACAATCAGAATAAAATCTTCCACATCAGCATACGCTATTCAAAAAGGAAGAGAAACTTCAGTAAGAAGTGAAGCAAGTAATATCGTCTGCAGAGAGGAAGTATAAATAGCCTAAAAATAAAAATAAGACCACAAAGTCCTAGAAAGTACGCAGCGAAGTCTATGTTCCAAAAGAAAGGAAAATTTTAGTAAATATAGATCGATGATATGATATTTCAGTAAAAGAGAAAATCTTCCACTACAGAATAATGCAAATTGACCAAACGGTGTGAAAATTTCTCTATCATAGGTATGAAAAAGCTTAATGACAGTTCTCAATCTCTAGATTTTTATTGCAAACTGTTTTTCAGAATAATCAACAATTTAGCACAGGATTTAGAGAGATTTATTCCCTTTACATTTCATAGTTTTGTAAGGAATTACAAGTGTTTTTTTCATGTGCTGTTGATTGGTTCACCAAGATGGTTATTTAGAAATACGTATACAACTTCACGTCAAATCACACTTAATTTTTCAAAACCGTTAATTTCCAAAAGCTTTTTACTAAATATATTAGATTTACCCTTAGTTTCTTCAACGTTTCTATAAGAAAATAAGTATGAATAATTTTTTTAATGTGATAAAAGTTTTGACCTATTGCTCATTACTTTTCCCATAGTACAAAAAATAAATCTTTGCAGTGTTTCCTCGGTATAATAAATTTAAACTTCATAATTTACTGAAACGATTCACCTTTTAATCACATGCAAAAAGGCTAGGCAGTCTTTTGAGTATAAGCAAATTAAAACAATAAGAAATGTATTTTAAATTTTGTAAAAATCAAACTTCCTCCCTACATAAGAAAAAATGCCTATATTTCAAGAAGGTATCTTCTCTTAAAGAAATAAATATATTTTGGGCTGGAAATGAGTTATTTAAATGTGGGAAGCAAAATCAAAAGTAATAAAGTTGTATTAACATCGAACTTAGATAATATCAAATGAATTGAAAACTGTAAAAAAAAATTATGCTTTGGAAGAAAATATATTACATTCTTTACTGAGATTGGTGTCGCTGCATCGTTCTCATAAAATAAAGCTATTGTACTTCGATGAATGCGGACGTTTTATAGGAAGCCTAACGTACTGCTTACATAGCCCAATCCATAACATCCATAACATAAAGTAGTACATTCAAAAGTATCTAGAAGTAATTCTGACTTATTTGATGTGTTACTTCCAAATATGAAAACATTTTCTGTCTGTTATGTTTTGATCTACTCTTCGAGGTCTACTCTGTATATTTCACTTAATTACGTATAAATACTTTATTACTCACCCTATTGAGATATAATTAAAGTTATGTGTAAATACTTGATTACTTTTCTCCCTCCTTCTTTATACAACTATCAGCGAACTGTAATATTTAATTATATGTTTTGTTAAGATAATCTAAGTATTACAATTAAAATTAACTTAAAGATTCTTTACAGAGTTTTTTTCTTTGGAGTTTTAGTAAAAAGAATGGCTTCCAGTCGGAAAAGATGTGTTTTAATCTTCCTGGAGTGTTTTGCTATGTATGTCGAAAGTACATCCTAAAAGAAAACAGAAAAACTTTGATGTTAAGTTTGGTCACCGAGGTAAATCGTGAGCTCTGCATGTTTTGTGCAAATCTTTTATGAAACATTTATGACACTGGATTAATAGGATCTTCCATGGGGCAGAAACCCAGAAGGGACATTTATGACAGCTAGCTCTGTGTTTGCGAATATTACTACCATCAAACGATATAATCGCAGCAACTAGGCATATCCTAATATCTGCAAGACGTCGTGTTCCTCACTCTGATGAAGTACCAATTCCAACGTTTCACCAGCTACCAGAGTTGTCTGGAGATGAATCTAAATTTTGTGAAGCAATACACATGAAAAGTGATTACGAAGGAACTTCATCAAATCCATCGACCATGTTGATCAAAATGAGTTAAGTGATCTAATCAGAGATCTCAGTCTTTCATCCGAAGCTTCTGAATTATTTGCTTGTAGCTTGAATTACGAGAATTTACTCAATCGCGAAACAAAAATTATTTTCTACCGTACAAGAGGAAAAAATGTGTACCATTCTTCTCCAAGGAAAATTATTTCGCATTATGTCAAGATGTTAAAAGTCTGTTGATAAAAATAGGTCTTCTTAAGTATTTTCCATATGATAGGAACCTGTCCATTGATATACCTAAGCTTTTAAGCTTTGGCGAAAAATATGACTCAATATCAATCACTTGCTTAAACAAAGAATATGACACAATTGTTTTGGTTATGGAGAAGATTAAGCTTCATGAACATCAGTAGATTATTTATGTGGACTTAAAAAATGATCAGCTACCTCCTTGGATCACAAAGTGCCTACGCAAAATAACCTTGACTCTTGAGCCTCTAAGAAAGCAGCCAGGGATCAGTGTGTTAGAAGAGATTAGCCACTGAATGAGACATAACATGGTTATCGGGAAAATCGTGAATCTGGAGTTGAAAGAAACAAAATAATGTTCCCTGTATTGCATATAACGTTAAGCTTGATGGAAGAGTTTGTGAAGTCTCCTGATAAAAAATGAATTATGCTTTGAGTTCATAGAACAAAAATTGCCGGGTCTAAGTGCATAAAAACTGAAAGCTGGAATTTTTCATGGCCTCCATACGGTTATTTTTGTATATTCCAAGACTGAGCCTGAGCGAAGTGGGTGGGTACCATTTGTTCTAGTTGTCAGTAACTTTATGGGTAGCCACAAAGCTAAAAACTATATTTATGTAATAAAGAGCATGTTCAACCTTGGATGAAATATGAACATAAAGTTTCGTAATTTAACATAGCCATGTGGACCGTTTCCCTGAAAATTTGGATGATACTACCGATGAGAAAGATGAAATTTTTCACAAAAATATGAAAGTCTTCACAAAAATATATAAGCAATGTAGTACCTCTGCCAGGGAAAATGGGATACATACAGAAGCACACTAGTTTTGGCAATTGCTACTAGATTTTTCTAACAAAGTCCATTCAAGAATGTTCCACAAAAGAAGCTTTTAAGGATCAACTAACTTTCCCTTTTGTATATGTTTTTATTTGATTCTTTTAAACAATGAGTGTTATTGCCGTCACTATAACGTGATATTATGATTTTTCATTTTTTGAGATTTTCTAGAAAATAAAGTTACACTATCCATACCATTAGAATCTGTGCGCATTTGTCTGTTTGTTTGTTTGTGGCATCATCACCTCCGAAACGGCGGGGAGCTGAGCTTCGAAGGAGGTACCCTCGGATACCAAAAACATGTGGGAATCCATTTCGATCATTTCTCATCCTTGTACGACTTTAATCAGCCGAGATATTAATTAAAAACTCTAAAAACGCTAATTTTCGCCCTTACTTTTTCCAGTGGCAATAGTCTCGTAAACTGGAAGTAAAAATCTGCTTTATTTCGAAAAGTGTTGCCACTGCTCGCTTTCAAATCTCAGAGTTTGTTAATAAAAAATTTATACGTTTTATCGTAAAAAATTTAAAGTTTTTCAAAATAAATTACTAAGGATTATTTTAAACGCCCCATGGTATGTTCGGATTAAGCAAATACTTGAAGAAATAAAGATCGATTCCATACATAAGGAAATACTTTCTATTTCCCATAACTTTTTCCAGAAAATGCAAAATTCGGAATACCAACATATAACAGAACTTGTAAACTATGGCCCAACTATTGCAAAAAGCCAAGAACAATTCATCACAATCTAAAACAGTAACTTATAATTATTTCTCAAGCTTAAACCTTCATGTTCCCCCTACAGCAGCTCAAAAGGCTCTTTCAGTCGCTAGTGGCGGCACTTGTACATGGACTCGGCTTTTCGGGGTGAGCACTCTTGTGCTCTTAAAACATTTAAATAACACCAGCGCCCTCGAACAAAAACTTCAAATATAGGTAAAAGCATATTTTAAATGATAAATGTCTATTGTATCCTGATGACCAATGTAAGTTTAACAAAATAAAATTTGAAAGAAAAATAGCTTTGCCAAACATTAAATATATTATTATTATATAAGGTCATATTCTGGCGCTAAAGAAAGCAGGCGATAGCATGTGACGTCACTGTAAGTCGAAAATTGGTTCTTAATGTCAGCATTTTAATGAAATAGGTGTTGTTGGCAACTTTTTTATTTTAAGTTAGGATAATTGACACGATATGTATTGCCACGTTAATTCTGTTATTAAGATTGAGAAAAAGTTGTTATATTACATTAAATTTAAATCATAACGTCTTATGTATTAAACTGAAATATCAAAATTTTTTGTTTCCTGGTTTGGCTACAAAAACATTACTTACTAACTGGATGTTGCTTGGAAAGAATGATCTGATTTCATTCACACTGAAATGTTTATATGCATGAAACTGTAAATTGTAATCGTAATAACAACATAAGTCAAGTTCGGAGAAATGACGTTCGGTGTAGTCGATGTCACCGACAAAAGAGTTGAGATCTAACCGATGGCAAGTTCCATAGCAGTTCCTTTAAAGCATAACTATAGGAATGTAGAACATTCTTCAATTCATTTAAAACGCAATTTATTACTTTCTTTGATATCGGATTTCTAACTTGGCAAGTTTTAATTGTCCATAAATTGCGTTCAATAATTTGACTTCTCCAATTAATAATGAACTTGCCAAGTTAAAAATCCGATATCTAAGAAAGTAATAAATTGTTTTTTTTTAGTGAATTGAAGAATGATCTACATTTTTACAACTATGATTAAAGGAACTGCCATGAATCTGTTAGATCTCAACTCGGTCGGTGACAGCGACTACACCGAACGTCCTTTCTCCCGAATTTGGCCCCTTTTTCATATTTATGTTGTTGCTAGATATAAAAAATTTTTGAAAATAAAAGTAAAAGAATTAACATCGCAATAACATATGTGTCAATTATCGTAATCTGAAACAAAAATGTTATAAGTTATTTCTTCTGCCGTCTTCGCGTGCCTTCATGGTGTGGTGTTGCACGCTACGCTGGGCGCGCATTCCAGAGGTCCGCAGTTCGATTCCCGGTGAAGGCGTTGCATATATTTCATCTTTCCTGCTTCCAAATAACCTAATGTCTCTACACTGGCGTCGGAACTAAAAGGGTTTTGAATGATAATTCTCCTCATCCAGGATTTGGCGATTGGGTCCCCTAAAAACCCCAGTCGCCCTTTAGAAGGGGGAGTATATAAGGTATTTCTCTCTCCTTCTTCGCGTGCCTTCATGGTGTGGTGGTCTGCACGCTGGGCGCGTATTCCAGAAGTTCGTGGTTCGATTCCCTGCGAAGGCGTTCATATTTTTCACCTTGCCTGCTTCCAAAAAAGAAGTATCTAATGTCTCTACAAACTTGCCAACAGCATCTATTTATTTAAAATGCTAACTTTAATCAAACATTTTCGACATGTAACGACGTCACATCCAATCGCGTGCTTTCTCTAGAATGTGACCTTATATAATAACAATATGTTTACTATTTGTCAATGCTATTTTTAGTCCAAAAGCGCAATTTGCATAGAAGGGATACTAATTTCGTTTTGGCATTTTGCGTCGATTCCCGATAATTTTTCAAATTGTTCACTTTTCAAATTGTTTAGAGCCCTACATTATATTTAAAGAAATTAAATAATGAAGAATCTGCATAAATGTATGTATGTTTCTCGCATTGTGAAAAAAAACAACGGCACCCAGACACATCAGATTTTGAATAACGTAGTCATCCATTCCAATATGGGCATTTGAAAGCCCAAATTTGGAATTTGTTTTTTTATATATTATATATTCAGTCAAACATTAGAGCATTTTTATTAACAAACTCAACGATTTTAAAGCGAGCAATGGCAACACTGCACGGGAAAAATAAAATAAATAAATAAAAGTTTCTATCTCCAGTACACGAGACTGTGTATCGAAAATTCTAAAGATATGCTCTTTTAAATATTATTTTATGATGTTGTTGTTGAATTGAATTTCATGGTTTAAATGCGAAGAACATGATATTTAATGAGTACCACACAAAACGTTAAAATCCTGAGGTACTATAGTTTTCGTTTTGGCATTTTGCGGGCAAATCTTTAAAAAGCTGTATCACTTTCCATACTGTTGCCACCAAATATATCACCTATCTTTGAAGAAATTAAATAAGGAAGAATCTGCGTAAATGGGCGTATGTTTCTCGCATTGTGATAAAACAGAGATACCTAGAGCCATCCAATTTTGAATGGCGTAATCCTACTGCAAATATGGGCATGTGGAATTATTAAATTTGAAATTTGGAATTTGTTTTATTATCGATTTCGTATTTTGTAAAACTTTAACGGATTTCTGATTAACAAACTCAAGGACTTCAAACGAGTAATGGCAACGTTGTACAGAAAAAAACATTTTCATTTCCAGCGCGTGAGACTCTTTCAAAAATTCTTAAGATATGTTCAATTTAAAATTATTTTGCGATATGGCTCTTGAACTGAATTTTATGGTTTAAGGGCAGAGAACATGATATTAAATAAAGGCAACGCACAAAATGTTAAAAAACGCGTCTTTGGACGTAATTTGAAATCTGAAACCTTTCTTTTTTTTTTAGTTCTTATTATTTCATATTTTGTAAAACTTACAAATTTGTGATTAACGAACTCTACTATTTGAAAACGAGCAGTTCGTTTTTATTTTCATAAATATTCATTTAGCCATAGACATAACAAAATTTGTCATAAAAGATGCTTTTTAAAGGAGTAATAGATGGATGTTGTATTTAACAGGAAATAAAAATACGTTCCTATAAAAAGATAATAGTATCTCATTAGTTCTTTGTTGATCTATTTATTAGCATGTCTACGCTTTATCTCTCCACTGTTTCTGGGCTCATATTGCTCTATTTATTTTCAATTAGAATAATTTTTACGTCAGTTTGCTGTCTCTAGCAGCAGATGTTTTGTCTTCTTGCATATTATTCTACGCGATTTGAGAATATCGTCGTTTGTTTTTGAAAAACTCGTCATATATTTTGCATTTAAATATTTGCGAAAAAATAATAAAAAGATCTAGATTTTCAGGATGGAAAAATGGATAGAATTGACTAAGCGGAAAAGTGATGATTCACAGAAGATGGATCCAGAACAATCCACTAGCACTACGAATACTAAAAGAAAAGAAAAGAAAAATTGTTTATAGAAAATATAATAAAAATTATTTATCATTGGGGTTTACTTGAAATAGAGATGTAATGAACTCTCAACCTCAATGTAGTGTTTGCGATGAGCTATTATCCAATCAAAATATGAAAATATCATTTCTTAAAAGACATCTTGAATCTAAGCATGCAAATATAAAGGATAAATCTGAAGAATATTTTAAGAGGAATTTACCGGAGTTCAAAAATAGTAAAAGAATAATGAAAGGTTTTGTTACTTCAAGTGGAAAAGCTCTGGAAGATAGTTACCTAATAGGCCTAAGAATTGCCAAGATTGGGCAGGCTCCACCCTATTGGAGGAAATCGTATATAACCAGCAGCTAAAGATGTCGTTTTAACATTATTATTCAAGGGAAAAGCGGCTAATTAGCTTAATGATATTCTGTTATCAAATAATACAGTCGACGAATTCATGAAACGGCAAATTCACTGAAAAAGACACTTATTCCAAACATAAAAAGCAGTTAATATTTCCCACTGCAACTGGATGAAAGTACTGTTATAGCGAACTTTGTTCAATTATTAGCTTATATACCTTTCGAAGAAGATAAACGAATTGCCTAAGAGTATTTATTATGTGAATCTCTTCATGTTAGTACAACTGCAAATGAAATTTTCAAAGTAATTCACAATTTTATGTCTGAGAATGATGTTCCTTGGAATCAGTGCACTGGAGTGATGGAGTTCAGGCCTTAACAGGAAAACATTCCGATGCTATTTCTCAAATATGTCGCACCTGAAACTAAATTTACTCACTGCTGCATTCATCGTGAAGCTCTATAAACCAAAACAATGTCCAAAAACCTAAAAATCGTTTTGTATCAAGCTGTTAAAATTGTTAATTATATTCAAAAGCCGATCTTTAAATTCAACAATATTTACTATTTTATACCAAGAGATGGGCAGTAAACAGAAAACGCTTTTGTTACATTCCAAAGTAAGATGGTTATCCAGGAGCAACGCTTTAAATCATCTTTTTAAACTTCGATAAGAAATTCAAATTTTCTCTCTATCTTTATGATTCAAAATTTGAATTTCGAAAATGATTATTTAGTGAATTATGGTTAGCGCGTTTAGCATATTTAGCTGATTTTGGGGGGGAAGTTGAATTAAATTTAGAATTATAAGGACAAAGTGTTAGTTTGCTTATTATTAGAGATGAAATGACTACAACAATAAAAAAATTCCAGCTAACAATCAAAGAATTGGATAATAATATTTTAACCTTTTTACGACTTTTAGAAAGTTTTCTAACCGAAAATAATTTGAAAATAAAAGAAGAATTAGCATCCGACACTAAAAACCATTGTTTTGTGTTGATAAATAATTTCAACGTGTATTTCCCCGAGGGTTATGAAAAAGAAATTTGGATTGGAAATCCATTTTGTTCAAATGTACCTGAAATTTTATCTCGTAAAGAAAAAGAATAATTCATAGAAATTTTCTGTGATCGAATTCTAACTGAAGATTTAAAATATAACACACTTCTAACTTTTTGACTGAACCAAAAAAAAAATGAATTTAAAGGCATTTCAAATAAAGCTATTAAATTTGTATTACCTTTTGTGTGAACAAGGAGTTTCTTCCATGTGATGTTTGAACAATAAACACTGAACACAATTAAAAGTGGATCCTAATTTACGGTTAAAACTAAATGAAATAAGACCAGACATACATAAATTTATCTCTCTCAAACATTCCCAAATTTCGCACTAAATTTTAGAATTAAAGTATTATAACTTAAATTTTGATAATTAAATGGCAACCGAGTGTCTAATAATTTTTTATATGTGCATATTCAATAAAATAGCCAAGAGGTTGTGCAAAGGGTAAAAATGTTTTTAATATTTCTTTTGAGAAATTGAAAAATGATCATTGTAAAATGCAGTGGTGGTACTAAAGTTTTTCAGTTTCTGTTTAGATGGTACGCGTTAGTCAAAAGTTTGAGAACCGGTGGTATAGATGATACTGGTGATAGTGTTATTTTTCTCGAACTGTTTTTTCACCATTTCCTGTGGATTACGTTGCATGTGTCAACAACATGACAGATATTTAAAAAGCTTCTTTTAAAAACCTCTCTCCTTATGATTAGTCACAAGATATATTCTGAGCCTAATATCCATTAAAATGGAATGATATGAAGATAACATTAATTGCCTTCATATCTCACAGAAAATAATTTTATGTAATTTATATCCAAAATATTTATTTATTTGAAAAATTCATAAAGATTCCCTTACTTTCATAGAAAATAAATTAGCCTGTGTTTATTTTTTCTTTGATGCACAGTTATTTGAAAGAAGATGAATATGTACTAAATCTGAAATTGAAAAAGAGAAAGAAGACAGATTTCAGGTTTTAACTTCAGTTACATTTAACAGTTTAAACATTAAATCGTAATGAATCCAGTGTTTGTCAAAGTGTATAATTCAATTTGATGAATTCTATGCCATATAATGCAATTATAAAAATGGCATAAAATTATTTCGAGCATAAAATAATGGAAAATGTAAATAATCATCCAAATGCTATGTATTATCAAGAATTTAAAAAAATAGTTTCCAGTTTGTAATTAAAATCAAATCCAGTCTGTAATTAAAATGATGCGTTTAGGTTTGGCTAAATTTAACTTCATGTTATTTTGTTTTTAAAAAGAACAGCTTATTAGGCTTTGTTAAAATTATTTAAATGATGAATATTCGTTTAAACTGTGCAACAGTTTTAATTTTCAGTGCACTGTAAAATATTCATTTGAACAAATTATCTTTACAAAATTATCTGAAATTGCGATTCACAGTAAACAGCAGGGTAAAATGCGAGTTCTAAGCAAAATGAATTTAGTGCTATGAAAATAAGCTTTATATCGATTATATCGAGCGAATTACCTTATCTGCGCAAAATCTGTAACACCAGTGCATCCATTTTGTGAAATTTCGAAACACGTGAGAGGACTATGAAATAAAAATATAATAAAGCATGGAAGTCGTAGAACTTACCTTTCATTTTATCGTATTTTATTTCAACAAAGATTACACAATTAAAACAGTAAATCATTTTGTTTTCATTAAAGCAAAATATAAAAAATACCTTTTATTCTCATACATTTCAAAAATACGTTTGCCTGAACAAGCAACTGATTGCTCTTTCAATTAAAACAAAGAATTTCTTCTTTAATTGAGAAGGCTTAAAACTGAACATGAAACGTCTGAAACGGTTATTAAATGCTTTTAATATTTATAGGACAATTATTTTTTGACTTTGGTAAAACAATCTATATGGCATGTACATTTGTCCGAATTTATTTAATATCTCCATTAAAAAGATGTGCTGTTATTTAAATAGACGAGAAAATTATAAACAAGTAAATAAATTGGCAGCAATTTTAATTTTTCTTCGCTTGGGAAAAGCAATAATCGAGATTCGAATGACTTTAGTTCAAGTTAACTGGAGTCTGATTATCACTCATGCTCTGTAATAAGTGTAAAAATAATGAAACCTGGTAATAAAACAGGAATTTTTTTTATTGCATATAGTCAATTGCACCTGGAGGACTTTAGAAGATTACGTTGCAATCAAATGTACTAGAGTTCAATACGGAAAGTAAAATCTGTCATTTCATTAAACTTTGAAAACTTTAATAATCGTAATAATAAATTGAAAACAGCAAGTTGTTGAACTGCATAATGTATGTTACGGAAAACTGAGAAGTACTGGTATGGAGATTAAAAACATTTTCCCCGTTAACAAATAATCATACTCAGAATAAAACTTCAATTTTAAAATTTAAAAAAAAAAAAATCTGAAATGTTTCAGATTTTAAATTACGTCCAAAGGGGCGTTTTTTAACATTTTGTGTGTTACCTTTCTTTATTAAATATCATGTTCCTCGCACTTTAAACCATAAGATCCAATGCAACAGCAATATCGCAAAATAGTTTTAAAAAGAGCATATCTTTAGAATTTCCGATACAGAGACTCACGCGCTGGAGATAAAAATGTTTTTTCTGCACAACGTTGCCATTGCTCGCTTTGAAATCCTTGAGTTTGTTAATCAAAAATTCGTCAAAGTTTTAAAAAATAGGAAATCGATCATAAAACAAATTTCAAATTTCAAATTTGGTCTTCCACATGCTCATATTCGTTGGAGGATTACGTTATTCAAAATTCGATGACTCTATGTACCGTTGTTTTATCACAATACGAGAAATATACATACATTTATGCAGATTTTTCATTATTTAATTTCTTCAAATATAATGCAGGACTCTAACATTTTGTGGCAACAGTTTGAAAAGTGAACCGACATTTATGAGTCCGACGCAAAATGCCAAAACGAAACTAATAGTCCTTCGGGATTCAAATCCCTTTGGACTAAAAATTGGAAAAAAGTAAAAAAATAAAAATCTGAAAGCTTTCAGATTTTAAATTACGCCCAAAGGCGAGGTTTTTTTTAACGTTTTGTGTGTTACCTTTATTTATTAAATATCATGCTCTTCGCACTTAAACAATAAAATTCAGTTCAACAGCAATATCGCAAAATAATTTTAAAATGAGCATATCTTTAGAATTTTCCATACACAGTCTCGCGAGCTAGAGATAATTTTTTTTTCGTACAGTGTTGCCATTGCTCGCTATGAAGTCGTTGAGTTTGTTAATCAAAAATTCGTTAAAGAGTTACAAAATATGAAATCAATAATAAAACAAATTTTCAAATTCCAAATGTGGGCTTCCAGATGCTCATATTCAGTTGGATGATTACGTTATTAAACTTGATGGCTGTAGGTACCGTTGTTTCATCACAATGCAAGAAACGTATATACATTTATGCAGATTCTTCATTATTTAATTTCTTTGAATATGTTACAGGGCTCTAACATTTGGTGCCAACAATTTAAAAAGTGAACTGAACATTTATAGTGAATCAACGCATAATGCCAAAACGAAATTAATAGCTCTTCTGGGCTAAAAATTTTAATTTATACAAAAATCAATTAATAATTTTAGATAATAAATTACGTAATGTAGTGGAAAGTATAAAGCACGAGAAAAACTTTTCATACCACCAAAAATATCCTTTTTTTTTTTTTTTTTTTTGTTGTTGTTCCTTTGATTTGTCATTATTGATATAAAATGTATTACAAGCAGGTGATATTTTACATGATCAATATTATTCAAAATATTCAGCATGCAGTTTCTGGAGTGAAACGCTTTATTTAATATTTTTAAAAGTCAGACTGAAGAAATGGGTCAGGTAAAGTGTACACATTGCTTTACCATGCCAAAAAAATAAATAGATTAAAAATGATAATAAAGCTGCTAATATTTTAGAAATATTATTATGATTTACATGCAGTATGAGTTTAAAATCAGAAACACTTCTCCGAAATCCTCTCTTTTACTCATTAAAAAATATCTTTCTCGTTTGATTAAATAACACTTTTTAGACAGACCTCAGTTTTGTTAAATTCAAAGTTTTTAAATAATGAATGCATTTTGCGTGGCCTTTCTTCAATTTTAGTGCTTCATGCATTTAAAAAAATTAGTATTCAAATATTATAAAATTCTGAATCGTTTTGAAATTTTAATATATATTTTAAAAGAGAACTGAAATGTCAAGTTCACAGAATTAAGTACACTCACCTTAACCGTAGAAAGCGTCTTCTTCTAACTAAGAATATCAACATAACACGAAGACCAACTGACCTCTAATTTGATGGCTCGGTTTTATCACTAGAGGCTAGAATATATCCTCGGGCTCCTCTGAATCGAGGACAGTGATAATCAGACATGCAATCATCATCAGGTTTTTGACTGCTTGACTGTTGCCTTTTTTCGCTAACTTCGCGGTTTACCAGCAGTCACTCGGAACTAATTTCCATTAGCACCTAAAATAAATGAACTCAAGTTATTGGTTATATTATCAAGAACAGTGTTGCTCTAAAAGTCATAGAATGTAGAACAATCGTTCCTTTGTTTCAAAACATAAAAATTTTAATTAAATATGGATCATGAAAAGCAACTACTTTTCTAGCTTTTGGTTTCTGAATGTTTTCAAAAAGAATTTTTGAAAGAAATAAGTTTCAAAAGTAGTAAGTTGAAGAAAGAATATAAATATTTTACTAACTGACTGATAAGAAATTATACTTCTTCAAATAAATCGAATAATTTTACAACTACGATAACACTATAAATGTACTTGAATCTGCGATTTGTAAACATGATTATTTTTCAAATTAACAGTACGTTTTTAATCGTATTATTCATTTCATTACTTTAATGTATAAGTGTTTTACCAGTTTTAAATCATAGGCTGCGCCAATTGCAGAAAAAAATTAAATCTGTGCTCTTGCATTTATGCTGTAAAGAACTGTCAATTAGTGCTTTCGCTTAGTAATAAAATAAATCAAATAGGCCAAAAGACCAATTTTGCACATTAGTTATTTCGTATGCAAACTTAATTTAATTATTTTAAGTAACAGAACATTAAATATTCTTGTTGTTAAAACATTATAGTAAACACTTGCCGAACGAAGGGTTACATCATTAATACACCGGTCGTACAGCAAAATTGCGTTCCGCAAAATCAACTTTCTGTGGAAAAAAATGCGTTAAGTATAATTCAGAAAGTACCTACAAATCTAAACATACAAACAAACAACAACAAACGAATCTAAATATTTCTGTAATTAAAAGGAAAACAACGAAAAAAAAGTTAATCATAAGTACTTTTATTATTACTGTAAAATTTGATGCAAAACTTAAATTGACAGTCAGTTGTCTTTCAAAGCAACTACACAGTGATTTTAAAACTTATTACATTTCGGCTTCATTTTATATAATACTCTCCCTTTCTATTTTGTAATCTGCATGGGGGCACTCTAAATATGCGGCGAGCCGAAAGTCCTCTCGAGAGGTTGATGGTAGGCAAAGAGGGCTGAGAGACCCTTGGATACGTCTCTCCCCGTTTGCTTTCCATCAAAATTGAGGACGAAACTGAGCAAAATTGTAATACTAATACTTGCATGGTGCTCAAGGCTCTTGCCAATGGCAGGTACAATCTTGCACTCCTTTGCCACGATGAATTTCGTAGGCTTGTTGTGATGTTACTGTCAGCTTTTTGTGTGCCTAAATAGCTGGTGTAACGAATGAATATCGTCGCCAATACCCTCTACCGACGATATGGAGAAAATACTCAGTTCAACGCGCGCAAGCTGCAGAAGTGAGCTGTTATTTTTTGAACTCAAACCCTAAACTTTAAAACTAATTTATGTAATTCCATTTTCTGTTTATCTTTTTCTGTATGCTGTTAGGCGTTAATAAAACATTATTTAAAATTAACTCCTGATTGATTTTCAAGGATTAATACACTGGTGACTTTTGTTTAGGATAATGATTGATACAACTCTTTAAAAATTTTCATCTAAAGAGTACAGAATTTTTTAATGCTTCGCCATAAACTGTCCTCTTCTTTTTTCATTTAGGTCAATCTCCATTGCAAACTCAGACAGCTCCTATGACTTTTTTTAGCAATTCGTGTAGCTTCTTGTTACTTAAAGACGTTTTAACTTCTTCATTATTATTACTTTCACTATTAATTTTCATAATTACTGCTCGTACTATTAAATCGTTCAGTTCTTGATTTACCATTTTATGATTGTCATTCTCGATTAATTCTTTGCTTTCTCCTTCTATATCTGAAAATTCTTTACCACCGATTAGTTTTGCAATTTCTTTGGCTTCATTTTTAATCCATGGAAAATCTTCAGAATTGTGGATTACTTCTGGGAATGAAATTCTGGCGTTGGACAAATTAAATGAAAGCAATTAAAATTGCGCTTAAATGCTAAATCACTTTCCGCAAATCCTCGCTTGGCACGGGTTTACTCTAATGCACAAATTGAAAACTATAAAATTATTTAAACTTTCTTTCACTTTCATATTATTATCAAATAGTATAATTTAATAAGTTTATCAGGTTTTTCTATCATTCAGATTCTTTATTTTTAACATTTTCGCAACTCATGAAACTAGAATTGTAAACCTATTTTACATGCCGTTTACCTGAAATTCAGCTCTTCCTAAATTAAGTTCTTTTATGATATTTTTCTATGGGCAATAGCACACTGAATTTTAATTCCTATAAAATTTTTATAATTCTTTAAGAAAGCAGTATTCTTATTTAGGTAGTTTAAAATATATTGTAAGGATTTAATACAATTCCAATTTTTAAATTAAGGACATTAAATTAATATTTCAATATTCATAGAAACATTATTATGTAGAATATAGTCAGAGAAATATTTCGCAAAAACATTTTGGTAGTTTGAATATTATTGAAATGAAAGCGAGCACAAAACATTTAATATTTACCCTTGCAATAAAAACATGGATATTGCTGTGGTTTATTTATTGATACATTTATTGGAAACGACATGCTGAAATGTATAGTTTTTTAACAATAAAAATAATATCAACATTAAACATACGGATTTGTAGTTTATAGTTTCGGATAAGTGGTAATAGATTTTAATATTTTTTTCAATTACTACAGGCGTGATTTTTATAAAAGTAAGGAAAGCAAGATATAAAAACTCGTATTATATTATAAATAATCATAGCTCTGCTTATTTAAGCCGATATCTTTAAGTATGTCACTGCGCTTGTTAATTATAATCAAGGTTAGTCCTCATAAGTATATGCATAATAATCGAATAAAGAACAAATTTGTTATCAATATGCCTTTCACATCTGTTGGCTTATTTGCATTAATCTAACGAACAAAGCCCGACAAACCAGCAAATAATCTACATAATTGTCAACATGAAAACAAAAACCAAATGCAGCGAGCTCTTTTTCTGCAAATGAAATTTGTCGAAAGCCTGAGGAGTAACACATGCGTTTTATTGATGTCATTATGAGCGCACTTTTTTAGCCAAGCTTAGATAAATACGTAAAATAATAATAAAAAAAATTCCTTTATAAATATCTTTCCTGATTCTCTTCACTTAATCGTCAGAGTTTTATGGTCGCAATCACGAGCTCTTTTTCAGTGTTATTTTTTGCGTCTTCTGTAAAACATACTGTTTCCTCTTTTCTTTAATGAGTTGGAAATTTTTCTTCATTAGCTTTTCTAACGATCTGCTATTTCTAAAATAAATATTAAACCCTTATATCATGTAAAATAAATTACTAAATTAATATAATGATATGGGTGTTCGAGGAAAAGAATATTGAACCGAAACAACACATGCAATGTGTTATAATTAAAAGACATAATTCTTCTGAACCTTTAAAACAGCATATTCATCTTTATATATCTTTAATACATATTTGATAGATATTTTGACTTTTTTAAAAATAAAAATTTAACATAGGTTATTTTAAAGAATAAGGTTTACTAAACAATAGTAATGGAACACTAACTGGTAAGAAGAAAACTTTTCATAGATGATGCCACTCGGCAAATCTTAATAATAGCAAAAAAACATTAAATTATGTTGCCACTCGGCAAATCTTAATAATTGCAAAAAAACATTAAATTATGTTGCCACTCGGCAAATCTTAACGGTTACAAAAGAGTATTAAATTGTGTTGCCACTACATTACAACATGTAGACTTTGTTTTCAAAGAAGTGCTGTCATTCTGCATACTTAAGAGGAAACATTTCAGTCTTAAGTATAACAGCCGCCACAAAATCTATATTATTTTGCAACTTCATCATTTAGTTTTAAATCATTCTTAAAAACGCCTTCATATATTTTAAAACATGTATTTGATTTCAACATTCGTAATGGAATATTTATATCGATTATTATTATTTCAGTTTCATTTTTAATGTAAACTCCTACTTCCTCCCAATATGCATACATTAAACCTTACAATTACTACACCTTGGTAACATCACAGCTTTAAGAAATTTTTGATTTCTATTATACTAAGAATTATACATAAAAGATACAGAATGTTAAGTTTGAATGAAAAAAATATTATTTGTGTCGCAGCATCAACCAAGAGATGAACTGAGTATCTGAAGTAATTTGGTTCAGAACTAAAATGTCAGCCTGTTACTTAAAAAGTAAATGAAATTATTTGTTTAACTTTTTGCTTTGTCTTTCAAAGCAACTGTACTTCGATTTTATAACTTATTACATTTCGGCTTCGTTTAATATAATACTCTCCCATTATGTTTTAATGCATAGCTAGAACTCATTAAGAAAGTTTGGAACGACAGAATAATCTACACTAGTGACCAAGACTTAAGTAAATTTACTGCTTTGGGTCGTAATTCTGTAAAACTTCAACTGGGAGACTTGAAATTCATACTACAGGGTCACAATGTAATGAAGAAAATATAGCAGAAAATAAATGAATAGGACATATGCAGTACGAAACGAACAGAAAAGGCTGATATAATGGCATTGGAACAAAAACTGTGTGGCCAAGAGGGAGAACAATAAACCAAAAAGCCTTAGTAAGGGATATGACCTCTTCGAACTGCAATAGATGCTTGCATTGTCTGTTAATACTCAACAGCAGATTATCTACCAATTCTTTCAGTAAAAGTCCCCATTCTTCAAGAAACATCTGATTCAGTTGTCTGGTGTTCTCCGGAGGGTAGATCGTGCCGCCAGGCGTTTCCCTAATATATCCCACAGATGTTCAGTGGGATTTAAATCTGGGAAGCACGCTGCTTAATCCATTCTGTGGCTATCTTCACTTTTCAGAAGCACCTGAACAGCATGAGTCCGGTGTGCTCATGAATTATCATCCATAAAAATATCGAGACCAATAGCACCCCAGAAAAGACACACTTGAGGGAGGATAATTTCATTACAATAATGATCCTGTAAGTAAACCTTTGTTGAAAATGTGGAGTACGTCCGTTCGCCATAATGCCTCAGTATACAAGCACGCCAGAACCACTCTCAGTGGTCTCTTTCCCTGACACTATGAGATGAAAGCGTGTCGCTACATTTCTTCATATCAACTAGTGCAGAATCGTTTGTCAGACTGAAACGACTCTCATCCGTAAAGAGGACGTGACTCCACTGACAAGGTTATCCAGTCTCTTTGTATTCTCTACACCACTGTAAACAGTGCCGTCTATGGGCTGCTGTTATTGGTACGCAGCATTCAAAGCGGCAGGCGAATAGGCCGCCTTTATGAAGTCAGAACTTAACATACTGTGCACCGCATGCCAGTTGAGGTCATTATCCCAGCAACTTAGCTCAACACATGCCTTAATTATATTTCTTTGCATGTTTTAATTCTTGCTCTTGCTTTTTTTTAATTCTGTAAAATTTTTGTTTCTTGCCTTTTGTTTCCTTCCTTATGTTCAGTCAAAGTCTCTCCAAATCTGTAAAACAAAACATGAGAGCTCTTGTTTGGCCATGAACAGCCTTTTTCATGTTTCAATAAACTCCCGACGCAGCCTCTTGGGGCTCCAAGGAGTTGTTGCCGCTAGATAGGGAAGGGCGTGGGACATACGCCGTTTTTACCTATGTTAGACACCAGGCGTCCTGTCCTCCGTAACCTGTAACCTGTCGTCTGGTTGCCTTGTGCAACTTCTGTGAAGTGTTGCCGGTTGTCTGGTTTCGATTTCTTTTTGAATGCAAGGCGATCAGTCACCGTTCCTTGGCCGAGCACCACCGAACTTACAGGTATAATTGTCGTTTGGAAGGCTTTCCAAGCTCGTGAAACAATACTTTTATCAGTTCCCAACTCTTGGGTTACAGACGTCAAACTACGGCCTTCCTCAGTCTTGCCAATCATTTTACTATATATATATAAACATCCTGACATTTTTTGTAGCTATGCTACACTTAAAATCTCACTTTCACTTCCAGAAGAATCATTGGAAATGCGCCGTCCTTTCCTGTTTTCAAGTTGCTTTGCACTGCGTGCGCTCCTCGCGTTTAGTGTACCCTGACGCACCCTCTGATGTCATGTTGCTGATATATACATATGCTTCACCTTTCTACTGAGTTGGCTTTTCATTGTATTGATCGCAAAAAAAGCCCTTTTTAAAAAAATGAATTTGTTGCTTAAATTTTTGCACACTAGTGTATAATACATATGGTCCGATGCCACATATGTAATACCTTAAAAAGATAATGAATTTAGATTCGAAAACTGTAAAACCAAGACAGAATGCAATTATTACTACATAACAAAGGTATACTTTGATCGTTATCATTCTGTAACACAAAATCCTATCTTTGTTTTATTTCTACGTTCAAAGCGAATAATTTCTCAGTATTTCAGTATGTTTAATTATAATTTTTCCTTCAGATTTAAGTTTAAATTTGATGCACTTAAAATTAATTTATTTTTCCAGTATATTTCAAGACCGAAGGTCTCCATCTCTTCTAAATAATTCTATGAATATACTTCTAAATAATTCCATGAATAATTTCTGTATCCTCTCAAAATTCTCCCAGCAGTCACTTGCTGAATTGATTGTTGCTTCGAATCAGTAATAGTCAATTGGTGTCATTTTGAAGAATTCAGGAGTAAATACTTGAACAGTGTGGAATACTTTTTCATCACATGGGCTTTCTGCTTTCCCTTAAACATTCTCTTCGTAGGTTCTACTGGATTTTTTTTTTCAAACAGCTATAGCTAATTTTTGTTTAATCCACTAGTTGCCACCTACTGAAAAACATAATATTTATTTCAACAGTTTAAAGCATAGACTAGAAGAGAAACACGCTAATGTGACAATCAAAATCGTAAAAAACAACCTTATATTTAGCGTAGGTATAATGAAACACTCAATCGATTTCGAGGGCAGCTAAAGGTCCCTCCTCATCAGGAGAAAGAAATACATAGAAAGAAGAAAATAGGAGAAGGAGTCACAGAAACACGTGGTGCTTATCAGAACTGCACGTGGTTATAACTAGATTTTTAATCAGAGTTGCACTGGCCGCCTACTTTTACTGAAGTAGGCGGCCAGTGCAACTCTGATTAAAAATTTGAGCGTAAGGTGCATTTGCCCTTCCCTATTTTAACTTCGCTAATATTTCTTTATGCTCGATCAGACAGCCTGGCTCAGTAAAAGTAGGCGGCCAGTGCAACTCTGATAAAAATCTAGTTATAACCACGTGCAGTTCTGATAAGCACCACGTGTTTCTGTGACTCCTTCTCCTATTTTCTTCTGAGCCCACCAGCGGCCGAGCGGTAAAGACGCTGAACACTCGTAGTTCGGTCTGAGGTTCGAATCCCGCGAACGGGCTGGCTGCATGGGCGTTTTCGTGGTTTTCCCCATGTGTAACGTGTATACGAGCCAGTTTCCCTTAGAAAGTCCTCCACGAAAGGCATCCCTCCTTTTAGGCAGATAGCCCTCGTGTGCTTTGCCATAATTAAATACACACCTATTTTCTTCTTTCTATGTATTTCTTTTTCCTGATGAGGAGGGACCTTTAGCTGCCCTCGAAATCGATTGAGTGTTTCATTATACCTACGCTAAATATAAGGTTGTTTTTTACGATTTTGATAGTTTAAAGCATGTTTCAGCTACAACTTTGATTTATGTGATTTCCCAGGAAACGCATAATTAGTCAAGCTACTATTCGTTTTCTTTAGCACTAAAATTTTTTATGGAATTTTTACAGACGGTATTTAAGAATTTTTATTAAACGGTATGTATATTTTCCTAAGAAGGTAATATTATTACAACATAAGCTTTTTTTCATCCAACAGATGTCGAATTTTGGGGGGACTAAAACTTTGTAAGTAATGTTATTTCATTGTAGTAGCTTTTTTAAGTACCGTGTTAATGCATAAAATTTCTTCTATTTTATTACTTTCTTCCGCTGTCAACTTCATAAAGTACTTCTACATAGCAATTTGCGTATGACATCTTAATTCTTCTTCTTATTTTTTTTTTTTTTTTTTTTTTTTTTTTTTTCATATGATGCATTTTCTGCTTGCTGCGGCACAGAAAAATGACATCATGATTAGAATTAAGCCAGGAGGTAATGATACAATTTTTGGAAATTATTAGCTCACAAGCTGATCTAATTAGGCAACAAAGGCAAACGGCACTACACTACAGTTTATAATTTAACTTAAACAACTTGTTGAAGAGAGAACTTTTGCAGCAGATGATCTAACTGATCAAGCGACAAATACCGATTCCATTTCAATACATTATGAAGATAAATTTTCCCAAACAAATTCAATAGCTGTCTCAAACAATTACATTCAAACTAATTATGCATATTTGGACTCACTTTCCTATAATAAAAATAAAGAGATTCAAACGGATATAAATGGCAAAAAAGATAAAATTTCACAAATACTTATTCCAGTAAGGGCAGTTTCTTTGACAGAAGACACTAGAAACGTTGCGTTTAAGAATAATTTTTCTATGATTGGTAATTCTTCTAAACGTCATTTAGATAATGTTATCATTGTCTCATCGCAACCAGTCAATACTTTGGCTGAATTTCAATCTAAGTTAACTAAAATTTGATGTATCAAATACAGAAATCCACATTACGAATATGCGTTTAACTTGTTCGAAGGATCTTCTGATAGGTTGTTGTGATACACAGAAGCATCAAGAACAGCTTAAACATTTGATATCATCTTCTTCAGATGCCAATATTTCGGCACGTATATGGATGGAATTATTTTATTTGGAGTATCTATTAATGTAACTGAGGCTGCTATCGAAGATGTTTTTAAGGCACTCTTGCCGGGAGATACTAATTTAAATTTTGTCACAAGCCTTAAATGCACAGACAATAGTAAGAATTTCATTCTACAAATAAACAAGCAGTCTTTGACATTACTGGGTGATAAGAATCGCGTTTATGTCGGAATCCATTCTTGTAGTTTTCGTAAATATATTCGAATTTTAAGATGCTGTGGTTGCCAGCCTTTCGGCCACCATATTCGAAATTGTACAAATTCTTTATTTTGCTCTCACTGCGCTCATACGCATGGTAATTTAGTTCCGAACTGTAAAGAGGGTCCATCTTGTATTAACTGCTTAAGATCAAATTTTAAAACGCACACACAGTACAACATTTGTCACACTTCTAATTCTGATGCCTGCCCTGTTTTTGAAAAAGAGTTACGTTCTCAGTTGAAGGCTATGTCTTAAAATAGCAAACTGAATATTATTGCTATATTATTTGTTTGTTTATCTTTTCTTAACTTTTTGAGAATAATTGTATTTCAAACCGGAATATGTTAATTAGGAGAGCATTTATTCTATAATTAAGATAAATTATTGCCTAGATAAGAATTGATTTAGGTAGATAAGAATCACTATAAATAGATAATGTTCCTTGAATTAAATTTTACTGCTCTGTTTTTCGTATTAACTATGAATAATGAAATTTGATAATTTGTTAATAGTTTGTTATTGTTTTTGTTTTTAGACTTGAGAATTTATGTAAAAGTCAATTTAAATAGTGACCACATTTTTCATGTAATTATGATCTAATTGCCTTGACTGGGATTCAGTTGTGTGGCCGTTCCCAACTAGCTAAGAATAAAATAAGATTTGGAACAAAATATGAATTCAAGACTTCACGATTTTAAGAGGTTTCTAATAACTTTCAAACTTGTATTTTTTTTTTTTTTTTTCTATAAGTATGGTTGAAGGCAGCAGTTGTAACTGCTTAGCTCTCGTATGTAAATTTTGATTATGTAATATATCATTTGTACGTATGTCGCACAAAGTGCAAAGATGTTATTGATACATATTCTTTAATTTTTGTAACAATTTACTTTGGCTGATACAAAATAAGCGTCGCTGATCTGGCAGTCCACCTAGTTATGGTGGCTGCTGGTTGTACAAGTAGATTTTATCTCCTCTGATCAGGTATTAATTCCGATCGGTTTCGCCTCAGGACGGAAGCCTGGTCGGCGGCGAACGAACGAACTATAACAACTAAAGTATTATAGTTTACTTTATTTTCAAAAACGTCTTAATGTCACGCAAAATTTCACCAAATTAAAATTGCGAAAACTGCACAAAAAGTACTCCTTTAAATAAATTATTAGTCTCGAAACGGGATTTTAACGGATAAGGGAATCACTATAAACGGAAAACGGGTAAGTAGAATCACTATAAATGCGTCGTTTCACTTTTCATTCGAGTCTAATGCCATTCGGCAAAATGCAAAATATCTATCTTTCAAATTGAATCCGTTTGTAGTGGATTAACAAACTAAGCTATTTGAAAGCAATAAATGTTGTTCCTAAGAATATTTGTTTCTTATTTTTGAATGTGATTGATCTGAATTTAAAAAATGCATTTAATTCACGATCTATCTAGTTTAAAATATTTGATATTTTCATACAATGTAGTTACATATTTTTGTATTCGTTATTTCATATTTTGTAAAACATTAATGAAATTTTGATTAAAATCTCACCGAGCGAGCAGTGGCAACACTGCCCGGAATAAAGCATTTTTTATCTCCAGCCCTCGAGACTGCGTATTGGGAATTCTAAGGATATGCTGCTTTTAAATATTTTGTGATTTTGCTGTTGAATTAAATTTTATGTGCGGTAAGTACGAAGAACATGATATTTAATAAATAAAGTTTGCACACGAAAAGTTAATACTAAAAAAAAAAGGTTTGCAAGCTATCTTAATAGGAAAACCGAACATTCATAATAATAACTGAAAAGGCTGGAAAAAAATAGAAAAAATATTTTCCAACACTTAACACTGCATCAGGAATTGTAAACAAATGGTGTTTTTAAAAACTCTGTCATTTTTCTGTTGAATTGCATGTCGTGAGTGCAAAGAAACGGATGCTTAAAAATAAAGCTAATTTTTTTTTTTTTTTTTTTTTTTTTTTTTTTTAATGTGTTAGCAGGAGTGAGCGCAAGAGCAGACTGGTGCATTGCGAGCTCACTGACAACATAAGGAATCTTAACAAACCCTTTTGGGCGACAGTCAAAATCTGAAATCTCAGATTCTTGGGGGCCCCAAAATGTCATTCAAACCACACGCCTTTATTACCAGATGTATGTTCGTTCTAAAGTTTACAAAACAAGAACGCGTCGTAGCATTTTTTGAAAAACTCATTTAAACCTTATGCTCAAACAATTGTACACTTTTCGGTTAGAAAATAATTACAAATAGCAATGATAAACATAACATAAGTGCAACAAACGTTTACATAAGTGCAACAAACGTTGGTCATGGGTTACTTAATTCAGAATAATATTCATGCTTAATATATTAAATAAAATTGCATCTGTAAAATGACAGAATCTTTGTTAATATTTTAAACAGTTTCGAATACGTTAAGTAATGTAATATAATAATTTTATATAATAAATTATGCAAGCAAGGAATGGAGGTTCAATAATTATAAGACTATTTCTTATCTGTTTTGTTCCATTGACTAGAGTCTAGTACTATCCTGAAAATACAAGGAATATTTTTAGTTTTCTATTCAAAATTAATCCACTAAAAGACTAAATATTTTTCCCAGCATAAAAACAAAAGCTTCATTAGACAAAAATCATTAAGGTCAATTAATAGTTTCATGTTTCCTAATATAGACAAACAAACATCGCGAAGTTTCAGTAGAAAAAAATCTGTACGTGTTTAAATGTTTAAAAAAAATGTTTAAAACAATCTACCGTGTTTTCTGAAAACTTAAGAGCAAGTTTCTGTCATTAAACTTGGTACTTCAGCAACAGTATTCCCATAAAAACGAAACGGGCTTTGCCCATTTAATGCTTGAACAAGAATAAGAACATCTAATGATGTTACGCTGTTTGCTAGACTGTTCGTTCTTTTTAAGTTTGCATGTCTAAAAATAACTTTAAAGATATTTCCCTTGCATAATGTTATAAGACATTTCATTTAACCCAAAAATGTCTCACTACCAACAAAATGTAGCTCAAATATAAATCGCTTAACAATTTAAGATTAACCTATATAAATGTAACAGATTTTGTGAAGCAAAATATCGTATAACAGAGTCAAGTCATCAAAGGTATTTTCTGCTTTGGTGAGGCGCAGTTTCTTTCATAATTTCATGCATCCTTATCATCTGAAACAATTAAATAGTAATTTAAATCTGTTATTGCAGAAGTAATAAAATGTTTCATAAATGATACGTTGATGTTGTTGTACATTAAACAGTGTACGGAACATAAAGCAATCAGTATGTATAAAATAAAAGAATAAGCTAACGTATAATATTATGTATTTTTTATAAAAGGAATACATAATATGTTTACGTGGTAGATCCATAGTAGCCACAAAAAATTAAATCACTAGTAACAAAAAGCACGCTAAGCTGTTATAGATAACTATCCAAACATTTGCAAGTATTATCCAAAAATAAGAACACGATTGTTTTCGATCCGTCGATAACGATGGCAAAGATAACTGAAAAATGATGAGGAAAACTAGTTGTAGACTAGATGGTAATGATGAAAGCAAGTTAAAGGCTATTTAACATCAGAATAACAATTAGAAAATTTTCGTTCAACTTCGATAAATTTGCTCATTTCTGTTATTTAAATCTAGGTCGAAATTTAGTTAAAATTTGGAAGCTGCGTGACTGCAGTTTATGTTTTGAAATTTTGCATGAGTTTTGACTCTAAAGCATTCCACAATGAGATTTTTCGTAGCTCCAATAAAATGCTAAAAGAAAGAGAGAAAAAAGAATTCCCTTTGCACTTGAAAATCACTTACAAAGAAATATTCATTATACAAAAATGCATAATCGTGTGGCCTTTATTTTTAATATTATAAAATTATAACACTATACGTATACTAAATTCAAAAATACTCTAGTTGGCATTCCCCACAGAAATAAAAATAAATTCTTACTTATTTCCATTAAATATATAGTATGAAGTCTTTTAATAAAGAAAATTAATCGTTGGATAAATTAAGATTTAAATTGGATGTTGAAGATGAATCCAGTGCCTGTGTGCTACACTTCAAATTGGAAGGTATGATTATTAAGGAAGCGCACGTATTCTAAAGATAGAGTAGAAGGATGCTCCAGAAAATTTTGTAATTAAGTTATTTCTTAAAATTTTGTTATTTATAACTGGAATAACATTTTTCTTTAACCTTCTGATGTAATCTTAAGTAAAATTATGTTAACATTCAGATTAGTTATTCAAGCTATTGTTTCGAATGCAATAAGGCTTATTTCTCATGTGTCTGAAAACTTTGCATTACGTAATTCGAATTTTACGGTTCAATTGCTAATTGCTCGATTTAGAACTGAGTCATCGAAAGAGATCCTGACACTTCTATGCTGGAATTTTTTCACTCTGAGATATGCATTTGATGATTGCTGATTTTTTGTTCTGCTTCTATTGCAAAAACTTTATTAAGTTATTTTATCAGCTAAAACTTTTGGGCATGTTTTGTTCATATGAAGAAAAAATCTTTCGTAAAAGGAACTCATCCCATCCTTCACGATGAAGTGATAAAGACGTTTTAAAGGAAACTGTATAGATAAATATATAATTACTAAACAATTCTTTTGAGAAAAAAACACAAACATGCCTAGTATTTTCGCGCATTAAGCTGCCGAAAAATTATCATTAAAGACATAAAGTAAGAAATTTAGAGCTAATATTTCACAAAGACCAGAAATTGAAAATCATAATTAAAAAGACAATAAAATGATCCATCGGTAAATTCTGAATACCGAAAAGAGTAGGTAGAATATGGGGGTTCTATGCCATGAGGCGCTGGGGAGCCGAAGCCTCCTGAGGCGCTCACAGGAGCAAGGGAATTTACGGAGGAACACGTGCGGGTTGCTTCGTCACCAACTACGGACGCGTCGCGTCCGTGACGTCATCACGCATTGTCACCTCGCATTATCTTGCTATTGCCACGTCAGCCACATGTTTCATCCTGTTTGTGTTGTAATCTGGTTTCATGTCCGCTCTTATCTATTGACGCAAATCCGCCACATGATTGTAACATGCTAGACGTTTCTAGTGCATTCTATTTAGTTCAGTAACGACAGCTAGAGGACAGTAGTCTCAAACACGGCGCTTTCTGATTGGTTCTCCTGTATCCTGGCCAAGTTATTAACCATTATTTTTAATTGATTATACTATTTGACTTAGTATTTAATGAAAAACGTTCATGTATTGGCACGAGTTTTAAAAATAATCCCACGGCTGGGACTTGAACCCTACATCTATGGCATGGAAAACGTGGACGATAATACAAAGCCATGCTTTTGTCTTATGAATCCTGATATTTGACCGTGTCTATCCTAACTTTAAATTTATTTTGTTTTTATTTTTAGGTTAAGATATTTTAACTTTCTCTTTTCTCATTTATTTAAAACATAATTAACGTAATTTCCTTTTCTTCTCGTCGTTAAATTAAATGTACTAATTTTCAGACCATATTTTTTATATACAAACATAAGATTTTCTTTTCTTTCCACATTTTTAAGTTTTACATTCTTTCCCCTACTTTTAACTTCCAAAAGTAATAGATTTTATAAAAGTAATACTTTAATTTTAAATTTTTTCTCTTCTTATTTTACAAAAGTCTTTTTGTTTTGTTCAGCTTACCCCCTAGGGTGCAACTGGTTGGGTCCTATATCCTGACAGAGTACTCTGGAGGCAAAGCATTACGAGCTTGGCGGTTCTAGAACCCCGAAGGAAGACCGTCTGTACGGTTGGACCGAGGGGGGAAAGGTTATAGGCTACTGGGCAGGTGACATCAGTAGCAGCTTAGTACCGAGTTCCTAGTAAATCCACGGTATTGGTAGCGGATAAGCAGCGGCCAGTCCCAGTACCTCCTACATAGAAGGCCACGGCACGGCTGACACTACGTCACTAAAGTCGTCCTTACCTACAGACAGAATGGTTGCCATATGAAGCCACTTTTGGCTGTTATTCCCTTAAGACGAGAGAAAATGAAACGTAGTCCCCCCTTTGCAGAAGGCTTATATCATTTGGTTTTAAATAAATAAATATGTATATCCGATTTGCCCTTCATCGACTGCATTTCCTAATTTCAAATACGTATCTTAACTTTTCTTAAATAATTTTACACTTAAAATAATAGAACAGAAATTGATTTAACATACTTCAGATGGTGGTAATAAAATACATGTTTAATATCTGGTTTGTTTTTTGAATATATATTTTACTAAATATCCTCTTCCTTAATAAAAAGGCAACGATAATGCATAATAACAAGTTAACAGTTGATTAAAACTGAAAATCCCTAATCCTAAATTTATTAATCATGTTTTATTTTTGCGATATCAGTTTTTAACAACATTTGCTATTTACACATATTTGTTTAGGAATTTTCCGGTTTTGATCTTGTTCACTTCACTGTAGGATTGAATTTTGTAACATATAATAAACCTGGAGTATGATTTGAATACTATTTTTGAGCAATATGAAAAATAGTATTTCTGAGTATATATTGGTATTTATTCAGTGTTAATTTTCAATATAGGCGAAAAAAATTCCATATATTTAAGCTTTTTCAATTAGATTCCTATTTTTGAAGAATATATAATTGCATCTTTCACAATAACAAAAAAGGAAAATTGCAAAAATTCAACAAACTTTACACTTGTTTGGAATTCAAAATTCTCAAGTTTCCTTCTTATCATTTAATGTCTGTAACATCCCTTTTGTTTAATATGTACATATATAATTTTCTTGTAACTAGTAAATTTTTGTTTCTAAAAATCATTTAATTGTAACTTATCTAAGAATTTTTTAGCAAATGATAAATATGAAGTTGCATAATTGATATGCACTTACTGGAATTTTTTATCAGGATAATCAGCAGAAACTTTTAAAACATCTAAATAGATCAAATGTCCTGAATTTTTAGAATTGTAAGGAATAAGGAGTTTAGTGTTAAGGTAAGATTTAAAATTTTCAGAATAATTTCAGATCTTTATTAAGAAAGTAGCACAATAGGGTGCAAAACGCATTAAAAAAGGACTTATTTTTTACCTGAATTTTTTCTACCAGTACAATTATAACTAGAAATAATAGGATATGACACCATGTATTATAGTGAGAAAAAGGGGTGTAAATGTTTATTTAGGCAACTTCATCCTACTTACTTTCTATTACAGTAAATCCCTTTGAGAAAAAATAACTTAGTACAAATGCCTTACAGCTGGGAAGAAATGAAAGTGCTTTTTTTATTCTAGTTTATTTTTATAGAGTTATCAGATGCATTTTTCCCTGTATACGTACAACTATATTTCTAGAAATTTTATTTCTTTGACAGAATTAAACATAGAATAAAATGAAAATAATATATTAGTAAATATCTATAAAAATTAGTCATCTGGAATTGTATTTGACTACAAATTGTACATACTTCCTTCTTACAGTTTAAAATTAATGCAACAAACACGTCTGTTTCAATTAAAATAATATTAGAACATTTCAAGATATTGATTTTAAAATATAAACGAAAGTAATATTAATTGACAAAGTATTTTATCTTCAAAAGTGAATATTTCTTTAGTTTGCGATAAAAAAAGCTTAGTATATTATATAACAGACCTTGGAGCTTTAGCACTTTTCTATGATAATTGCAAATATTTCTCTTTTTTGTGTGTGTGTATGCGAGCATGCATTTTGGAATAGGTGGCAAAGATTTCACAACAAATAGAAAAAGCACTTTTTATTCAATATATTATACACATTCTGCAAAAAATATTCATTTTAAAAAATGAATTACAAGTCTGAAAATATTAAGAAAAAATAGGTTAGTTTCACTCTCTTATTTTGTACCTTAAACACATAACATATTTAATTTCTGCTACATACATAAACTATTTTTTTAATGTTTTCAATTTCAGTTGCTTAGTTAAATTATTGCTTAAAAGATTATCATTTAACTTTTTGCAGTAATTATTTAGAAAAATATTTGTTGATGATTCTATGATAGTTTTCAAAATAATCTGAGGGTTATGAAGTTTTGCGCAGTCATTCAGTTCCAAAAAAAAAATTTCATGAAGTAATTTTACACACTGTATCTCGTGGATTAGCCGAAAATAAAAATTTTTGCTCATATTCGTCTGAAATTAGTTTCTTCACAACAATAAAATTATATATAACAGCATGTAAAATATCAGGATGAGGATACATTAGTCCTCTATCAAAAACCTTAATTCATGAGTGAATATTTTCATCATTTTCCAAAGCTAACTCCTTATCAATAGTAATACTGGATTTACATACATCACATTTTAACTTTTTTAGAATACTGTAACAGCAATATCCAGCTATATATGTTATCCAATTTTATGTCGTGTATGTCACTATCAACTGTTATATCATCCATGAACGTTTGAACATCAGTGTCATTAAAAGCTTGTTCATCGGCGTCTTTAAAATCTGATATATGAAGTGGAATTTTTTCAAATTTTGAAGAATTTATTAAGGTTGGTAAAGTACTCTGAAGTCTTAATTTACCCTCTGTTTCATAAACCTGTGATTGAAATATTATGGTGAGCTCCAGCCAGTTGCCTATACTTACCAAATCTAGCCTCTAACATATCCGTTTGTATTTTGCCAAGTAAAAGGTATTCAAAACCCAGTTCATTTATACAATAACTTGACATCTCAATTAAAGCATATGTTGTGTGAGATAATGCAAAGTGAGTTTCTTTGGTTAGGAAACTAGATGCTAAATTCAAATTTTTCCAACTATCTAACCAATTCAAAAATTTGTTCATAAAAATATTTTTTTCATCATTGTCTGCCACAGTGAAAGGTGTTTCAAATATATTATTTTTATGAACCCCTTTAAAAATAGATTTTACATTTACAATTGACCACCAGGTGTTTATTATTTTAATAAATTTTCCAATTTCTCTAAAGTTTATTATTTCTTTCTGCTGCCCAAAAGAAAACAATGCTTCAACAACATTATCATTAAAAATCTGCAATGCAAGCTTTACACTTTGTTTTTCTTAGTTAGTTGGACAGAGAGCTTTTATTGTCAGACCATAAGCATACTTTAATAATTTACCAGTTTCAAATTCACGTAATTTTTAATACAAGAAAAAGATGCAGTTTCAATATGTGGAGCATCATCAAAACTTGGAAAAAACATACTCTGATTATTATTTTTTCGATTTACCCAGTTATTTCTAATACATTTTAAAATATGCACTGTATCAATAATAAAAAAACAATGATCTAGATTTGTCAACAGGATTTGGATAAACGATACTAATTTTAGGTGGTTCTGAAAACAGACACATAGCCTTTTTATTAATTGAATTATTGTCGGTAACAACAGCAATAATTTTAAACCAATATTTTCTAATCCCACTACAATATTTTTAATATAAGTATGCAAGTTATCTGCACTGAGTGTTTTCACTGGCAAAATATGTACAACATTCTTATAAACAGATAACAGGCTACGAATCATAAAAACATATGCACTAGATGCAGCATTTTTAAAATTATATGCCATTCCACACAAATTACCACCTTTATAATCAAATGCTTGATTTAGGTGGATTTCATCAATCATTAAAATAAAAGGCAGGTCTTTTTCTGATAATTCTTGAAATTTAAATTTTATGTAACTTAGGAATTTTTGGTTGAATTGTTCATTTATTGGATGTTTATTAAAATCTGAAAAAAATTCTGTATGGTCCATGGATGTGGCATAATAATATTTTCCGAATTTCGAATAAAATTATATGCGTGTGGTGAAATCGTGTGAAGTAAAGTATAAAATATTAAAAAATCTGCGGAATACCTATATTGTTGTTTTTCAGAGTTAAAGTTTGATATTTGCTCAAGGAGAAAATTTATTTCATTGTTCTTACGTGGAATTCTCTCTTTTAAGGTCGTCATCAATTCACTTACAATTTGTAAGTAATGTTGAATATTGTCTTCAGATGAAGCATTAGAGACAAATAAGTCTACGCTCTCTAAAATACTTAAAAGATCTTTAAGGTTATTAATTTTGGTGGGATTAGGTCTTGCTTCAATGATTTAATTGGTACATTTCTAATGGCTACAGATATATTCAAATTACAATCAATAATTAGCGATTTTAGAATTCTTGGATTATTGTGATTAGAAATATTAAGAATCATGGTATGAATGTGCCTGTGTATAACTATCCAGTTATTTGGTAACATCACAGTATCAAGACAAATTTTTAGTTCATCTAAGTTATAAAACATGTGTTTTCTTTCATACTCTTCCTTTTCAGCTAAGCTACAGGCTACTGCTTTTTCAAGTGCATCTCTTTCTCTTTTAAGCTTTGGTGATTCCCTTGATGAAACACTGGAGCTAAGATGACTCGGACCATCAGGAAACAGACTTGGAATTGCTCCATTTTTTAAACGAGGATATGAAAGTGGTACAATTACCTTCTTTCCAGTTTTTTCATCAAAGAATTCAGTTTGTCTCAGAACATCATGTTGTATGAAGTGAAGTTCATGCACCTTTCAATACAAAAAAGAATAAATAAATAAACACGCTTTAAAGTTAAAAAGATTATAAAATGGTAAGCATTTTGCCATCCTTTTAAACACATGCATAGACCTTAATAAGTCTAATCTAATCTAAGCGTATAATGCGTATGCTAAAGATTACCAACTAAGAAAAAAATTAAAAAAAAAAAAAAAAGAAAAGGGAAAAGAAAAAAAAAAAAAAAAGAAATCTGGAAGAATACAGATTTTAATGGTCACCCAAAAGGGTTTTATTTTATTTAATCATGGCAAAGCACTCAAGGGCTATCTGCCTAAGAGAAAGGATGCCTTCGTGGAGGACATTTTAAAGGAATTTGGCTTGTTTACATTTGGAAAAAACTCCGAACTGAATGACCAGTGTTCAGCAACTTTGCCGCTCAGCTGCTGGGGGACCCAAGCAAGAGTTTATCAGGGTTTTTTACATTCTTGTTGACCTCGCAGTCTACCAGTCTGCTCTTGCACTCACTTCTATTAGAATTTTTTTCTTTTTTTTTTAGCATCATTATTAAGCATATTTTTTTTTTTTTTTTTTTTTTTTTTCCATTTGCATTTGCACCACATACAGTTCAACAACACAACCACAAATTTTTTAAAAGCTTAACAGCAAGATATGTTTAGAATTCCCGATGTAGTGTTAAATGTTAGCATACATTTTTCTATTTTTTCACTCTTTTCTTATTCATCATATCAATGTTAAATTTTCTTTTCCTGTTTTTATTACAAACTTTATCAAATATCACGTTCTTTGCATTTAGGCCATATAAAATTCAATTCAATAGCAAAATCAGAAAATATTCGATACTAAAAGATAAAAATCTTACATTCCCAAATGGCAATAATCTCGTGTGTTGGAGATGAAAATATTTTATTTCAAACAGTGTTGCTACATGTAGATTCTTCGTTATTTAATTTCTTTAAAAATAATACAAAGCGATAATATTTGGTGGCAATAATTTGAACAGCCATTTAATCCACTTTAAACGGCAAAATCTCAAAACAAAATTAAAAACCCTTTTGAGCTAAAAAGAGCCATGGATGCTTTAGCAAAGTTTTGAAAGTGTAAACAATTAGCACATGTTTGTTGTTTGTCACATGCCAAATGCACAGATCAAAACATATAATTGCTACATCCTAAATATTTTTCTCTTCAGTTATTTGAAGACAACACTTGGTTATTGAAGTACAATCAAAAAGTTGATAATACAGTTATGTAAAGAATATGATTAATCATCAATTTGATGGATAAAGCAATCCGCATTCACTCCTGGCATTCGGATATAAATTTACTGGCTCTTTTGCTGAACATTTTGAGAACTGACATGTTCACAACCAGAAGTACAAATTTATACTTGTATACATATGTATGTTTATACTTAAGCAATTTTTTTTTAAATCATTAAAAAAAATTGCTTCTTTTTTTATTATTATTAAGAGAAGTATAAGTGCTAAAGTAACGAAATAAAAAAGAGAAAAACAAGAATTTGTATATTTAAGAGTTCACTTGCAGAAATAAAATGTTTTAGGCTATTATGTGATTTTTGAGTGAAAATTTAACAATCATGTGTCATGTGTTTGACAATATATTGGTGTGGATTGCTCATTTTTAGATTGCTTATATTCCACATGATTCTCTTTACTTTTTCAAAATTTTTTTAATCTACATAATTAATTAATACAATAAAACATTTTTACATTCGGCTGCAACAACTACAAATAAATCAAACACCAGTAAGTGCTTTTAGATAAAAACTTAATGCCAGGAACAAGTTAGGCGTTATTGGTATAAGAAACTCATATATATTTGTGTATGGAACACTTTAATAAGCTAATCAGGATTTATGCTACCATGCACAGTGAAAACTGGTAAGCTTACAATATGTGGCAATTTTACTTAGCAGGCTATTTTAACACCCAGTAAAATACTCCAGAAATTAAAATAACTACGGTGAAACACTATTCAATTTATATGTTTGTTGTCTTTTACTTATAATTCTTAATTTTTAACCTTTTTTTTTAATTAGTAAAATTTAGAACATTGCATCGTTAGCAATAATTTCCTGTTTACATGATCTATGAGCAAAATGCATTCTCAAATGCTCCTAGAATATAATAGGGTATTGCATACATTCAACTGTAAAAAGAAAAAATATATAAAAAGTATAATGGGACTTAATCTAAATCAGAGCAATTAATAATATACCAAACAGTTAGATATTTAAATCTAAAACAATTTTAAATTAACGTCTTTAATATTGATACATTTTGTATGCTTATCTAATAAATCAAAATTATATGAACATTATAAGATAGGTGGATTTTATATTGAATACTTGTTGAGAAAAGGATTCATTTTATAATCAGTTTAAAATTCAACATAAGCTCTGTATTACATAAATGAAAATTCCTGCAAGATTAATGAATCGCAGACCAATGTACATGTTAAAAAATCTCGATGGTCCTGGGGAAATATAAATTAATTAAAGAGTTCATTAATAATTCTCATTCATAATGTGTATAAAAGGAATTTCAGCCTATTAAATAAATAGACAACCATGCTTGTATGGAAAGCAATGAAACGATAATATAAAAGTTCGTTTTATTTGCTTTGGTTGAATGCGATAGAATTTTAGTATATTATTTCCCTTGCAGTCGGAATTTTTTGTTTAACATTTTCAAGTCAAATTTATACTTGTATACATATGTATACAATATAGCAATAGCATTCTTTCAGTAATTTTCTAATTTAAAAATGGAATGCATGTTTACCTTTGAATGTTTGGTAGGCTGGAATCCATCTTTTCGTTTGCAGTTCCAAATCCATTTCTTTTTGAGCTCTTCTTCCGCAGGAAAACTAAATACGGCCACCTTCGGGCCATTCTTGTAGTTTCCTTTGCATGTTGCAACACAGTATTTGTGCGGCATAGTAAAAAAAAAAAATAATAATAATTCGCAAATGTAAAATATTCAACTACAGCGTACTACACTTTCAAACAACAGTCGGTTCACTACCAGAGCACGAGGCAGGTGTTGACAAAGTGGAGAGACGACTTTCGTGACGTCAGAGTGTTCAAGCAACCCTAGAGCCTTGGCTTTGTATGTAGGAGGTACTGCCAGTCCGCGGCGACTCTGGTATTCCATATCAAACCTTCTGCCAGGTGGACTGTACGTGTAGTACTGGCAGGAGCGCTGTAACGACCAGTATAAGTTCCAGGCTTTATAGGACCACACCTCATGGTAATCTCGGATCGCGGAGAATGGAGACCCGCGTTCAGTCGTGAGGAAAAGAGAGTAATTTTTTAAAAGCCGTCGCTCGTAAGTGTGGGACGTGGTGGCGGTGGAGCATAGTGACTAACAGCTCTCAAGTGGGCATTTTGTCTGATGACCAACTTCCGCCTAATACTGAGGCATCAAGGGGTTCAGACCCGGTAATACGGACTTAGTTGGACTGTGGAGCCGGCTATATTAATTAATCGTTCCCTTCAGCTGAATCTTTCCTTTCCGCGTTTTACATTTTTCACTTTATTTGTTTTACAAAAGTTGTATTTATTTTCATATGATTTTTTTTCCTACTTTTTACGAATTCAGCCTTTTTTTCCTTCCTATATTTTACCTCATGAAGTAATTTTTAATTTTTCTTTTTTTTATAAAAGTATTTTTTTAAATTGTTTCAAGAATTTTTCTTCTCTCATTTCTTTTTTCTTTCTTTTATTTTCCTCTTAAGGTTTTTCTTAAAGTTTTCCTTGTTTTAAATACTTATTGATGTTACACCTCCATTTCTCGAAGCGTAAAGTTACATAAATATTTCTCTGTCTATGAAATCTAAGCTGGAACTTGCACGCATATAATTTCACTCTAGAGGCTTTCATGGATAATATTTTCTGTAAACTTAAACCAATAAGTACGATGCTCCTTCCCTATAGCTTACTTAGCATATTATATTTCTTATTTTTTTACGCTACTCATATTTAAGATACGCAAAACTTTCTCTTCTAATGTATTACACTATTCTACTAACACTTAACAGGTGATATTCCGAACTTTCTCTTCTAATGTATTATAACTTTTTGAAAAACTATTAAATGTCGCGGATTCTCTTTTACACATCTTACGTTTATTCAAAGGATTCACGAAACGTGTCAACAAATGTAAATTTTAAACTTTCTATTTTCCAATTAAACATTTTGCCTTTCATTTAACCTTTATCATGTTTTTAAAACATATCCCTGGTAATATTTCTGATTCTTTTTTCCCTAAAAATAAATACAGACATATACGGATTTTTTAAAGATCTGCTGACTTTGAATTAAACATTACAATTCAGAAATAATAAATTTTCATGACATAAAATCTACTTGAACTAATATATGGACATCTCTAGCCAGTTTAGTTCAAATACATACGAAAAAACACGAAATTTCTTATTATTGTCTACCACAGTCTAATACGTACCAACAGCATTTCATTTCGTATTATTTTACACTACAGACATTTACATGAATATATTCAGAACACTCCTTTTTATTGAGCAGGAGGATTCATATATATTACAAACACAGATTGACTCTGAAATACGCTAATTAAAGTAAGAGTTCTTACAGCTCTTTGAGTACGTCTGATATTTAATTTTTTCGCAGATATGAGAAACATTTTTACATAAATACCATGCAAAACATATAATATTGACATGAACTCCATATCATGGCCCAACATCGGTAACTTAAATGAACTTTTAATACATTTTACTATGAGTTAATCTAAAAAAGAAAAATTCCAATGCAAGTATTCAAACAGAAATGCTTCACAAATTTCAGATAAAATAGGAACGGAATGAACCTAATTGATAATAAAGGAAAAGCATGCAAAGGACTATGAAAAGATGCATTCTTGGAGGACATTCTAAGGCCCTTATTTAGCACATGGGCTGCATTTTTCCTTTTCAGATTAAGCAAACATTCAAGAGAATACCTATATATCTAGATATATTATTTACACTAGTTGGTAATGTAATTTATTAGAACAACTGCAGACGTATAGGAGAGGTATGCAATATCCAGGAAAAAACTTCCTCCCAAGCCAAAGAGCAATAGTGCAATATAGCATGTAAGAAGAGAAAAAAATGTCAGATTCCAACAAAATTAGTATCTAAGTATGGAAACATGAACAAGAAATTAATATTTTTTGTGAAATTGTCCCGAATGGGATATGTCATGAGTAAGAACCTTAACCAATTTCAGGAATAGGGCATGAAAAATAATGAAGTATTTTTAATCTTATTTTTGTCTATAATGCATTTACTTATACTAAAATATTCTGTTTGAAGACTGTATTCTACACTTAGAACGAATTTGATAAATCAGAGTGATATCGTTTTCTGAAGATTCAAGTGCAGAAATAGTACAACTCAAAAGCAAAAAGGTTAGAATGATAATGAAATACACCGTAACCAATAAAAAAATGTTTTTCACCCTAAAAAATTAGAAACTTTTTTCAACCTAAAAAAATCTAAATGAATTTTTTTCGACTTTTCAAAATCAAAATGTAAATTTTCCTCCATACGTTTTGAACTTAACATGGGTTTCCCATATACAAAATAAAAGTGGAGATTTTTCTCCCTAAAAAAATTAAAGTGAAACTTCTTCGACTTAAAAAAAATTTAAACGAAATTTTTCAACTCAAAGTGTAATTTTTCTAACTCCATTTTGAAATTAACATGGGTTTTCTTACAGACGAAATAACAGTGGAGATTTTTCGTCTTAAAATATTAAAGTGAAACTTTTTCCAACTCAAAAAAAGCAAATTGTTTCTTTTGATCCCTACCGGAAACTACAGTGAACATTTTTCGCCTTAAAATAACAAACACATTCAGAAATTATCATTAAGATATTCCACTCGGATATATTTTTCTGCTTTTCATGCCATTACATTTCCAATGAAATTGGATTCGCTGCCAGATAGTTAAATGTTTATTATTTTTTTTCGCATCCGAATGCATTTCGTGTCTCACATATGCTCATTAGATATGATATATACCAAAATTACAACCAAGTTAAGTGAATACTTCCTGAAATACTGTACATTTCATTCCGGAAAAGTATCTTCATTTCGAATCGTCTAATGTTTCTTTTTCTGCATTCCAAGTAAATTTTGCGCATAAAGTTTTCAGTTTCGGTGAAGGTTATTTGCGGATGACTGTGATTTTATCGTGTTTTCATAAAACTTTTGAACACTTTAAATATTACCAATTTTTACGTTACGACCATTGCAAATCATTGAATTTTCAAATATTTTCGTATTTCTCTTTTACAACGCTTGTAAAGATTTGGGGAAATTTTTTTATTAAATAGTTATATTCTTTGATTTAATAAAGTTTTACACGTTTGGAAGATTTAACTTCAATAACACTACCACGCTGAAGCAGAAAATTAAGAAAAGAAATGGAATTTTTATCTTAGTAAACTATGGGAATAGATTAATTTTATCTGACACTGATGTATTCGAAATGTAAATAGTAATAGAGACTTTTAACATAGCTCATACAGAATATTTTTTCGAAGTCACCGAGAATCACTGACTTGTACTGTCATAGATTTTTCTCATGAAGTTTATTTCTTTCTTAAAAGAAGTTTATATACCAATTTCATTAGAAACATGTCTAAGAAAATATCTGACATACATAAAAAAGCATCAGCGCCTTGATTTAAATTACTAGGAAGCTAAGAATCATTGTTTCGTAAATATGTTTCTCTTTAACTCAAAGGTTTCTTCTTTAGCATATTCTAAATGAACAATTAACCGTACACAAGTAATACACTCAAAAGCCAAAACCTGTCAATAACGAGTTGGGCCACCTTTGGCGCGCAACACAGCTTCAACCCGCCTTGGCATGGATGTCACAAGTCCTTGATAGATGACCGGAGACAAATTGTACCAGATGTAGTAGCAACGGTCACGCAAATCCGAGATATTGCGAATTGGTGGTCTTTGATCTCTGAGCTGCCGTCAAATGACATACCAAATATGCTCTATCGGATTGAGATCCGGTGAGTTAGGCGGTCAGGACATTAACTGGAAATCAGCATCATGTTCCTGGAACCACTGCAACACAATTGTAGCTTTGTGACACGGGCCGTTGTCCTGTTGGAACATTCCATTTCCAGCTGGAAAAACAGAGGCCATGTAAGGGTGCAACTGCTCCGAAATGATGTTCTCCCTGTAGCATACATGCTCTGCTCTACCACAACCACGGGTCCCAGAGACGCCCAAGAAAACGTCCCCCAGAGCATAATACCGCCACCACCGGCCTGTGTATGACCTACTGTGCATTAAGGAAGCAACTGTTTGCCTGGAAGACGGCGTATCCTGACACGCTCATCGGCGTGATGAATGACAAACCGTGATTCATCTGACCAGGCAACTCTCTCCCACTGATCCATGGACCAGTCGCGGCCCAGCGCAGGCGCAGTTGGCGATGACGCTTGGTCAGCAAAGGCACACAAGTGGGACGTTTGCTGCGTAGCTCCATATCCAACAGTGTCCTCTGAACAGTGTGTCCCGATACTTTTCTACTTGGCCCTGAATTGTATTCGGCTGTCAGCTGAGCCACTGTCTGGCTCCGGTTTTGCTTCACCATGCGAGACAGTCTCCGACGACCTTTTTCTTTGATAGCATGTGGACGTCCAACACCCTGTCGTTTCCTGCTGGTTTCACAGCCATTCATCCACTTTTCATACGTACTAACAACTGTAGATCGCGAACAACCCACGAGTCGCGCAGTTTCGGAAATACTTGTTCCGAGCTTTCGAGCCATTACAATCTTCACTCTATCAAAGTCGCTTAGATCCGCAGCCTTTCCCATCATACACAGCACTTTCCAGCAGTAGTTAAATACCACTTCCACCTGATCACGTGCCTTCCACGTCATCCAGGCGCGTTCATCGCAAAATGTAGGGCTGGTCATAATGTTTTGGCTCTTGAGTGTATATTGTATTGATGAACCAGTGTTATATTTTAACTTATTGTATTACATATCACAAGGGCGTAGCTAGAGGGGGACAAGGGGGGCATCTGTCCCCCGGCGCAGAATCCAAGGGGCGCCAAACTGATGTTACGACATTTTAGAATTAAATGTTTTCCACCCTTGGCAAGCAGTAGGGGGCGCAAAATCTTCAGTTGTCCCTGGGCGCTGAAAACCCTAGCTACGACTCTGACATATCAAGTGACTATGAGAAGAATGTCATGTTTTCTCCTAAATGCTCATTTTTCAAGTAAAATTTTGCTAACGCACACACGTGTTTATTGCACATTTTGATAAAATCTCAAAGTGAATCTGAAATGAATGTTTCATTACCAAATTTGTACTTTCCGACTTCATTCGACTGAAACGAAAACATTCGTAACTTATTAATTGCGAAGAAAAATTTGTAGATGTTATATATACCTTTTGATTAATTTTCATACCACTTGATTATCTTTGAAAATTTGTTTCCTAGTCCAGTGCTAATATATTGCTAATTTTCGCTTTTTCAATGCATTTCGTATATGACAAAAACTCAGTTTAGAACCTTTCCTTTATTAACACCTTGTATTGCATTGCTGAACCGGAGCCATGCTTTTATTACATATCATGCGAATATTATAAAAAAGGCATATTTTCCCCTTGTGTTAGCGCAATTTTAACTAGCAATTTACTATTAGAGAGACTTCTTTAGTAAAATCTCAAAGGTTAAACTGAACGTTTCATTACTTATTTTGAAGATTCTGGACATATCATACTTAAACGTAAATATAATTTAAATCCTAGCATATCATTGCATGTTAAGAAACGAAGATACTACTTATAAACAGAAACATCAAAATATATTTAGCATATTTTGATTATTATTAAGTCCTCTTTTTCACAGCTGGAAAGAAAATAACATGACATTGTACCATTTTTCAACATATTTATCAAATTAAATAAAAAAAAAGGATCAATATTTACACGTGAAAACCAATCTCAGGAGTCCTTTTAGAAAATCGGTTCGTGCATCCCATTTGAACACGTATTATACAAGAAATCATTCTACGGACCTTGATTTATGTTATCATTGTTTGTTTCTGTTATGTGGCAACAATTGATTGTTGTCAATTTAAAGCGGATGGTTAATAATTTCTAGTAATTTCTGGGAGCGATATAAAAAAGCATGGCTTTGAAAAATATCTGGACGTTGATTAGGAATGTGAAATGCCAACATTTTCCCGTATTAGCTACTTATAATTGTGTGCGGCTACTTAGCATATCTTCCCTTCGTTTTTTGAAAGAGAGTAGGTCATTTAGTTATTATGCTTTTATTTAAAAAACATATCAAACTTACATTAAAAGAGGAAATATCGAATATCAAATCGTAAATTATACAAGTTCCTGAAAATTTTAGTTTAGTTTATGGTTTATAACTATACCATCGTTTCGTAAAAAGCGATAAAATTTATCTGTAGAGTTTTTAATCTAATCTATGGAGGCTGAAATTCTACAACGCAGAATGAGTAATATCCAGTAGTATAATATTGCATCAAAAAAATATGCATTTATTCTAATGTGGTTTATGAGCTATCAATGAATTAGATTTAATTCAATAAGCTTAAGAAAAACTGTGTATAATTTAATATTCCGTACAAGGAAGTCGTGGTGTACATATCAGATTTTTTACTTAAGTTTATTACCTTGAATAGCCTGAATATATGCTTTTAAATTAGCCATTTACACAGTTTATTTGCATAGATCTTGTTCTAAATATTGAAACATAGACTTCAAATTTATTTTTAATGCATTATTTTTTCCTCTATTTTAAGTGTTGCTTATTGTAAAATTAATATCATCAAAATGTTCCTTGTAATAAAATAATTTATTCAAAATATGTTAATTAATACTCGCTAATAATTCGGACACAACATAATTTTTTTTTAAATGCTTTAGTCGACAATGTTTCTGGTTGTGATTTCATGCTTTAGTTGAAAATACATCACAAGAATTATGTTCTGCATTTGGAAATTTTTACTTGTTTAGCAAAGTATATGAACTGAACAAGTCCATATCTGAAGTAAACATGGCAAGATGCTACAAATTAACAACCAGTTATGTAACAAATTTAATAATTCATCAGTTAAAATTTACTCTATGGTACCCCTTGGCGAATCATATCTTTGACGCCAATTTCAAGATGATGACGATCCTTCCAGCCGCTACACAAAACCAAAGCAAGAAGTTAAAGACTTATGCAAACTTGGTGTCCATGTAGACATCAACCTATTTTAACTTAAAAAAAAAAAATCGGAGAATTGCACGAACTAGGGATTGCATACTGCCTTAACTTTGTCCATGTGCACATCAATCTATTTTCACTTAAACAAAATCAGGAAGCTAAAACAAAATTAAAACTATCATGTTAACCAGAAAAAATTCGCTGCTGTCTTATCACACAAGATAAACAAATAACCAAAAATACATATTTCTTAACATAAAAACATTAAACCACAAATCTTTTACAAAACATTAACACACAGAGAAGAATAAATAAATGAAACATTGATTTTTTAACATACTTTTTTTTTTATGTTCATATGATCACGCTTTCCACCACCATCTCCTCCATCTTCCACATAAACAATTCAATTAAATTTTTTATCTCTTTGGCTCATCTACTGTTAATCAACATTCATCCTCTTACCCAACTCAGACATACTCAAGTGATGGTATCCACAGACACGCACAATATAAATAATATTGATAAATCCAAGACCATACCACGTACATCCAAGCAAACGCAGCAACTGAAAACCAAACCCAGGTCCATACGAAGGAGTTACTATTATAAAAAATAGCCAAAATCTAAATTTATCACAACACCGTTGGTGATATTCACAGAAATAACCCCTTTCTAATGACAAAAACTAAAAAAAAAAACCCACAATTTTCCCCAAGGCTAGCTTCGCTAACACTTGGCGATTTTTTTCAGACAAAAACCAAGGGGTACTGTACATTGAAGATCAACCAATTCATGTTTTTAAAGATGACAAAAAAATATTTAAAATGTTAACAAATTCCTTCATGTAAAGCATTTAACAATCTTTGATGGAAATTGCATGGAACTATTGAGAAGTATGGACTGCATTCCAAGCTAATACCAAAAACCGCAGATTTATTTTATGAAAAAATCAAACAAGATTTTTAAAAAAAAATTAGAACTGCACAACATTTAGTAGATTTAGAAAAACATTTTGCAGTAAAAGTCAACCCTGAATCTTTCAGAAGAGTCGTTTAGGACACATGGATACCATGGCGATCAGCAAGAAGGAAATTCTTAGTCTTCAATGAGAAAACAAAATAATGTCTGGCATTCACAGAATCTGTGGTGAGCAGTAAGCAATAAGAAAGTGGCACATTCACAGTTTTATCATGTAAAAATATCATATTTGGATAAAAATCGAAATTTAATATATTTGATGAATTAATATGTGATCAAATCTGAATTAAGAATTGTATTCGAAAACATATTGCCTAATGTTACACCTAGGGATGGAGGCTTTATAGTTTGGGGATGTTTTGCTGCCTTTATAATAAGAAATTTGGTATTTATTGGAAATAATGTGGATTAGGATATTCTTAATGAAAACCTGAAAAACTTGGAATGAAAAATGCACTTATGTTCTAACAGGATAACGATCGAAAACACAAAACCCTAAATATTCATTTATAGTTATTATACATAACTGTCTTGAAATTAACAAAACTTTTCCATATTCTTCAGACTTAAATCCTATGGAACATGCATGGAGCGAGTTGGTGTTAGAATAAGGAAATATGATACTTCTTTGAAAGTTCATCTAAAAACAGATCTTATGTAGAATTATAATCAGATTAAAAAAAAAAAGCTTACTTTCATCCATAACCACACTAGAGCTGAAAGCATGGTTGTGGCCAAAGTCATTATTACCATGTCAATGTATTGTCATTGACTAGGATGTGATTCCCTAGTCAGCAGGTGTATGAAACACTTTGTGCTTGCTGATTTTCTTTCACAGTATCATCAAATATTTTTACAAAAAAGAAATTTAACCCTCTGAGCACTACAGGTTTGGCCTTGAAATTTTAAATTTCCATAAAAGGTCTTGAATATATATATATATATATATATATTTTCCATTAGAAAATGACTCTCTCACTTTGTACCTTGATTTTTTTTCTTCCAATACACATCTGAGCCGAAATCAGATGCATTAAAAGCTGGCAGAAATTTTTATGTGTAATGAATAAGAAATCTATCATTCTATATGGAATTTTATGTCCATAATGCCGAAAGGGTTAATTTGAATATTGCTGAGAATTTTAGTCTTAATATTCTTTGCTTATTTTGGGGAGAAGTCAGGTCTAATTTATTTTTAGGTCCTATGTAATTATGGAAAGTAAAGCTTAAAATTAATCCTAGACTGAAGACCTTTGAAAAGTCATTTTGTGCTGTAAATGCAAGTGATATTTGTTTGTAATAACTAATGGAAATTTAAACCTTTTTTATTCAGTATTTATTACATAGCATTACATTTGGATACTGTAATTTTGATTTATCTTCTTTGATGTGCTTATTGTATATATTTTTATTTATAAATATTTTTTTCTTTTGTAGTTCATAGGACAGAAACATCTTAAATTTAATTAAAGCTTAAAATTAATCCTAGACTGAAGACCTTTGAAAAGTCATTTTGTGCTGTAAATGCAAGTGATATTTGTTTGTAATAACTAAGGGAAATTTAAACCTTTTTTATTCAGTATTTATTACATAGCATTATATTTGGATACTGTAATTTTGATTTATCTTCTTTGATGTGCTTATTGTATATATTTTTATTTATAAATATTTTTTTCTTTTGTAGTTCATAGGACAGAAACATCTAATCAAATTGTAATAGAAGGAGTTAAAGTGAAATCTGATCGTGAGGGAAAAGTTATAAACTTAGCAAATCGAAGTGGTTGTCCTTTGTGTCGTGTTGGATTAAAGAACTTAAAACATACAGTAAGTGAAATTTGTTTAGAGAAGAAATGTCAGAAAGTATTCATATTTTAGTGTTAACTTATTCATATTGGGCAATTTTACCCTATCATACTTTATTGTGGCAGAATTTAAACTTTATTCATGAACAAAAATTGGGAAGCACTTCCGCAAAGAATCCAGTAAATATAAATGCTGCCAAAAATTGCGATAACACTTCAAAGCTGAATTCATTTGTCGGAGGTAGTAACCTAGTTCTGCAAGCGTTTAGAGATTGTGTTCTTGTCTGTCTCAGGTGCTGTTTTGCCACTGTCTAGCGGTGTGTCACTGCCAGAGGGTGAATGATAATTGATAGCATGGCTGTTTAGAATAGTATGGCTGTGTTCTTATGCAATTCTTTAAGATTTAAAACACACAGAACCATAGGGTGCCCAACTCCTAAAACATTATGATTAATGTGGGCCGTAATAATATGTGTTTTAGACAATTAAGTAAAGTTTTTATTACTGTTATTTTTATCTAAAATAATGGGAATTAAATCAGTTTTCATGCTTAAAATTTTGATATATTTTTAATGCATTTTAACAATTACTTTTCAGAGGATGCTAGGTGTTAGACACAATCGATGATTAGAATAGAATAAAAAGTATTATTGGTTTTCTGAGATGACAAAATAGTTTTATGTATTCCCAGGGTCAGCTAAGTTAGTAAACCACAGCTTTTTGTGATTAATCAAGGTTTGAATGACTCTTGAAAGATAACGAAATGTATAATGTTCATCTAAATTTATTTACAATGCTACTGTAAATGATATGAATATTATTGAAAATTCTCAGCATTGTCAAATTTATTATGAAAAAGGCAGTTTCAAAATCAAATGATTGGTTAAACTTTGGATTATGGTAACTTGGCGAAAATTTGGCGACCAACCCTTCTACAGCAACCGGCTAGTTTTTGTTTGGACGCCATTTGTATTTGTTTTCATAAAGGCATTTTTTTTAACTCAACATTTTTTCCCAAGAATCTGCTAGCTGAATTACGCTTATGCTAGAACTTTTATGGAACAAAAGTGCTTAATCATGACGAAGATTAGGTGCGAAATTGGGACAAAGTGCAGAATCGCCCACTGCTTGCCGCGTTTTTAAGAATTGCGCATACACGGTATCATCCATGTACACGTCGACCTATTTTCACTTAAAAAAACATCCCAGAATTGCACAAAAATGGCATTGTGCACACTCTTGACTTTATCCATGTACACTCCTAAGGTCCTAGCTAGTAACCTTTATCGCCTTACCAAAATGTTGCCAAACTACTTGTTACCATATTCCAAAGATTAGACAATTGATTTATGCTATCAGCTATGGTAAAAAACTGCTTTTGAAAATGGGTCGTCTACGTCTAGTGGCATAGCTAGGGTGGGGCAAGGGGGGACATCTGTCCTCGGGCGCAGCATCCAAGGGGCGGCAAATTGATGCTACGAAATTTTTTAATGAAATAATTTTCATTCTTCGCACACAGAAAGGGGCGCAAATTCTTCATTTGTCCCTGGGCGCTGGAAACTCTAGCTACGCCCCTGCCTACATCAGTTGTCTCTGTTAGCTCAGATAAACCCCAGTGGGAACAGCCCTTAATATGTAAAGTAGCACTAATTATTAGATACAATTTTGAGAATATCGACAAGCAAAGCACTTAACATTGAAAAAGACATTTTGACATGTACCAAAAATATTAGTATCCAGTATGAATTACAGAGAATATATGTAATGAAGACTACCATGACAAAAATAACATGTATAAACAAAAAACAAAAAAAAAAAAAAAATATTAAGTATTCTGTACCTCGACACTTGAAAAAGTAATCCTGCTATGCAAAACATGGTTATTTTCTGATTACATGATATTCCAAGCATTTTCTTTAGATTTATTCTACATGTGGTTAAGACCATTGAATGTTGGTAGTTTGATCTGTGTGCATATCATGGTTAAAGGGCTGGCTACATGGTTGCTTTTGTGGTTTTCCTCATATGTAATCCAAATGCAAGCCAGTTTCCCGTTACGTTTTTAGAAGCAAGATTTTAATTGTTTTTATCTGCCTTTTTCATATGTATGGCTGCAGAGAATGTCATGTTTAAATTCATCAGGCCTGATGAAAAAAAGTCTAGAATACTAGAACTGCGTTTTTTTTCCCATGTCTGTTATCAGAAGAAATAATTTCAATGATATTGTGGAACTGGAATTATCCTAGGATACATGTTAATTTGTCAATAGCATTGGTTATTTCCTTAATGAAAATGAAAATATTCCTTTTTCCATTCTCACTTTGGATATTCTAAATTGCACTAATGTATATAGCACTGAATTATGTCCATTTTAAGGTAAATTTGCAGAAGATAATTTCTTATAAGTTTCCAAAAAGGTTGATCTTTACATTATGGTACCCCCTGGGGTGCAACTGGCTGGATCCTATATCCTGACAGAGTACTCTGGGGGAAAAGCATTTTGAGCTTGGCGGTTCCAGAACCTGAGGGAAGGTCGTCTATACGGCCGGACCGAAGGGGATTGCGTAAGTCCCAGAACCGGAGGATCTGGTAGCGCAGAAAGACTGCGTATTCCGGGTAATGACCTTCGGTGACGGGCAGCCGCGTAGTACTGGCGGGGCGCATCCACGACCGGTCAGATCGCCAAATTGACATAGGTCTGTCGAGGTCCTCCCTCTGGGGTGGTCTCCGAGACCCGTGGTGTGTAAGCATCCGGTGGCCCGGTTCAGCCCCGGAGGATTGAGAGAGAGTTCTTATAAAAGTCTGCCAGGGATTTGAGGCACCCCTGTGTAGCAAAAGTCTAGTTTAATCTCTTTAAGGGGAACGTGCAGGCATGTCCGGCCCTCCCGCCTGATACGGAGGTTGATTTCGGGTGTCATCCCTAGTTGCATTCAGTTAGCAGGAGGGGAGCATAAAATTGATTGATTTACATTATGGTAACTTGGCGATTTTTTGGCGAAAATTTGGCGACCAACTCTCCTACAGCAACCCTCTATTTTTTTTCCCCGCCGCCATTTTGTCTTCACGAAGTAAAGACATGTTTCTTTTCTTTTTATCTCCTGAACACTTCTTCCAACAATCTACTAGCCGAATTACACTTATGCTAGAAATTTTATCAAACAAAACTGCTTAATCATGACAAATATTCACTGCAAAATTAGGAAAAACTGCACAATACCATCCTCCTTACGCATTTTTCAAAATAACACATACACATAAACCATGTACACGCCGACTTATTTTTACTTAAAAAAACATCCCAGAATTACACAAAAATGGCATTGCGCACACTCTTCACTATATCCATGTACACTGCTTTTTTCTCATAAATTAAAAAAATTTCACGAAAATACATGACAATTTTCTCAATCTTTAAACCCGGTAAAAAGAACATATATGAAATTACATGATCATGAAAAAGTATTTACCCTTTACAAATATCAACATTTCCACATATAAAATAAATAGAATATCCAAAAATTTTTATCTCTAAATCATCTATTACATTATACGCGTCACCAACGAATTCATACCGCAAGCATTACAAATACTTAATATCAAATATTTAAATTATTTCCATGCACGTTTATTTCAACTTAAACGTATACCAAATTCCTACAAACATAAAATTCACAAAATAACTATCATTTCATTAAAATATAATTAAATTCAAAAACACTACTTAAAATATAAATGAGCACATACATTAAATTAATAAAATTACCTTACAATCCTAATTACTTTAAACTAAATCATTGCTAATCACAATTTTCCCAATAATACCAAATTCCTTTCTACCTTACATTTACAACAATGCATAAAAATAATATCCTCAAATAATTAAAAATACTAACTTACCTAATCTTCTTCAGAATCTTGATTACGTGGCGGATACACTTTTCTTCCTTCTGTTTCAGAATCTTTAAAATCATACTTATCTTTCAAAGCAAGATACCAGGTAAAATAAATAACATAATAAAACATCTTTATTTCTCTCTCACACAACCTTAAAAAACATTTATTACTATCCTTTTCAATACCACTAAATACCCATTTCGAATTCACTTTAGTTACGGCCATGGGATCCAAAAATTCACAAACACTATTTCACACAACACAGAATAAAACCAAATACAAAATTGCCAGATTTTTTCCTGATTAAAGAACAGTAATTCGTCCATTAATATCACATGACATATCCCATGATCTCTCATTTCCCCACACAAAATAATGCGTAATCGGAACTGAGTACTGCTCACATTATTACCTAAGTCCCAGGTAATAATGTGAGCAGTACTCAGTAACCTTTATCGCCTCCAAAATGTCGACAAACTATCAGTTACCATATTGTAAAGATCAACCTCCAAAAATCTTTTCGGAGATAGACTTTCTTTTTTCCAAAGTGTGTCAATACAAATCATTTGAACTGATTATAGCATGACATCTAGTCATCACTTTGGCATTCACGCTTGTTTCATTATTTTATAGTGACAATTATTTTGCTATTTATTTCTTAAGTGTTATTGAAAATATTTGTTATATATACATTTATAAAACTTTGAATTTAACAGAGATATGAAAGTGAAGCAGCAATTATGTTTCCGTTTCTCAAAATTGTTTATATAAGGAATAATAATAATTTCAACAGAGATTTCAGCAAAGAAATTATTCCATTGTTATTATTGCTAGTACTAGTTATATAAAGATCACTAAAACTAGAACTTTTATCATGATTTTGGGCAGTTCCTTAATTTAGCAGCTGTATTATGGAATTGTGAATTTGTTAGAAAATTATTATTCATCTGAGCCAATATTTTTGGTTGTGTTAGCATCAAACTGAATATTTCTGCATATCGATAAAAGACATCACTTTAATTATGATGTATAAAAGTTTAATCTTCATTAAAAGACTTGTTTAGGACTGTTGCAAAGTTGAACAGTTACATTGTTTATATAAGTTAAACTGAGTTTGTTGTTTCAGGATTTTTTTAATGTTGGATATTTTTCATAGGCTTTTGGAATTTTCTTTGTTTCATTATTTCTATAAACAGAAGTTATGCAGTTGAATAATATGCAGTAGTTCATTCATTCATTGCATATATATGCAACTTTTCTTTAAATAATGCAGAGTTGTACTGTACATAGTTATGAACATATTTTCTCCTATTAATATATTAAATTTTTTAAATACATGACCATTGACCTTGCATGTGAACTTTTTGTAACCTAGAAATGTAAAAACATTTAAGTAGAAATTACATGTATCATAAATACATTTATGTAGATACTGTTTTTCACTTCACTATTTAAAAATATTGATTTTTTTTGGGGGGGGAAGGAAGTAAAATTGTAAATTATTATTTTATGGACGTAGTAAATATGACTAATGAAAATCTTTTACAGTAAGTATTCTAGAGTTTTCTTTTACATAATTTTTTTTATTGGGGTTAATTTGTTGAAATCAAATGCAGAGTGTATATTGATCATCAGTAATTAGTTAGCTAATTGTTATTGGTATAATCTAAGACTCGTAATTATTACATTATAAAAAGGAACATTAGTATTAAGTCTATATATGTATATAATTTAAAGTAGAAAAAAGTAACAAAAATGTGAGATATATGTATAATTAATTATTCAAAAAGTTTATATATATATATATATATATATATATCAACTCCTGGAATCTAAATTTATTAGTTAATGTGATGAATTATTGGAATAAATGAGTTAGTATTTTAAGTGTAAGTTATTTAAATTTCTGTTGTACTAGAGATACAAGCAATTGTTGAAAGTAAAGAGGCTGCTACCCTACAGTAAAGTTTTAATAGTAAAATTTTATAAATGTAAAAGTAAAGTTTTTGGAGTAAAACTTTAAAAATTTGTATCATGGAGATAATATAGTTAAAGATGTGTGTTAAGATAAAAAAATATGTAAATATGAATTGTAATTTAAATTAGCTCTTTGATGCTTTTAAGTTGAGCATTCCTCCTCTCTGTTCTAAAAATAGAAATAACTTTTTTTGAACTGCATCATTTTGAGACTGAGCAATAGCATATGACTTTTACATAATGCTGGCGACATAAATGGAACTAAAACTCAAATGGCAAATAATAATTATACAGTACTATTAATTATCCATTCAAATGCATTGAAATTGAAAGTAACTTATTCTGAATTAAAATTTTCACCGTGAATACAAGACACTTTGCTTCTACCTCTATACTCACTAAGATGCTGCTTGCTGTTTTTCTTTCTATTGCAACAAAATGAAAAGTGTAACAGTTTTGGGGCAGGCACGATTAATGTGCCAAGTATTTGTAGCTGTAAAATGTTTAACTACAATAAATTAAAGATTAATTAAATCCGCTATGACTTCATTATATTGCATATAAAATACGACTTCCAAGTTTCTTCCTCATTCCAGATCCGCTATGAATGCTTCAACGTCTATTTGCATCATTTCCATAACATCACATATGTATATGTAATAATAAATTGGTTTGAGGAGAGAATTTAGAACCATTCTGTTGATAACTGGAAATGGCGGATATATTTGTGGCATCTTACTAGATGTAACTGTTGAAGAATCACAAAATATTGATAATCTGAACATATTACTTATTGTTTACTCTATTCTGACACATCTTATGACATGGCCCAGCATACTGGAAACAATCTGTGCCCCACAATTTTAATTATGACACATTTTTAATAATGAATAGAAGCAGCCAAACCAGAGACATTCTTCAGCTAGCAAGCATAAGAGAGTGCATATGTTACTGGAAAAGCCTGAAGCCTGGTGTAAAACCTAGCTTTTACCAAAGTGGCTTGGTAAAAACTATGCTTTAATATGACTCTGTTTTGGACTTTAAACAAGCCTTTGTGATAAAACGTAGGAATTACCAACGCCTTCTGGTAAAAGTCCGAAATGAGTGATATAAACCAAGTGATAAACCTGAGCATGCAAATTCCTTTGCGACACTTTTCTCTTCTCGCTCCTTCTTATTTGCAGTATACCTTCGAGTGAATTCAAACAAGTGTAAGTGTCTACGATCTAAAATAGAAGCAGTTTGTTTCCATTTCAACATATTTTGTGTTTTTTATTTTGCTGAAAGGAAATGAAGTTATGTTATGTGGAAAGCATTTTACAACATTTTGTCTGAATCTTTAAAAAAAAGCACTATAACAGCTTTCATTTAAATGAGAAATATACTTCTTTAATAAGTGAAAGAAGCAAAATTTGTGAAGCAAAAACAATCATTCCATTACAGAAGGTTGAAACACTATGATATTCTAAATATTGGAGGAGAGGGCAAACTTACAGAACCACTATCTGCAGAAAAAGCAGCAATCCTGTATTATGTTAAAATGATGAAATCTTCAACACAAGGCTCATATCGCAGTTAGATGTTATAAGAAGCACGCAGTCCATGTCGTCTCACTTAGATGTTGTTCCTATGAGCTATTGAAGTGACGATGTTTTCAAATATTTTTCTTTCACTGTTTGAAAAAATGTTAAATCCTTATCTTTTTTGTCACTATGGATTTTTATGAAATGTTCCTAACCTTGAAAGGTTTCATTGAATCATTTGACATAGTTTTATTACATAGAGAACACATAAGTAAAGTACTATTCCCTAGTGATGAAATAAAGCCATACTTCAAATATTCAACACAGTATTGTCAGCACTTTTTCTTCAGCTCACTCATACTGTTATTTGTTAAAAAGGGCAAAAAAGCTTATAAGAAAATTTGTATGTCAATTTTATTTACAACAAACCACTATTAATTATTATTAACTTTCTCATTGAAATGCTGCAGTAAAGCCCTTTTGAATTAATTATTTTAAGTAAGGATTAAGTTTCAACCTTTCCGAGGGTCGGAAAAGAATTGTGGAAAGTTTGGTGACGATAACTATAGTAATGACTGAGTTATTAGCGAACAAACAAGCAGACTTTCTTCTTTATATATATAGATAGATACGTAACAAAAGTATACTATCTGCGTAATAATACATAAAATGCAACTATAATTTTTTTCAAAAAAGACCAATTTTATTCAAATGTACTTACGTTGAAGTAACGTATCACCTTCTGGATATTTTCACAACTTTTGGAGCCCTGAACTTTCTCCATTCTGACAATGGAAGGGAATTTTGCAAATCATAAACAGTTTATGTGAAATGTGGTGTGGTATAAAAATAGTTGACCTTAAGCCAAGACACAGTCAATTGCAAGTTTTTGTCGAACGAGCGAACCAAGACTTGAGAACATGTTGGCAACATGGATGGAAACAAATAAGACATGAAAGTGGTCAGAAGTATTAAAATTTGTTCAAGCAATGAAAAGCAAAGCATATCACAAGAGTCAAATATTCGCCTTACAAAGCTATGTTTGGTTTCCTATGAGGCTAGGACTTGCTAACTCAGTTTTTCCATGTGATACGAAACACGTGATCCTAACCTTCAACATGCCTGATCTGCCTAAGAATATTAAGGCCGGATACTTAAATTGTCATGTAAGACCTTATATTCCAAACCCTATGCAATGTTTCCAATGCCAGCGTTTCAGCCATTCTAAGACGTCTTGTCGTGGCAGCCTCACATGTGCCCGATGCTCACAGATTGGCCACGATTCTAAAAATTGTACTGCTGCACCTTTGTGTATAAATTGCACCCAGCATTTTCACGCTTGTGCCTAAAATGGAAATCAGAAAAAGAAGTGCAGACTGCAAAAGTTACTAAGAACATCTCATATGCCGAAGCCAGAAGATTAGTCCAAAGCACACAGCTTCGACTAAATACATCATATGCCAGTGCTGTAAAATCATCTCGTACAGTGTCCACCCAAACATCAATAGATACGCAGATTCTACCAAATAAAACTCAACCGACTACATCCACCAAGAAAAAAGAAAATTCAACTCATTTAGTACAAAAAAAAAAAAAAAAAAAAAAAAAAAGAAAGAAAGAAAAGAAAAGAAAAAATAAACAGTCATTCAAAGTAAACCTAAAACTCTCACACAAAAAATATTAAATAAAAATATATTAAATAAAGTCCCAGCAATAGCTCTCTTGATGGAATGATTTCTGAATCAGTGGATTCAGACAGTAGAAGAGGGTGTAGAAGTTCCCACGCATATACTCTCACAAAAAAACAAAATAACAGCACAGAAAGAACAAAAACCATTAATAATGGCCACCTTCGTCTCATGGAACTGTCCCGGTTTCCACCGAAATTTGCTTGACATTAAATCTATAATAAATGCGTATCATCCTGTGTGCTTAGCAATACAGGAAACAAATCTGAAACCAGAACAACATGCAAAACTTCAGAGGTTTTCTTTCGTCAGGAAGGATAACCTTGCAGGTGAGATTGCAAGTGGAGGTGTAGGCCCTTCACCTCACTGGATTATCCATCAAATGTACTTTCTTTGACGACATCCCTCCAAGTTGTCGCTACTCAAACAAATTTTGATATTGTTGTTTCATTTGTTTCTCTGTATTTGCCTCCAATTGAGCACACTGATCAGCAAGATTTAAATGGTCTTATAGAGCAGCTGCCCGAGCCCTTTATCATAATAGGAGATTTTAACAGCCATAGTCCGCTCTGGGGTAGTAAAGATACAAATTGACGAGGAAGACAAATTGAGCAGATGATTGAAGATTATAGCCCTTGTCTCCTGAATAATGGGCAGGATACGTACTTCCATGAGCCTTCAAGGACATTCCACGCTCTCGACCTTGCCATATGTTCACCATCTCTGTTGCCATTTTGCACTTTTAGTGTAGGTAATGATCTTTATAACAGCAATCACTATCCCATTTTTATATCTCTTGCACGAAGAGGAGCAAATCCCATGTCGAGATCCCCTCGGTTCGTCTTCGATAGGGCGGACTGGGAACTCTTCTCTTCCGTTGCAAAACTCGCAGAAGAAGGTAGAAGATTTGCATATCGATGACGCTGTTGAAGCTGTTACTAATACTATTATTCAGGCAGCTATGCTTTCCATTCCTAGAACATCAGGAAAAATATTAAAGTATACAAAACCATTGGTGGAATCGCGACTGTCATGAAGCACTAAAAAAAACAGAAAAAAGCATGGGGAATTTTTCGTAGATATCCTACTCTGCGAAACCTCACAGCATTTAAAAGAGCCAAAGCAAATGCACGAAAAGTAAGAAGGCAGAGCCAGAGGGATTCCTGGATTTCATATGTGTCATCAATAACATCCTCTACGCCTAGTAAGCGGGTTTGGGAAAGAGTTCGAAAAGCATGGGGAATATATAAAGACCACTCATTTTCCTTTTTGGAAAAAGATGACCAAGTGATTAGCTCCATAGAAGAAATTGTGAATACTATTGGTGAGACATTTGCTGCCGTTTCTTCCAGCAGAAACTATTCACCTGCATTTCTCTCTATCAAGCAGCACTCTGAAATAAATCCCATCGCATTCAACTCTTCCAAATCTAAGCCTTACAATAGAGACTTTACTATGCTTGAATTAAGGAGAGCTTTGTTGCAGACACATAGGTCTTCTCCGGGTCTTGATGGCGTGAATTACGAAATGCTAAAACATCTGTCCTATAAGTCACTGAATGTCCTTCTCACTCTTTACAATAGAGTGTGGAAGGAGCGTACTTTTCCCTGTGCATGGAGGGGAGCTGTTGTAATTCCTATTACTAAGCCAGGGAAAAGTCCAAGGAGTCTCTCCAACTATTGGCCAATTGCCCTTACGAGTTGCCTATGCAAGCTGTTTGAAAAAATGGTAAACAGCCGCCTAGTCAACTTCTTGGAAAAGAATAATATTATATCATCTTATCAAAGCAGTGTTTGAAAGGGGAGAACTACTGTAGATAATATGCTCCTCTTGGAGACATCCATTCGAAAAGCTTTTGTAAGAAGTCACTTTGTCTCGGTATTCTTTGATATTAAGAAAGCTTATGATAAGGCATGGAGATGCGGTATATACTTCGGGATCTTCACGAGAGTGGCTTGCGCGGCAACCTACCAATTTTCATTCAGAATTTCTTGAACACTAGAACTTTTCAAGTAAGGATTGGCTCTGTTTTTTTGGAAGTTTTCAAACAGGAAGAGGGTGTACCTCAAGGCTGTGTGCTTAGTGTAACTCTGTTCAGCCTAAAAATAAATTCTGTATTAAAACAACTTCCTCCTACAATTTCAGGATCTTTATATGTTGATGAGCTACAAATTAGCTGTCGAGGTGCGGATATGAGACATATAGAGAGTCAGCTCCAGATCACTTTGAACAGGATCCAGAAATGGGCAAAAAGATAAAAATTAACATTTTCAAAACAGAAGACTGTGTGCGTGTATTTTTGTAGAAAGTGAGGTCTCCATCCTGAGCCTGAAATATACCTCAATGGGTCTGTGATTCCAGTTGCACCTGAAGTAAAATTTTTAGGGGTGATGTTCAACCGAAAATTGACTTTCCTTCCTCATGCCGTAAACTTGAGAAAAAAGTATACAAAAATTTTAAATATTATATAAAGTCCTGGCGAACACCTCCTGGGGTGCAGAGCGTTGCTCCATGCTTCGCATTTACAGACCTCTTGTTCGCTCTAGACTGGACTACGGTTCAGCTGTTTATGGATCCACTCGATCTTCAGTGTTGTTAAAACTAGATCCTGTTCATCATCAGGCTCTGGATTTGTTCTGGAGCCTTCAGGACGTCTCCTGTCCAGAGCCTTTATGTTGACTGGTACGAACCATCACTCCGTTTGAGGCGTAAGAAGTTGTCTCTTTTACAGTATTTTAATGTATTATCTCAACCTGACCATCCTTATAAACTATGTTTACTTGATACAGTCAAAAGTCGTTAATTCGGACACCCATAATCCGGAATGATCTATAATCTGGACCTCAAAGCTAAAATCTTTCTGCGCATGCGCTGCGTTGACGCATGCTCATAGGCGTTTTACGCGTGTGCCCAAGACATTTACGACTGCGCATATGCGTCTGCGCAAGGGCAGAATACGTTTCCGCGTGCATGTTTAATGTATAATGGACGGTATAAGCTAAAATTATCTAATTATCTATTTCAGTTAATGTTGATGATTGCGTTGTTCCTTAATCTTCGAATTGGATCCGGCTTATTATTTTTTGCAGACTGTAAGAGCAATTTTATAAAAGTAAGCTTGAACTTTCGATTATGTCAAATAGAATTTCCGATGCTGGAGCTCCCAAAGGATCTAGAAAACGAAAGTATGATTCGATGTCCATCAAACAAAAAACGAATTGCTACAAAAAATGGATAAAGGTATCTCCTTTGTTTATCTAACCGTTCCGAAATGTGTTTATCAATTTCACGCTGCTCTGCACGGGGGGGGGGGGCGTCACGGTGCGCAATGAACTGGAAGTTGATCTGTCACCACTATCGTTATCTTCAGGGCAGATGTTTTTATTTTATTCGGCTTATAATTCCTTACTAAATGTAGTATTTAATCTCGATGTACTCCGTCTTTGATATGATTTAAATCAAATTCCTCATCATTATAAATATCACGAATACAAATCAGTTTTCTGGTTGCAATTTTCTAATTTCGGCTATGCGTAAGGTATGCATGCGCGCGTTGAAAGAAATGTTTAATAAAGTAAACAAATAAATATTAAGCTTCTTTTTTTGTAAATTTTGATACCTTTTAGATCATAATTGCTCATTATTTTATAAATTACATTTTCATATTTTTAATTTTATAATTTCTGCATGCCATCTTACCAGATTTAAACTGATGATCTATAATCCGGAATCGCTGAAGTCCTGACGAGTCCAGATTAAAGACTTTTGACTGTAATAGCTGCGACCTTTTATTTGAGGCACGTCCATCCTGTGTGCCTTCTTTTCCTTTCAGAGTACGTCCCCTCATTGAAGAATTCTCCCTGTCTGATATGTCCCCACAAGCAGTATAGCATTTTGAAATCGCACCTTGGAAAAATGCACAAATCCAGTTTCTTGATATTTTCCACAGTTACGTCAAAACAACTACTAATGAGAGCATCTACAGACAAATTTTTGCTGAGCACCAGCATAGTTACAGGAGTTATGTTTCCATATATATGGATGGATCTAAGTCAGCTTGCCATGTTGGGTTGTCATTTATAATTGGTGACCACATGGAAGGCAGACGTTTACACAACGCCTTCATCTGTCTTAATCTTTGAACTGACTGCCATATATTATGCACTTTTGTACATCTCAACGCTGCACCATGGAAAATTCATTATATATACAGACTCCTACAGTGCATTGGAAGCTTTAGAATCCTTTTCTAGCACCGAGAATCCTGTGATAGTGGATGTTCTCAAGCTGAATATTAAATTATCAAGCTGTGGCAATAAAATTCTGTACTGCTGGGTTCCCAGACATACAGGAATAAAAGGCAATGAGCTGGCGGACATCACAGCGAAATCTGCTGTTGAAATGTCCGGCCGCCTCATCCCTTTTAGAGATATTGTTTATGTAATCAAGGAGAAGATCAGAAATAAATGGCAGCAACTTTGAGACATTCAGATTCATAACAAGTTGAGAAGGGTGAAGGCTAAATAGAGCATTGGCATACTACTTGCAATCGTAAGGAGCAAGTTCTTTTGATGCGCCATAGAATTAGGCACACTAGAGTGACACATAGCTACCTTCTGAAAGCTGAGAATGAGCCTGTTTGTGCAAATTGTAATATTTGTCTCTCAGTCTATCACATTTTAATTGAATGTACATATTTTAATATTCTTCGTGAGAAGTATTTTAATAGCTGCAACCTGCCTCTCAACTGTTTAATTGGAAGAGAGGTCAATACCAATTTGTTTCACTACCTGAAAGAAACAGGTTTCTATTATTTAATTTGATTTTTGTCTTGAGATTTTATGTTAGAAATTTAATGAATCAGATGCAGATGTTTTACGATTTTATATCTATACTGCATATCTCATTATCTGAATCATAATCAGCATTTTCATCCCACCATTTCAATGTCTTTTTTCTTGCCTTGATTTTAAAAGTGTGCTGTTGTCTTTAGACTTTTTTTCTTTATCTAAAATCTATACTTCAGTTTTTATGTTGAAAAACGAATCCTGTGTTTGGCGCATATGGCCTGTAGAGCTTTGTGCCATAAATCTACTACCACCACCACCACCAGTTTTTCCATGCAATTTGATTAGTTACATGGCCACTGAAGAGGACTTAGAAAAAAATTACAAATGTTCATAATGAATGCATGGTTAATACAGAAGATGAAGGCACTAATCTCGAATGAAAAGTTGATTTAGAATCTCAAGTTAATAATAATACATGTGAAAAAGAATTATGCATAACGATGGAAGTAGATACTGAATTCAAATTGGGACAAAAAAAAAAAAAAAACATAGATGCTTTGAGACAATAGGTGTGATTTTCAACAAAGATCAGAATGTGAGAGTGTTTCAAAAGACAGCTGAGGAAGGGCTTGAGAAGCAAGCAAAGAAGATAAAAATTGTGTCTACTAAAAACTTTCCGAAACCTAGTCTAGGATAAAATGTTAAAATAAAAGTACCTGATATCAATAGATCGAAAATGAATTCAAAATCAGTAAAAGCAGTTATTACAGACAGTATAGTTGATGAGTTTTATGTTCTTGGTATTAAATTTGGTAAAGTAAAATTGTTGTACGCAAGAAACTAGGTTATCTTTTGGAAAGAAAAAATTTTTAACATCAAAGAAGTTGGTAAGGTGAAATAAGTGTACATGAAGTAGTAAAAAACTTTCTTTAATTGGGGGGGGGGGGATCCCACAAGGACTCAGAAAATGCAGCTGTCCAAAGAAGTGTACCCTGAAGATGTGTTTGCGCAAATCAGCTGATCTACTTTATAATTCAAAATGCCATAACAATTAATCTTGTTGTAATAGGTAGTAGAATGTATTAGATGTATTTAAAAAATACTACACTTTTCTTATTTTTTAAATCCCATAATTTTTTATTAATGTTTTCCCTAAGCTATCAATTTAATTATTTCACCTATTTCCAGAATTATTTTTTTAATTGATTGAAATGTCTTCAGTAGTTATTGAGATAATTGTGCATTAATTCAGCATTTTTACATGGGATCTTATTTGTGAAATGCCATTTTTTATTTTTATTTCTTGTAACTATTTGAAAAATAATTGTAAGACAGTTTCATCAACATTATCTTATATCATACCTTATTTTGATCACTTTTGCAATGTATATTACCAGTTAATAAGTTAAAGTGTGTTTTAACTTGTTCTGGAATACACTGTAACTGCAAATGGAAAATCCTATAAGTAATCCCTCGTTTTGGACTTTAACCAGAAGATGTTGTAATTCCTAGGTTTTTACCACAAAGACTTGGTAAAAGTCAGAAATAGAATCATGTTAAACCATACGTAAACTAATTTTTACCTGTAAAACCTAGGATTTACCAAACTTCAGCTTTTATAATAACATTGTGGCCCAAGTATATACTATAATCTCAGAATGCTTTAATCCTGCACAGCAATTGGGCAAGTGTTTTCGCAATGCAGTCATGGCAGGAGAGGTGCAAATGCCTTGAAGGAATTGTTTTCTTATGTGAAATCAGAAATTTAAAGGTCTATTGCCAATTAAGTATCTTTTGTATTTTATTTTTTACACACATACACACACACACACACATATATATATATATATAATTAGGGTAAACCTCCTACTTTGTCATCCTGAAGGAAAATCAGTAACTTACTTAACTGCCTACTTACACACAGGCTTAACACGGGTGAGCAAAAGCAGTTGTATATATATATATATATATATATTTTTTTTTTTTTTTTGCATTGCTATTAAAAAAAGAAAAGAATTTGTATGGCTCTAGCGCTCTTGAATAATTTGTTTAACTTCTGTTTAAATATTTGTTTTTAATGCAGTATTAATATTGATTTTATATGTCAAAAATTTAAAGCTAAAATTTATTTTATTTTAAATTATTACAACTTTATTCTAAGAAGATTACATGATTGTATGAAATATTTTAGAATGATCTTTTAATTTTTTAGGACATTTTAATACTAAACCAATTTCTAAATTCTGATGGCTCTGTTATACCCCAGTATATTACAGGCTTATGTAACAAACAGCATTTTCGAGTTGTAAGAGCTGTAGCTCTTGCTCAAAGAGCAGGTATTGTCATTTCATATTTTTATTAAATAAATGCATACGCCAGATTTACTTGGAAATAAGACTCTTTGAATATAATCCTCCTGACATTTTAAAATAAATTTTAAGAAATAAAAATGCTGGTGAATATGTGATGAGAGTATAGCTTCTGATTAGAATGAAAGGTATGCTATCTAATTAAATACAGTATTTTATCACAGTATAAAAGGAAAAATTCAGTGATACGTTGTTTACTAGTATTTATTTTCAAGCATATTAGTGATCAGTATATTGGATGCAAGCTTAAGCTGAAATTGCACAAATACTTATGGCTTTTATAATTAGCAGCAGTCATGCAGTTTATTTATTTGGTAATTACATATGTAGTTTATATAGTATTCAAACAGCATAATTATACTACATCATATGATGTTTAACCTTCTCCCTTTTATTCTGCAATTTCAATTATCAAAATACTTGGTTAAAAGAACCCATTAAATTTTAAAACCAAAGTTTAACAAAAAAAAAAAAAAGACTTATATTCGAGTAAATATGGTAGTTTACTTTGTACTGTGTATAAAATTTGTTCAAAGAGTGCATTGTGCAAATTAATAATGATAATATATATGTGAAGCAAAAAGGTGTTAGTCTGTTTTAAACATATATGGCCAGGTTTGAGAAAATATGTCATATAAAAGTTCTTTACCATGTTTCTAGAGGATATTAAATATAACTTTTAATTTATTATATATTTTTAAGCAAGTATTTTTCATGATAAAAAATGTTTTGGTGGAAAAAATTGCAAATTTTATCCAAATAACCATTTGCATAGTTTTATAATCATAAATAATTTTGTTACATGTAATTATTGAGTTGGATTTATTTTCACCCAATGATACTTGATCTATAGCAATGTATAAAGAAAAAGTAAAATAAGTTGATTTTATGTGACAAAAATTTAAAGCTAAAATTTATTTTATTTTAAATTATTACAACTCTGTTCTAAGAATATTACATGATTGTATGAAATATTTTAGAATGATCTTTTAATTTTTTTTAGGACATTTTAATACTAAACCAATTTTAGGTTTAGTATTAAAATACTAAACCAATTAAATATATTAGTATTAAAATACTAATTTAGTAATAAAATACTAAACCAATTTTAGGTTTAGTATTCATCATCTGCAGGGTATAATTTTAGGAGTTTGGGGAATATAACTACAGCTGCTGATATTGTACTTTATGGGAGTTCATTCAACCAAATATTTTTCCTCGATTATTTTTTTAATTTGTCAGTGCAATAATTGTCATTGGTCTTATATTACATCTCATAAAGCTGATAAAAAAGGTCTTGAAGATGTCAGATTTTAAATGGATTTTTATGAAGCCTAACCAGCTATCTGTTCCCATACCTGTATGCCAGTTTAAAATGGAATTTGCTTATATCTAACAAGAGATGTCTTTTTCATGTAATGATGATGTCCATAGTATATTGAGTTTTGGCAATATAACTACAGCTGCTAATATTGTACTTTATGGGAGATCATTCAAACAAATATTTTTCCTCCAATTATTTTTTTAATTTGTTAGTGCAATAATTGTCATTGGTCTTATATTACATCTCATAAAGCTGATAAAAAAGATCATGAAACTACACTTGCTCTTCTCTTGTTAGAATGTGTCATCTAGAAACTTTGTGAAATTTCTGGTGACTCCTTCTATTACCAATAACAGCTCAGTAGTTGTCCATGCAATTCCTTTCATAAGTATTACTTCTGTAGGATCATTCCTGGTATACCATCATCTTCAGGGTATAAATGTAACTGAAGAACTTATTATAATATACAGTCCATTTCCAGTTAACCTGGGCAATGCCCATAGTTAATTCAGAATCACTGTTAATCATATGGTAGTTGAAAAAAATACAGCAAAGATAAATAATCCTTGTTATTACTAACAGAAAAGTCCTGACGTGTATTTTCAAGCAGTTTAATCTGGAGAATAAGTTCATTTGTTTGCATAAATTAAATTAATATTAAAGTTCCCTCTCACTGTTTCTTTTAGTCCCTACTTCTATTTCTTCCTCACTCCACAGTGCATATGCTGCTTGTTTTTCTTTACATTATTCTTGTACTGGTGAAACAAAAGTATTAATATCTATACATTTGATCTGTTATTAAGATTGAGAAATTTACTTTCAGTGCAAAACAATACTTATATATTCTAGATTATATACAATTAAATTATACATTATTATGGATAAAAACAACTCTCAAATATTATATCATTTATTATTATTGTTATCCCATACTTTTTTTCTTCTGTATTTTCCATGGGCAGTTTTCTCTTGCTGATGGTTTGTGATAGCAATCTTTTCATCATTCCATGACAAAAAACAAACTTAATTTTTTTGTTCCAACTTGTTCCATCTACCCCTGTATAACTCTGCATTACTGAGAGGGCTTCTGACCTAAGGTGATGTCTAACAGAAAAAGCCTACACAATGGAAATTATTTATTGAGAAATTTTTACAGAGTGTTTTTGCAATGAATATTGTACAATCATGTTTATATGATTGTGAATGTTATTTACAGTCTTCTTTGTCTTTACATGCTATATTGAGCTTAATTTTGATATATACAATAGATAAACATAGTATGAAGTTTCATAGTTCGAGAGTTCAGTAAAATTTCAGTAATTCAAAATCCAAAGTTCAAGATTCAGTGAAAGTTCTATAAAGTTGAGTAGATCAAAAGCTCCTTAGTTCTAAATGTCTAAGTTCTTTCAATTCAAGATTCGGTAATTCCGTAAGTCAGAGTTCAGTGTTTAGATGGTCGTAATTACAGAAAGTCTCACTTGATTGACATAGTACAAGTCAGTTTTAGTTTCAATTTAGGTCTTGGTCTCAATATTATAATCTTTTTTATAAATGATTCTGAAATTTAGTTAATTTTGATATATGCAAAATAAATAATAATGTTCAAAAAGAAATTAATTGATGAAAATAACTGTATAATCCCTGTATAACTGGGAGTTGACTGAAAAATTGTTTGAATTCCATAATCTTATGCACGTCTGCACTAATTGCATTGAAATAAATAGCAAATTCATTCTACACTTGGAAAGAAGTGGGTGGAAACTAGAATTTCACCATTGGCATCCAATGGCAGGTAGTCCTGCCACTGGAGTTAGTGTGGCAGGTCCTGCTACACTAACTGCACAGTTCTGTCCCAACGTTAGGAAAGAAACTGGGGATGGTACAAAGGTCTGCCATCCCTTTTCGCCTACCACTAAGCTCTCAAGAGGACTTTTGGCTCGCCATATATTTTCAGTGCTAACAGCGGAGGTACCAAAAATACCTCCTCACCACACAGGCATTATACGTTTACAAATATCCATGCCTTATCTAGGATTTGAATCCGAGCTCATCAATGCTGCAGTCAGCATAATTAACCACTGTATTGTTTAGGCAGCAACAAGAATAGTACATTTTTTCTTTCTGATATGTGAAGGTTCTTTCTTTAAGATAACCATATCAATTGGAGAGTGGGAACTGGGTCACTGATTATTGGCTGCTACACTATACTCTTATAAACTCCATGCCTTCTCTGGCATTTGAACCATGGCCCATCTGTATGGCAATCAGTATCACTAACCATTATACCAGCTGGGTGGCTATATAGAAAGAGCATTAGTTTAATTCTTGCTTTGAACACAGTGATATATTTTTGCATAAAAAACATCAGAAAATTGCACATGGCCTTAGCATTGTGCACATTGAACCTGATATATATATATATGTATTATATGAATGTGGTTTTTCATTTTTAAAGGTTATATAGTGTTTTTTAGGTTTTGGGCAAATTTAGTGCCACAAAATTTTGCCAAAGTGCTTGTGGTAGCTGCTTTAACACCGAAGTATCCAGAATTTGTTTAAATATAGGTGTGGGAATACACTTATATTTTTAGTTTTAAATGTATATAGTTCAAGAAAAATTATTGTGCTGCCTAAATTAATCATTAAATAAAATTTTGTCTGAATATAATACTTTCTTCTTTAAAATTATTCAGCCTTAGTTTAACATTGGTTTTAGCAAAAAATTGTATAAACTCTGAGTGAAAATGTTACTGATTCACCTTCTTCAAAGAGCAAGTGTACTTTAAAAGAATATTGCATGGAATCATTGAAACATATAGATGCATATAAATTTATAAATCTGCATTAACGATTTTAAGACTTTATTCTAGTTGTCAATCCTGATGTTTAGTTGTTTTAACAATTAAATTTCTGTAGTATATAGTTCATTTCTGATTTTTAATTGCTAAATTCTCCGAGAAAAATGTATTTCAGGGTACTCGTTGGCAAAAATTGGTGATTTTTTGGGGGGGCACCATTCCTGTTTACATGCAACGCCAAGTAAAATAGCATCCAAAACATAAAAAATTATAATTTCAGTAATCTGAATTTTAATGCAAAATAAAACAAGGAAGTAACATAAAAAATGGAAATACATGTTATCTAATCTGCGTAGTACAAAAAGGACATATCGACGTAGCTTATTTAAAAATTTCCATGTCTTTGGTATGTAGCACACAGAATTCCTTAACAGCTTCCAAAAAACTATTTAAAATTATCTGACCTAGAATCTGTACACTGCTGTCAGCACTTAAATTCACAAATATAAAAATCAAAAATATCCTCCATACTGCCCAGTGGCATTTCTTTTGGAAATCTGTTTTTATTATTACACTTCACATACCTTCCATAGAGTTGATATGAGCTCCAGTTTCCAAATCCTTAAATGTCTCTGCGTAATTTACTGAGAAGTGAACAAAGCCCATTTACACACTGGTCAATCAATGTTTTCTTTCCTGTTCATTTCAAATCATGAAAAACTTCAGGTTAATCTTACCACTGGCAGCCATTTTATGATGTAAAGCACAAAATAAACAACGTACTTTCTAACTGACAGCCAATGCAAAAATAAGCCCATAGAAATATTTTTCCAGCTATCAAAATCGTAGCAATCATGCATTACAACCAATCACATGATAATAGTTTCCAAAACATTCAACATAAAATACTCAGGTTATTGTACATAAAACAACAAGTTAACGATAAATGAAACAACAACTTGGTGATAATCCAAGGCGTACCCTAAAATATAGACTACCCAGTTCCCCCACTATATGATAAGATTGTTAATTACATGTACTGAAAGCAAGTAGCTGATTGACAACCAGAATTCATGTTATATTTATCTTGTAATAATTTTTTAAACAAACACTGAAGATAATTTTAACTCATATTCATTTGCATTTCAAAAGTGTAACTTTCATTTATTTGTAGTTTAATAAACCTTATATATACTTTGTATTTTTCAGGTCTCATACCAAAAAAACCTGGGACACCACTTTTTGGAGACTGGGAAAAATACAATACATATTTTAAAAAATTCTAATTTGTTTCCTATCAGTAATAATAAAAATGTGTATTTAGATGATTAAAATAAAATATTTCACCCTACATCTCTAATTGTTTCTAATAATAGACAAAGTATCTTTTAGTGATCTGAAATTGGCAGAGTGTTTGAGGAATCTGAACTACATTAATTCATTTTTATTGCAGCTGCTAAATTTTATACGTTTTCAGAGGAACAGCCATAAATGTTTAAATTGTAAGCAAAAATTAATTGTATGAGACAAGTTTTCTTAAGATTAATGGTAACAAAAACCAAAAAATATTATAGGCTGTATATGTGTATAATCATTCTGAACAGCTGTTTTAAAAATAGATGCATTTCTCAAAATCAGACTTGAATGAATGAAGTTTTATTGTATTATAGTAGTAAAATAGCTAGCTTAAAGATGGTGACACAAGTAAGTTAGGTTAAAATTATTTGATGTAAAATGTCATATCGTAAGGTTGGACATCTGCAAACAACATAACCTTGAAATATTAGCGATTTTGTATCAGCATCATATATTTTTTCCGTTCAAAAATGTCAAGCTTTAAGCTGAATAAGTGTCATTTGTGGAAATTATTGATTTACTTTTTGAAATTAAAGAAATCTGCAGCTGGAGTGCATCAATTGCTTGTAGAAGTGAGTGAGGCTGCCTTAAGTGAGATAAGTTGTTATGAGTAGTTTTAAAAGTTTAAAAATATGAATTTGAGACAAAGAACATAATGGAAGGCCGAAAGTGTACAAAGATGTGGAATTGGAAGTATTATTGGATGAAGATTCATGCCAAACACAAGCAAAGCTTGTACTTACATTAGGAGTGATTCAAAAGCAAGAAAATTCATTTCCTTATGAACTAAAGCCGAGAAATGTTGAACCCCAATTTTTAACATGTGAAATGTTGCTTCCCAGGCATAAATGAAAGGTTTTTTTCCCTGCATCATATAGTTACTGGTTATGAAAAATGGATCATTATGGTAACCCAGAGAAGAGGAAATCGTGGAAACCACTTAGCAATGCTTCAAATTTTGCAACCAAGCCATTCATGGAAATAAAATCATGTTGTATATAGGGTGGAATCTGCTTGGTGTTATGTATTGAGTTGCTCAACTGAAAGAAAACAATGACTGGTGCTCTCTACCAAACACAGCTGATGAGATTGAGCCGAACACTCAAGAAGAAGCATACCCACTACCATGGCAAATACGAGAAAATTATTCTCCTGCATGATAATGCTCACCCACATGTTGTGGCACTGGTTAAAACATACGTGAAAACACTGAAATAGGAAGTTTTACCCACCTGCCGTATTCACCTGACATTGCTCCTTTTGATTACTACTTGTTTTGATTGTGACGTATAGCCTGTATCAGCAGCGCTTTGCATCATATGGAGATACCAAAAAACAGGCCGATTCGTAGATAGTCGCAAAAGATGAAACATTCTTCCAACACAGTATCCATATGCTGCCAGAAAGATAAGAAAACATAGTGGCTAGTGATGGACAATACTTCGAATAAACATAATGTATCGTTCTAGCATAATAAATGCCCAAATTTTATTTAAAAAAAAAAGGCAGGGACTTTTTTATACTCCCAATATAAACAATAGTGTTATTATAACATAATGCAGAATACATTTTTCTTTGATTAATTAGTCTTTCTGTATCTTGATTTTCTGAGACCTATAAAGCAAATATAGAATTGAAATAAATTATAACTTAATATATATGCTACCTTTAACATACAGAGTGCATTATTTAAATAATTAAGAGTTTCATATCTGACCTTTCACCTAGATAATAAAAGTGTTGTTTTAAATGTTGAAGAGCTTCAATATAAAAATGGGAATGAAGAAAATAAATGTGTAAAATTATGATACATACTAATGTTATTTATCTATGTAGCTTCCTTATTAAAATTGATGTTAACCGCTTCCCTTACAAATTTTTTTGAAAAAAATTGCAAATCATCATCACATTTTTTATTTTATTATTAAATACAACAAAATAAAACAAATCAAAATATGTGGGTTTTAAGTTGAATTTTTAATTTTTTGAAGGTGTAAAAGCATTTATTTTTAATATTAGTTTACTATCCTGAGTTATCTCGGGCAAACGAAAAAAAGTTAAATATTAATCTTTGTATGATAGTTTTTGAAACAAGGGACAACACAGAGTGATACCTGACATTCTGCACTGGTATCTGGTCTCTTTTCTTACTGGCTTACCGCTGGAATCTCTTTCACGGGAGCACAGAGTACACTGTCTCGTTGGATTTGATTTCCCCCCCCCCAACCTTTTCATAATCACTATCTGAAAAATCATCGCTTTCGCTATCTTCCATCATCGCCATTATTTTATTTTTTTCCAACGCATGCATCCTTCTTTATACATTACTAATCCACAAGCCAACGTATACTATACAATAGGGAAACACGCGACCAGTCCCTCCAAAAGAACCGCGCAACCAACAAAATTTGGCAAACTGCCAATCAAAGCTGAATATTTCCTTTCATTTCCTCCAGACCGAGTAAAACCGTGATAAAAGAAATCATACTAACAAATTCTGCTTCGCCCGAGTTTTCTCGGGATAATAATTAACTGCAATATATACAAACCCGAGATAACTCGGGATAATCAGGGAAGCGGTTAACTATTGTTCTAGAAACTTGCTCTTGGGCCATTTAAGACATTTTGTTACATCTAAGGGAGATTATAGGCTTTAATCTCTGACTTTCTGATCATGGATATCTCTTTGCCCTTGATATTTCTTATACTGTTAGTTAACCATTTTGGCCATATGTGGCCTTCCATTTGAAGAAATCCAATAATGTAATTAGCATCATGTAAGGTGGAAGCATCAGTTTCACTAGGTCACTTTACACAAACACAGTATAAGAAGAATGGGTACAAATATAGGTATAAGTAATTGGCCATCAAAATTTCACCATAAGTGTACAGGTATAGTCCTGCTGCAATAACTCTGCAGCTTCATCCCACATTTTGAGAGAGAATACCCTAGACAGTGTGAGGGTCTTCCACCCCTCTTTCCCTATCACTTGAGATAACTTTTGACTCACCATACATTTTGAGTACCTCCTCGCCACACAGGCACTATACGTTTACAAATATACATGCCTTATCCAGGATTTGAACCCGGGCTCATCAATGCTGCAGTCAGAATCATTAACCACTGTATTGTATAGGCAGCAACAAGAATGGTAATATGATGAACCACCAAGTCTGATGGTAGAATATAACATACATATTTCTTTTTTCTTTCTGATATATCAAGGTTCTTTCTTTAAGATAACCATATCAATTGGAGAGTGGGAACTGGGTCACTGATTATTTTTTAGGGCAGTGATATTATGAGTCCAGGGATATAAATGAATACATCTTCATCTATCATTCTGATTGCATGAAAAGGCAAGGAAAATATATATTTCTTACATTTTGTTTTTTTAATTTATGGAGCATTTTCCCCCTTAGTAATGAATGAATTTCATAAAATTCACACAATTTCCTGTTTTCTGAGCAGCTTCTGTTATAAAGCAACGCAAAGATACTGGCATTATTTAAATTCATATTGGTACAAATAATAGCTCTAAGAATGAGACTAATGTCAGTCAACTGGTTCAGAAGATATGGGAATATTTTGCCTTTATTATTTAATAATAGACATTATCTATTTCTAGGCCCATTTAAGTAATTCTAAAAAATTATAATATTCAGAATTTAATTATATGTATGTTATTTAATTGTCTTCATAAACTTGAGTTGATATTTTGAACAGTTTAGTGCTTTATGCTTAATTATTATATTATGTAAATTATTTATTGTATAATTTATTGTTTTATTGCAATTTCTATTTACATTTTTTTAAATTTATAAATACTATTGAAGATATTTAAAGTATAAGTATTTTGATTAAATCTTTGAATTTTAAAATTAACTGCATCACAAACTTTCTTGTGTGTAAAATTTTATAGGAATTTTCCAAGTTATATAATGGAAAAGAAATATGCACATTATAAATGATACTTTATTTCAAATGACATACTCCTTATCATACACAAAAGATCATGATAATGAATTCTTTTAACACAAAATCTACAAATAAATAGGTATAATCTGCATTCTACAACTAAATACATCAATCATACAGTAATAAAACATATCCTATCACCATTATTTTATACAGTTTCTGAAGAGAGTGTATTCAAAAACAGGGAAAGAAAAAAGGATATGAATGCTGCATTTCTACACAAAGTAAATTTTCAGAAGTGTTACTCTCTCCATTTTTTTTTTTTTTTTAATTGTCGTAGACCCTCTCACTACACAGAAACTTGGAAGATTTCAAAACAATGTAAAAAATATGTATGTTAGAATATGAATGCAGTATTTTTTTAATGTGTATAATTTTCCGAATTTTCAATTTTTAACAATGTTGATGACAACATAAATAACACATATGAAGATGAGTATTCAAAGTGCATGTTGTATTTATGTGAGATGAGAGTTATCTTCATGACAGCGGCATAGTGAAAACATCCAGTTCATGTTTCAGATCTTCACAATGTTTTTGCCCTTTGAAGTAATTCACTGATGAATTTCTGCAAAAGAAGTAAACAGTTATTTTCAGGCATATACATATTTTGAGTCAAGTACTACTAAAATTAGCTGTTTTCGTGTAAACCACATATCTCTTAAATGCTTAGTATATGAAAATTACATTAAGGCTATTGATCACATTACTTTGAACTTTTGTGTTAAAATAAAACATATTCACTTAGTTTATGCAAAAACATTTTTTTTTATCCGGCGCTGAATTTGCTGTCCTTATTCAGCCAGTGCAAGCGATCAAGCGGTACAATGTTGCAGGGTGATCAGCGACTTCATGCACTGAGTAGAGCTTATTTGTTGGTGAGCTTTGTTGGCTACCGACATACAAGCCCTGCCTGTGCGTGACAAAGCTCGTGGTCGCGAATGTTAATACTGTCAGTCCCGCGGACCAATGCCAGTCCAAGGCTGGCCACACAGATTTTGTGTAGGACTAAAGAATGTCCAGTATTTTTAAATGAGACAGATTCCTAGAGTATAGTGTGTACATGCATAAATTTTTGATATTTTCACAATTAATTTTTTTAAAGCTGACGTATTAAAAAAATGCTGAAATCATACAAAAAGTGTATAAATTTCAAGCTACATCAAGATTTTGTCAGTTACAGTAAGTAAATATCAGTGGCATGCTGCAGTTTTTTCTAAAGAGGATTATGTATGAAGAAAAATTATAAATCTATCCAAAATGATTGTGCATGGATGGTGGTGGTCATCTTAGGTGAAATTCAATATTGTTGCATAATCGAGAAAATATTGTTAAGAATTTTATTATTATTGTCTATTTTTCAAAAGTGTGTTTTTGTTTTATTATTGTGTGAAGTTGTAACTATATGTCTTTTCTTGTGTGGCAACAACGCTTCTGTAATTCTTCAATTTGAACTTTTGGATGTGTGCCAAGTTTGATGGCGTAATGCTCTGGTGAGAGCGTCGATTGATTGTGTAGATGAAACATGTTGTTTCAGAACGTTATTTCTTTAAAATATGTAAAATAAATGTTTTGTTTTCTGAACTCGGATTATGCAAACGTTATTTAGTTTCAACATAAAAGTTTGGCGTCCGTTTGACAGGACGTTTGTGTGATTTCGAGTAGTTTTGATTTAGGCGTTTTGTTAAAATGGAGTTGTTAAAGGCAAAACGTAAAAGTGAACGTACTTCGTTTACGTTAACTACGAAGATTGTGGAAGAAGAATTGCCTACTTGTACGGATCCTGAGAGATTGCAAGTGTTGTTGGGGCAACTAATTGACAAATTTGAACGCTTGGACAGTACTCAAAGCAGTGTTTTAGAACAAACCAAGGAAGCTGATTTCGAGAATGAATTTAATACGGCTGAAGGATACAGAGATTCCTTTATAGCTTTAAAGGTGAAACTTCAGAATAAAATTGGACAATTGAATTCGATGAATGTTACTACAGATATGGCTTCAGTTTCGATTTCGGATCCTAAAAAAAATAAAAACAGGAAGTTCAAACTTCCTAAACTTGAACTGAAAAAATTTTCTGGAGATGCAGAGAATTTTTAGGCTTTTGGAGCCAATTCTCCAAAATTCATGAAGATGCGGATATTGTGCCGGAAGATAAATTTTTGTACTTAGTGCAAAGAGCAGTACCTGGCTCAAAGGCAGCTCAACTTTTGAACAGTTTTCCTGTTACCGCCGCGAATTATCCTAAAGCTATCGAGCAGCTGAAAGAAAGATTTGGTAGAGAAGACCTTCTGGTGCAGATCTATGTAAGAGATTTGCTTGGGCTTGTTACAAAGAATGCTACAACAGGCAGAACGGCGTCGGACTTAGGAGTACTTTATGATAGTATAGAAAGTAAATTACGAGCGCTGGAAAGCTTAGGACGCACCAAGGAAAAGTTTGCTGATTTCTTGGGACCTTTAGTGGAGTCGTGCCTACCTGAGAATATTCTACGTGCCTGGGAGCGGAGTCGAACTTCTGAACAGGGACAGGAAAAGAGTTCTGAAAGAACGCTTGAAAAACTAATGTGTTTTTTAAGGCATGAAGTAGAATCGGAAGAAATGATTAGATTAGCACAATCAGGACTTACTCATTCTGTTAAGCCTCTTAATAAAAATGTTATTTCAGGTAATTCAGATTTAGCAACAGCTGCCGCGCTGGTAAGTACAAATGAAACCAGTAAAGGTAAGCAAAATGTTTGTATATTTTGTGGTAAGCCTCATATGAGTGCTAAGTGTTTTAAAGCTGAAAATATGAGCTTAAATGAAAAGAGGCAACTTGTACAAAAGAAAGGTGTTTGTTTTTCATGTTTAAGAATTGGCCATTTAAAAAACCAATGTAAAGCCAATATTAAATGCCCCATTTGCAGTTGTGATCATATAAAATTTATGTGTCCTCAGAATGTTAGTTCTATAAAACAAAATGACTCTAAGTTGGATGTTTCCCTTTCTAATAACAGTAAGAGCGAGAAAGTTTATTTGCAAACTTTATGTGTTCTAATTAAAGTTAAAGATCGAGAGAGAAAAATTAGAATTCTCTTGGATTCGGGATCCCAACGATCATACGTTGGGGAGAAAATTATGAAGCGAATGAAGGCTGATCCTATTCGACAGGAGAAAGTAATTCATGGTTTGTTTGGGGGGAGGGAAACTGCGCCTGTAACCCATTCTGTTTTTGCTATTGACATAAGCAGTTTAGATAACACTTTTAGGTGTTGTTTTGAAGCTTTTTCTGAAAAAAAGATATGTGAATTTGTTCCAACAATCAAGAATGCTCAGATTATAGAGAAATTGAAAAGCAGGAAAATTGAGGTCAGTGACACATTTTGCGAGGAAAGTGAAATTGATTTATTGATAGGTGCAGATGTCATTGGTAAACTGTTAACTGACGAATACCTAGAATTACCCTCTGGTTTAACTGCAGTCAAAACAAAACTGGGTTGGACGGTTATGGGTAAAGAAAAGGATACTGTCAGAGATAATGCCCTAATAAGTCTTTCCTTACATGTAAATAATGCTTCTTTGAAATCTTTATGGGAGCTTGAAGTTTTGGGTATTTCCGACCCGGCGGAAAATAGTAAAACGAAAAATCTTCATTGCGACTATGAGATTGATTTTCAGAATAAATTATCTATTCGGCCCGATGGTAGATATGAATTAGAATTACCCTGGAAACGCGAATCTACCAATTTATCAGATAATAAAAGCATTGCTTTGACACGTCATCAAAAAATGATAAAGAGGCCAAAAGAAAATAATTCTTTGAAGGAATATCAAGAAGTGTTTAGAGAGTGGGAAAATTTAAATATTATAGAAAAGGTTCCGGAAAAGGAATTAAACAATAAATGCCACTTTTTACCACACAGACCGGTTATTAAGATGAATAGTGAAAGCACTAAGGTAAGACCCGTTTTTGATGCTTCATCTTGTGAAAAGGGAAAACCATCTTTGAATCAGTGTTTATTGAAAGGACCTAATTTAATAGAATTAGTCCCTGATATTTTAGACAGAATGAGATTTTTTCCTATTGGTCTGAGTGCAGACATAGAGAAAGCATTCTTGCAGTTAGGAATTTCTCCGAAGGATAGAGATTACTTGCGATTTTTCTATCCAAGTGATGAGGGAGAAATAGTGTATAGGCACTGCAGAGTAGTTTTTGGGGTTTCCTGCAGCCCTTATCTACTAGGTACGTCTATTAAATATCTCTTGAATAATTGTCCATCTGACTTTTTAGATGTGGCTGACAAATTAAAAAATTCGTTCTATGTAGATAATTGTATTACGGGTGTTTACAATATTGAGAAACAAGAGGATTTAATTCAAAAGGCCAAAAGTCTTATGTCGAGAGGCAGATTTAATTTAAGGGGATGGGAGAGCAATGTTGCTTCCAAATATATTACAAAACATTCTGGGGACACACCTCTTTTAGGAATATTGTGGAATTTAGACAATGATACTTTAAGGTGTAATATAAATGTAAATATGATAACTTGTGATACTAAGGTAACAAAATTCTTTCTAATAGATTAATAATAACAATAAATAGATTCTGTCTATTGTACAATCAATTTTTGATCCAATTGGAATACTTGCACCAATAACTCTGCTTCCAAAACTTTTGTTACAAGAAACATGGAAGTTGAAATTTTCTTGGGACGAGGTATTGCCTCATGATTTTGTAAGTAAATTTTTTGTGTGGTTATCTGATATACTTTTGTTGAAAAATGTGGCAATACCCCGATTCATTGGAACCTTTGCAACAGTTGAATTGCATGTATTTGTCGATGCCTGCAAATATGCTTATGCAGGATGTATTTTCGCGAGAAGTGTTGATTCATGCAGTGTAAAAATTACTCTCTTAAGAGCAAAATCTAGAGTAGCTCCTATTAAGAATTTGACGATTCCTAGATTGGAATTAATGTCCTGTTGCATTGGATCCCGATTACTATATTCTGTTTGTAAAGCTCTTAATGATTTTGATATAAATGTAACTTTGTGGTGTGATTCCACAGTCGCATTATGGTGGATCAGAAATCCTGGTAATTGGTCAAACTTTGTAAGCAATCGTGCTAAAGAAATTACTAAGTTGACAAAACCTGAATCATGGAGGCATGTGCCTGGTAATATGAACCCAGCAGATGTGTTATCTCGAGGTTGCTCTGCTAAACAAATGATTAACTCGGAGTGGTTTAAAAGACCTCTCTGGCTAAGAGAAAGCCCTGAATTTTGGCCTACCAATATTGTTTGTCAGCCGAGCGAAGCTGACTTGGAAAAGAGGAAGGTAAAACTTATTAATGTTAACTTTTCAGAGGATACCACTCCTTGGTATGCAAAAAGAGTTTCTGATTATGAAAAAATGATTCGTGTAACCGGTTGGGTGTTACGTTTTATTTCTAACTGTAGGAAGAAGTCAAATTTGTGTAAAGAATCTAAACTAACTGTTGCTGAAATCATAAATTCCGAAAAAGTTTTGATTCGGTTGGTTCAAAGCTCAAATTTCCCTGACATTGGAGCTCTTAATCCACTTGATGTATTCATTGATAATGAAAAAATTATAAGAGTTAAAACTAGAATATTGGAACGCAAAGACAATTCTGAATTTTTAACACCAATTTTGTTACCGAGTAAATGTATCTTTACTACATTGTTAATTGAGTCAGTTCATAAGAAACATTGTCATGCTGGAACTCAAATGCTTCAATCTATTTTAAGAGAAAGATTCTGGATACTAAAACAATGTAAAACTGTGCGTAATGTGTTAAAAGGGTGTGTAATATGTCAACGATATAAAGCGAAACCGATGTCTTGCGAAGTGACTCATCTTCCTGAAGATCGCGTAGGAGATTATAGGGCTTTTGAAATTTTGGGAGTAGATTTAGCTGGCCCATTGTTTTTGAAAAACGGTAAGAAGGTTTGGATGGCACTCTTCACATGCGCTGTGTACAGGGCAATCCATCTAGAACTGGTGACTTCGTTATCAACAGAATCTTTTCTTTTGGCTTTAAGACGATTCATAGCCAGACGTGGCAGACCACGAACCATTTATTCTGACAATGGGACTAACTTCCGAGGAACGTATAACGAAATGTCTAAACTTAACTGGGACATAATAGAGAATGAGGCAAAAATAAAGAGAATAGTATGGAAATTCAATCCACCAACAGCCTCCTGGTGGGGAGGTTGGTGGGAACGGCTAGTTCGCATGGTTAAAGAACTTTTAAGACGTTCTTTGGGAAAATCGGTTTTATCTTATGAAGAACTGGAAACCTTAATTTGCGATTGTGAGTCGGTAATTAATTCTCGACCTTTAACATATATTTCGGAGAACTCTGAAGATGCTATCCCTTTAACTCCGTCAATGTTTTTAATTGAAAATTGTACTTCGAATGTAGCAGATATAGATAAAATTGACTCTCAGCATTTTTTTAGAAGAATTAAATACCGCACAAAACTTCTTAAAGATTTAAGGAACCGTTTCCGAAAAGAATATTTGGGGCAATTAATAATGAAACAACCACAAAATAAAGTAACCCGGTTGCCTAAAATTGGGGAGATAGTCTTAATAGGCGATGATTTCAAAAAACGCTTGTATTGGCCTTTGGGTAAAATTATAGAGAAAATTCCTGGTCGGGATGGCAAAGTTCGAACAGTTAAACTAAAAACTCAGAATGGGATTTTCATAAGGCCCGTTCAGCGTATTTATCCACTAGAGATACAACTAAGTGAAAATTATTTAGTTGAAGAGCCTAACGTTAACGACGATAAGAAAAACGATCAGACTGACGTACAGCATATAAAACAGAAATTTACGTCGTCAGGACGGCTTGTTAAGAAGCCTAATGTACTAGACCTTTTTAATAGGATAACATACGTTTTTGAGTCGTTTGCCACTGACTCAAAAAGGGGGGAGGATGTTGCATAATCGAGAAAATATTGTTAAGAATTTTATTATTACTATTTTTATTATTATTGTCTATTTTTCAAAAGTGTGTTTTTGTTTTATTATTGTGTGAAGTTGTAACTATATGTCTTTTCTTGTGTGGCAACAACGCTTCTGTAATTCTTCAATTTGAACTTTTGGATGTGTGCCAAGTTTGATGGCGTAATGCTCTGGTGAGAGCGTCGATTGATTGTGTAGATGAAACATGTTGTTTCAGAACGTTATTTCTTTAAAATATGTAAAATAAATGTTTTGTTTTCTGAACTCGGATTATGCAAACGTTATTTAGTTTCAACAATTATTGTTTATTTATGTTCTTGGAAATACTGGTCACTTTCCGAAGTGTAGTATCTTAAGTGGTTGTCATAGAAGGTTTACTGTACTTTGAATACAAAGACTAATTACATAATTTGAAGGCTAATGAACACAATGTTTAATATACTCAGATATATTTATGAAATGAAAATCAGACAAAAAAGGAAAGTCAAAGCAATCATACCATCATAAACATTTTTTTTAATCTGATGGTTGTCATAATAAATAATTAGTTCAAAAAGAGCACAAGACCAGTAAAATAGATTATTTCTTAACTGTATTATTAACCATTTTGAAATTATATAATATTCCACTTTGATAATGTTTTATGCTTGTATATCCAGAGTAAATCTACCTTTTATCTTTTTTTTTTAAATATATGTGTGTGTATTTTAAAAATATATTATCCCAAAGAATATCATAGAAAAGTGATTGAGACCATAGGGTTGCAACAGCGGCAGCTGATGTGCATGTTGTAATAAAAACAGCTTCAGAGGTTGCTACAAAATTATGTCTTGATTCAAGACTACCTTTTCTAGCACTTCCCTCTCCATAGTTTAAACTTGAAATTACTGCATTCAATATATTTTTGCTTTGAATTCTCTCATGTACGATAATAATGCTTTCGTGAAAGCAAACTAAAATGTAGCACTAAATTTTTAATTAATTTTGCTTGTGAGAATCGCAAGGAATAAGTTTCTTATGAGCTAGTGCCAGTAATTAATAGTATGTCTATGGGAGCAAATGAAAGTTAGGTAGTCCTTCTTGGCACTGAGCCAATGCTATTCCTGCCTTTCACATGAATATTAGATAAAAATATTTTTGAAAGTATTGATGCATAAATTGCTAGAGGATTATGTGACAGTGCTAGAGGATGCAATGTTAATTGTAAAATATTAGGGGATTAGCATAGTCTCTGTTGATGGCATGCTACTGTAAATATATAGCTTTAATCAAAACATCTGGTTTACAGTCGGATTAGATGAATAAATGAATATTAATCTGGCACATATAGTATCTGATTTAAAAGTCTAGCAATTTTGGGAATATCTAAAAATGAAAATAAATCAAAATATGAATTTTTTTTCAAATTTAATTGCATATTTGTATGATTATAGCACCATTCTCTTTATAAAAGTTCGATCTTCTTTAAGCTATACAGGACCAGCCCGTACGTTGTTGTAATTTTTTTACTAATAGCAGACCGCTATTTATTTTATTTTGATTTTGATTTTAATTTTACATTGCTCAGAGTTGCAATTGCTTTTAACATCCTAATATGTTTTTCAGCGGACGCGTCGGGAAAAAGGAACAGAGCAGTGAAGCTCCAAAAAAGATTTATTTGGAAATATTAATGTTCTTTTATAACATTTTTTTCGCATTAAACAAGAGCTTCAATGGTCTGTTTCGGCGAAATGCGTAATGGTATTTAACCTAGTTCGACACTCGGTTTTTTCCCCCTTGAAAAGCCAATTGAGGGTACGACGAGTGGGTTAATTTACCATTTCCGCTATGTAATTATTGTATTTTGTTTTGTTGCAATTTATGTTTTCATTTTAATTTTTACATTTTATGTATTGGCATTTTTTCAGTCTATATTTTTTATATGTATTTACTTTTCATGTATATTTTTTTTCCGTCAATCTATTTTTCATGTGAGTTAACTTTTCACATATCACAATGGTCAGATTAATTTTATCGTGCATTAGCATGTCTTCCAGCATTAATTTTGGCAGTTTTTTCGCGTGTTTCCAGTTTTTCCAAACAAATTTCTTCTTAGTTTATATTTTAGTAATACAGCGTTAAAATATTTCGTGGAGCTACGGCTCATGGTAACTTTTTAGCAAGATCGCTACAATGTTTCTACCTACTACTATTATATATATATGTATATATATATATATGAATGCTTAACTCCTAGGTTTCTTTATTTTAAATCAGAAAAATCATACCTCCACATTTTCTTGTGACTTTTTGGCTCCTATCACTTTTCCCTGGAAGTACAAATATACTTTTATTAAGTGTTACTTTCTGTATGGAACAATAGTATAACTAATGATAATTCATTATTAAGAGATCTAACTTATCATTAGATGAAATACTAATGGTCTAATAATTATAAACATTTTGACCTAAAGCTAACAACTTTTGATTATGTAAAACATGTTTTTTAATGGTATAGGAAAGAAAATCTTACTTACACCTAACCATGCTTTCCTGTTAAAATCTCCTTCTATATCCAATAGTTCATCCAAATCTATTTCTACTTCATATGTTTGTGAATCTTCATCCTGATATCAAAGGGAAGTTTTATTAATTAGTAGCATTAAATAAAATTAGTTTACTTCGGTGTATAATTTAAAAGAAATTAGGCATATCTGCCATTTTCACAAAGAAATAAGAGAAAAAACGTAGCATTAAAACAGAAAGAAACAGTAATATTACCTGCTATCTGTGAAAATTTCTGTAATGTTACTGTTAAAGGAATTAATTTCCTTTGCATATGAAAACATTCTATTTCCAAAAGACTACTATTAGACAATAAATATGATACAAAGAAGCCGGTACTTTTTCGTTTTGCAGGCGCAGGCGATAAAGTCACCAATAATGGTACAACTGATGCCAAAAGGTATATCCTCGCTGGTAACCTTTTATGCCTCATTTTCAAAACAAGTTGCAGCCATTTCTTACCACATTGATTATTTCTTTCAATACTGGCATACAATTACATAGAATGTTTACCAGATAGTTCCATTTTTATGCCCTAAGGTCATTCGCAGTAATTAAGTCAATTAGGATGCAATCACATCACTCACCCGAAAATAGTATAGAAAAGGCAAAGTCAAGGGTTAAATTCACCAATTCTGATGAGAATGCATTAGCGAAGTTAAGCACTGTGGTTTTACATTATTTCTGAGTAAGCTATTCGTACGAATTGAAATAATTCTTGCATTTAAACTTGTATTCCAAATTAAGATTTAACTCGAAATTAATGTAGATAATTACTGAGAGAATTAGATTTTCGCAGTGCAGTGTATGTGAGATGAGATCACTTGGGATCACGTGATAAGAACCGGCGAATCAGGATGTTGAACCATGAAAGCATAGTAAATTCTTAATTTAATGTCTTTTTACAAATTTATTGTCATTATTTATTGGCTTTTTACAATATTTTGAGCAATATTAAAATGTTTATGCCTTTAAAAGAAAAAATCTTGGAACTAACATTTGTTAACATATTTTATGTGTATACTGTATGTTGCCGGCAATAAAGTCTGCTTGGCGAGATTTGCGCCTGCGAAATGGAAAAGTACCAAGAAGCCATATCAGTGACATTATTTATGGTAGGGTCATTAAGAGAATAAAGGCTGACTGTAGTCATTTCACCAAACATCATGTATAGGCTTTGGAGATAGCTCCATGCTGATGAAGATATTTAATGGCAATTATGGTTAAGATTGCCTGTTTGTCTTAATTATGGCTATGTGCACAATAAGATTTGTGTATAACTATTAAGTGAATTATGCTATTCAACCGAGACAAGAAAATACATTTGTTGAGGGACTTGTCAACAGAATTAGGAATCACTGTATGTAGTCAGTTTATCATTACTACATCAATTCAGCCTACTTGCAAACAAGCTTCACTGTACGAATTTCCTTAACTTAAGCACATGCACACACACTATGCAGCATGTTGTATGAACATTTTTCTTAATTATTAAATGGGGTGACATACTTTTTACTGATGACTTCCTTTTCAGCTTAAACTATAGGAACAAGTGCATGTACATTTGACAAGCTGTAGGAACATATTACAATAGCATGTTCCTACCACTCAAGAAATACTTATGGAAATGAAAGAACCCTTGTTTCATGTAAAATCATCTAATTCATGTAAACCTTTCTGCCTGGCCAGCCATACTGTAACAGCAGATTAAGACAGTCATCTTGCATATGTTATGCCTGCCTACCTACCTTCATCCATCAATTTTCCGTCACAATTAACACTGAATGCATAGAAACAAATTATTTCTATTATTCTTCATTATGTGAAAATTCTCCTAACGTCCAAAGTCTTACCTGCTCTGTCTAGAAGAGTTTGTCAATTAAACTAGTCAGTACCTTTTAATTTTTTCATTTTATTTCATGTCTTCTGATTCATTATAGTTAAATGTGATATCAGAGGAAATATAGAATCATTTGTTAGTCAGACAACTGAATTCAAAAGGCCTTGATAGCAGATACAATGCAGATTGTTGTGGTTTTTTAAGTGGCTTTAAATTTCATTAATAGAGATGCCTTAATATTATTAATTCAAAAGAAAATTATTATGTACTGTTAGATAAAGACTGAAACTTTTACTTGGGTTTAACCATTCAAGATAAATTTTTAAGCAGTATCTTGCAAGCATCTGTTGTATATCACTGGTTCATTCAAGATTTTTGTGTAGAAGAAATAGACAGAATTTAATTGTTTGTACTATACTGCCCCCATATCTGTGTATTCAATATATACAGTTCAGTATAACAGAAAAAAAAGGGGGGGATTGCAGGAAGGTTCAAAATGAAACTGAAGTGACAACAGTCTGTAATATAGCCAAAATACAGCAGCTCAAAACATCCACTCATTTTAGGTTGATGATACAGAAATAATTATGGAATATGCATTTCCATATTACAATCCCTCAAGCTCTAAGCTTACATTCCCAATTTGATGTTTATAAATATATTAATAGGATGGTTATCAGTTTCCAGAAAATATTTGTCTTTTTAAAATTTCTTTTATGCTTGCCTTTTAGCATTCATCCTATTCTCATTATTAACATGCTATTTAACTCCTGTTAAAGTTCTTATTTAACTCAATAAGAGTTTCAGAATTAATAATAGCAATGTTGTAAAAGCTTGAAAAGTACTAGTTTGCTGTAGAGCTAGGAAATTAATTCTTTCTTCTGCAGTCTTTTGAAACAGTATATTCTTGATTAGAGAGATTACCTCCTTGGAAAAGCAGAATAAAAACTATAGTAATAAAATTATTTTAACATAAAAGTTAGTATCAGTTAAAGATATTTTAGAAAAAACTTTTAAAAAACTAATATTGTTAATTTTATATGGATTAAATTAATTTTTACATGGAATCAACAATAATAATAATACCATAATTATTATTGATTCCATGTAAAAGGCTGACTTTTCAACAGTGGCCTAGCTAGGGTGGGACAGGGACAGATGTCCCCATGGGTGGCAAACTGATGTTACAAAATTTTAGAATGAAATGCTTTTCATTCTTGGAACCCAGAAAGGGACGAAATATCCCCAGGCGCTGAAAACCCTAGCTACGCCTCTGCTTTTCAAGGGGTATTATTTATTCAAAATACAAAAACACCAACAATTAAGGGTATCTGATTGTGTTTTGTATTGCTTGTCTGCTTGAGGGTAAAATTCATTTTAATATAATCTAATGTAATATTTCAACTTAATTAAGTTTAATTTTACTTTCAAAAATGAGAAAAATACCCCGACATGATCCTATTCCTAAGAAGAAAAAAAAAAAAAAAAAAGGATTGCAAAATATTGGATAATAGCAGGGTAAAATATGCCCAAACTAAAAATTAAATATGAAATTTACATCTTTCACTGCATCGTCATCAGGGGGTTGGTGCAATGAGAAAAGTAAATTAGTAAAACAGCCTGTTTTTGAAATGAAAAAGACACAAAGTTTATGTATATCTATATAACACGTAATGTTCGAAAAATAAACCCCATAAACGTTTTGCGAAAATCTGAACTAATAATGATTTGCGACTTTCAAACTTTATTTTCTCTTACCGTAATGTTCGAAAAGTAAACAGAAAATTTCCCTTTTCCTCCTTCAGGAAAATTCCCTGTGTGGGTTGCAACAATTATCAGGGTTACCATATTCTGGCGCACGTACGCTCACTTCCGATGTAAACAAATCCGCAATTTTGCCAAGTGCCGGTTATGGAAACATCCCCACATCTCTTGCTCATTTCTCGCAGATTAAGTTAAAATGTTAGAATCCCTTACCTTCCAAAGTATGAAAAAGCGTATACATTGTATTCTCTCAAGAATGCTTTATTGCTATTTTGTTTGATATTAAAAATAGTATACTTGTATATAATTTATCAATTGAAATTACAGTATTTATATATGTTACATGAATACCTATTTTATGTAGTGCTTGTTATTATCTGTAGATATGGGGGACTCTGTTGTAGTTCTAGTGTTCAGTGACATATATTTTTTTTAGTGTCAAAGGTAATTTTAATGCTTAAAATGTGTGTACACCAAAGACATGAGGGTTTTAGAGATTACAGATATAAATTTTTTGTAAATTCAAGTTAAGTATACAACAATTTGGTTCTTGTCGACTTCAGAAACAGTTTCTGTATATAGCCATATGATACCAATATGTCACTTACAACAAAATATCTTCCACATACAGCAACCATCCAGTCTAGCAGCTGTGTTGTATTAATCTTTCTTCCATTTTGTTTATTATAACATTATATTTTCAACACTGACTTTTATTCAAAATTTAGTTTTTATTTTTAATGTCCAGCTATTAATTTAGTTAAGGAAGTTGCCAGAGACAGATAAAAAGTTTGTAGTGATCAAGCATATAAATTTGGATTTTAAAGTATATCCAATCTAATGAGCATTACATGTAACAAACCATAATACATTCAGTGATTTTGTAGGTCTTATAATTGATACAGGTAACCTGTCCATCAAACTAAAGCAGCAGTTCTAAATGCCCAAGTGTTCAAAGGTGTGACAAGGAAGGAGTTACAGCTAAATATAATCAGTACATAAAACATAGTAGCTATCCATACAATAAACTCTAAATGTTGTCAAAGGCAATCTTCCAGTTAAATAATTTCATCTGATAATTTACAGTAAATATCATTGGTAAAAGTCCACAATTGGGTGCCCCTTGCTTTTTTGCCAATTCCTTTTTTAAGCCAAGAATGGTGCCAGGAAGGCAAAATTTCAAGTTGGCCGCTATACAAAATAAGAATTGCACAAACTCGTCCATGTACACATCAATCTGTTTTCATTTCAAAAATGGGGAAGCTAAAACAATTTAATTTACAAACAATAACAAAATTTAGAACTATCATGGTATCCAGAAATAGGGTTTCATCGTCAAAACTGAATAAAATTTGTCGCTAATCGAAGGAGCACCCAGTTCTACACTACAGCCACATCATTTTCTGTTTTTTGTTTTGTTTTTTTTAAATTATAATCTCACAGTCTAACCAAATGCAATAAAGAAATTATGCATAGCCATTTCCTTATGAACATACATACACTTTAAATGCAAAACTTAAGGCTAATAATTGAGTGATATTATAAGTTTCAAATAGTCTTATTTCTGTATCTGCTTAATAGAACAAAATTCTAAACAACATCTCAACAATGTATACTTATACTGTCCAGCTTGAGCAAGAGCGGCACCATTCAAGATGACACAGCTTATGATGGAATGTCAATGACAAGTGTGTTAATGGACATCAAGATCTAAACCCATCACCTAATCTTTTGCAAACTGTATCCTTGGATATCACAGGATCCCTACAAGTTGACAAATCGATGATGGCGTAAATTTTGGGGCAGATGTGGTAGCTCTTCTGACTACACAATCTTTCCAAGCCACTGGTTCCAACAATGAAGCAATATGATGACCATATTGCTTCATTAAAACAGGCTGGCCGATCCACCTGTTTGACCAACTGGCCTTCTCTAGCCCTATGATGCAACCCTTCTCAAAGTCTACCAACTGTTCGTTATACCATCAAGTATGTCCTACAGGCACCTTTCGTTACAATGTCATGTATCCAAGGCGTCAGCATATGATTGCAAACACTCATCACTTGCCACACCTGCCCTTTTGCATTCTACCAGCTGTGCATTTTAGATGCATGTTGTATTACTCAACAATGCTAAATGGTGCTGCAAGTTTAATATTTACACAACTCGTCAAACCACATTTGCATGCCACGTTTCAAAGTTGCGGCTCAATTTTTTCTTGGTGGATATATTACCAATCATTACTGCAATTATGTACTGTTCAGTTACATCTCAAACACTACAGTTAAAATATATAAACAAATTTTGATTGGAATTTTGCAACGTGAAAGGACAAATTCTAATTACAAAACCAGTCATTTGTATCTGACGCCCAAAGGGAAATCACACAAATAAAGAATTCATGAATGAATTTAGATCATTACACAAATTTGTACTGCACCCAACATCAAATCTCGGGAGAATATTCTTAATTTCAGAAAGAATGAACTGCATTTAAACGTATAAAATTCTGCTAAAAATGAGAACTACATTTCAGAAGCAAAACGAATATCATTCAAGGAAAATAAAGTAATCAAACCAACAAACTTTTAATATAACTTTCTTATACATAAGGTAGATGTCCGAACATTTCATTGAAATTTCTTTCAAGGTTATTGCATTTTTTTGAAAAGCTGTATGTTAACAATATAAGTTTCTACTAATCATGTATAATTTATCTACTTCGATGTTCAATAAAGGTCCGGTTGCTGATAACGAGTTTCCCTTAATTCATTTTTGACATGTCTTTGGAGTAATTCCATCACTTCATTTTTAAATTCTTTCGGAGTTTCTTTAATGCCTGTAGCCCAGTAATACAGATCCCAATCATTGGAAGGCAAGTTTATAAGTTGATCATACATTTTCAGCTGCTGATCACTGAATTTACTTAAATATTTTGCCGCAAATGTACTAAGAATTAAGCCATTTTCCAACATTCCGCGTTTACGACTCTGATACAACAGCCTTGCTCTCATATCAGTTATGCTTTCATTTACTCGCACTATGTAAGGGTTAGGGCCGTTTTCAGACATAGATATTGTAGAATACATTCGAGACGTATATGATGTGCATGGTGTACGAGAAGCTGAAGTACTTGTAATACGAAATATTCTTGAAATGTTATTTACGAACAAACGCAACATTTTGAAAAACTGATTCACACAGCTTCAATGTTTTGTAATTACAGATAAAAGTTGAGTAACATACGTCCTGAACCATAAAGTTTTATTTTCTTGTGTAAGGAAAATAAAATATTACATCTGAAAAGCCTTCTCCAATCTTCACTTTTCTTCTACACGTAATTTTAATTTTATGAGTAACGTTTTATAACAACAAAAAATTTTATCCGTACCCCCCCACACGTACTCACTTGCTCAGCTGTCTTGTCACCGCCAAGTAGAATAATACCATGAGAAGTAAAACAAAATTGAAGAATTTTTGTAAGCCTTACTTTAGCAGTGTTTCTCCCATATATAAAGATATATATTTCCCATATATGAAAAATAAAAAGCATACGTTGAAAAATATTCTTTAAATGTTTTGGATTTACTATGTAATGAGTGATATTGATATTAATCACATGGTGTTGTAGGCTTATTATAGATTAAGTATTTTCCCATTGTGTTAGTAATTTAGCCCTAAGGCGTTGACAATTTTTTAGAATCACGCTAATTATCGTGCTGATGTGGCGAGAGCAAAACTGCCGTGTGGGCCTGTACAATACCGACTCTGTAGTAGAGTCGGTTTGGGTCTGTAGTACTTGTGGCGCCATCTGAGAAGTGCTAGTAACGTGAACACCATTTTGAAAAACAATGAAGGTGCAGTTAAAAATGATGATGAGTAAACTTACTTTTACTCCAGTCCACAAAGACCATTTTTCTTGTGAAGTGGCTACTGATTTCAGCAGAGTCACTAAGTTGTGTGTTCACCAGTTTGATTTGGTGTGTATAGTTCGTGGTCTTTTAACAATATTCTGAATGGTTGGGTTGTAGTGTGTTGTTTTTGACAGATATTTAAATTCAGAGTTCATCATTAAAAAAAAAATATGAGAACACGTGAGCAGGTAGTCATGAATTTTCATGATTTTTAATTCTTTATGAATTTATGATAACACGTCGAACAATTATTAATTTAGAAGTCAAACAACAAAAATCACTGTACCTTATCTCGTTCATTTGTGCTTTGGCAGCTGTGGATGTTGGTTCTGTAAAACCATCGGAACTATTTCTGTTAACAATTTGCAAATAAAACGCTGATTTTTGTTGTTTGACTTCTAAATTTTTATTAATTTGTTTATTACTAACTGAAGCGCATTATTATTCGAAGAATTATTTTGGAAAACACCCATATTTTTCCACCTGGTCTTATCTACAGTGGTCTAGACCGGCGTTGTATACGTTAGTACTGGTCTAATAAGCGAAAGATAAGAGTTTTCGTTTCACCACACAGCTAAGTTTAGATTTTTATCGAATTAAGGGTCATGAGAGATGGATTTGCTTTCTTTATGGCATGGTTGACATGTTCTTTGAAAACAAGTTTTTGATCAAAGTAACTCCAATGCATTGTAAAAGAGAACTTCAGCTTTATTAATAGTGATATGTTTATAAACAGGAAATACTTTAAGCATCTGAAAAGGAGGAAGTTGCTTTTAGAAAAGTTGATTTTTTAAGTCTCCACAAGCTACATCAGTGAGTTACAATGTTTACTGCCATTTTAAGTAAGTGCGAAACTTTTTGTGGATTTATTGATTTGGTAAGAATCACCCTGTCATCTGCGTATTTTGCAATTTTTGAGTTGAGTAGTTGCAGCGGGTCATTTATACAAATGTTGAACAGTGTGGTAGAAGATCCAAGAATTGACCCCTGGGGCACACTTGCATTCATCCTCTTTCTATTTCAGAGACTATTTCCAGTACAACTCTGAAATGTTCTGTTTTTAAAATATGAGGAAATGATATTTATGAAATTAATAGATCAATTCCTTTTAGTTTTGTAACGAGACGGACATGCCATATGCGGTCAAATGCCCACTAAGTGAAGAATCCATGCCGCTGCAGAGATCATTTGAATGAAGGAAACAACTATATATACTTAGTGACGTTAACAACTTGATGAATAGTGCAATGTCCTCTTCGGAAACCGTACTATGTCTCGTTGAGTGTATGTGTTCCCTCAAGGTACCAAATAAGGCAAGTATGTAGTATCTTCTCATATACGTTGCCCATGTTTATAAGTAGGCTAACTGATCTGTAACTCGAGGTCTCTTTCAGGTGCTTTCTTGGTTTCAGGAAATTACGATGGCATGTGCCCAGTCATTAAGGAAATAACTGAGTTGCGGGTTTGCATTAATAACATAGGTGAGAAGAATTAAATACTTTCATCGAAGTTCCTTAAGAGCAAGATTACTGATAAGGTCATACCCCTGTTCTTTTTTCAGATTAAAACTTTTAAGGATGTCTTTGATTTCATTGGGAGATGTGGACAAGGAATAGCTACAGCTTTTCATGTAAGTTTTCGTGGAAGCTTTTATTCTCTTTTCTCATGTTAAACAAAGTAATCATAGTAGAACATTTTTATTGGTAAGATCAAGTGCAAAATACTTAAGTGAATGGTGTAGAAAAATTTAATTAAAACATTTTTAAAGTTATCATTTTAGTGTCAGTTTTAACAGTATTGTAAATTTACGAAGATATTTGAATGCATTTGGTTGTATTATTTTTACGCGCTGTTATAATATTTTTATTGCTTTATTTATTTATTTGTTGTGTCAGAGTTCATAAATCTAGGGTTTATTTTTTATGTATATTTAATTTTGTGTCACATGCTTTATATTTAAGTTTTTATTTCTTGCATAGAATTCTGCATCTTACAATTCTGAATCCAATAACATTTAAATGTTATGTTAACTAACTCAACTAGAATCCAGGATATAGGCAGAAATCCTTCTGATGGGTTTTAGCGACAGACAGTTTTTGCGGCTAAGTTGACCATTTTCGGAAAGTTTGGGAAAAACACATTTTCAAAGCTCTAGATGGAATTTTTCCCGAAGCTTCTAGAAAGCCTGGCAACACCATATAAATAAGCTTTGACAGCCAACGATCAGTCAGTTGTGTTTGGCAGTTCTGAGTGGCTTTACAATGAATGCGGTTCAAAGAGAATTTGCTGAACTGGGTTTTACAGTTTACTTTGCGAGTTATGGCCCTTAATTTATATTTTTTCTCGTATGTTCAGGAGGATTTACTGAATACATATATTCTCCTTGAATTATTCACAAATATTTATTTTGCTATATATTATTATTAATTGCAATAAATTGTCAGTTTCTTTCTGATCATCTAGAGCGATTATTTTAACAGATTGTGCGCAACGTTCGTAACAATTGGAAATGGAAGTTTCCACCACAACGGATTTAATTTTTAAGATTATAAATACGAATTGTCGAAAGTTTAGCCGTTAAGATATCTGAATTGTTCTTTTATTCACACTAACATTGGTATAAATAAAATATTATTCACTCAATTCTGTTTTTAACTCGATAGACAGCCCTTTCCGAAAAAAAAGTATTCAGAAAATTATAAAATTCATATAAAAATTAGAAGATTGGTTATAGGCATGAAAATTATTAGTTCAAAAAAGTCTTATGAAAGTATTTCATTCAACTTTGTCGTTTAAACCATGACAACCCCTCCCCTCAATTTTTTAAACCTGAAAAGGCAAATGAATGTATACCTAAAATAAATTGTCCTTTATATAGAAAATAATATGTTACTAATTCAAGCTGTGCAAAATAATCTGAGTTATGTTTATTAATTATACGTTATTTATTGTCACTCTATCCCGCTTCGTTCTAAATGAATAAGTTTTTGTGGACACTATGCATGTGCACTTTTCCTGCCATACTTCCCATTCATAATTGCTTTAGTTTGCAAAATACGGTTAAGCAACTAAATTAAATAGGGCTTTTATAAATATAAATAAAAAGATATTCTTATTGATTTAAAAAAATAAAAAAGACGAAAAACATTTTGCAGTTTTCATTTGGAAAACTTAAATGTTCAATATGTGTGTTTTTGAAGTCAAAATTGCTTCAAAAAATATGAAGTGACATCTTTATGCTATGAATAAATATAAATTATAAGAAATTTGAGCAGAAATATTTACTAAAACTTAAATTTAGATGAAAATCTTTAAAAAGAAGCCATTTGAACCTCTCTACATATTACGTTCTTCTTCTGCAGCTTTTATACTGAAAGGTACACTGCACAAAAAAAAGGGGGGGACAGTTCTATAGCTCTACTGGGCCGATTGACGAAACTTAACTTTCGTTTTTCATGTCTCGAAAGCGCGACTTCGGATATGTATTAGATTTATATATAGCTTCGTTCTAATATCCGCATTTTGACATAAAATCGGACTTTTTCTGATATGACTAGCCAATGTTTTTTTCATATATCAATTGTAGGACTCAAATTATGCCAAACTACGAAGTTTTGTAAAAATCGCACGAGTATTTTTTAAAAAAATTAGCTCTCAAAATTTTAGCTCCTCAATGTTAATTGAATTTGATATACTATTTTTATATCCAATACAATTTATATTAATATCTCTTTTTAAATTAAACTTACTTGATTCCTTCTTCCAGAATTAAAAATGTATTCTTGATCTAAATATAATTCGCCCATTTTTTATGATTTATTTTTCAAATTTGTATTTTTAAATATTTTTTATAAATTTTTCGAAAAAATTTTTGTTTTATAACCTATCAAGTTTTTAACATCATCTTAAAGTAGATGTATTTCTAGGCACACCTGCAAAAAATTAAAGTTTTTATTCAAAATTTCGTACGATATACGTGAATTTACATATTGGGGTGTTTGGAAATTTGGCATATTCGTTACAAGTGATAATAATTCCAAATGTGGTTTACACATTTTATTAAAATTACTTGAAAGTAATGAACGTGATCCTTTTTCCGCTCGTGTAGAATGAAAAAAAGGAAAAGAAAATAGATTGCTATAAATTAAGAAGTTCGCCAAAGGAATTATTATTGGCGAAAGCTGAAAAAAATGCTCCAAGATAAATTTTTTAATTTTTCTGTAAATTTCGCACTAAATTTTACAAAATTTAATATTGTGGCATAACTTGAGTCGCAGAATCAAAATATAGGGAAAAAAATTGGCATGTCATTTCAGAAAAAGTCCGGTTTTGTATCAAAATACCTATATTAAAACTATGCTACCTATAAATCTAATATACATTTTAAGTCGCGCTTTCGAGACATGGAAAATGCAATTTGAATTTCGTCAATCGGCCCAGTAGAACAGAAGATATAAAACTGGCCCCCCTTTTTTTTAACAGTGTACATATTTTCTTTTGCTATGTTCATGTGATTTACTTTTAAAAGTTTACATATTGAAATTTTCATCAAATTAAAAGTTTTAGTCAGTTGAAGGACACTGCAAAAGATTTTATCTATTAAAAAGGGGTCGCTAGTACAAAAGATTAAGAAATGCGCTCTTCCAAAAAAATAAATAAATAAAAGGAAGACACAGAAAGAGATCACAAGTTATTTTAGAAAAAATACATTTCGTTTTCTGTTTTACGATGGATCTGTCGTAAAACAGAAAACGAAATGTTCAATATTAATGACTTGAACACACTACATTTGGCACCTTATGTAGTATATCAATAACTCAACAAGTTAGACAATGGTTCACTTTTAAAATTATCTTATTTTTGTTAATACCATTATTAGACAATTTCAGAATGCAATGCATATTGTCCTCTTAATTTTTTTCCATATGATGTAAATTTCATCAAATGTTTATTCAGATTAAGTTAAAAATAGGTCCACCTGCTAAAAGATAATTGGGTATTATCTTTCTTTTTCATCTGAATGAAATCTGTGATTTTTCCTTTAAGAACAGTTGAATTTCCTGTCTTTTATATACAATGAAATTTACTCTGTTATAAGAACAATAGGTATTGTTTGCCGCAGTTGAATATTCGTTACAAGAATTTATAAATATTGCAAACATTGCTTAGTAAAAATATGTTTTCTTCATGAAAGGAGAAAGAGAAATACTTAAATTCTGTTTTAAAACGAAAAAGCACAAAATGCAAAAGGCAACAGTTTTTCATTTTGCATGTCTCTGAATGTATTTAACTCTATTATTAAAGCTTACATGAATACTTTAAGTTTAGTGGTTTTCATCGAGGGCAGAAATCAATCTTGTAAAAAATCTATATATACCAGATAAGCTATGCTGCATGTTCCAACAAGATACAAATATTTCAACGATTTACATACATTTAGTTGTGCTTAAGAAATTAATTATACCAGAAGGAGAATCTTCCTTTAAAATTCAGCTAATGAATTTATTAACGTCAGTTTTAAAATACTTATTATATGCATAAGTTTTGCAAGTCTTCAGCCATAATACTGAAAAACGTACATAGCTTCGTTTTCATGTAACTTGACACGTGTATGCTTATTATGAAAATTGTCACAAATATAAATAAATTAATCATGAAATAAAATTACTTCAAAAAGCTGCAACTCACGATATGATGAAAGGACAGACATAGAAAACTATTTATTTTTCTAATACGTAAGGAGGAAAACCAAGAAATGACTTTTGTTAACATAAATTTCATTCAAAAATGCTTCTCATTTGGAAGCTTTATACTACAGAATTTTAGCATCAAGCAGTAAAGTATGTATTTTTAAATAATTACACATTATTTACATTAGTTAAAAATCTGCATAATAAGCCCCTAAACTGAAATATATGTAGAATGGTTTTGCATTGTGGTCTGATTAGCATTTTATCTAATTTCTTATGTATAAAAAAATCATTATACAGAGGAAGCAAATTATTTATCAAATAGAAATCTTAAACTTAAGATTTAGAAATATATTGAAGTAAAGTTATACATATTAATTCAGATAAAACGGCAACTCTAAATGTGCTAAAGTGTTTGAAATTTAAGTGCTAAAATTAAAATTTAATAAGTGAAATAGTAATAACTGGCTGGTCCGCTTATATCTAGATTTATTTCTTTCCATATGACCATGTCAATATCGGTCGAAAATCGAGGTAATGTTGACTGTCTTTTCCATCGTTACGGTATTTCGCATCACGAATTCTTATTAATTGACCAAACTGTTAACAATGATATTATTTGGCTGCTTAGCAGCGCTGAGAAACAATTCATGAAAAATGAAATGATTGTGACAAACCCATGAATTTTGCACCATGGTAATGCATCTGCAGAAAATGCTATTGTTCATGAATTTTTCAACTAGCATTTAAAAAAATATGACCCCATATTCACCTTATCATGGCATGTGAAATTTTCTTGTTTCCATGGCTAAAACTGGTGTTTGGTCATTAGAGTCTACTGATGCAATCAAAAAAAGAAAGAAAGAAAGAAAAAAATTCGTTGCGAGTGCTGAAGGGATTTTACGGAAACGAACTAATATGTGTTTCGAAGCTAGGAGAATTTTTAAGCATAAATACATTGCAGTCGGAGAGAAATACTTTAAAGGAAATGTAATAAATGCTGATCAATAAATTGAAATTTTCTACTTTATGAACTCATTTCCACTACTTTATTAACTTGTTGATAACAGCAGTATTCTGAGTATCCACTTAAAACTCTGTATAGCACTGGTAATCTTTGTCTAAAGAACCCGCCAATTTTAGAAAACGTGATCTTTATTTCTCTCCTATTTTCGATCTTATTTAATGCAATACAGGGTAAAGTCCCGGACCCATTTTGATGTTTAATAACTCATAAATTAATAACATAAATGGTTAGATAGACTCAAAAAGTTTCATGACCCTTGTCAATGAACTTCCACGTGTGCCCCCTTCGTCGCACGGAGAATATCAAGTCGATATTTAATTTCACGCCAGGTACCGGCAAGCATGTCCGCATCCACAGAGGCTATTGCGGTTGTAATTCTGGCTTTTAGGTCATCAATGTTCGACACTCTCCTCCTGTAAACGTTGTCCTTTACAAATCCTTAAAGGAAAAAGACCAGCGGCGTTATGTCAGATGATCTGGGTGGCCAAGGAATTGGACCTCCTCGCCCAATCCATCTTCCTGTAAAATGGTCATTCAAAGAACTACGAACGATGGTACCTCAATGAGGTGGTGCACCATCTTGCTGCAAAAAGACATGTGGCTGAAGCTCTTCTAGTTGTGGAAATACGAAGTTTTCCAACATGTCTAAGTATACGACTGATGAGACCGTCTTTTCTGTAAAAAAGAAAGGCCCAATGAACTCGGTCGTGCATTAGTTCACACCACACATTAACCTTTGGGGAATCCCTTTGTGCCTCGCGGTATTCATGGATATTCATGGAGGTTTTCAGATCCCCATATGCGCACATTATGGCAATTAACAATGCCAGAAAGATGAAAGGATGCTTCGTCGGAGACCATTATGCGCTTCAGAAATTCAGCATCATCTTCTATCCTCCTTAGCATGTCTGTTGCAAAGGCCATCCTCCTAGGCCTATCGTCCGGTTCCAAAACTTGAACAATTTGAACTTTGTATGCATTCTTAATTTTTTCTTAATAACCTTGTACACCGTCGAAATTGGCATATCCAATTCTCTTGCCGCTGATCTCACAGATCTTCTAGGATTGTGTAAAAATGTCTCTCTGACACGTTCAACGTCAAAATCACTTGTGCAGAGACGTCCGGAACGTTTCTTGTCTGCGATGCTTCCAGTTTCTAGAAAATTCTTTTTCCACCGCAAAATGCTGCTTTTGGATGGAGGATCTTTTTGGTAAATTCTTCTGCAATTTCTCTGTGTTTGCATTATGGATTTCGTTTCTATGAACCACCATAAAATCTGTGCTTTCTCTTGTGGTGTATGCATTCTCCTTAATATCCGATCGAATAAAACATCAGATACTAGTACTAGAATAAACACATCAAAAGTAAACATAACATTGAAATAGTTGCCAAAAACAAAATAGAGAAAAATGCAATTAATAAGCAGACGATATTTAGAAAAGTACAGATATTTAGACTGGAAAATTAAATTATCTGAAATTAACCAAACGAGCAGACGATATTTACAAAAGTAAAGATATTCAAACCTGAAAAGGAAAATATATAAGTTATTCCATCAATAAATGCCATAAGTCTGTATATATCTTCATTATTTTATGAGTTATTAAACATCAAAATGGGTCCGGGACTTTATAAACACCCTGTATTATAAATTTTAAATACATCATAGGCCAGGTGCAAAATGACTCTCGTTATAATGGAACTACTCTAAAAAATATTAAAATGTCATTATATTTTAAGAAGTTGCATTGTTTGATATGTTCGGTAGATTTTTTAATAAAATAACCTTTCCTGCACAATATGATGTATATGAATATAGTACTTCTATGTAATAAAAAATTAATGCCGATTATGATGAATCATTAGAATACATGCCCGGCTATCTCGAAGCAGTCACATCAGATGAATTTACCATGTATCAGATGCATGCCTAAAACATACATACTGTCTTCCTTTTCTTATCAATGCATAAACAGAATAATCTCTACATATAATAAAAGAAAGAGTCTGTGTGTTTTTTCGTTCATCCTGCGCGTAGGCTAATAGACCCATAGCTGCGAAATTTGCTATATAGGTGCATCTAGACAACAGCCAGTGCACCTCGAAGCGATTTTGAAGAAATTCGAATCAGATTTTTTTTTAATTTTATCTTTTCGATTTTATTGCATCATTTTGAATAGTTTCATTCTTTTAAAAATGTGGTTTTGGCAGCAGTTTTTCATTCAATTGTATACTGGACTGCTGACGACTGTTGAAAATCAGCACTGTTGCCACTTGGAAAAATAAGGGCCGATAATTCTGTGCAGTTTTTAAATTTAATGTTTCTCTTGAATACTGGACGTTTGTTGAGAGAAGGCAACGGGAAGTTGGTTAATTTATTTATTAGGATAATTAATATTTGTATTAAGGGATATTGTTTATTATTTCATTGTAATTTTGTTATATGTAATACTTTAAATTTTTTTTTTTTTTTTTTTTTTTAATGAAGTTGTTCTGCAGAGTAAAATTCTGCGCAGTTTTTAAATTTAACATCTTCGGGCATTTTCCCGGTACATTTAAAAGCCAGACGAAGGCTGGCAGTGTAGCTGCTAGTTACCTATGAAAAGGTAATTTTTTTTTTCATATTACCGTTACATTATTTATTTCTAGTGCTAGAAGTGCATGCAACATTTGCAGTACTTTGTGGCCTATGAAATAACACTTTTAAATACATGACCTAAATTTACGATATCGATCAATGATTTACGTTACCATGAATGAGTTATCTGTTCCTTATGATTTTATCTCTTAATAAATCATTTTCTTTAGCTTAAATGCAAAATGTATCTAGTATACAAAATGCATATTAATCTATTGTTATCTCAATAACAAGGCTTCTGGTCAAGAGTTGGCCTCTAATATGTGTAGTGAGGTTTTTGAGCGAAAACATTTGCGAATTTGCAATTGCGGGTTCTTTTTTGCCATCACTAAACGCCGCACAGTCCTACTGTAAGTCGACATACTATTTACAGTTAAACTGTAATAAGAGGTGTCTGAACTAAAACTCGATAGCTTTGGAGAATATTTGATTTTTATATAAGATGAAATTGCAAAATTAATTAAAATAAATTGCTAGTTTTCACCTGCATGTAGAAATTTTGTTCGAGAATAAATTCTGGATTTATTCATTTTCTGGAAATTATCATCATGTCCTCAAACTTAATAGCAGTCGATGGAAAATATATAAAAAAAAAATACATTAGCGCATTCTGTATGCTAGAACATCATAAATCAAAACCATGCATTGGTACGTGCATTCATTTCAGAAGTTTTCTATAATCTTGCAATATATATGCTTCGTTGGTTATTGATGAAGATTATACTCTTAAGCCTTTTTACTTATATTTGACTTATTTTTCAAAACATGAAAACGTTAACCATTACCCAGTGTCATAGGTTCCAATAAATGCCTTGTCTGCTTTCTGAAGATGGTCACTTAAACTATTTGTTGCAGTGTGTAATTGTTATTTAGTCTAGAACTATAAAAAGGTCTTTTAGAATTGCAATATATGCATGTTATTTTCCCCGTTTTGCATGTTTTTATATATATTTTCAGTCTTCCCCTCTCCGACAACAATTTTGCATCTTATAATTTTTTTTCCTGTTTACGATATTTTAGAACCTAGAATTTATTTCTTTATAAAACTTCAAGCTTTCTGCTTTTTTGTGCATATGTATTGAAGGATGTAAATAATTTTATAATTCTTAATTAATATAGTACGATATTTTTCGCCTGAATTAATTTAATTTGGATCAGACTTTTTTTTTTTTTTTTTTTCCTTAATTTTCCATACGTGCCTCAGGAGAGCTGAAATTTGCTTAAGATCTTTGTAACAAAGAAAAGGTTTCATTTAGACTTTTAAACCAAATAAATTTTGAACATAATATATTTAAATACATTAGTGAAGTAAATTATAAGCAGATTTTTTAGTTTCATAACGTTTAAACTTACCTAAGGAAGCATGTCTTATTTTGCCACTGAATTAATTAGAGTAAAATATTCAATCTTAATTTTACTCTAATTAAAAATTAAATTATAATAAACTACGAAAAATGCTGATATATGCATATATGCATAACATTTTATAATTCTTGTTCCAGAATCAGTAAAATGTATGTTTAATTGTATCGAAATTTTAAATAATATTTTTAATTAATTCTAGAAACATAATGACGAAGAACTAATTCCAAATTTCAGTTTAAGGTTTTCGTTTTTTGTCCACTACATAGTATGAGCAGATTTAAAACTTTATACAATATTAAATTTAAATTCCATGTAGCCTGGGCAATAGTTAATTTTCATGTTGTTTCCATTTAACATGAAATAAGATTTTCAAATTGTGTTACGCTGATGTTCAGAATTAAAGGTTAATAAAGAGTAATTATTAAATTCACTCTAAGCTTTTGTTACAGAACACATAAAAATTCTACGTTCATATTTATAAAGAAATAATACCCTGTTTACAAGTTGAATTGTGGTAAAATATTGCTTCTAATACCGAGTTATGCATAAAATTTCAAAAACAAAGGATTCCCTTTTGTTTTCGGAGATATAATTATTTGAGAGAATAATTTCCTCTGGAGTAATAGTATTAAAACATTTTATTAGTGAGACCCTACTTGGGGCATCGAACTAACATGTTAACACTAAAGTTAATTAATAACCTAAAATATTAAAATAATACGATAACTCAGCTAGTAGTAATAACCTTCTAGCATAGTAATAATCTCAAAAACTAGCACTATGTAACATTAAAAATGAGGAAGATATTAATTTATTTTTTATTTCGTACAAAAAAAATAGTGTCAAAGTGAGTACAAAAAAACTGAAAATCAAATCTGTAGTTAACAAATATTTAGTTGAAAAATCTGCCAGCACTAATCATTTATAAATTAAAATTAAAATGGCGTATTGGAAAAAAAATCAGTTTTAAAAAAATACAAAAGGAAAACATTTAATGAGACTCATAAGCCTGTTTTTTGTACACAAGTAGTGTTATTTATACACAAGTAGTGTACACAAGTAGTGTTTTGTACACAAGTACTATATTTTGCTCAGTTTAAGTCTTAAAGGTGGCCATACAGCTAATTTGTTTCGTTATTAGATTGAGAAATTGCGAAAATCCCATGTCGCACATACAAGTTGACGCAAATGGTAATAATATGTTTAGAGGACAGTTCTGCATATTCATTTCGGGGGCCCACCTGCGGCCGAGCGGTAAAGTCGCTGAACACTGGTAGTTCGTTTCGAGGTTCGAATCCCGCGAACGGGCTGGCTGCATGGGCGTTTTCGTGGTTTTCCCCATGTGTAACGTGTATACGAGCCAGTTTCCCATAGAAATTCCTCCACAAAGGCATCCCTACCCTTAGGCAGATAGCCCTCGAGGCTTTGCCATAATCGCACACACATATTCATTTCGAGTTTAAGGCCAAAAATTGCTCTATTCGAGCTCTTTGAAAAGAATCTGTAATTTTTCCTCGGATGACAACTTAGTAAATTTTTGCCTTAAATGAAATTATAAATTTTGGGATAACACAACTGTAGATTTCAGATCCATTCAGAATCAGAAACATCTTCCGAAAATTAAGTATTAAGGTTAGATTACTTAAGATCTGTCAAAGAACTTGTTATATCTTTAAAAATCGATTCATCAACTTTTAGTTTGTTTTATGTAACAAACAATGCTGCAAAATTAATTTCGTTGTATGAGCATCACACATAAATTTTCTTTGTAAAAGCTTTGATTTCATCACTTTTTGTAAATATATTTAATATTCTCCTTTAAAGATTCAATTCGTTCAGTTTTTGAAAAATATCATCTAAGCAAGCTAGCCTACATAGCCTTTCTTCATCAATTAAAAAGTGTAAAACATGTTTACTGTTACAACTGTGATTTAAAATCACAAACGCTGCATCTTAAAGTTCAAATAATCTTGCTAGAAGAACCCTACCTCTCAAAAGCCAACGCTTCTCTGTATATAAAAAAAAGCTGCTGATGCTCACTGTCCATTTCTCCGCATATTTACGAAAGAATCCTTCAATGGATGAGACTTTATAAAATTTATTATTTTAACTATAGACAGACTTTAAGTTCAATGGCATGTTTTCGGTATAAGTGCTTCTCAATTAATCATACAGTGATGTCATGTTATATTGGGAGAGTCTTCTTTGATATTGGATAAAAGTCCGCGGCGCTTTCTTACCATGGCCCGAGTTCATCACTGCACACTCCCACTCAATTTTCCTAAGAAATATCGTTTTCCGTGTTGTAAGAATTTACCAATTTAAAGATTTTTACACTCGTAATCCTTTGTAGTTCCTTGCAAAAAAATAAAGAAAGGAAGAAGAAGATGAAGAAGAAGAAGACGTTTTTAACGACTTCATTTTTGTATTTACATTTTCCAAGACAAATTAGTTGCGCAGCGTTTTGGAAATCGGTGGATTCATCCATCTGAGGACTGAAAAATTTACTTTTCTGAATTCGAATTTCACTTTCCCCATTATCTGTTATTTCGTATATTCTGTGACCAACTGTTAAATCAGAGAGTGGTATTTAATATATCTGTTGCTTTTTCGTTTCGCCCAATATAAGGCTGACTATAATCCTGGGCTGCTGGAACAATTAACCCTTCAGCAATTGTGTGCGACTTTGAAGTTTTAGTTATACGATGGCTTACTCGGTAAAACGCTTCCGATGCTTTTTTGTTAATATCCAATAAAAGTAAACATAACGTTTTGCTTGCGTTTCAAATGCCCTATTTTTTTCTGAAAAACTTCAATGGTTTTATCTTTAATTTCTGAGTGTTTGCTGTGCAGATTCCTCTGCAGTTTATTCGGTTTCAGTGACTCATTTAACAGTACTGCCAGGCACAGAAATCATCTAGCTCTTCGCCTTTACTTTTACTTCTTTATGTTTTGATTCTGTAGAGGCAAAAGACTCTAAACGTATTTGGTCGTAGTAGGAAGTTAAACCAGACGAAATGGAAGCATTTTTCTCGTCATTCTTTTCTTCACTGTTTGGTTTTTCAATTATCTTACCAGTTTTTAGTAACTTATACAAATAACATAAATATTAAGTTAAATTTAACACAAATATTAAGTTAGTAGAGACACTGGGATATTTTTGGAAGCAGGCAAGATGAAAAATGAGCAAACGCCTTCGCCGGGAATCGAACCACGGACCTCTGGAATACCGGCCCAGCGTGCAGAAGCACTACACCACGAAGGCACGCTAGGAAAGTGGGAGAAATACCTTATAAGTTAAGCAAGAAATTTTACAAAAAAGTAATAACTAAACTCACAAATGGATCATGTTAAAGATAAGTAGAATCTTCGCTGGTTTACGTGCACGTCCTTTAAAAAAAACGCGATGTTACTGTCTACCAAGAGAATTATCTCGCCTTTATGTCTAGTACCAGATGGTGGCGGTCGCTACGGAAACATGACTAGTATATTTCAAGTAGGGCTGAGTCAAGGATTTTTTTGTTGTTATTTTGTTTTATTGGCGGCAGAAAAGGCAAACTGAAAAGCACATATTGAAGATACTCCTATGAAAAATTGATTAAGGTTCATTTCTGCGGCAACAGACAGCCACAGACTATCTGTCGAGAACTGCCTATGTGATAGATAGACATTACATGACGTCATACGAGGCCTATCTAGGCCAAACCAGATTTTAGAACAACGATTTAAAAGATATAGAAGCTATCTTTTTAAATTCTCTGTTCTAAAAATAGAGAAATCTCTCCAGAATCCGCAGCAGGCTTTTAATTGTGATGAGACTAGCCTCTTCTGAAAAAAAGATCCCAAAACGGACTTATATTATAGCAGAGGAGAAGGCATTGCCAGACTACAAACCAATGAAAGATCGTCTCCTGCTGTTGTTTTGTGTACATGGAAGTGCCGATTTGAAACTAACCGCTGCTCGTTTACCATTCGGACAATCCACAGCTTTTTTCACAAGCTTTCAAGTACAGAAGAACAGGCTAAATGCCATACGGAGTTCCAACAACAAGGCTTGGGTGACACGTGACCTTTTTACAGACTGGATCAATAAAGTGTTTGGTCTGTCTGTAAAAAATTATTTACTTGAAATGAATTTGCCACTCCGTGCCTTGCTTATTATGGGCAAAGCTCCTACACATCCTCAAGACCTATAAGATGACGTCTTTGAAGAATTCAAATTCATCAAGATTTAGTTCCTGCTTCCCTACACCACTTTTTTACTCTCAGAGAGTTTTGGAAAGTCCATATTACATCGTTGCCTGCCTCAAGGTAATCAGCAAGGCTCGGAAGAGAGACACCAAGATAAACCCTTGTGTATTCATTGGTCAGAGACACAATCTCGTCGATTACAGGCTCCGAAGCTTGTTCAAGCTTTGACAAGGCAGCGTTGCGCAGCCAAAGCTTGAACAAGTGGCTTTGGAGCCTGTAATCGACGAGATTGTGTCTCTGGCGAAGATTTTGGAACTAGAGATTGATAAAAGAGACATCGATAAGCTAAGTAGAAAAGCATAGCCAGGAGCTGACCACCGAAGAGCTTATGAAGCTGCATTCTATATATTATGAAGCTGCATTCTATATATTATGAAGCTGCATTCTATATATTATGAAGCTGCATTCTATATAATAGCTACAAATTGTGGAAGAGATTTCGCCAGCGGAGCAAGAGATAACATCCTCATCAAAGCAACAACCTTCTAGTGAAATAAAGAAAATGCTGAAAGCATGGGAAACTGTTGCACCGTACTTGAGAACATTGCCAGATTTACGTATAAGCTGCACAAGCTATAGCTTAGGGCCCCCACTTTCTTGGGGCCACCGTAAAAAATTGTACCATGTCCCATATAAAAAATTGACTCATATCCCTCATAAAGGGCCCCATATCTGAAATAGCTCAGGATCTCGTCAAATCAAAATCCGGTCCTGCTTCAGAAGCATCATCCTAATAAGGCAGCAGTTAAACGCGATAAAATTTATTTAACTAATAATGTTGTGTCTCATCTTCGCCAAATCTTGAAGCGTAGGCAAAAATGTCTTTAGATAATTATGTTGTAAAAGGAATGCATTATAAGAAATAAATTGTATTATTACAAGAATTAAGAATTTTTTTCGGAATGAGACCCATTATCCTATTTTACATTGATGCTCATGGAAAATATTTTTTCACTTCGCGATTGATTCGCATTACAAGTAATATTCGATAGAAATTACGCTTGTTAAGCGAGTTCTACAGGAATTTGAAATTTGTATTTGGTTTTTAAAAATGAAAAGACCGAAATGTAAGAAAATGTTTAAATACAAGTAAATATACAAGTATAAATAAAATTTCAGGCGTTTTGTTGCAAAACCAAAGCTTCAGAGTAAGCAGCTGTGGGCCATAAAAAGTTCAGAGGGACTTTTGCTGATTTCTTATTAAAATTTTAACGTAGTCAAACATTGTTATTTACTTTAAATACCTAACTGTTTATATACGCAATTTTTGTAAAATAATCCCCAAAATTTCACGAGCAACTCCTTTGAGAAGCATTTGAACTTCTAATGTCATAGGCAAACTCTTGGGGGTATTCACTTAATAGAACATAGAAAATATATAGAAAGGTCAAGCTGCCTTTCTAAATTGGCTTACCCTATTAGATACGCCTGAGATGTCTATCTAAAAATTTTGTTATTGATCAATCCAAAGAATTGTCAAATCCGGTTACTATTGTTGATAACTAGCCTTACTTGAGAATGATACTTATATTTTATTGTTAAAGTTGCCATTCTGAATGCTCTTTCATTTGCTTCAATGCGCATTTAGAATATTTGACCAATAATCACTGCTTTCCGAATGACCTAATTAGCATCTTATAGATACCTGATCTATAAGATCACGTCCATCTTCGCCGACTACCGCACGATTAATGTGGCGTTGTTGTCTGTCCACATCATTGCTTCAAAGTGTGTATACAATAGCTAGGGAGTTAAAAATCTTTAGGCAGCCATGTGCGTCATCATCTGTCTACACGTAAATGGGTTCCAGTTGAGCTGATCAGTGAACCACAGCGGAACACACTCATCTATATTCTGCACCAAGCTGAATGGAAGGCCTATTCAAAGTGACAGTGAAAGGATGCAGTTTGCCCCGGAGCTGTGGGCCATAAAATGCTATGTAATGTAAGTCAGGAAAGTAATACATTTATCAATATTACGCATGCTGGCTTTGACCGCAGAAAAGAGTAACAAGCTGTAATTTTACGCATTTTTGACTCTGTGAAATGGCAGTTTTGGTTGAAAGGATGTGGGCAGTTTACATGTAGTTACAATCAAGTAGTGTAGACGAAAAGGCATTAATAATACCTTAAAAGTTACTGCATCATAAGCTGCTCAGAACAAATTCACTGCAAGTAAACTCGTTCCTAAATATACGAGAGAAGAAAAAAAAAATAACCTAATACAATATTTTACTTTCTCCTCTGTAATTGAAATAGTTAGGCTATATTTGAGATGCTCCTTTTTGCTTAATGCTTACAGATCATTAAAATATATAAGTTAAATTTTTTTTTATAGTCAACCGGTTAGGATATTATATTAACAAGTCAATTATAAATAGCCCTGTCTGGGTTTACCTTGTCTTGCTCATAATTGCTGCATGGAAACCAAAGCCCTAAATTGAGAAATAGTGGTATATAAATCTAAATTTGTTTCACTTGGTGTATTTTTAAACTACATAAACGTAAAAACTGTGTTTAATAATATCGCGAATATTTCCAGGATTCTACTATTTTAAATTCTTAGCAAAACATTAAAATTTCAGTTTATCCAAATTTAATGTTCCTAAAAAGCGCCGTCATAATTAATTTCAAAATTCTCAAGCAACAATAGAAGTTTGGTGCCAATAACAGCTGAATTTAAATTTACATTCTGCCCCAAATATTGATTGAATATTTGACAAAAAAATCAGTCATCCATTGTTTACATTAGAATTCTCCATATATAATCTGTTTAGAAGGAAAATTAAAATTAGTCTTTTAAAAGGTACATGAACTATCCCCCCTTCCTCAAGCAACTTCGCGAACGATTCGTGAGAAGGAAAATTATAACCAATAATATGTTAAGTTTGTTTATCGATCCATGCGTATCTTGTAGTAAGAGGTTAGCAAATCTCGCTCTGTCTTTCTTAAAAGTACCTTTCATAATTCACCCTCACGTATTTAAGTACCTTTTCTTTAAATATCAAAGACAAATTGAAGATTATTGGTGTGAAATTTCGATATAATATCCAGAAATAAATTCTAAAAATAAATTCATTCTGTTGCAGGCAAAATATAAAGTTTAATACAGGTATTTTGATTTTCTGTAGCCACATGACAAACAATATATATGTTTTATGACTGATGCATTTTCACAGAAAAATTCTTCTTCTAACAAATTAGCATTTAACACAACCTGCTTCCCAAATATTTTATTGCAGATAATAATTTGACAGTGTCATTTTGTAGTTGGTAATTATATGAATGTTATCTGGATGATATGGTAGTTAGCAGAAGTTAATCACTAGCCGAAACCAAGAATTCGGATCTGGTCCCTGAGTAAACGGTTCGGTGCTTTGTGTGTGCTGTCTTTTATTGTCTTTGAAAATGCAGTACCCGTCACTCTTAAATATTCCCTGGGCAAGAACTCTCATTGATAAAACTGCTAAATATATCAGATGAATTCGGAGATAATCCCGCGAAAACCTGATCGGCAAGCCCCGTGGCCTCTGGGGTAAGGTATTACTAAGAAAGGTACAAATATTAACAGAAAATTACGAAAAAAATTATTGCTATTTTATTCATCACTTATTTATGGTTGGATCTTGCAAAATCTTTCTAGACTCAAATACGCCTTTTTTAGTTTTCATGTACATTTGGAACACGAAATAAGAGGGTTGACAAAAATTTGGAATAGAAATGCTATTGGAAATGACCAAAAATCATTAAAATATGTAAACGTATCAAAATTCTTTATAGAGCTATTAGGCATTTTATTTTGCAACTGGAAACACGAAAAATCAGTTCTGCGCTCGCCGGGATTTGAACTCGGGATGTCAGTTACCAGTTAGATCTTTGCTCTTTACGTGTCCAGTTATCAAGGGAATCTTACTTATTGCTTTGGTTACAGGGTAAAAATAATGCTCTAATCCAAGGTTTTCTAACAGGGTCGGTATTGACCCCTAGGCTCAATAAAATTTTAATGATGAAATGATGATCAAGGTTTCGATTGGGAAAAGATAGCTGAATACACAACTGTTAACGAATATAAAGCTGTCAATGGAATAAGGGAAGAAATCGTATAAAATAAATGTAAGAGGAAAATACACTAAAATTATTTAATGTATTTTAAATGGTATGCAAAATTAATAATATTTACAAAAATATATAAATTTTTTTTGCAATAGGTGTAGTGGGAAAAAAAAGGGGAACACTAACAAAATACTGTACAAAGCAAATCCAGAATGGAAAACAAGAAACAGGTTAAATATTATCGAACAAGGTGATTTAAAAATTAAATTAAGCAATTTTATGCCAATATGAATGCAATGGCATCGATATAGCAAGCGCAAAACCATCACATTAATTAAAATCGAACTTTTGTGCAATTAGAATCTGTGATTTTATTCTGAACACTTTTATATTTGTAATATTAAAAATAAAGCAATGCGAAAAAAAGTAAGCATAAATCTAATAAATCATTTTTCCAAAACTTTTGTTCATATTCTTAATCTCATTGTTATCTTTAATCAAGTACTTGTATCATGATTATTGCATATTATATATTACGTAAAAAATTATAAGGCGCTCTTTGAAAAAAAAAAAAAAAAAAAGAATTCTTTCAAAGAGGCAGATGCCCCCCCAAAAATTGGGAATATCCAGTCTAAATGCAAGATTGTTTACTGTCTTTTGACAAACATTATTGTTTTTACTGTCTTTTGAAAAACTTTTAAACACTAAAAATCTCTTAATATGGTGATACATAATTATGTTTCCTTTGCAAATTCAATAACATTTGTAGAAGATGATAATTCTTCTACAAACATTATGAGTTTGCTTCATGAGGTTCTTTGCCCTTTAAAGCTTTCAGATCGATTTGTTAGGAAAAAATTAGGCAATTAAATAAGCTTTTAAAATGACCTTGCATAAGGAAAGTAAAGTTAAAAAATTATGGCTTCTATTTGACGTCAAGACAAAATCCGCATCTTCTATAACAATGTGTAAAGGAAGATATTTCCAACACAAGTTTCTTACTTTTCATTAAAAAGTCATAAGAAGAGCTCTTATTTGAGGTCTCCCACTGCAGTATCTATTTTGTATTAGAGTCTGTGTTAAATTACGAAAAGAACTGCAGAATTAATATATCATTTTAGTTAATTATTGCAAAGCTATCGCGGTTTATCGGGGCATTTTGCTATGAAAAAAAGAACTCAAAAGGCAAAAAAGAAAATGTTTTCAGTCAAAAAATATAATCCTTTTATAGCTTGCTTTTTTGAATATCCACCATTCATTTTGAAAGGGTGTGTCATTGAAATCTAGTAACGAAGAGAAATAAATGAAAGGATTATTATTAGCTACAGTAAAGCTTCGACAGAGATAAATGTATTAATTTTTCTTTCCTCTTGAGAATATGTCCCGAACTATTTAATAAGAAGGGATGATCATAATATGCATGGACTTGCAAACCCTGCAAGTTAATCAGCGGCGTAAACATCTGAACTTGGACCATAATATGCATAGAATACTTTTGGCGATGAAATGAAAGCAGTTTAATTCATTATTAGGATGTGCGATAAGCTTTGCTTTTGATCTTTTAAAAAATGAAAATTCATTCAGGTAGATAATCTTCGAGTTCTTTGTCATGGCAAACAATTTCATCTAACCTAGTCTAACAAAAGGCATAATAATCGAAATTTAACATAAATCAAAATGTTACTTTGGATGGACATAATAGTAAAACGGCCAGTGCTCCTATGAAAGACAACATTCTAAAACACACAGTGGATTAGATTCTCAGTTTCGACTGAAAATTTTTGCTCTGTAGCTCCGATGTTGGAATATAAAAAGAAATCTCCGTACATACACTATATCCTTTGCAAAATCATAAAATATTACACTAATTCCCAAATATGTTTTGGCTACTCCCCTTCTGTGTCTCAGCTATCACTTATAGATTGTCATTGTTGATAATGATAGTCAAGTAGCTTTGACAACCGTTAACGAATGATTATAGGCTTATCATATATACTTATATAGATCTCAGTAATACGGTGTTAGCCGAGAAACACCCAATCCTCGTAATTCTAGGTCGTTAGTTGCGTCCATCTACGAATATATAACTCACACAATGGGTTTCTGGCTGAATGCCCTTCGCGTAACATAAGATAAATCGTGCTTTTCATTGTTCAGAAGGCTTAAGCATAGTTATCTGTGATATATCGAAAGCTAAAATAGTAACTCACCCTGTGTCCGTAGAGGGCTTGGAGCTGGTCAAACATCCACATCTCTACGCGTAATCTCTTCCTGATGAGGTTCATTTGATGTTGTCCGTATTTTGCAGTCAGGTATTTCTTTTTCCTCTCCTGAACCTCTCCTTTGCCTGGTTCGAAATTTACATGAAGAACCGTCTTTGTCGTATCCGCTTTCATATATTTAAGGCGAGAAGGTGGAGGGGGTCCGGGACTGTAGGATGTAATAGTGCATTCCATCTACAGAGATAATACATAAATTCAGAATAATTTGAAGTTTTTATATCAAGCATATGTATTAATTTTATTAACTTTTGCATGCAATAATAATAAAATATGGAAATGCAATAATTTAGATAATTAATAAGTTTGTAAACTAATTATATATTTAATAAAAAATATATCTATGACTGGATACTTGAACTGCTTAAATCAGATGACAGATGTCTACTGAGAACACTTTTCAGAGAAACTCCAGAAAGATTGAATTCATACCAAAATGTTCGGTTTTTATATTTCCGAATATGAAAAGTATGGGATCCACTCCATATTAGGAAACATGAAAACTCTTTGTCCAGTATTATGATAGTACTATGGTTAATACATTCATTATGGTAATTAATAAAAATTACATTCACTGTGGTTAATGAACGTAATTTTTTATACCTATGGACGAGTATGGATAAAATTATTAGGAATACATGTCTCTGTGAAAAGCGGCACTTGAAATCCGCCGGTACGGATGTCTCCTTAACATGTTGAAAACAGAAAGGAAGACTCTTGGACTCCATTCCTTGGGATGTTTCCATTCAAAACTGGGATGAAGTTAAGCAAAGTAACATTGTTAACACTGGCTTTCAAGGCTTATGACACTGGCAGTTGTAAATTAGATTGACCCATAATTATTTATTAGACCTGTCCAAGACACTAAGCAGCGGAATTCAGGATAAACAGTTACGATAGTAAAGCATGAAAATTCTAACACTTCAGGTTTACAAAGATTATAATTCAGTAGGAAACTATTAGCGTTCAATGATTTTACTTCAACATTACAGGAGGAGGCAGAAATTAAGATCCGTGGTACTTAAGCACATTTATAAAATGTCAAAAGTTCAGTTTTTGCTCAACGTAAGCAGTGACATATACAGCAACTTGTACTACAATCTTTAATACTTGAAGTGTTTATTTTTATTACATTTAAGCAACAAAACTCATTTTCAAACACTATAATATTCCAGAATGTTAATTACATAATGCCAATGCTGTATCGGAAGCACCAGAGTATACTCAAATTTCTCGCAAGGATACAATGAATTGTTACTGTAAAAGCAATCAAACAAGATAATTTGAAATCTGCGAAGTTTGCAAATATTAACGACTTGCTAAAATCTTGACACTTTAAATAAAGAGAACGCAATTAAGGATACAATGAAGTCCAAGGAAAGCATTCAGGGTGTGGCAATGCTATTGCTCGCAGTAAATAATCTGTTTAAAATGCAACCTAAATGAGGATGACTTACGCATTAATACTCAAACAATGAAATATCTAGGCCAGAAAACACGAAAAACACACCTGTTAAGCAAGGTAAATATCAACTTTTTCAATACGCGGCTGTATGTAGAATAACAACTAGATAGCCAGTTATGTATTCTTTGGATGAAGGACGGCTGACTCTCTCTCTCTCTCTCTCTCTAGCGATTTGGTTTCTTGATGAATAATTGTTAATTGACATTTCAATTATCGAAACCTATTTAATATAATATTGATAAAAGTCATCAAACTTTGGACTTTGGTTCTACTTCATTGCGAATAGTCCAGAAATGTAGCGAAAAATGTTGAGTGAAAGAAATATTTATTGAAAGATTTACTGATGAGATAGCAAAATACTATTCGGAGGAAAGTGCATATAATGATAAAAACAGCGTTATAAAAGCAGCATTAGTAGTTAGAGAACCAAACGGTTAAAACAACTGCTCAGCCATTAAAAAAATAAAAGGTTAAATTAACTTTAATTACAGCCACTGAAATAATTAAGAAGAAAAGTAAAGAATCGTAACATTTTACAAAAGTGTATTCATCTCATACCGCTTCTAACGAGACCCCCCCCCCGAAAAAAAAAAAAAGGTAAACGTGAAAATGAGCGAAAAAGATCAGGAAACGGTAAATGAAAAATTTATAAAAGAAAGACACATCTACGATATTTAAAGAAAAACATAAAAAATATTATTGAAATCTTTATTTTTAACCACAAGTGATAAACATGCAAGATATTTAATTAGGTATATCATATAAGAAAATTTTGCATATATATATATATATATGCAAAATTACATATTAATATTATATATATTTTGTACGTCCATATTTCATTTAAGATATGGCAATTAATAAATTTGCATTCGTGTTTTCATCATTCAATACATTTAGTTCATAATGAACATTTAAAAGCTTTAACACTTAGGACCTTCAGCTAACAAAAAATTTCAGGGAACAGCGGAAGGAAATAAACACGATCACTGCATGACTAATATCTATAAAATATAGGCTATGAACTTTACATGCTGCTGAATTGCACACGAGAAGTCAATTAGGCAATACACACGACAATTTCCTGCCGATGCAGTTCATGACAATTTTGTGTGGGAAACTGGCTCATATTTAACGTTGCATGTAGAGTCACAAAAGACCTAATGCAGCTAGACATTTCTCCGGGAATCTTATGCGATATGAAACTGTCAATTTTCAATGGTTTTACATTCGTTCTTTTACTGTATTCTTAAGAAGAACCTAGAAATATTAAATTTCAGAATTAAGAATTATTCAATTATAATTTCAAGTTAGTATATTTTATTTGTTTAAAAAAAGTTATAGAATCGTTAGGTTATTTTGAAGCATGAGACTTGAAAAATGTGCAATGCCCTCGCCGGGCTCGAACCCTAGACTTCTCGAATACGGGTCGAGTATGCTTCCAATTACACAATGAAGGCATGCGAAAAAGAAAGCAGAAAATACCTTAGAAAGTAAAAACAATCATTCTGAATTTAGAGACTAAAAATATTCTTAAAATAATTGATGTAATAATTCATTAATAATTAAATAAAAGTTACGTAAATAAACATTATATTTACTTAATTGTTGCTTTTGTTTCTATATACCCTGATTCTAAACATCTTTTATTATTTTTTAACATTATATTGCTGTTTGACAGAGATTTCCAGCTAACTCATTCATTTACCGAGTTTAGTTTCTTAAATTACAAAATTTCAGTAAATAAGGTAGGAAAGTTGGTGTTTTTGTGACTTGTCAGGCTTTCCATGTCGTTGATGTGTCTATCTATTACCGTTGTACGATAACGCACCTAGCAATTTTCATAACCATAAAATATTTTGTAGGTAAAATAATTCAAAATTTCTCAAAAGTAAGTTTAAAGAACTAAAAGGAGCAAAAAATTGCACAGTATGTAAGGAGTGACTAAAAGAACAAATGCGATATTTATGATTAACTTCGCAACCTTGTACTGATAATAAAATACTAAAACCTGATTGAATTTTTTTGATTTCTTTGAAAATGGCAATTCACGTTAACGTACGAAAAAATCGCAAACACTGTCATCATAAAGGGTATTAAAAAAGATAGAGAGTATAAGAAGCAAGAAGGAATATTATGATGTTAAAACATCGTCAACACATTCATTACTATTAATAAAATTTCAGCTTATTGAGTCGAGTCGATCATATTCTTAAACTTCTATTCTTAAGAAGTCTCTGATCTATAGTATATGGAAGAAAAGTACACGCAGGAGAGATCTAATATAAATGCTCGAAATCAGTAAACGTTTAATGAAGTATTTTTAAACTACATGCTCAATAATGGCCAGCATTTAAAAAAATAAAAAATAAATCTCCTAGAACTATAAATGTGTTGCAAATTCAACTTTCAGTTCGAAGAAGCTTGAAAAGTCTTCCGTAAATGTCATTTATTTTTTAAAGATTTTCATGAGATTGTCCTGTGATCTAGCGATAGTTGCAGACGAAAACTAATAACCGCCACAAAAGCAAGTATTTCCAGGCGAACTATTTACTTGGACACAAAAATACTTATCATTAAGTCAAGCTTCCAGCAGTTTGCAACCCACTTGTAGCTGATCACATGAGAACGTATTTACAAAAGAACCAGCAGCACCGAAACTGGACTATGCGCTATTGAGATAGTTTTCGACTTAAGGCTATGCCAAACCGAACTTGAATTATAAAATGAAGTGGCAGCTTAGTAGAGTAAATTGCTGTGAAAATGCGATTTTTTCTAATGCGCCAAAATTTATTAACATGTCACATTGTTATACAGAGAGATCGGGTAACGTATTTCCATCCATCTCTTAACAACACGTAAAAAGAAAATTTTGGAAGAGATATTTTGATAATATAAATGGCATGAAAATAAACGGGCACATAAAACTCTATAAAATCCACAGAGATTCTCTTACGAATAAGCCCACAGATACTGGAAACTTATATTTGGATTTTTCAGGGTACAATTGAATGCACATTTCATATATATGGAGGATAAAGAGCTTTCTCAATAACAGTTGGTAGATAATTTCCTTCGAAGTGAAAACATGTAGTGAATGTAATGGTTATCAGTTTGAACCACACTGAACTTTCGTTAATGTTCTAATACAGTGTTTCCCGAAATGTGGTAGGCATACTTCCTGGTGGACGGTAAGAATTTGATGGGGTACACCCTGCACCGGGCTGAGAACGTAGGGTAAACGTGCATAGCTGAAGCGAAAACAATGAAATGAGGGTAAACCATAAACACAAACGATACCAAATGTGGCGTTGCCACTCCAATATTAAATGCATAAATATGTATAAAAATGAGAAATATAAATAAGGAAATATTACAACCAATACTACAAGACATAAATATGTATAAAATGAGAAATATAAATAAGAAAATTAAGCCAGTATTACAATACACACGATATATGCATTAACAATTATGCAAGGAAGGTGTTTTCACTGATATCTTACGGTACAACACAAAATTCATTAAAAGCTCTTACTGTCTCTTACCTCTTATCTCAAAGGACTTTATGCGAATATTATAGAAATTTTTCAGGGTTAAATGCAATTATCAGAAAATAATACTTCAGTTATCTTCATTGGTATAATTAAATTCTAAAATTAATTAAAATTTTTCCGGTTTCTAGAATTTTTATTACGTAAGCATATTGTAAGGATTGTATTTAGAAAGTGTGTAGCACATATTGATTTGTTTCGGCATTGTGATAAATATAAAAGCCTACCACATTTCAGATTCCCCTTATATTTTAACAAGAAACGAATTAAAAACTAGTTAAGACAATATTCTAATTCATTTACAGAAATAATATTAATTTACCCTGCATCTGAAAATTCTTTTGTTCAAATTAAATTTTTTTACATATTTGAGAAAATGTGTAAAATATGTAAAAATTGTGAAATATGTATTTGTGTAATATTGAAAATATTTTGCAGCTAACTCCAAATTTGCATAATTTATCAATTTCAAATAATCACTAATATCTCTTTCAACAAAGAAAACAATTTACTAATTTTAATTTGTAAAATGCTATGAAATTCAGCTTGGACAAACAATCGAAACTATGAATTTTTGACAAATGATTGCTCTCACTAGTAAGTTATTAGAAACATTCTTTCCCACTTTAATTCTACTTTTTACTTTCTCATATCCGAAGCTTTAAGAAGATTTAAAAGGCAAAACTACAATAAGCAAAACATTATTATTATTATTTTTTTTAATCTGAAAGCTTTTAGATTTTATATTACGCCCAAAGAGGCTTTTTTTTTTTTAAACATCTTGCCTGTTGCCCTTAATTATTAAATATCATCTTCTTCGCACTTAAGCCATACAATTCAATTCAATTCAACAGCAATATCACAAAATAATTTTAAATAGCATATCTTCAGTATTTCCGATACACAATCTCGCGCGCTGGTGATATTTTTTTCCCCCCGTACAGTGTTGCCAATGATCGCTTTGAAATCATTCAGTTTGTTAGTAAAAAATTCGTTAAAGTTTACAAAATATGAAATAGATAATTTAAAAAAATCCAAATTCCAAATTTGGGCTTCCAGATGCCCATATTCGAGTGCAGGACTACGTTATTCAAAATTTGATGTATCTAGGTACCGTTGTTTTTTCACAATGCGAGAAAAATGCGTACATTCATGCAGATTCTTCGTTATTTAATTTCTTTAAATATAATGCAGGGCTCTAATATTTGGTGGCAACAACTTGAAAAATGAAACGACGTTTATAGTGAAGCAACGCAAAATGCCAAAACGAAATTAATAACTCTTCTGGGCAAATTGTCTCGTTGGGCTAAAAAATGTTAAACCTGTACTGCATAGTTTATATTTCGTTAAATTAATAACAACTGCTAAATCTCGCAAAATATAAATCCCCCATCCTGGAAAAAGAATTGTATACAGAAATTTCAAATATAATTTTTTTAAGGGGTTGGAAAGGAAAAGATGATGAAGCTGTGTAGCGATTAAATCAGGAAACTATTATACGTATAAACGTAATATAAGATATTTCTCCCGCCTTCTCAGCGAGCCTTCGTGGTGTAAAGATCTGCACGATCAGCGCGTAATTGAGAGGTCCACGGTTCGATTCCCGGCGAAGGCATCGCTAATTTTTCATCTCTCTGGCCTCCCAAAAAATTTTTAATGTCTCTACAGTGGCGCTCGAACTAAAAAGATTGTTGAATGATGATTCTCCTCACCCATGATTTGGCGATTAGATCCCCTAAAAAAAAAAAAAAAAAAAAAAAAAAAAAAAAAAAAAAAAAAAGTCGTCCTATAAAGGGGGGTATATAAGGTATTTCTTCCGCCTTCTTAGCGAGCCTGTGTGGTCTGCACGCTCAGTGCGTAACTGAGAGGTACGCGATTCGATTTCCAGCAAAGGCGTTGCATATTTTCCATCTTACCTGCTTCCAAAAATACCTAATGTCTCTACACGTTACAAATAAGTAGCTTATTATAAATAACTAACATTTATTACTTCCTGCACGTGTACTTAACAAAGAAATTTATACAATGTCCTTTGCTTCTTGGAGAAATTTATCTGTAGTATATTAGAAATTTCACAAATGTAAAAACAAAATCAACTCATGAATTTAGATGAAATATTTCTCCTTCAAGCTGTCGGTTATCATTCCGCACAGGATCTTCTGCATCACAGCTGATGTGAAGTCTGGGAATGTTCAGTTTGAATGCAGTTTAATAACACATGCAAGATTTAATTCTATGACACAAGATATGCAAAGATGTTTCGAAACTAGATGTATTTAAGATTTAAAAAAAAATATGAAAGCAAACTTCTAGATTTAATTGGCTATAACCTCTTTTATTTTTTATTTAATGTCTTAAAAATAGCGCTGTAAGTCTAATCTGCGTCATTCAAATTAATCGTGCGATCTTACGTAACGCTTAATGCAGATACCTCTTGCCCAATCAAATAACTGTAAACCATAACTTTTTAAGGCAAAACTGAAACTTCTTGACTCACTCCATTCTTCCTCTGAATCGCTACATTATTTTTCGCTTACGCTTTCCTCCTGGCAAGACGCTACCAATCCACGCTGCTGCTTACTTGCTTAAGATGACGTAGTACTTTAAAACCCGTGTACATGGAAATTATTGCATTCAACTATGACTGAAATAGCTCTTATCTACAGAAAGATGATCTGCCGTGAATTATCCTACAAAAAATTTATGTTTCGAAACAGCCATATCTGGAAGATTTTGGTTTATGCATTCATCCTTCCAACTAAGCAATAAAAGTATTTTCTGAAGCCAGAAATTAAAGTACCAGATTCCTTAATTTACAAGTAAAATATGAACACGCACACATATATATAATGTAAGAAAAAAATATACAGATCACGCTTAAAATGAAAGGAAATAAGGCGTGCCATTTCAAAAGAACACCACATACCTGAGCGACATTGCCTGATGCATTCTGTTCGTTACAAGAATTCCATGTATGAAAACTATTTCAAACGTATAGTTAGTGGATTTAAATAACTAAAAACTATGCAACATTGCTGTCGGTGCGCAATCAAAGAAAGCCTAAAATAAGCACGGAAGCTTCTTTCTGGGCTTTTGAGCAAGGATTACGAAGACTCTTCTATGATTACCATTATCGTAAGTATGACTGACAAAAAAAAAAAAAAAAAAAAAAAAAAAAAAAGAAATATATTGATCTACATCTCTTTTCCATTATTAAATAATGAAGAATATATAGATATAGTTGTTTGTATGTTTCTCGCATTGTGAGAAAAAGACCGCACTTAGTGCTATTAAAATTTGAACATTTGCACTTCGAACCCTAAATTTTGATTTTCGAATTTGTTTTCTTTATTTTATATTTTGAGGGTATTTTACAATTTTAATAAAAAAAACTCGGCTATTTTAAAGCAATATGTTACCACTGCTTTAATTACTTTTATCTTCCCTGCGCCAGCGTATTACCGTTCATTAGAGCGTAAGATACGGAACTTTCAAATTGAATTTATCTGTTATTGATTAATAAACCATGCTATTTAAAAGCGATAAATGCTGTTCTTATCTGGTTGATTGAAGTAAAAATATAATTATTTAAATCATAAGATGTCTAGATAGAAATATAAAATATTTTCCTTTTTTTAAAATATGATTAGTTTAAATGAAAATGCTTTTGAATCACGAGATGTCTAATTAGAAATATTAAATACTTCTATGAACTTACACTAGCTGGACCCATAGGTACCTATAGGCACGTATTTGTCCAGCCAGAGTATTTTCATAAAGTTTTTATAGTGAAAGTTATTACAGTTAGTGTAATTTCATAAGGTTTTATATTTAAAAGTGCTAGCCGCTGAAGTGGCTAGCACTTTTAAATATCAAAACTGAATAGAAATGATAATTCAGTGAGGAATGTCGGATATAAAATAGGTCAATATTTAAAACAGTTTTACGATGGACATACGCTTTACAAATAAAAAACGGTCAAAATAATCTTAGTGTTTTTTTGGGGGGTGAGGGGTATGGAGATAATGCTAAAACTCAAATTCACTTTATTGCAGCAAAATATGCAATCGACATTAGTTACCAGCACATAATCAAAAAAATAAATTTTGATAATGATAATAAATAAGAGGATTAATGCACATCTGTTAAAGTAGAACTCCAATTATCCGAATCAGTTGGGACCGGACCTCATTCGGATAATTGGATTTTTTCCCGAAGAAAAGGTCTGCGTACACTTTAATTAATTATTGTATATTTAATTAATAATTAATTACTGTTGAAAATGGGAGAAAAACTATTTTTAAAGAAAAAGAGATTTTAATTAATTAAGATAAAAAGGCAAGACTTTTACGTACATGTTATATAATGTAGTGTACAATACTTACAAGTGCTGAAAGTCATTGCTTGCTGAACATCTCAGTCAAAGTAAGCTGTTTGACTGTCTTCATCCGTTTTCGGGCGGCCAAGTCGCGCATCCGCTTGACAATGAGAAGTTGCATGTGGTTACACTCGGGCTGAGTTCCATCCACTTCTAAACAGTTTCAAAGCCGGCAAATACTTCGCCAGCTGATGGTCCCGTATCTGCTTCATCTTCGACGTTAAGGCCATATTCTTCCTCGTCGCTTTCAATAAATTCATCATAATTTAGAATTTGAAACCCAGGGTCTGATGAATCACACACCATCAATTCTGTTGTTTCCTCAGCACTACCTTGTCAACATCCAGGAATTTCAAAAGAATGTTTCTTAATTCTTCAAATAACACGTCATCCTCATCTTCTCCTGTCTCTTCCCTTTCCTTTCCTTGAGCTTCCTTTTTCCTTTTTCTCCTTTTCCTTCTCTGCCCACCAGCGGCCGAGCGGTAAAGGCGCTGAACACTGGTAGTTCGGTCTGGGGTTCGAATCCCGCGAACGGGCTGGCTGCATGGGCGTTTTCGTGGTTTTCCCCATGTGTAACGTGTATACGAGCCAGTTTCCCTTAGAAAGTCCTCCACGAAAGGCATCCCTCCCTTTAGGCAGATAGCCCTCGTGTGCTTTGCCATAATTAAATACACCACACCACCTTTTCCTTCTCTTTTTCACTTCATTCTGAGGAATTCTGAAAGCAATTCGGATAATCAGCGATTCGGATAGTCAGAGCTCGGACAATTGGAGTTGTACTGTACTTGCATACAGTCGTCACTTGCTTACGATCGACACAGCACATAATCCAACGATGCGATATAGGATCAACATCGATTACAATCGACATTTCTAATAGCGTAGACAAGGCTTATAATTAGTAGTACAGCATAACATAGAAGGTGAGAATATAATTAAATTAGCACCTTTTAAAGTATCCGTATGAAATCAACACATGCGTAAAAGCGATACCGGCAGATAATCAAAACCAGTTGTCGATCCCGTGATTGTGGAATTGCGGTGTCGCATTCCCATAGAAAAGACGCGACAACGAAATCATGCAGCAGCTTCCAAAGCACAGCTTCTCCCCCCTCACACACACACACCTTTTTTAAGGATAAAATGGTGTAAAAAAAAAAGAGACATTAAAACATAGCTACAATTTTTAAAACACCGTTGTATGTAACAGCTTTATGAAACATCGTATGAAAAAAGTAAAAGAAACATGTATTTTATATGCATCTAAAAAATGTTCAAAAACTTGTGTAGAGATATTTTTTCGATAGCAGTGTTATCATAATGGTTCCATTAACGGAAGAAAAGTAACAAATTTTGTTCTGTATTTTAGGTGCCTTTTAATTTACAGTTGTAAATAATTTATTAATTTCTATCGACTCGTATGTTAATTTGTTTTAAATGATGGAAACTTTCATTTAAATTTCAAAATCTCGAATCTTCTGCGGAAAAAAAAAATTGTTGTTGTGGCTGTTCTTTTAAAAACGCACGTTTTTATTTTTCGTACTCAATTATTTTTGAAATTTTATCCTAAATTATAGGCATATTTTGAAATTTTTTACAATAATCAAGTATCGTAATTAATTTAAAATATTTTCAAATTATTTATCCTCTCGAGTGTTTTTTCCTTATTTTAGCAAAGTGTGAACTCAAACACAGTTTCGAATGTTATGAGTGATGATTTGGGAATTCCTTATAACATATATGTTTTCTCATATATATATTTTCTTACATGTATATATGTACTGAAAATATGAAACAAATCAAATTGTTGTATAGTAACTGTTTTATGTAAAACACACTTATGCAGTATACAGGTATAATTAGCTTAAAACATTTCTCACAGTCATTTAAATGTAGTTTCTTAGGCGAGAAGAAAGTGTGCTTATGAGACTGTATGGACCAGACAGATAAAATGCGTCTTAATGAAATGTCTATCATTTTTATACATATTTTTGTATAGTATATTTACTTTATGAATATTTTTAAGAAAGTGCGATATTAATAATTTGAGAAGTCTTGATAATAAATAAGCAAAAGTATGCGAGAAATTACTCACTTATACTAGAGATGAATGAGCTTAGAAATACAACAGTTATTATGCACGCAGAAACACCCAAAATGGGTACTGGGATATATTCCAAGATCTATCGTATGAGCCTAGATTTACGCCTATTCCAGCTGAAAATTTAGGGAAAAAAAACAGGAATACAATCGCAGCAATTGTGAAAGCACTCTCTTAACATTAAAGTAATGTGAAATAATATCATAGTCCAATAAGCCTAATGTTTGTTGAGGAGAAAGCTTTAAGCCTTTAGAAGGTCATTAAAAATAAACAGAATAAATAAACGATTAGTGAAAAGGCACCTACCTATCTGTACCGTTACCGCAATCCATGGTTGGTTGAATCTATTCAGCACTCGCGCGAATCTACATAACATCAAGGTAACCTGTGAAATGATAGCTTTGTTGCTGAACAATTTTTGGAAATGATGATTTCATCATAGATGAGTATTACCAAACATAACGACTTAGTGAAACGATGAAAGTTAGGAAGGTGAGTAAAGATTAAGTGAAAATGGTTACTTGGGAGCCACAACAACTGAAAATAATAATAATAAAAAAATATGTGTAAAAGTATAAAGCATGAAATTCTTTATGTTTCAAATTGTGGCGTCACCCGTTAGCTTCATGATTTTAGAAAATCTTTCCATAATTACATACCTAAAAGTTTCATTAACTGTCAGTCGCGCTGAGAAACCAATTAAAGTATGTCCATGTTCCAGCGAAGTGGCTAACTGAATAAGCGTTTTCGTGGTTGTCATCATGTATAATACGAATACCAGGCAGTTTCTCTTAAAACTTCTCCCTGGAGGCATTTCTTTCCTTAGGCAGACAGTTCTTGTAAGCTTTGCAATAATGAAATCAAACAGAATTCTCCTGCCCATTCTTTGGAGCAGCCTTTTTAGTGCAAAAATTCGTTTTATGTTATAGTAATTCTTTACAAAAATGTGCAATATTCTATCCATACTTTGCCTGATTTTGAATACGTTTATACAACCTAACACTACAACAAAACATAAAATTAAATACCTTTATTCACAAGCGGTACTAAAAAAAACAATATCATCCACATAGAATAATCGAAAAAGATGGCCTTATATGCTTTATTTCCTTAAATATTGATCCTAGATGTGCATTTTGAATTAAAAAGTAAAGAAAATGTTTATGTATTTGGGGAAAAGTAGGTTATTTAAATACAAAATATACATTTTTAGTTGAGCTATCAATCAGATTAATAAAATATTCTTTGGGTTTAATAAGCTACCGTAACGGCTTTGTTCATTACGTGCAAAATTCTCACAGACAACAGTAATTAATAATTTTATGAGATAAGATTAAAATGATAAGGAAGTGTTAATTGCCCAATATGATAAGGAAGTGTTAATCGCCAAAATAAGCAAAATACTTTCTTGCATTTTTCTAGTTTCATCCTAACTTCTGATCGAAACTGCTTGGCTAGAGACATTGAAAAGTTACGACTAAGTCAGCGGATTTCGTATCGAATATCTCCGGGAATTTTGAACGTAAAAAGACTTCTAGTATTTAATTTGTTAAAGCATAATGAACAGTTTACGAATTGGATTTTTTGTCTTTGGGAACCAAACATAAAGCAAAATTTTATATCTACAGAGCTGCTTCCACTTCTAGTGGTAAGAATGCTTTTATAAAATTATCTGCTTTATTTTGACAAAACCCACATCTGGTAATGCATGACTGAAGATCAACATTTAAGTAAACAAAGCCACTTTTTCGGAACTTTATGTCCAGTTGTTGATGAATTCAAAGCATCAGACGTCATAATGATGAAGCAGCATTAGTAGATCAAAGGGGAAACTCATGGTAACCAACGTAATCAAAATAGCGCTAGTTTGAAACTTACTTGCCTGCCTTTTATCCAGGTGGTCTCCCCCCCCCCCCCAATCATGCCTTGTTTTCCAACATTATCAAGAAATAAATTCGAAGTTAAAGGAACACGCTTTTTTCCCCTTTTCAGTTAATGACTTATAACTAATATACGTAAAATTTAAACATTATCTAATTTACATTTAAACATGCAGACAAGAATCTTAATTTATTTCGCAAGCACCAAAATAATATATTGAAATTACCGAATAAATAACATTTATGAGTTTTAATTTACCCGAACATATGTGACAAGGAAAGAAAATATGACGCCTTTAAAATACTACTAAAAGGAAATTTAAAACCAATTTATAAAATAGCACACTTTTTTTTCTTTCTGACTTTGATAGCAACGCATGAAGCAGGCTGACAATAAATTTTGGAATTAAAAGTTAAGGCAATCGTAGCGAACGCCCACAAAAATAAAAATAAACATGAAATGACCGTGAAATGTTGAGAAGTTTCCTGAAGTACTTTTAACAACAGAAGGAATCTGAAGGGAAATATTTCCGCTGTTGGAAACTCCTTATTCCAAGCACGCTCTGTCGAACACGTTTGACCGGTGATTCTTTAATCTCTTCTTACGTATAATTTCCTTGCAATGTGCAGCCGGCGGCAGGAAAAAAAAAAAAAAATAAATAAATAAACGAAGGAAACAGTAATAAGTGCATGTTCCGTTATTAAATATAGCGGTGTTTAGCCATAATATAATTGCGAATCACTTGACCACAGACGTTTTGAGATGTTATGTTTACGGTTTATGTAAGGAATTTCAGTATACAATTTTTTTAACAATAGGAAGGTGCTGTAGTTTATATGTCAAAAGTACTTTTGCATGAGACCAAATTTTAAACAAAGCTTTCAATTTTATAATAAAAAAACTAAGCTAAAAGCTAGCAAAAATTCTCTTGTTACAAGAAAGTAAGTTTTATTCGGCAAAATTTGAGCCCCTCCCGCCCGAAAAAATGTAAGAAAAAAAAAAAAAAAATTCGAAAGGTTTCAGGTTTTAAATTACGTTTAAAGGGGCAGTTTTTTTAACATTTTGTGTGCTATATTTATTTATTAAATATGAAGTTCTTCGCACTTAAACTATGAAATTCAGTTCAACAACAATATCGCAAAATAATTTTAAACTCAGCATATCTTCAGAATTTCCGATACGCACTCTCACGCACTGGTGATTTTTTTTTTTTTTTTTCCCTATACAACGTTGCCATCGCTCGTTTTGAAATCCTCGAGTTTGCTAATCAAAAATTCATTGAAGTTTTACAAAATATGAAATCGATAATAAAACAAATTCCAAATTTAAAATCTGTCTTTCAGATGCCCATATTCGCAGTAGGATTACGTCTTTCAAAATTGGATGGCTCTAGGTACCGTTGTTTTATCACAATACGAGAAACATACATACATTTATGCAGATTCGTCATTATTTAATTCCTTCAAATATAATACAGGCCGATAGTATTTGGTGGCAACGATTTTAAAAGTGATACAGCGTTTTGAAGTTTACAACGCAAAATCGCAAAACGAAAAAATAGTCCTTCGGGAACAAAGCCCCTTTGGATTAATAAATTAAACTTGCGGCTCAAATATTTGTTAAATAATTAATCTGCATAAAATAAAAAATTATGCTTGAAAATTATAATGCGCTCAAAACTACTCCAGAAAATATTCTTATTATTTTTTTGCTGCTTGGAAATATGAATTTTATTGTATTTATATGGCTCGTTTTGTCACAGTTAACAAGCATTTAGTGCTATATTTTGGAAGATAAAAAATATCTTAAACAGCATATGTTAAAAGCAGCTTGTATATTCTTATTTATTCTGGAAACATCAGCAACGTTTTAGATATTCAAATATGTATTTCCTGTTTGGAGAATGATTCAAGTGTTTCCATTTTTTTCCTGAAATTTAGTATCGAATGAAATTCTCTATAGTGATGAACTGAAGATAAATAAAGTATCGAGAATTAAAAATTTACGGCAGTGTAAAACTCACATAATGAATAGTTCAATTAATGTTTTTAAGTGTCTCTAAAAATGAAGACTATTTTATTACAATTAACAATTTACGTTGGATAAATGAAAAGGAATTCGCAAATTGGTTCATTGTATATTTTCATATTTACCTCTGTAGAGACATTAGGATTTGTTGGGAAGCATAAAAGATGAAAAAAGTTCAGGAATCGAACCACGGAACTCTGGAATATGCACCCAGCGTGCAGACCACCACACCACGAAGGCATGCCAAGAAGGCGGGAGAAATACCTTATATACCCCCTTTTTAAAGGGTGACTGGGATTTCTAGAGGACCCAATCGCCAAGTCCTGAGTGTGGAGAGTCATCAGCTACCACCCTTTTAGTTTGGGCGCAACTGTAGAGTCATTAGGTTAATTGAAAAGCCGGAGAGATGAAAAATTAGCAAAGGCTTCGCCGGGAATCGAACCGCGGACCTCTGGAATACGTACCCAGCATGTCAAGAAGGTGGGAGAAATACCTTATACCTCTTCAGAAGTTAAATTTAGGTTGAAATATAACGTGCTCAGTTATATTAGGTAAAACACTTATTTCACTGTATGAATTAAAAAAAGTTATAAAATACTAAATAATTTTTTTATTATTTAGAGAAAATTATTTTAGCCGACTTGTAAATGATGGTATGAATTCAGATTCAGCTTGCGAAAAACTTGGCTGAATGCGTCAAAATGGTTGTTTGACTTGCTTAGAATTTGATTCCTCTAGCTGCATTTCCTTATTATGCATATACGATAAAAAGGGTTTGACATTAACATTTATATCCACATATGAAATCATATGAAAATACTTGTTTCGTGTATCGTTGATAGAAAGGTGAAGAAATAAATATTTAATTGAGAGATATAACATACGATTGGTCCTTCTTAACACATTGAGGTCAAGATTAACGCTGAAACAATGGATCATTTCGATGGAATGATTCACATACGAAATATTCAAATTTATTTTGTGTCACAGAGAAAGCGTTTCGCAGCTCACAAAGGTATTCTATTAACCAAATGCCTAATTCAGACTATAGATTGTTGAAACTTCCTCTGAAGCGTGGATGTGGAAGAAATAAATCTACAGATTTCCATAACTTTTTCATTCACTTTAAGCTCTGTGAATCAAATATGTTGAAAATATCCTCAGGAGAAATGTTTCGTTTGTTTGGGAAGATTTAGTTTTCTTGTTTTAGTGTCTGCAAGCTGAAAATGTTCCAAACCTACTAATGTTTTGGCCATTCACGTAATTGTTCCTCACTCAAATAATTTCTTCCTCGTACCGTTTAGCAGGCTAGTCTGCCATCCTCCCAACCGTAGCGTTTAACCATTAATGTCACAACCATCAGGAATAAGACATTATGTTTGTCACTAAAACTAAAAACGCATGCGCGAATGTCTCATCATTTTCGGAACAATAGCTGCAGATATGGTTAGTTCTTTCGATGTTAGCTCGAAAAAGACGGAAGAAGGAAGCTGGTCCTCTCAATCATGGTTTCACGCTCTCTTGAGAGGGTACCATAGGTTGGACGGTCTTAGGAAAAAGACAATTTGCGCTTTGTGGAAGAATTTTTAGACAGCAAAAAAGCATGACGAAACATTAAATTCGGTTTTATTGCCTAAGTAAGGTAACGTTCGCCAGAAATACAACTGAAAGTTTTCAAAAAGAAGTTTTGCTTACAAAATAATGTTTATGAAAACGTAAATCTATAAATGATGCCAACTGCATTATCTTATTAAAAAAGGTGTGAATCTTTTTATTACCCAATATTACATTTATCTAGCTGGATAAGAAACTGATTCAGATGTAACATAAAAAAAAAGAATTGTGGAAAGCATCAAAAAGGAGTTATTGAGATTTTTATAATTAATTTTAAAATTGAGTTTGATGAGTACAATAATTTAAGTCCTTTTATTTATATTTATTAATTTATTTTTAGTCTTTTCACATGGAAGTTACATAGCTGCCAAACAGAAAGACACATCTCGTCATAATTTGTCAGTATGTCAGCCTCTTGTCAGCATGTCAGCACTGGAAGCGGTCGCTGTAGTAACAGACCTTATACATTTTTAGTTAATCAGACGAAAGTTTTATTGTTATTTTGTTTTTGGGAAATGTTTGCTGTGAGAAAGGCAGAACAATGCTATAATGAATATTTTATTTAAACTTTAAAAAAAAATGCGTGTCACCAATGCATCTATAAACTCGCCAAGACGGCAAATTTAAATGCATTTCATCATGACATTTTCGGGAACACTTAGATATCAGTTGAGCGGATAGCTCTCTCGAAAGAAGGGTGTTAGAGAATAGAGAATACGAGATTCTCCGACTCCTCCTTGGCCAAAACTATGATGTTCATGCATTATCGATTAATTTTACTATAATGAGGAATACAGAAATATACTGGAAACAAACCAGATGAATGTGATATCGTAACAACAACTTACTGTATTATGAGATTACTGGAAATATGATTGATTCTGAAATTTAATATATTCGAATAATGTGTCATTATTTGGATCTTCACAAATCATCTAATAACATTTAAATTTCTGCTAACACCTTAACTTAAACTGATTGCCAAATTTTGCTGATAATTTGTAAGTTTATTATAAAAATAAGCTAACAGATACTGAAATTAAAATTGCTTATCGAATGCATTTTGTCTACTTCAACTAAAAGCTAAGAATGTTAAGAAATGTTTAAAGGTTCGTTTGGTTAGATTGTGTTGACCTGAAATGAAGGAAGATCTTATTTTAATTTCAGGAGTCTGTTTGCTTTTATTCCGTTATTTTTTTTTTCTTTTGATAATATAAAAATTCTGTAGCGAGGGTATACAGTAGATGATGTTATAAATAATTTTTATTAATTAGAATAAAAGATATAAATGTTAATACTATTACTAAGAAATGAGAATTTAGTGTCATAAATATATTTTTAATTATATTAATGGAATAAATGTGAAGCTATTATTAAGAAATTAGTACAGTTGTTCTTTGAATGAGCTGTGAATTAACTAGATGCTGCAGCCTACAGCATAATTACGAATTTGAATATCTTTTTTGCTTCTTTGAAAACTAATCAAGCTACTACTCCATGAATTTTAGAATTTGCATTAGACAAACCATTAAATGCGTCTTGGTATCTTTGAATAAATTTTACTAACGTACGGTGTTGCTTCCTTTTTCATTCTTACTCCAAAGAGAGTGTCTTTTATCTACATCCAGTATTTAATTTCAGTACCTATAACAGTTTACAAAATTGAAAGCTATTTATAAGACTTTTGAATTACAGTTCGGACCGTTATCAGAAGAGTATACATTTATGTTTTACTTGGAAAAGTCTGCCAAAGAGAATTTTGGTTAAATTTGTAAAAAATGCTATAGTTGACAAATGTATTACTGATCTCTTTATTCTGTGGAAAAATTACAGTAGCAATACAAGTTATAGAAGATTCTGATTGAGTAATGTACCACATTACGTTTTTTTCCCCTATACTTTGTTTTTTTATTTTCATTATTTAGTTAACTTATTTATTGATTGATATCAGTAGCGTCATAATTTTTTTAATAAGAAGCCGAGACTGTTAGACTACTTGATATTCTGACGGGATAATGTATCTGACCTGTATCTGATATCTACGCACTAGTGATCAGTTGTAACTGGTCGTTCTGCTTGTCATCCGTTTTGCATATGACACCCCTTCTTATCTCGCTTCATATAATCCTGAGAAAAAATGACTCTAATTTTTCAACCCAGTCACTGATTCCAATGATTTTTTTATGTAATTTCTCTTACACATTAAGTCGCTTCTCTTCGATATTTTTGCATATGAGATTAAATAACATTAAGATAAAATATTCCTCGTTTTTAGCATTTGCAAAGGGTTCATCAAATGATGATGCTTCACGAAATTAATTATTTGGCCATTCGTCATAAAGCCATATGAGTCATTATTATATTAAATAGCTTAATAAACTTTCAGACAAATGTAATCTATATACTGAAATAATTTGTATATGATAACCATTTAGCGAAATACATTGATGAAAGCATAAGCACTGGCTCATTTTTAAGTAGTTAACTAAAATCCTTTGCTTTCAGTTAGGTTTTTCATCTCTTGCATAGATTCTTGCGGAAGAAAACAGATACAATGGAAAAATATGTGATTTTTTATTTTTTGTATAAAAACCATATGTTTGTATGGGCGGTATAATTTTTTTTTCCTTGAAATTTGAACTGCATTACTATATAATGTTTTATACGAAAGTTTCAAAAGATGGAATAGAGTATTTTCTGACATCTTTTTCAACACTCATCTCATGGCAATAAGTCCAAGCAATATGAAAGATTTTCTAGAGTGGTCCTATCGATTTCAGACAGTGCTGCCAACGTCACATATGCGGTCGGGCCTTGTTCTAGATCCCATCATTCCTTGAGCAAAATGGCTTTTTTACCTCGTGGCTCCGTATTTATTAGTTTTTAAGACATTTGTATAAAAGCCAATGTTCACTATCTGTTCATGGTCTGGGAATGCTAAATGCAGAAAGTTAATTGTCAGCCAGAATGTATTTTATCGATCCTTCAAGTTTTCTACAGTATTAAAAAATACTTCCTCACCCGCTATAAAGGAAAAACCAGGTATTTCCGTTCATTGTGACCAAATACTGAAATCCATGGCTATCAAACCAGAAGATTAGACAGGCTCAGATTTTCATAAAACCCAGCACAAGTTTGATACATCTAACATTAGATATGAAATACACAGGCAGTCGTAAAACTTTTAAATCAACTCTTGTATAAAACTGTTCAGCTCAAGGAGCTACCTCCTCACTACTAATTCCATCTTTTCATCAATCGTAACTTTAAGGAATTTACTATGCAAAACAAAAGAGCTCTCTCTCATACTGATTTTTCAATAATGAGATGTTTAATTTTCAATATTGTAAGAATTTTTAGGAAGGATATTATCTGAACTTGTATTTTTTGTGTTGCGCATTCAAGTAGCGATATTAATCCCAAACAGCGTATTACCCATGCATCTAAGCACGTTATTACGCTGCTTGTTTGAACGCCTGCCGGTTGACCACTGTATTACGGTTAACTTAATTATTCTTTTCACTTCCTTGTACTTAGTAAAAAGGAAGTATTGTAATCGCGAAAAATTTCAGGCATCATATTTCAAAGAAAATATCCATTTTGACCGCTATCGAACGCAATTTAACGATATTTTTGTGTGACATCCTTACGTAAGCCACAGAATAAAGGACATCCCCCCCAAAAAATAAATTATAAATCTGATTTAAAATGAATTCTCAAGAGAATTTTTCGTAGCTTCTGTGCGCATAACTCAAAAATGACTAGCCTCAGAACGTTTAAATTTTGTATATATGATTGCTATAACATGTAGATGTGCACCTCGTATTTTGGTTGCAATCGACCGCACCAAAAGTATATATATATATCTACTTTGTTAACCGGCTCAGTGATCTCAATTTCTTTACTCTTACATGTTTGTAAATTCTGCATTTTTTTTTTATTTTTATTTATTTATTTTATTTTTTTTTTATTTTTTATTTTTATTTTTTTATTTATTTATTTATTTTTTTTTTTTTTGTTTAAAAATGATTGAATTATGTTGTTCTGGTTAAGATTTTTATGCCTTTAGTTAACCTGCATGCACTAATTGTGAAGTTATTAACAATTTAAAAGCCTAATTTTTTATTACCATGGCCGCCATGTTTGTTTACATTTGAAACTTAACAGAATACTGGATTTGTTGCCAATCTAGAGAAACTAAGCTTCACATCAACAAAGTAACATCTTTTTTTATTATTGCGAATTAAATTATGCTTAATTCATTCTGGAATTATAATTTAAGTTATTAGCTTGTTTTTTCGATGAAACTGTAATTTTAATTGTAAAAATTGCTTTTTTAATGGTATTTTATGTTTTTCTCTATCTTTCAGATTTTAATGAAAATATACTGAATTTTTATGCATTTTTGCCTTGCCGCGAAGTGAGGACTGAATTAATTAGTAGCACATGCATATTAGGTAAGCGGCGCTGAATCGTCTGCGAAAAACTGTTTCTTTTTTATTTGTTTAATTTCTTTTATATGTCGTTTTAGATTTATTACAGTATTTGAATAGAACTTGTGGTGATTTCTTCAGATGATGTAATTTTTGTGCACTCTGAGTTATAAAATGAATGAGATATTAAGTGAACCTAGTGCCGAAGTGTCCCTATGGTAAATATATATAGTGAACTTTAAAGAGTGCGTTTATTTTATTGTGGCTTATGCGCTACCCACGAAGTAGATTTAATTCGAAATTCGTTAACTGTTAATTCAATATGTTTAAATGAAATGCAGGAAAATTGCGTATAATTTAATATTCCGTACAAGGAAGTCATCTGGTATATACATCAGATTTTTTAATATGTAATACCTTTCAATAAATTTTATCTTGCATTTGATTTCTTAAAACAGATAATAAATGCTTATTAATTGCTTTTTATAATATGACCTAAATGCATAAAATTATCAAATTAAAAATAAAACAGTACCCTTTTTTCTGGGCATTTAGTTTAATTTATAATACTGTTAAGATACATTTTCATTTCTTTGAAAGAAAAGACGAGCTAAGAAAGTAGAATCCAATGATTGAAAATATCGAAACTATCGAATTGTTTCGGAAAGTCATCACAGTCATTAATAGAACATCTTAATGTGGCAGAAGAACGACGGCAATAGACAGTCATTATATGCTCTGTACGAAACCAATTAAACTGAATTAAGAATTGTATTTTTATTTTAAACCGTCTTGAAATCAAAAACTTTGGCAGCCAAGTTACATAATAAGTAAATTTATAAAAACGGCGTTAGTTAATTAAAATATCTACATAAATTTTTAGAATTTTTTTCTGCATTTATAATTACGAATCACTATTGATACTACTGAAACAGAATGATTCGTTTTGAAGTTTAAAGCAGTCCGCTATATTTTTCTATAACTGTTTTCCTATCAATGATAAGTAATTATAGAATATTAAATAGCTTTTTTTTTTTTTGCTATACTTCATATAATAAGAATTAAAATACGCGAATATAACAACATTTCGTTTCGAAATTCGAATACCTCGTCAAAACTTTCATAACATGCAAGCACGCTTGCTCGTCAATTAATTAAAATTTGCATGACCGTATCTTAACTTGTAAGAGCGCCCACCAGCGACTGAGCGGTAACGTCGCTGAACACTGGTAGTTCGGTCCGAGGTTCGAATCCCGCGAACGGGCTGGCTCCATGAGCGTTTTCGTGGTTTTCCTCATGTGTAACGTGTATACGAGCCAGTTTCCCTTAGAAAGTCCTCCATGAAGGCATCCCTCCCTTAAGGCAGATAACCCTGGAGTGCTTTGCCGTAATCTAATAAAACCACAAAATAACTTGTAAGTGCATCAAGCAATCAAAATCATCTGGAAGGTGGAAATAGAGATATTTCTGCTGAACTGGCTTGAGCTCTCGAAAGCCCAACAGAAAGCAGAAAAGCATACTTGAACTCATGTGGCTTTATAGAATATCTCAGCAACGTTTTTGGCAAAAGCGCACGGCATCCCCAATACTCATGAATTCGAGATTAGCGGACGCAAAATTTCGAGATTATATAATATTATTATATAATATAATGTTATATATTATTTCGAGATTATATAACATTATGATATGTATTTATTTATAATAGTTTTTTAACTACCACTATATATTCTTTTTTCTTCACTATATATTCTTCTTTTCTTAAAAGCTAATTAACTAAGTTCTCTTCTTTTTCTTGGTACTTATTAACTGCCTGCTTCATTCCAAACTATTTTTACGATCCAATGTAAGCACAAAAGCAATACTGAGATATTTATGTTGTTTCTTCAAAATTAAATAGATGTAAACAAAGAGTAAACAGGGCTTAGAAAAGGAAAACGTCTTGACAACCAGTTAACTTAATTAAGTAAACGAAACTTAAATTAAATCGTAATTGCCTCAATAAGATCCTAAATTACAGAGTACACAATTCACAACTTCTTTTACCCTCAGCATTCAGGTTGTTAAGAGACCATGAATTATGAAAATAATTCTGACGTCAAGCAAAGTTCAAGGGTTCAGCATTCTTTCCTTTCCCTTGAGCAGAGGCATTTTTTGAAAGTCGAATCGTGCAAAGAATGTCTTCAAAATGGAACAGTAGATTACATAATTTTGGAGGCCATGTTCTTCTCCCACAATATTCGCAGGGTTTCGCACATTGTTAGAAGTTTTTAAATATTCCCCAAAGGTAGCCTAGGATGATGAAAATAAACAACAATACACAAACAGCAAGTCGGTGGCATTGAAAACTGTTCCGCACTCCTATGCATTTTAATAAGCGTTACACCCAATATTTAGGTTTTCAGATAACAAGTTCTCGGATTCGCCATTGTTCATTTTAATGTGGAGGTAGTTATCCTTAAATAAAATGCAATTTATAACTCACCACCCAAAACACAATTACGAAATTTCATTTATTATTTTCCTTACTTTATAAGCGATTTTACGAAGCAAAGTTATAAAATTATTAAACGTGAAACTCATTTTGTGCCTTGAACGAAATCCTTGAACGAAGATTGTGTAAATACGTACATTAAAATGAATTTTTAAAAAGCTATTGCAATCTTGTCATGAAGGCCAATTACAAGAAATGAAAACGAAAAAAAAAAAAAAGAAAGAAAGAAAGAAAAAACAGCTTATTACAATGAAGAATGCAAATCACAAAATGATTATAAACCGACACAGCATTCTTACATAAATTATTTTAAATCTTTTTCTTTCGTCCAATTGCCTTCGTTTTCTATCAACTACGTACAACTATTCTAATTATCAAAGTTTACCAAAAGCAAACTGTCTTTGAAAGCCTTTGCAGAAGCTGGATGTTAAACGCTACTTTTTTACTACACAACATTTAAGTGAGTGTAAAACAAATAATAATAATAATAATAATAATAATAATAATAAAGAGCCATAAAAGAGAAGGCTGTTACCAATCAGTTTAAGATTTTTCACTTATCTTCGGAACATTATTTATCAATTTAAGAAATGAAATCATTTGAAAACAATACAAATCCCCAAACTTCTTTTGATAATTTCTGTTGCCAACAAGATTATTAATAAGCATCTACGCATCATCCATGCAGTGATTTCACTGTTAATTACAGATTGAAAGTTGGCAATTCAAACTGAATATTTATCACTGTATAAGGTATTTCTGCCGCCTTCTTGGCATGCCTTCTTGGTGTAATGGTCAGCACACTTATCGGGATTCGAGAGGTCCGAGGTTCAAGTCCCGGCGAGGGCATTGCTCACCTGCTTCGGAAAAAACCTAATATATCTACAGTGGAACTAAAAAAGGTGGCGCCCGAACCAAAGAAAATATGGTGCATTATGATTCTCCACCATCAGGATTTGGCGATTGGGTTCCCTAATTCCCAGTCGCCCCTTAAAAGGGAGAGTATATAAGGTATTTCTCTCACCTTCTTAGCATGCCTTCGTGGTGTAATGGTCAGCACACTCGGCGCGTACCCGAGAGGTTCGAGTTCTGGCGAGGCCATTGTTCATTTTTCATGTCTCCCGCTTCGAAATAAATTAATGTCTCTACAGCTGTATTTCAATATAATTGATAAAAACCGCTTCTAACGCGATTTTATTCTATACAATAGTGTAATAGCATATACATTACAATTGCTGGTATGTTTCTTTCCTCTTTTCTTAATTTTATTGAAACAATATACTTTATGAAGAGTATTTATTTAAGCATTTTTAGATAATAACAAAGGACATTACTTAAAAGAGAATATATTTTTTGAGTCATATTTTAGAGTCATATTTTTTGAGGCATTGTTACTCTTTGCTAAACTATTCTTTTAGCGTAAAAAACAATAATACTTGTTAAGACTTATTTTCAACAAACATCAATAATGTCAAAGTTTCTATCGATGATCATGTTAGTTTATATTTTGAAGTAATGTTCAAATAGTACATTAGTTTTCCCGTGTTTATCGAATAAGCTACATGAAGAAAAGGAATTCTTTCACATTAGAAAGTGAAATAGTCTTTAAATTTATATTGATGAGACAACAACAAAATTTCGAAATTTTCGAGATATGTGACATCTCAAATTCTGTCATCCATATGGTCTGGTCATCCTGAAAATAATATTTTTTTCCCAGCTCCTAAAAATACCGCTAATTTTTTAATGCTATTTTTTTAATACTAGGTATAATCTTTGTTTTATATGGTGCTTGTGTAAGTAAGTATAATAAAAGATTTGAATTGAATCTATTATTAAAACCTGTAGTTCAATAACTGCGATATTTTTGCTTAAAGGTTTTCTGCTTATTCTTAAAAATGGTCAGTAACAGAGAGATTTAAAGCTAGCAAATATTTCCAGTTATTAAAAAATATAATTCATCAATACAATTATATTGTGTTATTAATAAACAGCTAGTTATTAAAATTGTTTCTTTGATTTTTTTGCCCTAATGTTAAACAACGTAGACAAAATTCTAAAAATATATATATGGGTCAAACTTCGAATGAACTTGGTGATCGTCAGCAGTACTTAATAGTATGAAATCTCAGGTACGCATCCAAAACAGTCAAAACTACGGCTGTGAAAACTCCATAAAAGATTCATTTGATTCCTACCGTTAAAAAAAAATATTTATAAATTTTGTTCTTGCAAATAGTGATCCTTAAATATTTCACGTTCATCAAGTTACAAAGAAAACTTAAAAAAGAATATGAAAAACACTCCCAGTTTATCTATAAAAGTAGAGTAGATTTCGTTAAACTCATTCCAATATTTAATTTTTCGGTCCAGAATTTCAAAGCAACTAAAACATCGGTGTAAATAATTGCACATATATTTATAAAGTATTTACAATTATAAATTCATTGACAGAACTAGCCGAAAATTTCAGAATTAGAGATTCGACAAGAAAAGAAATCAAAACTTTTTCATCGCATCACAGCATTCACTATGCATCCTAGAATAGAATGTGTTAAATAAAAAGTGAACTAGCTAATTAGTGCTAAATGCGAATGATAATTTTTTCCGTTGAATCTCCGAATAGAATTCAGAGATCTAAATTGGTCACTGAACGAGGAAAGATATTATTCTTGATCAACTGCTGACCAGTCTCCAGTGGACACAAATCCTTTATAGTTTACTCTTCATTTCCGCGTCGACGTAAGCTCAATTTTTATGATACCATGCAAATACATTCACTGAACAAGCTAGTAAACCTTTTATACGTGACCTCATTACTCGGGCATTTCCCTCGGATACCTTGGCCTATATCTTAATGGTCTTCCTTTTTTAAAATAGAAAATCTTCACAGAGCATCGGAGAAAATTTGTACTTTCCATTTAATCGTAATTGGCCTATTAAAATATTGTTGCTTTAGACTCAAAAATTTGCATCTAGTGAGAAGTTAGAAAAAAATTCCAGCTATTCTTACTCCATATAGCCTAAACCTTAGTTGTCGAAATAGATTGTTTTTCTTTCTAAACCAAATAAAATTAAACTTATCATTAACTTGACATCATAAAAGTATTTTAGAAAGTTTACGTTATGTGAAGATGAATTGTTTTATATCAATAAGAAAGTAACGATTTATTTTAATTAAATACAAATAAATTATTTGTTTTTACTCAAATGAAAAGAATACTTAATTCAGTATATTTTTAATTTAAAGGCTGATCAAGGTTTTAAATTGATGGTTTTGATCAAGTGAAAATAAATTTTATTATTTTATTATAGCTGCGATAGAAATGGGTCCTATAAAACGTTATACTGATTTCACTTTAATTACGACAGAAATAGGTCCTTTAAAAAAGTAATTTCGTTGTTTGAGGTTTCGAGACAAGCGTGTTTTTATCTTACTTTGCCGGAAGTAAAATATATTATTCTTTTGACAATATCATCTTTGTTGTATTAAAATACGATAAACGAAAAAAGAAAATCTCTCAACTTAATAAATACACTAACTAATAAATACGCTTTTCACTCATAAGGGGAATAAAAACTCCTTTTTACAAACACCATCGAAAGTTCTTTTTGCTCTTCTTCTGAATCACTGCTGTCAACATTTTTGTTTTCTACTTGTTCAGTTAATTCCTTGAGCTCATCATTAGAAAGACTAGCCGCTGCTTCTTGAATTATTTCTTCGACATCTTCCACATTTACCCCTTCAAAATATGTCTGTACAATACCGCACCAAACAAGAAAGTACACTCTTTCGGATATGTATTTGAAACCTATCGCTGCATAATATTTCGGGGAATCCCCGTATGCTGCGAGCGACTTCGTGGAATCCCCGGGTTGAAATAAAAGAGCGCTAAACCGAAACAGCGCTAAACGAAACAGCGTTAAGCGGGGTCTTACCGTACCTGAATAGATTGTGGTCTAATTAGGCCCGATGTTTATTAAGTCCTAATTAAGCCCGATATTTTTCGTACTTCCCGAGGTACGAAAATCAGCATAATGCTGAACTAATTGTCCAAAGATTAGGATCTCTTTTATTGCTCAGTAAAAAAAAAAAAAAAAAAAAAAAAAAAAGAAAGAAAGAAAGAAAAGAAAAAAAGAAAGAAATATGATACGATTTACTAGACGTGCCATGAATGAGAGTTGTAATCTGAATGAAAACTTTATAATTCGCTCTGTGCCGTTAGGATTTATAGACTATTCCTCCTTTAAAAGAATATTTTAAAAGACTAATTCATCTTAAAAAATCTTGAACACTAATATTGTATGATAATCAGAAGTGAGTATAATTAGTCTTTAAAGTATTAAAAATTGTAAAACCTTTGGAGATTTATACATTAAAGAATATCGCACAGTACGCAGAAAAATTAAAATTGACAAAATTATTATTTTTACTATTTAAACATCTAATGAACTAACCAAAAACTATTAAAACGAAAAATAAATCTTAAAAAGTTAACCTATGAAAAATTTGAAAATTTAAGAATTAAAATTTTCTTATCGATTTTAAAATTCTTTATAATTCCGCTTTTGGCCGAACATTATTTTTATATTTGACGTCATTAAAATTTATGACTTTCAGAAAGGCAAATGAAAAATAGTTGATCAGTTGTTTTAAATTTATATATTACAATCGATGAAGTCCAAAAATCACTAAAATATAGATGAAACTAAAGTTCAGTTGAAAGGAATCAGTGCATGTTGATAGACAAAGAAACGTCAACGTCCTTCACTTCAGAAATAAATAATTCTCTACTCTAGCGCATTAGTTCAATCCTTTTGAAAACAAAGAAAGAAATCTTACGGAAGAAAAGAAATCTAAATGTCCGCCATAGTACCTATTTAAGACAATAGAATTATGATGTACGCGCAGAATAATTCACTCGCGAAAAAGGGAAAGGCATTGTTTGTTCCATGAAAATTTTTTAGTCCATTTCATTTGAAATTAGCATCTAAGCCTTGCTAGTTATTAAATATAATGATTTGGTACTCTTTTCTACGTTTGAGCTTAATAAATTAGTTTCGTTGCAAAATACAGATGACAGTTTTCTTGACATACAAAAAATGAAATTCACGAGAACTTGAAAAATAAAAGAAACATAAGAAGTTTGAAATAAATGATGAGACATATATCAGTCGTTTTCTTTTCTGGGCTAGCGTAGAAATAGGCTTGAGAACGCTTCATTAATCAGAATAAATGTAAAATACCTTTAACAGCTTCGCAAAGAAAATACTCCTTTGAGCTTCACTAGGCGTAACGAATTTTTAGAATTGCCGGTTGGTACGTTACACTTCCTTGAGTCCAGTAATGTGGATATGTCCAACGAAATACGAAGTACTAAACGCGAAAACCTGCTGCAGTAACAAACTAATCCCTGTTAAAATTTTGTGACAATAGCTATTAATAGAAAGTGAGACAATAGCTCTTAATAGAAAGAATTACAGCAAAACCCTTAAGCGTGAAAAAGCAATGAAATTAAATATAAAATGATAATAAAGGCTACGCTTAGAAATTTAGTATGAACTATATGCATTTAACGCATAAAATTATGTAGTTTAACTACTACTATATTTTTATCTAAAGCATTTAAATAGTAAAAGTTTAGCTTATTTAAAAAAAAAAAAAAAAAATTAGGTATTGTAAATTACAAAAATTGTAATGTAATTTTGAGTTTATCAAATGCTAATACTTTGATTCTTTTACTTGCCTTATTATTTTTTAATGATCACAAAAGTTCGCTTTAAAGAATGCTGATGTAGATCTTGATGCTAATATTAAAAGTGATCTGACTCTCTAAGCACGTTCTTATTTTGCTTAATGGTTAATTCAGCTCTGAATGTGTTATTCGAAATGGTTTGTTCAGATAGAATTGCATATTCCTAATATTTATTCATATTTTTCTGAAGTTAAAAAAAATCTAGCCAGAGAACTCGGGTCATTTTGCGGTAATTTCATTGTGCAGCAATTTCGTAATTTTCCCAAATTAGTAGATTCCTTTTCACTTTTGTGTGTGCGTCAAGACCAGACATAACATCGTCATATACGCGCCACGGGGGGGAGAATAACACCGGATGTGCTTTTCCCAGCGAAAAGAACGGGTAAAATCGCGGGCAGTCATCAATTGCTGGATACTGTGAAATTCCAACCTACGCGCGTGAACATCAGCCCACGCGGTTCACTGATCCCGGTTTTCAACTTCTACGTTACCCACGCGGTCACTTCTACATCTTGGACCCCTTCTGATCGGCCCCAACGGAAACAATCGCTTGATCAGGTAGGCTACCTTGTGTCTGAACAGCGTTACCTACCTCGCAACATTATTGGAAATTTCGGCTTTGCAGACTGTTTGAAGATACACAAACCTGAGCAAATCTGCGAAGCGCATCTTACATAATACGTTTAATAAGAAAAATCTCATCTTCATAACTGACATTGGAAAATGATACCAATTTCAAAATAGGTGATAATATTTAGATTGTTGTGCTTTTTAGTAAAACTGACTTTTCGCAAAGATCAGCGTTTGCATGATCAAGCACATGAGATTGATTCGTTGTCAATGCAGTTTCACAGAAGATTAAATAAATAAAATAAACTACTATTTATTTTAATAAATAAGTAATAATAAATTAGATGATACAGTTATGAATGATTAAGAATTAGTTAAATAAACGATAACGTTTATTTTTGTTATTAGGTACCAGATATTTTGTATCTCGAAGATTTATACCGCATTCAAATTCTGGCGAACGGTGTGCCTATCAGCAACTGAGTAGTAAAGTCGCTGAACGCTAGTGGTTGAATCACTGTCCATGAACTGGCTGCGTGGGACTTTCCGTGGTTTTCCCCATGTAAAACGTGCACAGGAACCAATTTTCCTTAAAAAGTCCTCCCCGAAGGTATCTCTCCTAAGTGGCAGATAGCTTGAAGGTTGCTTTGCTTTCATGAATTGATTAATTTAGCCTAATCTGGTAAACAACCTGACTGTATAGGTGTTTTCATCCATGTTTGATGTACATTAGAGCCGATTTTCCTCAAAACAATCTTCTACGAAGTCATCCCTTCGCATTAGCCTTCATGTGCTTTGCAATGTTAAATAAAAATTTCGCAAATTTAAAAATTAGTAAATAGCATATTGTGTAGAGACTATTAAGACATTTCAGACTGCAAAACGTGGAAAATCAATTACGTCCTTTCTGGGATTCGAAGAAACTTGCCAATGCTAGATGGACGTGCTGGCTGATAGCGTATTAGCTGTCTTGCAAACACTAGATAGACCATGCGTGAGAGAATGCGATAACTCTTTACAACTGTTACGATATTCTCTGTTTATGACACTGAAGAATTTTCCATGTTCTTGTTAGTTTAATAGATTTTCCGCTTTATATATTGTTGTTATTGCTATGCATGTGTATGTGTGAGAATTCTTTAAATCACTTATTAAAATTCTGAAATGAATTTTTTTCCATAATTTAAAATGGAACAGTTTTTACAAAATTAAATACTTGTTAAGTTTTTTAAATGTTTTAGTGCCTAATGCTGCTTTGTAAATAGTAATCAAATGCCCTTTATGTTACTCATTTACACAGTACAATATAGCTTAGAATCTACAGTTTCTTCATTAATTTTCATGAACTTTTTTATAATTCCATTATATCTCCAAACCACTACATTTATTAAATAGTTTGAGACTATCTATAATAATAGATAATTCATTCTGTTATTAATCATTTAAAATATATATGGAGAAAGTTTATCTAGATTCCTGCAACCTCGGTCTGTCGACTATGATACTGCATATGACTATATAACACTTCATTGTCATAGGCAGAAGCTGTTATTACTATATAATTTTTATATTTTCCTTCGTGTTTACGATGGAAGGCACAAGCAAAAGAATTGCCAGCTTTTCCGTCTCAAAGAATCTGCAGTAAAGACATACTTTAATTAAAAACCGAAAAAAAGATAAATGAACGTAGTATTGCAATTTAATGAAGAGGTTAATAAACTCACCATTTCTAGAGGAAATTGATGCACACGCAGGGGTAAAAGTTTTTAATTTATTTTTTATTTTTAATATATTTTTATGACTTTTTTGTATTGATTTCATTCTTTTGATCCATAATATCACATTTGATATTCGTGACCAAAAAAATTAAAAAAAAAAAAAAAAAAAAAAAAAATGCGGTGTTTCCGTTCAAGCGAGAAATTCGACACAAGGTAATGAACAAATGAGATTGATACACTTATCTATTTGTACTAATAAATTGCTCAGTAGTGCAGAAAAAAGTCTAACGTTAATTAAAACTCGATTCTTCCTTTTTTCCCACCTGTAATTTTGCAATAGTTTGAACACTGAAATTTCAGCTCCCGAAGGCTTTGAGACAGTTAACTAGCCCAGCCAGTCTGGATATTAAAAGCTATTAAAAGTCTCTTTAAAGCTAATAAAATTTCTTCCAACGTTTTTATTGGTAATAAGCATTAATAAGAATTTAAAGAAATTTCTTTATGCGGAATTTATTTGACAGAAGCGGATTCTTAAAATAACCGAATATCTATAGACCACGGTTTAAATCACTAAAGAAATGCTAAATATATATAATTCAATTATAGTATAATTCTAAGTGTTTTGTAAAAATAATTTTGCAAAATATTAAGTGTAAAAATTACAGGAATTTGTGCATAATTACTTGTAAAATCAAGTGATAAAATTCTTACACATTGAGCATAAGTATATAATTTGTGTGAAGCAATTTTATGTTCTAAAAACAGTTAAGTATGCCTTTTCCATGTCTGCTGATGAGCTAGGTACTGTAACTGATATTTTCAAATTGAATTCTAGAGCATGGTATTTCGTTATTATAGTCTCGCTGAAATGCTGTAAATTCAGTCGATTGAAAGGTCTTTTACTTTATTATTATTGCCATCCTATACAAAATACTTCTAAATTGCACACATAATAAGTATAACTACAAAAATGTAGCTTAACTATAACTGATTTTTTGAAAAAAAAAATTATCCGACTGAAAGACTTCATTCGGATAAATAACAAAACATGTACAAAAAGTAATAATTTTTTTAAGTGTTAAAAAAAATCGAACCATTTTTTTTTTCAATAATTTGTTTGAATAGTTACTCACTTCTAAAAAACGCATAAAATAAAATCATTCGGAAATTTATCACTATTTCCTCCATAATTACATATCGATACAAAACATGATACTTCTAGGGCATAATCATTTACTTTTGTAGTTCAGGTACTATTTTTCTTCGCGATCGAATAACAGAAACCTAGAAATTTGAGTTACAAACAATAGTAAAATAAAGTTAACTTTTAATAAGTTTAATTAAAATGCTTTCGCAAAATAAAATAGTAGCCAGAAAATGAGATGTTGTCTGACCAAAACCATTGCAACTATATCCTCCATTATTGCATATTTCCGTGAGTTTTTAAGGAATGAAAGCAATCTGGCTCCATCCATAACCATGATTGAAATTCTCATTTCATTACAAAACACTGTCGCAGTGAATTTTACTTAAACCTCTCTTAATGAATAAACGTTTGAGTTGCAAGACATACCGAAAAAACGTTAAATTTGGAATAAAAGTGATTTAAAGTGATTATTTAGAAATGAATAAATGCCCATGTTCGGGTGCAGGTCTACATGTGTTCAAAAATTGGTGGCTTCAAATTTTCAGTTCAAAATTTGGAGGCATATAAAAAAATGCCACTGTTTGTTTTTTAAGAACTCGCATACTCACTCACAGATTTTTAATTTCATAGTAAGAGAGATAAAAGTTTGCTATATGTAAATAAAATTTTGTTAATGATAAAAAATTTCCATATAATGCACAAATAGATCTTCATATCCATGGGGAATTTTTACAGTGGAATTTTAATCTGTTCTCTAAAGGGAAAATTTTCGATTTCATACTTCAACAGCTTCAAACAGGCTAACAAAAGCTTGAATCAGAACTTAAAAGGGATCTAAAATTCTGACAGATGTGTCATGCATAAAATCACTCGGCATTTTTTTAAATGCTTTTCATATGTAGTGTACTGCATGAGCTGTCATAAATGCAAATCTTGTCATCCGAAAATAAAATTTAACGTGATGGGAAGGTTGTATTAAGTTCAAAGCATCTAGATCTTTATGAATTTCTTTATCTAGGAAATTTAAAAAGAAAATATTTAATTTAAAGATTTAACTTGCTAATGTCCAGTGTTTCAAATATGAAAATTATGCATATGATGCAAGATAACTTCTCTTCAAAAGATGGCAAAATAATCTAGTACCAATTCTTTTATAATAGTTTCAGTTACAATATTTGAGTAAAGATGTAGAGATAACTGTTCAGAAATTTTTTATACTTTTTGAAAAATACGTTAGAATTTTTTAAAATAAATTTCTAATGAAATGTTTTTTAATTTTAATTTAAGTGTTCGCCTTTGATATGCTAAAAATTCAATACTAAATTTCACTAACCTTTGTAATTATTCCCCTCTAATCAGGTATTTTTCCTGTTTAATAAGAAATTAAATATATAATTAATATTTATTTGATAATTCCAAATCGTGAAGATGTGAATGAATAAGCAATGCAACACAAAATCCATTTATTAAAATGTGTACAGTGTAAAAAATTAAGATTCTCAAAAAATCGAAAATTTACTTCAGATACTACCAATTAACTTACCTCATATGAAAAATAAGATAAAAAATTTCCTGAAAATGCAAGTACCTAAACGGCTATTAAAGAAATAAAGTTTAATTTAGTGATAATTTTCGAATTATATACAAGGTACAAATATAAATTTTGGAGTTATATATCACTACCGCAAACTGCGATATAATTACGGAAGCAGATTCCCAAAATCAAGAACTAAATTCTTAATAATAAATAAGAAAGCTAAAAAACGTTAATGATGAGGAAATTTAAGTAATTTTTTCACAAGAGAACGTAGAAGTTATAATTTAAGTTAGTTTAATTAGTTACTTAGTTCCATATTTTAACGATTCTTATAATGCTTTCTTTAAAATTATAGTATTTAGTTAAACTTGCTTAACAATTTCAATTTACTGAATAATTAAATTCAAGTAAGCTATTTAATAATTATAATAGCTAATTATTCAAACATTTTATAAAAGCTGTAAATAATCAAATTTAATCGTACAATTCCTTCAATATTATCTGTTTTTTACTGCTGAAACACGTGTACGTACCATTATCCCGTCGACTGCTGGCGAAAATTTTGGCAACGGTCGCCAATAGTTACCGCGGAATTCAAAAGATAGCGAGTCATCCATAACTGGAGCTAAATCGCACTATTTAGCCAGTTGACGGGGTAATACGTAAGTACCGAGACATTTTTAAATACTTATCATGTAAATCATATAATAATATATATCTTACGGCATCGGAAACATATTATAATCTCTTTGGATATCAGTGATAAATATATATCTTTGGCATCAAAAACATTCAACTATCCAACACCCATAATTCTAGAAAGGATAATGAACCCATTGTTAAAAGAAAGCACTCCTTAGAGAAACATATACTGTTATTCTTTTAAAAGTAACATGCTTACTCATTATTATATAAAGTAGACAGTATAAACATTTATAGTTCCAGGTGAAATCGCTTGGAAATTTTATCTGATATGAAATCTCCGGGGGGGGAGGGAAAGGTCTATTAATATCAAGAGTATTGTCTGCTTAGGAAGTCAATGCCAATAGAACTACGTGCTCTGGAATCCAAAACTTCTATTCTTTTTCTTTGTCTTCAAAAAATATCACTTTGTACGAGATTGAATGCATTTTGAATAAGAAATATATGTATTATAGTTCTTTTTGCTATTTAAATTCTAAAGCTTTTATGTAGAACCTTTAAATTTTTAAAGATTAATGTGTTTTGCTATTTAAATATTTCCTGAGTGGCATCACATGTCATATTTCACGAGTGACTTCACACGTCATATTGCTTGCCTGAACTATAATATTATTCAACGCACATTTCATAAAGGATATTATTTTTACTACAAAACTGGTTTAAATCATTGTCACGTGAAGAAAATTCTACTACATTTGAAATGCAATGATTAAAAGTTAATTTTATTTACAATCTTAGGACAACTCTTTGTTTGGTTTTCGGAGTCTAGACACACTTGAGTTAACAGTGCATCACTTACGATTAGTTTCCCAAAATCGCATAGAAAACATTCTTGATGTTTTATCGTATATTACGCAACGACATTATCGTTTACAACTGAAGTAAATACGCAGTTTATTTGTAGTTTAAAATGGTCAGTTCAAGCGATAATGTACAGCTAACTGAGATATATAAGTCAAAATGTAGCAGAATTTTTTTTGCCCCCCCTTCTATACTACATTTTGTCTGGAATTGCCGAGTTCATTCTAGACTATTGAAATTAATCTGATTGTTAAGTCATTTACACTTTTTTTTTTAATTTGACATTAACTTAAATAACAGATAAATCAGATGAGCGACTATTTCCGGAAAAATTTAAATTAACTTATGACAATGAGACACTACTTACAAAACTTACAAAAGATAAATTGCAACGACAATAAGCATGTCAGAAAAATTCATGACACCATTTAATTCAATAACATGCTATACCTGAATTCAGTTCCAGGCAAAAAAGCTGGCTGCATGGGCGTTTTCATGGTCTTCCCCATGTTTAACGTATATATGAGTCAATTTTCGTTAGAAAAATCCTCCACGAAGGTATCCTTCCCCTTGGCAGATACCCCTTGTCATAATCAACTAAACCAAACAAACCAAACCATAAATATTATAATTGAATAGCAAAATTGATGGCTTATAACAAGTGCTTCTTTTCTATGTGAAAAGAAACATCATCGTAATAATAATATATCCTTATTCTTTCTCAACCTAACCTTCTTCTCTCAAAAATATTCAACGCAACAGCAATCAGTTACTCAACTGTTAGTATTCTGGTGTTTCTGTTAATCTGCTGCGAATTTTTTGTATGTGCATGCATGACCATTTTTTTTAGTCCAAAGGGATTTGAATCTCGAAGGACTATTAGTTTCGTTTTGGCATTTTGCGTCAGACTCATAAATGTCGGTTCACTTTTCAAACTGTTGCCATAAAATGTTAGAGTCCTGCATTATATTTGAAGAAATTAAATAATGAAAATCTGCGTAAATGTATGTATATTTCTCACATTGTCATAAAATAACGGTACATAGAGTCATCGAATTTTGAATAACGTAATCCTCCAACGAATATGAGCATGTGGAAGACCAAATTTGAAATATTTGTTTTATGATCGATTTCCTATTTTTTAAAACTTTGACGAATTTTTGATTAACAAACTGAAGGATTTCAAAGCGAGCAATGGCAACGTTGTGCAGAAAAAACATTTTTATCTCCAGCGCGTGAGTCTCTGTATCGTAAATTCTAAAGATATGCTCGTTTTAAAACTATTTTGCGATATTGCTGTTGCACTGGATCTTATGGTTTAAGTGCGAGGAACATGATATTTAATAAAGAAAGGTAACACACAAAATGTTAAAAAACGCCCCTTTGGACGTAATTTAAAATCTGAAACATACCATTTTCTAGCACATAATGAGCCATTTTTCATAGTTATAAACCGCTGAAAAAATCATATTGTTATGAAAGGTAAAGTTAATATCATTAATCGACTCGAAATAGAAGAAACCAGAACTAAACTTGATAACAATTACGGACCTAGAACATCAGATTTCAAATGCGCGAGATCTAAATTCTGTTGTTTAATTATTTCTTTAAATATTTAAACCTCTGTTTAAATAAAACAGGATGAAAGAAAAATTTAAATTCCCCATTCACAAAACAGGAAATACATATTTGACCTACAGAAAAAGACAATCCTATTATCCGTTTAGGGCTGTTGTCCCACTTTGGAACTTCTGCTGTAATACCACTAATACTTCCTTCAAATTAGCAACGAAATTCGTAAATTTATCAAAATATTACAACAATATCACTTAAGTGATCTGTATTAAAATGAGTTTTGAAAGTATACATTATATTGACGGATAAAATAAATCTCATATTTTGTAATAAAACAATCTCTAATAATTTTTTTAACTGTAGTGAAACTTTTCCTCTTATTTTTCGTTTTCTCGCACTTCACATAATAATTTTGAGATCCCAAAATTTGTTCACTCACGTAAGGTATAATTTTTTTCGCTATTCCCATCTTTAACAGAGAAAATATTTCAGCTTTTAGCGAGGTTTTTTTTTTTTTTTTTTTTTTTTTTTTTTTTTTTTTTTTTTTTTTTACCTTCTCTATTTTTTAAGTATTTTGCATAATTTTAGAATTTACTGTATAATTTAAAAGAAGCAAGCGGTTCAGCGATTACAATTCGAAAGGTTGGCTTGATTTGGTTTATTTAATTATCGGCAAACTACATGAGAACTATCTGATTAAGGGAAAGAATACATTCTTAGAGGGCTTTCTAAGGGTAAGTGACTGGTATAACGTTACACAAGACCCACCAGCGGCGCAGCGGTCTTAAGTCGCCGGAACATTGGTAATTCCGTCCAAGGTTTTTAATCCTGGCTAACGATCTGACCGAATGGGCGTTACGTGGTTTTCCCCATGTGTAATATGTATCCCAGCCAGTTTCTCTTAGAAAATCCTTCACGAAGGCATCTCTCTCCTTAGGCAAATAGCCCACGTGTGCTTTGCCATCCCTGCCACTAGTCCTTTCGTCTGGAATCGAACCAAAGTGGACCTACCAGGTTTCAGTAACATTATCAAGTGGCCGCTGGTGACTCCAGTCTTTGATGATATCCTTAACAATGACTAAATAATGAAGGTTGCAGAAACATTAAGTTTTTTTTTTTTTTTTTTTTTTTTTTTTTTTTTTTTTTTTTTTTATGCTGGGAGACCTGAAAAATGAGCAATGTCCCCGCCGGGACTCGAACCACGGACCTTTCGAATACGCGTCCAGTATGCTGACCACTACACCAAGAAGGCATGCTAAGAAGGCGGAAGAAATACCTTTTTTAAGGGGCGACTAGGGTTTTTAGGGGATTGGGCGCCACTGTAGAATCATTACGTTATTTCGAAGCAGGAGAGATGAAAAATGAGCAACGCCCTCGCCGGGACTCGAACCACAGACCTCTCGAATACGCGTCGAGTGTGCTAACCACTACACCACGAAGGCATGCTAAGAAGGTGGCACAAATACCTTATAAGGTTACAACACCGTTTTATCATTTATAAAGAAACGTTACGTAATATATTTAATATTTGCAGCGCTGAAGATGTTTACTTTTTTATTTGCTTGTAAAAATAAAAGTTGCTATTAAAAAAACAAAATAATTAGCTGTGGAAGACAAAGAAAATAAAAATTCTCAAAACAAGGATAAGTAATTTAATGGAATTTAATTCGAGCTCATTAATTTGAAACCATTCTAAAAAATTGAACAGTCTGCTAACGAACGCTTTTAGAAAGCTTGTTGTTAGGGTTAAAACGTGAAAAATACTTCGAGGCTGCTAATAATGAGCTTGAACGTATTTTATAAAATTTAATTTTCTAAATCAGTATTCTACACTTTAAATATACTTCTTTGAAAAATATTTCCAACGCTTCACGTTTCCGCTTTAAACAGTTTAAAATACTGTTTCACTGTGTTTTAAATTTTCGTTTGCAGAATGTTAGTACATTTTAATTTTTGTTCCTCATTTAAATTCGTGTATGCTAATTTAAATAACATGATTTTACCAAACCTAATTAAAAATTATTTATTTTGGTAATGAGATATAATTTTGGCTCGTATTTATAATTAGCATACTTATTTGCTTTGGTGATGGTAAATATCCCTAAAACATGCAAAGCTAATAAAGGTGAAGCATAAAAACTTGGAGAATAATAACAGATTCACTTTGTTTATCGACTTGGATTGAGGTCTCACGTAGGTTTTTGCATGCAATGTCAATTATTAAAGAATAAATAACCTTCGATTGGGGAACCCAAGAAGTCATTCTTCCAAAGCAGAAAATCCTCACATGTTTTGCTGGTAATTAAATAACTATGTCAGATCGTTATATTTCTTCTTATAAGAAGCTGTTTGCTCTAAATGGTATTTCCAGATCTTGAAGATTCCGATGTAACACCTTGATATAAAAAAAATTCAAAACAAATTAGCAATGCCCTCGCCAATGAGCAATGCTGTCATTGAATATCAGATTGTAATAAATGATAAAATACAATTATAAGAAATAGTTTCTAATTTAAAACAGCTTTTTTTCAATTAAGATACATACGCACTTATTGAAGAAAAATACTTATTAAAAGTAATTTCATTACAAATTTGTTTTTTAAAACTACGTAAAAACGGATAAATTTTTATTTTACAGCATTATATCATTTTTAACTTAAAATGTACTCAAACAGTTTAGTAATTTACTAAGAATTTCTTTAAAATATTCTTCTAATATCTTCGAATACTGTAAATTTTTCAGTTAAATCGGTACGTTTTGTTAAACGTAAGAGGTAATTTTCTGTCTATTTTGAATTTAAACGTTAATACAATAGCTTCTGTCATTACTATTGCAAACAATCTCAGTTTATTGTTGCAATTGTCTCAGTTTTGATATAAGCAAATGATAACTTAATCTTAATGTTGCAATCTTGCCAGCTAATTATTAACATGAAATTTAAGTAAACTGAATGATAGATAGCAAAGTTATGAAATACTTAACGAAAAGCAACTGAAATTTGACACGATCATTACATTAAACCTGTGCAAAATTTCAACTATTTGCGAAAACGCTGATGTCACACCGTAAAATAGTATTACTGAACGAACATTATTACACCATTAGTCTTCATATCAATATTATTCCTAATTAGCTAATATTATTACTGGCACCAGTAATATTATTACTGTTTTACTGTTAAACTTACAACAGATTCTTTGTAAAGAACTAAGTGAGAGATGTCAGTATGACTTTGAAGTACATACACAAAAGATAAAATTTTACAGGGGAGGTCTGGTCTACAATGTGTGGAGTTATACAGAAGATATAAGGAAAACTCTAAATTATCACGCTAACAATAGGCACGTTAATAAAAAAATGGCTTCTCATATTTTTAAGAACGTATTTTTTATGTTTTTTTTTAAAACAGTACACTTTGTTGCACTAATTATTAATGCACTATTATAATCAGTAAGTTGCATGAAAGATATTATACCGCGTGTATTGGCAACGGAAGATAGTATGTTGTGTATAGTGGCAACAGCTTACCCTTTGGAGCATACTTAAAATTTCTCTACTAAACAGGAAAAAATAAAAGTTTTATGGAGTTTTTCTCTCTATTAAACAGGAAAAAATAAAAGTCTTATTATTATTTAAGAATAATTTTTGCTAGAAAATTTAACTAATAACAAATATAATTTGCAATAAAAAATTGTTTTTCGTGTTATTGTTTGATTAATATCATAATTGCTATTTTCCGGTCAGTGTGAATTATATGATTCATATTACAACAAACTAAGAATATCATGATATGAATATGATATGAACATCATATGAATCAGTAAAACTCAGTAATGGAAAATATAAGCACTTAAGCTGCCATTAATTTCTAAAGCTTTAACGGACAACGATTGAGATTTTAAACGATGATAACAGGCAAACCAGTGTAGCATTCATCAGTTTACCAATACGATGATATCATCTAGCAAAATACCTTCGCGCATTGGTTTTGAAAATGGCAGAAAGGACAGTGCCTTCCTTGTATTATCAAATGAAAAAATATTCTTTTTTAAAAGGGGGGGGGGAAATACCTCTTCCGAGCAAATATAGAAAAAAATTTGTTCGTCAAAATAATTTTCTCCAGTTGCTCACTTTCAAGGTTGGTTCATCTCACGCGACCTTGTTCTACGACGTCCAGTTTAAAATCGAGAATTTACACCTTGACGAGCTCGGCGCTGACCCGGCGATCCTGTTTACGCGGACTGAGGGCATGGACCTCGAAAGTATCAGGTCAACGGGGAATCAGCTGTTTTGCTTTCTTTTTCGTCTTTCTTCAACAGTTTTTCTGTTTTTCATTGTGGAATGAGCGTTAAAGCCGTGAGAAAGCCTCTTTTGCTTTGAAACAACTCGGACGGACACTCAAAATCCTAATTTGAATGCGCGATGAATTCTCCTTGCATGTCATTCTTATTATCACAAACTGGTAGGTACACGGAAGTCGCCCGTGAAATTGTTTCAATTGATTTGAAAAATACATGTTTAGTACTTGACAAGTGGTGAACCACATTATTCCCAATTGACCAAACTTACAGAAATGCTATTTTCCAAAGAACCGCAATACCTATCTCTACGAAATGTTAGACATTTTTTGTAATTTCTAAGTTGATAAATTTATAGGTTCCTCTCCTATTAATCTAACTACTAGAATTCCAGTGTAACGATTCAGTGCTAGTACAATCTTTAATAAATTCTGAAAAAAACCACAGCGATGGAAAAAAATCGAACATCATTTATCAAAAAACTGCTGTATAGTTGACCAATTAAATTAATATAAACAGAACTTAGGCATAGCAGAGCAAAATAAATATGCATAACACAGAATATACTAATAACCTAACAGTTCAGCACTGCCTAATTCTTCCACCTACAGACATAATTTAATCAAGCACCTAAACCAGTCAGTCGTTCCTTATCGGTTTCTTGTCTTCCGGCAGGCGAGTTATTCAAAAACGCTCAAATCTCAGTACCAATGCATTTGAACTCAGCTACTTCGTGCGTATTCTTATAATAGGTTACAGCTAAGTGACCGCCTGAAAGATAAAAACCTCCTTTCCTAACTCATCTACAGAAAATGATTACACATTTTTGAATGATTTGATGAAAAATAATTGTAATACAGATATTATTTTTAAAAAGTCATTTAGATAACCCTTTCTCTAACTTATCAATTCTCGATTTTATCTATTCTCGATTTCTGCGGGGAAAAAATGTACTTCTTAATTTTACCATAAAATATTTTTTAGTCATCTGTGTTTTCCATAATACCTCAGTGGTGTTTCACTGATAACCAGAAAGTGCCATTTTTAGCAATAGCCCATCGGTGCCACAATAGGAGATTTTTCTGAAAGTATATAAAAAAGCTATACAGGATAATTTTAAGATATGTGGCATCTCGGCCACCCCTGGACGGTTGTCCAACATCATTTGGGAATGGGAGTGGACTGATATTGGAAACAGCTCGACGAAAGATTCCATCTGATGTTCTGACGTCCACTACTCGTTAAATCCATCCGAACCAGGAAAGGTCTCTTCATTGCGAGCTAGTGTCCACTTCATGGAAGTCTTGTTTTTATCCTTCAGCAAAACTAGTTGCCCTGCTTCGAGGTTGGATTTCGGTTGATTCTATATTGTACGGGTCTGTAAATGGTTGAGATATTCCCCACTTCAACGGTTCCAGAAATTAGCTCTAAGTTTTTGAAATAAGGTCCACCTAGAAGATAAGGACAAAGAATCTACCGAATCATTCGGTTCTGATGTCGACAGAAGTGGAGCTCCTATTAGGAAATGACCTGGAGTCAAAGGCTGAAGATCTGTTGGATCAGCCGAAATAGGTGACAGAGGTTGCGAGTTCAGGCAAGCTTTTATTCGTGTAATTAATGCATCGAATCACTTCGAAGTTTAAAATTGTTGTTTTCGCGAAAATTCTCTTCATTGATTTTATATTAGCCTCCCATAATCCGACAAAATGTGGGGAAGAAGGAGGAATAATATTCCATGTTATGCTTTCTTCGGAACTAAAGCAGGATCCGATCTACAAATTCTAAGAAGGTTATCAAGAACATTTTTCGCTCCCCTTAAAGTATGTAGCGTTATCACTCCAAAATAATACTGGAGGGTTTGGTCCGTCTAACAATAAACGTTCTAAAACATGCTAGAAATGCTTCAGTAGACAAATCCCATATTATTTCTAAATGAATAGCCTTTGTACTAAAACAAATAAATATCGCAGTGTATGATTTTAAAGTAACCCTAGATCTCTTCAAATTTGGTTTGGTGATAGCTGGTCCTGCAAAGCCGAATCCTGTTTTTCGAATGGTCTAGTTGTTACTATTCTATCTCTAGATAAGTCTCCCATCATTTGGTTTATGTTTCGGTTTCTTGTCCGAAAGGAAGTCATGCATTTATTACTAACAGATCTAACTCTGTCTCCACCGGAAGGTATCCAGTATAACTGTCTAATAAGAGAAAGTGTTATTTTAACTACGAATGAAGAGATTTTTTGTGATAATCTATAAGTAATTCAGTTAAATTATGCCTGAATTATGTTCTAAAGAGTGAAGATCTGTGAAATTATGTTAAAGGAGTTGATGTTTCTAAACTTTTGAAAGATTGGAGAAAATCTCCCACCAGCTCGTAAAAGTTCATCGCTGTCGAGAAATACATTTAAAAGGTGAAACCTTGCTATTACTTGGAAGTGATCATTCCGACACCTAATTTGTGGTGTCTGCTGTCCTCAGAATGTTGTACACATTTGACTAGCACCTTTGTTGCATTCTGTAATTCAGCAGCACTCAAAAAACTTTCTTTTCTTAATGGTGTATTGATTCTACTGTTATTCACAAATCTTAAACACCACGCAGTAGTTCTAATAAATTTACCAAATGATGAATACTTTTTGATGAATTTGTTCTCAACGCAACTTTCATCTGTGACTGTTGAGTTCACCAGAGCTCCCTTTCGAAGTTCAAGCTTTTCATTATCTTTGAACTCTTTTACTGATTCTGCGAATTTACGCCACGAATCGATACTCTGTAATAAACTCTTAGGTCCATGCCACCACATATCACTTATTTCGTAGTTCAGCTAACGTTATTATTTTCACGGAATTGGTCTTCATTCCTCTGGTCAGCATATCAGCCGGAGTTTCATCTCCAGGACAATAATTCCAGGACTTAGGTGATGTTTCTCTCGTATTTCCATTACTCGATGTTGGATGAATGACTTACATTTATTTAAATCGCCCTTTATCCAATGTAACATCACAGAAGACTCTGACCAAAAGTATACATTCATCTGGAACTTCTTCTTTAATTGTCCTTTTCACATTTGAGGCTAATCTTACTCTGATGATATGCTCCCATCAGCTCTAGTCTTGGAGGAGACAACTTCTTCAGTGGAACTACTCTGGTTTTGGAAATTACAAAACTACTTCTATTTCACTGTCCTTCGTGACGTATCGCACATATATTACAACTCCATATGCCTTCTGACTTGTGCCGGTGAACCAGTGAACGGTCGATGAAGCATTTGAACGTCTTTGAATTCAGACTTATTATTTTTCAAAAGTAATATCGCGGAATGTTTATGTTCTTTTCTCATTCTGTCTCATTCTGCTGGGAATAGATTGGGATGTCCGATGGCTACGGATCATCCCAATCTATTCCAAGTTGTTAAATTTCCTGCATTAGTATTTTTGCCCTAATAGTGAATGGACATACTATAACTCCAATAGGGTAGTAAAGCTTTCCAATGGTTTTAGAAACTTCTCTCTACGTCATTAGCTTTATTCTCCTTTGAGCTTGATTAGTTAGATTTTGTGATTCTATTTTCAAAAGATCTTCCTTGTAATTCCATTTATATCACAATACCTTCTGCTGCGGAACTTTCCGAATTTTCCCATTTTCATTCTTCGTCAAAAACTTCCTGCCAATTCGCACAATTTGTTTTCCATTTTCATATGTTGAAACCAGCAGCTTTCAATGTATATCTAATGTCTTCATATTCGTATATATTAGTTTAGCTTCGTATTCGTCTTCATCCCCACCTAATCGTCTAAGTATAAACATTCGTTCAATAGTTTAACTGCTTTCTGATTTGTTTCTTTAAAGGTACATGGTGTTTGATAGTAACGGCAAGTAAAAATGGCCTGGATGTAGACAAAAAAAAAAAAAAAAAAAAAAAAAAAAAAAAAAAAAAAAAACGCGAGTCATCGTAAGTACTTTCGTGTTAGGTTTTCCGTCTTTATCTGTAAGGTCATTTGCCCGCAAAAATTTTTCAGCATCCCTGTCTTCAGGTGACAGAGAAATTTGGAGAAAGGTGTATTCTATGTTAGCAGTAAGTACTATATTATGTGTACGAAACTGCATTAATATCTTTAACAACGGTGAATTTAAATTAGGACCGAAATAGAGACAATCATTTAAAGAATATTCGTTTTCCGAATGGCTGAATGCATCAAATAAAATTCTTAAGGGTTTATCAGGTCGAGTAACTGGCTGATGAGGCATGTAATAAATTCTTCCTGTTTCTTCAGAACTTTGATTAATTTCCTCAGCTATATTCATTTTTAAATGCTGTTTTATAACTGACTGATACTGCTTATGAAGTAGTGGATCATTTGCCAACCTTTTAACCAGTTTATTAAGGCGAGCTTCTGCATTTACGTAATTCATTTTTAATTCAGACGAATTTTCATTCCATTGGAATTTAACCTCATATCGCTTTTCTTTAAATTTGATAGTTCTGTCAAAATTCTCTAAAATATCATTATGTATTTCACTACTTTCCTTCCCATGTTCAATTTCCAGTGCTTCTAATTCCCAAAACTGCTTTAACTGTGTTGAGATAAATTTATCGTCAACAATAATGTTCATATTTAATAATTCACTAATTATTCGAATCACTCTGGCCTTGAAGGCACCATCCAAATACTGTTTCGGAGGCTACAAGTTTATTTTTAAAACGTTAAAGTCTGCCTGTTGTTACTCCATAATAGTAATTTACTCCAATCAGAACAGCAATGGTTTTATCACTGTATTCACATGAATCAGCTAACTGTAATTTTATTAATTCTTTGTTAAATTTGAACTGGAATATCGGGAAAAGGTAAATTAGTTGCGCATATTTGGTTAGTTTCTAAAGCTTCAATTTATGGTTCATTTCTGTTTTAGAGTTTGACTTTCACAACATTAAGTTCGTTCTGTTGCCTGGTTAACTCCAAAGGCAAATACAGACGAAGTGTCTTTTCGAAAAACAGTTAATTTACACTTTTTTTATATGTCCCGAACTATAAAACTTATCTTCGAAGCATAGAATAAGAAGTGGTTCTAAGTTATCCTTATCAAGAGAATGGACGTATCATTACAGTGCGCGTTTGTAGCAATGTATTGCGGAATGTTTCAGTTTTCAATTGACTAATCTGAACATCTCCTTTACCGGGCGAAATTGCCTACACGACTTTTTTTTTTTTTTTTTTTTCTGATTTTGTGTCTAGTTGGAACAAATAGACCTATTGTATTTTTTATTACATATTTCACACATTTTTATTTCTTTACATTATTTATGCTGAGGTTTAAGGCATAAAAATACAAGCTTGACTTTTTAAACTATTTATTTTCTCATCCACGGTTTTAATTTCACAACGCTCAAAATCGTGTATTTCGTTACAATATATATAAATATTTCTAGCGACTGGAGCAATATATTCGTAAGTTTGAGGCGAATTGTTATCAAACTGTTTATTGTGCTTGTTGTTTACATTATCGTGCGCTAAGTGGAGACGATAGCAGTCTGTAATTTTTTTCTGCAGGTCTTGCAGTAGTAAGCCCAAACCGGGCAAGCATAACAGAGCATGGGACGCAAAATGGGATGTATAAATAAGTATTTTGTTATCGATAGATAAAACACTGTTTCGCGCAATTAGGAGGAAGAGTTCAACTTTAAGTACACCTGATTTGTGCGATGTTTGTTTTCGTTTCTCTACTGCCATTAATTGCGGAGCTCTTTTGCGACTTTCGATTTCTTTACGAATAAATTCCATTAACTCATTAACATTCCAGATTTAGTCAGTTTTTCTACTGCCACTATATTCTAATGTAATCTCTTGTGGAATTAATTCTAACATCATTGGACAAAGTAAGCTACCATAAGTTTCTGATACCACGTTCATTGACCTAAAGCATCTAATTTCAGTTTCACACTGATCATACAGTTTTCAAAGATTTTTCTATATCCCTTCCATTTCTAACAGGGCAAAGATCCAACAGTTTATTCATGCAAGCATTTATTACCAACTCTTTTCTCCCAAACCTGTTAGTTAAAAATTCTTAAGTTGAATCGTAATTCTCATTTATAAGCGAAAGTCCGGAAACGACATTTATAGGCTACCCGACCTAATAGCGACTTCTCAAGTAATTAAATTTATTTACTTTCGATAAGGAGTCATTGTTATGGATAGCTGCTTCATATTGACTCCAAAACTCCGGCCATTTGCTTCAATCACCAAAAAAATCATTTATAGTCAATTAAGGTAATTGTATAGATGAAGTTTTTGTACTTCGAAGATTCTGTATTCGGAAGACAATTAGAACTGGCCACATTTACTTCTTCATTAGAATTATAGTCTCTGGTGCTTTCTAATAATTCTATTATAACAATTAGATTACTCTTGTATTCTAATAGTTATTGTGATACTCTTCTACTGAATTAATTTCTGCATCAAAATTCTTTAAATCTGTTTCTTTCAGTATAGAATTGTTAGTTAATTTGATATTTTCAATTTTAGCATTCAACTGATTCAGTAATGCCTTTAAATTACTCACTGGCTTATTTTCTTCAATATTTTTGTCTGTTTTACTGATAAGCTTTGTAACTGGGCTCTGTTGACTAATTCTTACTTTTTCAACTTTATTTTTTATTATTTCTGTTATAAATAGAGAAAATAAATGTTGTTACCTTTTCAGATGTATAGTCAACCATTTAATGGAATCCAAATCTTGACGCTTACGATTCTTTACAGCAGTTCCAATGAAATACAACAAGAAGTGCAAATACTTATCCAAGTAAATAATACCCAAATGCAGTCAGTTTTAGCTCATTTTGACGCAAAACAACATAAATCCAAATGCAAAGAATGCGTCGAAACGAAGAATCGAAAATGTAACTTCTCGGCCGATGCACCAAAGTGTTCGGTAGACAGTAGACAAAATGGCGCTGCGTATCTTCGAAATTCTACGATAACTGTATTTAAGACAAGCAGCATCTAAAATTTTACAAGTAGTGGTTCGGTGATAATTCTGTATTCAAATATAGCCATTCTAGTTGTAAAACGAATTTATTTGAATATCACAAATTCTATAATCTAATCTAACATGTCATCGGCAGCGCTCACGCTACATCAAAACAAATCGAAAATCAAGTTCTCAATTTCAGACTGTGTCGCTCAGACGGTAGTGTTTAGAGAAGCCGACTGCGATACCAAAGGGCCCGGGTTCGAATCCCAGAGAAGGCATAGTTGTAATTGTCCGTCCCTTCATAGGAGGCAAAGATAGCCCACCTAGTAGGTGCCTCCATAATAAAGTGACACAACTTCTGGCCTTAGTAGTGGCCAAGCCGAAATCGGCTGAAGGCCCGCTATTGGTTAAAACAAAAACAAAAAATATTCAGACTGTTGCCATTCAAGGGCCATAAAAAGTTTCCATTCAAACCGGAACAATCGTTATACAAAAGTCATATGAATACACCAATCTAGAATTAACGCAGTCCAGAAACTGTTATTACTAATTTTAGAATAGAGAGGGGAAGTAAAAAATTAAAAAGGGGAATTAAGAGGCTATTGCTAATTTGAATTATAATTTATAGATACAAATTTTTTATCTACATATATATGCGTGTGTGTACCTGTGTCTGTGTGCACAAGAAGGCACTCATACGTGTAATTTTTTATCACAGTGATAACAACAGATAAAACAATTAACAGATAAAAAAATTAAAATCTCCAAAGTTAATAGTTTATATCAATAACTCGAACACTTTTTAACATGTTAACATAAAATAATAATTAAATTTTATTTTAATTATTTTTTTATAATTTTATAATTTTATTAAAATTTTAATCAAAATATAGTGCAAGGTATGTATAAAATATAGTATTTCTAAATATATACAATACGTATTTATAGTATACAAAATATATACTATAAATATAAAATATAGTATTTTTAAAAATTACAAAGATTTTAAATACATGAGCGCTTTAGCAGAGCATCCTGAAATCATCTCTGACATCCACTGAGCATGTAAAAACATTTCTTTTCAGATTTAATACAAAATTTTAATGCCATTAAAAAATGTCTTATTTTATTCTTTAGAACCAAGATAATTTATTGACTGCAATAAACACATACGCTAACTCAAGGCACTCAACTCGAGGGCAAATTAAGTTATATCTAGGGACTGCGGGCCATATAATATTTTATGTTACGCAAATATTTAGAAATATACCATATAATAATAATCATGTGTTATTTCAAGATTTTTATGTCATTAATGTCGAATAATCTGGTTATAATGCTAGTTCTAAGGTGTGAAAAGTGAAAAATTATATGCATTTTCGGAAATTCAGCCAATAATAATAAATATCGTTTATTTAGCCACGGGCTGCAAAAAAGGACCTCATGAGTCACATGCAACCTCTTCGCGGCCATTAGAAGACCATCACTGCGCTGACTCAATCCTTTGTGCAGAATTGTTACATTGGAACCGGTAGAGGAAGGCTTCATATTTTTTGACATTTACTGCCGGAAGCGACATTTCGAAGAAATTCTAGAAATTAAAAGGGTAAGTTTATTAACCCAGGCTTTGCAGTGAATGTAGAGATGGGGCAGATAAATCAACTTCGCCATCAAGCGTTTTGACCTGTTATATCCTGAGTGGTTACACATACTTTAAATATAACTGTACCCTTTAAATTACTATAACACGAAATTGGCATTAAAGTTTTGCTCATATCGATGTTATGAACTAATACATATACGCAATAATCCAAAAATGCATAAAAGCATGCGACTGCAATATAATACGTAAAACTTTTAATAACTGTTGTTTTGTTGCTGTGACTTGTTTCGCTTGTCTGACAACATCAGAACAAGCATACGAAACAAGCATAGAGCGAACAAGCATATACTGACACGAAAAAGCATCAGAACAAGCATACGAAATTCACCGTGGCAAGGAGTTAAATGCGCCTGTCGTTGGCAACAGCCTTGCGCACGATATAGGTGGCATTCTGATTTTAGCTCAGTTCCGCCCCCAGTTTTGAGAGGGAGCACTCCAGTGAGACGGGTCCGAGGATCTCCCACCCTCTTTACTTACCACAGCCTCTCGAGAGGACTTTCGGTTCGCCGCATATTTAGAGTAACCTCCTGTCGCACAGACACTATACATTTACAAACATCCATGCCTTCTCCGGGATTCGAACCCGAGTCCTTCGGTACGGCAGTCAGCGTCTCAACCACTATCTCGTTTTAGGCGGCCTTTTAATATCTAAATATAGAATGACACTCAGTTATTACAGGTGGAAGAGGAATGTGACAATGTTCTGAAGTTCTGAGCTAATTTATCTGACTAAACAGTCCCGAATGAACACATGAAAGAATTCTGTGAATCCTAACTAAAGTGAGCAGAATTACAGTTGTTTATGGATTAGCCAATTTTTAGCAGTTACAGGTAAAAATAAATGCACATGTACATAAAAATGTTAAATAAAAGTGTGTCTTGCAATGCTTTTATACATTTCTATCTGTGTATTATATAAATAATGAACAATGTTATTTTTAGTTTTCCTTTTCTATTAGACATACATTCTTTCTTTTAGACATACCAGCATTTATGACGCAGCACTATCTTCTCAATAGTAAAATCTTTATTTCGCAATTCACTTATTTAGAAATAATTTACAATGAAAATGTAATCTCTCATTTTACTTTATGCTTTTGCGTAGAATAAAACGAGATCACTTATTTTCTTTATATATTATAAACTGGTCTGAAAAGCCGGTAAAAAATTTATTTAAAAAATGAGACAATGAGCAAGTCTTTTAAAATTAATTAATGACGATTAGCTTTCGAACTCATTCTTTTAATGTTATTTTGTTCCGTCGTTTCAATTAAGCGAAGCTCAATTAAATGATATTATATAATAATTAAATATTTATAGCTATCACAACATTAGCCTAAAAATAAAAACTTGTGTCACAATAAAGGCATTATATTGAAACAGTAATAAGATTTTAAAGAAAAGTAAAAACGATAAGATAGAAATAACACATATAAGAATAACTGCATCCAATTCGTTTAAATTTCTCTTCGGAAGTTTTGATTTAGCAGCTCCATGTTTTAAATGAACACCAGAAATTTAAATGAACTCGACATAAATATTCTTTATACTATCACTTTCTTTACTCCTTAAAGTCCCGGTAATGTCAGAGTACGATGCTGTTGGGCAATCCCGAAACGCTTTATTTTTAATCACCAAGAATGTTACGATAACTTAATAAAGAATTTTTTTTTTATTTTTAGTGCATTTAAGTAAAATCGAGTGACTTATATGTTTTATATACGCATTCTATTTTATGTCTTTTAGTCCTTTTACGGGGAAAATTATATAAAAAAATGAAAAATCTCTGCATTTTAAAAGTAGGAAAATTATTCTCTTTAAATAGCAACGAATTAATTTCTTTTCAAGTATATTCCGATCTATCCGATAGTGTACCTAGAAAATTTATTCGAAATTTTCTTTCAAAATTTTAATTTAAATATTCGTTATTGTTATTAGCCTGTTGAGCGATTTTGGGAAAATTGCCTAGAAATTGCTAAATTTGAAAAAAGGTCTCAGACATATATCATTTGGAAGATGATTTTGCGATATATCTGATAGTGTGATGATCGAAATTCTACAGTGAATAATTTGATCTTTAAACGAATATGCGATGAATTCGCAGAATCATCAATATTCAGTACTAAGGAAAAAATCTATCGCATTACGAAAATGTCGATGTTCAGTACTGTATTTTATTCGCAGATATGTACGGGTGCAAAACTGAAAGGAATGAAAGAAAATCATTCTGGTCCATGTGGGTGAAAAATTTATCTCGAAATTGAATCCAAATAAGTAGAGAAGTAGAGAAACCAAGCTAAATAATTTTGTAAAAATAACATGCTGAATAAATAAAATCAGCTCATTTAAGATGCTATGTTTTAAAAAAAAGGTTTTTAATGGTGTTATTTTATATTTTTGAAATTGAACTCATCTTGAATATCCTTATGTATTTAAGCATACGGAAAATGTATTAATATAAATACATGTTAATATAAATACTGATACTTGTTAATTGCATAACAATACTATTTTAACTATAAAAACATGACATGCATTGGTATCGTAAGAGCAAATATTTTTTACCCCTACAAGTAACCTTTTAATTCATTAATCACACAGTAAGCTATAGCGTGCAACTGCAGTCGATGTTTGGAGATTAACAAGGTTCGTGCTTTGTGTTCGAGATTAATTCAGCTTTTCATCTGTGTTTGGAGGTAACATGAACTGCATGACCGCACATCGTGCTTACTGCCTAATTTAGTTTTAACACAAAAGTTTGCTTTTATTTTATTTTTTTATTAATATCTGTACAAAATAAATTGATGGAGAATAAGATTAACAAAAACAATACATCTTTCAAAACTAAAATATATGCCATCTCTGAGAGCTGTAAGCAAATAGCTTTGAAATAGAGCAAAACTAAAACACTTTATATATATAAAAGAGAGTGTAGCTTAAACTCGAAAACATTATCTGAGCTATTCATAGCCAATACTTGCGAAACTATAAACTAAAGTCTTATTTCATAAATAAAAATTACTATTAATGCTTTCGAAATAAAATCCTATATTTTGCTTAAAAGTATAATTAATTAGCAAATGGAAAAGGTGATAGTATTTTGCGTATCATATTTTAATTTATTTTAAGAAGATTGAAAGAAAAAAGATTTCTTGCCTTTTAGGTGTGATTTCACAATCAATACTTTTTAGCTTCTTATTGAATTAAATGTATGGTAAAAAATTTTATTTTACATTACCAAACAATGATAAAAGACATTTATAGCTTTTTTCATTATTTATGAGCGTAAAACAACAGATGTTTTGAAGAAAAATGTAATTATTCCTTTAAAAATAAAATAGATTAAAAATTAATTAAAGAAAACTATCCAACTTCCTTCCTTGTTCAAACAGCAATAATTTTGGACAGAATAGTTTCGGGTAGTTACGGCGTAGTTCAATATGATAAACGTATTAGATTTCTCACAAAATGATTAATTTTATATATAAAAGTATTGGAATTTATCCCAGGTAATTTAGTACGGTTTTGATTAATATGAGATTGTAAGTATTAAGGGTCATTTTGGCGGTACGGAACAAATTCCTAATGATGTGTCTTCCATCCCTCAAACAATTAATACATATGAACACAGTTAAATGATTCTACGTACACATTTTATATTGAAAATAATTTACTTCCTATTTCTAACGCATTTAATATATTTATGAGAATCAAAACAATTGAGAAGTAAGTATACTCCACTATGCAGAGTAAATAAATGCATATTGAGAGCTAAATTTTGCAGCTGGTTGGTTGCCAGTTCTCACGTTTCAGTTCTCATCAGACGTCAGCTAAACATACTAAATTTGAGAAGGCCAACTTTTGTATATATAAGAGAAAATTTTTAATTTGGTTTGTGCCACAGACATATTTTGTTTTAACCAATTTTAAGAATTTGCTGTGAAGTATTAAACATGAGTTATTTCAAGGTAATAGTTATATTGACTATCCAAATAAAATTAGGATAATATCGAGAATAAATGCAAGATTACCCAGACAGATTACAGAAAATTCAAAATGCCGTTTTAAACATGTTTTCAAAATAATAATAATAATAATAATAATAATATAAAAATCCCATGCATAATTTCACCATTAATAAATAATAATATAATATAAACACAGAGGGCGTTAAAAAGTATGGGAATACATACAAGCATCAGATAACGAAATATAAATTCAAATCAGAGTCTTTTTTTCTCACTTTGTCCAAAAAATCATAAGCTAGCTTTAAAAAAATTATTCTCATCTAGTTTTTGGCCTAATCATTTAAAAAAATAAATAAATAAATAAATAAAAGAAATTTTTACATGATTCTAATAATAATATTTTTCTAAGGACAAAAACACAATATAAAAGTGAAGCAAATTCATGGCAACACGATGCGCAGTTTAAGATACATGTAATAAACGGTTTCAGAAAACTAGCTTATGGTGGCATAAAAATTTCCAGTTTCATACAGATATCTTGAGTTAAATACATTAACAAATTCAGAAAAATAATGTTTCCCTGGTTATGCAATGTGCAGTATAATTTTGAAAGAGAAATCAGTAATTGTAAATGGCATAATCTGGTCACAAAACTGTAATTTTTATTAGACGACGATGAATAAATATAAGGTATTGGACGGTAATTTGGGAGAGCAATGCTATGTGAAAATATACTGAGACCAGGCTAGATACGTTTCTAACGTTAAAAAATGCTAAATTAAATTCTGAACACACAAGTCCAAGAATAATACTATTTAAAAAGATTCATTAACTAAATACGACACTGATAGTGCGTTTATTTTCCACTTTCTTTTTAAACACTGATACACATTTGTTAAAATATAAATATGGAAATAAGAATTCACGTTAATTCTAAAACAAGCATACTTATTCTTTTATCACAATATTCCTTTGACCTTTAGGGGCATATAAAATCCCGTAATAGTTTCAATAAATCTTACTTTCACGAAGTTAAAATTCCGGAAATGCCTTCTAAATCTTGCGCTTGTATTTCCGCTTTCTTAATCTCTCGGCTTGTTATATTGTTGGTAGTTCTATTTTTTTCTCTTTCGAGGATTAGTAGCCTCAAGCGTAGGTTTCGTAGAACCAGATCGTGCTCAAAATATCAATTATCTCATCATAAATCTTCAAAGAGGAAAAGTTAAAGATGTGTATAATAAATTGTAAGTTCTACAGAGAATAATGTTTGCATAACAAATTTCCATAATTTGGAAGTTTAGCGTTCCTATTTATATTCAATACATTTGTTAACACAGCTTTAACTGCATGCTTTTATAATCATCTTTTCCAAAATTGCTTAAATAAATTAAATATGTTCAGTTTCATATTTAAAAAAATATGCTGTAAAATTAGATTTTTTTTTCAAAATTTAATAATTTTTGTTATTAATCTTTTCGATAAGTTAGCTTTTGCTTTTATTTATTTACTTTTTAAACGCACAGTTTTATTTATTTTTTGAAGTTTGTTATTTAGTACTACAGCTAGAAGATGAAGTACAGAACTTTAAAAACAGAACACTAAAGGTGTGAGTCTGTGTATATACATAACACAACATTATTAGACAGAAAAGAAGTGCACAAAATCCGTTGCACAGACAACTTTTCCATTAATAAAAATCTATTATTAAACGACTTCTTATTAATAGATCACTTAAAAGGTGGAGGTCTTACTGATCAAGAGCAGATTTTTCATGAATAGACTTCCCGAGATTTAGGTCTCTGATAATTGGTATTGTTTGCAACGATGCGTCGTAGCATTACTTTAATCACGAACAATGCGTAATAGTCTATTTGGGAAGGAGAAAGAGAAAAGGAGGGTATGAACGTGATATCTGCTACAGAGATGCGAGGATAAGCACTGAGGTCTGAAGATTCCGCATAATTTCTCTGATAATTTTCTTGACAATATCAGTAAGAAATGATTTTGTAATAATATTTCTCACTTGAAATTAAAAGAAAATTAAAAGACATGATAATCATGGATACACATGTCATAGACATGATAATCATGGATAGACATGATTCTCATGGATAATTTTGTAGTAAATGATTTCTGCTACGTAACACACAGAGTCATGTCTTACAATATGAATTTATATATAATCGCGCATTTATCGCACTTGAGCTTCAGTTTATCCTGAATAACAGTCGCTTTTAAATGATATACAGTAGAATCTCCCTTAACCGGCAGCTTTGGGATTTTGTCGATGCCGGATAACAGATCTTTCCAGATAGCTGAATAAAAATTTCTAGAACTAAACTGTTTATGTTCTGTAATGTCACCTGCAGAAATTGCAGCATACGAGGTCTGTTGGTCATATTTTGTGATCTTTCAGCTACAAATGATTAAATAATATCAAAAATTCTATAGATTATTTAAAATTAAAACATATGCACAGGAGTTTAGAATTCGAAAAAAAATTAAACAACATTTTAAAATTATCCTTTATATTATCACACGAAAGTTACGAATTTCTTGGTGTCGTGGCATAGTATTTCGAATGTTGCCTCAAAGTTAAAATGGTCTCCGTAGTTTTAAAAATTCGTTGCGTATACAGTTAAGCTTTATAATATCATGCCCTTATACAAATGAACACTTCTCGGTGAATCTTATGAAATTCTGGAATTTTGTCAGCTTCCTTCTCTGCGTGTCATCATTTTTCTATTTTTCCAGTTACATGTACGATTATTTCGTCATCTTCAGAGACTATGACACTAGCAGAATTGTTTACCCAGGCTTCACTAATACTTACTTTTTCTGAACATACAACTAAATCCAAACTATCAACCGCAGGCACCGGGCGTGTTTTTAGTCCAAAAGCATCTTCATTACTCAACTGTAAACTACGAACATGATCGTAAGCCCCACACACCAACAGCGACGTTAAAGTTATATTCTTTGCATTTTACCAAAAAAAAAAAAAAAAAAAAGACAAAGTAAATACCGCTTCTTCCAATATGAAGTGTTCAAAAATCATGGACAATTCAAAGTTCCTTCAATAACTTCAAACTTCATATATCGAGGCGTAAAAAGGGATCAATCGTTGATCTTTATATTCTGGATGAAATTGTGGTTCATTGGTTGGACAAAGTTTATTGCGTTGGGTGGTATAAATGTTTTCCATATTTAAATCTTTTAGATCTTAGCTCATTGCATATATCTTTTAAGCCTAAAGTTTGGATCTAAACGATTTCTTACAAGGACTACAGTGCAAAATGTGTCTCAACAGTAGAACTTAAAAGCAAAAGTGAATGATTATTTAAATTCAATAAGCCAGTGATTCTCAATTATTTTCGATTAAAAATCAAATTAACTGAACACCTGAATCTTAAGATTCGATAATTTGGATTCTGATTTTGTGCTGCTATTATTCATTAAGACTCACCTATCAAAGTGAAAGTTTGTGTTTGGTATTTACTTCAAAGCTTTTCAAGACGGGATAATAAATTTAAAAATATCATTCATTGGATAACTTTTAAACAGACAAAATGAAATACAATGATTTACCTAAAAAAGTGATTCATTCTTTACAAACGTTTGTTATAAGAAACAGTATGCACAAACAGAGATCAAATATAGAAAAATTCAAAAAATGCATTCTTTATATGCTAATTTGAACTTCAAACACAAAATATAGTCAAAGTGAAATAAATAAATAATAATAATATTATTAAAAAATAAATCCAAATAATTTAAAACAGCTTATATTTAGAATTTCCGATACAAAATCTCGCGCGCGGGAGATAATGTTTTTCCCCCGTATAGTGTTGCCCTCGCTCGCTTTGAAATCGTTGAATTTGTTAATCAAAAATCCGTTAAAGTGTTACAAAACATGAAATCGATAATAAAGCAAATTCCAAATTTAGGGCTTCCAGGTGCCCATATTCGATGGAGGATTACGATATTCAAAATTTGATGGCTTTAGGTACCATTGTTTTACCACAATGCGAGAAACATACATAGATTTATGTAGATTCTTCATTATTTAATTTCTTTAAATATAACACAGGGCGATAATATTTGGTGGCAACAATTTGAAAAGTGAAACTGACATTTAGAGTTTTCAACGCAAAATGCCAAAACGAAATTATGAGCTGTTCTGGGCTAACGTCCTTTGAGCTAAGAACAGGAAGCAGAAATTGATTTCCTCCATTAGAAACAATTTTTATATTACTTTAGATGAGTTATCTTTAACGTCTTAAATTTATTACTCAACTTAAAATTTAATAGAAAAATTTTCTTATTCAATAAAATGTTGGCTTAAATTTTATAACATCTAAAATTTACATAAATATTTTTAAAACACTGTAAGTAACATTTTTCTCCCTGAACTCCGCAGGATTCCACTGTAAATTTTGATTCGGACACCATGAAAGTAAGTGAAGAAGGAATGAATGATTAATGTTTATTCTGTAAACATGTGAATTATGTAATTCTCTCTTTTATATCGTATTTCAAAATAAGAACATATATATACAGATAGGTCGCAAATAATGCTTATTCAAATAACGCGATATTCGATTTATGCTATACACATGAAGTGGTATGTTAAGCTTAAAACAAGCTGGAATACACATACTACTATGCTTAAGTATAGTAGTGCAACTGCTAAATTATCTTTGTATCTTTAACAAAAAAAAAAAAAAAAATTGTTTTTATTTTTAAAAAAAAATTTTTATTTATATTTTTTATTTTTATTTATTTTTTTTTTATTTTTGAAACAGATTTTTCAGCTGTATTTCTCAAATATTTATTGTCAAGATTCATTTACGGACAGAAAACAATTTAGTATTAGATTCCTAAAATATTCTGCAGAAAATTCTCAACATTTCGGTTTAAAATTTACGCTAATTTAATTTGACATATTTCATAGAGTCAAAAAAAATTTTAAAAAATAGTAAAGACAAAATATGGGGAAGGAAAATGTGCAACGAAAATTATGAATTCTCAGGAATTATAACTGCATTAACTAAATTATTCTAATGCATAGAATAACCTTTAATTTCCACCTAGCCTACAGAGCTCGGGCATAAGATTCACATCATTTTGTAATTCTTCGTAATTCTCTTTTACCTTGGCAAAACGAGAATGTAGATTTTGAGAACACCCCCCCCCCCAAAAAAAAAAAAACTATGCCTAGGTTCCCAGACTCTCATACTCAGTCCTTAGAATTATCTATAAAAATTCATTGGAATTTTATATGCCTAAAGGAAAGGTGAGGATCAAATTATTGAAACATTTAATAATATAAATAAAAGTTCTAATAATCACTTTAGTACCTTTCAGAGATGTTACTTCAATATATGTATAAGCTTATTCTACCATTCCTGATAAAATCGAATACAATGAATGGCTTACTTCCTGCCGTGTTGACCACTCATTACTATTCAAAAGAGATCGAAAGAAGAGAAGGAAGGAAAAGAACCGCTTACCTTGGCTGGTTACGCGGGCGATATGCGAGCGAACAAGGCGGGAAGAATCAGAACCGAACGGAACAGAAGTGAACGACCTTCTGGTTGGACAACCTAACCTGAGACCGCGAGCGCGCTTGAACTTCAGAGTCGTGTTTCCCTAGGGCAGGCAGCACAACAACGTGGTCAGAAAACAACTCACTATATTTGTGGGCATTTTCCCCAGCGGTAGGGAAGAATAAAATTTGCGATCGGAAGGATAAAAACACACTATTATCGAAAAGCAGTTACTAGTAGAGGTATATTGTTTAAATAGATCGGGAAATTCAACGAATGAAATGCCATTATCCCCCTCTGTGAGGTATCTTTAGTGATTTTTACTATCACATGCTTTCAAACGTAAAAGTTTATAAAATTATAGTACACAGTATCATCACAGCAATCTTAATATTATTATTTATAAATATTAGTTGGATAATTAAACCCAAAATAAGCATAAAACCTCTTAATAATCATAGAATATATTATATTATATAAAAAAGTAACTCTGTATTGATATTAGATTAATAGAAAATTGAAAAATTAACAACGATCACACAAGTACTTTAATATCATGTCATGTGAAGATCATCGGACCAAGTTCACTAAGAACAAATTCTGCGACAAAATATAAACTCAGCAAAACGCTCGAAATTTGACATATAAATTTCTCATCGATAATATTACTCAAACGGTCAACATTTATTACAAAAAAAAAAAAAAAAAAAAAAAAATTTCTCTCTCTCTCTCTCTTTCTGTATGTGTTTGTACAGAAAATGGACAGAAAAAGACCTCTTCGATAATTAGGTGAAAATACTGCATATTTTGAGTTCAACAGTTTGCACTGTAAAATAAACTAGCAGTGTGTTTAAAACAAATTGCTAATTCTGAGTTGAAAAGTTAATTACGAATTGTTTATTAATGCAAGTAATGAAGATATATGGGAGAGTAATACGATATACGCTCTGCCTACAATGCTGTCGCTGTGTAAGTGATTAGCATGTGCGATTAGTGCTACTGCTTCAATCTAGTGCCCAATTATAAATATGCCTCCACCTTTGCAGAAGTCCACCACTTTTCGAAAAGACAAAAACCGTTATTAGGATAACCCGACATAAAGGGGATGGCACCGTTACGAAACCCGGAGCAGTCTTCATAACGGTACAGGCAACTTTATGCCGAGGTAACAACTACAGAAATCCAGTTTTCACTTATTTTACTGATTAATTAATTCAGCAAAGGATGAAATAAATCCACAACAGTTTTATGCAAAACCATTTCATTTGCACAAAGGTATGAGCACCTTTGCCGAAAACGCTGCATTTGCATGAAGACGTTCCCATATTTATGCAAATTATTTTTGTGCTTTATGAAGAATCCTGGATTTGCATTACTGATTTGATACAATAGTTCCGCCCAATACAAAAGTGCTGAGGCATTTTTGTATTGGTCGTCGTGAATTAGGCATTGCTGAGTGCTGTGCTTCTCGGAAGGGGACTCTTGTATTGAAATGATGATGTTATTTCAATAATCTAAGCTTCCACAAAGGTGTCAGTATCTTAATTCGGCCGTTTTAAGTTGTCCCAAATTGAGAACAGCTGTACATGAAAACTTTGTGGACATAATTTTTTTTAACTCTTTTATAGTAATGAAACTGTTCATTTGCACAAAGGTGTATTATCTATCTTGGTTTAAGGTGAACTAATGGTAAACTAATGGTGAACACAACTGATTTTTCTCGTTTCCTGCACTGAGAAACATAATTACAGTCTTTCCATAGTTCTCCTAAAAATTGTTGGATACCATAGGTTCTGCTGTAAAAGTAATATTTAAGAGGCTTAAATTCGAACATTTTTTTCACTGAACTTTTTAAATTATACTACCTTCATTATGTTTTCAAAATCTAAGCATAAATTTTTATCAAAATATAGCAAAAAATTAAAACATTAACAATTAAACAGCGTAAAATTTTACAAAAAATCTTTGTTACGCAAAAAATTGATGACAATGAAAAAAAATAACAAAAAAATTTTATATTTTTAATTTATAACTATTTCGCATCAGAAATTCTCTATTTAAAAAAATCAAGAGTAAAAAGTCAGAATTAGGAATTAACATATTTTAGAAACCATTAAATTTTGAATTACGGATATTTTAGAACTGCGATTTTTTAAAAAGAAAAGATGCTTCTTCGAATTATCTCTTGGAGTTAAATTTTATGCGAAATAAAATTTTTCAAAAAGATTTTAAAGCAAGAAATATCTTCTTAAAACATTTCCGCATTTCTTCACGGATCACGCTTGAATGTTTAAAATAAAGGGAGGAAAGTTTTGTAGAGAGGAGACGGGATACTGAAGAAGCATAAAATTAATAGGAATAGCCGAAGGTCCCATTTCATAAGAAAAAAGAAAAGAGTGAAACAGAATTCTTCAACCGTTCTGAAATTCCACAATTGCAGGTAAAAATATTAGACACCTCTTCCGAGGATTATTACAATTTTAATTTAAAATCATAAATTTACGAGATAAATACAACTTTAACAAGGGTATACTGAAGTAATGCAAAAATTATCACAGCCATATTTCAGTGTAAATATCGGGTCTTAACAAAGTTTCACGCCACTGCAAATATCGTCTGCGCAAGCAGTTCGCGTTGGCGTGTTTAATTGTATTTTGGAAAAACGATTTTTGGCATTTGAAAGAAAGAGACTTAACTATAGAACATTGTGTTATGAAATTTGTAAAAAAATATCGTTATCACTAAGTACAAAGTGTCTGTCTGTAATGGAACTATCACGCTACCACAGTAGAAGCACCATTTACTTCCAGTTCTGTTGCAAAACGTCAGCCACAGAATGTCATGAAATCATGTATACAGCTCTAGGTACTAAAGTTGTATCATATGACGCTGTGAAGGTTTGGTACTGAAAGTTCAAAAACAAGGACTATGACAGTCAAGAAGCAGAGCGCTCTAACCGGCCTACTGATGCTGATGAGGCCCTCCTGGGAGAACTTGTGGAAGGAGATCAGTATGCAACCACTCAAGAGCTTGCTAAGGAGTTAGATGTTAATGCCAAACTTGAAGTACAAGTTCAATCGCTGGGTGCTGCATGAGCTGACTCAAGTAGATAAAGACAGACGTTGTTAGGGTCTGCATTAATCTACTTGACTATCAACGCAAGGATAAAATCCTGGACCGGATCATCATTTGTGGTGAAAAGTGGATTTTATTCAACAACACAGGCCGAAAAGGGAATTGATGTGCTCCCAGTGAGCCTGTCGGCAGTGTCGCAAAGCGCAATTTGACGCAAAGCGCAATATCATGCTTTATATCTGGTGAGATTGCCATGGTATTATCCACAAAGAGTATCTGTAAAAAGGTACACCTCGACAACCACCCTTGACAGTAAGACGTACTGCGATATCCTAGTCCATGTTAACGCTGCTATCAAGAAAAAACATCGAAATAAGTTCCGGCGCAAAAAGGTAACATTCCAAGGTAATGCAACACCACATGTGTGTGCATTCATAGGCTGGAATCTGTACGGACTGGAATGGGATATTTAGCCACATCCACCATATAGCCCCGACATCAATCCTTCGGACTTTTACCTTTTTTCACACTTGCAGCTACATCTTGCTGGTGCCATCTTCCATTCTACACAAGATATCCGAAACGAGGTTGATCTGTTTTTGGACTCGCGGCCACCAAGTTTCTGGGCCAAAGGCTTTGAAAAACCTACCAAAACGTTGACAGAAAATCATATATTTGGGTAGTGATTACTACACGCACTAAAGGTACTTCTTTCATGTCTATTTTTCCTAACTTTACTAAGAACATTTTTGTAGGAAAACTTTCGTCATACACACTGCTGGCAACCCAAATTCCGACACCAAGAAAAACAAGAGATATCACAACAAAATTTATTTAGTAGATAACATATTGACCAAGTATCAAATGATTAAAGGTATAGACTTCTGTGAAGTGTGGTTCCTTCCAGAATCAGTAGCCAGAGTAGCCGCTATTGTTGGAGATCACCGCTGCCACACGCCCCGGCATTGATTCAAAGAGACTTTGGATGTGTTCTTGGGGTACAGCAGACCAAGCAACTTTCACGCGTTGCCAAAGTTGATCTGGTGTGGCAGCTTGGGATGTAATCTGGGTCAATCGTTTGGAACCATGGACCACGTGTTCCTATCGGCGAAAGATCCGGAGAGCGAGCCGGCCAGGAAAGCAATTTAACCTGGCGATCGACGAAGAACCCTTGGACAATGCCTGCCACGTGTGGTCGCGCATTATCCTGTTGAAATATGGTTGTGGGCAAGCCCTGAAGGTAAGGAAGACAACTGGCTCCAACAAATCGTAGATGTAGCGCTAGCTGTTTAAAGTACCGGCAATGAGTACTAGAGGAGTGCGAGAGTGATATCCAATATCGCCTCATATCATAATACCCGGTGCAGGAGTAGTGTGGCGGTGCATAACGCAGCTGTTCAGCATCCTTCCTCCAGTGTCTCCAGACATGAATCCGACCATCGTGGTGTTGCAGACAGAAGCGTGACTCGACAGTAAAGACAATTTCATTCCATTCTGCCGTCCACATCCTTCTTTCATCGCACCGTTGATGGCGGGGACGTCTGTGGTTCTGCGTCAAGGGTATAGACGAAGCAATGGACGTCTTGCGGACAGACCACTGTGCTGTAAACGGCATCGAATGGCACGCGCAGACACTGGATGATGCGTCACAGACTCAATGTGCTGTCCTATGGTTCGCGATGTGACTGAGCTAGCCGTCGCTGCCATGCGCATAATGTTCCTGTCATCACGTGAAGTGGTGCACCGATGTGGATGCCATCGAACACATCGGTCCGTCGTGCCCTCCTGCATCCATCAGTCACATATCCGCATTACAGTTGTTTGGTTTCGTCCAACATGACTACCGATTTCCCTGAAAGATAATCCACACTCTCGGTAGGCCACTATCCTTCCTCTGTCGAACTGGGATACTTGATCAAACGATGATCGCTGTGTACTACAAGGCATAATTGATCGTTTTTTTGGGGGGAAAAACACAATTGCCGAACTTGAAATCGTCGAAAACTTCGAGCCTTAAATAACGCTTTATGTGACGTCACAGGTGCGCGTGATGTGCGTCTGCGCTGAAATTCTAATCATTTGCATATCTCACCTCTGCTAATGCATGTTGTAAATTTCATGTTATTTGCATTCTTCCTTCAGGGTGTTGCATTTACGGTGACCAGCAGTGTATATACAAATTTTAAGGAAATCATTATAAGAATTTTTTTTTTAATTTTCTTATTATAAAGATTATCCCATTATAGGAAAATTGTTTAGAGCATTAATATTACCTCTTGTTAAAACACAATGAAATGTTAAAGCTGTAGAAACGTTTTCTTTTCTTTTCTTTTCTTTTCTTTTTTTTTTTTTTTTTCCTTAAAATGGTAATTAAAGTTTGAAAAAAATATTAATGGAAGAAACAAATAAAATCTATTAATCACCCCGTGCTTAAATGCTTCAAATAGAGCTTTTGAAGGGTTAGTATTTCAAACATTAAGCCCGGATGATTAATAAATGCCGAACACACGTTTCGTTCTTCTTGCTTATATATATATATGTATACATAAGCAATTTTTTAATCTAAAACAAATACCGATAAAAAGACGCGGAACAGTATCGATTAAACATAGAAATAAAGGTTTATATCAAAACTAAGAAAAGATAATGTTCCTCATATACGAAGGTTATATAGAACATTATTTTTAAACTAATAGGTGTTCCATTATTCAGAGAATTTTATTCATTCTAATATGCGAGTTTCATTTTACGATAGTTGAGAAATGCGTTTATTTTCACTATAGTATAAATAATTCGCATAGTCAAGAGAAATTGCCATGATTTCGATAAAAACTTGACTTGTTTCAACGTTTAGCAATTAAAAATACTCAGTTTTGCCATGATATACATGTGCACAAATAAATGTACCGGCTGAAGATAAAATGTACATATTTTATTGTTAGCTTGACGATCTATGAAATTTGATGGGTAAAATAACTACTCTAAATTCATAAATATTAAATTTCGCAAACCCGAAGTATTTCTAAAAAGCTGTAAGAAAGGGCACTGAATTGAGGTTTGACATGTTAATCAAGGCAATAATCTTGAAGATTAACAGATTAAGCCGCTACTTACCACAAGAAGACAGCACAGATCAGGGGCGATCGCCCGAAGTTTTTTGAATAATAGAGCGTGAAATTTAATATGTGTCGAAAAAAGTAAATTAAATAAATAGTTTAGCAGATTGCGTTTCCACTGATGCTATTTAAATCAAAGGGCTGCCATGTATGGAAATCGGAATGTCTTCGTCTACAGGTAAGTAACAATTTCCCGCAACACTAACCTGAACAAGACGGATGCACATTTTTCTTCACCAGTTTCCGAAGCGATTCTTCTTCAATAAGTCAGCTGTCAGAACTTCAGAAAGTACATCAATCTTAGTAATCTTTATAACACAATAAAACGCATGGATAAACAAATGTTTGACATCGCAATGGGGTTATCAGATTGTGTTGTTATTAGTTCTGTTACTTGCATAAGGGGTACTAATACTGAATTGGCATGGTCTAAATAGCTAAATTGATTAAGAAGAAAAAACGTAAAATATTCTTCAAAAAGATGAGAAACGTCAAATTTCATTTTTACAGTACAGGACAGTGACAGAAAAAAAAATTAATTATCTAAATATCTTCTTATTTTACGCTTAACACATTTTTTCTAAACTTCATAAAACTGTACTAACAACAAACTAAATAGTTATCCAGATATTCCAGTATGTAATAAAACGTTTAGAGGGAAGTTGGCTTTTAAGGATGGCAATTTAAATGGATAACTGAATACGATAGAAGTTCCAGAGAAAGGGTTTGGTTTTGGTTTAGTCGATTATGGCAAAGCACACTAGAGTTATCTGTATAAAGAGGACGGATGCCTTCGCAAAGGACTCTCTAAGGGAAACTGGCTCGTATACACGTTACACTCGTTACAAATATTAGGATATGAAATTCTAAGGTTTGTTTATACATATAAATCTTTGAAAAATCCTTAAAAAATGCCTGAACACCCCCCCTGTAATCAGTGATTTGTGACAGTTATTTTGAATTTTAAATTTCCAACTAAACTTTTATTGAGGATTATTAATAGAATTTCCTTTATTCTCATTTTTATTAATAATGGTTCCTAAATATTTATTCAAATATATGAAACGCTATTTTTAATTTATAAAATACGCTGTTTTTAAATATTTTTAACCCAGAGGGACATTAGCCAAATTCTGTCTAAACGTCTATGTGTGCAAATGAAAAAAAATGATCCCTTTGGGCGTAATATAAAGCATGAAAGCTTTTAGTTTAATATTTATTTTTGGTATATCTGTGTGCGTCTGAATTCTTTAACTTCTGGTATATATCAAATCGAGACATTTATTATTTAAATTAATTTCTTTCAAATTTCATGTCGTAAGTGATTTGTTTGAGTGAAAGTTAGGTTATTTGAAAAAGGCAAAGGAAAGGAGGGTTACCTTCCTGTCGCGAGGGAGGGTTTAGCGGAGACATTTCGAAGGGTAATTGCCACATATTCATGAAGATACGGAAAACTGCAGAAGTCAACCATGCAGACAGCACGTTGGTGTGGAATAGAACAGGGTAGAACTCTTAGCATTATGTAGTCTTAATCACAGATCATATTGCTATGAGACACATATTGAAAATACTTCGCTTGTAAAGAAAGCAATATATTCTCATTTATTGTTATTTCTAGTAAATAAAATTTTTGAAACGAAGACCACAGAGAGAAACAAAAACTAAAATACAAAATAGCATCCTTATTCATTTCTTAATGATAATCTGGAGATATTTTATGCGAAATGCCGAAATATCGCTTACGGAAAAACAAAAGGGAAGTAGCTGACGGTCACTTCGAATTTGGAGCACAAACAACAAGGGACAATATGCCTAAGAGAAATTTCAAAAAGAGCTACAGCTCTTCTTTAATTGCATGAAAAGTTATAGTTAAGAATATAGCAGATTGGTAATCATAACTGAATTTGGTGTGTAAACTAGTAAATTAATTTAAGAGCACAAGAAAAACTAATTTAGTAATGGTACCTAACAGGAAATAAACACTTTAATTTCAGGTTACCATATAACTTTATTTATATTTTTCAGTTCTGAAATGTAGCTGTAGAAAAGAATTTTAAAATGATTTTCTGTTTGCATTTCAGCTGTAGCGCAATCGATTGAGAGGAAAGGTGACTAAAAACACCTTTCCTCTCTCCTATCGAAAAAGGCGATATTTCCCGTCCAAAGCCATCACACTTCGCGATAAATAGCCAAATGTCAAAAATAACAAACATCCAAATATTTAGGGTACTGCAAACGCAATGGCCGGAAACTGCTAATTTTTTGCAACTCAGCTTTTCTGATACAATTTTTTTTTTTTAAAAAAATAATAATATAAAAAGACGGTTTCTTTTGCTGCTGAGCTCATTTTAGAATTTAATTTTTCCCGAGATCTGAACGTTTATAGCCTTGCATACGAAACTTTCTTTTTGGAGATTCATTTATCACTCCGATTTTGATATTTTTGAATCTCATTGTAATTTCAGAATTACCATAATATTATACTGCACAAGGTAACCGACCTCCCTTGTAAAGCATTTTTCAAAACCATTGTTAAATTTCGAAGTTAATGAGATTTTTTTTTATTGGATTGCACTCACTCTTAAACAAAATCGCTAAGTAATAATTCGTGATATAAAATTCATCATTTTATAAAATTTATAGAACGAACTGAAATATTTCGATCGAAATTAACAAAAACATCAATTATCTCGGAAAAGAAAATAATGATAATAAAAATATATTTTTGATTTATGTCATACATATGTTACCGTGAAAGACCGAAATTGGAGAATGTCGACTTTCACCGGAGAATATCAACATGCACCAAGTTACACTATGTTAAGTTTAGGATTGTGTATCCATAGATTGCCAATAGATGGCGGTAGTGTTTGTTTGTAAAAAGAAACTGTGATGTCAATTATGTATATGTATCAGTTCGTCTTTGGTGTTCGTGAATAAATGCTGTGTGGAAGAACGCTCCTCTGTTTATTACTTTAACTGCGATCCAGTCTGATTTATTAGAGATTTACACATATTTTGTTTATGGTGCCTGCAAACCGGGATTATTACGAACCAGAAAATCGACAGACTGAATATTTCGAAAATGGAGGGCGTTCTTGAACATTTGAAAAAGAAACGATCGGCTGTTAGACAATTAACTACGAAACTGATAACCAAAGTCGAATCGAATTTAGCAAATAATATTCCGCTAAACGAGAAAATTGAGATAGTCGAGGATTTATATGAACAGTTAATTGAGAAAATCAATGAACTGAAAAGTTTAGATTCAGAAATAGAAACGAAAGTAACTTCGCAGGAGATTGAAAATGAAGTTACCTTAAGTCAAGAATACCAGGATAAAACTGTTATATGGAGAGGAAGAATGCAACGATTTTTGAAGAAGAATTCTGAATCTTCTAGAACAGTTCATCAGAACGAAACGGCTAATGTTGCACGGTTGAAACGAAAACAGTGAAGTTGCCACGTCTGCAAATCGGAACTTATTACGGAGATTCGTGTAAATGGTTAGACTTTTGGAACCAATTCGAAAGTACAATTCATAATCATAGTGGATTGAGAAAAACTGAATAATTTGCGTACCTAAAATCCTTATTTGGAGGTAATGCTTTAGCTGCCATTTCCGGTTTCTTTTTAAGTGACCAGAATTATGATTCCGCAATAGAAATATTGAAAGAACGTTTTGGAAGACAAGATGTTGTTATCACCTCGCATATGAATAAATTATTATCCCTTGAACCAGTGGGAAACATTTCAAATGTTAAAGCACTGCGTAAGCTGTACGATGAATGCGAAGTCAATATTCGAAGTTTAGAATCGTTAAACGTTACTTCTGGGAAGTTATGGAAATATTCTCTGTCCTATCATTTTGCAGAAATTTCCAGAGGAATTAAATTTGGAATTTAATCGAAGTCGAAATATGGAAGCAGGATTTGATATAAAGGAACTTATAGAATTCTTAAAAAATGAAGTTAACTGTCGAGAAGCTGCAAGTTTAATGAATTCTGCGAAAACAAATCAGAAACCATACTTTCGTCAAAATGAACAACACACGAAAGTTTATCCGAATTATAAACCGAAAGTTCCGACTGCTTCAGCTTTATCAACAATTGGATACAAATGTATATTTTGTGACAAAGAAGATCATACGAAATATAAATGTACTGAGGTGAACTCTGAAGAGAAACGAAACATTTTGAAACGTACAGGAAAATGTTTTTTGTGTTTTGGATGTAAACATTTAGCTATCAACTGTAAGAACAAACAGTTTTCCTGCAAAAAGTGCCGCGGTAAACATCAAAGTGTGTGTGTAAATCCCACATCAGCTGTCTCCAGTGTAAAAAATAAGGAAACCGAAACATCGGCGGAAATTGTTCAAAATTCTTCTGCCAAAACTGGATCTAATATTATGCTTCAAACGGTGTATGCTGTGGCTGAGGGCAGAAATAAGAATTTTATTGTGAGATGTCTTCTTGACGGCGGTAGCCAAATCTCTGCAATTCGAGAAGATTTATCAAGAAAATTACAGTTACCAGTGAAAGGAGAAACTGTTTTAAATCTGCATACCTTCGGTGAAAAGAACGGGAAATATTGGCGTCGAAAGAAAGTTGAACTTACGCTCCGAAATATTAATGACCCTGAAAAATCCATAAATCTAGAAGTCATTGAAGTACCAGTCATAACAAATGCCGATATACGAGTACCAGATGTAGAAATCAAATCCGGAAGCACTTCAGCAGAGAACCCGGTAAATGTAAACATCGCCAACTTTGGCGATAATAGTTCAAACCTGGTAACCCAGTGGATTTATCCTATTCGCTTGTTCGAAGTTTGCAACCATTCCTCTTGCGTTCATTTTGTTGAATTATCACTGTCGTTGTTCGCATTTGCAGATTTATATTATTCTTCTCTTACTTATTATTATTTTTTCTCATTTTTTTAACAACGAATAGATAGAAATATTTTCGTAGATAGATGCCGGTTCTCGGTTCGGGATGAAAGGAAGAAAATACGGCGGGAGGGGTGAAGCTAATTTGTAACACGGCTGTTCACGTTGTGTTCTTAATTATTAACAGCTCTAAGAACCAGCAATTTAAATTACTAAGTAATGCTTTTATTTTATTATTGGTTATTGTCATCTAAAATTATGAGAATAAATCAATTTTCTGGCGTAAAATTTTAATAAGATAATATATTGTTAATGCTTTTCTAACAATAACCTTTCAGAGGATGGCAAGTGTGACATAAATAGATGATTGAGTTGAAATAAAAAAGATTATTCATTATCTATGACAGAATAGTTTGATGCATCACCATGGTCATCAAAATTAGCAAACCACTGCTGGTGTAAGGAATATATTGTTTTCTGTGTTAACCGGAATTTAAGACAATTTTTTTTTCTTTTGTTTATCACGTTTAACAGGTTAATTTCAGTACATTAATACTAATTTATATTTTTCAAATGAATTTTTATTTCCGTTATAAATGCTTATATATTGTCTTATACTTAATATATTCTTTTCTGTGCTAAATTGAATTTAATATAATTTTCGTATATCACGTTTAACAGGTTAGTTTTACATCTACATGCTTATTATCTGTGAATTTTACTACCATATGCTTAATATATTGTTTTGTCTGCTAACTTGAATTTACATGCACTAAAAATCACGTTTACAAAATATCACGTTTGCGGCTCGGCTCATCGCCGATGAACCGCGAGCTTGGCGAGTAAAAATGCAACGGGTTCTTTCCCGAAGCGCCAACGGGTTCTCTGCGGATGAAAACCCTCAAATCCAAACTCCAAGCATTCGGCGTCACTTTGACAGACTGCGGCGGCGCCGATGAAATGAATCATATTTCCGTTTTAATCGGCGCGGACATTATGTGGAAAACAGCAAGCGAAGAAATAAAAAGGATAAACAGAAATGCCGTAGCTATGAAAACCTTGTTTGGGTGGTGTATACAAGGCAAATTTCCTTCATCAGACTTTCAAATCCATGATGCGTGTTTAAACGTAAGTGTAGAAGAGAAACTTCTAAAAAGCGTCGAATCGTTTTGGGATATTGAATCTATAGGAATTAAAAATATTTTTGACGAAGAACAAAATGAAATGGCCTTGCAAATATTTAACAACTCGATTACACAAAAGGGTGATAGATACGAAGTTAGACTTCCATGGAAAGATCAGAATGTGACTTTAAGAGACAATTTTAAGAATGCTGAAAGACGATTTTTAAATCTGATCGAACAATTTAAATCAAACTTGAACTTTTATGCGCAATATAAAGAAGTGATTGACTATCAGCTTAAGGAAGAAATCATAGAAAAGGTCGATCTTGGTACTCCATCTGGGAGACGAACTTACTACATACCTCACCGTGCTGTCATCCGTGAAGATCATAATTCTACGAAACTTCGCATTGTTTATGATGCTTCTTCAAAGGAAAAAAATCATGAATCTCTAAATGATAATTTACTACAAGGACCAAATCTTCTTCCTGAACTTTTGAAAGTTTTAATAAATTTTCGACTTCATCGAATTGCATTTACGTCAGATATTGAGAAAGCGTTTTTACAAATTTCTGTTGCACCTGAAGATCCGGATTCAATGCGATTTTTGTGGATTGATGAGAATTCAAGTTTATCGGATGTGTCGTGTAATTTTTGGAGCAAAATCAAGTCCATTTTTGCTGAGCGCTTGCATTAAGCATCATATAAAGAAATTTGAAGACATCCATCCCAGAACTGTAGAAATGTTAGAAAACTTCATGTATGTTGACGATTTTATTTGTGGATCAGATACGGAGGAGGAAGCTATACAGATATATCATGAAGCCAATGATATAATAAAGGCATCAATGACTTTGACCAAATGGAATTCTAATTCGGATACTGTAAAAAACCAGTATAAATCAAGTGACAACTTCGTTAGCTTTAAATTGCCTGACTGTGATTCCCCCTCAAAGATTCTTGGACTTCAATGGGATACAATTAAGGATATCTTCTGTTTTAATGCACAAGACGTTATTGATTTCATCCAGTCAAATGACCAAACAAAACGCTGTGTTTTAAAAGCTGCTTCAAAAATCTTCGATCCTGTTGGGTTTCTTGCTCCATGTGTTATTCAAGCAAAAGTTCTGTTTCAGGATTTGTGGCTGAAAGGTGTTGATTGGGATGAAATTATCCCACCAGAGTTGCAAGACAAGTGGAACAAATGGTATAGGCAACTATGTGATCTACCTAATATCCAGATACCTCGATGGTATTTTCGTGATGTTGATGAAACGCCTGAAACACTGGAACTACATTGTTTTTGTGATTCATCTCAAAGTGCTTACGGAGCAGCAGTGTACGTGAAATTCCGTAGCTTAAAATATTGTGGAACAAGTTTAGTGATAGCCAAGAGCAGAGTGGCTCCCCTGAAAAAATTATCTTTACCAAGACTCGAGCTTATGGCAGCAGTGTTAGGTGCAAGACTTGTAACTACAATCCGTGTGCATTTTCCTCAAGCTAAGATTCATTTATGGACAGATTCTCTTATTGTGCTTCATTGGATAAAGAACTCACCACGGCGATGGAAAACATTCGTACAAAATCGAGTGTCCGAAATTCAAGACAAAACATCTCCGAGTATGTGGCATCATTGTCCTGGCTCAGATAATCCAGCCGATAAAATTACACGCGGTGTTCAAGTGAGTGATCTTGTAGTAGATCAAGTGTGGTGGCATGGACCTCCATGGCTTCATCAAGATGAAATAAATTGGCCTAAAGTGAACAAGCATTGTAACATAGTAGATGGTGTTGAAGAAAGAGTTGTGACTCAAGTTACTAGCAGTGTTCAACCTTTACAACCTGTGTTAAAAATAGAAAACTTTAGTGACTTATGTAAACTTTTAAGAGTCACGTCATATGTATTTAGATTCATTAATAATTTAAAGTCACAGAATAGAGTGGTCCTGTGACCAAAAATGAAATATGTAATGAATGCTATGTGTTATTGGATTATCTTATCACAAGGTGAGTATTTTTTTGAAGAGTTGAATGATGTTAAATGTAAAAAACCATTGTCTCATAATTCCAAATTGTTTGGGTTAAATCCAGTAATGGATGAAAAGGGTTGTTTAAGAGTTGGAAGTAGATTAGTGAAATCATCATTAGATGTCGATGAAATTCAGCCTATAATATTACCAAATAATTATTTTTCTCGTTTAATTATTTTGAATTGTCATGAAAAGGTACTTCATAGTGGTGTAAATGAAACTTTAGTGCAAGTAAGAGCGAAATTTTGGATTTTAAAAGCTAGACGTTTTGTAAAATCTGTGTTACATGATTGTAGATTTGTAAAAAAATATACTGCTAAAGCTGGACACGAGGTATCGGCTCCTTTTCCAGCTGACCGAGTGGAGAAAGCTCAACCATTTGAGGTAAGTGGCATAGATTTCGCTGGCACTTTGTATTTAAAGGATGGTACAAAAGTGTATATTTCATTGTTTACCTGTGCAGTGACTCGAGGAGTCCATTTAGAATTGTTATCAAATTTAAGTGCAGAGTGTTTCATTCAAGCCTTACGTAGATTTTTTGCACGTAGGGGTATTTGTAGAGTTATATATTCTGATAATGCTAAAACCTTTAATAATGCTAAAACTGCTGATCGTGAATTAAAATATTTGTATAAATTATGTAAAGATGAAAAGGTTCTAAATTTCCTTGGTAAAAATGGGTTTGAATGGAAATTTATTGTAGAAGGTGCTCCTTGGTGGGGCGGATTCTGGGAACGTTTGGTAAGATCTGTAAAAACTTGTTTAAAACGTATCTTAGGTAAAGCTTCTTTATATTATGAAGAACTGTATACTGTCTTAGTTGAAGTTGAAGCTGTTATTAATTCTAGACCTATAACGTATGTATACAATGAACCAAATGAACCTGATCCTCTTTCACCATCTCATTTTATAACTGGATCTAGATTGACTGTTTTACCTTCACCTGAATCTAAACTAGAATCTACAAGATCTCAGTTGATTAAAAGATGGAAGAATAGGCAATTAATATTAGAGCATTTTTGGAAAAGGTTTTATAAAGAATATTTGTTAGAATTAAGATCAGTCATGTTTTCAAAAAATCCAAAGAATTCTTCCGTGTTTAAAATTAATGATGTTGTACTTGTACGAGAAGATAATGTGAAACGCTGTAACTGGAAGATAGGTAGGATTAAGGAATTATTTCACGGAAGAGATGATAGAATTAGATCTTGTGAGATTCAGTTAGATAAGGGTGTTGTTAGAAGACCAATTGAAAGACTTTATAATCTTGAAGTTCAATAAAATTGATGCATCCGTTACGGATGCATGGGGGGAGTGTTAAGTTTAGGATTGTGTATCCATAGATTGCCAATAGATGGCTGTAGTGTTTGTTTGTAAAAAGAAACTGTGATGTCAATTATGTATATGTATCAGTTCGTCAATGGTGTTCGTGAATAAATGTTGTGTCGAAGAACGCTCCTCTATTTATTACTTTAACTGCGATCCATTCTGATTTATGTATTAGAGATTTACACATATTTTGTTTACACTACATTCTTGTGTATTCGGACCCTCATCGGTGTATGTCGACAATCACAGATATGCTCATGGTGAAAGTTGAAAAGAGAGGTCATAAAGTGCCATAATAGTTTAAGTTGTTGCAATAAATAACATTTGAATCACATAATTTAGTAAGTTTTTTATTACTGTTATTTTATTTTCTCATTTAGAACGTACTGTATAATTAAGTAAGTTTTTAACTTCTATTATTTTCCTTTCTCATTTTGAATGTATTGTGTGTTTTAGGTTCTCATGTTCTTAAGTTCTTATTTCAAGTCTCAAGTGCGTTTATTCGCGACTGAATTACGGAGAAGAAAATATATTATTCTTATGTGTTCAACATTCACGATACATGGTGAGTATCGACATTGACCGGTTAAGTCAGAAATAAGAGTATTTGGAAAATATTTCGGACATACACCAAGAGACTGTGTGAATGTTGACATTCACCGGTGAAAGTCGACATTCTCCAGATTTCGGTGTTTCACCGTAACATATGTTAACATAAGCCTATAGTGAAGTACGCTAATTGGAAAATATTCATTCATTAGTAACATATGGCCAAGCGTATTAATCACCACTCAAAAATTAAAAACGTCCATACACTATTGAAGATCGAATGATAGCATTTAAATTCTATAGGTGTAATCTTTTTAACTTTAACATTGTTATCCCGCGTAATGATATACGAGACCTTCAAGTGATTATATGCGGAACTTTTGGAGTTATCACGGTTACTGTGAACATAAATCATAAAAAACAATTAATGAAAAATCGCAAATAAAATTTTGAGATTAACGTTACATGACATATATATGACAGGATAGTTTCCTGCAGCCTGAGACCTCAATAGAAAATTTATTCAGCTCTTCAAATCAGCGTTTTGTGATGAATTCAAAGGCAATATGAAAAAAGTGAATCATGAATTTTGTTTTTTCAGTGTTTATAAAATAACCTATCATCCTGCTCTGGGTGTTTTGCAAATGCTTCAAAAAAAATAATAATAATAGTAATAATCACGCGTAGTAGTGTTTACAGAATGAAAGTAATCACCCGATTCGAATAGCTATTGAAAAAGCATATTGAATTTGCTTCGGCCATCTCTACAGTATTTATGAAAAAAAAAGTGCTTTAAGTAAACTGTGAATTACCGCTTAAGGAGAAACAGCATTACATGGTGTTGAAGGTCATCAATCTGAGTTTCTGCTTTGCAAGTATGTGCGACAAAAAATGATTTGCGCTTCCGCCTTTTTTTTTTTTTCCCTAAATCGACAGCTCAAAAATTGTTATATTCGTGTGAATTTAACTCAGGAATGCGACAAAATTATTTAATCTATACTTTTCAATTCAATTTTGGTTAAAATTTCTGCAATTTGATTGTGCTATATGTTTTGCAAAAATGTGAAATTCTTGTTCATTAATTTTTCTAATTTTTCATTAATATACGTGAGAAAATTTTGCAACGATTTTTAAGTTATTTAAACTAGTTATAGGGAAGTTATGGGTTTTTTGAATTTATGTTGGAATTTTGAATTGTTGATATAAATTTTTAAGCGAATGAAATAATTATGAAAAAATTAGTATAAAATATGACAAACAAAAAGTGTTTTTGAGTAGTATTATAGGAATCATGTATAGTATGGAATCATGTTAACTGATTTTAAAATTTACGGATCATAAATATGTTCAAATAAACAACTTTGAAGGCTCCCACTTATTTTTTTTTTCGTATATAATTTTTTTAAATATATTTGAGTGTCGTTAATGTTTTATGAGTGGAGTATTATAATGCAGTTCGCAAAGGCCAGTTACCTTATAAAAGGAACCGAGTCATTTCCAAGTAACTGTCCAAATAGTTGGTTATGTGTATACTAGGAGAAAGCATCTAGTTTGTACAAAATAAGTCAATTAAGAAATTTTGATAACTATAGTATGTTATTTCAAATGATGTTTTAAAAGCCTCCACTAAACGGATATAATTACGAAATTAATTTTCTTATTTTATGTTCACAAAATTAAATGATCCATATTATTATTCTAGGGCAGTGTAGAATATAATATCTATTTAATTTTTGTGTATATGTTTTTATTTCAATTAACTAATTTGAAGTTATAAATATCAACTTTGATAATTATACAATACTAGAGACCAGTTACCTTTATTAAGGAACGGAGGTTTCTATGTGTAATTGTATTTAAGCATACCACAGCCATCAGCAAGCTGTCACGCTGAATTGTATTGTAGAGGATTTGCCAATTTTTCATCAAAGTTTATTTTATTCTTGTACTGAATTTTGTTACTCACTATGTATTAATTTCTAAATTCTATTTTACATTCCTTCACAATTAAGAAAATGTGGATTATATCATAAATAATGAATTAAAATTTCATAAATCTGTAAAAGAATATTTTTGTTTTATAATGGCAACATCAATTTTTATGAAAGACTTTCAAGTTATAGACTGCGAAATATTGATTATGATTAATGTTTAAGCACATATTTTACAGAGCTGTGAACTTCCTTGACAAAAATTAGTACTTTCTTGACGATGAACTTGAAAACTTTTAATTTTTTATTAGAATTTCCAATTTGAATTTATTGTTGAAAATTATGTTTGTAAGATTTTATATTTTAAGAAATTATTTATATCAAAATTTTGTGATTGTTTCCCACTGTTGTATTTCAATAGTTTTGCTAATTCAGTAATGCTTTCTTCTAAAAAGGCTTTTCTGTCCCCAAGCCTTTTTCTCTTTGAAGTGGGGAATATGTAAGATAAAAAATATATAAATCAAAATTATAATTTAAACTAACGGGTAAAACTTTTACTTCTACCTCTCTGTTCTAAAATTCGTAATAACTTCTCTCGCTTGCGTCATTTTTAGATCTTTCCTTTTTGCATGGTCTGCGCAGCGCTGATGATGTAATAATTGGGAACTGAAACTACCATTTAAACCAAAGCTTTTCTCTTCGCGTACTTCCATCTTGCATAACTACGCAATTCAGCTTCTGTCTGCGCTGTACTTAGACACAATTTCCCTAGGCTGCTTCCTATTGCAATAATATCAATAATGTAAATGTTCTTGAACAGGCACGACTAGGGTGTGCCAAATGATCTCTGGCCACATGTCAATTGGAAATAAAAATGGAATTAAAATCGCCTCTACTGCCAAGTTTTCTTTACGAAGACAACACATTAGCTTACGACGCAATCAGAATATAACTACGCATCAACAGTATTCCGATTTTTTCCTTGCTGCTTTTATTATATCATATATATATTTATACAACTATTCACTTTGTCAAACGAAAATAAAAAAATACAAAATAAACATTTTTTTACCAGATTCATCAGAGATATTGAAACGTTTAAAATTATTTAATTGAAAAATAACACAAAAAAGGTTAAAACTACATCTTTAATCTGTCCTTTAAACTTTGACTTCCAGTGTGGAGGACAGTAAGTTCCGGTTTGTCGTCTGTCAGAAAAACTGGTATATCTCAACTTCTAATCAACATATCATCAAGAAAAGTTTTTTTGATAATTAAGACTATGGCCTATAAAAATGATAAATTAAAACGGATTGACATTTTTCCCGAAAACGAGGTCGGTTACCTAAAGAAAGTTTTCTGAGTTACATGAAATTCAAATTACAAGAATTTATTAAGTAAATTGTTCTTTATTTAAAATCATTCTCTGGGATCTGGATATACGATCGTACTTATGGATTCCGAGAGAATGGAAACCCGTAGTGCGGAGTCAGAAGTCTCGCAGTTTTGCGTGAAAGCCCAATATTTTATGATTCATGCAGTTTTTCAAGAATAAAGCTTTGAATATTATAATAAATTATAAATGAATAATAATAAACGAAAGTCCTTGATACAAATGAGATGAAAAGACGAAGGATTAAAATTTTATTGGAAAGCAAAAAGTGTTAAATTTACAATTAATTTTTAATAAAAGTCCGGGTTAGAAATAAACTTTATAACGCGTTCGAAATTTTTTTGAAATGATAATAATAAATGAAATTGTAATGAAAAATAAAATCAAAAATTTAGAAATGAGAAAAATTCAAAAATACGATAATAAATAGTAATAATATTAATAATTAATAATAAAATTAATGATAAGTAAAGTAAAATATTAAGAAGAAATAAATATAAAATGTAAAAAGTAACAATATGAAAATACAAAAAACATAAAACTAAATATTAATAAACAAATAAGTAAAAATAAAATAGCATTAAAAAGGGAATATGATAAAGAGATAGTAAAAAATGCATTAATTGCAAAAATAGACATAAAAAATTATTAAGCTTTAATTAAAAGCTATAATTTTTGCTAAAATGCACAGTTTAGTCACAATCAAGCCGCTTCCTCGGTTCCCCACTTAATCTCTTTTTTATTAAATAAATATAAGTTTTGCTTATGAGCTCAATTTCTTAGTCAGTAACTGGTCAGTCAAGGAGACCATCAATGAGTAACTCACTGGTCAGTCAATGTCCAGTTTTTAGTCAGTCACTGGTCAGTCAATGTCCAAGTTTTAGTCAGTCGCTGGTCAGTCAAAGTCCAATTTTTATTCAGTCACTGGTCAGGCTATAAGATCGTCACTGGTCAGACAATGTTCAATTTTATTCAGTCAGTGGTCAGTCAATCAGATCGTCACTTAGTCAGTCAATGTCCAATTCTTAGTCAGTCACTGGCCAGTCAAAGAGATCGTCAGATAGATAATCACAGGTAAGTCAATGTTTAATTTTTAGATAAACTGAAATTATGTAAACTTAGCTCAGATCTTTATGTGATGCTTGAAACTGTTATGTTTATTTTTAATTTTTTTAAAGCAAAAATGTTTCAGTAACGCTTTTCTTAGGTTTGAAATTGTGAAACGCCTGCTAGGATCTGATGAAGGATGTTGAGTGTACTCGTCATCAACATAGATAACAGCGATTTTATCAACGACGATATCAATGAGGCGTTCTTGAAATTCTTGAATTAGTTTCAGTTCTATTCTAATTGATCCATTTTACCATTCATTTCTGGTTCATTATTTGTGTTAATGAGATTAGCAAAATTGATGTCTCCTTGTGCTCCAAGATCATTATGCGATACAACGCATTCAGCATCCAATGATTTAATAGCGGCATTCAAGCTGAGTTCTATCTGGTTCAAGATGGTTATACTGCTGTTCATGCCTGTTTGTTTACCTGAGTTATCAGGTTTTGGAAAATCAAAATTTTTTTTCTGTTTCATGATGGAGGTAATTAAATTGATTTTCATCACTGATATGGTACACGTCAGTGGGATTATTATCCAAATTTTTGGCAAAAAGGACGATGTGGTCAGTATGTCTATCAATACGCAAATTAAGAAGATTATTATCAAAAGCTTCGTAAAAACTTCGAGGAAATCATTGCCATTGTATATATCCACATCAAAGGAATCGTCATTAAATTCATTAATATCAGCATATGAATCAAGGAAATCTATGTTATGTACCTTCTTTCCGACATTAAAGTTGTGTTCATTACGGTTAATGGTGTTTTCATCGTTACTTTTCCCAGCTTTCTCTTATCTTCGAGGAAACAAAATGAACGCAGTCGCAAAACAAGTAAGTATGCCCAACAGGCTATCGATAAACGGTGTTGGTATAAAAACGTAACACAATACTGTCAACAAAAAAAGGCCCATTTCTGAAAATGGCCCGAATTCGATTTCGTAGTAAAGATAACAAATTTAAGCAAATAAGCTCCGCACGTAAGATTTTAGCACCACTAAATTTGATATCTCTAATGATTATGGTTTATAAGCATTGTTAAAAAAGTATTTATTAACTTTGTTGTAATTCAACAAAAGCCTTAAACAATTATTGATAACTTGATTGTTACAAATCTTATTAAAAGGATTTTTTGAGTATGTAGCAATGAAAGATCATCTGATATATAATTCTACTCATAATAAAAGGAAGTTTCTGAGTGTGTGTCTTTCGTTCATGCTGCTGCGTGTAAGCTAATAGACCCAGGGCTACGACATTGGTACATAGGTGCATCTAGACAAGAGCCAGTGCACCTCGAAGCGAGGTTTTCAAAATTCCAATGAGTTTTTTTTTTATTTTATGTTTTTTGATGAAATAGCATCAAATCGATAATTTTCTCTCATTATATCAGCAATAATGGCACGCAGCCATTGTTGCTGTAGTACCACTGTTGCCATTGTTAATTGTATCAGAAATGTTGCCACTCGAAAAGATTAAGGCGAAAATTAGCGTTTTAAGAGTTTTTAATTAATATCTCTGATTTTATATATATATATATAAGTGGACAAAGGAACGAACGCTGCCATAAGTATTCAAATAAATATTTTTTTGGTTTCTTGTGATACAAAACATAAACGTAATCCTTATATATATATACTAGAAAGCCTGGCGGTCATACGAAATGACAGCTGTTCTAGATATTATAAATTGTAATTAAAATGATTTGTGCAAAGGTGTCTGCTAATTTAAACTGAATTACCCAGGGCAGACGGTGAGGACGCCCCTTTGCTTACTGCCCCACGGGGTTCCCCGTGGGGCGGTAAGCAAAGGGGCTTAATTGCTACTTGCTTAATTGCTTAATGTAGAGTGCAATGAAGGAAACCACTGGCGGTACATTTCTTAAGAGCCACCGCTAGCTCAATCAATAAAGGTGATTTAAATAATGAAATGCTAATTCACATGTCAAAGATCTCTTTTTACACAACATTTCTTGTGTAGATCTATAAGGTATTTCTCACACTTCCCTAGCGTGCCTTCGTGGTGTAACGGTAGCACGCTGGGCCGATATTCCAGAGGTCTGTGGTTCGATTCCCGGCGAAGGCGTTGTTAATTTTTCCTCTCTCCAGCTTCAAAAAAATCCTAATGTCCCTACAAGTGGCGCCCGAACTAAAAGGGTTGTGGATGATGATTCTCCGCACCCAGGATTTGGCGACTAGGTCCTTTAAAACCCTAGTCGCCCTTTAAAAAGGGGAGTATATAAGGTATTTCTCCCACTTCCCTAACGTGCCTTCGTGGTGTAACGGTAGCACGCTGGGCCGGTATTCCAGAGGTCCGTAGTTCGATTCCCGGCGAAGGCGTTGTTAATTTTTCATCTCTCTAGCTTCAAAAAAATCCTAATGTCCCTACAGATCTTTCCATCATTTTTAACCTCGCCTTGCAGACCATCAATTATTTTTAATTTTACGTCCGTTCTTTCACGAACTCTTGAACAGGCAACATAAAGTTGACTGTGTCCAAATGCCAGCTCAGGTAAAAAAATGCCAACACGCTTAAGCGTTTGGCCCTGAGACTTATTGACGGCAAAGGCAAGTTTTATAGGAAATTGTCTACGTCTCAATTGAAATGGCAACCCTGTGCCGTGGCAACTTCACCACATTGGCTAGTACAGTTACGCAAGCAACCAATAAACTATCGGCGACAAACAGACACTTCAACCGCATATATATGTATATATGTTACCGTGAAAGACCGAAATTGGAGAATGTCGACTTTCACCGGAGAATGTTAACATTCACCAAATACGTTGGTGAAAGATCGAATATTGCACTACATTCTTGTATATTCGGACCCTCACCGGTGTATGTCGACAATCACAGATATGCTCTGGTGTAAGTCGAAAAGAGAGGTCATAAAGTGCCATAATAATTTAAGTTGTTGCAATAAATAAGATGTAAATCACATAACTTAGTAAGTTTTTTATTACTGTTATTTTATTTTCTCATTTAGAACGTACTGTATAATTAAGTAAGTTTTTAACTTCTATTATTTTCCTTTCTTATTTTGAATGTATTGTGTGTTTTAAGTTCTCATGTTCTTAAGTTCTTATTTCAAGTCTCAAGTGCGTTTATTCGCGACTGAATTACGGAGAAGAAAATATAATATTGTTTTATGTTCAACATTCACCATTAGTACATGGTGAATGTCGATATTGACCGGTGTAAGTCAGAAATAAGAGTATTTGGAAAATATTTCGGACATACACCAAGAGACTGTGTGAATGTTGACATTCACCGGTGAAAGTCGACATTCTCCAGATTTCGGTGTTTCACCGTAACATATATATATGGGGTGAAGTAACATCATCTCCTCCGAAACAGCTGGCTCCCGGGCTTAGCGAAGCACACCGTTGGATTCTGCAGGTTCGTGGCACGCCATTTTGACCACTCGCGTCTTCTCGGGACTTTAATCAGCCGAGATATTAATTAAAAACGAATTTTCCCTACATATTCCACTTTCTTTCTTGGGTTTTCTCTATTAGAGGGATATGGCTACATGCTAAATTCTTTTTTCTCGAATATCTACGAAACGGCGCCGAGTTGAAATTCGAGACGCGTATCCTCGGATTCCAAAAAATTCTCCGAATCCATCGATACCGTTCTCATTTTCGTACGACTTTAATCGGCCGAGATATTAATTAAAAACTTCGGAAACTTTAATTTCCGCGCTCATTTTTCCGAGTGGCAACAATAAACTATCTACGACACACACTTTAGCCGCTTATATATATAAAGATATAACCAAAGATTATTATTATTTAAACGAAAATACTTGAATACTATGGGAAACATATTTTTCAATACAAAAAATGCTTTCAAAACTTGATGTTTTCTTGGATTTATCAGTGCAAAGCACAGAAAATTCTGTTTACCCTACGCTGTCATGGGAAGTGTTTCATCTACCTTTGGCTGGATGAAAATGAAGCTAAGTATAAGCACAATGCAAAAATATATAAAAATATTTTTAATTCTTTAATAGCCACAATCTCTTTAAGATAAAATCAACTGGTTAGCGTAAAATTACCTTACGTTATATATTATTAGTGGCAATGTATTTATGCCTAGGAAGGCCTTTAAATGATAAGCTCAACAATATGCTTCCATCACAACAGACGACATTCTGACATCATACCAGGCGACGACAATTCATACGACCGTCATAACAGACATTCTAAACATGGAAAACGTAGTGAATAGAACATAACTTTTCAATTCTCTACATTCTCTACAAGATATAATAATTTGAGTTAACATGGGGTTTTCAGAACGCCTACCTTACTAAGGGATTCAGGGAATGGAATTAAGATAGCTCGTGCGATGGTCACTTTCTTATCCAACAGATTATGACTAGAGAGTGGAGACGAGAAAGTAACTTATATTTCAGCTTCGGTGAACCAACAGAGCTAAATTATGCGCCTGCTTAATGCTGTTGTCTGAAAATAATTCTAACACTTATACGTCTGAAAAATTCCTGAGACTTAGAATGGAAATCTTTATTATCTTCACTGCTTATTGTGTCTCAATCACAGAGTTAAGGGAAGTAGGAGTTCAATTAAAGTTTTGTTTTGTCTTTTCTCTAAAATCAGTGTATTGTTTTCAAAATATTATATTGGATATAAAAGTCTCACATCGCTTTTCCTCCTACTCAAACCTTTTGATTTTTATTTATATATATAATAATAAACACTTTTCCTCACTACTTACCTAACATTTTATTTAGGTACACGCACCCAACAAAATATCTGATGTGGCTACCACACGACTTCCCTGTAAAGACTATTAAATTCTAGACATTTCTGCTGCACTTGATTTGCACCTGTGTCCTCGAATTTTATTAGACATATATTTATATTTCAATTAACTCAGTTCTCAATTCGCGGCGGAGCAAAAATGCATGAAGATTCAAAACACCTTCATTGAAAACTGTAAAATATATAAAAATCTAAAACATTAAATGCAGTTAAAAACAATTTTTACAATCAAAATTAGAGTTTCTGCGTCCAAGGAAGCAAATCAGCGAACAGGCAGACAGACCAAAATTTTGGTATACAATATTGAAAGTTAATGTTTAGTCTCCCTTTGCAAAAAGTCATGGAAGTTGGCGCATCAATTGCTTTAATTCACTCTTCTACGAACAGTTTCAAATGCAAATAAATGGTGGCCTCTTTACGCCTACCATCACTTTTACATTGCTCATAATTCGATAGCTATCGCACGCACTAAAGGTGTAAAATCCTTAATCGAGATATAAGAACAACATAATTCGACCCCTTTTCTCTGCGTGAACAAAGTTCATGTGTTTGGGCGCCTGGGTAAGAGACCCTATCCTAGTCTAGCAATTAGATCTGCTTCCGAATGTTAGCGATTGTGGTGTTTGGGTTCAAGAGTAGCAATAATAAGCATAATGTTGAGGTATGCCAGATGATTTTTTTAATTTTTAGTCCAAAGGGATTTGAATCCCGAAGGACTATTAGTTTCGTTTTGGCATTTTGCATCGGACTCATAAATGTCGGTTCACTTTTCAAACTGTTGCCACAAAATGTTAGAGTCCTGCATTATATTTGAAGAAATTAAATAATGAAAAATCTGCATAAATGTATGTATATTTCTCGTATTGTGATAAAACAACGGTACATAGAGTCATCGAATTTTGAATAACGTAATCCTCCAACGAATATGAGCATGTGGAAGACCAAATTTGAAATTTGAAATTTGTTTTATGATCGATTCCCTATTTTTTAAAACTTTGACGAATTTTTGATTAACAAACTCAAGGATTTCAAAGCGAGCAATGGCAACGTTGTGTAAAAAAACCATTTTTATCTCCAGCGCGTGAGTCTCTGTATCGGAAATTCTAAAGATATGCTCGTTTTAAAACTATTGCGATATTGCTGTTGCACTGGATCTTATGGTTTAATTGCGAGGAACGTGATATTTAATAAAGAAAGGTAACACACAAAATGTTAAAAAAACGCCCCTTTGGACGTAATTTAAAACCTGAAACATTTCAGATTTTTTTTTTTTTTTTTTTTGTAGAGAGTCCTGAGGTAAATGGCAATTTTAGAGAGTGATGATAGCAATTAAAATGCAGTAGAAGCGGCGTTGAGAGATAATACCTCCAGAGAGTGACGAGCAGAGTAGCGTGCAGGCAGCAGTAACGACGATCCGAGGCTGAATAAGTTAAGTCAAAGCTATGTGTAATAAGCTTACATACAACTTTGCTTATGATAGTAAGTTCACCTATGCTCAGTTTTGCTTTATTATAGTTTTTCTTGAGTGTTATTTTATCATCTGTTGATTATTATATGAAATAAAAATACTGTTACGAATTTGGTATTTAAAAAGCTAATGTTAGTTCAATGATAAATTAAATGGTTTTATTTCTCGCGCAGTGCAGCGCGTGACGAATATTAAAAGAAAGCTAAGCCGGAAAAATTGAAAATACAAGAGCGCGTGCATTAAATAAATAAATATCTCTTTTTGATTTCGAGAAAGTACTGGAAAATTCTAGCGCGTGATTTTAAAATCTTATAAAAGGAGGAAAACATCTCAGTTTGAGGTAGTTGCTTAGTTTGTTGTTGTTTAGAAAACTGCTCTTGTTGATTGTAGCGAATTCACGGATTAGCGTTCTTTAGCTGTTTTGAATTACGTTCTATTGGACATTTGAGTGTTAAAAGATAACTACTGTGAGATATTGTAATACTGCATGATAATTTGAGAACATTTAAGCATTTTTGTTGTGATAATAATAAATTTTTGTTCATTTTTCATCGGACTTGTGCATTCATTTCATAACGAACCCGTACGCACGCAACAATTTTTGGTGTCAGAAGTGGGGTTTGAATGCCAATCACAAGAGCGATGGAAGAGCAATTAAGACAGCTGATATCAGCGTTTGCCTCGTTTAAAGAAGAAATGAAAGCAGAGATGAAATGTAATCAGGAAAAGATTGAAGCAGGACAGGAAAAGATTGAAGCAGGACAGGAAAAGATTGAAGCAAGACAAGAAGAGATGAAAAGAGAAATTACCAGCGTAATAGAAAACAAATTCGAGGTTATGGAAGGCAGAATTGACGCAGTTGAGAATAAAGTTGGAAACTTTGAAGAAAAAGTTTCTTCGGTAAAAGAAGAAATAGAAGAGAGAGTTTCTGCCGTGGAACAACAAATTAATGATAGAGTTTCTGCGGTCACCAAAGAAGTTGATGATTTAAAGAAATTCGTAGCGACGGCAGGTAGCAATCCGGAAGGTTTCAAATTTTTATCGATGCCTGCTCGTTCCGTTCTGAAACTATCTACATATGATGGGAAGACCTCCTGGCAGGTGTATAGGACACAATTTTCTATCGTTGCGGATGCGAATGGATGGGATTCCCAAGCTAAGGCCTGTCATCTCGCCGCTTCTCTGAGAGCAGACGCAGCGGATATCCTGCAGACGCTTCCCGAAAATCAAAGGCTAGATTTCGAAGCTCTATCCGGCGCTTTGGAGCTGCGCTTCGGCGAGAAATGTTTAAAAGACTACAGCAGGCTCCAATTAAAATCTCGTCAACAGAAGCTCACCGAAACGCTTCAGGAGCTCGCCACGGATGTTGAAAGGCTGTCACATCACGCCTTTTCGGAGTGCCCGACAGAAACAAGGGAAATCCTGTCCCTGCAATACTTTATCGACGGCATTCGAGATACTGAAATACAGAAAGCTCTTCGAATGGCAGATGTAAAAGACATAAAAAGCGCTCTGTTGTACGCCATGAAGTTCGAGGCAGCCCAGCAAGCAACTAGTAGAGATCGCTACCCAGTTAGAGCTGTGCGAGTCCATGAGCCAGTTGATCAACTGATGGCTCGTTTAGATGATTTAGCCAGACAAGTCGAAGATTTGATACGGAGTAGGAGCGAGAAGAAAGTGGCTCTAAGGTGTTGGAGATGTGGTAGTGAAGGTCACCTAAGACGGAATTGCAGAACACCCCAGGGTACGGAATATAAAGCAGATGATTTTACCAGATAAGTTAGTGGCTTGAGACGGAACAGAAGTGAAAAGAAACTAATTCTAAAGTGCTGGAACTGCGGAGTTGAAGGCCACATACGAAGAAACTGCAGAACACCCCGAGGTACGGAAAATAAGACCATTTCCCAGCAACAACGCAGTGAAAAACCTTGTTTTAAAGCTCTTAAAATTTATACAGTGAGTGGCAACAATAACGGACTGTCCATCAATGGGAATATCGATGGAGTTCCTTGCAGTATGATCATTGACACAGGAGCTAATGTTACCATCATTAGGAAAGATTTAGCTGAACAGTTTAAAGATAAACTTATTTGGACGCCATCCTGTGTTACCCTTCAGACTGCGTCTGGTGACAAGATCGACATAACTGGGAAGTTAAACGTAAACATCACGTTTGGAAGTGCCGCCTACCATCACACGGCATATGTGGCGGATATTACAGATCCATGCATACTCGGATTGGACTTTTTAAGGAAATACAATTTTTCCTTAGACTTGAAAAACAACAAACTGCTTTCAGGATCTGAAGACATGACTATCCATCCTAAGAAGGGATCTTTACCTGGAAATGCCGACGCTTTGTCCGAAAGAATCAGCTCAAGAAACAGCCGAAATCATGCTAGGGTCGAAAAGAAACACCAGACTACCAGCTATTCTCCATCTCAGATGCTCTTCGGTCGAGACCTTCGTCTGCCTTGTGACAGCCTGTTTCATCGCCGTACGGATGCGCCTTCATCGCCTGAGGAACACATCCAAGATGTCAAGGCCCGTTTTGAAGTGATGCACCGTTCCGCACGAAAGCGAGTGAACTTGGCGACGGAGAAAGTGAAGACCAGATACAACACGAGAGCTGCTGGACATAGATCCAACGAAGGAGACAAGGTGTGGTTGTGGAACCCAATTCAACGAAAAGGACTGAGTCCTAAATTACAGTCACCTTCGGATGGTCCATATCCAGTGCTGAACACGAATGACGTCGTGGTTCGGATCCGTGAGTCTTCGAACTCTTACGACAGGTTAGCTTATTACTATGGCCATAGTATATAATGTAAATAATTGTAAATAGTATCAGACCATGGTCCTTTTTGTTTTTGATTTAATTTGTATTTAGTATTTGATTTGCATTTAGTATTTGATTTGTATGTAGCATTTGATTTGTTTAAGTTAGTTATTGCATTTATTGTTTATATTGTTTGATATTGTAATGTAATGTTTATGCCTCAGTTGCATTTATGCCACAGTTGTAAGTTTAGCTTCCTGTCCAGGGATTGTACTGCCCGGGACGTGCAGTCCTTGGGAAGGGGGCAGTGTTACGAATTTGGTATTTAAAAAGCTAATGTTAGTTCAATGATAAATTAAATGGTTTTATTTCTCGCGCAGTGCAGCGCGTGACGAATATTAAAAGAAAGCTAAGCCGGAAAAATTGAAAATACAAGAGCGCGTGCATTAAATAAATAAATATCTCTTTTTGATTTCGAGAAAGTACTGGAAAATTCTAGCGCGTGATTTTAAAATCTTATAAAAGGAGGAAAACATCTCAGTTTGAGGTAGTTGCTTAGTTTGTTGTTGTTTAGAAAACTGCTCTTGTTGATTGTAGCGAATTCACGGATTAGCGTTCTTTAGCTGTTTTGAATTACGTTCTATTGGACATTTGAGTGTTAAAAGATAACTACTGTGAGATATTGTAATACTGCATGATAATTTGAGAACATTTAAGCATTTTTGTTGTGATAATAATAAATTTTTGTTCATTTTTCATCGGACTTGTGCATTCATTTCATAACGAACCCGTACGCACGCAACAATACTTTTTTAATACAATGATATTTGTCAAACATCAGTTACACATGTGCATTTATTAGTAACAGCTATGTTTTATTAAAGAAATTTTCTGTTACCGGAACTGGATTCAGAAATGTACACTGCTCAAAAAAAAAAAAAAAAAAAAAAAAAAAAAAAAAAAAAAATGGGACAGTGCTATATCTCCCGTTCTACTGGGCCGATTGACAAAATTCAAACTGCGTTTTTCATGTCTCGAAAGCGCGACTTAGGATATATATTAGATTTACATATAGCACTATTCTAACATAGGCATTTTGACACAAAATCGGACCTTTTTCTGAAATAACATACCAATTTTTTTCCATATTTCGATTCTACGACTCAAATTATGCCAGAATACCAAGTTTTGTAAAAATCGTACGACTAGTTTTTAAAATATTAGCTCTCAAAATTTTAGCTCCTCAATGTTAATTGAATTTGGCAAATATTTATTAATATCTTTTTTTTTATTAAACTTTTTTGATTTTTTCTCTCACATTTCGAAATTTAGGTTCATTCCAAATAAAATTTACCCATTTTTTGTGTTTTATTTTTTAAATTTCTATTTTTAAATAATTTTTATAAATTTTTCGAAAAAAAATTTTGAATTATAACCTATAAAATTTTTACCATCATCATAAAGTAGGTGTATTTTTAAGCATATCTACAAAAAATTAGACTTTTTTATTCAAAATTTTCTAAGATATGCACGAATTTACATATTTTCGCGTTTTGAAATTTGGCATCTTTTTTTTTGAGCGATAAATAACGCCAAATGTGGTCTATGGATTTTTGTTACACTGAATTGCCACAGCTATTTTTAACCTTAAATTTCAAGTAAAATTTTACGGAGAATTAATTATATGAAAATTTTTCCCTCAATAAGGCGTAATAAATATTTATTAATACTATATGAAAAGCTATTTTTTTAAATTATAGATGATATTATTCAAATTTTAACAATGTTTTTTAATTTCTCTCTTTCTTCCTTTTTTTTAAAAAATAGGAGTACATTTTTCTAAGAGTAAATTTTTACCTTCGGCGTTTTTTCGTCTGCTACTTTACTTCGTTTAAATCGAATTGTCTAAAACTGAGAATTTTCGTTTAATGTTTATTTGAATTTTATGAAAATATTTTATGACATTAACTGCATAATTTATTTCTAAACAAACTGTTGCTTTTGAAGTGGCTGAAAGAGTGGCAGATACTTTCATCCATATTTTTAAAGCACAGTATATTTTTATAGAAACATAAGATTTAGAATAATCATTTATATAAGTCAAATTATGATATAAACACACAACCCTCTAGAGACTGAAGGCCCACCAGCGGCCGAGCGGTAAAGTCGCTGAACACTGGTAGTTCGGTCCGTGGTTCGAATCCCGCGAACGGGCTGGCTACATGGGTGTTTTCGTGGTTTTCCCCACGTGTAACGTGTATACGAGCCAGTTTCCCTTAGAAAGATCTCCACGAAGGCATCCCTCCCCTTAGGCAGATAGCCCTAGTGTGCTTTGTCATAATTAAATAAACCAAAACCTCTTGATGAAACCAGTCTTTCCTTTCATCTCATACCTTCAAAATGAGCCTCTAAAGACTGATAAAGGCTCTGACCGAATATTAATGAAATGGATGGAATTGGATTATTAAGTTACGTCAAAGCAGGGCTATCTGCCTGAAAGGAAGGATGCCTTTGTGAAGAACTTTCTGAGGGAAACCAGCTGGCATACACGGTACACATAAGAAAATCCACGAAAACGCCCATGCAACCAGCCCGTTTACCGGGATTCGAACCCCGGAGTGAACTATCAGTGTTCAGCGACTTTACCGCTCGGCCATTTGTGGGCCTTTATGAAATGGAAGGCGATAACTTTTTAATTTAAAATGATTGTCAGAAATATCAAGATATTTCGAAAATTTGGATGCTTTTTAATATACTTGCGGAATGCCTAAAGAAAAAGAGCAAGAATAAAGTAGAATGCCTGAAGAAAAAATAAATTTTACGGTAAAATTTAGTATTTGTATTTTTTTTTTTTTTTTAATTTAAAACTTTTTAATCTTATGATATTTGATTCTTACGATTTCAAAAATAAAATATTTGACTAAAATATGAATAACATTCAAGAAGCCAAATGTAGGATAAAATTGTGTAAAGCAATGAGCACAATGATAAAACTGTTTAAAGCAGTGTATGCAAGTCATCCTAAGTTAAAATGTCGCAATCCTAAGTTAAATGTCTCTCTTATTTATATATATCTTTTCTGAATGGAACATTGAAAGGAGTGTTAACTGTGCTTTACTGTATTTTCTCTTTTAATATATGCAGTTTTCAAACGCATCGTAGTCTGGGTTACAAAGTATTCCTCCGAAAGAAACGCAATTCAAATAAATAAAATCAAATTCTGGAAAATTTATATTAATAAATATATTTAAAATGCTCAATTCGAAGGAATAAATAGAAAATTTTAAAACAATTATCTGAAGAGACAATGCAACACAAGCTATTAAAAGTTAAGAATTTAAAAATTACCTAAAATAATAACAATGACAAAAAATATATATAAAGAAAACTATTTGAAAAAAAAAAAATGAACGTTGCACCTTTATTTACGCAGTTCGAATAGGTAAGTAGAAATTTTTAAAACAGTTATTCGAAAAAAAAAACATACAACTTAAACAATTAAAATGAAATTCGAAAAAGAAAAAAATTACTTAAAATAATAAGTTATAATTAAAAATATAATATAAAGAATATCATTTGGAAAAAAGGAACGATGGTGACTTTTTTTCCTCTCACGGAAAAGGAAACTAGTTTGCCATATATTAAGAAGTTCGCCAAGTGAACTATTCTTGGCGTAAACTGACAAAAACGTACCAACATAAATTTGTGAATTTCTCCGTAAATTTCGCTCTAAATTTTACAAAATTTCATATTTATGCGTAATTTGAGTCGTAGAATAGAAATATGTAAAAGAATTGGTATGTTATTTCAGAAAAAGGTCCGATTTTGTGTCAAAATACCTACGTTAGAATAGTGCTATATGTAAATCTAATATATATCCTAAGTCGCGCTTTCGAGACATGAAGAACGCAATTTGAATTTTGTCAATCGGCCCAGTAGATCGGGAGATATAGGACTGTCCCATTTTTTTTTTTTTTTTAGCAGTGTACATGTATACACACATACATTCATGTGTACATATATATGTGCATACATGAACACATACATCCATACATACATTTCTGAATCTGGTCCTGATAACAGAAAAGTACCGAAATTTTTGAAGGAATTGAGTTTAACAGGTAGGATGATAGACAAATAAATGTGTTATATTTTGCATGGGTTGAAAACAAGAAATGGAAATGTGTAATCACTACTTTCAATTAAACTAACACAAGGGAAACACTACATTTCAAGATATAACAGAAATGGTAAGTAAGATTCATTTTATAATTATAATATGTTTTGAAAATTACATAATGCATTATTTTTGACATTCTGCCAAGGAATTGCAGATATTCCATTTTAAGTGAAGACAGTTTTTTTAAGATTGCTTGGATGTGATTTGCTGTGCATCTTTGAAAACCCTTTGGTAACAGCTGTTCTGTGTGTGTGTGTGTGTGTGTGTGATTATGGCAAAGCCTCGAGGGCTATCTGCCTAAGGGGAGGAATGCCTTCGTGGAGGACTTTCTAAGGGAAACTGGCTCGTATACACGTTACACATGGGGAAAACCACGAAAACGCCCATGCAGCCAGCCCGTTCGCGGGATTCGAACCTCGGACCGAACTACCAGTGTTCAGCGACTTTACCGCTCGGCCGCTGGTGGGCCCCTAACAGCTGTTCTGACATGAGAGATTGGATTGATGTGTTGGTGCTAAGACTCTTGGTGTAATAAAATGAATGGCTCAGGACATTATTAACTAAGGAATAATTTTTGCTGTTCTAAACAATAGTGACAATGTCAGAGTCTAGTTATGAAGAAAAAGTGAATCTTGTTGCAACTGTCGAATGTCGTATTGGTGATCAGTATGATATGAATAGCCAGTCATCTAATTCATGTAAAAGGTACAATGATGGCATGCTGGTATGTGGCTGTAAAGCTGCAACTAATCACATTTCCCTGCTTTCCAGTTACAAATTGCTGTTCTGCAACAAGGTAGTGAAATAGCATCTAATGTAAAATATTTGTAGCAATTAATAAATCTCAAAATGACTGGCATACTTTCTGTATAATCTAGCAAAACACAATACATGCTTTTGATCAATTTGCATTAAAATCTGTCTTGTTCATTCACAAATGCTACATAATTTTTCCTTTTATTCCTTTCCTTTCTCTTTGAATAATTTTTTCCCTAAATTAATTAATTTTCTTGTTTTTAGAGCAGAAAATACCTTAACTAACTACTCATTTTCCTATGCTGTTAGTTTTTAAAAGAACTGTTAGTTCTCTATCATTTGTTGAAAATCGTGAATATTTTTTTATTGGCTTCACAAAACTGCATTCTTCTGAGGCTTTATATACGAGTATTGGGATGCACTGATTCGCACTAGAGGAAAAGTTTCCCAAATTATTTTCATATTTGTAATGTAGTACTGTTAGACAGCTGCTGATAATTTATTGAATATTGGGGAAAACAGCCTTAATTCATCTGCAAAATCTGATACATTTTGGTGCTATGTTTTTGTTTTTTGTCTTTTATGACCAGGGTTTAGTTTCTAAAATGCCGGAGCCCTATGCAAGACCATCAGGAAAGAGGAACAAAAGTAAATAAATAAATAAAATGGCTATGAGAATCATTAATAATTTAAAAACTAAGTAGTTATAATAATAATATAAAATAAATAACTAAATAGCCCGGATAAGCTGGACCCAACCAGAATTTCTGGCTATAAATTTCGATAGAAAAACTATAAATAGTTTTGTGGAAATAATCCGCGCCTCTCACCTGCACATCCATGTTCATATTGTCTGTCTATATCAAATTTGCGGCTCCGGTTGGTCAGAGTGGGATGACAACTATAATGAGTCTTACACCAGGAAGCAGGCAGATGAATTAGACTACAGACAGTACCTTACCAAATATGTAACACGATACAAACATTATAAATAAAAAATGGAGGTGTAGACTGCCAGACAAGCAAAACGAAAGATTATTGTACTGGTTGCAGGATAGCAAATAGTAGTGAGTAAGGTAAATTATTAGTAGTAGTACTAGCAGAGCTACCCGTTCTGAGAACGAGATTTTATAGTATTCATCTTAAAAAGTTTTTTTTTAAGTATATATATTTCATAAAAGTATTGCTTCCTTTAATCTGGTTACAATAACTCTTTATAAACTACATTTGTAATATGTCATTTTGAACCTACGGGCAACGCGATTTTTAAATTGTCTCTATTTCTTACTCTACTTAATGCGACAAAAGGTTCAGGTAAGTATATACTTACACTTTTTTAAATGATTGTCCTTGTGCTTTATGTGTAGTCATAGCGAATGCTGGTATAATTATTTTATTTATTGGTTTTTATTTTTCATATTTTTATAAGAATACTGTTTATTTATATATATATTTTTACAATAAAAATTAAAATTTTGTTTCATTTGTTAGCGCTCCTCTTTGGATCCGCCAGTGCCAAGGGCCCTCTAGATCTTCTGCGCCCAGGGCCGGAAATGAGCTTAAACCAGCACTGAAATGTACAGAGATGAATTAAAATTTAATAAGCGATTTTTAATATAATTTTATTGCTAAAAATAAAATTTTCGAGATCATATTTCTACTGAAATTGTTGTTCAGTTACATTGAAGTGCCGAAGCATTCTTATTTAGGACTCCGGTGCTCTCCGTCTATAATTATGATTTATCTCAAAAACCAAGTACCGGAACCAAGCTCCGGCGCAATTTTAGGTCTGTTTATGAGTAGATAGAAAATGCGGGTTCTGCCACAAGGGGTGTGGGGTGTGGGCGTGGTCAATGACGTCACACAGAGGGCGGGGCCAAAGGCAACGTCATCACACTAGGAGGCGTGGTCACGAGTGGAGTTGAGGTGTTGGTAGATTGCTGATTGAGTTGTAGACCTCCTGCTTTTCATTTAAAGTTAGTTTTTTTTAAATTGGCAACGGGAAATATTTTCTGCATCTTAATTTTGATGAAATGTCGATGCTGCCCTCTCTTGACGAAAAAGTGAATTATATGTTTTAGAAATATATTTTTTAAGTCTGGTGTTAAAATTATTCAATGCGCGACTCTGAAAACAATGTAAAAGAAACAAATATAAAAAAAAAGACTTTCCTTTAATGAAATACAAGATAATTTTTTTTATTACTCAATTTTATTCTGATACTTTTATTCTTTCTAGTTTTCCATGAAACTTTAACTTATTTCTCAGGTTTTCTGTTCATAATAACATATTTATTTACTGTCATATTTTTTTAATACTTAACGTTTCTAATTTGTAATATTTTATTTAATTTCCACATACTAGTTTTTTTTCATATCTTTCATACCATTTCAGCATACCCTGATTTTTAACTTATATATTATATTTCACAAACGTTCACGCACATGCTGTTTATTTGTTACACTACTTAATTTTAGATGCAATTTCACACTTTTTTTAACGTTATAATGTTCAATATATTCTGAATTTTAACTTCATTTACTTTTTTTAAACCATTCTAGTATTCTATACACACTTTAACTTAGTGGTTTGAAATTCTATTTAAAAAGAAACATTTATTTTTCGTGATCTTAGTTCTTTTACTAAATTTTCTACAGAATTTCTAATTTCTTTTACATTACCGAATATTTTTTTTTCAAAACTTAAGTCTATAACTGTTAATTGCTTTTCTTACGTTCATGATTTCCCTTCTGTGTTTATATTTCTTAATTCTTATTTAACTTATTTATTATAATGTTTTTATTTCCGTCTCATCACTCGTAATTCCAACATTTTATCCGTTTTTATTCATTTTAACGATATGGATATGTTTTCATTTACTCCATATTCAAATATTTCCTTACAATTTTTAAAATACTTGTTTTATTCTCCGATCATAATAGATCATCTACAGGTTTTACTCAGAAATTTCCATTCACAACTTTACAGTTTAATACCATTTATATATAAATGTATTCCTTTCTCATATAGCTTTACGTTCTTCAAAGTTTCTAACATCATGTTTAGTTTTAAATCCCTATTACCTTTATGTGTGTTGATAATTTTCATTTCTAATTTTACAACCGCGTTCAGTGTTTCATCCATACATACCAAAATATTTCTTACATCTTCTGGTATTTAGTCTATGTCATATTTCAGTACTTCAAATGAATTTACACTGCTCACATTATTATTTTTTCATGTTTTAGAGACACTGACTATACTAATTTTACTATTTTTCATACACTTATTGCATCTATGTCAGCACTCATGATAAAGTAGCAATTGTTTTGCATCACATGCATAAAGAAATTTTTAAAACCAACTTTTTCAATATCGTAGTCAAATTACTGTTTTCCAGATGGGAATTACCAGTAGTCTTTGGTTTTACTCTGTTACATCTTTTTAAATTTTAACATCTAACTTTTAATTCTAATATACATCTTTCGAACAGTTTTTTCTTTTAATGATAGCCTTACCTTATTTGTTCAAATTAATTCTTTAATTCACCTTCTTTACTATCTTTTAATACCTTCATAATTCACTATGCAAACGCAATGTCTTTCACTGACATTCTGTCTGATAATAACACAAGTTTCCTTAATTGACAAAAAGCGAATTATTTCTCATTTCAAAATAGAACTACTATATTTTCGCACAAACATTACCTTCATCCATTCAAGACGCCCCTTAACCTGTAACTGATGTAGCGATAGGAAAGGAGACTCTTATCATATGCTCTTTCGACTTTTGAGGTTTTTAGAACTTCTTTGGCAAGTATATCAGTACCATCAGAAAATATACTTGCCATTTTTACTCAGTTTAAAGGCAACATACTGTTATAAGAATGGTTTTAGTTAAATTTATAACACAAATAAACACATTTTGTGCTAAATAGGCATAAACATTTAGATTCAGAATATTTCTTTTTAATCCGATGTAAGACTTGAATTTCATTCATGATACGGATTGTCTCTTGATTTTTTTTTTGTTTACCTTACACTAATAGAAAATTTTTATTTTACAAGTTCAGCTTTTAACGAAATAGAAATAAAAATTACGATACACCTGGTGTTTTTAAGAAAAGGAACTTTGATATATTTCTGGAAATGTAAATGCTTTTAGAGTTTTTTTCTTTCAATAATGTTGATTTTCATTACTTTACTAATTTCAATAATTCTCTTATTAGCTAATATGAATGAAAGAAGATTGTCTAAAATGTGACACAGTATAATTCTTACGAACATACGTACCTTTACCAGCATACAGATATTACCGATTGAAATGAAGAAAGATACAGATATTTTACTCCAATCTACATTAAATTAAAAAAATATTATAACTTTCATACATTCCAAAGAATAAACGAAAACTCAATAGATATTGTCATGTTTGTATATATGAGATAAAAGTTTTATGAATGGTATTTAAAGTAATGCTTAGAACTTCATAAAAGCGAACATTCACTATGTTAATACACATATCATCAGTTATTTACATAATTCAATGTAATATTAATCATTACATGTACTATATGCATATATATTTAAAGTTTAATTGTCTTACAATTGAATAATTAACTATTGAGAGAAAGAGGTTCATATCTTACACTATTTAATTCACATGGAACAAATTTTTCCATCAACCACATTGAACCGCGTTTATTAAATTCGCCAAAGCTCTTTTATTTCTGCATTTTCACACTCACGACACATTTTAAATGTAACTATTGATTACCATTTCAAACACCGATATCATAACTCAGTGTAAAACTACATCATAACTCATTTTTTCCCCACTAACTACAATTTTATATATTCAAGAAGTACATCTAAGACATGATCATTTTCTATGTTCTAGCAAATCGATTCAATTGCGAACATACTATTAAGACTTGCGATTTTAGAAGACTTGCATGTATTAAGGATGTCAACGTTTCTTCGTTTTTATAAGATTCACATCAAATCATGTCTCATTCGAATGTGGTGTAAGAGATCACTTTTTCTTTTAAACACTTGTAAACAATGGATGCAATTTATAAGAAGAGAAGTATCATGCTGTTTCAAAACATCATCATCAGCATATTTCTGTTTCTTTTGACACCGGCAACATTTAAAAAAAAAGTTTCCTGAGATATTCTTCAAATTCTGTTTTACTTGAAAAAATGTCCGAACATTCAATACGATGTAAAGATTCATATTGTTTTAAATTCTTATGCTCACTAAATATTTTTTATCATGATTTACTCTTAAATGTAACTTTATTAGTTTTCATATCCTTTTTACATGAAAAGAACTTGTGATTATTCACTACAAAATTCTAAGACGAGAAGCTTCGCGACTTTTCAAACTATAAACTTAAATTTCTTAGGACATACACTACATCTGATGTTTCTTTCATGAGATTTCAAATATCTCTTCAGATTACTCGTATTCAAGAAACCTCGCAAATATATCACATAAGTTCAGCGAATAATCGCTTCATAAACTCTTAAATTTTCAACACGAGTGAATCACTTGAAGCATATACTGCACTGTAAACATACAATACTTAAAAAAATTGTTATAAAAAATAAAAATACATTCATTTCACCAAGAAGCTTTTCTATTTAAATACATTTATTTATTTCCAAAGAACAAGTTTCTGCATTATACATAAAATATACTTAGAATTTTCTTTCATTAGTTAATATCAAATTAACAACAATATCCATTTACTGATATTTGATATACATGTTTGCTTTAAAATTAAAATTAAATTTCAATATATTTCTATTAAAAAAAAACATAAGGAAAAAAAATACTCATAACATCAACCAAAGACAGAAATTTAAATAGAATAGCTGTACTTATATTAGTGCATTTTTATAATCTTCATAACATTTCGATTCAAAAAACCTATTACAAAATAAATGAAAAATTTTTTTCTGCCTTAAAGAATCTCTTATATTTTTAAAATTAATACATAAAAATATATCTTCACCAATATATTTAATTCTATCCTCAACACTTATTATAATGCAATCATGTCTTGTTTGTGAAGGATGATTTACAATGCAAACTTCGCATTTATATAGCTTTTTTATCACTGAATTTAATTCAGTTTTGATAGAGTTTATGAGTTCTTTAAAACGTTCATCATCATCACTTACCATATCCGAACAATTGTTTTTACATTTGATTTGCAACGGTAAAATAATTTCAAAAATACTTTTATATAAAGTATTAGATACATCAGGAATAATTTCTTTCAATATTTTTAAAATATCACAGTTTACTTTTAGGTATGTAGGTTTTAGTTTAAAAGAATTTTCATCTTGTTTAAAAACTTGTTGAAAAATACACTCACCTTCTTTGTTGAAAACTACCAACTCATTATTGCAAATGATGCTGGCATTCGTATAGACAAGATTAAATTCATATATATTTGAGGAAAATTCTTGCCATGTTGCAGGAGTTATAACAACATCGCGTGTAGTAGGGTATAATATTTTATTTTGTTCCACACATTCACGTAGATGAATGTTCATTCTGTTTTCAAACTGATTTATGGACACAAAATATTCCCAACCAAGAGTCCACTGTGCAATCAACTTCGAACTTTCTTTTTTCTGTTCTCGATTATTCGGCATGAAGATATTTTCAGGAACAGACTTCATATAGTGGGCAAACCAGTCATCCTCTGGAAGTTCATCCTCATTATCTTCCAAGCGTCGTTTTTTAATTTTCGAAATTTTTATGTTTCGGAATGTGATACTAATTCTAGGATCTTTAACGTCAGGTTGAGAGGGTATTCCGTGCATCCAAAATTGATTCGTTGGGGGTTTCATTACAAGGAGAGTTCCATGAGTTAAGTCCACGCTTCGAGATGTGAAATTTCGCCTGGTAAATACCATTTGACGTTTTGCACCTAAACTGATGATAGGTATATCACTTTCAGGTTCGAGACAAGTTTCATTGTCTTTATGCGTTTAAATTTTCGCCACTCCGTCAGGATAATAGTTCAATAAAGCAAAATTATATTTTTTGCCAGTTATCGTTTCAACATAATCTTTCACATTTAGAAGAGTTTGAGTCCATGGTTCTGCACAAATGCTCGTTCCAGAGAATACGTAACTAAGTCCTTCATCACCAAAACCGAGTACTTTTCTTCGTGGAACATACTGAGTCCCATTAATTTCAAAACTAATATTTTTAAAATCATAATTTGATAGTTCATCTAGCAAAATATCAGCTTCATTTCGTGAATAAAATTCTTCTTATAATTCCACATTTAACTCTGTATCACATATATTCCTCATATTCGCTTTTGAATCTACCGACAATTCTGAATGATGTAGAAATACGTAGCATTCTTAAATAGCAAAAATTATCTAAAACATACATTAACGAAATGATTTCATCAACACTTATCGTAATACATTCTTGTCATGTCTTGTTTGTGAAGCCAGTCTTTCCGGCGTCATATGTGTAAAAATAATCATGATAGGATAGTGGGAAAGAGTTATAGTGTCCTAATGTTGTTATTCTGAACCACGATATTACATATATGCATAAGGAGAATCTTAAAAGCATCATCCACTTATCATGATAGAGTAATGGAAAATTTCTAAAACTCTGATAATCGCGAAAGAATGTATTATCTTAAGGTTGTTGTTGCTATTCCAAGTTTGACAATACATACAGAAGTGAAGGAAGACCCTTGATAAGCGCTGCACGTTATCATGATAACGTGAAGTCTACAGCGCTTATCAATTTGCAATAATGAGTTGGTAGTTTTCAACAAAGAAGGTGAGTGCATTTTTCAACAAGTTTTTAAACAAGATGAAAATTCTTTTAAACTAAAACCTACATACCTAAAAGTAAACTGTGATATTTTAAAAATATTGAAAGAAATTATTCCTGAGGTATCTAATTCTTTATATAAAAGTATTTTTGAAATTATTTTACCGTTGCAAATCAAATGTAAAAACAATTGGTCGGATATGGTAAGTGATGATGATGAACTTTTTAAAGAACTCATAAACTCTATCAACACTGAATTAAATTCAGTGATAAAAAAGCTATATAAATGCGAAGTTTGCATTGTAAATCATCCTTCACAAACAAGACATGATTGCATTATAATAAGTGTTGAGGATAGAATTAAATATATTGGTGAAGATATATTTTTATGTATTAATTTTAAAAATATAAGAGATTCTTTAAGGCAGAAAAAAATGTTTCATTTATTTTGTAATAGGTTTTTTGAATCGAAATGTTATGAAGATTATAAAAATGCACTAATATAAGTACAGCTATTCTATTTAAATTTCTGTCTTTGGTTGATGTTATGAGTATTTTTTTCCTTATGTTTTTTTTAATAGAAATATATTGAAATTTTAGTTTTAATTTTAAAGCAAACATGTATATCAAATATCAGTAAATGGATATTGTTGTTAATTTGATATTAACTAATGAAAGAAAATTCTAAGTATATTTTATGTATAATGCAGAAACTTGTTCTTTGGAAATAAATAAATGTATTTAAATAGAAAAGCTTCTTGGTGAAATGAATGTATTTTTATTTTTTATAACAATTTTTTTAAGTATTGTAAGTTTACAGTGCAGTATATGCTTCAAGTGATTCACTCGTGTTGAAAATTTAAGAGTTTATGAAGCGATTATTCGCTGAACTTATGTGATATATTTGCGAGGTTTCTTGAATACGAGTAATCTGAAGAGATATTTGAAATCGCATGAAAGAAACATCAGATGTAGTGTATGTCCTAAGAAATTTAAGTTTATAGTTTGAAAAGTCGCGAAGCTTCTCGTCTTAGAATTTTGTAGTGAATAATCACAAGTTCTTTTCATGTAAAAAGGATATGAAAACTAATAAAGTTACATTTAAGAGTAAATCATGATAAAAAATATTTAGTGAGCATAAGAATTTAAAACAATATGAATCTTTACATCATATTGAATGTTCGGACATTTTTTCAAGTAAAACAGAATTTGAAGAATATCTCAGGAAACTTTTTTTTTTTAAATGTTGCCGGTGTCAAAAGAAACAGAAATATACTGATGATGATGTTTTGAAACAGCATGATACTTCTCTTCTTATAAATTGCATCCATTGTTTACAAGTGTTTAAAAGAAAAAGTGATCTCTTACACCACATTCGAATGAGACATGATTTGATGTGAATCTTATAAAAACGAAGAAACGTTGACATCGTTAATACATGCAAGTCTTCTAAAATCGCAAGTCTTAATAGTATGTTCGCAATTGAATCGATTTGCTAGAACATAGAAAATGATCATGTCTTAGATGTACTTCTTGAATATATAAAATTGTAGTTAGTAGGGAAAAAATGAGTTATGATGTAGTTTTACACTGAGTTATGATATCGGTGTTTGAAATGGTAATCAATAGTTACATTTAAAATGTGTCGTGAGTGTGAAAATGCAGAAATAAAAGAGCTTTGGCGAATTTAATAAACGCGGTTCAATGTGGTTGATGGAAAAATTTGTTCCATGTGAATTAAATAGTGTAAGATATGAACCTCTTTCTCTCAATAGTTAATTATTCAATTGTAAGACAATTAAACTTTAAATATATATGCATATAGTACATGTAATGATTAATATTACATTGAATTATGTAAATAACTGATGATATGTGTATTAACATAGTGAATGTTCGCTTTTATGAAGTTCTAAGCATTACTTTAAATACCATTCATAAAACTTTTATCTCATATATACAAACATGACAATATCTATTGAGTTTTCGTTTATTCTTTGGAATGTATGAAAGTTTAAATATTTTTTTAATTTAATGTAGATTGGAGTAAAATATCTGTATCTTTCTTCATTTCAATCGGTAATATCTGTATGCTGGTAAAGGTACGTATGTTCGTAAGAATTATACTGTGTCACATTTTTGACAATCTTCTTTCATTCATATTAGCTAATAAGAGAATCATTGAAATTAGTAAAGTAATGAAAATCAACATTATTGAAAGAAAAAAACTCTAAAAGCATTTACATTTCCAGAAATATATCGAAGTTCCTTTTCTTAAAAACACCAGGTGTATCGTAGTTTTTATTTCTATTTCGTTAAAAACTGAACTTGTAAAATAAAAATTTTCTATTAGTGTAAGGTAAACAAAAAAAAAAAAAAAAATATCAAGAGACAATCCGTATCATGAATGAAATTCAAGTCTTACATCGGATTAAAAAGAAATATTCTGAATCTAAATGTTTATGCCTATTTAGCACAAAATGTGTTTATTTGTGTTATAAATTTAACTAAAACCATTCTTATAACAGTATGTTGCCTTTAAACTGAGTAAAAATGGCAAGTATATTTTCTGATGGTACTGATATACTTGCCAAAGAAGTTCTAAAAACCTCAAAATTCGAAAGAGCATATGATAAGAGTCTCCTTTCCTATCGCTAATCAGTTAGGGGTTAAGGGGCGTCTTGAATGGATGAAGGTAATGTTTGTGCAAAAATATAGTAGTTCTATTTTGAAATGAGAAATAATTCGCTTTTTGTCAATTAAGGAAACTTGTGGTATTATCAGACAGAATGTCAGTGAAAGACATTGCGTTTGCATAGTGAATTATGAAGGTATTAAAAGATAGTAAAGAAGGTGAATTAAAGAATTAATTTGAACAAATAAGGTAAGGCTATCATTAAAAGAAAAAACTGTTCGAAAGATGTATATTAGAATTAAAAGTTAGATGTTAAAATTTAAAAAGATGTAACAGAGTAAAACCAAAGACTACTGGTAATTCCCATCTGGAAAACAGTAATTTGACTACGATATTGAAAAAGTTGGTTTTAAAAATTTCTTTATGCATGTGATGCAAAACAATTGCTACTTTATCATGAGTGCTGACATAGATGCAATTAGTGTATGAAAAATAGTAAAATTAGTATAGTCAGTGTCTCTAAAACATGAAAAAATAATAATGTGAGCAGTGTAAATTCATTTGAAGTACTGAAATATGACATAGACTAAATACCAGAAGATGTAAGAAATATTTTGGTATGTGTGGATGAAACACTGAACGCGGTTGTAAAATTAGAAATGAAAATTATCAACACACATAAAGGTAATAGGGATTTAAAACTAAACATGATGTTAGAAACTTTGAAGATCGTAAAGCTATATGAGAAAGAAATACATTTAGATATAAATGGTATTAAAATGATCGGAGAATAAAACAAGTATTTTAAAAATTGTAAGGAAATATTTGAATATGGAGTAAATGAAAACAATCCATATCGTTAAAATGAATAAAAAGGGATAAAATGTTGGAATTACGAGTGATGAGACGGAAATAAAAACATTATAATAAATAAGTTAAATAAGAATTAAGAAATATAAACACTGAAGGGAAATCATGAACGTAAGAAAAGCAATTAACAGTTATAGACTTAAGTTTTTTAAAAAAAATATTCGGTAATGTAAGGAAGATATTGTTAAACATGTAAAAGAAATTAGAAATTCTGTAGAAAATTTAGTAAAAGAACTAAGATCACGAAAAATAAACATTTCTTTTTAAAAAGAATTTCAAACCACTAAGTTAAAGTGTGTATAGAATACTAGAATGGTTTAAAAAAAGTAAATGAAGTTAAAATTCAGAATATATTGAACATTATAACGTTAAAAAAAGTGTGAAATTGCATCTAAAATTAAGTAGTGTAACAAATAAACAGCATGTGCGTGAACGTTTGTGAAATATAATATATAAGTTAAAAATCAGGGTATGCTGAAATGGTATGAAAGATATGAAAAAAAACTAGTATGTGGAAATTAAATAAAATATTACAAATTAGAAACGTTAAGTATTAAAAAAATATGACAGTAAATAAATATGTTATTATGAACAGAAAACCTGAGAAATAAGTTAAAGTTTCATGGAAAACTAGAAAGAATAAAAGTATCAGAATAAAATTGAGTAATAAAAAAAATTATCTTGTATTTCATTAAAGGAAAGTCTTTTTTATATATATATATATATATATTTGTTTCTTTTACATTGTTTTCAGAGTCGCGCATTGAATAATTTTAACACCAGACTTAAAAAATATATTTCTAAAACATATAATTCACTTTTTCGTCAAGAGAGGGCAGCATCGACATTTCATCAAAATTAAGATGCAGAAAATATTTCCCGTTGCCAATTTAAAAAAAACTAACTTTAAATGAAAAGCAGGAGGTCTACAACTCAATCAGCAATCTACCAACACCTCAACTCCACTCGTGACCACGCCTCCTAGTGTGATGACGTTGCCTTTGGCCCCGCCCTCTGTGTGACGTCATTGACCACGCCCACACCCCACACCCCGTGTGGCAGAACCCGCATTTTCTATCTACTTTTATGGCCATGTACTGTTGGTTAGTTGGTGGATATTTTGGCCCATGACGATAATGCGCCAAAAGCATGATAATCTATTCTCCCCTCAGAATTGGTATGAAATTATAAAAATCAGCTAAAACGTGTTGAAAATGCATTATATAATGAGAAAAATGCGAAACAACATAAAAGCAACAGAATAATGAAACGCCTCGTAGTAAAACCGTGAAGTGAAGGGATGCATAAAATTCGCAAGATCAGATAAAATATAAAACCAAGTAAAATCTCTAATTATTAAAGTACAGTAAAACGCTTTATAATAAAACCCAGTCTCCCTTAAAAACTGAAATGGATTAATATCTGGTTAACGTTTTCAATGAAGTTAGGGGGAAAACATGAAAGCAGTACCTTTAGTGCGGGCAGTAATCACCTTCCAAATCTATGATATTCTGCCAACGTTTTGGTAGTTTTTCGGCACAGAAACTTGTTGGCCGCGAGTCCAAAAAAACATCACCCTCATTTCAGACGTCCTGTGCAGAATGGAAGATAGCACCAGCAAGATGTAACTTCAGATGTGAAAAAAGGTAGAAATCCGAAGGAGCGATGTCAGGGTTATATGGGGGATGTGACAAAATATTCCATTCGACTCCATACAGAGTCCAGTCAGTGAGAGCAAACACATGTGGTCTTACATTATCTTGATGAAACATTACCTCTTTGCTCCGGAACTCAGTTCGACGTTTGTCCTTGGTAGCAGTGTCAACACGGACTAGCATCTCGCTGTTTATCTTTTTTCAGATACATATTGTAGATAATACCCCAGCAATCCCAGCAGATACAAAGCATTATCTTTTTGTTAGTCAAATTTCCCTTTGCGACGCTGCTGATGGTCTCGTCTTTTTTGGCCTGTGTTGTTGAAGTAAATCCACTTTTTATGACAAGTGACGATCCGATCCAGAATTTTATCCTTACGTTGATATTCGAACAGATTAGTGCAGGCCCAAACACGTCCGTCCTTATCTGTTTGAATCATCTCATGCGGCACCCAGCGATTCAACTTTTACGTCAAGTGTATGAGATGCATACTGCGACCAATAGATATGGCACTAACTCCTTAACAAGCTCTCAATTGGTTGCATACTGATCCTCTTCCACATATTCTCGCAGGCGGAGCTCTCATCAACATTAGTAGGCTGGCTCGAATGCTCTGCCTCTTGAATGTCGTAGTGCTTGTTTTTGAAATTTCGGTACCAAACCTTCACCAGCACCGGATTTAGATTTGACGAGAGCAGAGGCGTAGCTAGGGTTTTCAGCGCCCGGGGACAACTGAAGATTTTGAGCCCCTTTCTCTGTACCAAGAACGGAAAACATTTCATTTTAAAATTTTGTAACATCAATTTGGCGCCCCCTGAATGCTGCGCCCGGGAACAGATGTCCCCCCTTGCCCCACCCTAGCTACGCCACTGGACGAGAGCCTAAGCTATTTGAGATATGGGGCCCTTTATGAGGAATATCAGTCAGTTTTTTTTATATGGGATATGCTATAATATTTCGGATGGCCCTAAGCTATGTTCAACTTATACATAAATCCGGCACAGACCTTCACAATGTCAAACATTAGTAGTACCTAAAGCTATACACACGATTTAGTGACATCCTGTAGCTGACTTCTTGCAATAAAACTGGAAGTAAATGATAGTTTGAATCTGGTAGCATGATAGTTCCATTTCAGACTTATTGACTTAATTATTCAGACCATTGTACTTAATAATAACGATATTTTTTTTACAAATTTCACAATACAGTGTCTAAAGCAAGTCTCTTTCTTTCAAATGCCAAAAATCGTTTGACAAAATATGATTCAACACGCCAACGCAAACTATTTGCTCAAACGTTATTTGCGGTGGCAGGAAATTTTCGTGAGACCCGATTGTTTTCCAATTAAAAGTCGAGAGAAGTACCTGAAAAACTGAAATAGTATTTCTTGAAGTCTATCAAAACGTGAGCATTTCTAATAAAATCTCTCATGCAGGACAGATTTGTTAGAAATGTCTGAAATCTGTCATGCAGGACAGATTAATATTACAACTGGAATATACTGGTTCACTATCCGCTTTTAAGAGATAATTGTGCGTAACTCGGAAGTGACCGTTTGTCAGACGGGTTCAAATGACTTCCTCCTACTTTGATTCCCAATATTTAATTCTAGGCATTATGCTTCTCATTTTATTATTCACTTGCACGTCCTTGCCATAGACGTCCTTTCCATAGACGTCCTTGCCAGGATTTTTACCCTTGATAATCACTTTAATATTTCTCAAAGTAACAAGCTGATTTATACAGTTCCACGGCAGATTTTGCTGTGATGTCTCGTCTGTATGTGTCCAAGAACCCAGCAGTAAAGGATCTCGTACTCACAGCTTATTAAGTTTTAAGGTAGTCAATAACACTTCTGTTACCATCGGTTTCTGGGTCTCAGAGAAACTTTGAAAAGCTATTTGTGCACTAAACAAATCGGTGTAAGTTGTACATACATTAGGTTATTTCGAAGAGACATGAAAATGAGCAATGCTCTAGCCGGGATTCAAACCAAAGCATGCTAGGAAGGCCGGAGAAATAACTTGATAAACTTTTTCTGGCTTAGATTAATATTTAAAAGGGTAATACACCGAATTATTCAAGTTCGCAATACCGATACGTAAGTATCAAAGTAAGTATACGAAGTAACTTAAATATATCGTAATACCGATACATTCATGTTACTTCAGCTTTAAATAGTCAGGAAGCACATTGCAGCCTTCTTTCCTCTACATGACCTCGAATCGCAAATGACCTGCTGATTTTGAGCCATTAATGTATACTGGAATGTAATTGCAGTGTTCGTTCCTGGTTCGTAGAAAAGCTACTTGTAAGCTAACTCGTTCGTTTTTCTTTTATAATAATGGTGAAAGCTTCTAGGAGCCGAATTTCTGGACCATCTCACAGTAGAATATTACATCATTCTGCTTGGTTATTCACATCAAGCATTGAATATTTTTCTATCAAAGGCTCAGTTCTTGCGAGGAACGTAGGAATGCAGAGAGGCAGTGCTGCAAATAATAAGCTATAACAGTCATCAAGAGTCCTGAGACAAGGATGTTTAGGTTGCGACATTATACGCAACTAGTGAGCGACATTATACGCAACTAGTGATGAAGGGTCAATTGTTCACGTTTTAATTTAAACGATGATTCTAAGCAATAAATGTACAGTTTTTATACAGGAGATATTCTAACAGCTCTAGCGCAAATCCGCAGAGCTCAGTGATGAATCGGATCAAGTTTCAATAATACAGAAGACTGTAACGAATCATTAACTTCTGAGCTATAGTCCAGTCTAGACATCGGACATCACTGGTGGTTCTTGAGGCATCAACCACTAGGAGTTTTGACCTCTAGTAGTTGGCGTTGTGCTCTGAGACCTTTGGCTGGAAATAGAAGAATAAACGCTTTTGCTCAACTTAGATTAGTATTAGCTCAGGCTCAGGATGCAGATTTCCCTTTCTGCAAAAGTGCTTGTGACAGCCTTCCGTTTCTTTTCGCAAATCCATTTTTCTTTGATTATATCTGGATCTTAATAACAGCGATACGTAATTGCCTCTCCACATATCTCATATCTGCACCTTGGTAACTTATCTGAAGATTGTCAATGTACAATTATCCTGAAACAATAAGAGGAAGTTCCTTTAAGATATGGTTTATTTTTAGCGCGATCAAAGTAACACTCAAAACACACCCATGAGCAAACCTCGTCTTGTTCAAAGTTATCAAAAAAAAAAAAAAAAAAAAAAAAAAAAAAAAAAAAAAAAGACTTAATTCCAACTTGAAAACTTCTAGCCTTAAAAACTTTTTGAGTGAAAATTGGAATGTTTTCCACGTCACAGAGCATTTATTTAATTAGGGATAAAAGTTAACAGACTAGATAAAGATATAGCAGTTATTTAGCGGCTCCTCGCGTTAGATAAACACAAGGAAATTTTTCATTTTTTTATACAGTCACTTCTTGCCCTCACGGAATCAGAACAAAATCTGAAGTCGATAGCCTCCACCTTCGCGTAGTGTCTATCCTTGTTTGTCTCAGGTACGCAGGCGATGATCTGCCTGTCAGGTAGTGAGTGCCCTTTGTTGGCTGCAGAACTTAGCGTTGTGGCACGCACACACACACATATATATTAAGACACAATAACACGCCGAATAAATACTAATTCAGAAGTCAAACAACAAAAATTAGCGTTATACCTACAAAATTTTCACAGGACTAGTTTCGATGGTTTTACCGAACCATCATCTTCAGCTGCAAAACCGCAAATGAACAAGATAGGAAATAATGATTAGATAAGATAAGAAAGCCTGGACAAGAATAAGCAAGTGGCGCCATCTGTTGGCGAAACCAGAACTAAAACATAATTTCTCTAAAAGCCGAAGGCAAATTTGGATTGGAATTAGGATCGTTAACTAGAACAGAAAGATTTTTATGAATGTGAAATGCCTCTAGAAAATCCAGTTCTCCAATGGAAGATGTTTTTTGAATAATTTTGGCAGCAGAAAAATTGAAAGTGTGATTTTGTTGAAAGAACTTTATTTAAATCATCTTTATTACCTTCAAACAGGGTAAAAGTATCGTCTACGTAGCGGAACCATGCCGGGAAGTTTAAAGTTTCAAACAATTTTGATTCATAATAATGCATGTAGATATCAGCCAGGATGGGACTGAGGGGGCTTCCCATGGCTAATCCCTCAGTTTGCTTGTAATATTTATTTTGGAAAACAAAATGTGTTTGTTTCAAACAGAGTTGAGTGAGAGAAATTAGCTCATCAATTTCGATGCAAGAGAAATGAAATTCGCGAAGTCTGGTTTCTAGACATCTTAATGCACCCTCCACTGGGACATTGGTGAATAATGATTTTACATCAAAAGAAACCATGAGTAAATTACTAGGAGAAATGTTTTTAACCTTTTTTACAAACTCTATTGAATTTTTTATGGTGTAAATGTTATTGTCTAAGAGAGTGGAAAATCTAGAAACTAAATATTTAGCTAAAGGATACGAGGCAGTACCTAAATTTGATACAATAGGGCGGAAAGGAATACCACTTTTATGAATTTTGGGAAGAGCATATAATCTGGCACAATTCGCAACAGATGGGATAAGCGAATGTTTTAAGTTGCTTGAAATGATTTGCGAAGATTTGATCGCAGTTTTTATTTTGGATAAGTCCGAAGGTGAAGGATCTTTAGGGATCGGATTATATGGTCCTTCGTTTAAGAGTTTAGAGACACCATCGATGTAAGTGTTCTTATCCATGACGACTATCTGGCCACCTTTGTCAGCCTTTGAAATGATAATATCCGGGTTAGAATGAATTTCGCGCATTGTAGCTCTTTCTCTCGCAGTTAGATTTGGTTTCAAAGGTTTATTATTGAATTTCACATTATGAGCGATAAGATGCCTAATCATTTCTTTCTGTGAATCTGAAACTTTACTGAACTTGAAAGCTTTTTCGATAGGAGCCAAAATCTTTGGAATCGAGGGTTTACAGGTTTGTGAGAAGTTAAAATTATATTTTAGAATTCTCTCTTGTTCTTCTGAAAGACTAACATTAGAAATATTAACTATTGGCTTGATGTTTACAATGGGAAGATTTTTTGAACTACTTGAACTGGAAGACCGTAAAAGAAGTTTTTCGAATTTAACTGCAAGGGTGTTTTTATGAAGGTTAACTGCATTCTTCGTTCTAGACCAAGACTTTTGTTCAAGGGCAGTGAATTTTGGATATGATTTAGCGAGTTCCAGATGAAGCTTATAGAGTTCATGTTCAATTTTGGACAATTGTTGACGTGTATCCCTTATCACGGACCGAAGTAAGGCAAGCTTGCAATTTAACAGAATTCTTGAAACGCGACTCGAAGGTTTTTGATTAGATTTGATTTGAATAAAATTAGGGATCAAATTTTTACATTTACATTTAAGTAAAAAGTCAAGATGATTCAGGAATTTTTGCGGTTTCAGGCGTAATTTAGTGAAACGATTAACGGATGAAGGCATGATAAACAATGCAGAAAATCAAACCAAATTAACTGAGCAATAATAAAATACACACAAAACAGCAGAAAAATCCCTCACTGAAATGAATAGAAAACAAAACGTTTGTAAGCAAAATGCATGAAATCAGACAAGCAAAGCACAATATCCAAATCTACAAAACATAAACACTTGAAAATTGCAAAAATGTACTCACCGAAACTCCTACAATCACAAAATGGCGGCCACACCACGTGCAAAAAAGAAAGCAAAATATAAGCCTGTTTGGGGCTTCTAAAATTAAGACACAATAACACGCCGAATAAATACTAATTCAGAAGTCAAACAACAAAAGTCAGCGTTATACCTACAAAATTTTCACAGGACTAGATTCGATGGTTTTACCGAACCATCATCTTCAGCTGCAAAACCGCAAATGAACAAGATAGGAAATAATGATTAGATAAGATAAGAAAGCCCGGACACGAATAAGCAAGTGGCGCCATCTGTTGGCGAAACCAGAACTAAAACATAATTTCTCTAAAAGCCGAAGGCAAATTTGGATTGGAATTAGGATCGTTAACTAGAACAGAAAGATTTTTATGAATGTGAAATGCCTCTAGAAAATCCATTTCTCCAATGGAAGATGTTTTTTGAATAATTTTGGCAGCAGAAAAATTGAAAGTGTGATTTTCGGACCAACAATGTTGAGCAACAGAAGACTTCTGTGTTTCCTTTTTTCTAAAATATGCCTCATGTTCTTTGACGCGAAATTTTAAGGCTCTCCTAGTTTGGCCAATGTAAATTAAACCACACTGGCAAGGAATCCTATAAATACCCCAGGAATTCATATCCGGAATGGGGTCCTTGAGTATAGAAGTTGGAATTTTATTGATGGGAGAATAAACAATCCGAAAGTTAAACTTCTGCAAAATATGTGCAACTTTATAGCTAATTGATGGAAAGAAGGGAATGACAACAGAATTTTTATAATCTCCTAAAATAAGAGTGTGGCTTTTAGTGTGTTGAGATGAGAATTTTTTAACTGCTTGATTAATAATGTTGGGTGAAAAGCCCCTGTCAATAGCTATTGCTTTTAAATAATTTAGTTCTTCATCAAGGGCTAGTTTGGAGGAGCAAACTTGAAGAGCACGGAAAACATAGGAATAAAATGAAGCTAACTTTTGTTTAGTCGGATGACATGATTTAAAGATTTAATCATATCCAAAATTCACTGCCCTTGAACAAAAGTCTTGGTCTAGAACGGAGAATGCAGTTAACCTTCATAAAAACACCCTTGCAGTTAAATTCGAAAAACTTCTTTTACGGTCTTCCAGTTCAAGTAGTTCAAAAAATCTTCCCATTGTAAACATCAAGCCAATAGTTAATATTTCTAATGTTAGTCTTTCAGAAGAACAAGAGAGAATTCTAAAATATAATTTTAACTTCTCACAAACCTGTAAACCCTCGATTCCAAAGATTTTGGCTTCTATCGAAAAAGCTTTCAAGTTCAGTAAAGTTTCAGATTCACAGAAAGAAATGATTAGGCATCTTATCGCTCATAATGTGAAATTCAATAATAAACCTTTGAAACCAAATCTAACTGCGAGAGAAAGAGCTACAATGCGCGAAATTCATTCTAACCCGGATATTATCATTTCAAAGGCTGACAAAGGTGGCCAGATAGTCGTCATGGATAAGAACACTAACATCGATGGTGTCACTAAACTCTTAAACGAAGGACCATATAATCCGATCCCTAAAGATCCTTCATCTTCGGACTTATCCAAAATAAAAACTGCGATCAAATCTTCGCAAATCATTTCAAGCAACTTAAAACATTCGCTTATCCCATCTGTTGCGAATTGTGCCAGATTATATGCTCTTCCCAAAATTCATAAAAGTGGTATTCCTTTCCGCCCTATTGTATCAAATTTAGGTACTGCCTCGTATCCTTTAGCTAAATATTTAGTTTCTAGATTTTCCACTCTCTTAGACAATAACATTTACACCATAAAAAATTCAATAGAGTTTGTAAAAAAGGTTAAAAACATTTCTCCTAGTAATTTACTCATGGTTTCTTTTGATGTAAAATCATTATTCACCAATGTCCCAGTGGAGGGTGCATTAAGATGTCTAGAAACCAGACTTCGCGAATTTCATTTCTCTTGCATCGAAATTGATGAGCTAATTTCTCTCACTCAACTCTGTTTGAAACAAACACATTTTGTTTTCCAAAATAAATATTACAAGCAAACTGAGGGATTAGCCATGGGAAGCCCCCTCAGTCCCATCCTGGCTGATATCTACATGCATTATTATGAATCAAAATTGTTTGAAACTTTAAACTTCCCGGCATGGTTCCGCTACGTAGACGATACTTTTACCCTGTTTGAAGGTAATAAAGATGATTTAAATAAAGTTCTTTCAACAATGAATTCTATTGATCCTGCTATTCAGTTCACTTTTGAACTTGAGACTTGCAATTCTCTTCCGTTTCTCTACATTCTGGTCACACGTAACACATCCAACTTCAGTACTACAGTTTACCGTAAACCTTCATCGGTTTGCCTTCCACCACACTTTAAATCATGTCATCCGACTAAACAAAAGTTAGCTTCATTTTATTCCTATGTTTTCCGTGCTCTTCAAGTTTGCTCCTCCAAACTAGCCCTTGATGAAGAACTAAATTATTTAAAAGCAATAGCTATTGACAGGGGCTTTTCACCCAACATTATTAATCAAGCAGTTAAAAAATTCTCATCTCAACACACTAAAAGCCACACTCTTATTTTAGGAGATTATAAAAATTCTGTTGTCATTCCCTTCTTTCCATCAATTAGCTATAAAGTTGCACATATTTTGCAGAAGTTTAACTTTCGGATTGTTTATTCTCCCATCAATAAAATTCCAACTTCTATACTCAAGGACCCCATTCCGGATATGAATTCCTGGGGTATTTATAGGATTCCTTGCCAGTGTGGTTTAATTTACATTGGCCAAACTAGGAGAGCCTTAAAATTTCGCGTCAAAGAACATGAGGCATATGTTAGAAAAAAGGAAACACAGAAGTCTTCTGTTGCTCAACATTGTTGGTCCGAAAATCACACTTTCAATTTTTCTGCTGCCAAAATTATTCAAAAAACATCTTCCATTGGAGAACTGGATTTTCTAGAGGCATTTCACATTCATAAAAATCTTTCTGTTCTAGTTAACGATCCTAATTCCAATCCAAATTTGCCTTCGGCTTTTAGAGAAATTATGTTTTAGTTCTGGTTTCGCCAACAGATGGCGCCACTTGCTTATTCTTGTCCAGGCTTTCTTATCTTATCTAATCATTATTTTCTATCTTGTTCATTTGCGGTTTTGCAGCTGAAGATGATGGTTCGGTAAAACCATCGAAACTAGTCCTGTGAAAATTTTGTAGGTATAACGCTGATTTTTGTTGTTTGACTTCTGAATTAACACATATATATATTAAAAACGGTGTCACTTTCTGATGATTTCCTGGTGGATTACTAAAAATAAGTGTATTAAACTGTGTTGAACGTATTTTTAGGAGCTCCTAAAGCGAGAAAATTGAGTTGCGTAAATAATTGTCCGAGGTGAAAAAATTTTATATCATTTTAAAGCCCTAAAAAAGATACATAAGAGGATGTAATCTTTAGGAATGTATCGCCAAGGACTGAAAAGATATTGTCATTCAAAGTTATCAAGTTCGTAAGTTATTAAAATTTAACCATACTCAATGTTAAACTAATAATATTACAACGACTGGAGCCAGATCTTTTAAATAGCCTTTATCTCTGTGAAACTCAACATATTGTATCAAGAATTACAGTACCAGATAGAGCAAAATTTTCTCTTTCAGAATATATAATTTTTATATAAATTTATGTGATATTTTTTTCTAAATATATTGACTAAAATATTGAATTTTCACTAATATTTATTTTTAAAATTTATAGAAAACCATTGTTGACATATCAGTTTTAATATAGGTCATGCAATAATTCCTTTATAAGATTTGTATTACATATATTGAAAAACTGTTTAGTAAAATATTTCATGTTATCTTTCTTATAATAATTTAACATAACAAGGATATAGACAACTCAACTTTTCTCATGTAATTTAATGTAACATAAACATTAAAAATAAATATTAATTTAACATCTTTAATCCTTATATATATTTTGTTTTACAACTGAACTCATAAAGTATTTAAAATAAAATAAATAAGATTTAGGCTAAATCGCAGAATAGGCTGCATCAGTCGATGCTGTGTTTACTTCTCTTATACTTGGACACGCCTTTTTATGACGTAATATTGGTTACGCCTCTCCTTAAAAACAAGTTATAAGTATGCTATAGCTTCGTATTTAAAGAAAACTTAAATGAAGTTTTAACTGAGTTGAAATGGTAGGTTTATAATGTTCTGCGCGAGACTTTTTTTTAATTATGAATCTACTTTTGTGTGGTGTGTGGTAGTGTTAGCATTTAACGCAACGAATTATCTCTGACAAATATGTTATTAAGATACCAAACGATTGAAAACGATCATTACCAAACGATTGAAAATATTGAATGCATGAGTTAAAAATTATAACCGTAACTACTGAAAATGCAGAAAAGAATTCTTTTGCTTAAAGAATGTTTTGATTAGTGATGAGTGTGTCAAAATCGGTTCTTACTGCAGAATGGATGAGTATCTGAATCTGGATTTTTTTAATCAGTTGGAGCGAAGAGGCAAAAAGAGCGTTATTGAGTGGTGTATGGAGAAAAGTTTGATTGCAATATCGTATAAATGCCCAATTTGTGGAACAAATATGAAACTACTAGAGAGACGGTTTTGAGACGTATAGACGAATTTGAGTGGTGCGCAATGCCGAGTTTTGCAACTCTGAGATTTTTTTTTAAGTGAAAATTGATCGATGTGGACATGGGCAAAGCCAATGGGGTGCGCAATGCCGAGGTTGTGCGCGATGCCGATTTTGTGCAACTCTGGGATTTTTTTTTTTTAAGTGAAAATAGATCGATGTGCACATAGGCAAAGTCAATGTGGTGCGAAATGCCGAGTTTGAGCAATTCTCTGATTTTTCGTTAAGTGAAACTAGATGGATGAGCACATGGACACCGAGTTTTTGGAATTCTTTGATGTTTTTCAAGCGAATACGGATCGTTGTGTAAAAGGGAAAACGAGGTTGTGTGTGATGCCGAGCAGTAATGTAACTTTATTTATGTGCAATGTTTAACATATCGTTTGTGTATTTAAAATTTGTATTGTTGTTTTAATTGTGAATTATATTTAAGATATCATTTTTCATTTAAATTGTATTTTTAATTTTTTGGTTTTGATATGTTTATAACGCTTTCCGACTTACGATATATATCGATAGCCCGACGATCTACTCAACAGTAGCAATTCTGTAAACTTTAACCCTTGAAGTAACGTTTACCTCATATTTTAATACGTAGTGTTTGGTATGGTAATTGCACTTAATAATATGACTTCATTGATAATATGTGGTGTGTGCGTATGTGAAGCATTGCTTTGTGTTCCAAGATTGTAGTATTTATTTTATTGTATTATTTTCTTTCATTCTGAGAAATTAGATTTTTTTATTTATTAATGCGTAGAATTCTAGTATGCCTACACAGAATATGGCGTGATTTAGGAATTTTAGAAACTGATATGAAAGCTGTGTAATGATGTTCATATGCAATAAAAAATATTCTTTTTTTATTAAATGTAAAGTTTAAAATTTTTAGAAAATAATGAAAATTGTCTAATTATTGGTATGTAAGGAATTATGTCGTTACGTAGCAAGAAGGTAATTTGTAAAAATGAGAAAATTGAAATGTTCCACAATATGAATTTAATTTTTTTATTATTTTATAAATGTTTTAATAAAAATCTTTGAAAACGTTGAAGCTCTACAAGTATTAGAGACTGCGACGTTGTTTATCGTTTTAATAATTGGTAGAATTCGCTGACTGAAGGTCCATGGAGACTACATTGTGACGTCATAAGCTTAGTCCCACCCATTTATGGACGTCACACAGCTCCTCCTACTGAACTTTGTTGATGCAGCCTATTCTGCGCTTTTACCAAGATTTACACTGATTTACTGCTTGCAACCCTATAATGCATAACTCTAGATCTTCAAGTTTAACATCACTTGATACCTATCATTCCACTGATCCAACGGCTGTTCTTAAGCGTTTAAATCTTTCAAGGATTTGCAATACTAATGCTAATTCACAAAGCACAATTAATGATATTGATAATATGGATCAAAAAATTCAAAACGCTTATGAGGAATGCATTTCATTACTACAAACTCGAATATCTGGCAAAAGAGGTCTCTCTAAGAATTTATATCTGAAAGTCAAATCTTTGATTGATTTTATAAAAGATTCAAAACTTGCTGCAAAAAACATGCATTCATCTTCACTCTCATGTTAAGATAATGAAATAAAAAGTTCTAATGATATTAGTCATCATATCAATTCTAAGAGATATATGGATTCAGCAACTTCACCTATTAGCTGTCATACAAGAAAATTCTATAATGACGCAGCTCTCTCACCAATCAGTTCTAACTATGAATACGAAACCAATTTACAAAATATATCTTCACACAAGCAAAGGATTTCAACATCAAATCAAAGTCCTTCTCTGCAACAAAATTATATCCAGGATGCAAACAATAATCCATCCATAGGTTACAACTGCATGCATATTTTACCACCAAATGAAGAAAGTTTTATTTATCATCAAAATATCAATAACGCATTTATATCTCCTATATCGCATGACCAAATACAAAAGGAAAGATCCAGATCTTATGCAGAAGTAACCAAAATTAATAAAAATCCAACTAAAAGGACAGACTCCAACACTTCTTATTATCCCAAAGGCACAAATGACGAATCGTGAATTGCAAGATAATTCAGAAAAATACAATCCAGTTTCCAAAATGGGTGTAAAAATTCAAAAGATTTTACTTATCCGAAAAGGTGGTATTGCGGTTTCATGCAATACCAAAGAAGAAATACTGAAGATTAATTCCATATTGGAAAGCAATAAAAATATCAATAATTTAGTTTCTTTCAAAATACCTTCCAAAAGAAAACCTAAATGCACAATAAACAATCTACCTAACAATACTGGTCCAGAAGATGTCACTGAAATAATTAAACAAGCAACTAATTTGGATGAAAATGAATTCATACCCTCTTTTAAAATTAATGACAAAAGAAATAATGGAATAAAATGGGTAATTGAATGCTCTCCTCTAGCTTTCAAAATACTAATGAAACAAAATATTATAAACTACGGCTGGAGAAGTCACAAAATCGCAGAATTTTTTGGATTACGTCGATGTTTCATATCTCAAGACTTTTCACACTCAGTCAGAAATTGCAAACATAGAAACTATTGTGCATTCTGTGGCGGCAATCACAATATCAAAGAATGCCAAGCAGAAAGTCCCTTATGTATACACTGCAAATTACATAACGATGCTAAAAATACGGATCTTAATACATATCACCCTGCTTATGCACCAAACTGCTAAATATATCAAAAAGAAGTGGCCAAAGTAATTACAAGAACCGAATATGACATCTTAGATTAGTTTCATCCTTACCATTAACAAGTTAATACCACTTCTTCACTTTAATTCACCAAAACAATATAATTAATATGTCACCAATACTAATTAAAAATAAAGAATTTTCGACTCTCAAAATACAACAAATTGATCTTCAAAGAGCCCACTCTTCTATGACAAACCTGGTCCAAATTTCAACCGAGCTCAATCCAGACATAATCCTCATACAAGAACCTTACTGCGTCAATGGAAAAGTTAGCGGAATACCAAACTGTTGGAATTGTATTCAATATGAATCTTCAGATAAATCTTCAGTCAGATCAGCTATCATCATCAATAACAAATACTTATCTCCAATAATAATCTTTACAAGTAAAGATATAGTTTCCATATTAATAAATAATAAAGAAAATCAACTTATCATCACCTCCTTCTATGCATCGCCATTAGAAAATTTAGAAAATAATATTACAAGCCTTTCTTCAATAATAAGGAAACATTCAAAATATCAACACGTAATGGGAGGCGACTTTAATGCCCACCATACAATATGGGGATATAGTAATATTGATACAAGAGGTGAGCATGTCGAAGATTTTATAGGAGAACATAATTTAATTCTTCATAATAATGATAACAGCCTACCTACGTATGAAACAATACATGGACGTGGATGGCCTGACTTAACTATAACCTCATATCAAATCGCTAACAAAATTTTATCATGGGAAGTTTTAGATACCATATCGCTATCTGACCATAAAATAATCTCATTCAGAATAGATCTTAATTTTGAAATAACCTTAGCTCATCGGTTTAAAATTAATCCAAGATCTATTGAAACTTTTATTCAGCTCATGAAACAAGATCTCTTCAAGATCCATCGGGAAATCAATAATTCATCTGATAAAATCACACTCAATAAATCAATGGAAAACCTTACAATATTCATACAGCACTGCTGCAAACAATCATTTATAACCCAAGAACCAAATAATAAACTTAACTTAAACTTAGTTAAGGATACAGAGAAACAAAACAAGAGCATTCTATAGGAAAATGAAAAAAGCCTCCCTTCAAGAACTGAAAGATAAATTTTACATTATATACTCACAATAAAAAGCAATGTATATAAAAAAATTATACTATCAGCTAAAAATAAATGCTGGAGAGATTATTGTACCAAAAACACAGAAAGATATGGAAATATTTACAGGATCTGTATGAACAAAGTTTTTAAACCAACCCAAATCTCCATTACTTCAAATCTCAATCAATCTCAACATCAAGATCAAGATGCAACTTTAATAACTCTTTCTAATATCATGAAACAAGTTTTTCTACAAGACTCCTCTCAAGAAGATACTCCTGAACAATCGTACATCAGAAATAATAATACAGCTCCAGATACAATGGATGACTTTCCATTTACATTAAGGGAAATCTCTAATATAATAAAAAATTTAGCAAGAAATAAGGCACCAGGACCAGATGGAATACCTAACCAAATAGTCCAACTTATTCATTCTATTGATCGAACTATTTTCTTAGATCTCAGTAATAAGTGCCTACAATTAAGCACATTTCCTACTCGTTTCAAAACTGGTCAAGTCATTTTGTTTAGCAAACCAAGCGCAGATACAAATACTCTAAAGTCATACAGACCAATCAACTTATTACCGGCAATAGGAAAAGTCTTAGAAAGAATAATAGCAAATCGCCTACGACATCATCTAACAAAAATAGAATTTATCAGCAATAATCAATTTGGATTCATCCCGAATAAATCGACAACGAATGCCATAGATTCAGCTTTAAACCAAATTCATATCAATAACTCCAATAATCTGCATTCTGATTTTATTTGCCTGGATCTAACCAAAGCTTTTGACTCATTATGGTGGCCATCTGTACTTGAAGCATTAAGAAAAGCAAATTGTCCAAAAAATATATTTAACTTACTTCAAAATTATCTATGTGAAAGAAAAAGTTTTATAATATACAACAATAAGATAATAGAATATGCCCAACAAAGAGGTTGTCCACAAGGTTCCTGCCTTAGTGCTGACCTTTGGAACCTTACGTTTAACTCAATAACATCTTTCAAATGGCCAACCCATACACAGAGTGTTGCTTTTGCTGACGACGCAGCTTTTGTGAACAGTGGTAGAACAGGAAATATTCTGGAAAATAATGTAAATGAAACTCTTCATCTTTTTAAAACTGAATGCAACAAATTGAAACTGACAATAAGTGAAGAAAAATCAAAAGCTATAATTTTCCATAAAAAATCTCAAAAAATCACTCGACTACCAAAATTTTCAATAGAAAATAATAGAATAAAAATAGTTCCAAAACTTAAATTTCTAGGCATAATCATTGGCAAAAACCTCAACTGGATTGAACATCTCAAATATATCAGAACTAAAACACAAAAAATAGCAAACAACTTACGTTATGTCTAAGGACTAAATTGGGGACTAAATCCTCATATTCAAAAAATTTTGTTCAATACAGTAATAACAAAAATAGTCTTATATGGTGCAGAAATTTGGGCGCAGCCTATGACTGTTCGGAAACAAAAATAACTGCAAGCCATACAACGTCAATTCCTTCTCCGGATCACAAAATGTTATAAAACAACATCAAATGCTGCCCTATGTGTACTTTCAGGAATAGCACCTCTTCATACTTTAGCACAAACTGAACATGCAAAAGCCACAGTTCTCAAATTAAAAAAATCCTGCATATTACATGATGAAATATTTAATCCAAACAATTTTGAAATTTCAGTCAATCCCTACAGAAGACATCCTGCCTCTAATCCGAAAATATATAGCACAGTAAAACCTCCAACCAATCATATATCTCCACCAATAATATATACAGATGGATCGAAAATGGACTTAGGAGTTGGCTGTGCATGTATAATACAAATTGATCAAACCCAGAAAATAACTATCCAAAATCGTCTGTCCAAAGAAAATAGTATCTTCCAAGCAGAATTACGCGCAATTCGAATGGCAATAGAATACTCTATCGATAACAATTTACAAAAAATCAATATTTTCTCGGATAGTCAATCAGCAATACTAGCTCTATAAAATCCCAAACACACATCTGAAATAATTCAAGATATTTTTAACAAAATTATCCAATATCCTCAAATATCACCAAACATTTATTGGATAAAGGCTCACGTCGGAGTTCTTGGTAACGAAGAAGCCGATTCAGCAGCCAAATCAGCTACTACCAACAATAATATCCCTTCAAGAAAAATCTCCTGGCCGAAATCATACCTCAAGAAATATCTACATAAAATCAGCCTCCAAATGTGGGAAGAAGCATGGACAACAATAAATACAGGAAGACAATTACATCAAATAGCACCTCATGTAAATGATACATGTACAATGGTCAATGGTTATATAAACCGCTTTTTAACTGGACATGGGCCATTTCCCACATACTTCTTCAGATTCAACATCTCTAACACTGAGCAATGTGTATGTGGAAATAAAGGTGATCCAATCCATTATATTACTCAATGTCCCTTAACAAAGTCAACTCATATTAAATTGCCTAATTCAAATATCAATGCCTTCCTCCGTTTTGCAATTACCAACAAACATTTAAAAAATAAAATAGAAAATACAATCAAATATCTATCTTCAATAGGCAAAAATTTATGTGAGCACTAATGTAATTAATGTCAAAATTCATTTTTGAAGCTGCAATTCATCTAAAACTTTTATTATCTAATTATCTTAAAAACAAACCCTTGCAATAATAATGATATAGTAAAAAAGGGAAAAAGAAGAGGAAGAAGATACAGATTCATATAATAAACTTTATCTCAAGGAACTATTAAGAACTGTTATAAATTATGACTGTTAACCTACCATTATTATAGCTATTATAACTACTATAATTATATCTAATAGATATATCAATCAAAATATCGACATACTATTTATACTGTTATATTATGTTATATTACACTATGTGTTATATTATACTATGCACTATTTTGAATATTACTTTAAAAATAAACCGAAGTGTAGTGGGACTATACCTACATTACTTATAGTAAACATTGGGTGTCCCACTACATTTCCACCTGAACCTGATGGATTACTAATTATCAGAAACTATAGTTTATTCTTGTCAGAATTTACATTTGTCTTAACTTTTATAGAAATAGGACAATTTTCATTTTTTTCATTTGTTTCTGTATTAGAAGCCATATTTCTTGAAATAAAAGATTCAGACCCGGCAGCAACCCAGTCCACCGAGGAGTCCAACATAGGGATGCAGATTTCTGCGACAGGGTGAACTGGGTTTATACGCAATCTGAAGCTCCACAATAAGCTTTCCAGAAAGCGGAAACGCCCGAAGCCACTGATACCAAGGATTAGTGACTAGCCGACTGACACTACAGGAGAAAGCTAAAAGCATCCTGTTTTAATCTGAAGCAGAGGACAAAGTAGTGTGCTGGGGAGAATACCTCACCCCTCAACTACCAGGATCCTCCTTTCCAGCCTTATGGGTGACAATGCACTGCAAACGCGTGTGATACTTCTTTGGAAATATGAAGCAACTCCATTGATGGAACACAGAAAAATCTTTATTTAGCACTCAAAATGGCGACATACAAAACAAGAAAAAATAAGTGAATTCTAACATTTTAAAAAAATAAAATACATTCTTCGTGTGAGAGTCGTACGTAGCATTCGAACCTGGTTTCAAACATTGCCATTCAAATATACCTTAATGTTCATCTAATTAAATTATTTATTTTAAACTACAAGATTTTAATAATATTTAAAGCTGTTACAACCTCTCCCCCAACGGAGAGACCTTTACCGAAGGGAAAAGTTCTGTAAAATTCGAAAGTTTATAAGCTCGGCTTGCTCAATTGCTTAATGAGAAAAGGTAACTTCTCTCATAAGTTTCCAAATTTCAGGCCAAAAATTTTAAGTTTTAAACAAATACTTTTACACCACAGTTAAATAGAAAAAAAATGGAGAACGTTCAAATACATCAGTTGAGTATACATTAAATAAAATAAAATAAAATATAAACGTGGTTACATACACTAAGAGTTATTATATTAGTACTTAATTCTACTCAGAACATCTACGTTCTTGTGCAAAGATCCTTTGCGATGAATGACTTTAAAATTATAAGGTTGTAATGAGAGTGCCCAGCGCATCAATCTAGAGTTACATTTGGCGTTGGATTGTAGCCGGACCAAAGGGTTATGATTAGTTTGAATCAAGAATTCTTGCTGACCATCCAGATAAAAATGCAGTTTCTTGATAGCGTAGATGATAGCAGCGCACTCCTTTTCAGTAGTACAATAATTCTTTTCAAATTTAGTAAATTTCTTGCTTATATACAAGATAGGATGTTCATGTTGTCCATCATCTAATTGGCATAGTACTATACCCATGCCATTGTCTGAGGTATCGGTTTGTATAATGAACCTTTTATTAAAGTCGGGAGCATACAGAATTGGTTTCTTGCATAGCAACTCTTTTAAATTTTTAAAAGCTTTGTCACCTATTTCAGACCATTGTATATTTCCTTTTTTTGTTACCCCCCTCAAAGCGTCCGTGAGGGGTAAAGCAATTTCCGAAAATCTCGGTATGTACTGGCGATAATACCCTACTAGTCCTAAGAAAGCACGTACTTCTGTTTTGGTTTTAGGTGTTGCATACTGCTTTATAGCCAGGATCTTTACTTCATCCGGTGTTCGTTGTCCTTGTCCCACAAAATGGCCTAGATATCTCACTTGATCTTGTGCAAATTTACATTTTGATGGTTTTAGTCGTAAGTTTGCTTTCTGTATTCTCTCTAGAACAGAAGTTAAGTTATTAAGGTGTTCTTCCCAGTTTTCTGAGTAAATAAATGGCAATGTCATCCAGGTATGGTACAGCGAATCCTTCGCATACAGCCAGGACTTTAGTCATAACTTTGCAAAAAAAATATGGGGCATTTTTTAATCCAAAGGTTAAACTTAGAGGCCTGAAACTTATAAAACTAGTTACAAATGTTGCATATCTTTGGGCTCTTTCTGTTAACGGAATTTGCCTGTAGCCTCTAGATAAATCTAATAGGGTAATATAGTTTGCTTTTGCTACAGTTTCGATACGTTCTTCAATATTAGGCAAAGGATAGTATTCAGTTTTAGTAACAGCATTGAGTTTACGATAATCAATACAAGACCGAGGATCCTTTGATGAAGATTCTATGAAAATCATTGGAGATGTATAGTCCGATTCTCCCGGCTCTATAATTTTAAGATCGAGCATTTTCTGGATTTCCTTTTTGAGAATTTCAGTCTGTAGGGGTGACAGTCTGTATGGCTTTATTTGTATTGGTTCGTTGTTTAACAGCTCAATATCGTGACAAACTAAGTTTGTTAGTCCAGGATTATTTGAAAAACAACCGAAATATTTCCATAAAACCTTTCGTAAATCTTCTACAGTCAAAAGTCTTTAATCCGGACTCGTCGGGACTTCGGCAATTCCGGATTATCGGTTTTTCCGGATTATAGATCGTCAGTTTAAATCTGGTAAGATGGCATGCAGAAATTATAAAATTAAAAATATGAAACCGTAATTTATGAAATAAAGAGCAATTATGATCTAAAGGCTATCAAAATTTACAAAAAAAAAAGGTTAATATGGACATCGAAACGTGCTTTCGCTTTGTTGATCCTTTGGCAGCTCCAGAATCGGAAATTCTTTATGACATAATCTAAAGTTCAAGCTTACTTTTATAAAATTGCTCTAACAGTCTGCAAGAATTAATAAGCCGGATCCAATTAGAAGATTAAGGAACAACGCAATCTGCAACATTAACTGAAATAGATAATTATATAATTTTAGCTTAGCTTATACCGTCCGTTATACATTAAACGCGCATGCGTAAACGTATTATGCGCAAGCGTAAAGGTATTATGCGCATGCGCAGAAAGTTTGTAGCTTTGAGGTCCGGATAATAGATCATTCCGGATTATGGACGTTTGGATTAAAGACTTTTGACTGTATTTGCTCGGGTTTCAACCTTTTCTCGAGTTCATTCTCCTCTATGATGTCCGAGAAATTTAATATACCTGGATTGGACGATAAATGAGGAACGTCCATTTCTAAGTCTCCTTCCACTTCAGTTATCATGTTAATCATTTCTGGTCTTTTGTAATATGGTTTAAGCATGTTAATGTGATATACTTGATTTGGCTCATTTTGTTCCTCGAAACTTACAATATAATTGGTTTCTGAAATTTTCTGCTCTATTTTTCCAGGTCCTTTCCATTGTACTTCTAGTTTACTTTGACGATTCGTTGATAAAACAAGAACTAAATCTCCTCTAGCAAATTCTCTTTTCCCTGCGTTTCGATCGTATCATGTTTTCCTCCGTTGTTGAGCTTCTTTCATGTTTGCCACGGCAAGTTCTTGGCATTTTTTCATTCGATTAATAAGTTCGAAAACGTAACTGACAATATTATTACTTTTTTCAATCGGTTCTAGCCACTGCTCATAAAGTAAAGTGACTGGCGTTCGTAGGTTTTTTACCATGAACTAATTCTGCTGGTGTAAAACCAGTGCTTTCGTGTGTGACTGTTCTGAGAGCAAAAAGAACTGATGGTAGATAATTCTCCCAATCAGAAGTCGCTCCTGGCCCTCCAGCGGCCGAGCGGTAAAGACGCTGAACACTGGTAGTTCGGTCCGAGGTTCGAATCCCGCGAACGGGCTGGCTACATGGGCGTTTTCGTGGTTTTCCCCATGTGTAACGTGTATACGAGTCAGTTTCTCTTAAAAAGTCCTCGACGAAGGCATCCCTCCCCTTAGGCAGATAGCCCTAGTGTGCTTTGCCATAATTAAATAAACCAAACCAAACCAGAAGTCGCTCCTGTGTGTGTGTGTGTGTGTGTGAGTATGGCAAAGCCTCGAGGGCTATCTTCCTAAGAGGAGGGATGCCTCGTGGAGGACTTTCTAAGGGAAACTGGCTCGTATACACGTTACACATGGGGAAAACCACGAAAACGCCCATGCAGCCAGCCCGTTCGCGGGATTCGAACCTCGGACCGAACTACCAGTGTTCAGCGACTTTACCGCTCGGCCGCTAGTGGGCCGAGAAGTCGCTCCTATACATACGAATCTTAACACCCTTTTTAGCGTTCTATGGAATCGCTCAATGGGATCACTCTGCGGATGATACACAGAGCTTCTTACATGTTTAATGCCGAAACGCTCCAAAAAATGTCTCTGTCAAAGCACTGACGAAAGAGGTTCACTGATTTGTTTGGATCACTTTTGGGAAACCCATACGACTGAAAATCTGTAAGAAAGCATCAATCACAGATGGCGAAGAAATGTCTGTTAACGCAACAGCATCTGGATATTTGGACGACATACACAGAGCTGTAATAACATTTTTTTTTTCTAGTCTTTGAAATAGGTAGCGGACCAACAGCATCGACATTTATTTTAGTGAATATTTCGGAAATTACTGGTACTAATGCCATTTGAGCCTTCTTTTTGTCATTTCCTTTTCCAGCGCGCTGACAGGTTCTTACAAAATCTTCAGTTTCTTTGTAAGACCTCGTTCAGTAAAAATATCTAGCAAGTCTGTCTTTGGTTTTTTTGACACCCAAATGATCAGAAGTTCCTTCGTGGCACATCTTTATAATTGACGGCTTGAGTTTTTCAGGTATAACTACAAGCTGTCTTTCAAAGCCCATTTTATCCGTCTTTTTTTAACTAAAAGCTCTTTTCTTGTCAGACTAAAGTTCTCATTTTTGCATGTACCTTCTTTAACTTCTTGGATGATTTTAGACAGTTCCTTATCAGTAAGCTGAAGTTGTGCAACTTCTTCTGAGTCAATGTTTACCAGTTTCATGAGAGCTTCATCTTCCGTATTTAGTTCTGGTAAATTATCTTCTTCAAAAACATCTCTGGATGCTTTATTTTCTTCCTTCGTCGGTTCCAAGATCTTCTCTTCGGCTATTTCTCTTTTCCTTTGAGCTCTAGTAGAGACAACATTAACCTGGTGAGAACAACTATCAGGCTCCTTTCCTTGTTTATTCAACAGTGCGAAAGTTCGATTGCCTAATAAATACCTTCCTTTGTCGAGTTCATTTCTAATAATGGCAGCCTTAGTTATTACTCGCCCAAGATCGCAATTTATTTCGATCTCAGCCAATGGTAAACAAATTGGATTCAAATCTAATGGCTGTTGCACCCACACATTTTCACCTGTCAGCATTTCCGGCGTGATGTATTTGCGACAAACTATATCAATACTAGCACCTGAATCCCTTAATATAGGAATTTTATGACCATTTACGTAACCCATACTAGTATAAAGTAATAGAAATTTATCCTTTGGTTTTGCACTAATTCTGTTAAGATTAGAAGGAGATTCGGTACTATTCTTAAGTTTTGGACATTGGGGTCTTAAATGTTGATAGGATCCACACTGATAGCATTGGGGCGTTTTTCTTTTTTCATATTTATCATCTGGACGTGGACTTCTAGGTCTATGAAACCAGCTTTTCGAATTAAATCCTGATGACAATTTTTTTCAGTTTTATTTTTATTATCTGAACTCAATTTACCTTGAGTTAGTGCATTGTATCTTTCTTTCTGCCGATCCACTACAGGCCTTTTTTGAAATTTTCCGCAAACGTTTTCATAGGCATCAAGTTTTTCAGCTAATTTTTTAGATGAAATCATCTCTACCCACTCATCAAGAAATTGATCTCGAATTTCAGGAGGAACTCTACGCTTAAGTTGGTCAATCACCATCAATTCTAGCATCAAAAGTCTTAACTCCTAGACCAGTCACCCATTCTTTACAATAATTTTCTATTTCATAATTGAAATGCACCTATGTGGATTCGGTACTCTTTTGATGTTTCATAAATTTCTGCCTAAACTTTTCCGAGCTTAATTTAAACCGTCTTAACAATAAATTCTTCACATGTTCATAGTCTTTAGCTTTATCGGAGGGTTCTCTAGCTATTAACTGGATTACTTCGTAAGGAAGTAGTTCTAGTAAATGAGATACAAATTCTTCTTTATCAATTTGAGCGCATTCTGCTTGCCTTTCAAACAATAGCAAATATAGACTGATATCTCCTTTCTTGTCATCGAATTTCTGCATAAGGTGACGCAGCTCCGTTTTCGGCCGGATCTGTCGAGTATTTTGAGACTTTGTCAGTGGCGTAGCGAGGGGGGGCAAGGGGGTGTATGATGCCCCGGGCGCCGCTCGCAGAGGGGCGCCATATGGTCTCCAAACAAGATTTTCATCATATTACTGTGTTTCTTTCGGGAGAGGGGGGGCGCCAAAAAGGTATTTTGCCCCGGGCGCCAGTTATGCTCGCTACGCCACTGGACTTTGTCTCTGCTTCAAGTCTTAATCTCTCTAATTTATACTGTTCGTTCCTTCTCCGCTCTTCTGCTTCTTCCTGTCTCCTACGTTCTTCTCTTCCTCCCTCTCTTTCCGTTCTTCTATTATTGTGTTTAAGACTCTTTTGACGAATACTTCAGCATAATCTCTACTTTCAAGAATTTTCTGTTTTAAATTGACTATTTTCAAATCTGCAGTCACATGAACTCCCAATTCAGCCGCGAGATTTTGAAAATCTTCCTTACGAGCTCTTCCTAAGTAAGACATTGTTTCTATGTTTAAAATTAATGAACACTGTGTTCTTTACACTTCTTCAAAATAGCTGAAATCAATTACTTTAATTAATTAATGCAGTCGGGAATCGCGGAATTAAATGATGTCTGTTACGCAAACCTCAAAAATGAAATATTTAAATTATATGATATTGGTACTCTCTATCACATTAATTGTGACTAAAATAAAAATAACAACATAGAGCAATATATATATATCTACTGTATGGACAACTAAAATGAATATAAAAAATAATATCCAATACGGTAATAAAATAAGACAATTCAATATTAACAGGAAGTAATAATCTGGTATCACTAATATTGCGTTCAATGATGAACTAATAATGTAAGGAAATTCAATATTAACAGGAAGTAATAATCTGGTATCACTTATATTATGTTAAGTGATGAACTAATAAAATAAAAAAAACGCACGATTATTCGATCTCGGTCGGTGCCTTCAAAATTATTATAACCGTGATACTTCTTTGGCAATATGAAGTAACTCCATTGATGGAACACAGAAAAATCTTTATTTAGCACTCAAAATGGCGACATACAAAACAAGAAAAAAGAAGCGAATTCTAACATTTTAAAAAATAAAATACATTCTTCGTGCGAGAGTCGCACGTAGCACTCGAACCTGGTTTCAAACATTGCCATTAACATATACCTTAATGTTCATCTAATTAAATTATTTATTTTAAACTACAAGATTTTAATAATATTTAAAGCTGTTACACGCGTAAACGGTTTTCTGTTCATGAGAAACTGGAAAGAAAGTGACGTAACAGAATCACACATTCAGTCCCAACTCCCGAAAAGGAAACCCACAAAGGTGCAAAAAACGAAAACAGAACAGAAAAGCAGAGATAAAAAAGAAAGGAAGAAAGATCACTAAGGCTCCAGGATCGCGACCCCCATCTCACCAAGAGGGTGATCTTCTGAAGGATTAGGGTACTTTGGGATTGCCACACTCATACTCACAACAAGCCCTGAGGGTGCTGTTCAGCTGTTATCATTGTTAAATTTATAAGGTATTTCTCCCGCTTTCCTAGCGTGCCTTCGTGGTGTAGTGGTTTTGCACGTTGGGCCGGTATTCCAGAGGTCCATGGTTTGATTCCCGGCGAAGGCGGTTGCTAATTTTTCATCTCTCCGGCCTCCAAAAAATACCTAATGTCTCTACAAATTGATTAAGACAAAGCAAAAGAGGCTATTTCTCCAAAAGATGTAACTTTGTGGAGGACTTCAAAACGGATTCTAGTGACACATGGGAAAACACGAAAATCATAAACATCCAAACCAGGTCAAACTACCGGTATTCAGTGGTCCTATCCATCCAGCCATTGGTGGGTGTCAACTACTGTTTAGAGCTTGTTCACTGTGAATTTCTTATTGTCTCAAATGATTTCCAGCACAACACAGGAATGACTTATATTTTTCAAGCTTCTATCTCCAAGCTATAAAAGGTAAAAACGTTTACTCATTGATGATTTTCTTGCCTAAAATAGGCATATCTCTGCTTTTCTTAAAGAAATGCCTTTAGAGAGTTCTACATGTCATATATGTAGAATCTCAAAATTAAGTTACACTATAAGGTATTTCTCCCGCCTTCCTAGCGTGCCTTCGTGGTGTGGTGCTTCTGCACGCTGGGCCGGTATTCCAGAGGTCCGCGGTTCGATTCCCAGCGAAGGCGGTTGCTAATTTTTCATTTCTCCGGCCTCCAAAAAAAAAAAAAAAATCCTAATGTCTTTATAGTGGTGCCCGAACTAAAAGGGTTGTGGATGATGACTCTCCATACCCAGGATTTTGCGACTATTCCCTAAAAACCCCAGTCGCCCTTTAAACCCTTCCGCTTTCGAATTTGAATAAGTTGCAGAATTATTTTTTCGGCGGAAATCTTTTGCCATATAAATTCGATAAGGTATGAGTCAAGATGATGACGGGCTGTTCCTCTCTGTTTTTTGTTGCGCCATTTGGCTGAGCCCCACATGCGCTCTACATGTTGTGTGTGAGCGCCCGTGTTGGGATCCACAAAGTTATATTTGTGATTAACAGTTCCATGCAGAAATCCAGCATTTTCAAACTCACTTGTATCCTTTCCAGGAATCCGAATAAATGATGCTTCCTTGCTTGATATTTTCGAAAATTTTTTCCATGAGGGTAACGGCGCTTCTGTTAGGTACAGACCAAAAAAGTCTCTTTCTTTTCTCGGCAAATTCCGTTGAAAACCCATTGCTGTGGTAGTACACGCCCAGTGTTATTTTTTCTTTTTACAAATAAACTTTCGTCTAAACACGTAGGGTTGCCGTAAGTAGGGTCGCCAAATTTGGCGATTTATGCGAATTTTGGTCTGGTTACGTTAATACGTAAGTACCAAATGAATTTTATATTTAGCAAATTACATACATTAAAACAAAAATTCATGCTTTATTAAATTCTAAACTATTTTTTAACTGATACACTTGCTAAATCCTTCTGAAAAAAGGCCTTGATATATTTATACAGCTTTTTTTTTTTTTTTTTTTTTTTACCACATTTATCATCTGAATCAAAAACCTTGGATAAATTTATAAAACAGCCACATCCAAAAATAATCCTGTAATTTTTTGATACTTTTCTGTTTTTCCAGCACAAACAATAATGTAGTCTGTCACAATTATGTACAGACAAACGCCAAATGTGTACGGAAAAGTGTACCGTGAAGTCACGGGCTTCTGGCTGGATTACTATATTTGGCTTCTTATCATATTTCTCGGTGAATTATGGCAAAGATTAACAATTTATCATGCAATGTAAACAAACATCGAAGATTTCATGTTAGGGTGCAAACGTTGTTGTAGTGTTCGCTTATTAATAAATTTCTTCTGGTGATAATTCAGTTAAAATCACTGACAAAAGTTTGATAGAACTTGTGAGAATTTCCATTGCAGTGTTCTTTGAATTAACATTTATTTCCTGCTAAACATATTATAAATAAAAGTACAAAATAATCTCAATTTTTAATATCTCTGTTAGCACTTCATATAATTTAGTGGTATGAAAGAATTTTGTGCATATTGATTTAAAACTATTAAAATAAGATAAAAAACTGAGTGGTTTTTTTTTTTTTTTAATACGAAACCACTGAAGCTGTTTAATTATAAAAATACATACATATTTAAAAATTCTATTTTAATACTGAGTTTTGAATGCATTTTTTCTGTTGATAATTCAGTTAATCGTAAAATGACTGTGCTTTCGCATAATTTAACATCATTTGTGAAGTGAATGACACTAAACTTCAGATATGATAATTTTTTAAATTGTTTCTGCCTCTGAAATCAAAAAATTATTTTAATGTTTTGCGAGTTTTTAAGGGTATCAAAATGTCAATGTTCCATCGGCACTTGTACAAAAACATCAGAAATTGACTCATCGTTTGCTGTAATTATTATGTCATTTAATGTGAGCAAAGTGTTGCAAAGTATTTGATTTTCCCCTTGATGAATATGAAATTGGGAAAAATAACGTATGGTGTAGATGATGACAGCAATTTTTAATGAATGAATTTAGAAACTATAAGGTGAAAAGAATTTTACCTTTGATCTGATTTACAACTGCATGTCACAAAACATACTCCATAAAGTATGCCGAAGTTTTATTCCTTGCAGGAAACATGATACCTATTATTCAAGTTTGTGATGAGTGAATTATTATAGAGCGATGAAAGAATATGATCTTCGTGAGGCAAGCTGTATTCTTCATAGTGAGGAAAATTTGGAGTTTATTCCTTGCAGAAAACATGATATCTATTATTCCAGTTTGTGATTAAGGAATTATTATAGAGCAATGAAAGAATATGATCTTCGTGAGGTGAGCTGTATTCTTCATAATGTGGAAAATTTGGATGAAAGTGCAAATGAATTAATAAGGACTAACCTTCTTGGTGCATTTTCTGCATCTTCTAAATACATATTTTGAAACCATGTTTCAGAAAACACAATAATGAACTGTTTTAAGCAGGATCACATTTACTGATGGCAAAATCAGTCACTTCCCCAAACAGCTCCAAGCACAAAATATGAAAAAAATGTCTTCGAATAATGATGATGAGAAAACTTTCTTTCTTATTATTCCTCAAAACTGTCTCACCCAGTTCTCATAAACTGTTTATGAATGAAATTTTTCATGACAACTGCATGCTGTACACTATTATTGAATTTTTAGCTCTTATTTCTTAATGAAATACCTGTGGAAGCATGCAATTTTATATTTCTATTATACATCCATTTAATTCGTTAAACTGTATTGCAATTTCCTTGGGCATATTTCTCATCATTTACTATTATGATTCAGTTTTTTCTATCAACATAGATATGGACAAATGTAATGATATGCAAAACAGCACGTGCTTTTTTGTAGAAAATGCAATCGAACTTCCCAAAGAGAATAAGCTCTTACTTAAATAGATTTGTTTCATGGGAGTGGTTATCTAAGAAAACATGCTATTAATGATATTCTATTATCAGCTATTAATTTATTTTATATCAAGTATGCTAATCATTTGCAAAGGACCTTTTCACATAAATTTTCTCTCCGTTATACATGTATAAATCGACTAGTTGAATGCTTTGGCATAATCAATAAAGTATTACTACTTGCACAGTGATGTTTTGGTAAAAGTATATTTGCGAGTACCCATTTGTGATTTTTAGTAGCACATGGATACCGAGTTTGTGCACATTGACCTACATAAATGTGACATGAAAAATTACAAATTGTGATCAGAACAAGAGAGTTATAATAAAACATTGGTATAACAAATACATTTGTTATCGGCAAAAAACATCACAGAATTGCACAAACTAGGCATTGTGCAATTCCTTGACCTTATCCATGTATACGTTGACCTATTTTCACTTAAAAAATCATCAGAGAATTGCAGAAACTTTGCATTGTTCACTCCTTTGACTTTATTTACTGACTGAGTATATTTACGGATGTACATAACATTCAACTACACAACAATCAACATAAATGAAACAACAACTTGGCGATAAATGAAACAACATCTTTGCAATAATACAAGGGGTACCCTTCAGTCTGCTCTAACTGATGCTTTATATAATTGCCTGTACTTCTGCTGAAATGATACTGTAGCTTCCGCTTACAATATTTTATCAATAGATATTTTCTTTTTTAGTAAGAGAATGTATAGTCTTCACTGTACCTTTATTTACCTCATCTTTATGAAATGCATTGCTATGCTTAATTTGACATTTTTATATCTGCTTTCTATTTTAAATATTTTTTCCTCCTCTTTTTTTTTTCAATTCTTTAAAAGATGGGTCTTTAGGAGAAAAAATTAATGTTTCCTAAAGTGTCATGTACTGTTCTCAAAGTGGGCTAATCTTTTTTTCTCTGCTTTTTTATTTTCAGCTTTCTTGCAGATAATCTTTTTAGCCCAAAGGAGCAATTTTCCCAGAAGGGCTATTAATTTTGTTTTGTCATTTTGCGTTGATTCATTATAAACGATGAATCACTTTTTCAATTGTTGCCCCCAAATATTAGAGTATTATATTTAAAGAAGTTAAATAATGAAGAATCTGCATAAATGTATGTATGTTTCTCACATTGCGATAAAACAACTGTTCCTAGAGCCATCAAATTTTGAATAATGTATGTCTCCACCGGAATATGGGCATCTGGAAGCCCGAATTTGGAATTTGTTTTATTATCTATTTCATATTTTGTAAAGCATTTATGAGTCTTTGATTAAGAAACTCGATGATTTCAAAGTGAGCAATGGCAACTCTGTATTGGGAGGGGGGACATTTTTATCTCCAGTTTGCGAGACTGTGTACAGGGAATTCGAAAGATATGCTCTTTTAAATATTTGTGATATTGCTGTTGAATTGAATTTTATGGTTTAAGTGTGAAGAACATGATATTTAATAGATAAAAATAACACACAAAATGTTAAAAAAAGACCTTCAGGGCATAATTTAAAATCTGAAAGCTTTCAGTGTTTTTTTATTTATTTATTTATTTATTTTCAAAAAGTTGTCAATGATTGATCATGTTCAGATAAATAACTTGGCAGTTTCAGTGGCGTAGCGAAGGGGGGGGCAAGGGGGTGTATGATGCCCGGGGCGCCGCTCGCGGAGGGGTGCCAAATGGTCTCCAAACAAGATTTTCATCATATTACCTTGTTTTTTTCGGGAGAGGGGGCGCCAAAAAGGTATTTAGCCCCGGGAGCTAGTTATGCTCGCTACGCCAATGGGTGGTTTCACAAAATGAAATTTTCTGTCTGGTTCCGAAACGGAACATGTAAAACAGATCTGATGAATTGGAAACGGATGAGTAATTACATAACGAGATATCACTAAAAAAGTTGCACTAAATGTATTTAGTATGATACGTAATTTGCTATTTTTTTTTCTTTTATATGAACTGTTGATAAATTCTGATAAGTCATGTATACTTCACATTGAAACTGCTTTGTGAAATCAGGTAAGGCATGAGGATTGAATATTAAAATTATCATACACAAACTTAAGAGCATATTTCATTTCTTAAATGAGTTGAATAAAAATTTTAAATGGGTTAATTATCTGTGTGCTTGGTACATTCACTCTGCTAAAACAGATTACAATATTTGGATTTTATTTTTGCCTTGTGATTTGGTGCAGTTTTTTTAATCAAATCAATTAAATTACTACAACAATTCAAAAGGGAGTCATACAGCAAGCTATAGTACAATGAAATTAATAAATACATAAATATTACATGATTTTTAAGTTTTAAAATGTTTTATTCTGTAACATATTACAGATAAAAATGATTACTACATGAAATGAAATAAAAGTTCATCAAATTTGACATAATACCATAAAGATCATTGTGTGTTCCTGTTGGTACAGGACACATATCCACCGGGTATCCAAATTGTATCCATATACATGGTAAAATTTCCCTGCTGATGGTCACCAAAGGAGCTATAATGCAGTCTTGGAGTTTTAATATTATTAGCAGTAAGAGCATATAAATATAGTCTAAAGCACATTCCAAAAGCAAAAGATTACGGGGTGTATGGTCAATGATCTTATGGCCATCTGAACAACATTGAGTCATCTTCTGATATTGATCAATCCAAAAAAAAGATAGAAATTTATTATTAGGTAACAGAGTCATAGCTAGGGTTTCCAGCACCCAGGGACAACTGAAGATTTCGCACACCGTACTGCTTGCCAAGGATGGAAAACATTTAATTCTAAAATGTCGTAACATCAGTTTGGCGCCCCTTGGATTCTGCGCCCGGGGGCAAATGCCCCCCTCTAGCTACGCCCCTGTTAGGTAATGATGTACAACAGTCTTTCAGAGAGGAAATGTGTATTTTTCTGATTCATATTTCATTTGGAGAAATAACAACAACTATAACGTATTAAAATCTGACATACCTTTTACAGTATTTCTGTAGAAAAAAAAGGACCTATATACCTTTATTTGTGAAATGATATATAAAATGTTTAAGTAAATATAATTTCTATTCAGTAACAGCATGACAATTTTCCATGTCCAGTATACAAACATACCTAGACACCAAATGCTTCACCACTAGATATTAGCTGAGTCGAAGAATTGTCTTCCATGCATATGATTACAAAATTTATATTGCAGCATCTGTAAATAATATGGTTTTAGTTGTAATCGACATTGCAAAATCTTCCATATGTTTGGTTATAGAATACATATTTGCTAGTAATGTAATTTGTAGACCTTTTGTAGATTACATGCAGTGGTGAGCTATGAAAAACTTGACAAAGAGTTTGCATTTTGTTCTATAAAGACAACTTATGCAATTCTAATGAACTGTTATGTTTTTTACAAAAACAGAAAATACTAATAATTGTATATGAATGAGAAAAACTGTTAATATCTTTTATCCATAAATCATAAAATATCAATTTTTAAATATTTCAATACGTTTACCATTACCAGTCTCAGGTTAATTTCATTGATTTTGGAGGGATTGCTGATAAAATGCATATAATGTATCAAGAAATATTTTTATCACACCAGCTGTATGTGAGCAAACTGCAATTAAATGTTTCTTCAAATAATTAAAAAAAATAGGTATGAATGTTAACCATTCATTATATATGCATGTGTAGATTCAGCAGCAGCATTTTCTGAGTCTAAACAAAAAGAATAAGTTGTATCTATCATAGCTTAGATATAAATTTAATAAGGGATTAATGCAAGTTTCCTATAGCTCAGTTACTAATTTATATGTGAAACTAAATTTTTGCACTGTTTCATTGGAAATGATTAGCAATCTGGGGTTCTTGCCTTACGTAAGTAGCCAGTGTTCTTGAACTGTTAATACCATCATATCATAGGATACTCTGCAGGCATAGAATCATAGGATGCTTAGTGCATATCAATCATGCTTGCCTTTGACATATGTGTTGCATAGTAAAAATTTATAAACACTTTGCTTTTACTAAAACAAAAGCTTCTCTCTACTGTAACTTCACATGTTCAAAATAGAGCATATATTTTTGCTACGTATCACAAGCAAGTTTCCATGCACAAATTTTGAAGTTTAAGACTTTTTTTTCATTACTTGAATATTAAGAATGTGTGAGTCATCGATCACATATTCTTGATTATTTACAGAATCTTACAACCTAATGAATCATTTGTATTTTCTCCCTCCTCGCAGCATGCCTTTGTGGTGTAACAGTTAGCACAGTCGGCGCATTGAGAAGTCCAGATTCGAGTTCCCGGTGAGAGCAGTGCTTATTTTTCCCGTCTCCTGCTTGAAAATATCCTAATAACTCTACATTAAGACTGTACAATGATAGATAGAACTGAAAATTTCTAGATGAATAGTTTGGCACCCCCCCCCCCAAAAAAAGATCATATGATTGATAACACTATTCGCAGGTGTTGTAGAGACATTAAGATTTTTTCGGATTAAGATTCAATATATGTCCCACCTAATTAATATTTATTTTCTCAGTTAGCAATTTCCGTTAGAAATTTTCTAATCTTTTAAAAATAATCTATTTTAGTTATTATTTTTCTTAGTAGATGTTACTACTATACCAGGGCTTAAGTTTATAAGCAAAAAATATTCAAAATAGGATCACAAGAGTGATATCCCTGTATCTCGCATTTTTCAATATTTTAAAAATTTTGGTATACAATTTATGATATGTATGATACTTTTTAATATTCAAAAGTACTTTATTTTCAAAAATCTTAATTGTATTCAATATTTTATAACATTAATTTTGCAGTTGAAATAAGTGGGTTAAAATTTGTCCCACCACACACTTGAATTTCCGCTCAATAGATGGCAGCACTCACGATTATTTTTTCTTTTCTTTTTTGCATCTACTTTTTTCGTGATTGCGCGCGCTTTTACATTCGTTGTATGCTCTGATGTGCTAAAATGTCTAGGAAAAAATTAACAACTCAGGAAGCTTTGGATCTTTTTGCTGAATTGCACTCAAATGCTTCAGATTCTGATTGCGACTCAAATGCTTCAGATGTCAGTTCTGATTCAGATGAAATTGAAATCCAGGAGAGAATAACTGAGGTTGAAGTTATTGCTGAAGAAGAAAGGGAAGTAGTCATAATTTGTTTCGCTTTTTAAAGACACAGACCCATCTATGCATGTGGCACTGTAAATATGGATCAGAAGTATCTACCCAAAAATTTAAAAGACAAATTTATGTCAAGAGAATATAGACTTTTCATTTAGCGATGATTCAATTTATTGCATAAAATGGAAGGATAAAAGAAATGTTTCTATCCTGTCTTGCTTGGAAAAGGCAACTGAAATGAAAGAAATTAATAGAAAGGAACGAGATGGAAAGACAAAAAAAAAAGTGCTGTGCCCAAACAGCATTATTTCATACAATAAGAATATGGGATATGTCGACTGATTGATCAACTGAAAGGACTATATGAAATAGACCGCAAAACCAAGAAATGGTGGCACATGATTTTTTTTTTACTTTTTAGATGCGAGTATAGTAAACACATTTATTCAAGTTTGTTCGCGAACCTGATCATGATGTAAAAACAATGAAAGATTTTCTTCTCTCAGTTACAGAAGGTCTAATGGCATTTGCAGGCAAGAAAGAGCTGAAAAGAAAACTGAAATCCCCAGTTCAAATAAAACTAAAAACCCGTTCGTACAACCAGAAAAGACACTAAAAAATGTAAGTAAAATGCCAAAGAGAACGAGCAGGAGAAGATATGCATATTGCAGCATATCGAAAGAAGAATGATGAACATTTTGCATGTGTGAAACATGTGAAGTGCCTCTATGCTTACAAAAGAATGAAACAACATGTTTTTCAAAGTTTCATGAAAGTGACTTTTTTTCAATTTTAGTCATATACAAATGTTTTTGAATCAAGTGCCAATTTTAATATTTTATTTAGTATCATATGTACGAGTATCAAATTTTAATCTTAAAATAATATTCAAGAAAATATTTTCTTTTGTTCCTAAAATTTAAAAATATTAAATATATACTACATGCAAAATGTGCATATGCAAAATTTTACAAGTCATGCATATATGCAATAAGTACAAAATGCATTTTAGTGTGTTTATTATGAATATTTTAGAATGCACACTTTATTTTGTTTATTCATTCCACATATAATTTTTTTTCCTGCTATACACCAGTAGACATGTGCTAGTTGCATGGTGGGACAAACGGTATCCCACCTTCCACCGTAAAAAATAAAAGCGCAGAATTTTTTTCAAGCCTTAAAGGCACTTAAGTAAGTCCATCTGACTTATTCTAAGGTATTTTTTTAAAGATTAAAATATATTTTAAATATGCGTGTCGCAAAGGGTTAATTGCTATTTTATATTTTAAAACAAAATAATATAAAAAACTGTATTAAAAATTATCTGTAATTAATAAATGTACATTTTCTTTCTATTTATACTTTTTTACTCAAACTTACAAATAGCGCCAACCTGGTTGCGATAATACGTAAGTACCATTCATTTTTCCTAATGTAACATAGGTTTTTATAAAAAGTTAAAAAAATATGAATTTCTAAAAAGCTTTATGTATAAAAGTAATTTTTACTTATTCATTTTTTTATGAATTGTATAAATAAACATGTTTTATGTGCATGAATATGTATTTATCCATATTTTGAATTTTCAAGCAATACTTTAATTTCAGTGAAGGTGAAAACTCATATTTCTTACATTCAGTGTAACCTTTCTATAATAGAGTCATTTGTGTATATAAGAAAACCCCTGTTATGATATGAAATATATAATATCGTGTAAATTTCTTTATATTGTACCATTCTTTATTGACTGAAGTGAATAAAATAATCTTTTTCCCAATCAGATTAATTTTATTGGTGAAAGTTAAACATTTTATCATAAATGGAATTGTTTAGGCGTGTGTAATATAATTAATAATGATTTCCAATTTATACTGATGTTAACTTGTGGATAAATTTTTTATAATATTGAATCATTTGCTTATAAGGCTAGAAACAGCAAATCCATGTTATGCCATGAATTTCATATCACAATATTGACATATTTTAAAACTTTTTAATTTTTCATGAATTGTGTAAATATACCATTCATGTGTATGTATTTTCATGTATTTGATACTTTGAAAGAAAAAAAATGTTCAAGCAAAATGCTTTAAAGTTCAGTGCTTAACTTTCAACTGACAATGAAAATGAATAACATGGTTTGTCGACAACCATAATTTTATGTTTCTCTTTTGAGCAAACTTGTAACATTTCTGCCTGAATTCTAATGTTTAATATGCAATTAACAATAAAATTCTTAATTTTTGTATTATGCATAGGGACAAATATGACAAGGCAGTCAATCTGTGCCAAAATTATAACTGTCCGTGAATATTGTTTAAAGAAATTTTCTTTTAGTGCCCATATGTTTTTAACATAACCTATAAAAATAATTTAAAATGCAGCAGCTAATAATTGAAATAGACTAGCATTACATATTTGATTCTTTATTAGGCATGAAAATAAATGAAAAATGTAAAGATTTCGTTTTTTTATATACTGCACTGTGTTTCATAAGGTAAATAAATAAATTCCTTGTGTCGAAGAAACCTAAAATTAGCTTTTAAGAATTTTTTTTTTTTTTATTATTATACAGGAATTTAAATTCTCACAGCATTGCATTAAAATTACATATCTGATGCTTTATTAGGCATGAAAATGGCTGATCTTTGAAATATGGTAACTGGTAGTTTGGCGACATTTTGGAGGCGATAAAGGTTACTACCTAAGACTTTGGTAATAATGTGAGAAGTACTCAGTTCCGATTACGCATTATTTTGTGTGAGGGAAATGAGAGATCATGAGATATGTCATGTGACATTAATAGACGAATTACAGTTCTTTAATCGGAAAAGGGGGGAAATCTGGAAAAAATCTGGAAATTTTGTATTTAGCTTTATTCTGTGTTGTGTGAAACAGTGTTGGTTAATTTTTGGATCCCATGGCCCTAATTAAAGTGAATTCGAAATGGCTATTTAGTGGGATTGAAAGGGGTAGTAATAAGTGTTTTTTTAAGGTTGTGTGAGATAGAAGTAAAGATGTTTTATCAAGTTATTTATTTTACCTGGTACCTTGCTGTGAACTATAAGAATGATTTTAAATATCCTGAAACAGGCGCACATATGCTTGCTTTTTATTTAGCGGAGGAAATAAGAAAAGTTTATCGGCCACATAATCAAGATTCTGAAGAAGATTAGGTAAGTTAGTATTTTTAATTATTTGAGGATATTATTTTTATGCATTGTTCTAAATATAAGGAGTAAATAAAGTAATACGGTATTATTGGAAAATTGTTATTAGCAATGATTTAGTTTAAAGTAATTAGGATTGTAAGCTAATTTTTATTAATTTAATGTATGTGCTTATTTATATTTTAAGTGCTTATTTATTTTTGAATTTAATTATATTTTAATTAAATGATAGTATTTTGTGAATTATATGTTTGTAGGAATTTGGTATACGTTTCAGTGGAAGTAAACGTGCATGGAAATTATTTAAATATTTGACACTAAGTATTTGTAATGTTTGAGGTATGAATTCCTTGGTGACGTTTATAATATAATAGATAATTTAGAGGTAAAAGTTTTTGGATATTTTATTTATTTTATACGTGGAAATGTTCATCTTTGGAAAGGGTATATACTTTTTCGCGATCAGGTAATTTCATATATGTTCTTTTTACCAGATTTAAAGATTATAAAATTTTCATGCATTTTCATGAAATTTTTCTAATTTATGAGAAAAAAGCAATGTACATGGATACAGTGAAAAGTGTGCGCAATACCATTTTTGTGCAATTCTGGGATTTTTTTTAAGTAAAAATAAGTCAATGTGTACATGGGTTAGTGATATTTTAATTAAATGTTAGTTATTTTGTGAATTTTATGTTTGTAGGAATTTGGTATACGTTTCAGTTGAACTAACTGTGCATGGAAATAATTTAAATATTTGACACTAAGTATTCGTAACCATTTGTAATGTTTGCGGTATGAATTCATTGGTGACGTTTATAATATAATGGATAATTTACAGGTAAAAGTTTTTGGATATTTTATTTATTTTATATGTGGAAATGTTCATCCTTGGAAAGGGTACATACTTTTTCACGATCAGGTAATTTCATATATGTGCTTTTTACAGAGTTTAAAGATTCACAGAATTTTTTTGCATTTTCGTGCAAATTTTTGTAATTTATGAGAAAATAGCAGTGCAGATGGATAAAGTTAAGAGTGTGTGCAATGCCATTTTTGTGCAATTCTGGGATTTTTTTTTAAGTAAAAATAAGTCGACGTGTAAATGGTTTATGTGTATGTGCTATTCTGAAAAACACGCAAAGAGTTTGCAATTGTGCACTTTTTCCCAATTTTGCAGTTAATATTTGTCATGATTAAGCAGTTTTGTTACATAAAATTTCTAGCATAAGTGTAATTCGGCTAGTAGATTGTTGTAAAAAGTGTTCGGTAAATAAAAAGAAAAGAAACATGTCTTTACTTCGTGAAGACAAAATGGCGGCGAAAAAAAAATAAAGGGTTGCTGTAGCAGAGTTGGTCGCCAAATTTTTGCCAAAAAATCGCCAAGTTACCATAATCCAAAGATCAACCATGAAAATATATCAAACATGTAAAGATTTTGTTGTTTTGGTATACTGCTGTGTTTCATATTGTAAAATCCTTGTGTCGAAGAAACTAAGATTTTTAGAAACTTTTTTTAATACAAGGATGTAAATTTTTATAGTATTTGCATTGAAATTACACATCTGATTCTTTATTAGGTGTGAAAATATATTAAACATGTAAAGATTTTTTTTTTTTTTTTTTTTTTTTTGTTATACAGCTGTGTATGGTATGGTAAATTCCTTGTGTAGAAGAAACCTAAAGTTAGCTTTTAAGAATTTTTTTGATACAGGGATGTAAATTCTCACAGCTATGCATTGAAATTACATATCTGATTCTTTATTAGGCATAAAAGTATATCAACATGTAAAGTTTTTTTTTTTTTTTTTTTTTTGTATACTGCTGTCTTTCATATGACAAATTCCTCCAGTCGAAGAATTTAAAGTTAGCTTTAATGAAATTATTTTGATACAAGGATATAAATTCTTACAGTATTTGCATTGAAATTACACATCGGATTCTTTATTATGTGAGAAAGTATATGAAAAATGTAAAGATTTTGTTTTTTTGGTATACTGCTGTATTTCATATGGTAAATTCCTTGTGTCGAAGAAACCTAAAGTTAGCTTTTAAGAATTTTTTTTGAACAGGGATCTAAATTCTCACAGCGTTGCATTAAAATTACATATCTGATGCTTTATTAGGCATGAAAATATATCAACATGTAAATATTTTGTATTCTTGGTATACTACTGTGTTTCATATAGTAAATTCCTTGTGTCAAAGAAACCTAAAGTTAGATTTTAAGATTTTTTTTTTGGATACAAGGATGTAAATTCTCACAGCAGTGGTGCATTGAAATTACATCTCTGATCCATTTTTCACTGCGAAAAGATCCTATTTCATACAAAATTACAACAAACATATAATCATATTTTGAGTTACTAATTGGATAAAATTATTGAGAATGTTTCAAAATTTATCATATTATGATAGGTTAATTTGCATGTGTTAAAAGTTACTTGATATAGTTTATACTTACTAATTATAAAAAAAGCTTATTTGTTTATGTGTACGAACTGTTTAACTTAATTAAGAAATCTCTTTCATAACATATGTGGACAAGGAAATTCAATCCTTGACAAAAAAATTCTCAAATGTGGCTATTTCATATTCAATCATATATAATTACAATCATACTTTAAGAATTAATCAGATAATTAAGTATATTAAATAATGTTTCAACATTTATCATATCAGACACTTGACAAGAAAAAAAAAAAAAAAAAATGTAGTAACACTATTTATTTATTTATCCTTTGACCAAAAGTATATGTCACAATACTTGAAAAAACTTGATATCACTGAAGAAATAACTTAAAGGTTATATCCAAAAAGAGCCTATTATTGATAAAGTATACATTACTAAACTTTATCAAAAATAATTCTGATTTGGCTTTCTTTAATTTTCTTTTTAATCATTAGTAAAATATAACATGTATATTACTTATTCACAACATGCAAATATTAATCTATGCATATAGTAATTCAAAGTGAAATAATACAAAAACATGATAAAACTCAACGACAAAAGGATCATATAAAATGAATTCACATAAAATATTATAATGATACTAAAATAATACTGACCAAAATTTTGTAATATCACCTACCATAGAATATATTTCCACGAAAAAAATGATTAACAAGCGATTCAATTTCTTATCAATACTTGATCATATCACTGAGATTTCTTAAATTATTTATTACAATAATCCAGTATATCAAAAAGTTCGCTTCCTATTTATGTTAAATGCATATAGTGGTAAACGTATACTTCTAACATACGTATCATATAGAAACACAAAATATTAGCCATTGAAACATATTTTTCTTATTCAACAGAGATTATACATATACGATATCCATTTCATTAGTTATAAAATTGGTATTACATATGGTATTACTAGAATAATCAATTCATAATCAATCCATGTATATGAAACTTTATCAGTATATTTTTTCGCAGATGACGTGGCAGAAAACTCAGGTCACTGCTCTCCTCTCGGATGCTGGATTTCAAATGACGATCTCCGACGAAAAATTTTTTGAAAATTTTTGACATTTTTTACACTGTTGCGCATGCGCATGTTCTCGAAATCCCTATAAAAGGCGACCAAATCAGGCAAAATCACATTTCTCTGCTTGCTCCTGAGGGTGAAGGTGCTCGTCCCCTCGCTCTGCGTTTTCGCTGTTCTGCAGTATTAACCTCTCGTTTTTCTGAGTTTGACTATTGTGACTGAGAAACTGCTGTGCTCTCTCGATTGTGTATTCAGGTCAGCATGCAAACCACTATGTTTAGTATGCTGTAAAACGACCTGCTTTTACCCTGTGCTTTTTAAGCATAGACTTTCTGCATTTCACTACTTCATCAACCGGCATCATGGAACGTTTTCTGGACTTCATTGCAACTGAGATTACTCAGCTGGAACTCCGTCAAGAAGACAAAGGTTTCCTTACCCCTGAAGAAACAAGAGACCTGAATTTGTTCAAAAAATTCCGAGCTCTTGCTGACCAGGAATTTGTGAACTCCAGAACACAGGACGACCGTGCTAAGACCAAAACTGATGACAACCCTGGCTTCCCGCCTCTCCCAAAGATCAACGCTCGACGTGCTGAGAGTCCCGCCAGGTCGGATGAGGACTTTACAAAATACAAGGCTTTAGATGTCAGCTCTGACACTCATTTCTCGCCCTTTTGGCGATAAAGGTAGACCTCGCATGAGGTAAAACTTCTTGAAATCTGCCACTTGCAGTAAGAATGAAAGATTAACTTAAGTTTGCAAAGTAACATAAAATTTTACTTATCTTTGTGATATTCGGACATCCTTTTCTGGGCCCAGTCTTTAAAGGTATTGCAGATAGTAGTTTGATTTATCCTCCTTCTTGTACGGGCTCGCCCTTCAGGCCTTCCTGTGGAAGCTTCCTTTTTTCACCAGTTCGGTCACCCTTGAATACCTTCTTCTTCTCCTCTGTTTGTGGTCTTGGCCGTTTGATGGCAGCTGGTCTTGGCGGAACCGGGAAACTTCTGTCGTGTTCCTGCTTGGACCTCGTTGCTGGCCGTTCAAATTTTCCTTGTAACTTTTTCTCCGCCGCTGATGGCCCTTCCGCAGTTCGGATACATTTACTGCGGAGAGTCCTGTCGGATGAGTAGATCTTCCGATTTAGAGCCGGGTTATAGTTGCCGTCATTTCTCCTGGTTCTCTTCACATACGTCGTCCTTCTCCCTTCTTCGTTCTGGGGGTGTTTGTGAACTCTCTTTTCTGGACGGTGGAACGGCTTCTTTTCCTTTTTACCTTCAATTTTTCCGCGGGGCAATTTTCTTTTCACTTGCTTCTGTCTCTCATTGGCTTGCCCTTGTACTTGTCGTTTTCCCACCTCTGGAACTTGTACCTGCGGTGTCTGCCGTGCCGGATCCTGCAAAAGATCTGAAAAGATTTGCATTTTATTACGATCGAAGTAGGGCTTAATTTGATCAATATTTGCGGAACAGATTTCACCATTTCTGGCCTTTAACACTACAACAGCGTGAGTTATTTTTTCTATAACATATGGTCCTTCAAATCGTGAAAAAAATTTGGCAGTTTTATCTTCTGGTGCTGAAGAAAGTGAATGCTTAATTTTTAAAACTTCATCCCCTACTTTATAAGTTACTCCCCGTCGTTTCAAATCATAATAGAGCTTCTGTTTTCTTTGTGCTACTTCCGTATTCTTCTTTGCTTCCTTAATTAGTTTTTCTATATCACCCATTTTAAATTCTGAGGCTCTTTGTTGCACATAAACTATGTTTAGTATGCTGTAAAACGACCTGCTTTTACCCTGTGCTTTTTAAGCATAGACTTTCTGCATTTCACTACTTCATCAACCGGCATCATGGAACGTTTTCTGGACTTCATTGCAACTGAGATTACTCAGCTGGAACTCCGTCAAGAAGACAAAGGTTTCCTTACCCCTGAAGAAACAAGAGACCTGAATTTGTTCAAAAAATTCCGAGCTCTTGCTGACCAGGAATTTGTGAACTCCAGAACACAGGACGACCGTGCTAAGACCAAAACTGATGACAACCCTGGCTTCCCGCCTCTCCCAAAGATCAACGCTCGACGTGCTGAGAGTCCCGCCAGGTCGGATGAGGACTTTACAAAATACAAGGCTTTAGATGTCAGCTCTGACTCCGATGGAGAACCCAAAGGAGACAGAACCAGACGCACCAGAAAACCTGCGAAAAAAGCTGTTGCACCCCTGGCTGCTGCGACTGCTCCTGAAATTCCAAAGACTCACCCTGTTGCTGATCTCACTCCGCAACAGAATATGGACACAGACTCCGCCCCAGTGCAGACACCTCCAACCAATCAGAACGCTCCGATCAACAGTGCGAGAAAAGTGCCGCCGATTATAATCAAAGACAGCAGATTCACATGGAATGACTTAAAAACGCTGTTTAATAATAAGAATTTTTCTCTGCACGATTTCTATGGAGAAAACATGAAGGACGGAATCAAGATTAAAGTGAAATTGCCCACCATTTATCGGGAAATGGTAAAAGTGCTAGACGAAGAAGGCATCAGGTATCACTGCTATGCGCTTCCCGAATCTAAACATATAAAAGCTGTGATACGTAACCTCCCGTCTTACATGGACCCTGAGGAAATTATGATGGATCTTAAAGAACATGGACTCGACGTCGTGCGGGTCAACCAACTCACTATCAGGCGTAACGGAGAAGTTATTAAGCTTCCCCTGTTTCTCGTTACTCTCACCCGCAAGGAGAAAAACAAGGAGATACACCAGTTAAAATTTGTGCTGGGAATGAAGATTAGTGTTGAGAGATACCGTGGCCGTAAGGGACCCTTGCAGTGTTATCGCTGTCAAGGGTTCCATCACGCCCAATCGCACTGCAATCACGAACCACGTTGTGTTCGTTGCGGTGAACCTCATGAATCATTTAACTGTGACAAGGATAAGGCAACTCCGCCTAAATGTGCCAATTGTCATGAGATAGGTCATACAGCTAACTACAGATTATGTGTGCGTTTTCCAAAACCAAAAACCACTCCGGCTGTGAAAACGTTCTCTGATCGGGTAGTGCATAATAAAACTTATGCACAAGCTTTAAACACCGGCCTCGCTCCTGAATTTCTAACTGAAGCAAAACAAGTTGCAGCTGAGCTACGTATGCTTGTCTCTGTTCTAAAAGAAACTGGATTTACTCTGATGGCAAAATCAAACGTATCTCAAGATCATACTCCTGCAGCCCCTGTTAATGGCTAATTACATGAAAAAGTGTACTCCCGTACAAATAATGATATGGAATGCCTGCGGGCTACCCACCAAAATTACTGAACTGCACCATTTTTTAAGTGAGCATGATATTGACATTGCAATCATATCAGAGACTCATGCAAAACCATGCCAACGCCTGAGAATTGCAAATTATAATTCATACCGCTGTGATAGACTTTCACACAGAGGTGGTGGTGTGGCAATATATGTGAAACGTAATTATGCATCTTGTCTTATATCTGATTCAAGAAATTTTAATTGTGAGCAAACTACTGTGTGTGTCACTCTTCCTGTGTTTAATAACATCAATTTTTGTGCTGTGTATAACCCTCCTACGAATAGACTATGTGATAATTTTCTAAATAGCATTCTACCGGATGACATACCTACCCTTGCTGCCGGGGACTTTAATGCTAAGCATATAGACTGGAACTGTCGTCGAACAAACCTAAATGGTAAAATTCTCCATGAATATATTTTACAGCATCCGGTGGCGCTACATGCCCCACCAGAATACACGCGGCTCCATAATAAAATTGAATTTTCTGATATACTAGACATTGCAGTCACTACAACGACTATCCCCGTTGCAATGGAAGTATTTCATGAATTGTCCTCTGACCACCTCCCCGTAATCGCAACATTAGGAGTGACAAAAACTTCTGAGTTCTCTACTAAGCGAATTACGAATTGGAATCTCTTCAGCAATATCATGAAAAACTCACCTCCTCGACTGCAAAATCTCAATACCAAACAAGGCATAAACACCGTAATTAATGCCTTAAGTGAAAGCATTCAAGGTGCAATTAAGGAAGCCAGTACTGAAATTACTAATCGTGATAAGGCTTTCAGACTGCCCCTTAATATACGACAGCTTATGAGAGAGCGAAATAGACTCAGGAAATGTTATCATTTAACGTGGGACCCGGCACTTAAACGTGAAATAAATCGTAAAAATAAGCAAATTCAGAAGGCCATTAAAACCTTCAACGAAGAACTATGGGATGATAAAATGTTAAATCTGGATTCTAGAGAAGGTACATTCTGGTCCTTAATCAAAAATTTTAAAACTTCCTTCACAAGTAATCGACCCCTCTATGACAGAGGTAATATTGCCATCTCCAATCAGGAAAAGGCAGAAATCTTCGCAGCACACCTCCAAGAACAGTTCTCGCCAAATGATTGGCCAAATGACTCTGATTTCGAATTAAAGACCCTCCTACGAGTGAGGGATTGGCTCAACGCCCCTTCAGTCAGACTTCCAATTAAATATGCCACTCCTACTGAAACGACTAATATTATCAAACACCTGAGACAAAAGAAATCTCCAGGAATTGATGAAATCAGCAATACAGCAATTAAAAATTTGCCGCCTAACATCATCTGCAGCCTGACAAGTATTTTTAATGCTTGTCTTGCTCTTTCTTACTTTCCAACACCTTGGAAAATTGCTAAAATTATTTTACTACCTAAACCGGCTAAAGATCACGCCCGACCAGACGGATATCGTCCTATTAGTCTACTGCCGGGCTTAAGCAAAATTTTTGAGAGAATTATCCTGAATAGACTGAAACCATATTTTCAGCATCTTCCGCCGGAACAATTTGGGTTCCGTGCTCACCTCTCAACAACGAAGCAACTTGTCCGAATAACCGAATTCGCTGGTGCAGCTCTGCACTGCAAACTTAATGTTGCTATACTCATGCTAGACGTGGCGAAAGCATTCGACCGCGTCTGGCATGAGGGCTTAATTGCTAAATTAATTGACCTTCAACTAGACAGAGAACTCATTCTGCTAATCCATTCTTTTATCAGGGATCGGACATTCAGAATCTCGGTAAAAAATGAATTATCCAGCACTAAAATAATGACTAGCGGTGTTCCACAGGGTTCTGTGACTGGCCCTATACTCTATCTATTCTACGTTTCAGACTTTCCGAGATTGCATTTAAATCATAATTCTATGCTAGCCTGTTATGCAGACGACACTGCCCTGGCAGTGAAGTCTGCTAACATCAATCATGCTATTCGGAAACTCCAAGACACTATTCCCTCCATAGAACAATGGTGTGGATATTGGAAGATACGAATTAACGCTCAAAAATCGCAGCTGCTACTCATAAGGAAAAGGAAGAAAAATGTTCCGATCAGGCAAAGTGTTTATCTTTTTAACGAGGCTGTGCCTATCGTGAAACAAGCCAAATATCTGGGCATCACCATCAACGACAAGCTCACATGGCAGCATCACATCCAACAAATCAGGGATAAAGCGATTAAAGTCATGAAATGTTTATATCCTATGATAGGGAAATATTCAAAACTTTCGTTAGACAAGAAACGACTTATTTGTCTAGCCACAATCCGACTCATCATGACGTACGCTTCGCCAGCATGGACTACCGCTACGAAGGGTGAAATCCAAAAATTACAAGTTGTGCAAAACCAATTTTTAAGAATTATCACAAATGCACACCCGTATGTGAAGAACAAACGTCTCCATGAAGATTTAAAAATGGATACAATAGTGGAATATTTAAGAAGAACTAACACGGCATTTTATGACGCCGCTAAGGAGTGCCAACATATGGACATTTTCAACCTATTTCACTATGAAATTTTACACGAGGACAGGCACCTCCGTCCATATGCCGCTTTTCTACTCAGTGGAAACCAGGATTTTCCAACATAATTTGTGTTTTTAAGTATGTAGTACTCTGAAAAACTTATTTGACTTGTAAATAATGATGTTTAGAAATCTTAGCCGGATGATCATGTGACACACACAGCCACGCCCACAAGATATTACTTATATTTTTCCTGTATATACTATTATACTTTTTGGAATCGTATTTTATTTTCTGCATTTATGACTGCAACACACACCTTTTATGAACTGATTTAGTACTATTTTATGTATAACTACTGTAAAACTTCAGATTTACAGCACAAAGATGCCTGGATACCTCATCGCCAACCAGATGTCTTATCGCTCATCACGTGACATTGGTCACACCCCTGCATCTGCTATCCTGTCTCCACGAGAACTACGTTCGGCATTTCCTTACCTGCAGCGCTCCTAGAAGCACCAAAGTTCGATAGCCGGAACACAACCTGCGATTTCGCAGGTTAATCGCGGCAAATAAAGCAAGTTGGAGTTGGAGACCAAATCAGGCTCAAAATCCTTTTCGTTTTCGTCTGTCTTGTGGGTAAGTACATTTCTCTTACTTTTAAACTCTACAACTCTCTCGGAAACCTTGCGGTGATAACGTAAAAGGGAGTTTTACCTTAGCGTTAAGTACTTTTCTTAGTTTTAGATTCTAGGGAATTGTAAGTGTTAAGTAGTTTTCTCTCTTAGTTTTAGACTTTACAACTCTGTCGGAAACCTAGCGGTGATAACGTAAGATGGAGTTGTACTTTAAGTACTTTTCCCGATTAGTTATAGACCCTACAACTCTCTCGGAAACCTTGCGATGATAACGTAAGAGGGAGTTGAACCTTATTGTTAAGTACTTTTCTCTCTTACTTTTAGACTCTAAAACTCTCTCGGAAACCTAGCGGTGATAACGTAAGAGAGAGTTCTTACCTTAGTGCTAAGTACTTTTTTCAGTTTTAGATTCTACAACTCTTTTGGATAACTTCCGGTTATAACTTAGGAGGGAGTTGCACCATACAGTCAAGTAATTTTTCTCTTACTTTTGGACTCTAAAACTCTCTCGGAAACCTTGCAGTGATAACGTAAGAACTTTTCTCTCTAAGTATTAGACTCTACAGCAATCTCCAAACTTTGCGGTGATAACGTAAGAGGGAGTTTACCTTAGTGTTAAATACTTTTCTCTCTTAGTTTTAGATTCTACAACTCTCTCTGAAACCTCGCGGTGATAACGCAAGAGGGAATTGTACCTTAGTGTTAAGTAGTTTTCTCTCTTAGTTTTAGACTATACACTCTCTCGAAAACCTTGCGGTGATAACGTAAGAGGGACGTGTACCTTAGTGTTAAATACTATTCTTTCTTAGTTTTAGAATCTACAACACTCTTGGAAACCTTGCGGTGATAACGTAAGAGGGAGTTGTACCTTAGTGTTAAGTACCTTTCTCTCTTTGCTTCAGACTCTACAACTCTCTCGGAAACCTTGGTGTCATAACGTAAGAGGAGGTTGTACATTAGTTTTAAGAACTTTTCTCTCTTCGTTTAGACTATACAACTCTTTTGGAAACCTTGCGGTGATAACGTAAGAGGGAGTTGTACCTTATTGTTAAGTACCTTTCTCTCTTTGTTTTAGACTCTACGACTCTCTCGGAAACCTTGGTGTCATAACGTAAGAGGAAGTTGTACATTATTTTTAATTACTTTTCTCTCTTCGTTTAGACTCTACAACTCTCTGGGAAACCTTGCGATTAGGTACTTTTCTCTCTTAATTTTAGACTCTACAACTCCCTCGGTAACCTTACGGTGGTAACATAAGAGGGAGTTGTAGCTTAGTGCTAAGTACTTTTCTCTCTTACTTTTAGACTCCAAATTTCTCTCGGAAACCCTGCGGTGACAACGTAAGAGGGAGTTGTACCTTAGAGTTAAGTACATTTCTCTCTTCGTTTTAGACTCTACAACTCTCTCGGAAAGCTTGCAGTGATAACGTCAGAAGGAGTTGTTGTTTGTAATAAGTACTTTTCTCTCTTAGTCTTAGATTCTACAACTCCATCGGAAACCTTAGGGTGATAACTTAAGAGGGAGTTGTACCTTAGTGCGAAGTACTTTTCTCTCTTCATTTTAGACTCTACAACTGTCTCGGAAATCTTGCGCTGATAACGTAAGAGGGAGTTGTACCTTACTGTCAAGTACATTTTTCTCTTACTTTTAGACTCAAAAACTCTCTCGGAAACCTTCCCATGATAACGTAAGAGGGAATGGTACCTTAGTGTTAAGTAGGTTTCTCTCTTAGTTTTAGACTCTACAATTCTCTCGGACCCTTGAGGTGATAACGTAAGAGGGATTTGTACCTTAGTGTTACGTACATTTCTCTCTTAATTTTAGACTTCACAACTCTCTCCGAAACCTTGCGGTGATAACGTAAGAGGGAGTTGTACCTTAACATTAAGTACTTTTCTCGCTTACTTTTAGACTCCTAAACTCTCTCGGAAACCTTGCGGTGATAAGGTAAGAGGGAGTTGTACCTTAGCATTAAGTACTATTTTCTCTTACTTTTATACTCAAACTTTCTCGGAAACCTTCCGGTGATAACGTAAGAGTCAGTTGTACCTTAGCGTTAAGTACTTTCCTCTCTTAGTGGTAGACTCCACAACTCTCTCGGAAACCTCGCGGTGATAACGTAAGAGGGAATAGTACCTTTGTGTTAAGTACTTTTCTTAGATTTAAGTTCTACAACTCTCTTGGAAACCTTGCGGTGATAACGTAAGAGGGAGTTGTACCTTATTGTTAAGTACCTTTCTCTCTTTGTTTTAGACTCTACAACTCTCTCGGAAACCTTGGTGTCATAACGTAAGAGGAAGTTGTATATTAGTTTTAAGTACTTTTCTCTCTTCGTTTAGATTCTACAACTCTCTGGAAAACCTTGCGATTAGGTACTTTTCTCTCTTAATTTTAGACTCTACAACTCCCTCGGTAACCTTACGGTGGTAAAATAAGAGGGAGTTGTAGCTTAGTGCTAAGTACTTTTCTCTCTTACTTTTAGACTCCAAATTTCTCTCGGAAACCCTGCGGTGACAACGTAAGAGGGAGTTGTACCTTAGAGTTAAGTACATTTCTCTCTTCGTTTTAGACTCTACAACTCTCTCGGAAAGCTTGCAGTGATAACGTCAGAAGGAGTTGTTGTTTGTAATAAGTACTTTTCTCTCTTAGTCTTAGATTCTACAACTCCATCGGAAACCTTACGGTGATAACTTAAGAGGGACATGTACCTTAGTGCGAAATACTTTTCTCTTACTTTTAGACTCAAAAACTCTCTCGGAAACCTTCCGATGATAACGTAAGAGGGAATGGTACCTTAGTGTTAAGTAGGTTTCTCTCTTAGTTTTAGACTCCTAAACTCTCTCGGAAACCTTTCGGTGATAACGTAAGAGGGAGTTGTACCTTATTGTTAAGTACTTTTCTCTCTTAATTTTAGACTTCACAACTCTCTCGGAAACCTTGCGGTGATAACGTAAGAGGGAGTTGTACCTTAGCGTCAAGTACTTTCCTCTCTTTGTGGTAGACTCCTAAACTCTCTCGGAAACTTTTCGGTGATAACGTAAGAGGGAGTTGTACCTTATTGTTAAGTACTATTTTCTCTTACTTTTATACTCAAACTTTCTCGGAAACCTTCCGGTGATAACGTAAGAGTGAGCTGTACCTTAGCGTTAAGTACTTTCCTCTCTTTGTGGTAGACTCCACAACTCTCTCGGAAACCTTACGGTGATAACTTAAGAGGGAGTTGTACCTTACTGTCAAGTACCTTTGTCTCTGACTTTTAGACTCTAAAACTCTCTCGGAAACCTTGCGGTGATAACATAAGAGGGAGTTGTATCTTAGTGTTAAGTACTTTTCTCTCTTACTTTTAAATTCTACAACTCTCGGAAACCTCGCAGTGATAACGTAAGAGGGAATTGTACCTTTGTGTTAAGTACTTTTCTTAGATTTAAAGTCTACAGCTCTCTCAGAAACCTTGCGGTGGTAACGTAAGAGGCATTTGCACTTATGTGTTAAGTACTTTTCTCTCTTACTTTTAAACTCTACAACTCTCTCGGAAACCTTGCGGTGATAACGTAAGAGGGAGTTGCTCCTATGTGTTAAGTACTTTTCTCTCTTTGATTTAGACTATACAACTCTTTTGGAAACCTTGCGGTGATAACGTAAGAGGGAGTTGCTCCTATGTGTTAAGTACTTTTCTCCCTTTGATTTAGACTATACAACTCTTTTGGAAACCTTGCGGTGATAACGTAAGAGGGAGTTGTACCTTATTGTTAAGTACCTTTCTCTCTTTGTTTTATACTCTACAACTCTCTCGGAAACCTTGGTGTTATACTCAAGACGAAGTTGTACATTAGTTTTAAGTAATTTTCTCTCTTCGTTTAGACTCTAGAACTCTCTGGGAAACCTTGCGATTAGGTACTTTTCTCTCTTAATTTTAGACTATACAACTCCCTCGGTAACCTTACGGTGGTAACATAAGAGGGAGTTGTAGCTTAGTGCTAAGTACTTTTCTCTCTTACTTTTAGACTCCAAATTTCTCTTGGAAACCCTGCGGTGATAACGTAAGAGGGACTTGTACCTTAGTCTTAAGTACACTTCACTCTTCGTTTTAGACTCAACAACTCTCTCAGAAATCTTGCGGTGATAACGTCAGAAGGAGTTGTTCTTTGTAATAAGTACTTTTCTCTCTTAGTCATAGATTCTACAACTCCATCGGAAACGTTACGGTGATAACTTAAGAGTGAGTTGTACCTTAGTGCGAAGTACTTTTCTCTCTTCATTTTAGAATCTACAACTCTCCCGGAAACCTTGCGGTGATAACGTAAGAGAGAGTTGTACCTTACTATCAAGTACTTTTTTCTCTTACTTTTAGACTCAAACACTCTCTGGGAAACCTTCCGATGATAACGTAAGAGGGAATGGTACCTTAGTGTTAAGTAGGTTTCTCTCTTTGTTTTAGACTCTACAATTCTCTCGGAACCCTTGAGGTGATAACGTAAGAGGGATTTGTACCTTAGTGTTAAGTACTTTTCTCTCTTAATTTTAGACTTCACAACTCTCTCGGAAACCTTGCGGTGATAACGTAAGAGGGAGTTGTACCTTAGCGTTAAGTACTTTTCTCCTTTACTTTTAGACTCCTAAACTCTCTCGGAAACCTTGCGGTGATAACGTAAGAGGGAGTTGTACCTTATTATTAAGGACTATTTTCTCTTACTTTTATACTCAAACTTTCTCGGAAACCTTCCGGTGATAACGTAAGAGTGAGTTGTACCTTAGTGTTAAGTACTTTGCTCTGTTAGTTTTAGACTCCACAACTCTCTCGGAAACCTTGCGGTGATAACTTTATCAGGTTCAATGTTTCTTCTTACCTTCTTCGGGAACATACAAGGACCTGACTCGGAACAGAGAGCTTACTAAAGCTATGTTCACTAATTGTGGTAAGTAGACAGGATACACATGAAGAGTATACAAAACCCTTTATTTTTCTCTATATACAATAACTTCCGTTCTTCGGAATACACTGACCCGCTACTTGGGGTCTAACGTAAAAGTATAAAAATAAAACTAAACTCTTAATTTAACTTTAAACTAATAAACGTGGAAGATTGGTCTTATATTAACAGGAAGCGTATGTAGTACAGAGAACTGTGAACACTACAATACGTTTAAAATTTATCAAGAGGGTTAAAACCTCTGGCCTGGAAGGCAACAAGCAACTGCGCAACTTCTAAGGTAAGCGGCCTGCGTCGACTCACTGCTTCCTCTCTCTCTCGCTAGGGAAAAAGCCACAACTTAAATACTTGGCGTTCGCCAGACAAACTTTGCATAAAAACCTTAACGCTTATAATTCTGGCCGGAAGTAGAAAATAAGAAGTGATAGTAAAGATTTAAAATAAAATAAACGTTAGTAAAACTTAATATCCTTACATACTTCCCGCCAGAGTTAATTAGTTTGAAACTGAGGTCTAAAACGACCTTGTTGAAAACTTTTAGCTCTAGAATCTAACGCGAGCCCAATCTTTTACAAACATACTTCGCTAGAAACTAGAAATTTAAAAGAAAGAAATTTGTTTTTTTTTTTTTTTTTTTTTTACAATAGCAGCTCTCCCAGGATACACACTTTTTTTTTATCTGTACTGCATCCAAACAGGAGCTCTTATTCAATTCTGGTTCCTTCCAGAGATCTGGAAGGAAAACTAGTTTAATGAAATGTTACACAATGAAATGGCAAGGAACATATACAATTATACTTCTCTTAACATTCTTATTTCATTCTTACTATTTTAATTATCTCTCCCCGTGCTCTCTGACATGTGTTGTAAAAGAACACAAAACACGAATGTGTTTATGTCTATGTGTTCAACACTTCCTCCTACAATCAAAACACTAACGTGTTAAAATTCAACATACCAAGACCTCGTAACACACCCTAATTTCAACTCTAAACCCTGAGGTACTATTCTGAAAGTGTCTAACTCTAAAGTGTAGCGTCAGAGAGCCTAACTACATCATTCAACCTTTAACACATATTCGCCATGCTTTAGTCTTTTTACAGTCACACGAATAAAAAAATTTTAACATTCACTTTTACCATATCACGGTATTTCTTAACATTTAAAATAACAGTTCACATTGTATATAAGAACATATCAACATGCCGTTAATTTTACACATTTGAAAACATACATTAGTAGTACATTGTTAACTTCTATTCTTTTCAAAGCAAGTGCCAATTCTTTCTATATTGAAATAATACATTTCAAAAAGTCTTTCAGACTAAACTTCTTTCCTGCTAGAATGTTTTAAATAAAATGTATACAATAAATTTTACAATATTTAAGTCTTTACACAACGCTATTATACATCAACTTTAGTTTTACGCGCGAGTAATTTAAAAACATAATACGAAAATCGGTAACAACTCATTTCTCGCCCTTTTGGCGATAAAGGTAGACCTCGCATGAGGTAAAACTTCTTGAAATCTGCCACTTGCAGTAAGAATGAAAGATTAACTTAAGTTTGCAAAGTAACATAAAATTTTACTTATCTTTGTGATATTCGGACATCCTTTTCTGGGCCCAGTCTTTAAAGGTATTGCAGATAGTAGTTTGATTTATCCTCCTTCTTGTACGGGCTCGCCCTTCAGGCCTTCCTGTGGAAGCTTCCTTTTTTCACCAGTTCGGTCACCCTTGAATACCTTCTTCTTCTCCTCTGTTTGTGGTCTTGGCCGTTTGATGGCAGCTGGTCTTGGCGGAACCGGGAAACTTCTGTCGTGTTCCTGCTTGGACCTCGTTGCTGGCCGTTCAAATTTTCCTTGTAACTTTTTCTCCGCCGCTGATGGCCCTTCCGCAGTTCGGATACATTTACTGCGGAGAGTCCTGTCGGATGAGTAGATCTTCCGATTTAGAGCCGGGTTATAGTTGCCGTCATTTCTCCTGGTTCTCTTCACATACGTCGTCCTTCTCCCTTCTTCGTTCTGGGGGTGTTTGTGAACTCTCTTTTCTGGACGGTGGAACGGCTTCTTTTTCTTTTTACCTTCAATTTTTCCGCGGGGCAATTTTCTTTTCACTTGCTTCTGTCTCTCATTGGCTTGCCCTTGTACTTGTCGTTTTCCCACCTCTGGAACTTGTACCTGCGGTGTCTGCCGTGCCGGATCCTGCAAAAGATCTGAAAAGATTTGCATTTTATTACGATCGAAGTAGGGCTTAATTTGATCAATATTTGCGGAACAGATTTCACCATTTCTGGCCTTTAACACTACAACAGCGTGAGTTATTTTTTCTATAACATATGGTCCTTCAAATCGTGAAAAAAATTTGGCAGTTTTATCTTCTGGTGCTGAAGAAAGTGAATGCTTAATTTTTAAAACTTCATCCCCTACTTTATAAGTTACTCCCCGTCGTTTCAAATCATAATAGAGCTTCTGTTTTCTTTGTGCTACTTCCGTATTCTTCTTTGCTTCCTTAATTAGTTTTTCTATATCACCCATTTTAAATTCTGAGGCTCTTTGTTGCACATAAACTATGTTTAGTATGCTGTAAAACGACCTGCTTTTACCCTGTGCTTTTTAAGCATAGACTTTCTGCATTTCACTACTTCATCAACCGGCATCATGGAACGTTTTCTGGACTTCATTGCAACTGAGATTACTCAGCTGGAACTCCGTCAAGAAGACAAAGGTTTCCTTACCCCTGAAGAAACAAGAGACCTGAATTTGTTCAAAAAATTCCGAGCTCTTGCTGACCAGGAATTTGTGAACTCCAGAACACAGGACGACCGTGCTAAGACCAAAACTGATGACAACCCTGGCTTCCCGCCTCTCCCAAAGATCAACGCTCGACGTGCTGAGAGTCCCGCCAGGTCGGATGAGGACTTTACAAAATACAAGGCTTTAGATGTCAGCTCTGACTCCGATGGAGAACCCAAAGGAGACAGAACCAGACGCACCAGAAAACCTGCGAAAAAAGCTGTTGCACCCCTGGCTGCTGCGACTGCTCCTGAAATTCCAAAGACTCACCCTGTTGCTGATCTCACTCCGCAACAGAATATGGACACAGACTCCGCCCCAGTGCAGACACCTCCAACCAATCAGAACGCTCCGATCAACAGTGCGAGAAAAGTGCCGCCGATTATAATCAAAGACAGCAGATTCACATGGAATGACTTAAAAACGCTGTTTAATAATAAGAATTTTTCTCTGCACGATTTCTATGGAGAAAACATGAAGGACGGAATCAAGATTAAAGTGAAATTGCCCACCATTTATCGGGAAATGGTAAAAGTGCTAGACGAAGAAGGCATCAGGTATCACTGCTATGCGCTTCCCGAATCTAAACATATAAAAGCTGTGATACGTAACCTCCCGTCTTACATGGACCCTGAGGAAATTATGATGGATCTTAAAGAACATGGACTCGACGTCGTGCGGGTCAACCAACTCACTATCAGGCGTAACGGAGAAGTTATTAAGCTTCCCCTGTTTCTCGTTACTCTCACCCGCAAGGAGAAAAACAAGGAGATACACCAGTTAAAATTTGTGCTGGGAATGAAGATTAGTGTTGAGAGATACCGTGGCCGTAAGGGACCCTTGCAGTGTTATCGCTGTCAAGGGTTCCATCACGCCCAATCGCACTGCAATCACGAACCACGTTGTGTTCGTTGCGGTGAACCTCATGAATCATTTAACTGTGACAAGGATAAGGCAACTCCGCCTAAATGTGCCAATTGTCATGAGATAGGTCATACAGCTAACTACAGATTATGTGTGCGTTTTCCAAAACCAAAAACCACTCCGGCTGTGAAAACGTTCTCTGATCGGGTAGTGCATAATAAAACTTATGCACAAGCTTTAAACACCGGCCTCGCTCCTGAATTTCTAACTGAAGCAAAACAAGTTGCAGCTGAGCTACGTATGCTTGTCTCTGTTCTAAAAGAAACTGGATTTACTCTGATGGCAAAATCAAACGTATCTCAAGATCATACTCCTGCAGCCCCTGTTAATGGCTAATTACATGAAAAAGTGTACTCCCGTACAAATAATGATATGGAATGCCTGCGGGCTACCCACCAAAATTACTGAACTGCACCATTTTTTAAGTGAGCATGATATTGACATTGCAATCATATCAGAGACTCATGCAAAACCATGCCAACGCCTGAGAATTGCAAATTATAATTCATACCGCTGTGATAGACTTTCACACAGAGGTGGTGGTGTGGCAATATATGTGAAACGTAATTATGCATCTTGTCTTATATCTGATTCAAGAAATTTTAATTGTGAGCAAACTACTGTGTGTGTCACTCTTCCTGTGTTTAATAACATCAATTTTTGTGCTGTGTATAACCCTCCTACGAATAGACTATGTGATAATTTTCTAAATAGCATTCTACCGGATGACATACCTACCCTTGCTGCCGGGGACTTTAATGCTAAGCATATAGACTGGAACTGTCGTCGAACAAACCTAAATGGTAAAATTCTCCATGAATATATTTTACAGCATCCGGTGGCGCTACATGCCCCACCAGAATACACGCGGCTCCATAATAAAATTGAATTTTCTGATATACTAGACATTGCAGTCACTACAACGACTATCCCCGTTGCAATGGAAGTATTTCATGAATTGTCCTCTGACCACCTCCCCGTAATCGCAACATTAGGAGTGACAAAAACTTCTGAGTTCTCTACTAAGCGAATTACGAATTGGAATCTCTTCAGCAATATCATGAAAAACTCACCTCCTCGACTGCAAAATCTCAATACCAAACAAGGCATAAACACCGTAATTAATGCCTTAAGTGAAAGCATTCAAGGTGCAATTAAGGAAGCCAGTACTGAAATTACTAATCGTGATAAGGCTTTCAGACTGCCCCTTAATATACGACAGCTTATGAGAGAGCGAAATAGACTCAGGAAATGTTATCATTTAACGTGGGACCCGGCACTTAAACGTGAAATAAATCGTAAAAATAAGCAAATTCAGAAGGCCATTAAAACCTTCAACGAAGAACTATGGGATGATAAAATGTTAAATCTGGATTCTAGAGAAGGTACATTCTGGTCCTTAATCAAAAATTTTAAAACTTCCTTCACAAGTAATCGACCCCTCTATGACAGAGGTAATATTGCCATCTCCAATCAGGAAAAGGCAGAAATCTTCGCAGCACACCTCCAAGAACAGTTCTCGCCAAATGATTGGCCAAATGACTCTGATTTCGAATTAAAGACCCTCCTACGAGTGAGGGATTGGCTCAACGCCCCTTCAGTCAGACTTCCAATTAAATATGCCACTCCTACTGAAACGACTAATATTATCAAACACCTGAGACAAAAGAAATCTCCAGGAATTGATGAAATCAGCAATACAGCAATTAAAAATTTGCCGCCTAACATCATCTGCAGCCTGACAAGTATTTTTAATGCTTGTCTTGCTCTTTCTTACTTTCCAACACCTTGGAAAATTGCTAAAATTATTTTACTACCTAAACCGGCTAAAGATCACGCCCGACCAGACGGATATCGTCCTATTAGTCTACTGCCGGGCTTAAGCAAAATTTTTGAGAGAATTATCCTGAATAGACTGAAACCATATTTTCAGCATCTTCCGCCGGAACAATTTGGGTTCCGTGCTCACCTCTCAACAACGAAGCAACTTGTCCGAATAACCGAATTCGCTGGTGCAGCTCTGCACTGCAAACTTAATGTTGCTATACTCATGCTAGACGTGGCGAAAGCATTCGACCGCGTCTGGCATGAGGGCTTAATTGCTAAATTAATTGACCTTCAACTAGACAGAGAACTCATTCTGCTAATCCATTCTTTTATCAGGGATCGGACATTCAGAATCTCGGTAAAAAATGAATTATCCAGCACTAAAATAATGACTAGCGGTGTTCCACAGGGTTCTGTGACTGGCCCTATACTCTATCTATTCTACGTTTCAGACTTTCCGAGATTGCATTTAAATCATAATTCTATGCTAGCCTGTTATGCAGACGACACTGCCCTGGCAGTGAAGTCTGCTAACATCAATCATGCTATTCGGAAACTCCAAGACACTATTCCCTCCATAGAACAATGGTGTGGATATTGGAAGATACGAATTAACGCTCAAAAATCGCAGCTCCTACTCATAAGGAAAAGGAAGAAAAATGTTCCGATCAGGCAAAGTGTTTATCTTTTTAACGAGGCTGTGCCTATCGTGAAACAAGCCAAATATCTGGGCATCACCATCAACGACAAGCTCACATGGCAGCATCACATCCAACAAATCAGGGATAAAGCGATTAAAGTCATGAAATGTTTATATCCTATGATAGGGAAATATTCAAAACTTTCGTTAGACAAGAAACGACTTATTTGTCTAGCCACAATCCGACTCATCATGACGTACGCTTCGCCAGCATGGACTACCGCTACGAAGGGTGAAATCCAAAAATTACAAGTTGTGCAAAACCAATTTTTAAGAATTATCACAAATGCACACCCGTATGTGAAGAACAAACGTCTCCATGAAGATTTAAAAATGGATACAATAGTGGAATATTTAAGAAGAACTAACACGGCATTTTATGACGCCGCTAAGGAGTGCCAACATATGGACATTTTCAACCTATTTCACTATGAAATTTTACACGAGGACAGGCACCTCCGTCCATATGCCACTTTTCTACTCAGTGGAAACCAGGATTTTCCAACATAATTTGTGTTTTTAAGTATGTAGTACTCTGAAAAACTTATTTGACTTGTAAATAATGATGTTTAGAAATCTTAGCCGGATGATCATGTGACACACACAGCCACGCCCACAAGATATTACTTATATTTTTCCTGTATATACTATTATACTTTTTGAAATCGTATTTTATTTTCTGCATTTATGACTGCAACACACACCTTTTATGAACTGATTTAGTACTATTTTATGTATAACTACTGTAAAACTTCAGATTTACAGCACTACGATGCCTGGATACCTCATCGCCAACCAGATGTCTTATCGCTCATCACGTGACATTGGTCACACCCCTGCATCTGCTACCCTGTCTCCACGAGAACTACGTTCGGCATTTCCTTACCTGCAGCGCTCCTAGAAGCACCAAAGTTCGATAGCCGGAACACAACCTGCGATTTCGCAGGTTAATCGCGACAAATAAAGCAAGTTGGAGTTGGAGACCAAATCAGGCTCAAAATCCTTTTCGTTTTCGTCTGTCTTGTGGGTAAGTACATTTCTCTTACTTTTAAACTCTACAACTCTCTCGGAAACCTTGCGGTGATAACGTAAAAGGGAGTTTTACCTTAGCGTTAAGTACTTTTCTTAGTTTTAGATTCTAGGGAATTGTAAGTGTTAAGTAGTTTTCTCTCTTAGTTTTAGACTTTACAACTCTGTCGGAAACCTAGCGGTGATAACGTAAGATGGAGTTGTACTTTAAGTACTTTTCCCGATTAGTTATAGACCCTACAACTCTCTCGGAAACCTTGCGATGATAACGTAAGAGGGAGTTGAACCTTATTGTTAAGTACTTTTCTCTCTTACTTTTAGACTCTAAAACTCTCTCGGAAACCTAGCGGTGATAACGTAAGAGAGAGTTCTTACCTTAGTGCTAAGTACTTTTTTCAGTTTTAGATTCTACAACTCTTTTGGATAACTTCCGGTTATAACTTAGGAGGGAGTTGCACCATACAGTCAAGTAATTTTTCTCTTACTTTTGGACTCTAAAACTCTCTCGGAAACCTTGCAGTGATAACGTAAGAACTTTTCTCTCTAAGTATTAGACTCTACAGCAATCTCCAAACTTTGCGGTGATAACGTAAGAGGGAGTTTACCTTAGTGTTAAATACTTTTCTCTCTTAGTTTTAGATTCTACAACTCTCTCTGAAACCTCGCGGTGATAACGCAAGAGGGAATTGTACCTTAGTGTTAAGTAGTTTTCTCTCTTAGTTTTAGACTATACACTCTCTCGAAAACCTTGCGGTGATAACGTAAGAGGGACGTGTACCTTAGTGTTAAATACTATTCTTTCTTAGTTTTAGAATCTACAACACTCTTGGAAACCTTGCGGTGATAACGTAAGAGGGAGTTGTACCTTAGTGTTAAGTACCTTTCTCTCTTTGCTTCAGACTCTACAACTCTCTCGGAAACCTTGGTGTCATAACGTAAGAGGAGGTTGTACATTAGTTTTAAGAACTTTTCTCTCTTCGTTTAGACTCTACAACTCTCTGGGAAACCTTGCGATTAGGTGGTAACATAAAAGGGAGTTGTAGCTTAGTGCTAAGTACTTTTCTCTCTTACTTTTAGACTCCAAATTTCTCTCGGAAACCCTGCGGTGATAACATAAGAGGGAGTTGTACCTTAGTGTTAAGTACATTTCTCTCTTCGTTTTAGACTTTACAACTCTCTCGGAAAGCTTGCGGTGATAACGTCAGAAGGAGTTGTTCTTTGTGTTAAGTACTTTTCTCTCTTAGTCTTAGATTCTAGAAGTCCATCGGAAACCTTACGGTGAAAACTTAAGAGTGAGTTGTACCTTAGTGCGAAGTACCTTTCTCTCTTCATTTTAGACTCTACAACTCTCCCGGAAACCTTGCGGTGTTAACGTAAGAGGGAGTTGTACCTTAGTATTAAGTACTTTTTTCTGTGAGTTTTAGGCTCTACAACTCTCCCGCAAACCTTGCGGTGGTAACGTAAGAGGGAGTTGTACCTTACTGTCAAGTACTTTTTTCTCTTTATTTTAGACTCAAAAACTCTCTCGGAAACCTTGCGGTGATAACGTAAGAAGGAGTGGTACCTTAGTGTTAAGAAGATTTCTCTCTTAGTTTTAGACTCTACAATTCTCTGGAAACACTTGAGATGAAAACGTAAGAGGGATTTGTACTTTAGTGTTAAGTACTTTTCTCTCTTAATTTTAGACTCCACAACTCTCTCGGAAACCTTGCGGTGATAACGTAAGAGGGAATTGTACCTTAGAGTAAGTACTTTTCTCTCTTAGTTTTAGACTCTACAACTCTCTTGGAAACCTTGCGGTGATAACGTAAGAGGGAATTTTACCTTTGTGTTAAGTACTTTTTTTAGATTTAAACTCTACAACTCTCTCGGAAACCTTGCGGTGATAACGTAAGAGGGATTTTCACTTATGTGTTAAGTACTTTTCTCTCTTACTTTTAAACTCTACAACTCTCTCGGAAACCTTGCGGTGATAACGTAAGAGGGAGTTGCACCTATGTGTTAAGTACTTTTCTCTCTTTCATTTAGACTATACAACTCTTTTGGAAACCTTGCGGTGATAACGTAAGAGGGAGTTGTACCTTATTGTTAAGTACCTTTCTCTCTTTGTTTTAGACTCTACGACTCTCTCGGAAACCTTGGTGTCATAACGTAAGAGGAAGTTGTACATTATTTTTAATTACTTTTCTCTCTTCGTTTAGACTCTACAACTCTCTGGGAAACCTTGCGATTAGGTACTTTTCTCTCTTAATTTTAGACTCTACAACTCCCTCGGTAACCTTACGGTGGTAACATAAGAGGGAGTTGTAGCTTAGTGCTAAGTACTTTTCTCTCTTACTTTTAGACTCCAAATTTCTCTCGGAAACCCTGCGGTGACAACGTAAGAGGGAGTTGTACCTTAGAGTTAAGTACATTTCTCTCTTCGTTTTAGACTCTACAACTCTCTCGGAAAGCTTGCAGTGATAACGTCAGAAGGAGTTGTTGTTTGTAATAAGTACTTTTCTCTCTTAGTCTTAGATTCTACAACTCCATCGGAAACCTTAGGGTGATAACTTAAGAGGGAGTTGTACCTTAGTGCGAAGTACTTTTCTCTCTTCATTTTAGACTCTACAACTGTCTCGGAAATCTTGCGCTGATAACGTAAGAGGGAGTTGTACCTTACTGTCAAGTACATTTTTCTCTTACTTTTAGACTCAAAAACTCTCTCGGAAACCTTCCCATGATAACGTAAGAGGGAATGGTACCTTAGTGTTAAGTAGGTTTCTCTCTTAGTTTTAGACTCTACAATTCTCTCGGACCCTTGAGGTGATAACGTAAGAGGGATTTGTACCTTAGTGTTACGTACATTTCTCTCTTAATTTTAGACTTCACAACTCTCTCGGAAACCTTGCGGTGATAACGTAAGAGGGAGTTGTACCTTAACATTAAGTACTTTTCTCGCTTACTTTTAGACTCCTAAACTCTCTCGGAAACCTTGCGGTGATAAGGTAAGAGGGAGTTGTACCTTAGCATTAAGTACTATTTTCTCTTACTTTTATACTCAAACTTTCTCGGAAACCTTCCGGTGATAACGTAAGAGTCAGTTGTACCTTAGCGTTAAGTACTTTCCTCTCTTAGTGGTAGACTCCACAACTCTCTCGGAAACCTCGCGGTGATAACGTAAGAGGGAATAGTACCTTTGTGTTAAGTACTTTTCTTAGATTTAAGTTCTACAACTCTCTTGGAAACCTTGCGGTGATAACGTAAGAGGGAGTTGTACCTTATTGTTAAGTACCTTTCTGTCTTTGTTTTAGACTCTACAACTCTCTCGGAAACCTTGGTGTCATAACGTAAGAGGAAGTTGTATATTAGTTTTAAGTACTTTTCTCTCTTCGTTTAGATTCTACAACTCTCTGGAAAACCTTGCGATTAGGTACTTTTCTCTCTTAATTTTAGACTCTACAACTCCCTCGGTAACCTTACGGTGGTAAAATAAGAGGGAGTTGTAGCTTAGTGCTAAGTACTTTTCTCTCTTACTTTTAGACTCCAAATTTCTCTCGGAAACCCTGCGGTGACAACGTAAGAGGGAGTTGTACCTTAGAGTTAAGTACATTTCTCTCTTCGTTTTAGACTCTACAACTCTCTCGGAAAGCTTGCAGTGATAACGTCAGAAGGAGTTGTTGTTTGTAATAAGTACTTTTCTCTCTTAGTCTTAGATTCTACAACTCCATCGGAAACCTTACGGTGATAACTTAAGAGGGACATGTACCTTAGTGCGAAATACTTTTCTCTTACTTTTAGACTCAAAAACTCTCTCGGAAACCTTCCGATGATAACGTAAGAGGGAATGGTACCTTAGTGTTAAGTAGGTTTCTCTCTTAGTTTTAGACTCCTAAACTCTCTCGGAAACCTTTCGGTGATAACGTAAGAGGGAGTTGTACCTTATTGTTAAGTACTTTTCTCTCTTAATTTTAGACTTCACAACTCTCTCGGAAACCTTGCGGTGATAACGTAAGAGGGAGTTGTACCTTAGCGTCAAGTACTTTCCTCTCTTTGTGGTAGACTCCTAAACTCTCTCGGAAACCTTTCGGTGATAACGTAAGAGGGAGTTGTACCTTATTGTTAAGTACTATTTTCTCTTACTTTTATACTCAAACTTTCTCGGAAACCTTCCGGTGATAACGTAAGAGTGAGCTGTATCTTAGCGTTAAGTACTTTCCTCTCTTTGTGGTAGACTCCACAACTCTCTCGGAAACCTTACGGTGATAACTTAAGAGGGAGTTGTACCTTACTGTCAAGTACCTTTGTCTCTGACTTTTAGACTCTAAAACTCTCTCGGAAACCTTGCGGTGATAACATAAGAGGGAGTTGTATCTTAGTGTTAAGTACTTTTCTCACTTACTTTTAAATTCTACAACTCTCGGAAACCTCGCAGTGATAACGTAAGAGGGAATTGTACCTTTGTGTTAAGTACTTTTCTTAGATTTAAAGTCTACAGCTCTCTCAGAAACCTTGCGGTGGTAACGTAAGAGGCATTTGCACTTATGTGTTAAGTACTTTTCTCTCTTACTTTTAAACTCTACAACTCTCTCGGAAACCTTGCGGTGATAACGTAAGAGGGAGTTGCTCCTATGTGTTAAGTACTTTTCTCTCTTTGATTTAGACTATACAACTCTTTTGGAAACCTTGCGGTGATAACGTAAGAGGGAGTTGCTCCTATGTGTTAAGTACTTTTCTCCCTTTGATTTAGACTATACAACTCTTTTGGAAACCTTGCGGTGATAACGTAAGAGGGAGTTGTACCTTATTGTTAAGTACCTTTCTCTCTTTGTTTTATACTCTACAACTCTCTCGGAAACCTTGGTGTTATACTCAAGACGAAGTTGTACATTAGTTTTAAGTAATTTTCTCTCTTCGTTTAGACTCTACAACTCTCTGGGAAACCTTGCGATTAGGTACTTTTCTCTCTTAATTTTAGACTATACAACTCCCTCGGTAACCTTACGGTGGTAACATAAGAGGGAGGTGTAGCTTAGTGCTAAGTACTTTTCTCTCTTACTTTTAGACTCCAAATTTCTCTTGGAAACCCTGCGGTGATAACGTAAGAGGGACTTGTACCTTAGTGGTATGTACATTTCACTCTTCGTTTTAGACTCAACAACTCTCTCAGAAAGCTTGCGGTGATAACGTCAGAAGGAGTTGTTCTTTGTAATAAGTACTTTTCTCTCTTAGTCATAGATTCTACAACTCCATCGGAAACGTTACGGTGATAACTTAAGAGTGAGTTGTACCTTAGTGCGAAGTACTTTTCTCTCTTCATTTTAGAATCTAGAACTCTCTCGGAAACCTTGCGGTGTTAACGTAAGAGGGAGTTGTACCTTAGTATTAAGTACTTTTTTCTGTGAGCTTTAGGCTCTACAACTCTCCCGGAAACCTTGCGGTGATAACGTAAGAGAGAGTTGTACCTTACTATCAAGTACTTTTTTCTCTTACTTTTAGACTCAAACACTCTCTGGGAAACCTTCCGATGATAACGTAAGAGGGAATGGTACCTTAGTGTTAAGTAGGTTTCTCTCTTTGTTTTAGACTCTACAATTCTCTCGGAACCCTTGAGGTGATAACGTAAGAGGGATTTGTACCTTAGTGTTAAGTACTTTTCTCTCTTAATTTTAGACTTCACAACTCTCTCGGAAACCTTGCGGTGATAACGTAAGAGGGAGTTGTACCTTAGCGTTAAGTACTTTTCTCCTTTACTTTTAGACTCCTAAACTCTCTCGGAAACCTTGCGGTGATAACGTAAGAGGGAGTTGTACCTTATTATTAAGGACTATTTTCTCTTACTTTTATACTCAAACTTTCTCGGAAACCTTCCGGTGATAACGTAAGAGTGAGTTGTACCTTAGTGTTAAGTACTTTCCTCTGTTAGTTTTAGACTCCACAACTCTCTCGGAAACCTTGCGGTGATAACTTTATCAGGTTCAATGTTTCTTCTTACCTTCTTCGGGAACATACAAGGACCTGACTCGGAACAGAGAGCTTACTAAAGCTATGTTCACTAATTGTGGTAAGTAGACAGGATACACATGAAGAGTATACAAAACCCTTTATTTTTCTCTATATACAATAACTTCCGTTCTTCGGAATACACTGACCCGCTACTTGGGGTCTAACGTAAAAGTATAAAAATAAAACTAAACTCTTAATTTAACTTTAAACTAATAAACGTGGAAGATTGGTCTTATATTAACAGGAAGCGTATGTAGTACAGAGAACTGTGAACACTACAATACGTTTAAAATTTATCAAGAGGGTTAAAACCTCTGGCCTGGAAGGCAACAAGCAACTGCGCAACTTCTAAGGTAAGCGGCCTGCGTCGACTCACTGCTTCCTCTCTCTCTCGCTAGGGAAAAAGCCACAACTTAAATACTTGGCGTTCGCCAGACAAACTTTGCATAAAAACCTTAACGCTTATAATTCTGGCCGGAAGTAGAAAATAAGAAGTGATAGTAAAGATTTAAAATAAAATAAACGTTAGTAAAACTTAATATCCTTACATACTTCCCGCCAGAGTTAATTAGTTTGAAACTGAGGTCTAAAACGACCTTGTTGAAAACTTTTAGCTCTAGAATCTAACGCGAGCCCAATCTTTTACAAACATACTTCGCTAGAAACTAGAAATTTAAAAGAAAGAAATTTGTTTTTTTTTTTTTTTTTTTTTTTTTTTTTTTTTTTTTTTTTTTTTTTTTTTTACAATAGCAGCTCTCCCAGGATACACACTTTTTTTTTATCTGTACTGCATCCAAACAGGAGCTCTTATTCAATTCTGGTTCCTTCCAGAGATCTGGAAGGAAAACTAGTTTAATGAAATGTTACACAATGAAATGGCAAGTAACATATACAATTATACTTCTCTTAACATTCTTATTTCATTCTTACTATTTTAATTATCTCTCCCCGTGCTCTCTGACATGTGTTGTAAAAGAACACAAAACACGAATGTGTTTATGTCTATGTGTTCAACACTTCCTCCTACAATCAAAACACTAACGTGTTAAAATTCAACATACCAAGACCTCGTAACACACCCTAATTTCAACTCTAAACCCTGAGGTACTATTCTGAAAGTGTCTAACTCTAAAGTGTAGCGTCAGAGAGCCTAACTACATCATTCAACCTTTAACACATATTCGCCATGCTTTAGTCTTTTTACAGTCACACGAATAAAAAAAATTTTAACATTCACTTTTACCATATCACGGTATTTCTTAACATTTAAAATAACAGTTCACATTGTATATAAGAACATATCAACATGCCGTTAATTTTACACATTTGAAAACATACATTAGTAGTACATTGTTAACTTCTATTCTTTTCAAAGCAAGTGCCAATTCTTTCTATATTGAAATAATACATTTCAAAAAGTCTTTCAGACTAAACTTCTTTCCTGCTAGAATGTTTTAAATAAAATGTATACAATAAATTTTACAATATTTAAGTCTTTACACAACGCTATTATACATCAACTTTAGTTTTACGCGCGAGTAATTTAAAAACATAATACGAAAATCGGTAACAACTCATTTCTCGCCCTTTTGGCGATAAAGGTAGACCTCGCATGAGGTAAAACTTCTTGAAATCTGCCACTTGCAGTAAGAATGAAAGATTAACTTAAGTTTGCAAAGTAACATAAAATTTTACTTATCTTTGTGATATTCGGACATCCTTTTCTGGGCCCAGTCTTTAAAGGTATTGCAGATAGTAGTTTGATTTATCCTCCTTCTTGTACGGGCTCGCCCTTCAGGCCTTCCTGTGGAAGCTTCCTTTTTTCACCAGTTCGGTCACCCTTGAATACCTTCTTCTTCTCCTCTGTTTGTGGTCTTGGCCGTTTGATGGCAGCTGGTCTTGGCGGAACCGGGAAACTTCTGTCGTGTTCCTGCTTGGACCTCGTTGCTGGCCGTTCAAATTTTCCTTGTAACTTTTTCTCCGCCGCTGATGGCCCTTCCGCAGTTCGGATACATTTACTGCGGAGAGTCCTGTCGGATGAGTAGATCTTCCGATTTAGAGCCGGGTTATAGTTGCCGTCATTTCTCCTGGTTCTCTTCACATACGTCGTCCTTCTCCCTTCTTCGTTCTGGGGGTGTTTGTGAACTCTCTTTTCTGGACGGTGGAACGGCTTCTTTTTCTTTTTACCTTCAATTTTTCCGCGGGGCAATTTTCTTTTCACTTGCTTCTGTCTCTCATTGGCTTGCCCTTGTACTTGTCGTTTTCCCACCTCTGGAACTTGTACCTGCGGTGTCTGCCGTGCCGGATCCTGCAAAAGATCTGAAAAGATTTGCATTTTATTACGATCGAAGTAGGGCTTAATTTGATCAATATTTGCGGAACAGATTTCACCATTTCTGGCCTTTAACACTACAACAGCGTGAGTTATTTTTTCTATAACATATGGTCCTTCAAATCGTGAAAAAAATTTGGCAGTTTTATCTTCTGGTGCTGAAGAAAGTGAATGCTTAATTTTTAAAACTTCATCCCCTACTTTATAAGTTACTCCCCGTCGTTTCAAATCATAATAGAGCTTCTGTTTTCTTTGTGCTACTTCCGTATTCTTCTTTGCTTCCTTAATTAGTTTTTCTATATCACCCATTTTAAATTCTGAGGCTCTTTGTTGCACATAAACTATGTTTAGTATGCTGTAAAACGACCTGCTTTTACCCTGTGCTTTTTAAGCATAGACTTTCTGCATTTCACTACTTCATCAACCGGCATCATGGAACGTTTTCTGGACTTCATTGCAACTGAGATTACTCAGCTGGAACTCCGTCAAGAAGACAAAGGTTTCCTTACCCCTGAAGAAACAAGAGACCTGAATTTGTTCAAAAAATTCCGAGCTCTTGCTGACCAGGAATTTGTGAACTCCAGAACACAGGACGACCGTGCTAAGACCAAAACTGATGACAACCCTGGCTTCCCGCCTCTCCCAAAGATCAACGCTCGACGTGCTGAGAGTCCCGCCAGGTCGGATGAGGACTTTACAAAATACAAGGCTTTAGATGTCAGCTCTGACTCCGATGGAGAACCCAAAGGAGACAGAACCAGACGCACCAGAAAACCTGCGAAAAAAGCTGTTGCACCCCTGGCTGCTGCGACTGCTCCTGAAATTCCAAAGACTCACCCTGTTGCTGATCTCACTCCGCAACAGAATATGGACACAGACTCCGCCCCAGTGCAGACACCTCCAACCAATCAGAACGCTCCGATCAACAGTGCGAGAAAAGTGCCGCCGATTATAATCAAAGACAGCAGATTCACATGGAATGACTTAAAAACGCTGTTTAATAATAAGAATTTTTCTCTGCACGATTTCTATGGAGAAAACATGAAGGACGGAATCAAGATTAAAGTGAAATTGCCCACCATTTATCGGGAAATGGTAAAAGTGCTAGACGAAGAAGGCATCAGGTATCACTGCTATGCGCTTCCCGAATCTAAACATATAAAAGCTGTGATACGTAACCTCCCGTCTTACATGGACCCTGAGGAAATTATGATGGATCTTAAAGAACATGGACTCGACGTCGTGCGGGTCAACCAACTCACTATCAGGCGTAACGGAGAAGTTATTAAGCTTCCCCTGTTTCTCGTTACTCTCACCCGCAAGGAGAAAAACAAGGAGATACACCAGTTAAAATTTGTGCTGGGAATGAAGATTAGTGTTGAGAGATACCGTGGCCGTAAGGGACCCTTGCAGTGTTATCGCTGTCAAGGGTTCCATCACGCCCAATCGCACTGCAATCACGAACCACGTTGTGTTCGTTGCGGTGAACCTCATGAATCATTTAACTGTGACAAGGATAAGGCAACTCCGCCTAAATGTGCCAATTGTCATGAGATAGGTCATACAGCTAACTACAGATTATGTGTGCGTTTTCCAAAACCAAAAACCACTCCGGCTGTGAAAACGTTCTCTGATCGGGTAGTGCATAATAAAACTTATGCACAAGCTTTAAACACCGGCCTCGCTCCTGAATTTCTAACTGAAGCAAAACAAGTTGCAGCTGAGCTACGTATGCTTGTCTCTGTTCTAAAAGAAACTGGATTTACTCTGATGGCAAAATCAAACGTATCTCAAGATCATACTCCTGCAGCCCCTGTTAATGGCTAATTACATGAAAAAGTGTACTCCCGTACAAATAATGATATGGAATGCCTGCGGGCTACCCACCAAAATTACTGAACTGCACCATTTTTTAAGTGAGCATGATATTGACATTGCAATCATATCAGAGACTCATGCAAAACCATGCCAACGCCTGAGAATTGCAAATTATAATTCATACCGCTGTGATAGACTTTCACACAGAGGTGGTGGTGTGGCAATATATGTGAAACGTAATTATGCATCTTGTCTTATATCTGATTCAAGAAATTTTAATTGTGAGCAAACTACTGTGTGTGTCACTCTTCCTGTGTTTAATATCATCAATTTTTGTGCTGTGTATAACCCTCCTACGAATAGACTATGTGATAATTTTCTAAATAGCATTCTACCGGATGACATACCTACCCTTGCTGCCGGGGACTTTAATGCTAAGCATATAGACTGGAACTGTCGTCGAACAAACCTAAATGGTAAAATTCTCCATGAATATATTTTACAGCATCCGGTGGCGCTACATGCCCCACCAGAATACACGCGGCTCCATAATAAAATTGAATTTTCTGATATACTAGACATTGCAGTCACTACAACGACTATCCCCGTTGCAATGGAAGTATTTCATGAATTGTCCTCTGACCACCTCCCCGTAATCGCAACATTAGGAGTGACAAAAACTTCTGAGTTCTCTACTAAGCGAATTACGAATTGGAATCTCTTCAGCAATATCATGAAAAACTCACCTCCTCGACTGCAAAATCTCAATACCAAACAAGGCATAAACACCGTAATTAATGCCTTAAGTGAAAGCATTCAAGGTGCAATTAAGGAAGCCAGTACTGAAATTACTAATCGTGATAAGGCTTTCAGACTGCCCCTTAATATACGACAGCTTATGAGAGAGCGAAATAGACTCAGGAAATGTTATCATTTAACGTGGGACCCGGCACTTAAACGTGAAATAAATCGTAAAAATAAGCAAATTCAGAAGGCCATTAAAACCTTCAACGAAGAACTATGGGATGATAAAATGTTAAATCTGGATTCTAGAGAAGGTACATTCTGGTCCTTAATCAAAAATTTTAAAACTTCCTTCACAAGTAATCGACCCCTCTATGACAGAGGTAATATTGCCATCTCCAATCAGGAAAAGGCAGAAATCTTCGCAGCACACCTCCAAGAACAGTTCTCGCCAAATGATTGGCCAAATGACTCTGATTTCGAATTAAAGACCCTCCTACGAGTGAGGAATTGGCTCAACGCCCCTTCAGTCAGACTTCCAATTAAATATGCCACTCCTACTGAAACGACTAATATTATCAAACACCTGAGACAAAAGAAATCTCCAGGAATTGATGAAATCAGCAATACAGCAATTAAAAATTTGCCGCCTAACATCATCTGCAGCCTGACAAGTATTTTTAATGCTTGTCTTGCTCTTTCTTACTTTCCAACACCTTGGAAAATTGCTAAAATTATTTTACTACCTAAACCGGCTAAAGATCACGCCCGACCAGACGGATATCGTCCTATTAGTCTACTGCCGGGCTTAAGCAAAATTTTTGAGAGAATTATCCTGAATAGACTGAAACCATATTTTCAGCATCTTCCGCCGGAACAATTTGGGTTCCGTGCTCACCTCTCAACAACGAAGCAACTTGTCCGAATAACCGAATTCGCTGGTGCAGCTCTGCACTGCAAACTTAATGTTGCTATACTCATGCTAGACGTGGCGAAAGCATTCGACCGCGTCTGGCATGAGGGCTTAATTGCTAAATTAATTGACCTTCAACTAGACAGAGAACTCATTCTGCTAATCCATTCTTTTATCAGGGATCGGACATTCAGAATCTCGGTAAAAAATGAATTATCCAGCACTAAAATAATGACTAGCGGTGTTCCACAGGGTTCTGTGACTGGCCCTATACTCTATCTATTCTACGTTTCAGACTTTCCGAGATTGCATTTAAATCATAATTCTATGCTAGCCTGTTATGCAGACGACACTGCCCTGGCAGTGAAGTCTGCTAACATCAATCATGCTATTCGGAAACTCCAAGACACTATTCCCTCCATAGAACAATGGTGTGGATATTGGAAGATACGAATTAACGCTCAAAAATCGCAGCTCCTACTCATAAGGAAAAGGAAGAAAAATGTTCCGATCAGGCAAAGTGTTTATCTTTTTAACGAGGCTGTGCCTATCGTGAAACAAGCCAAATATCTGGGCATCACCATCAACGACAAGCTCACATGGCAGCATCACATCCAACAAATCAGGGATAAAGCGATTAAAGTCATGAAATGTTTATATCCTATGATAGGGAAATATTCAAAACTTTCGTTAGACAAGAAACGACTTATTTGTCTAGCCACAATCCGACTCATCATGACGTACGCTTCGCCAGCATGGACTACCGCTACGAAGGGTGAAATCCAAAAATTACAAGTTGTGCAAAACCAATTTTTAAGAATTATCACAAATGCACACCCGTATGTGAAGAACAAACGTCTCCATGAAGATTTAAAAATGGATACAATAGTGGAATATTTAAGAAGAACTAACACGGCATTTTATGACGCCGCTAAGGAGTGCCAACATATGGACATTTTCAACCTATTTCACTATGAAATTTTACACGAGGACAGGCACCTCCGTCCATATGCCGCTTTTCTACTCAGTGGAAACCAGGATTTTCCAACATAATTTGTGTTTTTAAGTATGTAGTACTCTGAAAAACTTATTTGACTTGTAAATAATGATGTTTAGAAATCTTAGCCGGATGATCATGTGACACACACAGCCACGCCCACAAGATATTACTTATATTTTTCCTGTATATACTATTATACTTTTTGGAATCGTATTTTATTTTCTGCATTTATGACTGCAACACACACCTTTTATGAACTGATTTAGTACTATTTTATGTATAACTACTGTAAAACTTCAGATTTACAGCACTACGATGCCTGGATACCTCATCGCCAACCAGATGTCTTATCGCTCATCACGTGACATTGGTCACACCCCTGCATCTGCTATCCTGTCTCCACGAGAACTACGTTCGGCATTTCCTTACCTGCAGCGCTCCTAGAAGCACCAAAGTTCGATAGCCGGAACACAACCTGCGATTTCGCAGGTTAATCGCGGCAAATAAAGCAAGTTGGAGTTGGAGACCAAATCAGGCTCAAAATCCTTTTCGTTTTCGTCTGTCTTGTGGGTAAGTACATTTCTCTTACTTTTGGACTCTACAACTCTCTCGGAAACCTTGCGGTGATAACGTAAGAACTTTTCTCTCTAAGTATTAGACTCTACAGCAATCTCCAAACTTTGCGGTGATAACGTAAGAGGGAGTTTACCTTAGTGTTAAATACTTTTCTCTCTTAGTTTTAGATTCTACAACTCTCTCTGAAACCTCGCGGTGATAACGCAAGAGGGAATTGTACCTTAGTGTTAAGTAGTTTTCTCTCTTAGTTTTAGACTATACACTCTCTCGAAAACCTTGCGGTGATAACGTAAGAGGGACGTGTACCTTAGTGTTAAATACTATTCTTTCTTAGTTTTAGAATCTACAACACTCTTGGAAACCTTGCGGTGATAACGTAAGAGGGAGTTGTACCTTAGTGTTAAGTACCTTTCTCTCTTTGCTTCAGACTCTACAACTCTCTCGGAAACCTTGGTGTCATAACGTAAGAGGAGGTTGTACATTAGTTTTAAGAACTTTTCTCTCTTCGTTTAGACTCTACAACTCTCTGGGAAACCTTGCGATTAGGTGGTAACATAAAAGGGAGTTGTAGCTTAGTGCTAAGTACTTTTCTCTCTTACTTTTAGACTCCAAATTTCTCTCGGAAACCCTGCGGTGATAACATAAGAGGGAGTTGTACCTTAGTGTTAAGTACATTTCTCTCTTCGTTTTAGACTTTACAACTCTCTCGGAAAGCTTGCGGTGATAACGTCAGAAGGAGTTGTTCTTTGTGTTAAGTACTTTTCTCTCTTAGTCTTAGATTCTAGAAGTCCATCGGAAACCTTACGGTGAAAACTTAAGAGTGAGTTGTACCTTAGTGCGAAGTACCTTTCTCTCTTCATTTTAGACTCTACAACTCTCCCGGAAACCTTGCGGTGTTAACGTAAGAGGGAGTTGTACCTTAGTATTAAGTACTTTTTTCTGTGAGTTTTAGGCTCTACAACTCTCCCGCAAACCTTGCGGTGGTAACGTAAGAGGGAGTTGTACCTTACTGTCAAGTACTTTTTTCTCTTTATTTTAGACTCAAAAACTCTCTCGGAAACCTTGCGGTGATAACGTAAGAAGGAGTGGTACCTTAGTGTTAAGAAGATTTCTCTCTTAGTTTTAGACTCTACAATTCTCTGGAAACACTTGAGATGAAAACGTAAGAGGGATTTGTACTTTAGTGTTAAGTACTTTTCTCTCTTAATTTTAGACTCCACAACTCTCTCGGAAACCTTGCGGTGATAACGTAAGAGGGAATTGTACCTTAGAGTAAGTACTTTTCTCTCTTAGTTTTAGACTCTACAACTCTCTTGGAAACCTTGCGGTGATAACGTAAGAGGGAATTGTACCTTTGTGTTAAGTACTTTTCTTAGATTTAAACTCTACAACTCTCTCGGAAACCTTGCGGTGATAACGTAAGAGGGATTTTCACTTATGTGTTAAGTACTTTTCTCTCTTACTTTTAAACTCTACAACTCTCTCGGAAACCTTGCGGTGATAACGTAAGAGGGAGTTGCACCTATGTGTTAAGTACTTTTCTCTCTTTCATTTAGACTATACAACTCTTTTGGAAACCTTGCGGTGATAACGTAAGAGGGAGTTGTACCTTATTGTTAAGTACCTTTCTCTCTTTGTTTTAGACTCTACGACTCTCTCGGAAACCTTGGTGTCATAACGTAAGAGGAAGTTGTACATTATTTTTAATTACTTTTCTCTCTTCGTTTAGACTCTACAACTCTCTGGGAAACCTTGCGATTAGGTACTTTTCTCTCTTAATTTTAGACTCTACAACTCCCTCGGTAACCTTACGGTGGTAACATAAGAGGGAGTTGTAGCTTAGTGCTAAGTACTTTTCTCTCTTACTTTTAGACTCCAAATTTCTCTCGGAAACCCTGCGGTGACAACGTAAGAGGGAGTTGTACCTTAGAGTTAAGTACATTTCTCTCTTCGTTTTAGACTCTACAACTCTCTCGGAAAGCTTGCAGTGATAACGTCAGAAGGAGTTGTTGTTTGTAATAAGTACTTTTCTCTCTTAGTCTTAGATTCTACAACTCCATCGGAAACCTTAGGGTGATAACTTAAGAGGGAGTTGTACCTTAGTGCGAAGTACTTTTCTCTCTTCATTTTAGACTCTACAACTGTCTCGGAAATCTTGCGCTGATAACGTAAGAGGGAGTTGTACCTTACTGTCAAGTACATTTTTCTCTTACTTTTAGACTCAAAAACTCTCTCGGAAACCTTCCCATGATAACGTAAGAGGGAATGGTACCTTAGTGTTAAGTAGGTTTCTCTCTTAGTTTTAGACTCTACAATTCTCTCGGACCCTTGAGGTGATAACGTAAGAGGGATTTGTACCTTAGTGTTACGTACATTTCTCTCTTAATTTTAGACTTCACAACTCTCTCGGAAACCTTGCGGTGATAACGTAAGAGGGAGTTGTACCTTAACATTAAGTACTTTTCTCGCTTACTTTTAGACTCCTAAACTCTCTCGGAAACCTTGCGGTGATAAGGTAAGAGGGAGTTGTACCTTAGCATTAAGTACTATTTTCTCTTACTTTTATACTCAAACTTTCTCGGAAACCTTCCGGTGATAACGTAAGAGTCAGTTGTACCTTAGCGTTAAGTACTTTCCTCTCTTAGTGGTAGACTCCACAACTCTCTCGGAAACCTCGCGGTGATAACGTAAGAGGGAATAGTACCTTTGTGTTAAGTACTTTTCTTAGATTTAAGTTCTACAACTCTCTTGGAAACCTTGCGGTGATAACGTAAGAGGGAGTTGTACCTTATTGTTAAGTACCTTTCTGTCTTTGTTTTAGACTCTACAACTCTCTCGGAAACCTTGGTGTCATAACGTAAGAGGAAGTTGTATATTAGTTTTAAGTACTTTTCTCTCTTCGTTTAGATTCTACAACTCTCTGGAAAACCTTGCGATTAGGTACTTTTCTCTCTTAATTTTAGACTCTACAAGTCCCTCGGTAACCTTACGGTGGTAAAATAAGAGGGAGTTGTAGCTTAGTGCTAAGTACTTTTCTCTCTTACTTTTAGACTCCAAATTTCTCTCGGAAACCCTGCGGTGACAACGTAAGAGGGAGTTGTACCTTAGAGTTAAGTACATTTCTCTCTTCGTTTTAGACTCTACAACTCTCTCGGAAAGCTTGCAGTGATAACGTCAGAAGGAGTTGTTGTTTGTAATAAGTACTTTTCTCTCTTAGTCTTAGATTCTACAACTCCATCGGAAACCTTACGGTGATAACTGAAGAGGGACATGTACCTTAGTGCGAAATACTTTTCTCTTACTTTTAGACTCAAAAACTCTCTCGGAAACCTTCCGATGATAACGTAAGAGGGAATGGTACCTTAGTGTTAAGTAGGTTTCTCTCTTAGTTTTAGACTCCTAAACTCTCTCGGAAACCTTTCGGTGATAACGTAAGAGGGAGTTGTACCTTATTGTTAAGTACTTTTCTCTCTTAATTTTAGACTTCACAACTCTCTCGGAAACCTTGCGGTGATAACGTAAGAGGGAGTTGTACCTTAGCGTCAAGTACTTTCCTCTCTTTGTGGTAGACTCCTAAACTCTCTCGGAAACCTTTCGGTGATAACGTAAGAGGGAGTTGTACCTTATTGTTAAGTACTATTTTCTCTTACTTTTATACTCAAACTTTCTCGGAAACCTTCCGGTGATAACGTAAGAGTGAGCTGTACCTTAGCGTTAAGTACTTTCCTCTCTTTGTGGTAGACTCCACAACTCTCTCGGAAACCTTACGGTGATAACTTAAGAGGGAGTTGTACCTTACTGTCAAGTACCTTTGTCTCTGACTTTTAGACTCTAAAACTCTCTCGGAAACCTTGCGGTGATAACATAAGAGGGAGTTGTATCTTAGTGTTAAGTACTTTTCTCTCTTACTTTTAAATTCTACAACTCTCGGAAACCTCGCAGTAATAACGTAAGAGGGAATTGTACCTTTGTGTTAAGTACTTTTCTTAGATTTAAAGTCTACAGCTCTCTCAGAAACCTTGCGGTGGTAACGTAAGAGGCATTTGCACTTATGTGTTAAGTACTTTTCTCTCTTACTTTTAAACTCTACAACTCTCTCGGAAACCTTGCGGTGATAACGTAAGAGGGAGTTGCTCCTATGTGTTAAGTACTTTTCTCTCTTTGATTTAGACTATACAACTCTTTTGGAAACCTTGCGGTGATAACGTAAGAGGGAGTTGCTCCTATGTGTTAAGTACTTTTCTCCCTTTGATTTAGACTATACAACTCTTTTGGAAACCTTGCGGTGATAACGTAAGAGGGAGTTGTACCTTATTGTTAAGTACCTTTCTCTCTTTGTTTTATACTCTACAACTCTCTCGGAAACCTTGGTGTTATACTCAAGACGAAGTTGTACATTAGTTTTAAGTAATTTTCTCTCTTCGTTTAGACTCTACAACTCTCTGGGAAACCTTGCGATTAGGTACTTTTCTCTCTTAATTTTAGACTATACAACTCCCTCGGTAACCTTACGGTGGTAACATAAGAGGGAGTTGTAGCTTAGTGCTAAGTACTTTTCTCTCTTACTTTTAGACTCCAAATTTCTCTTGGAAACCCTGCGGTGATAACGTAAGAGGGACTTGTACCTTAGTGGTAAGTACATTTCACTCTTCGTTTTAGACTCAACAACTCTCTCAGAAAGCTTGCGGTGATAACGTCAGAAGGAGTTGTTCTTTGTAATAAGTACTTTTCTCTCTTAGTCATAGATTCTACAACTCCATCGGAAACGTTACGGTGATAACTTAAGAGTGAGTTGTACCTTAGTGCGAAGTACTTTTCTCTCTTCATTTTAGAATCTACAACTCTCCCGGAAACCTTGCGGTGATAACGTAAGAGAGAGTTGTACCTTACTATCAAGTACTTTTTTCTCTTACTTTTAGACTCAAACACTCTCTGGGAAACCTTCCGATGATAACGTAAGAGGGAATGGTACCTTAGTGTTAAGTAGGTTTCTCTCTTTGTTTTAGACTCTACAATTCTCTCGGAACCCTTGAGGTGATAACGTAAGAGGGATTTGTACCTTAGTGTTAAGTACTTTTCTCTCTTAATTTTAGACTTCACAACTCTCTCGGAAACCTTGCGGTGATAACGTAAGAGGGAGTTGTACCTTAGCGTTAAGTACTTTTCTCCTTTACTTTTAGACTCCTAAACTCTCTCGGAAACCTTGCGGTGATAACGTAAGAGGGAGTTGTACCTTATTATTAAGGACTATTTTCTCTTACTTTTATACTCAAACTTTCTCGGAAACCTTCCGGTGATAACGTAAGAGTGAGTTGTACCTTAGTGTTAAGTACTTTGCTCTGTTAGTTTTAGACTCCACAACTCTCTCGGAAACCTTGCGGTGATAACTTTATCAGGTTCAATGTTTCTTCTTACCTTCTTCGGGAACATACAAGGACCTGACTCGGAACAGAGAGCTTACTAAAGCTATGTTCACTAATTGTGGTAAGTAGACAGGATACACATGAAGAGTATACAAAACCCTTTATTTTTCTCTATATACAATAACTTCCGTTCTTCGGAATACACTGACCCGCTACTTGGGGTCTAACGTAAAAGTATAAAAATAAAACTAAACTCTTAATTTAACTTTAAACTAATAAACGTGGAAGATTGGTCTTATATTAACAGGAAGCGTATGTAGTACAGAGAACTGTGAACACTACAATACGTTTAAAATTTATCAAGAGGGTTAAAACCTCTGGCCTGGAAGGCAACAAGCAACTGCGCAACTTCTAAGGTAAGCGGCCTGCGTCGACTCACTGCTTCCTCTCTCTCTCGCTAGGGAAAAAGCCACAACTTAAATACTTGGCGTTCGCCAGACAAACTTTGCATAAAAACCTTAACGCTTATAATTCTGGCCGGAAGTAGAAAATAAGAAGTGATAGTAAAGATTTAAAATAAAATAAACGTTAGTAAAACTTAATATCCTTACATACTTCCCGCCAGAGTTAATTAGTTTGAAACTGAGGTCTAAAACGACCTTGTTGAAAACTTTTAGCTCTAGAATCTAACGCGAGCCCAATCTTTTACAAACATACTTCGCTAGAAACTAGAAATTTAAAAGAAAGAAATTTTTTTTTTTTTTTTTTTTTTTTTTTTACAATAGCAGCTCTCCCAGGATACACACTTTTTTTTTATCTGTACTGCATCCAAACAGGAGCTCTTATTCAATTCTGGTTCCTTCCAGAGATCTGGAAGGAAAACTAGTTTAATGAAATGTTACACAATGAAATGGCAAGGAACATATACAATTATACTTCTCTTAACATTCTTATTTCATTCTTACTATTTTAATTATCTCTCCCCGTGCTCTCTGACATGTGTTGTAAAAGAACACAAAACACGAATGTGTTTATGTCTATGTGTTCAACACTTCCTCCTACAATCAAAACACTAACGTGTTAAAATTCAACATACCAAGACCTCGTAACACACCCTAATTTCAACTCTAAACCCTGAGGTACTATTCTGAAAGTGTCTAACTCTAAAGTGTAGCGTCAGAGAGCCTAACTACATCATTCAACCTTTAACACATATTCGCCATGCTTTAGTCTTTTTACAGTCACACGAATAAAAAAAATTTTAACATTCACTTTTACCATATCACGGTATTTCTTAACATTTAAAATAACAGTTCACATTGTATATAAGAACATATCAACATGCCGTTAATTTTACACATTTGAAAACATACATTAGTAGTACATTGTTAACTTCTATTCTTTTCAAAGCAAGTGCCAATTCTTTCTATATTGAAATAATACATTTCAAAAAGTCTTTCAGACTAAACTTCTTTCCTGCTAGAATGTTTTAAATAAAATGTATACAATAAATTTTACAATATTTAAGTCTTTACACAACGCTATTATACATCAACTTTAGTTTTACGCGCGAGTAATTTAAAAACATAATACGAAAATCGGTAACAACTCATTTCTCGCCCTTTTGGCGATAAAGGTAGACCTCGCATGAGGTAAAACTTCTTGAAATCTGCCACTTGCAGTAAGAATGAAAGATTAACTTAAGTTTGCAAAGTAACATAAAATTTTACTTATCTTTGTGATATTCGGACATCCTTTTCTGGGCCCAGTCTTTAAAGGTATTGCAGATAGTAGTTTGATTTATCCTCCTTCTTGTACGGGCTCGCCCTTCAGGCCTTCCTGTGGAAGCTTCCTTTTTTCACCAGTTCGGTCACCCTTGAATACCTTCTTCTTCTCCTCTGTTTGTGGTCTTGGCCGTTTGATGGCAGCTGGTCTTGGCGGAACCGGGAAACTTCTGTCGTGTTCCTGCTTGGACCTCGTTGCTGGCCGTTCAAATTTTCCTTGTAACTTTTTCTCCGCCGCTGATGGCCCTTCCGCAGTTCGGATACATTTACTGCGGAGAGTCCTGTCGGATGAGTAGATCTTCCGATTTAGAGCCGGGTTATAGTTGCCGTCATTTCTCCTGGTTCTCTTCACATACGTCGTCCTTCTCCCTTCTTCGTTCTGGGGGTGTTTGTGAACTCTCTTTTCTGAACGGTGGAACGGCTTCTTTTTCTTTTTACCTTCAATTTTTCCGCGGGGCAATTTTCTTTTCACTTGCTTCTGTCTCTCATTGGCTTGCCCTTGTACTTGTCGTTTTCCCACCTCTGGAACTTGTACCTGCGGTGTCTGCCGTGCCGGATCCTGCAAAAGATCTGAAAAGATTTGCATTTTATTACGATCGAAGTAGGGCTTAATTTGATCAATATTTGCGGAACAGATTTCACCATTTCTGGCCTTTAACACTACAACAGCGTGAGTTATTTTTTCTATAACATATGGTCCTTCAAATCGTGAAAAAAATTTGGCAGTTTTATCTTCTGGTGCTGAAGAAAGTGAATGCTTAATTTTTAAAACTTCATCCCCTACTTTATAAGTTACTCCCCGTCGTTTCAAATCATAATAGAGCTTCTGTTTTCTTTGTGCTACTTCCGTATTCTTCTTTGCTTCCTTAATTAGTTTTTCTATATCACCCATTTTAAATTCTGAGGCTCTTTGTTGCACATAAACTATGTTTAGTATGCTGTAAAACGACCTGCTTTTACCCTGTGCTTTTTAAGCATAGACTTTCTGCATTTCACTACTTCATCAACCGGCATCATGGAACGTTTTCTGGACTTCATTGCAACTGAGATTACTCAGCTGGAACTCCGTCAAGAAGACAAAGGTTTCCTTACCCCTGAAGAAACAAGAGACCTGAATTTGTTCAAAAAATTCCGAGCTCTTGCTGACCAGGAATTTGTGAACTCCAGAACACAGGACGACCGTGCTAAGACCAAAACTGATGACAACCCTGGCTTCCCGCCTCTCCCAAAGATCAACGCTCGACGTGCTGAGAGTCCCGCCAGGTCGGATGAGGACTTTACAAAATACAAGGCTTTAGATGTCAGCTCTGACTCCGATGGAGAACCCAAAGGAGACAGAACCAGACGCACCAGAAAACCTGCGAAAAAAGCTGTTGCACCCCTGGCTGCTGCGACTGCTCCTGAAATTCCAAAGACTCACCCTGTTGCTGATCTCACTCCGCAACAGAATATGGACACAGACTCCGCCCCAGTGCAGACACCTCCAACCAATCAGAACGCTCCGATCAACAGTGCGAGAAAAGTGCCGCCGATTATAATCAAAGACAGCAGATTCACATGGAATGACTTAAAAACGCTGTTTAATAATAAGAATTTTTCTCTGCACGATTTCTATGGAGAAAACATGAAGGACGGAATCAAGATTAAAGTGAAATTGCCCACCATTTATCGGGAAATGGTAAAAGTGCTAGACGAAGAAGGCATCAGGTATCACTGCTATGCGCTTCCCGAATCTAAACATATAAAAGCTGTGATACGTAACCTCCCGTCTTACATGGACCCTGAGGAAATTATGATGGATCTTAAAGAACATGGACTCGACGTCGTGCGGGTCAACCAACTCACTATCAGGCGTAACGGAGAAGTTATTAAGCTTCCCCTGTTTCTCGTTACTCTCACCCGCAAGGAGAAAAACAAGGAGATACACCAGTTAAAATTTGTGCTGGGAATGAAGATTAGTGTTGAGAGATACCGTGGCCGTAAGGGACCCTTGCAGTGTTATCGCTGTCAAGGGTTCCATCACGCCCAATCGCACTGCAATCACGAACCACGTTGTGTTCGTTGCGGTGAACCTCATGAATCATTTAACTGTGACAAGGATAAGGCAACTCCGCCTAAATGTGCCAATTGTCATGAGATAGGTCATACAGCTAACTACAGATTATGTGTGCGTTTTCCAAAACCAAAAACCACTCCGGCTGTGAAAACGTTCTCTGATCGGGTAGTGCATAATAAAACTTATGCACAAGCTTTAAACACCGGCCTCGCTCCTGAATTTCTAACTGAAGCAAAACAAGTTGCAGCTGAGCTACGTATGCTTGTCTCTGTTCTAAAAGAAACTGGATTTACTCTGATGGCAAAATCAAACGTATCTCAAGATCATACTCCTGCAGCCCCTGTTAATGGCTAATTACATGAAAAAGTGTACTCCCGTACAAATAATGATATGGAATGCCTGCGGGCTACCCACCAAAATTACTGAACTGCACCATTTTTTAAGTGAGCATGATATTGACATTGCAATCATATCAGAGACTCATGCAAAACCATGCCAACGCCTGAGAATTGCAAATTATAATTCATACCGCTGTGATAGACTTTCACACAGAGGTGGTGGTGTGGCAATATATGTGAAACGTAATTATGCATCTTGTCTTATATCTGATTCAAGAAATTTTAATTGTGAGCAAACTACTGTGTGTGTCACTCTTCCTGTGTTTAATAACATCAATTTTTGTGCTGTGTATAACCCTCCTACGAATAGACTATGTGATAATTTTCTAAATAGCATTCTACCGGATGACATACCTACCCTTGCTGCCGGGGACTTTAATGCTAAGCATATAGACTGGAACTGTCGTCGAACAAACCTAAATGGTAAAATTCTCCATGAATATATTTTACAGCATCCGGTGGCGCTACATGCCCCACCAGAATACACGCGGCTCCATAATAAAATTGAATTTTCTGATATACTAGACATTGCAGTCACTACAACGACTATCCCCGTTGCAATGGAAGTATTTCATGAATTGTCCTCTGACCACCTCCCCGTAATCGCAACATTAGGAGTGACAAAAACTTCTGAGTTCTCTACTAAGCGAATTACGAATTGGAATCTCTTCAGCAATATCATGAAAAACTCACCTCCTCGACTGCAAAATCTCAATACCAAACAAGGCATAAACACCGTAATTAATGCCTTAAGTGAAAGCATTCAAGGTGCAATTAAGGAAGCCAGTACTGAAATTACTAATCGTGATAAGGCTTTCAGACTGCCCCTTAATATACGACAGCTTATGAGAGAGCGAAATAGACTCAGGAAATGTTATCATTTAACGTGGGACCCGGCACTTAAACGTGAAATAAATCGTAAAAATAAGCAAATTCAGAAGGCCATTAAAACCTTCAACGAAGAACTATGGGATGATAAAATGTTAAATCTGGATTCTAGAGAAGGTACATTCTGGTCCTTAATCAAAAATTTTAAAACTTCCTTCACAAGTAATCGACCCCTCTATGACAGAGGTAATATTGCCATCTCCAATCAGGAAAAGGCAGAAATCTTCGCAGCACACCTCCAAGAACAGTTCTCGCCAAATGATTGGCCAAATGACTCTGATTTCGAATTAAAGACCCTCCTACGAGTGAGGGATTGGCTCAACGCCCCTTCAGTCAGACTTCCAATTAAATATGCCACTCCTACTGAAACGACTAATATTATCAAACACCTGAGACAAAAGAAATCTCCAGGAATTGATGAAATCAGCAATACAGCAATTAAAAATTTGCCGCCTAACATCATCTGCAGCCTGACAAGTATTTTTAATGCTTGTCTTGCTCTTTCTTACTTTCCAACACCTTGGAAAATTGCTAAAATTATTTTACTACCTAAACCGGCTAAAGATCACGCCCGACCAGACGGATATCGTCCTATTAGTCTACTGCCGGGCTTAAGCAAAATTTTTGAGAGAATTATCCTGAATAGACTGAAACCATATTTTCAGCATCTTCCGCCGGAACAATTTGGGTTCCGTGCTCACCTCTCAACAACGAAGCAACTTGTCCGAATAACCGAATTCACTGGTGCAGCTCTGCACTGCAAACTTAATGTTGCTATACTCATGCTAGACGTGGCGAAAGCATTCGACCGCGTCTGGCATGAGGGCTTAATTGCTAAATTAATTGACCTTCAACTAGACAGAGAACTCATTCTGCTAATCCATTCTTTTATCAGGGATCGGACATTCAGAATCTCGGTAAAAAATGAATTATCCAGCACTAAAATAATGACTAGCGGTGTTCCACAGGGTTCTGTGACTGGCCCTATACTCTATCTATTCTACGTTTCAGACTTTCCGAGATTGCATTTAAATCATAATTCTATGCTAGCCTGTTATGCAGACGACACTGCCCTGGCAGTGAAGTCTGCTAACATCAATCATGCTATTCGGAAACTCCAAGACACTATTCCCTCCATAGAACAATGGTGTGGATATTGGAAGATACGAATTAACGCTCAAAAATCGCAGCTCCTACTCATAAGGAAAAGGAAGAAAAATGTTCCGATCAGGCAAAGTGTTTATCTTTTTAACGAGGCTGTGCCTATCGTGAAACAAGCCAAATATCTGGGCATCACCATCAACGACAAGCTCACATGGCAGCATCACATCCAACAAATCAGGGATAAAGCGATTAAAGTCATGAAATGTTTATATCCTATGATAGGGAAATATTCAAAACTTTCGTTAGACAAGAAACGACTTATTTGTCTAGCCACAATCCGACTCATCATGACGTACGCTTCGCCAGCATGGACTACCGCTACGAAGGGTGAAATCCAAAAATTACAAGTTGTGCAAAACCAATTTTTAAGAATTATCACAAATGCACACCCGTATGTGAAGAACAAACGTCTCCATGAAGATTTAAAAATGGATACAATAGTGGAATATTTAAGAAGAACTAACACGGCATTTTATGACGCCGCTAAGGAGTGCCAACATATGGACATTTTCAACCTATTTCACTATGAAATTTTACACGAGGACAGGCACCTCCGTCCATATGCCGCTTTTCTACTCAGTGGAAACCAGGATTTTCCAACATAATTTGTGTTTTTAAGTATGTAGTACTCTGAAAAACTTATTTGACTTGTAAATAATGATGTTTAGAAATCTTAGCCGGATGATCATGTGACACACACAGCCACGCCCACAAGATATTACTTATATTTTTCCTGTATATACTATTATACTTTTTGGAATCGTATTTTATTTTCTGCATTTATGACTGCAACACACACCTTTTATGAACTGATTTAGTACTATTTTATGTATAACTACTGTAAAACTTCAGATTTACAGCACTACGATGCCTGGATACCTCATCGCCAACCAGATGTCTTATCGCTCATCACGTGACATTGGTCACACCCCTGCATCTGCTATCCTGTCTCCACGAGAACTACGTTCGGCATTTCCTTACCTGCAGCGCTCCTAGAAGCACCAAAGTTCGATAGCCGGAACACAACCTGCGATTTCGCAGGTTAATCGCGGCAAATAAAGCAAGTTGGAGTTGGAGACCAAATCAGGCTCAAAATCCTTTTCGTTTTCGTCTGTCTTGTGGGTAAGTACATTTCTCTTACTTTTAAACTCTACAACTCTCTCGGAAACCTTGCGGTGATAACGTAAAAGGGAGTTTTACCTTAGCGTTAAGTACTTTTCTTAGTTTTAGATTCTAGGGAATTGTAAGTGTTAAGTAGTTTTCTCTCTTAGTTTTAGACTTTACAACTCTGTCGGAAACCTAGCGGTGATAACGTAAGATGGAGTTGTACTTTAAGTACTTTTCCCGATTAGTTATAGACCCTACAACTCTCTCGGAAACCTTGCGATGATAACGTAAGAGGGAGTTGAACCTTATTGTTAAGTACTTTTCTCTCTTACTTTTAGACTCTAAAACTCTCTCGGAAACCTAGCGGTGATAACGTAAGAGAGAGTTCTTACCTTAGTGCTAAGTACTTTTTTCAGTTTTAGATTCTACAACTCTTTTGGATAACTTCCGGTTATAACTTAGGAGGGAGTTGCACCATACAGTCAAGTAATTTTTCTCTTACTTTTGGACTCTAAAACTCTCTCGGAAACCTTGCAGTGATAACGTAAGAACTTTTCTCTCTAAGTATTAGACTCTACAGCAATCTCCAAACTTTGCGGTGATAACGTAAGAGGGAGTTTACCTTAGTGTTAAATACTTTTCTCTCTTAGTTTTAGATTCTACAACTCTCTCTGAAACCTCGCGGTGATAACGCAAGAGGGAATTGTACCTTAGTGTTAAGTAGTTTTCTCTCTTAGTTTTAGACTATACACTCTCTCGAAAACCTTGCGGTGATAACGTAAGAGGGACGTGTACCTTAGTGTTAAATACTATTCTTTCTTAGTTTTAGAATCTACAACACTCTTGGAAACCTTGCGGTGATAACGTAAGAGGGAGTTGTACCTTAGTGTTAAGTACCTTTCTCTCTTTGCTTCAGACTCTACAACTCTCTCGGAAACCTTGGTGTCATAACGTAAGAGGAGGTTGTACATTAGTTTTAAGAACTTTTCTCTCTTCGTTTAGACTCTACAACTCTCTGGGAAACCTTGCGATTAGGTGGTAACATAAAAGGGAGTTGTAGCTTAGTGCTAAGTACTTTTCTCTCTTACTTTTAGACTCCAAATTTCTCTCGGAAACCCTGCGGTGATAACATAAGAGGGAGTTGTACCTTAGTGTTAAGTACATTTCTCTCTTCGTTTTAGACTTTACAACTCTCTCGGAAAGCTTGCGGTGATAACGTCAGAAGGAGTTGTTCTTTGTGTTAAGTACTTTTCTCTCTTACTCTTAGATTCTAGAAGTCCATCGGAAACCTTACGGTGAAAACTTAAGAGTGAGTTGTACCTTAGTGCGAAGTACCTTTCTCTCTTCATTTTAGACTCTACAACTCTCCCGGAAACCTTGCGGTGTTAACGTAAGAGGGAGTTGTACCTTAGTATTAAGTACTTTTTTCTGTGAGTTTTAGGCTCTACAACTCTCCCGCAAACCTTGCGGTGGTAACGTAAGAGGGAGTTGTACCTTACTGTCAAGTACTTTTTTCTCTTTATTTTAGACTCAAAAACTCTCTCGGAAACCTTGCGGTGATAACGTAAGAAGGAGTGGTACCTTAGTGTTAAGAAGATTTCTCTCTTAGTTTTAGACTCTACAATTCTCTGGAAACACTTGAGATGAAAACGTAAGAGGGATTTGTACTTTAGTGTTAAGTACTTTTCTCTCTTAATTTTAGACTCCACAACTCTCTCGGAAACCTTGCGGTGATAACGTAAGAGGGAATTGTACCTTAGAGTAAGTACTTTTCTCTCTTAGTTTTAGACTCTACAACTCTCTTGGAAACCTTGCGGTGATAACGTAAGAGGGAATTGTACCTTTGTGTTAAGTACTTTTCTTAGATTTAAACTCTACAACTCTCTCGGAAACCTTGCGGTGATAACGTAAGAGGGATTTTCACTTATGTGTTAAGTACTTTTCTCTCTTACTTTTAAACTCTACAACTCTCTCGGAAACCTTGCGGTGATAACGTAAGAGGGAGTTGCACCTATGTGTTAAGTACTTTTCTCTCTTTCATTTAGACTATACAACTCTTTTGGAAACCTTGCGGTGATAACGTAAGAGGGAGTTGTACCTTATTGTTAAGTACCTTTCTCTCTTTGTTTTAGACTCTACGACTCTCTCGGAAACCTTGGTGTCATAACGTAAGAGGAAGTTGTACATTATTTTTAATTACTTTTCTCTCTTCGTTTAGACTCTACAACTCTCTGGGAAACCTTGCGATTAGGTACTTTTCTCTCTTAATTTTAGACTCTACAACTCCCTCGGTAACCTTACGGTGGTAACATAAGAGGGAGTTGTAGCTTAGTGCTAAGTACTTTTCTCTCTTACTTTTAGACTCCAAATTTCTCTCGGAAACCCTGCGGTGACAACGTAAGAGGGAGTTGTACCTTAGAGTTAAGTACATTTCTCTCTTCGTTTTAGACTCTACAACTCTCTCGGAAAGCTTGCAGTGATAACGTCAGAAGGAGTTGTTGTTTGTAATAAGTACTTTTCTCTCTTAGTCTTAGATTCTACAACTCCATCGGAAACCTTAGGGTGATAACTTAAGAGGGAGTTGTACCTTAGTGCGAAGTACTTTTCTCTCTTCATTTTAGACTGTACAACTGTCTCGGAAATCTTGCGCTGATAACGTAAGAGGGAGTTGTACCTTACTGTCAAGTACATTTTTCTCTTACTTTTAGACTCAAAAACTCTCTCGGAAACCTTCCCATGATAACGTAAGAGGGAATGGTACCTTAGTGTTAAGTAGGTTTCTCTCTTAGTTTTAGACTCTACAATTCTCTCGGACCCTTGAGGTGATAACGTAAGAGGGATTTGTACCTTAGTGTTACGTACATTTCTCTCTTAATTTTAGACTTCACAACTCTCTCGGAAACCTTGCGGTGATAACGTAAGAGGGAGTTGTACCTTAACATTAAGTACTTTTCTCGCTTACTTTTAGACTCCTAAACTCTCTCGGAAACCTTGCGGTGATAAGGTAAGAGGGAGTTGTACCTTAGCATTAAGTACTATTTTCTGTTACTTTTATACTCAAACTTTCTCGGAAACCTTCCGGTGATAACGTAAGAGTCAGTTGTACCTTAGCGTTAAGTACTTTCCTCTCTTAGTGGTAGACTCCACAACTCTCTCGGAAACCTCGCAGTGATAACGTAAGAGGGAATAGTACCTTTGTGTTAAGTACTTTTCTTAGATTTAAGTTCTACAACTCTCTTGGAAACCTTGCGGTGATAACGTAAGAGGGAGTTGTACCTTATTGTTAAGTACCTTTCTCTCTTTGTTTTAGACTCTACAACTCTCTCGGAAACCTTGGTGTCATAACGTAAGAGGAAGTTGTATATTAGTTTTAAGTACTTTTCTCTCTTCGTTTAGATTCTACAACTCTCTGGAAAACCTTGCGATTAGGTACTTTTCTCTCTTAATTTTAGACTCTACAACTCCCTCGGTAACCTTACGGTGGTAAAATAAGAGGGAGTTGTAGCTTAGTGCTAAGTACTTTTCTCTCTTACTTTTAGACTCCAAATTTCTCTCGGAAACCCTGCGGTGACAACGTAAGAGGGAGTTGTACCTTAGAGTTAAGTACATTTCTCTCTTCGTTTTAGACTCTACAACTCTCTCGGAAAGCTTGCAGTGATAACGTCAGAAGGAGTTGTTGTTTGTAATAAGTACTTTTCTCTCTTAGTCTTAGATTCTACAACTCCATCGGAAACCTTACGGTGATAACTTAAGAGGGACATGTACCTTAGTGCGAAATACTTTTCTCTTACTTTTAGACTCAAAAACTCTCTCGGAAACCTTCCGATGATAACGTAAGAGGGAATGGTACCTTAGTGTTAAGTAGGTTTCTCTCTTAGTTTTAGACTCCTAAACTCTCTCGGAAACCTTTCGGTGATAACGTAAGAGGGAGTTGTACCTTATTGTTAAGTACTTTTCTCTCTTAATTTTAGACTTCACAACTCTCTCGGAAACCTTGCGGTGATAACGTAAGAGGGAGTTGTACCTTAGCGTCAAGTACTTTCCTCTCTTTGTGGTAGACTCCTAAACTCTCTCGGAAACCTTTCGGTGATAACGTAAGAGGGAGTTGTACCTTATTGTTAAGTACTATTTTCTCTTACTTTTATACTCAAACTTTCTCGGAAACCTTCCGGTGATAACGTAAGAGTGAGCTGTACCTTAGCGTTAAGTACTTTCCTCTCTTTGTGGTAGACTCCACAACTCTCTCGGAAACCTTACGGTGATAACTTAAGAGGGAGTTGTACCTTACTGTCAAGTACCTTTGTCTCTGACTTTTAGACTCTAAAACTCTCTCGGAAACCTTGCGGTGATAACATAAGAGGGAGTTGTATCTTAGTGTTAAGTACTTTTCTCTCTTACTTTTAAATTCTACAACTCTCGGAAACCTCGCAGTGATAACGTAAGAGGGAATTGTACCTTTGTGTTAAGTACTTTTCTTAGATTTAAAGTCTACAGCTCTCTCAGAAACCTTGCGGTGGTAACGTAAGAGGCATTTGCACTTATGTGTTAAGTACTTTTCTCTCTTACTTTTAAACTCTACAACTCTCTCGGAAACCTTGCGGTGATAACGTAAGAGGGAGTTGCTCCTATGTGTTAAGTACTTTTCTCTCTTTGATTTAGACTATACAACTCTTTTGGAAACCTTGCGGTGATAACGTAAGAGGGAGTTGCTCCTATGTGTTAAGTACTTTTCTCCCTTTGATTTAGACTATACAACTCTTTTGGAAACCTTGCGGTGATAACGTAAGAGGGAGTTGTACCTTATTGTTAAGTACCTTTCTCTCTTTGTTTTATACTCTACAACTCTCTCGGAAACCTTGGTGTTATACTCAAGACGAAGTTGTACATTAGTTTTAAGTAATTTTCTCTCTTCGTTTAGACTCTACATCTCTCTGGGAAACCTTGCGATTAGGTACTTTTCTCTCTTAATTTTAGACTATACAACTCCCTCGGTAACCTTACGGTGGTAACATAAGAGGGAGTTGTAGCTTAGTGCTAAGTACTTTTCTCTCTTACTTTTAGACTCCAAATTTCTCTTGGAAACCCTGCGGTGATAACGTAAGAGGGACTTGTACCTTAGTGGTAAGTACATTTCACTCTTCGTTTTAGACTCAACAACTCTCTCAGAAAGCTTGCGGTGATAACGTCAGAAGGAGTTGTTCTTTGTAATAAGTACTTTTCTCTCTTAGTCATAGATTCTACAACTCCATCGGAAACGTTACGGTGATAACTTAAGAGTGAGTTGTACCTTAGTGCGAAGTACTTTTCTCTCTTCATTTTAGAATCTAGAACTCTCTCGGAAACCTTGCGGTGTTAACGTAAGAGGGAGTTGTACCTTAGTATTAAGTACTTTTTTCTGTGAGCTTTAGGCTCTACAACTCTCCCGGAAACCTTGCGGTGATAACGTAAGAGAGAGTTGTACCTTACTATCAAGTACTTTTTTCTCTTACTTTTAGACTCAAACACTCTCTGGGAAACCTTCCGATGATAACGTAAGAGGGAATGGTACCTTAGTGTTAAGTAGGTTTCTCTCTTTGTTTTAGACTCTACAATTCTCTCGGAACCCTTGAGGTGATAACGTAAGAGGGATTTGTACCTTAGTGTTAAGTACTTTTCTCTCTTAATTTTAGACTTCACAACTCTCTCGGAAACCTTGCGGTGATAACGTAAGAGGGAGTTGTACCTTAGCGTTAAGTACTTTTCTCCTTTACTTTTAGACTCCTAAACTCTCTCGGAAACCTTGCGGTGATAACGTAAGAGGGAGTTGTACCTTATTATTAAGGACTATTTTCTCTTACTTTTATACTCAAACTTTCTCGGAAACCTTCCGGTGATAACGTAAGAGTGAGTTGTACCTTAGTGTTAAGTACTTTCCTCTGTTAGTTTTAGACTCCACAACTCTCTCGGAAACCTTGCGGTGATAACTTTATCAGGTTCAATGTTTCTTCTTACCTTCTTCGGGAACATACAAGGACCTGACTCGGAACAGAGAGCTTACTAAAGCTATGTTCACTAATTGTGGTAAGTAGACAGGATACACATGAAGAGTATACAAAACCCTTTATTTTTCTCTATATACAATAACTTCCGTTCTTCGGAATACACTGACCCGCTACTTGGGGTCTAACGTAAAAGTATAAAAATAAAACTAAACTCTTAATTTAACTTTAAACTAATAAACGTGGAAGATTGGTCTTATATTAACAGGAAGCGTATGTAGTACAGAGAACTGTGAACACTACAATACGTTTAAAATTTATCAAGAGGGTTAAAACCTCTGGCCTGGAAGGCAACAAGCAACTGCGCAACTTCTAAGGTAAGCGGCCTGCGTCGACTCACTGCTTCCTCTCTCTCTCGCTAGGGAAAAAGCCACAACTTAAATACTTGGCGTTCGCCAGACAAACTTTGCATAAAAACCTTAACGCTTATAATTCTGGCCGGAAGTAGAAAATAAGAAGTGATAGTAAAGATTTAAAATAAAATAAACGTTAGTAAAACTTAATATCCTTACATACTTCCCGCCAGAGTTAATTAGTTTGAAACTGAGGTCTAAAACGACCTTGTTGAAAACTTTTAGCTCTAGAATCTAACGCGAGCCCAATCTTTTACAAACATACTTCGCTAGAAACTAGAAATTTAAAAGAAAGAAATTTTTTTTTTTTTTTTTTTTTTTTTACAATAGCAGCTCTCCCAGGATACACACTTTTTTTTTATCTGTACTGCATCCAAACAGGAGCTCTTATTCAATTCTGGTTCCTTCCAGAGATCTGGAAGGAAAACTAGTTTAATGAAATGTTACACAATGAAATGGCAAGTAACATATACAATTATACTTCTCTTAACATTCTTATTTCATTCTTACTATTTTAATTATCTCTCCCCGTGCTCTCTGACATGTGTTGTAAAAGAACACAAAACACGAATGTGTTTATGTCTATGTGTTCAACACTTCCTCCTACAATCAAAACACTAACGTGTTAAAATTCAACATACCAAGACCTCGTAACACACCCTAATTTCAACTCTAAACCCTGAGGTACTATTCTGAAAGTGTCTAACTCTAAAGTGTAGCGTCAGAGAGCCTAACTACATCATTCAACCTTTAACACATATTCGCCATGCTTTAGTCTTTTTACAGTCACACGAATAAAAAAAATTTTAACATTCACTTTTACCATATCACGGTATTTCTTAACATTTAAAATAACAGTTCACATTGTATATAAGAACATATCAACATGCCGTTAATTTTACACATTTGAAAACATACATTAGTAGTACATTGTTAACTTCTATTCTTTTCAAAGCAAGTGCCAATTCTTTCTATATTGAAATAATACATTTCAAAAAGTCTTTCAGACTAAACTTCTTTCCTGCTAGAATGTTTTAAATAAAATGTATACAATAAATTTTACAATATTTAAGTCTTTACACAACGCTATTATACATCAACTTTAGTTTTACGCGCGAGTAATTTAAAAACATAATACGAAAATCGGTAACAACTCATTTCTCGCCCTTTTGGCGATAAAGGTAGACCTCGCATGAGGTAAAACTTCTTGAAATCTGCCACTTGCAGTAAGAATGAAAGATTAACTTAAGTTTGCAAAGTAACATAAAATTTTACTTATCTTTGTGATATTCGGACATCCTTTTCTGGGCCCAGTCTTTAAAGGTATTGCAGATAGTAGTTTGATTTATCCTCCTTCTTGTACGGGCTCGCCCTTCAGGCCTTCCTGTGGAAGCTTCCTTTTTTCACCAGTTCGGTCACCCTTGAATACCTTCTTCTTCTCCTCTGTTTGTGGTCTTGGCCGTTTGATGGCAGCTGGTCTTGGCGGAACCGGGAAACTTCTGTCGTGTTCCTGCTTGGACCTCGTTGCTGGCCGTTCAAATTTTCCTTGTAACTTTTTCTCCGCCGCTGATGGCCCTTCCGCAGTTCGGATACATTTACTGCGGAGAGTCCTGTCGGATGAGTAGATCTTCCGATTTAGAGCCGGGTTATAGTTGCCGTCATTTCTCCTGGTTCTCTTCACATACGTCGTCCTTCTCCCTTCTTCGTTCTGGGGGTGTTTGTGAACTCTCTTTTCTGGACGGTGGAACGGCTTCTTTTTCTTTTTACCTTCAATTTTTCCGCGGGGCAATTTTCTTTTCACTTGCTTCTGTCTCGCATTGGCTTGCCCTTGTACTTGTCGTTTTCCCACCTCTGGAACTTGTACCTGCGGTGTCTGCCGTGCCGGATCCTGCAAAAGATCTGAAAAGATTTGCATTTTATTACGATCGAAGTAGGGCTTAATTTGATCAATATTTGCGGAACAGATTTCACCATTTCTGGCCTTTAACACTACAACAGCGTGAGTTATTTTTTCTATAACATATGGTCCTTCAAATCGTGAAAAAAATTTGGCAGTTTTATCTTCTGGTGCTGAAGAAAGTGAATGCTTAATTTTTAAAACTTCATCCCCTACTTTATAAGTTACTCCCCGTCGTTTCAAATCATAATAGAGCTTCTGTTTTCTTTGTGCTACTTCCGTATTCTTCTTTGCTTCCTTAATTAGTTTTTCTATATCACCCATTTTAAATTCTGAGGCTCTTTGTTGCACATAAACTATGTTTAGTATGCTGTAAAACGACCTGCTTTTACCCTGTGCTTTTTAAGCATAGACTTTCTGCATTTCACTACTTCATCAACCGGCATCATGGAACGTTTTCTGGACTTCATTGCAACTGAGATTACTCAGCTGGAACTCCGTCAAGAAGACAAAGGTTTCCTTACCCCTGAAGAAACAAGAGACCTGAATTTGTTCAAAAAATTCCGAGCTCTTGCTGACCAGGAATTTGTGAACTCCAGAACACAGGACGACCGTGCTAAGACCAAAACTGATGACAACCCTGGCTTCCCGCCTCTCCCAAAGATCAACGCTCGACGTGCTGAGAGTCCCGCCAGGTCGGATGAGGACTTTACAAAATACAAGGCTTTAGATGTCAGCTCTGACTCCGATGGAGAACCCAAAGGAGACAGAACCAGACGCACCAGAAAACCTGCGAAAAAAGCTGTTGCACCCCTGGCTGCTGCGACTGCTCCTGAAATTCCAAAGACTCACCCTGTTGCTGATCTCACTCCGCAACAGAATATGGACACAGACTCCGCCCCAGTGCAGACACCTCCAACCAATCAGAACGCTCCGATCAACAGTGCGAGAAAAGTGCCGCCGATTATAATCAAAGACAGCAGATTCACATGGAATGACTTAAAAACGCTGTTTAATAATAAGAATTTTTCTCTGCACGATTTCTATGGAGAAAACATGAAGGACGGAATCAAGATTAAAGTGAAATTGCCCACCATTTATCGGGAAATGGTAAAAGTGCTAGACGAAGAAGGCATCAGGTATCACTGCTATGCGCTTCCCGAATCTAAACATATAAAAGCTGTGATACGTAACCTCCCGTCTTACATGGACCCTGAGGAAATTATGATGGATCTTAAAGAACATGGACTCGACGTCGTGCGGGTCAACCAACTCACTATCAGGCGTAACGGAGAAGTTATTAAGCTTCCCCTGTTTCTCGTTACTCTCACCCGCAAGGAGAAAAACAAGGAGATACACCAGTTAAAATTTGTGCTGGGAATGAAGATTAGTGTTGAGAGATACCGTGGCCGTAAGGGACCCTTGCAGTGTTATCGCTGTCAAGGGTTCCATCACGCCCAATCGCACTGCAATCACGAACCACGTTGTGTTCGTTGCGGTGAACCTCATGAATCATTTAACTGTGACAAGGATAAGGCAACTCCGCCTAAATGTGCCAATTGTCATGAGATAGGTCATACAGCTAACTACAGATTATGTGTGCGTTTTCCAAAACCAAAAACCACTCCGGCTGTGAAAACGTTCTCTGATCGGGTAGTGCATAATAAAACTTATGCACAAGCTTTAAACACCGGCCTCGCTCCTGAATTTCTAACTGAAGCAAAACAAGTTGCAGCTGAGCTACGTATGCTTGTCTCTGTTCTAAAAGAAACTGGATTTACTCTGATGGCAAAATCAAACGTATCTCAAGATCATACTCCTGCAGCCCCTGTTAATGGCTAATTACATGAAAAAGTGTACTCCCGTACAAATAATGATATGGAATGCCTGCGGGCTACCCACCAAAATTACTGAACTGCACCATTTTTTAAGTGAGCATGATATTGACATTGCAATCATATCAGAGACTCATGCAAAACCATGCCAACGCCTGAGAATTGCAAATTATAATTCATACCGCTGTGATAGACTTTCACACAGAGGTGGTGGTGTGGCAATATATGTGAAACGTAATTATGCATCTTGTCTTATATCTGATTCAAGAAATTTTAATTGTGAGCAAACTACTGTGTGTGTCACTCTTCCTGTGTTTAATATCATCAATTTTTGTGCTGTGTATAACCCTCCTACGAATAGACTATGTGATAATTTTCTAAATAGCATTCTACCGGATGACATACCTACCCTTGCTGCCGGGGACTTTAATGCTAAGCATATAGACTGGAACTGTCGTCGAACAAACCTAAATGGTAAAATTCTCCATGAATATATTTTACAGCATCCGGTGGCGCTACATGCCCCACCAGAATACACGCGGCTCCATAATAAAATTGAATTTTCTGATATACTAGACATTGCAGTCACTACAACGACTATCCCCGTTGCAATGGAAGTATTTCATGAATTGTCCTCTGACCACCTCCCCGTAATCGCAACATTAGGAGTGACAAAAACTTCTGAGTTCTCTACTAAGCGAATTACGAATTGGAATCTCTTCAGCAATATCATGAAAAACTCACCTCCTCGACTGCAAAATCTCAATACCAAACAAGGCATAAACACCGTAATTAATGCCTTAAGTGAAAGCATTCAAGGTGCAATTAAGGAAGCCAGTACTGAAATTACTAATCGTGATAAGGCTTTCAGACTGCCCCTTAATATACGACAGCTTATGAGAGAGCGAAATAGACTCAGGAAATGTTATCATTTAACGTGGGACCCGGCACTTAAACGTGAAATAAATCGTAAAAATAAGCAAATTCAGAAGGCCATTAAAACCTTCAACGAAGAACTATGGGATGATAAAATGTTAAATCTGGATTCTAGAGAAGGTACATTCTGGTCCTTAATCAAAAATTTTAAAACTTCCTTCACAAGTAATCGACCCCTCTATGACAGAGGTAATATTGCCATCTCCAATCAGGAAAAGGCAGAAATCTTCGCAGCACACCTCCAAGAACAGTTCTCGCCAAATGATTGGCCAAATGACTCTGATTTCGAATTAAAGACCCTCCTACGAGTGAGGGATTGGCTCAACGCCCCTTCAGTCAGACTTCCAATTAAATATGCCACTCCTACTGAAACGACTAATATTATCAAACACCTGAGACAAAAGAAATCTCCAGGAATTGATGAAATCAGCAATACAGCAATTAAAAATTTGCCGCCTAACATCATCTGCAGCCTGACAAGTATTTTTAATGCTTGTCTTGCTCTTTCTTACTTTCCAACACCTTGGAAAATTGCTAAAATTATTTTACTACCTAAACCGGCTAAAGATCACGCCCGACCAGACGGATATCGTCCTATTAGTCTACTGCCGGGCTTAAGCAAAATTTTTGAGAGAATTATCCTGAATAGACTGAAACCATATTTTCAGCATCTTCCGCCGGAACAATTTGGGTTCCGTGCTCACCTCTCAACAACGAAGCAACTTGTCCGAATAACCGAATTCGCTGGTGCAGCTCTGCACTGCAAACTTAATGTTGCTATACTCATGCTAGACGTGGCGAAAGCATTCGACCGCGTCTGGCATGAGGGCTTAATTGCTAAATTAATTGACCTTCAACTAGACAGAGAACTCATTCTGCTAATCCATTCTTTTATCAGGGATCGGACATTCAGAATCTCGGTAAAAAATGAATTATCCAGCACTAAAATAATGACTAGCGGTGTTCCACAGGGTTCTGTGACTGGCCCTATACTCTATCTATTCTACGTTTCAGACTTTCCGAGATTGCATTTAAATCATAATTCTATGCTAGCCTGTTATGCAGACGACACTGCCCTGGCAGTGAAGTCTGCTAACATCAATCATGCTATTCGGAAACTCCAAGACACTATTCCCTCCATAGAACAATGGTGTGGATATTGGAAGATACGAATTAACGCTCAAAAATCGCAGCTCCTACTCATAAGGAAAAGGAAGAAAAATGTTCCGATCAGGCAAAGTGTTTATCTTTTTAACGAGGCTGTGCCTATCGTGAAACAAGCCAAATATCTGGGCATCACCATCAACGACAAGCTCACATGGCAGCATCACATCCAACAAATCAGGGATAAAGCGATTAAAGTCATGAAATGTTTATATCCTATGATAGGGAAATATTCAAAACTTTCGTTAGACAAGAAACGACTTATTTGTCTAGCCACAATCCGACTCATCATGACGTACGCTTCGCCAGCATGGACTACCGCTACGAAGGGTGAAATCCAAAAATTACAAGTTGTGCAAAACCAATTTTTAAGAATTATCACAAATGCACACCCGTATGTGAAGAACAAACGTCTCCATGAAGATTTAAAAATGGATACAATAGTGGAATATTTAAGAACTAACACGGCATTTTATGACGCCGCTAAGGAGTGCCAACATATGGACATTTTCAACCTATTTCACTATGAAATTTTACACGAGGACAGGAACCTCCGTCCATATGCCGCTTTTCTACTCAGTGGAAACCAGGATTTTCCAACATAATTTGTGTTTTTAAGTATGTAGTACTCTGAAAAACTTATTTGACTTGTAAATAATGATGTTTAGAAATCTTAGCCGGATGATCATGTGACACACACAGCCACGCCCACAAGATATTACTTATATTTTTCCTGTATATACTATTATACTTTTTGGAATCGTATTTTATTTTCTGCATTTATGACTGCAACACACACCTTTTATGAACTGATTTAGTACTATTTTATGTATAACTACTGTAAAACTTCAGATTTACAGCACTACGATGCCTGGATACCTCATCGCCAACCAGATGTCTTATCGCTCATCACGTGACATTGGTCACACCCCTGCATCTGCTATCCTGTCTCCACGAGAACTACGTTCGGCATTTCCTTACCTGCAGCGCTCCTAGAAGCACCAAAGTTCGATAGCCGGAACACAACCTGCGATTTCGCAGGTTAATCGCGGCAAATAAAGCAAGTTGGAGTTGGAGACCAAATCAGGCTCAAAATCCTTTTCGTTTTCGTCTGTCTTGTGGGTAAGTACATTTCTCTTACTTTTAAACTCTACAACTCTCTCGGAAACCTTGCGGTGATAACGTAAAAGGGAGTTTTACCTTAGCGTTAAGTACTTTTCTTAGTTTTAGATTCTAGGGAATTGTAAGTGTTAAGTAGTTTTCTCTCTTAGTTTTAGACTTTACAACTCTGTCGGAAACCTAGCGGTGATAACGTAAGATGGAGTTGTACTTTAAGTACTTTTCCCGATTAGTTATAGACCCTACAACTCTCTCGGAAACCTTGCGATGATAACGTAAGAGGGAGTTGAACCTTATTGTTAAGTACTTTTCTCTCTTACTTTTAGACTCTAAAACTCTCTCGGAAACCTAGCGGTGATAACGTAAGAGAGAGTTCTTACCTTAGTGCTAAGTACTTTTTTCAGTTTTAGATTCTACAACTCTTTTGGATAACTTCCGGTTATAACTTAGGAGGGAGTTGCACCATACAGTCAAGTAATTTTTCTCTTACTTTTGGACTCTAAAACTCTCTCGGAAACCTTGCAGTGATAACGTAAGAACTTTTCTCTCTAAGTATTAGACTCTACAGCAATCTCCAAACTTTGCGGTGATAACGTAAGAGGGAGTTTACCTTAGTGTTAAATACTTTTCTCTCTTAGTTTTAGATTCTACAACTCTCTCTGAAACCTCGCGGTGATAACGCAAGAGGGAATTGTACCTTAGTGTTAAGTAGTTTTCTCTCTTAGTTTTAGACTATACACTCTCTCGAAAACCTTGCGGTGATAACGTAAGAGGGACGTGTACCTTAGTGTTAAATACTATTCTTTCTTAGTTTTAGAATCTACAACACTCTTGGAAACCTTGCGGTGATAACGTAAGAGGGAGTTGTACCTTAGTGTTAAGTACCTTTCTCTCTTTGCTTCAGACTCTACAACTCTCTCGGAAACCTTGGTGTCATAACGTAAGAGGAGGTTGTACATTAGTTTTAAGAACTTTTCTCTCTTCGTTTAGACTCTACAACTCTCTGGGAAACCTTGCGATTAGGTGGTAACATAAAAGGGAGTTGTAGCTTAGTGCTAAGTACTTTTCTCTCTTACTTTTAGACTCCAAATTTCTCTCGGAAACCCTGCGGTGATAACATAAGAGGGAGTTGTACCTTAGTGTTAAGTACATTTCTCTCTTCGTTTTAGACTTTACAACTCTCTCGGAAAGCTTGCGGTGATAACGTCAGAAGGAGTTGTTCTTTGTGTTAAGTACTTTTCTCTCTTAGTCTTAGATTCTAGAAGTCCATCGGAAACCTTACGGTGAAAACTTAAGAGTGAGTTGTACCTTAGTGCGAAGTACCTTTCTCTCTTCATTTTAGACTCTACAACTCTCCCGGAAACCTTGCGGTGTTAACGTAAGAGGGAGTTGTACCTTAGTATTAAGTACTTTTTTCTGTGAGTTTTAGGCTCTACAACTCTCCCGCAAACCTTGCGGTGGTAACGTAAGAGGGAGTTGTACCTTACTGTCAAGTACTTTTTTCTCTTTATTTTAGACTCAAAAACTCTCTCGGAAACCTTGCGGTGATAACGTAAGAAGGAGTGGTACCTTAGTGTTAAGAAGATTTCTCTCTTAGTTTTAGACTCTACAATTCTCTGGAAACACTTGAGATGAAAACGTAAGAGGGATTTGTACTTTAGTGTTAAGTACTTTTCTCTCTTAATTTTAGACTCCACAACTCTCTCGGAAACCTTGCGGTGATAACGTAAGAGGGAATTGTACCTTAGAGTAAGTACTTTTCTCTCTTAGTTTTAGACTCTACAACTCTCTTGGAAACCTTGCGGTGATAACGTAAGAGGGAATTGTACCTTTGTGTTAAGTACTTTTCTTAGATTTAAACTCTACAACTCTCTCGGAAACCTTGCGGTGATAACGTAAGAGGGATTTTCACTTATGTGTTAAGTACTTTTCTCTCTTACTTTTAAACTCTACAACTCTCTCGGAAACCTTGCGGTGATAACGTAAGAGGGAGTTGCACCTATGTGTTAAGTACTTTTCTCTCTTTCATTTAGACTATACAACTCTTTTGGAAACCTTGCGGTGATAACGTAAGAGGGAGTTGTACCTTATTGTTAAGTACCTTTCTCTCTTTGTTTTAGACTCTACGACTCTCTCGGAAACCTTGGTGTCATAACGTAAGAGGAAGTTGTACATTATTTTTAATTACTTTTCTCTCTTCGTTTAGACTCTACAACTCTCTGGGAAACCTTGCGATTAGGTACTTTTCTCTCTTAATTTTAGACTCTACAACTCCCTCGGTAACCTTACGGTGGTAACATAAGAGGGAGTTGTAGCTTAGTGCTAAGTACTTTTCTCTCTTACTTTTAGACTCCAAATTTCTCTCGGAAACCCTGCGGTGACAACGTAAGAGGGAGTTGTACCTTAGAGTTAAGTACATTTCTCTCTTCGTTTTAGACTCTACAACTCTCTCGGAAAGCTTGCAGTGATAACGTCAGAAGGAGTTGTTGTTTGTAATAAGTACTTTTCTCTCTTAGTCTTAGATTCTACAACTCCATCGGAAACCTTAGGGTGATAACTTAAGAGGGAGTTGTACCTTAGTGCGAAGTACTTTTCTCTCTTCATTTTAGACTCTACAACTGTCTCGGAAATCTTGCGCTGATAACGTAAGAGGGAGTTGTACCTTACTGTCAAGTACATTTTTCTCTTACTTTTAGACTCAAAAACTCTCTCGGAAACCTTCCCATGATAACGTAAGAGGGAATGGTACCTTAGTGTTAAGTAGGTTTCTCTCTTAGTTTTAGACTCTACAATTCTCTCGGACCCTTGAGGTGATAACGTAAGAGGGATTTGTACCTTAGTGTTACGTACATTTCTCTCTTAATTTTAGACTTCACAACTCTCTCGGAAACCTTGCGGTGATAACGTAAGAGGGAGTTGTACCTTAACATTAAGTACTTTTCTCGCTTACTTTTAGACTCCTAAACTCTCTCGGAAACCTTGCGGTGATAAGGTAAGAGGGAGTTGTACCTTAGCATTAAGTACTATTTTCTCTTACTTTTATACTCAAACTTTCTCGGAAACCTTCCGGTGATAACGTAAGAGTCAGTTGTACCTTAGCGTTAAGTACTTTCCTCTCTTAGTGGTAGACTCCACAACTCTCTCGGAAACCTCGCGGTGATAACGTAAGAGGGAATAGTACCTTTGTGTTAAGTACTTTTCTTAGATTTAAGTTCTACAACTCTCTTGGAAACCTTGCGGTGATAACGTAAGAGGGAGTTGTACCTTATTGTTAAGTACCTTTCTCTCTTTGTTTTACACTCTACAACTCTCTCGGAAACCTTGGTGTCATAACGTAAGAGGAAGTTGTATATTAGTTTTAAGTACTTTTCTCTCTTCGTTTAGATTCTACAACTCTCTGGAAAACCTTGCGATTAGGTACTTTTCTCTCTTAATTTTAGACTCTACAACTCCCTCGGTAACCTTACGGTGGTAAAATAAGAGGGAGTTGTAGCTTAGTGCTAAGTACTTTTCTCTCTTACTTTTAGACTCCAAATTTCTCTCGGAAACCCTGCGGTGACAACGTAAGAGGGAGTTGTACCTTAGAGTTAAGTACATTTCTCTCTTCGTTTTAGACTCTACAACTCTCTCGGAAAGCTTGCAGTGATAACGTCAGAAGGAGTTGTTGTTTGTAATAAGTACTTTTCTCTCTTAGTCTTAGATTCTACAACTCCATCGGAAACCTTACGGTGATAACTTAAGAGGGACATGTACCTTAGTGCGAAATACTTTTCTCTTACTTTTAGACTCAAAAACTCTCTCGGAAACCTTCCGATGATAACGTAAGAGGGAATGGTACCTTAGTGTTAAGTAGGTTTCTCTCTTAGTTTTAGACTCCTAAACTCTCTCGGAAACCTTTCGGTGATAACGTAAGAGGGAGTTGTACCTTATTGTTAAGTACTTTTCTCTCTTAATTTTAGACTTCACAACTCTCTCGGAAACCTTGCGGTGATAACGTAAGAGGGAGTTGTACCTTAGCGTCAAGTACTTTCCTCTCTTTGTGGTAGACTCCTAAACTCTCTCGGAAACCTTTCGGTGATAACGTAAGAGGGAGTTGTACCTTATTGTTAAGTACTATTTTCTCTTACTTTTATACTCAAACTTTCTCGGAAACCTTCCGGTGATAACGTAAGAGTGAGCTGTACCTTAGCGTTAAGTACTTTCCTCTCTTTGTGGTAGACTCCACAACTCTCTCGGAAACCTTACGGTGATAACTTAAGAGGGAGTTGTACCTTACTGTCAAGTACCTTTGTCTCTGACTTTTAGACTCTAAAACTCTCTCGGAAACCTTGCGGTGATAACATAAGAGGGAGTTGTATCTTAGTGTTAAGTACTTTTCTCTCTTACTTTTAAATTCTACAACTCTCGGAAACCTCGCAGTGATAACGTAAGAGGGAATTGTACCTTTGTGTTAAGTACTTTTCTTAGATTTAAAGTCTACAGCTCTCTCAGAAACCTTGCGGTGGTAACGTAAGAGGCATTTGCACTTATGTGTTAAGTACTTTTCTCTCTTACTTTTAAACTCTACAACTCTCTCGGAAACCTTGCGGTGATAACGTAAGAGGGAGTTGCTCCTATGTGTTAAGTACTTTTCTCTCTTTGATTTAGACTATACAACTCTTTTGGAAACCTTGCGGTGATAACGTAAGAGGGAGTTGCTCCTATGTGTTAAGTACTTTTCTCCCTTTGATTTAGACTATACAACTCTTTTGGAAACCTTGCGGTGATAACGTAAGAGGGAGTTGTACCTTATTGTTAAGTACCTTTCTCTCTTTGTTTTATACTCTACAACTCTCTCGGAAACCTTGGTGTTATACTCAAGACGAAGTTGTACATTAGTTTTAAGTAATTTTCTCTCTTCGTTTAGACTCTACAACTCTCTGGGAAACCTTGCGATTAGGTACTTTTCTCTCTTAATTTTAGACTATACAACTCCCTCGGTAACCTTACGGTGGTAACATAAGAGGGAGTTGTAGCTTAGTGCTAAGTACTTTTCTCTCTTACTTTTAGACTCCAAATTTCTCTTGGAAACCCTGCGGTGATAACGTAAGAGGGACTTGTACCTTAGTGGTAAGTACATTTCACTCTTCGTTTTAGACTCAACAACTCTCTCAGAAAGCTTGCGGTGATAACGTCAGAAGGAGTTGTTCTTTGTAATAAGTACTTTTCTCTCTTAGTCATAGATTCTACAACTCCATCGGAAACGTTACGGTGATAACTTAAGAGTGAGTTGTACCTTAGTGCGAAGTACTTTTCTCTCTTCATTTTAGAATCTAGAACTCTCTCGGAAACCTTGCGGTGTTAACGTAAGAGGGAGTTGTACCTTAGTATTAAGTACTTTTTTCTGTGAGCTTTAGGCTCTACAACTCTCCCGGAAACCTTGCGGTGATAACGTAAGAGGGAGTTGTACCTTACTATCAAGTACTTTTTTCTCTTACTTTTAGACTCAAACACTCTCTGGGAAACCTTCCGATGATAACGTAAGAGGGAATGGTACCTTAGTGTTAAGTAGGTTTCTCTCTTTGTTTTAGACTCTACAATTCTCTCGGAACCCTTGAGGTGATAACGTAAGAGGGATTTGTACCTTAGTGTTAAGTACTTTTCTCTCTTAATTTTAGACTTCACAACTCTCTCGGAAACCTTGCGGTGATAACGTAAGAGGGAGTTGTACCTTAGCGTTAAGTACTTTTCTCCTTTACTTTTAGACTCCTAAACTCTCTCGGAAACCTTGCGGTGATAACGTAAGAGGGAGTTGTACCTTATTATTAAGGACTATTTTCTCTTACTTTTATACTCAAACTTTCTCGGAAACCTTCCGGTGATAACGTAAGAGTGAGTTGTACCTTAGTGTTAAGTACTTTCCTCTGTTAGTTTTAGACTCCACAACTCTCTCGGAAACCTTGCGGTGATAACTTTATCAGGTTCAATGTTTCTTCTTACCTTCTTCGGGAACATACAAGGACCTGACTCGGAACAGAGAGCTTACTAAAGCTATGTTCACTAATTGTGGTAAGTAGACAGGATACACATGAAGAGTATACAAAACCCTTTATTTTTCTCTATATACAATAACTTCCGTTCTTCGGAATACACTGACCCGCTACTTGGGGTCTAACGTAAAAGTATAAAAATAAAACTAAACTCTTAATTTAACTTTAAACTAATAAACGTGGAAGATTGGTCTTATATTAACAGGAAGCGTATGTAGTACAGAGAACTGTGAACACTACAATACGTTTAAAATTTATCAAGAGGGTTAAAACCTCTGGCCTGGAAGGCAACAAGCAACTGCGCAACTTCTAAGGTAAGCGGCCTGCGTCGACTCACTGCTTCCTCTCTCTCTCGCTAGGGAAAAAGCCACAACTTAAATACTTGGCGTTCGCCAGACAAACTTTGCATAAAAACCTTAACGCTTATAATTCTGGCCGGAAGTAGAAAATAAGAAGTGATAGTAAAGATTTAAAATAAAATAAACGTTAGTAAAACTTAATATCCTTACATACTTCCCGCCAGAGTTAATTAGTTTGAAACTGAGGTCTAAAACGACCTTGTTGAAAACTTTTAGCTCTAGAATCTAACGCGAGCCCAATCTTTTACAAACATACTTCGCTAGAAACTAGAAATTTAAAAGAAAGAAATTTGTTTTTTTTTTTTTTTTTTTTTTTTTACAATAGCAGCTCTCCCAGGATACACACTTTTTTTTTATCTGTACTGCATCCAAACAGGAGCTCTTATTCAATTCTGGTTCCTTCCAGATCTCTGGAAGGAAAACTAGTTTAATGAAATGTTACACAATGAAATGGCAAGTAACATATACAATTATACTTCTCTTAACATTCTTATTTCATTCTTACTATTTTAATTATCTCTCCCCGTGCTCTCTGACATGTGTTGTAAAAGAACACAAAACACGAATGTGTTTATGTCTATGTGTTCAACACTTCCTCCTACAATCAAAACACTAACGTGTTAAAATTCAACATACCAAGACCTCGTAACACACCCTAATTTCAACTCTAAACCCTGAGGTACTATTCTGAAAGTGTCTAACTCTAAAGTGTAGCGTCAGAGAGCCTAACTACATCATTCAACCTTTAACACATATTCGCCATGCTTTAGTCTTTTTACAGTCACACGAATAAAAAAAATTTTAACATTCACTTTTACCATATCACGGTATTTCTTAACATTTAAAATAACAGTTCACATTGTATATAAGAACATATCAACATGCCGTTAATTTTACACATTTGAAAACATACATTAGTAGTACATTGTTAACTTCTATTCTTTTCAAAGCAAGTGCCAATTCTTTCTATATTGAAATAATACATTTCAAAAAGTCTTTCAGACTAAACTTCTTTCCTGCTAGAATGTTTTAAATAAAATGTATACAATAAATTTTACAATATTTAAGTCTTTACACAACGCTATTATACATCAACTTTAGTTTTACGCGCGAGTAATTTAAAAACATAATACGAAAATCGGTAACAACTCATTTCTCGCCCTTTTGGCGATAAAGGTAGACCTCGCATGAGGTAAAACTTCTTGAAATCTGCCACTTGCAGTAAGAATGAAAGATTAACTTAAGTTTGCAAAGTAACATAAAATTTTACTTATCTTTGTGATATTCGGACATCCTTTTCTGGGCCCAGTCTTTAAAGGTATTGCAGATAGTAGTTTGATTTATCCTCCTTCTTGTACGGGCTCGCCCTTCAGGCCTTCCTGTGGAAGCTTCCTTTTTTCACCAGTTCGGTCACCCTTGAATACCTTCTTCTTCTCCTCTGTTTGTGGTCTTGGCCGTTTGATGGCAGCTGGTCTTGGCGGAACCGGGAAACTTCTGTCGTGTTCCTGCTTGGACCTCGTTGCTGGCCGTTCAAATTTTCCTTGTAACTTTTTCTCCGCCGCTGATGGCCCTTCCGCAGTTCGGATACATTTACTGCGGAGAGTCCTGTCGGATGAGTAGATCTTCCGATTTAGAGCCGGGTTATAGTTGCCGTCATTTCTCCTGGTTCTCTTCACATACGTCGTCCTTCTCCCTTCTTCGTTCTGGGGGTGTTTGTGAACTCTCTTTTCTGGACGGTGGAACGGCTTCTTTTTCTTTTTACCTTCAATTTTTCCGCGGGGCAATTTTCTTTTCACTTGCTTCTGTCTCTCATTGGCTTGCCCTTGTACTTGTCGTTTTCCCACCTCTGGAACTTGTACCTGCGGTGTCTGCCGTGCCGGATCCTGCAAAAGATCTGAAAAGATTTGCATTTTATTACGATCGAAGTAGGGCTTAATTTGATCAATATTTGCGGAACAGATTTCACCATTTCTGGCCTTTAACACTACAACAGCGTGAGTTATTTTTTCTATAACATATGGTCCTTCAAATCGTGAAAAAAATTTGGCAGTTTTATCTTCTGGTGCTGAAGAAAGTGAATGCTTAATTTTTAAAACTTCATCCCCTACTTTATAAGTTACTCCCCGTCGTTTCAAATCATAATAGAGCTTCTGTTTTCTTTGTGCTACTTCCGTATTCTTCTTTGCTTCCTTAATTAGTTTTTCTATATCACCCATTTTAAATTCTGAGGCTCTTTGTTGCACATAAACTATGTTTAGTATGCTGTAAAACGACCTGCTTTTACCCTGTGCTTTTTAAGCATAGACTTTCTGCATTTCACTACTTCATCAACCGGCATCATGGAACGTTTTCTGGACTTCATTGCAACTGAGATTACTCAGCTGGAACTCCGTCAAGAAGACAAAGGTTTCCTTACCCCTGAAGAAACAAGAGACCTGAATTTGTTCAAAAAATTCCGAGCTCTTGCTGACCAGGAATTTGTGAACTCCAGAACACAGGACGACCGTGCTAAGACCAAAACTGATGACAACCCTGGCTTCCCGCCTCTCCCAAAGATCAACGCTCGACGTGCTGAGAGTCCCGCCAGGTCGGATGAGGACTTTACAAAATACAAGGCTTTAGATGTCAGCTCTGACTCCGATGGAGAACCCAAAGGAGACAGAACCAGACGCACCAGAAAACCTGCGAAAAAAGCTGTTGCACCCCTGGCTGCTGCGACTGCTCCTGAAATTCCAAAGACTCACCCTGTTGCTGATCTCACTCCGCAACAGAATATGGACACAGACTCCGCCCCAGTGCAGACACCTCCAACCAATCAGAACGCTCCGATCAACAGTGCGAGAAAAGTGCCGCCGATTATAATCAAAGACAGCAGATTCACATGGAATGACTTAAAAACGCTGTTTAATAATAAGAATTTTTCTCTGCACGATTTCTATGGAGAAAACATGAAGGACGGAATCAAGATTAAAGTGAAATTGCCCACCATTTATCGGGAAATGGTAAAAGTGCTAGACGAAGAAGGCATCAGGTATCACTGCTATGCGCTTCCCGAATCTAAACATATAAAAGCTGTGATACGTAACCTCCCGTCTTACATGGACCCTGAGGAAATTATGATGGATCTTAAAGAACATGGACTCGACGTCGTGCGGGTCAACCAACTCACTATCAGGCGTAACGGAGAAGTTATTAAGCTTCCCCTGTTTCTCGTTACTCTCACCCGCAAGGAGAAAAACAAGGAGATACACCAGTTAAAATTTGTGCTGGGAATGAAGATTAGTGTTGAGAGATACCGTGGCCGTAAGGGACCCTTGCAGTGTTATCGCTGTCAAGGGTTCCATCACGCCCAATCGCACTGCAATCACGAACCACGTTGTGTTCGTTGCGGTGAACCTCATGAATCATTTAACTGTGACAAGGATAAGGCAACTCCGCCTAAATGTGCCAATTGTCATGAGATAGGTCATACAGCTAACTACAGATTATGTGTGCGTTTTCCAAAACCAAAAACCACTCCGGCTGTGAAAACGTTCTCTGATCGGGTAGTGCATAATAAAACTTATGCACAAGCTTTAAACACCGGCCTCGCTCCTGAATTTCTAACTGAAGCAAAACAAGTTGCAGCTGAGCTACGTATGCTTGTCTCTGTTCTAAAAGAAACTGGATTTACTCTGATGGCAAAATCAAACGTATCTCAAGATCATACTCCTGCAGCCCCTGTTAATGGCTAATTACATGAAAAAGTGTACTCCCGTACAAATAATGATATGGAATGCCTGCGGGCTACCCACCAAAATTACTGAACTGCACCATTTTTTAAGTGAGCATGATATTGACATTGCAATCATATCAGAGACTCATGCAAAACCATGCCAACGCCTGAGAATTGCAAATTATAATTCATACCGCTGTGATAGACTTTCACACAGAGGTGGTGGTGTGGCAATATATGTGAAACGTAATTATGCATCTTGTCTTATATCTGATTCAAGAAATTTTAATTGTGAGCAAACTACTGTGTGTGTCACTCTTCCTGTGTTTAATAACATCAATTTTTGTGCTGTGTATAACCCTCCTACGAATAGACTATGTGATAATTTTCTAAATAGCATTCTACCGGATGACATACCTACCCTTGCTGCCGGGGACTTTAATGCTAAGCATATAGACTGGAACTGTCGTCGAACAAACCTAAATGGTAAAATTCTCCATGAATATATTTTACAGCATCCGGTGGCGCTACATGCCCCACCAGAATACACGCGGCTCCATAATAAAATTGAATTTTCTGATATACTAGACATTGCAGTCACTACAACGACTATCCCCGTTGCAATGGAAGTATTTCATGAATTGTCCTCTGACCACCTCCCCGTAATCGCAACATTAGGAGTGACAAAAACTTCTGAGTTCTCTACTAAGCGAATTACGAATTGGAATCTCTTCAGCAATATCATGAAAAACTCACCTCCTCGACTGCAAAATCTCAATACCAAACAAGGCATAAACACCGTAATTAATGCCTTAAGTGAAAGCATTCAAGGTGCAATTAAGGAAGCCAGTACTGAAATTACTAATCGTGATAAGGCTTTCAGACTGCCCCTTAATATACGACAGCTTATGAGAGAGCGAAATAGACTCAGGAAATGTTATCATTTAACGTGGGACCCGGCACTTAAACGTGAAATAAATCGTAAAAATAAGCAAATTCAGAAGGCCATTAAAACCTTCAACGAAGAACTATGGGATGATAAAATGTTAAATCTGGATTCTAGAGAAGGTACATTCTGGTCCTTAATCAAAAATTTTAAAACTTCCTTCACAAGTAATCGACCCCTCTATGACAGAGGTAATATTGCCATCTCCAATCAGGAAAAGGCAGAAATCTTCGCAGCACACCTCCAAGAACAGTTCTCGCCAAATGATTGGCCAAATGACTCTGATTTCGAATTAAAGACCCTCCTACGAGTGAGGGATTGGCTCAACGCCCCTTCAGTCAGACTTCCAATTAAATATGCCACTCCTACTGAAACGACTAATATTATCAAACACCTGAGACAAACGAAATCTCCAGGAATTGATGAAATCAGCAATACAGCAATTAAAAATTTGCCGCCTAACATCATCTGCAGCCTGACAAGTATTTTTAATGCTTGTCTTGCTCTTTCTTACTTTCCAACACCTTGGAAAATTGCTAAAATTATTTTACTACCTAAACCGGCTAAAGATCACGCCCGACCAGACGGATATCGTCCTATTAGTCTACTGCCGGGCTTAAGCAAAATTTTTGAGAGAATTATCCTGAATAGACTGAAACCATATTTTCAGCATCTTCCGCCGGAACAATTTGGGTTCCGTGCTCACCTCTCAACAACGAAGCAACTTGTCCGAATAACCGAATTCACTGGTGCAGCTCTGCACTGCAAACTTAATGTTGCTATACTCATGCTAGACGTGGCGAAAGCATGCTAGACGTCTCATGCTAGACGTCTGGCATGAGGGCTTAATTGCTAAATTAATTGACCTTCAACTAGACAGAGAACTCATTCTGCTAATCCATTCTTTTATCAGGGATCGGACATTCAGAATCTCGGTAAAAAATGAATTATCCAGCACTAAAATAATGACTAGCGGTGTTCCACAGGGTTCTGTGACTGGCCCTATACTCTATCTATTCTACGTTTCAGACTTTCCGAGATTGCATTTAAATCATAATTCTATGCTAGCCTGTTATGCAGACGACACTGCCCTGGCAGTGAAGTCTGCTAACATCAATCATGCTATTCGGAAACTCCAAGACACTATTCCCTCCATAGAACAATGGTGTGGATATTGGAAGATACGAATTAACGCTCAAAAATCGCAGCTCCTACTCATAAGGAAAAGGAAGAAAAATGTTCCGATCAGGCAAAGTGTTTATCTTTTTAACGAGGCTGTGCCTATCGTGAAACAAGCCAAATATCTGGGCATCACCATCAACGACAAGCTCACATGGCAGCATCACATCCAACAAATCAGGGATAAAGCGATTAAAGTCATGAAATGTTTATATCCTATGATAGGGAAATATTCAAAACTTTCGTTAGACAAGAAACGACTTATTTGTCTAGCCACAATCCGACTCATCATGACGTACGCTTCGCCAGCATGGACTACCGCTACGAAGGGTGAAATCCAAAAATTACAAGTTGTGCAAAACCAATTTTTAAGAATTATCACAAATGCACACCCGTATGTGAAGAACAAACGTCTCCATGAAGATTTAAAAATGGATACAATAGTGGAATATTTAAGAAGAACTAACACGGCATTTTATGACGCCGCTAAGGAGTGCCAACATATGGACATTTTCAACCTATTTCACTATGAAATTTTACACGAGGACAGGCACCTCCGTCCATATGCCGCTTTTCTACTCAGTGGAAACCAGGATTTTCCAACATAATTTGTGTTTTTAAGTATGTAGTACTCTGAAAAACTTATTTGACTTGTAAATAATGATGTTTAGAAATCTTAGCCGGATGATCATGTGACACACACAGCCACGCCCACAAGATATTACTTATATTTTTCCTGTATATACTATTATACTTTTTGGAATCGTATTTTATTTTCTGCATTTATGACTGCAACACACACCTTTTATGAACTGATTTAGTACTATTTTATGTATAACTACTGTAAAACTTCAGATTTACAGCACTACGATGCCTGGATACCTCATCGCCAACCAGATGTCTTATCGCTCATCACGTGACATTGGTCACACCCCTGCATCTGCTATCCTGTCTCCACGAGAACTACGTTCGGCATTTCCTTACCTGCAGCGCTCCTAGAAGCACCAAAGTTCGATAGCCGGAACACAACCTGCGATTTCGCAGGTTAATCGCGGCAAATAAAGCAAGTTGGAGTTGGAGACCAAATCAGGCTCAAAATCCTTTTCGTTTTCGTCTGTCTTGTGGGTAAGTACATTTCTCTTACTTTTAAACTCTACAACTCTCTCGGAAACCTTGCGGTGATAACGTAAAAGGGAGTTTTACCTTAGCGTTAAGTACTTTTCTTAGTTTTAGATTCTAGGGAATTGTAAGTGTTAAGTAGTTTTCTCTCTTAGTTTTAGACTTTACAACTCTGTCGGAAACCTAGCGGTGATAACGTAAGATGGAGTTGTACTTTAAGTACTTTTCCCGATTAGTTATAGACCCTACAACTCTCTCGGAAACCTTGCGATGATAACGTAAGAGGGAGTTGAACCTTATTGTTAAGTACTTTTCTCTCTTACTTTTAGACTCTAAAACTCTCTCGGAAACCTAGCGGTGATAACGTAAGAGAGAGTTCTTACCTTAGTGCTAAGTACTTTTTTCAGTTTTAGATTCTACAACTCTTTTGGATAACTTCCGGTTATAACTTAGGAGGGAGTTGCACCATACAGTCAAGTAATTTTTCTCTTACTTTTGGACTCTAAAACTCTCTCGGAAACCTTGCAGTGATAACGTAAGAACTTTTCTCTCTAAGTATTAGACTCTACAGCAATCTCCAAACTTTGCGGTGATAACGTAAGAGGGAGTTTACCTTAGTGTTAAATACTTTTCTCTCTTAGTTTTAGATTCTACAACTCTCTCTGAAACCTCGCGGTGATAACGCAAGAGGGAATTGTACCTTAGTGTTAAGTAGTTTTCTCTCTTAGTTTTAGACTATACACTCTCTCGAAAACCTTGCGGTGATAACGTAAGAGGGACGTGTACCTTAGTGTTAAATACTATTCTTTCTTAGTTTTAGAATCTACAACACTCTTGGAAACCTTGCGGTGATAACGTAAGAGGGAGTTGTACCTTAGTGTTAAGTACCTTTCTCTCTTTGCTTCAGACTCTACAACTCTCTCGGAAACCTTGGTGTCATAACGTAAGAGGAGGTTGTACATTAGTTTTAAGAACTTTTCTCTCTTCGTTTAGACTCTACAACTCTCTGGGAAACCTTGCGATTAGGTGGTAACATAAAAGGGAGTTGTAGCTTAGTGCTAAGTACTTTTCTCTCTTACTTTTAGACTCCAAATTTCTCTCGGAAACCCTGCGGTGATAACATAAGAGGGAGTTGTACCTTAGTGTTAAGTACATTTCTCTCTTCGTTTTAGACTTTACAACTCTCTCGGAAAGCTTGCGGTGATAACGTCAGAAGGAGTTGTTCTTTGTGTTAAGTACTTTTCTCTCTTAGTCTTAGATTCTAGAAGTCCATCGGAAACCTTACGGTGAAAACTTAAGAGTGAGTTGTACCTTAGTGCGAAGTACCTTTCTCTCTTCATTTTAGACTCTACAACTCTCCCGGAAACCTTGCGGTGTTAACGTAAGAGGGAGTTGTACCTTAGTATTAAGTACTTTTTTCTGTGAGTTTTAGGCTCTACAACTCTCCCGCAAACCTTGCGGTGGTAACGTAAGAGGGAGTTGTACCTTACTGTCAAGTACTTTTTTCTCTTTATTTTAGACTCAAAAACTCTCTCGGAAACCTTGCGGTGATAACGTAAGAAGGAGTGGTACCTTAGTGTTAAGAAGATTTCTCTCTTAGTTTTAGACTCTACAATTCTCTGGAAACACTTGAGATGAAAACGTAAGAGGGATTTGTACTTTAGTGTTAAGTACTTTTCTCTCTTAATTTTAGACTCCACAACTCTCTCGGAAACCTTGCGGTGATAACGTAAGAGGGAATTGTACCTTAGAGTAAGTACTTTTCTCTCTTAGTTTTAGACTCTACAACTCTCTTGGAAACCTTGCGGTGATAACGTAAGAGGGAATTGTACCTTTGTGTTAAGTACTTTTCTTAGATTTAAACTCTACAACTCTCTCGGAAACCTTGCGGTGATAACGTAAGAGGGATTTTCACTTATGTGTTAAGTACTTTTCTCTCTTACTTTTAAACTCTACAACTCTCTCGGAAACCTTGCGGTGATAACGTAAGAGGGAGTTGCACCTATGTGTTAAGTACTTTTCTCTCTTTCATTTAGACTATACAACTCTTTTGGAAACCTTGCGGTGATAACGTAAGAGGGAGTTGTACCTTATTGTTAAGTACCTTTCTCTCTTTGTTTTAGACTCTACGACTCTCTCGGAAACCTTGGTGTCATAACGTAAGAGGAAGTTGTACATTATTTTTAATTACTTTTCTCTCTTCGTTTAGACTCTACAACTCTCTGGGAAACCTTGCGATTAGGTACTTTTCTCTCTTAATTTTAGACTCTACAACTCCCTCGGTAACCTTACGGTGGTAACATAAGAGGGAGTTGTAGCTTAGTGCTAAGTACTTTTCTCTCTTACTTTTAGACTCCAAATTTCTCTCGGAAACCCTGCGGTGACAACGTAAGAGGGAGTTGTACCTTAGAGTTAAGTACATTTCTCTCTTCGTTTTAGACTCTACAACTCTCTCGGAAAGCTTGCAGTGATAACGTCAGAAGGAGTTGTTGTTTGTAATAAGTACTTTTCTCTCTTAGTCTTAGATTCTACAACTCCATCGGAAACCTTAGGGTGATAACTTAAGAGGGAGTTGTACCTTAGTGCGAAGTACTTTTCTCTCTTCATTTTAGACTGTACAACTGTCTCGGAAATCTTGCGCTGATAACGTAAGAGGGAGTTGTACCTTACTGTCAAGTACATTTTTCTCTTACTTTTAGACTCAAAAACTCTCTCGGAAACCTTCCCATGATAACGTAAGAGGGAATGGTACCTTAGTGTTAAGTAGGTTTCTCTCTTAGTTTTAGACTCTACAATTCTCTCGGACCCTTGAGGTGATAACGTAAGAGGGATTTGTACCTTAGTGTTACGTACATTTCTCTCTTAATTTTAGACTTCACAACTCTCTCGGAAACCTTGCGGTGATAACGTAAGAGGGAGTTGTACCTTAACATTAAGTACTTTTCTCGCTTACTTTTAGACTCCTAAACTCTCTCGGAAACCTTGCGGTGATAAGGTAAGAGGGAGTTGTACCTTAGCATTAAGTACTATTTTCTCTTACTTTTATACTCAAACTTTCTCGGAAACCTTCCGGTGATAACGTAAGAGTCAGTTGTACCTTAGCGTTAAGTACTTTCCTCTCTTAGTGGTAGACTCCACAACTCTCTCGGAAACTTCGCAGTGATAACGCAAGAGGGAATAGTACCTTTGTGTTAAGTACTTTTCTTAGATTTAAGTTCTACAACTCTCTTGGAAACCTTGCGGTGATAACGTAAGAGGGAGTTGTACCTTATTGTTAAGTACCTTTCTCTCTTTGTTTTAGACTCTACGACTCTCTCGGAAACCTTGGTGTCATAACGTAAGAGGAAGTTGTACATTATTTTTAATTACTTTTCTCTCTTCGTTTAGACTCTACAACTCTCTGGGAAACCTTGCGATTAGGTACTTTTCTCTCTTAATTTTAGACTCTACAACTCCCTCGGTAACCTTACGGTGGTAACATAAGAGGGAGTTCTAGCTTAGTGCTAAGTACTTTTCTCTCTTACTTTTAGACTCCAAATTTCTCTCGGAAACCCTGCGGTGACAACGTAAGAGGGAGTTGTACCTTAGAGTTAAGTACATTTCTCTCTTCGTTTTAGACTCTACAACTCTCTCGGAAAGCTTGCAGTGATAACGTCAGAAGGAGTTGTTGTTTGTAATAAGTACTTTTCTCTCTTAGTCTTAGATTCTACAACTCCATCGGAAACCTTACGGTGATAACTTAAGAGGGACATGTACCTTAGTGCGAAATACTTTTCTCTTACTTTTAGACTCAAAAACTCTCTCGGAAACCTTCCGATGATAACGTAAGAGGGAATGGTACCTTAGTGTTAAGTAGGTTTCTCTCTTAGTTTTAGACTCCTAAACTCTCTCGGAAACCTTTCGGTGATAACGTAAGAGGGAGTTGTACCTTATTGTTAAGTACTTTTCTCTCTTAATTTTAGACTTCACAACTCTCTCGGAAACCTTGCGGTGATAACGTAAGAGGGAGTTGTACCTTAGCGTCAAGTACTTTCCTCTCTTTGTGGTAGACTCCTAAACTCTCTCGGAAACCTTTCGGTGATAACGTAAGAGGGAGTTGTACCTTATTGTTAAGTACTATTTTCTCTTACTTTTATACTCAAACTTTCTCGGAAACCTTCCGGTGATAACGTAAGAGTGAGCTGTACCTTAGCGTTAAGTACTTTCCTCTCTTTGTGGTAGACTCCACAACTCTCTCGGAAACCTTACGGTGATAACTTAAGAGGGAGTTGTACCTTACTGTCAAGTACCTTTGTCTCTGACTTTTAGACTCTAAAACTCTCTCGGAAACCTTGCGGTGATAACATAAGAGGGAGTTGTATCTTAGTGTTAAGTACTTTTCTCTCTTACTTTTAAATTCTACAACTCTCGGAAACCTCGCAGTGATAACGTAAGAGGGAATTGTACCTTTGTGTTAAGTACTTTTCTTAGATTTAAAGTCTACAGCTCTCTCAGAAACCTTGCGGTGGTAACGTAAGAGGCATTTGCACTTATGTGTTAAGTACTTTTCTCTCTTACTTTTAAACTCTACAACTCTCTCGGAAACCTTGCGGTGATAACGTAAGAGGGAGTTGCTCCTATGTGTTAAGTACTTTTCTCTCTTTGATTTAGACTATACAACTCTTTTGGAAACCTTGCGGTGATAACGTAAGAGGGAGTTGCTCCTATGTGTTAAGTACTTTTCTCCCTTTGATTTAGACTATACAACTCTTTTGGAAACCTTGCGGTGATAACGTAAGAGGGAGTTGTACCTTATTGTTAAGTACCTTTCTCTCTTTGTTTTATACTCTACAACTCTCTCGGAAACCTTGGTGTTATACTCAAGACGAAGTTGTACATTAGTTTTAAGTAATTTTCTCTCTTCGTTTAGACTCTACATCTCTCTGGGAAACCTTGCGATTAGGTACTTTTCTCTCTTAATTTTAGACTATACAACTCCCTCGGTAACCTTACGGTGGTAACATAAGAGGGAGTTGTAGCTTAGTGCTAAGTACTTTTCTCTCTTACTTTTAGACTCCAAATTTCTCTTGGAAACCCTGCGGTGATAACGTAAGAGGGACTTGTACCTTAGTGGTAAGTACATTTCACTCTTCGTTTTAGACTCAACAACTCTCTCAGAAAGCTTGCGGTGATAACGTCAGAAGGAGTTGTTCTTTGTAATAAGTACTTTTCTCTCTTAGTCATAGATTCTACAACTCCATCGGAAACGTTACGGTGATAACTTAAGAGTGAGTTGTACCTTAGTGCGAAGTACTTTTCTCTCTTCATTTTAGAATCTAGAACTCTCTCGGAAACCTTGCGGTGTTAACGTAAGAGGGAGTTGTACCTTAGTATTAAGTACTTTTTTCTGTGAGCTTTAGGCTCTACAACTCTCCCGGAAACCTTGCGGTGATAACGTAAGAGAGAGTTGTACCTTACTATCAAGTACTTTTTTCTCTTACTTTTAGACTCAAACACTCTCTGGGAAACCTTCCGATGATAACGTAAGAGGGAATGGTACCTTAGTGTTAAGTAGGTTTCTCTCTTTGTTTTAGACTCTACAATTCTCTCGGAACCCTTGAGGTGATAACGTAAGAGGGATTTGTACCTTAGTGTTAAGTACTTTTCTCTCTTAATTTTAGACTTCACAACTCTCTCGGAAACCTTGCGGTGATAACGTAAGAGGGAGTTGTACCTCAGCGTTAAGTACTTTTCTCCTTTACTTTTAGACTCCTAAACTCTCTCGGAAACCTTGCGGTGATAACGTAAGAGGGAGTTGTACCTTATTATTAAGGACTATTTTCTCTTACTTTTATACTCAAACTTTCTCGGAAACCTTCCGGTGATAACGTAAGAGTGAGTTGTACCTTAGTGTTAAGTACTTTCCTCTGTTAGTTTTAGACTCCACAACTCTCTCGGAAACCTTGCGGTGATAACTTTATCAGGTTCAATGTTTCTTCTTACCTTCTTCGGGAACATACAAGGACCTGACTCGGAACAGAGAGCTTACTAAAGCTATGTTCACTAATTGTGGTAAGTAGACAGGATACACATGAAGAGTATACAAAACCCTTTATTTTTCTCTATATACAATAACTTCCGTTCTTCGGAATACACTGACCCGCTACTTGGGGTCTAACGTAAAAGTATAAAAATAAAACTAAACTCTTAATTTAACTTTAAACTAATAAACGTGGAAGATTGGTCTTATATTAACAGGAAGCGTATGTAGTACAGAGAACTGTGAACACTACAATACGTTTAAAATTTATCAAGAGGGTTAAAACCTCTGGCCTGGAAGGCAACAAGCAACTGCGCAACTTCTAAGGTAAGCGGCCTGCGTCGACTCACTGCTTCCTCTCTCTCTCGCTAGGGAAAAAGCCACAACTTAAATACTTGGCGTTCGCCAGACAAACTTTGCATAAAAACCTTAACGCTTATAATTCTGGCCGGAAGTAGAAAATAAGAAGTGATAGTAAAGATTTAAAATAAAATAAACGTTAGTAAAACTTAATATCCTTACATACTTCCCGCCAGAGTTAATTAGTTTGAAACTGAGGTCTAAAACGACCTTGTTGAAAACTTTTAGCTCTAGAATCTAACGCGAGCCCAATCTTTTACAAACATACTTCGCTAGAAACTAGAAATTTAAAAGAAAGAAATTTTTTTTTTTTTTTTTTTTTTTTTACAATAGCAGCTCTCCCAGGATACACACTTTTTTTTTATCTGTACTGCATCCAAACAGGAGCTCTTATTCAATTCTGGTTCCTTCCAGAGATCTGGAAGGAAAACTAGTTTAATGAAATGTTACACAATGAAATGGCAAGTAACATATACAATTATACTTCTCTTAACATTCTTATTTCATTCTTACTATTTTAATTATCTCTCCCCGTGCTCTCTGACATGTGTTGTAAAAGAACACAAAACACGAATGTGTTTATGTCTATGTGTTCAACACTTCCTCCTACAATCAAAACACTAACGTGTTAAAATTCAACATACCAAGACCTCGTAACACACCCTAATTTCAACTCTAAACCCTGAGGTACTATTCTGAAAGTGTCTAACTCTAAAGTGTAGCGTCAGAGAGCCTAACTACATCATTCAACCTTTAACACATATTCGCCATGCTTTAGTCTTTTTACAGTCACACGAATAAAAAAAATTTTAACATTCACTTTTACCATATCACGGTATTTCTTAACATTTAAAATAACAGTTCACATTGTATATAAGAACATATCAACATGCCGTTAATTTTACACATTTGAAAACATACATTAGTAGTACATTGTTAACTTCTATTCTTTTCAAAGCAAGTGCCAATTCTTTCTATATTGAAATAATACATTTCAAAAAGTCTTTCAGACTAAACTTCTTTCCTGCTAGAATGTTTTAAATAAAATGTATACAATAAATTTTACAATATTTAAGTCTTTACACAACGCTATTATACATCAACTTTAGTTTTACGCGCGAGTAATTTAAAAACATAATACGAAAATCGGTAACAACTCATTTCTCGCCCTTTTGGCGATAAAGGTAGACCTCGCATGAGGTAAAACTTCTTGAAATCTGCCACTTGCAGTAAGAATGAAAGATTAACTTAAGTTTGCAAAGTAACATAAAATTTTACTTATCTTTGTGATATTCGGACATCCTTTTCTGGGCCCAGTCTTTAAAGGTATTGCAGATAGTAGTTTGATTTATCCTCCTTCTTGTACGGGCTCGCCCTTCAGGCCTTCCTGTGGAAGCTTCCTTTTTTCACCAGTTCGGTCACCCTTGAATACCTTCTTCTTCTCCTCTGTTTGTGGTCTTGGCCGTTTGATGGCAGCTGGTCTTGGCGGAACCGGGAAACTTCTGTCGTGTTCCTGCTTGGACCTCGTTGCTGGCCGTTCAAATTTTCCTTGTAACTTTTTCTCCGCCGCTGATGGCCCTTCCGCAGTTCGGATACATTTACTGCGGAGAGTCCTGTCGGATGAGTAGATCTTCCGATTTAGAGCCGGGTTATAGTTGCCGTCATTTCTCCTGGTTCTCTTCACATACGTCGTCCTTCTCCCTTCTTCGTTCTGGGGGTGTTTGTGAACTCTCTTTTCTGGACGGTGGAACGGCTTCTTTTTCTTTTTACCTTCAATTTTTCCGCGGGGCAATTTTCTTTTCACTTGCTTCTGTCTCTCATTGGCTTGCCCTTGTACTTGTCGTTTTCCCACCTCTGGAACTTGTACCTGCGGTGTCTGCCGTGCCGGATCCTGCAAAAGATCTGAAAAGATTTGCATTTTATTACGATCGAAGTAGGGCTTAATTTGATCAATATTTGCGGAACAGATTTCACCATTTCTGGCCTTTAACACTACAACAGCGTGAGTTATTTTTTCTATAACATATGGTCCTTCAAATCGTGAAAAAAATTTGGCAGTTTTATCTTCTGGTGCTGAAGAAAGTGAATGCTTAATTTTTAAAACTTCATCCCCTACTTTATAAGTTACTCCCCGTCGTTTCAAATCATAATAGAGCTTCTGTTTTCTTTGTGCTACTTCCGTATTCTTCTTTGCTTCCTTAATTAGTTTTTCTATATCACCCATTTTAAATTCTGAGGCTCTTTGTTGCACATAAACTATGTTTAGTATGCTGTAAAACGACCTGCTTTTACCCTGTGCTTTTTAAGCATAGACTTTCTGCATTTCACTACTTCATCAACCGGCATCATGGAACGTTTTCTGGACTTCATTGCAACTGAGATTACTCAGCTGGAACTCCGTCAAGAAGACAAAGGTTTCCTTACCCCTGAAGAAACAAGAGACCTGAATTTGTTCAAAAAATTCCGAGCTCTTGCTGACCAGGAATTTGTGAACTCCAGAACACAGGACGACCGTGCTAAGACCAAAACTGATGACAACCCTGGCTTCCCGCCTCTCCCAAAGATCAACGCTCGACGTGCTGAGAGTCCCGCCAGGTCGGATGAGGACTTTACAAAATACAAGGCTTTAGATGTCAGCTCTGACTCCGATGGAGAACCCAAAGGAGACAGAACCAGACGCACCAGAAAACCTGCGAAAAAAGCTGTTGCACCCCTGGCTGCTGCGACTGCTCCTGAAATTCCAAAGACTCACCCTGTTGCTGATCTCACTCCGCAACAGAATATGGACACAGACTCCGCCCCAGTGCAGACACCTCCAACCAATCAGAACGCTCCGATCAACAGTGCGAGAAAAGTGCCGCCGATTATAATCAAAGACAGCAGATTCACATGGAATGACTTAAAAACGCTGTTTAATAATAAGAATTTTTCTCTGCACGATTTCTATGGAGAAAACATGAAGGACGGAATCAAGATTAAAGTGAAATTGCCCACCATTTATCGGGAAATGGTAAAAGTGCTAGACGAAGAAGGCATCAGGTATCACTGCTATGCGCTTCCCGAATCTAAACATATAAAAGCTGTGATACGTAACCTCCCGTCTTACATGGACCCTGAGGAAATTATGATGGATCTTAAAGAACATGGACTCGACGTCGTGCGGGTCAACCAACTCACTATCAGGCGTAACGGAGAAGTTATTAAGCTTCCCCTGTTTCTCGTTACTCTCACCCGCAAGGAGAAAAACAAGGAGATACACCAGTTAAAATTTGTGCTGGGAATGAAGATTAGTGTTGAGAGATACCGTGGCCGTAAGGGACCCTTGCAGTGTTATCGCTGTCAAGGGTTCCATCACGCCCAATCGCACTGCAATCACGAACCACGTTGTGTTCGTTGCGGTGAACCTCATGAATCATTTAACTGTGACAAGGATAAGGCAACTCCGCCTAAATGTGCCAATTGTCATGAGATAGGTCATACAGCTAACTACAGATTATGTGTGCGTTTTCCAAAACCAAAAACCACTCCGGCTGTGAAAACGTTCTCTGATCGGGTAGTGCATAATAAAACTTATGCACAAGCTTTAAACACCGGCCTCGCTCCTGAATTTCTAACTGAAGCAAAACAAGTTGCAGCTGAGCTACGTATGCTTGTCTCTGTTCTAAAAGAAACTGGATTTACTCTGATGGCAAAATCAAACGTATCTCAAGATCATACTCCTGCAGCCCCTGTTAATGGCTAATTACATGAAAAAGTGTACTCCCGTACAAATAATGATATGGAATGCCTGCGGGCTACCCACCAAAATTACTGAACTGCACCATTTTTTAAGTGAGCATGATATTGACATTGCAATCATATCAGAGACTCATGCAAAACCATGCCAACGCCTGAGAATTGCAAATTATAATTCATACCGCTGTGATAGACTTTCACACAGAGGTGGTGGTGTGGCAATATATGTGAAACGTAATTATGCATCTTGTCTTATATCTGATTCAAGAAATTTTAATTGTGAGCAAACTACTGTGTGTGTCACTCTTCCTGTGTTTAATAACATCAATTTTTGTGCTGTGTATAACCCTCCTACGAATAGACTATGTGATAATTTTCTAAATAGCATTCTACCGGATGACATACCTACCCTTGCTGCCGGGGACTTTAATGCTAAGCATATAGACTGGAACTGTCGTCGAACAAACCTAAATGGTAAAATTCTCCATGAATATATTTTACAGCATCCGGTGGCGCTACATGCCCCACCAGAATACACGCGGCTCCATAATAAAATTGAATTTTCTGATATACTAGACATTGCAGTCACTACAACGACTATCCCCGTTGCAATGGAAGTATTTCATGAATTGTCCTCTGACCACCTCCCCGTAATCGCAACATTAGGAGTGACAAAAACTTCTGAGTTCTCTACTAAGCGAATTACGAATTGGAATCTCTTCAGCAATATCATGAAAAACTCACCTCCTCGACTGCAAAATCTCAATACCAAACAAGGCATAAACACCGTAATTAATGCCTTAAGTGAAAGCATTCAAGGTGCAATTAAGGAAGCCAGTACTGAAATTACTAATCGTGATAAGGCTTTCAGACTGCCCCTTAATATACGACAGCTTATGAGAGAGCGAAATAGACTCAGGAAATGTTATCATTTAACGTGGGACCCGGCACTTAAACGTGAAATAAATCGTAAAAATAAGCAAATTCAGAAGGCCATTAAAACCTTCAACGAAGAACTATGGGATGATAAAATGTTAAATCTGGATTCTAGAGAAGGTACATTCTGGTCCTTAATCAAAAATTTTAAAACTTCCTTCACAAGTAATCGACCCCTCTATGACAGAGGTAATATTGCCATCTCCAATCAGGAAAAGGCAGAAATCTTCGCAGCACACCTCCAAGAACAGTTCTCGCCAAATGATTGGCCAAATGACTCTGATTTCGAATTAAAGACCCTCCTACGAGTGAGGGATTGGCTCAACGCCCCTTCAGTCAGACTTCCAATTAAATATGCCACTCCTACTGAAACGACTAATATTATCAAACACCTGAGACAAACGAAATCTCCAGGAATTGATGAAATCAGCAATACAGCAATTAAAAATTTGCCGCCTAACATCATCTGCAGCCTGACAAGTATTTTTAATGCTTGTCTTGCTCTTTCTTACTTTCCAACACCTTGGAAAATTGCTAAAATTATTTTACTACCTAAACCGGCTAAAGATCACGCCCGACCAGACGGATATCGTCCTATTAGTCTACTGCCGGGCTTAAGCAAAATTTTTGAGAGAATTATCCTGAATAGACTGAAACCATATTTTCAGCATCTTCCGCCGGAACAATTTGGGTTCCGTGCTCACCTCTCAACAACGAAGCAACTTGTCCGAATAACCGAATTCACTGGTGCAGCTCTGCACTGCAAACTTAATGTTGCTATACTCATGCTAGACGTGGCGAAAGCATGCTAGACGTCTCATGCTAGACGTCTGGCATGAGGGCTTAATTGCTAAATTAATTGACCTTCAACTAGACAGAGAACTCATTCTGCTAATCCATTCTTTTATCAGGGATCGGACATTCAGAATCTCGGTAAAAAATGAATTATCCAGCACTAAAATAATGACTAGCGGTGTTCCACAGGGTTCTGTGACTGGCCCTATACTCTATCTATTCTACGTTTCAGACTTTCCGAGATTGCATTTAAATCATAATTCTATGCTAGCCTGTTATGCAGACGACACTGCCCTGGCAGTGAAGTCTGCTAACATCAATCATGCTATTCGGAAACTCCAAGACACTATTCCCTCCATAGAACAATGGTGTGGATATTGGAAGATACGAATTAACGCTCAAAAATCGCAGCTCCTACTCATAAGGAAAAGGAAGAAAAATGTTCCGATCAGGCAAAGTGTTTATCTTTTTAACGAGGCTGTGCCTATCGTGAAACAAGCCAAATATCTGGGCATCACCATCAACGACAAGCTCACATGGCAGCATCACATCCAACAAATCAGGGATAAAGCGATTAAAGTCATGAAATGTTTATATCCTATGATAGGGAAATATTCAAAACTTTCGTTAGACAAGAAACGACTTATTTGTCTAGCCACAATCCGACTCATCATGACGTACGCTTCGCCAGCATGGACTACCGCTACGAAGGGTGAAATCCAAAAATTACAAGTTGTGCAAAACCAATTTTTAAGAATTATCACAAATGCACACCCGTATGTGAAGAACAAACGTCTCCATGAAGATTTAAAAATGGATACAATAGTGGAATATTTAAGAAGAACTAACACGGCATTTTATGACGCCGCTAAGGAGTGCCAACATATGGACATTTTCAACCTATTTCACTATGAAATTTTACACGAGGACAGGCACCTCCGTCCATATGCCGCTTTTCTACTCAGTGGAAACCAGGATTTTCCAACATAATTTGTGTTTTTAAGTATGTAGTACTCTGAAAAACTTATTTGACTTGTAAATAATGATGTTTAGAAATCTTAGCCGGATGATCATGTGACACACACAGCCACGCCCACAAGATATTACTTATATTTTTCCTGTATATACTATTATACTTTTTGGAATCGTATTTTATTTTCTGCATTTATGACTGCAACACACACCTTTTATGAACTGATTTAGTACTATTTTATGTATAACTACTGTAAAACTTCAGATTTACAGCACTACGATGCCTGGATACCTCATCGCCAACCAGATGTCTTATCGCTCATCACGTGACATTGGTCACACCCCTGCATCTGCTATCCTGTCTCCACGAGAACTACGTTCGGCATTTCCTTACCTGCAGCGCTCCTAGAAGCACCAAAGTTCGATAGCCGGAACAGAACCTGCGATTTCGCAGGTTAATCGCGGCAAATAAAGCAAGTTGGAGTTGGAGACCAAATCAGGCTCAAAATCCTTTTCGTTTTCGTCTGTCTTGTGGGTAAGTACATTTCTCTTACTTTTAAACTCTACAACTCTCTCGGAAACCTTGCGGTGATAACGTAAAAGGGAGTTTTACCTTAGCGTTAAGTACTTTTCTTAGTTTTAGATTCTAGGGAATTGTAAGTGTTAAGTAGTTTTCTCTCTTAGTTTTAGACTTTACAACTCTGTCGGAAACCTAGCGGTGATAACGTAAGATGGAGTTGTACTTTAAGTACTTTTCCCGATTAGTTATAGACCCTACAACTCTCTCGGAAACCTTGCGATGATAACGTAAGAGGGAGTTGAACCTTATTGTTAAGTACTTTTCTCTCTTACTTTTAGACTCTAAAACTCTCTCGGAAACCTAGCGGTGATAACGTAAGAGAGAGTTCTTACCTTAGTGCTAAGTACTTTTTTCAGTTTTAGATTCTACAACTCTTTTGGATAACTTCCGGTTATAACTTAGGAGGGAGTTGCACCATACAGTCAAGTAATTTTTCTCTTACTTTTGGACTCTAAAACTCTCTCGGAAACCTTGCAGTGATAACGTAAGAACTTTTCTCTCTAAGTATTAGACTCTACAGCAATCTCCAAACTTTGCGGTGATAACGTAAGAGGGAGTTTACCTTAGTGTTAAATACTTTTCTCTCTTAGTTTTAGATTCTACAACTCTCTCTGAAACCTCGCGGTGATAACGCAAGAGGGAATTGTACCTTAGTGTTAAGTAGTTTTCTCTCTTAGTTTTAGACTATACACTCTCTCGAAAACCTTGCGGTGATAACGTAAGAGGGACGTGTACCTTAGTGTTAAATACTATTCTTTCTTAGTTTTAGAATCTACAACACTCTTGGAAACCTTGCGGTGATAACGTAAGAGGGAGTTGTACCTTAGTGTTAAGTACCTTTCTCTCTTTGCTTCAGACTCTACAACTCTCTCGGAAACCTTGGTGTCATAACGTAAGAGGAGGTTGTACATTAGTTTTAAGAACTTTTCTCTCTTCGTTTAGACTCTACAACTCTCTGGGAAACCTTGCGATTAGGTGGTAACATAAAAGGGAGTTGTAGCTTAGTGCTAAGTACTTTTCTCTCTTACTTTTAGACTCCAAATTTCTCTCGGAAACCCTGCGGTGATAACATAAGAGGGAGTTGTACCTTAGTGTTAAGTACATTTCTCTCTTCGTTTTAGACTTTACAACTCTCTCGGAAAGCTTGCGGTGATAACGTCAGAAGGAGTTGTTCTTTGTGTTAAGTACTTTTCTCTCTTAGTCTTAGATTCTAGAAGTCCATCGGAAACCTTACGGTGAAAACTTAAGAGTGAGTTGTACCTTAGTGCGAAGTACCTTTCTCTCTTCATTTTAGACTCTACAACTCTCCCGGAAACCTTGCGGTGTTAACGTAAGAGGGAGTTGTACCTTAGTATTAAGTACTTTTTTCTGTGAGTTTTAGGCTCTACAACTCTCCCGCAAACCTTGCGGTGGTAACGTAAGAGGGAGTTGTACCTTACTGTCAAGTACTTTTTTCTCTTTATTTTAGACTCAAAAACTCTCTCGGAAACCTTGCGGTGATAACGTAAGAAGGAGTGGTACCTTAGTGTTAAGAAGATTTCTCTCTTAGTTTTAGACTCTACAATTCTCTGGAAACACTTGAGATGAAAACGTAAGAGGGATTTGTACTTTAGTGTTAAGTACTTTTCTCTCTTAATTTTAGACTCCACAACTCTCTCGGAAACCTTGCGGTGATAACGTAAGAGGGAATTGTACCTTAGAGTAAGTACTTTTCTCTCTTAGTTTTAGACTCTACAACTCTCTTGGAAACCTTGCGGTGATAACGTAAGAGGGAATTGTACCTTTGTGTTAAGTACTTTTCTTAGATTTAAACTCTACAACTCTCTCGGAAACCTTGCGGTGATAACGTAAGAGGGATTTTCACTTATGTGTTAAGTACTTTTCTCTCTTACTTTTAAACTCTACAACTCTCTCGGAAACCTTGCGGTGATAACGTAAGAGGGAGTTGCACCTATGTGTTAAGTACTTTTCTCTCTTTCATTTAGACTATACAACTCTTTTGGAAACCTTGCGGTGATAACGTAAGAGGGAGTTGTACCTTATTGTTAAGTACCTTTCTCTCTTTGTTTTAGACTCTACGACTCTCTCGGAAACCTTGGTGTCATAACGTAAGAGGAAGTTGTACATTATTTTTAATTACTTTTCTCTCTTCGTTTAGACTCTACAACTCTCTGGGAAACCTTGCGATTAGGTACTTTTCTCTCTTAATTTTAGACTCTACAACTCCCTCGGTAACCTTACGGTGGTAACATAAGAGGGAGTTGTAGCTTAGTGCTAAGTACTTTTCTCTCTTACTTTTAGACTCCAAATTTCTCTCGGAAACCCTGCGGTGACAACGTAAGAGGGAGTTGTACCTTAGAGTTAAGTACATTTCTCTCTTCGTTTTAGACTCTACAACTCTCTCGGAAAGCTTGCAGTGATAACGTCAGAAGGAGTTGTTGTTTGTAATAAGTACTTTTCTCTCTTAGTCTTAGATTCTACAACTCCATCGGAAACCTTAGGGTGATAACTTAAGAGGGAGTTGTACCTTAGTGCGAAGTACTTTTCTCTCTTCATTTTAGACTCTACAACTGTCTCGGAAATCTTGCGCTGATAACGTAAGAGGGAGTTGTACCTTACTGTCAAGTACATTTTTCTCTTACTTTTAGACTCAAAAACTCTCTCGGAAACCTTCCCATGATAACGTAAGAGGGAATGGTACCTTAGTGTTAAGTAGGTTTCTCTCTTAGTTTTAGACTCTACAATTCTCTCGGACCCTTGAGGTGATAACGTAAGAGGGATTTGTACCTTAGTGTTACGTACATTTCTCTCTTAATTTTAGACTTCACAACTCTCTCGGAAACCTTGCGGTGATAACGTAAGAGGGATTTGTACCTTAGTGTTACGTACATTTCTCTCTTAATTTTAGACTTCACAACTCTCTCGGAAACCTTGCGGTGATAACGTAAGAGGGAGTTGTACCTTAACATTAAGTACTTTTCTCGCTTACTTTTAGACTCCTAAACTCTCTCGGAAACCTTGCGGTGATAAGGTAAGAGGGAGTTGTACCTTAGCATTAAGTACTATTTTCTCTTACTTTTATACTCAAACTTTCTCGGAAACCTTCCGGTGATAACGTAAGAGTCAGTTGTACCTTAGCGTTAAGTACTTTCCTCTCTTAGTGGTAGACTCCACAACTCTCTCGGAAACCTCGCAGTGATAACGTAAGAGGGAATAGTACCTTTGTGTTAAGTACTTTTCTTAGATTTAAGTTCTACAACTCTCTTGGAAACCTTGCGGTGATAACGTAAGAGGGAGTTGTACCTTATTGTTAAGTACCTTTCTCTCTTTGTTTTAGACTCTACAACTCTCTCGGAAACCTTGGTGTCATAACGTAAGAGGAAGTTGTATATTAGTTTTAAGTACTTTTCTCTCTTCGTTTAGATTCTACAACTCTCTGGAAAACCTTGCGATTAGGTACTTTTCTCTCTTAATTTTAGACTCTACAACTCCCTCGGTAACCTTACGGTGGTAAAATAAGAGGGAGTTGTAGCTTAGTGCTAAGTACTTTTCTCTCTTACTTTTAGACTCCAAATTTCTCTCGGAAACCCTGCGGTGACAACGTAAGAGGGAGTTGTACCTTAGAGTTAAGTACATTTCTCTCTTCGTTTTAGACTCTACAACTCTCTCGGAAAGCTTGCAGTGATAACGTCAGAAGGAGTTGTTGTTTGTAATAAGTACTTTTCTCTCTTAGTCTTAGATTCTACAACTCCATCGGAAACCTTACGGTGATAACTTAAGAGGGACATGTACCTTAGTGCGAAATACTTTTCTCTTACTTTTAGACTCAAAAACTCTCTCGGAAACCTTCCGATGATAACGTAAGAGGGAATGGTACCTTAGTGTTAAGTAGGTTTCTCTCTTAGTTTTAGACTCCTAAACTCTCTCGGAAACCTTTCGGTGATAACGTAAGAGGGAGTTGTACCTTATTGTTAAGTACTTTTCTCTCTTAATTTTAGACTTCACAACTCTCTCGGAAACCTTGCGGTGATAACGTAAGAGGGAGTTGTACCTTAGCGTCAAGTACTTTCCTCTCTTTGTGGTAGACTCCTAAACTCTCTCGGAAACCTTTCGGTGATAACGTAAGAGGGAGTTGTACCTTATTGTTAAGTACTATTTTCTCTTACTTTTATACTCAAACTTTCTCGGAAACCTTCCGGTGATAACGTAAGAGTGAGCTGTACCTTAGCGTTAAGTACTTTCCTCTCTTTGTGGTAGACTCCACAACTCTCTCGGAAACCTTACGGTGATAACTTAAGAGGGAGTTGTACCTTACTGTCAAGTACCTTTGTCTCTGACTTTTAGACTCTAAAACTCTCTCGGAAACCTTGCGGTGATAACATAAGAGGGAGTTGTATCTTAGTGTTAAGTACTTTTCTCTCTTACTTTTAAATTCTACAACTCTCGGAAACCTCGCAGTGATAACGTAAGAGGGAATTGTACCTTTGTGTTAAGTACTTTTCTTAGATTTAAAGTCTACAGCTCTCTCAGAAACCTTGCGGTGGTAACGTAAGAGGCATTTGCACTTATGTGTTAAGTACTTTTCTCTCTTACTTTTAAACTCTACAACTCTCTCGGAAACCTTGCGGTGATAACGTAAGAGGGAGTTGCTCCTATGTGTTAAGTACTTTTCTCTCTTTGATTTAGACTATACAACTCTTTTGGAAACCTTGCGGTGATAACGTAAGAGGGAGTTGCTCCTATGTGTTAAGTACTTTTCTCCCTTTGATTTAGACTATACAACTCTTTTGGAAACCTTGCGGTGATAACGTAAGAGGGAGTTGTACCTTATTGTTAAGTACCTTTCTCTCTTTGTTTTATACTCTACAACTCTCTCGGAAACCTTGGTGTTATACTCAAGACGAAGTTGTACATTAGTTTTAAGTAATTTTCTCTCTTCGTTTAGACTCTACAACTCTCTGGGAAACCTTGCGATTAGGTACTTTTCTCTCTTAATTTTAGACTATACAACTCCCTCGGTAACCTTACGGTGGTAACATAAGAGGGAGTTGTAGCTTAGTGCTAGGTGCTTTTCTCTCTTACTTTTAGACTCCAAATTTCTCTTGGAAACCCTGCGGTGATAACGTAAGAGGGACTTGTACCTTAGTGGTAAGTACATTTCACTCTTCGTTTTAGACTCAACAACTCTCTCAGAAAGCTTGCGGTGATAACGTCAGAAGGAGTTGTTCTTTGTAATAAGTACTTTTCTCTCTTAGTCATAGATTCTACAACTCCATCGGAAACGTTACGGTGATAACTTAAGAGTGAGTTGTACCTTAGTGCGAAGTACTTTTCTCTCTTCATTTTAGAATCTAGAACTCTCTCGGAAACCTTGCGGTGTTAACGTAAGAGGGAGTTGTACCTTAGTATTAAGTACTTTTTTCTGTGAGCTTTAGGCTCTACAACTCTCCCGGAAACCTTGCGGTGATAACGTAAGAGAGAGTTGTACCTTACTATCAAGTACTTTTTTCTCTTACTTTTAGACTCAAACACTCTCTGGGAAACCTTCCGATGATAACGTAAGAGGGAATGGTACCTTAGTGTTAAGTAGGTTTCTCTCTTTGTTTTAGACTCTACAATTCTCTCGGAACCCTTGAGGTGATAACGTAAGAGGGATTTGTACCTTAGTGTTAAGTACTTTTCTCTCTTAATTTTAGACTTCACAACTCTCTCGGAAACCTTGCGGTGATAACGTAAGAGGGAGTTGTACCTTAGCGTTAAGTACTTTTCTCCTTTACTTTTAGACTCCTAAACTCTCTCGGAAACCTTGCGGTGATAACGTAAGAGGGAGTTGTACCTTATTATTAAGGACTATTTTCTCTTACTTTTATACTCAAACTTTCTCGGAAACCTTCCGGTGATAACGTAAGAGTGAGTTGTACCTTAGTGTTAAGTACTTTCCTCTGTTAGTTTTAGACTCCACAACTCTCTCGGAAACCTTGCGGTGATAACTTTATCAGGTTCAATGTTTCTTCTTACCTTCTTCGGGAACATACAAGGACCTGACTCGGAACAGAGAGCTTACTAAAGCTATGTTCACTAATTGTGGTAAGTAGACAGGATACACATGAAGAGTATACAAAACCCTTTATTTTTCTCTATATACAATAACTTCCGTTCTTCGGAATACACTGACCCGCTACTTGGGGTCTAACGTAAAAGTATAAAAATAAAACTAAACTCTTAATTTAACTTTAAACTAATAAACGTGGAAGATTGGTCTTATATTAACAGGAAGCGTATGTAGTACAGAGAACTGTGAACACTACAATACGTTTAAAATTTATCAAGAGGGTTAAAACCTCTGGCCTGGAAGGCAACAAGCAACTGCGCAACTTCTAAGGTAAGCGGCCTGCGTCGACTCACTGCTTCCTCTCTCTCTCGCTAGGGAAAAAGCCACAACTTAAATACTTGGCGTTCGCCAGACAAACTTTGCATAAAAACCTTAACGCTTATAATTCTGGCCGGAAGTAGAAAATAAGAAGTGATAGTAAAGATTTAAAATAAAATAAACGTTAGTAAAACTTAATATCCTTACATACTTCCCGCCAGAGTTAATTAGTTTGAAACTGAGGTCTAAAACGACCTTGTTGAAAACTTTTAGCTCTAGAATCTAACGCGAGCCCAATCTTTTACAAACATACTTCGCTAGAAACTAGAAATTTAAAAGAAAGAAATTTGTTTTTTTTTTTTTTTTTTTTTTACAATAGCAGCTCTCCCAGGATACACACTTTTTTTTTATCTGTACTGCATCCAAACAGGAGCTCTTATTCAATTCTGGTTCCTTCCAGAGATCTGGAAGGAAAACTAGTTTAATGAAATGTTACACAATGAAATGGCAAGGAACATATACAATTATACTTCTCTTAACATTCTTATTTCATTCTTACTATTTTAATTATCTCTCCCCGTGCTCTCTGACATGTGTTGTAAAAGAACACAAAACACGAATGTGTTTATGTCTATGTGTTCAACACTTCCTCCTACAATCAAAACACTAACGTGTTAAAATTCAACATACCAAGACCTCGTAACACACCCTAATTTCAACTCTAAACCCTGAGGTACTATTCTGAAAGTGTCTAACTCTAAAGTGTAGCGTCAGAGAGCCTAACTACATCATTCAACCTTTAACACATATTCGCCATGCTTTAGTCTTTTTACAGTCACACGAATAAAAAAAATTTTAACATTCACTTTTACCATATCACGGTATTTCTTAACATTTAAAATAACAGTTCACATTGTATATAAGAACATATCAACATGCCGTTAATTTTACACATTTGAAAACATACATTAGTAGTACATTGTTAACTTCTATTCTTTTCAAAGCAAGTGCCAATTCTTTCTATATTGAAATAATACATTTCAAAAAGTCTTTCAGACTAAACTTCTTTCCTGCTAGAATGTTTTAAATAAAATGTATACAATAAATTTTACAATATTTAAGTCTTTACACAACGCTATTATACATCAACTTTAGTTTTACGCGCGAGTAATTTAAAAACATAATACGAAAATCGGTAACAACTCATTTCTCGCCCTTTTGGCGATAAAGGTAGACCTCGCATGAGGTAAAACTTCTTGAAATCTGCCACTTGCAGTAAGAATGAAAGATTAACTTAAGTTTGCAAAGTAACATAAAATTTTACTTATCTTTGTGATATTCGGACATCCTTTTCTGGGCCCAGTCTTTAAAGGTATTGCAGATAGTAGTTTGATTTATCCTCCTTCTTGTACGGGCTCGCCCTTCAGGCCTTCCTGTGGAAGCTTCCTTTTTTCACCAGTTCGGTCACCCTTGAATACCTTCTTCTTCTCCTCTGTTTGTGGTCTTGGCCGTTTGATGGCAGCTGGTCTTGGCGGAACCGGGAAACTTCTGTCGTGTTCCTGCTTGGACCTCGTTGCTGGCCGTTCAAATTTTCCTTGTAACTTTTTCTCCGCCGCTGATGGCCCTTCCGCAGTTCGGATACATTTACTGCGGAGAGTCCTGTCGGATGAGTAGATCTTCCGATTTAGAGCCGGGTTATAGTTGCCGTCATTTCTCCTGGTTCTCTTCACATACGTCGTCCTTCTCCCTTCTTCGTTCTGGGGGTGTTTGTGAACTCTCTTTTCTGGACGGTGGAACAGCTTCTTTTTCTTTTTACCTTCAATTTTTCCGCGGGGCAATTTTCTTTTCACTTGCTTCTGTCTCTCATTGGCTTGCCCTTGTACTTGTCGTTTTCCCACCTCTGGAACTTGTACCTGCGGTGTCTGCCGTGCCGGATCCTGCAAAAGATCTGAAAAGATTTGCATTTTATTACGATCGAAGTAGGGCTTAATTTGATCAATATTTGCGGAACAGATTTCACCATTTCTGGCCTTTAACACTACAACAGCGTGAGTTATTTTTTCTATAACATATGGTCCTTCAAATCGTGAAAAAAATTTGGCAGTTTTATCTTCTGGTGCTGAAGAAAGTGAATGCTTAATTTTTAAAACTTCATCCCCTACTTTATAAGTTACTCCCCGTCGTTTCAAATCATAATAGAGCTTCTGTTTTCTTTGTGCTACTTCCGTATTCTTCTTTGCTTCCTTAATTAGTTTTTCTATATCACCCATTTTAAATTCTGAGGCTCTTTGTTGCACATAAACTATGTTTAGTATGCTGTAAAACGACCTGCTTTTACCCTGTGCTTTTTAAGCATAGACTTTCTGCATTTCACTACTTCATCAACCGGCATCATGGAACGTTTTCTGGACTTCATTGCAACTGAGATTACTCAGCTGGAACTCCGTCAAGAAGACAAAGGTTTCCTTACCCCTGAAGAAACAAGAGACCTGAATTTGTTCAAAAAATTCCGAGCTCTTGCTGACCAGGAATTTGTGAACTCCAGAACACAGGACGACCGTGCTAAGACCAAAACTGATGACAACCCTGGCTTCCCGCCTCTCCCAAAGATCAACGCTCGACGTGCTGAGAGTCCCGCCAGGTCGGATGAGGACTTTACAAAATACAAGGCTTTAGATGTCAGCTCTGACTCCGATGGAGAACCCAAAGGAGACAGAACCAGACGCACCAGAAAACCTGCGAAAAAAGCTGTTGCACCCCTGGCTGCTGCGACTGCTCCTGAAATTCCAAAGACTCACCCTGTTGCTGATCTCACTCCGCAACAGAATATGGACACAGACTCCGCCCCAGTGCAGACACCTCCAACCAATCAGAACGCTCCGATCAACAGTGCGAGAAAAGTGCCGCCGATTATAATCAAAGACAGCAGATTCACATGGAATGACTTAAAAACGCTGTTTAATAATAAGAATTTTTCTCTGCACGATTTCTATGGAGAAAACATGAAGGACGGAATCAAGATTAAAGTGAAATTGCCCACCATTTATCGGGAAATGGTAAAAGTGCTAGACGAAGAAGGCATCAGGTATCACTGCTATGCGCTTCCCGAATCTAAACATATAAAAGCTGTGATACGTAACCTCCCGTCTTACATGGACCCTGAGGAAATTATGATGGATCTTAAAGAACATGGACTCGACGTCGTGCGGGTCAACCAACTCACTATCAGGCGTAACGGAGAAGTTATTAAGCTTCCCCTGTTTCTCGTTACTCTCACCCGCAAGGAGAAAAACAAGGAGATACACCAGTTAAAATTTGTGCTGGGAATGAAGATTAGTGTTGAGAGATACCGTGGCCGTAAGGGACCCTTGCAGTGTTATCGCTGTCAAGGGTTCCATCACGCCCAATCGCACTGCAATCACGAACCACGTTGTGTTCGTTGCGGTGAACCTCATGAATCATTTAACTGTGACAAGGATAAGGCAACTCCGCCTAAATGTGCCAATTGTCATGAGATAGGTCATACAGCTAACTACAGATTATGTGTGCGTTTTCCAAAACCAAAAACCACTCCGGCTGTGAAAACGTTCTCTGATCGGGTAGTGCATAATAAAACTTATGCACAAGCTTTAAACACCGGCCTCGCTCCTGAATTTCTAACTGAAGCAAAACAAGTTGCAGCTGAGCTACGTATGCTTGTCTCTGTTCTAAAAGAAACTGGATTTACTCTGATGGCAAAATCAAACGTATCTCAAGATCATACTCCTGCAGCCCCTGTTAATGGCTAATTACATGAAAAAGTGTACTCCCGTACAAATAATGATATGGAATGCCTGCGGGCTACCCACCAAAATTACTGAACTGCACCATTTTTTAAGTGAGCATGATATTGACATTGCAATCATATCAGAGACTCATGCAAAACCATGCCAACGCCTGAGAATTGCAAGTTATAATTCATACCGCTGTGATAGACTTTCACACAGAGGTGGTGGTGTGGCAATATATGTGAAACGTAATTATGCATCTTGTCTTATATCTGATTCAAGAAATTTTAATTGTGAGCAAACTACTGTGTGTGTCACTCTTCCTGTGTTTAATATCATCAATTTTTGTGCTGTGTATAACCCTCCTACGAATAGACTATGTGATAATTTTCTAAATAGCATTCTACCGGATGACATACCTACCCTTGCTGCCGGGGACTTTAATGCTAAGCATATAGACTGGAACTGTCGTCGAACAAACCTAAATGGTAAAATTCTCCATGAATATATTTTACAGCATCCGGTGGCGCTACATGCCCCACCAGAATACACGCGGCTCCATAATAAAATTGAATTTTCTGATATACTAGACATTGCAGTCACTACAACGACTATCCCCGTTGCAATGGAAGTATTTCATGAATTGTCCTCTGACCACCTCCCCGTAATCGCAACATTAGGAGTGACAAAAACTTCTGAGTTCTCTACTAAGCGAATTACGAATTGGAATCTCTTCAGCAATATCATGAAAAACTCACCTCCTCGACTGCAAAATCTCAATACCAAACAAGGCATAAACACCGTAATTAATGCCTTAAGTGAAAGCATTCAAGGTGCAATTAAGGAAGCCAGTACTGAAATTACTAATCGTGATAAGGCTTTCAGACTGCCCCTTAATATACGACAGCTTATGAGAGAGCGAAATAGACTCAGGAAATGTTATCATTTAACGTGGGACCCGGCACTTAAACGTGAAATAAATCGTAAAAATAAGCAAATTCAGAAGGCCATTAAAACCTTCAACGAAGAACTATGGGATGATAAAATGTTAAATCTGGATTCTAGAGAAGGTACATTCTGGTCCTTAATCAAAAATTTTAAAACTTCCTTCACAAGTAATCGACCCCTCTATGACAGAGGTAATATTGCCATCTCCAATCAGGAAAAGGCAGAAATCTTCGCAGCACACCTCCAAGAACAGTTCTCGCCAAATGATTGGCCAAATGACTCTGATTTCGAATTAAAGACCCTCCTACGAGTGAGGGATTGGCTCAACGCCCCTTCAGTCAGACTTCCAATTAAATATGCCACTCCTACTGAAACGACTAATATTATCAAACACCTGAGACAAAAGAAATCTCCAGGAATTGATGAAATCAGCAATACAGCAATTAAAAATTTGCCGCCTAACATCATCTGAAGCCTGACAAGTATTTTTAATGCTTGTCTTGCTCTTTCTTACTTTCCAACACCTTGGAAAATTGCTAAAATTATTTTACTACCTAAACCGGCTAAAGATCACGCCCGACCAGACGGATATCGTCCTATTAGTCTACTGCCGGGCTTAAGCAAAATTTTTGAGAGAATTATCCTGAATAGACTGAAACCATATTTTCAGCATCTTCCGCCGGAACAATTTGGGTTCCGTGCTCACCTCTCAACAACGAAGCAACTTGTCCGAATAACCGAATTCGCTGGTGCAGCTCTGCACTGCAAACTTAATGTTGCTATACTCATGCTAGACGTGGCGAAAGCATTCGACCGCGTCTGGCATGAGGGCTTAATTGCTAAATTAATTGACCTTCAACTAGACAGAGAACTCATTCTGCTAATCCATTCTTTTATCAGGGATCGGACATTCAGAATCTCGGTAAAAAATGAATTATCCAGCACTAAAATAATGACTAGCGGTGTTCCACAGGGTTCTGTGACTGGCCCTATACTCTATCTATTCTACGTTTCAGACTTTCCGAGATTGCATTTAAATCATAATTCTATGCTAGCCTGTTATGCAGACGACACTGCCCTGGCAGTGAAGTCTGCTAACATCAATCATGCTATTCGGAAACTCCAAGACACTATTCCCTCCATAGAACAATGGTGTGGATATTGGAAGATACGAATTAACGCTCAAAAATCGCAGCTCCTACTCATAAGGAAAAGGAAGAAAAATGTTCCGATCAGGCAAAGTGTTTATCTTTTTAACGAGGCTGTGCCTATCGTGAAACAAGCCAAATATCTGGGCATCACCATCAACGACAAGCTCACATGGCAGCATCACATCCAACAAATCAGGGATAAAGCGATTAAAGTCATGAAATGTTTATATCCTATGATAGGGAAATATTCAAAACTTTCGTTAGACAAGAAACGACTTATTTGTCTAGCCACAATCCGACTCATCATGACGTACGCTTCGCCAGCATGGACTACCGCTACGAAGGGTGAAATCCAAAAATTACAAGTTGTGCAAAACCAATTTTTAAGAATTATCACAAATGCACACCCGTATGTGAAGAACAAACGTCTCCATGAAGATTTAAAAATGGATACAATAGTGGAATATTTAAGAAGAACTAACACGGCATTTTATGACGCCGCTAAGGAGTGCCAACATATGGACATTTTCAACCTATTTCACTATGAAATTTTACACGAGGACAGGCACCTCCGTCCATATGCCGCTTTTCTACTCAGTGGAAACCAGGATTTTCCAACATAATTTGTGTTTTTAAGTATGTAGTACTCTGAAAAACTTATTTGACTTGTAAATAATGATGTTTAGAAATCTTAGCCGGATGATCATGTGACACACACAGCCACGCCCACAAGATATTACTTATATTTTTCCTGTATATACTATTATACTTTTTGAAATCGTATTTTATTTTCTGCATTTATGACTGCAACACACACCTTTTATGAACTGATTTAGTACTATTTTATGTATAACTACTGTAAAACTTCAGATTTACAGCACTACGATGCCTGGATACCTCATCGCCAACCAGATGTCTTATCGCTCATCACGTGACATTGGTCACACCCCTGCATCTGCTATCCTGTCTCCACGAGAACTACGTTCGGCATTTCCTTACCTGCAGCGCTCCTAGAAGCACCAAAGTTCGATAGCCGGAACACAACCTGCGATTTCGCAGGTTAATCGCGGCAAATAAAGCAAGTTGGAGTTGGAGACCAAATCAGGCTCAAAATCCTTTTCGTTTTCGTCTGTCTTGTGGGTAAGTACATTTCTCTTACTTTTAAACTCTACAACTCTCTCGGAAACCTTGCGGTGATAACGTAAAAGGGAGTTTTACCTTAGCGTTAAGTACTTTTCTTAGTTTTAGATTCTAGGGAATTGTAAGTGTTAAGTAGTTTTCTCTCTTAATTTTAGACTTTACAACTCTGTCGGAAACCTAGCGGTGATAACGTAAGATGGAGTTGTACTTTAAGTACTTTTCCCGATTAGTTATAGACCCTACAACTCTCTCGGAAACCTTGCGATGATAACGTAAGAGGGAGTTGAACCTTATTGTTAAGTACTTTTCTCTCTTACTTTTAGACTCTAAAACTCTCTCGGAAACCTAGCGGTGATAACGTAAGAGAGAGTTCTTACCTTAGTGCTAAGTACTTTTTTCAGTTTTAGATTCTACAACTCTTTTGGATAACTTCCGGTTATAACTTAGGAGGGAGTTGCACCATACAGTCAAGTAATTTTTCTCTTACTTTTGGACTCTAAAACTCTCTCGGAAACCTTGCAGTGATAACGTAAGAACTTTTCTCTCTAAGTATTAGACTCTACAGCAATCTCCAAACTTTGCGGTGATAACGTAAGAGGGAGTTTACCTTAGTGTTAAATACTTTTCTCTCTTAGTTTTAGATTCTACAACTCTCTCTGAAACCTCGCGGTGATAACGCAAGAGGGAATTGTACCTTAGTGTTAAGTAGTTTTCTCTCTTAGTTTTAGACTATACACTCTCTCGAAAACCTTGCGGTGATAACGTAAGAGGGACGTGTACCTTAGTGTTAAATACTATTCTTTCTTAGTTTTAGAATCTACAACACTCTTGGAAACCTTGCGGTGATAACGTAAGAGGGAGTTGTACCTTAGTGTTAAGTACCTTTCTCTCTTTGCTTCAGACTCTACAACTCTCTCGGAAACCTTGGTGTCATAACGTAAGAGGAGGTTGTACATTAGTTTTAAGAACTTTTCTCTCTTCGTTTAGACTCTACAACTCTCTGGGAAACCTTGCGATTAGGTGGTAACATAAAAGGGAGTTGTAGCTTAGTGCTAAGTACTTTTCTCTCTTACTTTTAGACTCCAAATTTCTCTCGGAAACCCTGCGGTGATAACATAAGAGGGAGTTGTACCTTAGTGTTAAGTACATTTCTCTCTTCGTTTTAGACTTTACAACTCTCTCGGAAAGCTTGCGGTGATAACGTCAGAAGGAGTTGTTCTTTGTGTTAAGTACTTTTCTCTCTTAGTCTTAGATTCTAGAAGTCCATCGGAAACCTTACGGTGAAAACTTAAGAGTGAGTTGTACCTTAGTGCGAAGTACCTTTCTCTCTTCATTTTAGACTCTACAACTCTCCCGGAAACCTTGCGGTGTTAACGTAAGAGGGAGTTGTACCTTAGTATTAAGTACTTTTTTCTGTGAGTTTTAGGCTCTACAACTCTCCCGCAAACCTTGCGGTGGTAACGTAAGAGGGAGTTGTACCTTACTGTCAAGTACTTTTTTCTCTTTATTTTAGACTCAAAAACTCTCTCGGAAACCTTGCGGTGATAACGTAAGAAGGAGTGGTACCTTAGTGTTAAGAAGATTTCTCTCTTAGTTTTAGACTCTACAATTCTCTGGAAACACTTGAGATGAAAACGTAAGAGGGATTTGTACTTTAGTGTTAAGTACTTTTCTCTCTTAATTTTAGACTCCACAACTCTCTCGGAAACCTTGCGGTGATAACGTAAGAGGGAATTGTACCTTAGAGTAAGTACTTTTCTCTCTTAGTTTTAGACTCTACAACTCTCTTGGAAACCTTGCGGTGATAACGTAAGAGGGAATTGTACCTTTGTGTTAAGTACTTTTCTTAGATTTAAACTCTACAACTCTCTCGGAAACCTTGCGGTGATAACGTAAGCGGGATTTTCACTTATGTGTTAAGTACTTTTCTCTCTTACTTTTAAACTCTACAACTCTCTCGGAAACCTTGCGGTGATAACGTAAGAGGGAGTTGCACCTATGTGTTAAGTACTTTTCTCTCTTTCATTTAGACTATACAACTCTTTTGGAAACCTTGCGGTGATAACGTAAGAGGGAGTTGTACCTTATTGTTAAGTACCTTTCTCTCTTTGTTTTAGACTCTACGACTCTCTCGGAAACCTTGGTGTCATAACGTAAGAGGAAGTTGTACATTATTTTTAATTACTTTCTCTCTTCGTTTAGACTCTACAACTCTCTGGGAAACCTTGCGATTAGGTACTTTTCTCTCTTAATTTTAGACTCTACAACTCCCTCGGTAACCTTACGGTGGTAACATAAGAGGGAGTTCTAGCTTAGTGCTAAGTACTTTTCTCTCTTACTTTTAGACTCCAAATTTCTCTCGGAAACCCTGCGGTGACAACGTAAGAGGGAGTTGTACCTTAGAGTTAAGTACATTTCTCTCTTCGTTTTAGACTCTACAACTCTCTCGGAAAGCTTGCAGTGATAACGTCAGAAGGAGTTGTTGTTTGTAATAAGTACTTTTCTCTCTTAGTCTTAGATTCTACAACTCCATCGGAAACCTTAGGGTGATAACTTAAGAGGGAGTTGTACCTTAGTGCGAAGTACTTTTCTCTCTTCATTTTAGACTCTACAACTGTCTCGGAAATCTTGCGCTGATAACGTAAGAGGGAGTTGTACCTTACTGTCAAGTACATTTTTCTCTTACTTTTAGACTCAAAAACTCTCTCGGAAACCTTCCCATGATAACGTAAGAGGGAATGGTACCTTAGTGTTAAGTAGGTTTCTCTCTTAGTTTTAGACTCTACAATTCTCTCGGACCCTTGAGGTGATAACGTAAGAGGGATTTGTACCTTAGTGTTACGTACATTTCTCTCTTAATTTTAGACTTCACAACTCTCTCGGAAACCTTGCGGTGATAACGTAAGAGGGAGTTGTACCTTAACATTAAGTACTTTTCTCGCTTACTTTTAGACTCCTAAACTCTCTCGGAAACCTTGCGGTGATAAGGTAAGAGGGAGTTGTACCTTAGCATTAAGTACTATTTTCTCTTACTTTTATACTCAAACTTTCTCGGAAACCTTCCGGTGATAACGTAAGAGTCAGTTGTACCTTAGCGTTAAGTACTTTCCTCTCTTAGTGGTAGACTCCACAACTCTCTCGGAAACCTCGCGGTGATAACGTAAGAGGGAATAGTACCTTTGTGTTAAGTACTTTTCTTAGATTTAAGTTCTACAACTCTCTTGGAAACCTTGCGGTGATAACGTAAGAGGGAGTTGTACCTTATTGTTAAGTACCTTTCTCTCTTTGTTTTAGACTCTACAACTCTCTCGGAAACCTTGGTGTCATAACGTAAGAGGAAGTTGTATATTATTTTTAATTACTTTTCTCTCTTCGTTTAGACTCTACAACTCTCTGGGAAACCTTGCGATTAGGTACTTTTCTCTCTTAATTTTAGACTCTACAACTCCCTCGGTAACCTTACGGTGGTAACATAAGAGGGAGTTCTAGCTTAGTGCTAAGTACTTTTCTCTCTTACTTTTAGACTCCAAATTTCTCTCGGAAACCCTGCGGTGACAACGTAAGAGGGAGTTGTACCTTAGAGTTAAGTACATTTCTCTCTTCGTTTTAGACTCTACAACTCTCTCGGAAAGCTTGCAGTGATAACGTCAGAAGGAGTTGTTGTTTGTAATAAGTACTTTTCTCTCTTAGTCTTAGATTCTACAACTCCATCGGAAACCTTAGGGTGATAACTTAAGAGGGAGTTGTACCTTAGTGCGAAGTACTTTTCTCTCTTCATTTTAGACTCTACAACTGTCTCGGAAATCTTGCGCTGATAACGTAAGAGGGAGTTGTACCTTACTGTCAAGTACATTTTTCTCTTACTTTTAGACTCAAAAACTCTCTCGGAAACCTTCCCATGATAACGTAAGAGGGAATGGTACCTTAGTGTTAAGTAGGTTTCTCTCTTAGTTTTAGACTCTACAATTCTCTCGGACCCTTGAGGTGATAACGTAAGAGGGATTTGTACCTTAGTGTTACGTACATTTCTCTCTTAATTTTAGACTTCACAACTCTCTCGGAAACCTTGCGGTGATAACGTAAGAGGGAGTTGTACCTTAACATTAAGTACTTTTCTCGCTTACTTTTAGACTCCTAAACTCTCTCGGAAACCTTGCGGTGATAAGGTAAGAGGGAGTTGTACCTTAGCATTAAGTACTATTTTCTCTTACTTTTATACTCAAACTTTCTCGGAAACCTTCCGGTGATAACGTAAGAGTCAGTTGTACCTTAGCGTTAAGTACTTTCCTCTCTTAGTGGTAGACTCCACAACTCTCTCGGAAACCTCGCGGTGATAACGTAAGAGGGAATAGTACCTTTGTGTTAAGTACTTTTCTTAGATTTAAGTTCTACAACTCTCTTGGAAACCTTGCGGTGATAACGTAAGAGGGAGTTGTACCTTATTGTTAAGTACCTTTCTCTCTTTGTTTTAGACTCTACAACTCTCTCGGAAACCTTGGTGTCATAACGTAAGAGGAAGTTGTATATTAGTTTTAAGTACTTTTCTCTCTTCGTTTAGATTCTACAACTCTCTGGAAAACCTTGCGATTAGGTACTTTTCTCTCTTAATTTTAGACTCTACAACTCCCTCGGTAACCTTACGGTGGTAAAATAAGAGGGAGTTGTAGCTTAGTGCTAAGTACGTTTCTCTCTTACTTTTAAACTCCAAATTTCTCTCGGAAACCCTGCGGTGACAACGTAAGAGGGAGTTGTACCTTAGAGTTAAGTACATTTCTCTCTTCGTTTTAGACTCTACAACTCTCTCGGAAACCTTGCAGTGATAACGTCAGAAGGAGTTGTTGTTTGTAATAAGTACTTTTCTCTCTTAGTCTTAGATTCTACAACTCCATCGGAAACCTTACGGTGATAACTTAAGAGGGACATGTACCTTAGTGCGAAATACTTTTCTCTTACTTTTAGACTCAAAAACTCTCTCGGAAACCTTCCGATGATAACGTAAGAGGGAATGGTACCTTAGTGTTAAGTAGGTTTCTCTCTTAGTTTTAGACTCCTAAACTCTCTCGGAAACCTTTCGGTGATAACGTAAGAGGGAGTTGTACCTTATTGTTAAGTACTTTTCTCTCTTAATTTTAGACTTCACAACTCTCTCGGAAACCTTGCGGTGATAACGTAAGAGGGAGTTGTACCTTAGCGTCAAGTACTTTCCTCTCTTTGTGGTAGACTCCTAAACTCTCTCGGAAACCTTTCGGTGATAACGTAAGAGGGAGTTGTACCTTATTGTTAAGTACTATTTTCTCTTACTTTTATACTCAAACTTTCTCGGAAACCTTCCGGTGATAACGTAAGAGTGAGCTGTACCTTAGCGTTAAGTACTTTCCTCTCTTTGTGGTAGACTCCACAACTCTCTCGGAAACCTTACGGTGATAACTTAAGAGGGAGTTGTACCTTACTGTCAAGTACCTTTGTCTCTGACTTTTAGACTCTAAAACTCTCTCGGAAACCTTGCGGTGATAACATAAGAGGGAGTTGTATCTTAGTGTTAAGTACTTTTCTCTCTTACTTTTAAATTCTACAACTCTCGGAAACCTCGCAGTGATAACGTAAGAGGGAATTGTACCTTTGTGTTAAGTACTTTTCTTAGATTTAAAGTCTACAGCTCTCTCAGAAACCTTGCGGTGGTAACGTAAGAGGCATTTGCACTTATGTGTTAAGTACTTTTCTCTCTTACTTTTAAACTCTACAACTCTCTCGGAAACCTTGCGGTGATAACGTAAGAGGGAGTTGCTCCTATGTGTTAAGTACTTTTCTCTCTTTGATTTAGACTATACAACTCTTTTGGAAACCTTGCGGTGATAACGTAAGAGGGAGTTGCTCCTATGTGTTAAGTACTTTTCTCCCTTTGATTTAGACTATACAACTCTTTTGGAAACCTTGCGGTGATAACGTAAGAGGGAGTTGTACCTTATTGTTAAGTACCTTTCTCTCTTTGTTTTATACTCTACAACTCTCTCGGAAACCTTGGTGTTATACTCAAGACGAAGTTGTACATTAGTTTTAAGTAATTTTCTCTCTTCGTTTAGACTCTACAACTCTCTGGGAAACCTTGCGATTAGGTACTTTTCTCTCTTAATTTTAGACTATACAACTCCCTCGGTAACCTTACGGTGGTAACATAAGAGGGAGTTGTAGCTTAGTGCTAAGTACTTTTCTCTCTTACTTTTAGACTCCAAATTTCTCTTGGAAACCCTGCGGTGATAACGTAAGAGGGACTTGTACCTTAGTGGTAAGTACATTTCACTCTTCGTTTTAGACTCAACAACTCTCTCAGAAAGCTTGCGGTGATAACGTCAGAAGGAGTTGTTCTTTGTAATAAGTACTTTTCTCTCTTAGTCATAGATTCTACAACTCCATCGGAAACGTTACGGTGATAACTTAAGAGTGAGTTGTACCTTAGTGCGAAGTACTTTTCTCTCTTCATTTTAGAATCTAGAACTCTCTCGGAAACCTTGCGGTGTTAACGTAAGAGGGAGTTTACCTTAGTATTAAGTACTTTTTTCTGTGAGCTTTAGGCTCTACAACTCTCCCGGAAACCTTGCGGTGATAACGTAAGAGAGAGTTGTACCTTACTATCAAGGTACTTTTTTCTCTTACTTTTAGACTCAAACACTCTCTGGGAAACCTTCCGATGATAACGTAAGAGGGAATGGTACCTTAGTGTTAAGTAGGTTTCTCTCTTTGTTTTAGACTCTACAATTCTCTCGGAACCCTTGAGGTGATAACGTAAGAGGGATTTGTACCTTAGTGTTAAGTACTTTTCTCTCTTAATTTTAGACTTCACAACTCTCTCGGAAACCTTGCGGTGATAACGTAAGAGGGAGTTGTACCTTAGCGTTAAGTACTTTTCTCCTTTACTTTTAGACTCCTAAACTCTCTCGGAAACCTTGCGGTGATAACGTAAGAGGGGAGTTGTACCTTATTATTAAGGGACTATTTTCTCTTACTTTTATACTCAAACTTTCTCGGAAACCTTCCGGTGATAACGTAAGAGTGAGTTGTACCTTAGTGTTAAGTACTTTCCTCTGTTAGTTTTAGACTCCACAACTCTCTCGGAAACCTTGCGGTGATAACTTTATCAGGTTCAATGTTTCTTCTTACCTTCTTCGGGAACATACAAGGACCTGACTCGGAACAGAGAGCTTACTAAAGCTATGTTCACTAATTGTGGTAAGTAGACAGGATACACATGAAGAGTATACAAAACCCTTTATTTTTCTCTATATACAATAACTTCCGTTCTTCGGAATACACTGACCCCGCTACTTGGGGTCTAACGTAAAAGTATAAAAATAAAACTAAACTCTTAATTTAACTTTAAACTAATAAACGTGGAAGATTGGTCTTATATTAACAGGAAGCGTATGTAGTACAGAGAACTGTGAACACTACAATACGTTTAAAATTTATCAAGAGGGTTAAAACCTCTGGCCTGGAAGGCAACAAGCAACTGCGCAACTTCTAAGGTAAGCGGCCTGCGTCGACTCACTGCTTCCTCTCTCTCTCGCTAGGGAAAAAGCCACAACTTAAATACTTGGCGTTCGCCAGACAAACTTTGCATAAAAACCTTAACGCTTATAATTCTGGCCGGAAGTAGAAAATAAGAAGTGATAGTAAAGATTTAAAATAAAATAAACGTTAGTAAAACTTAATATCCTTACATACTTCCCGCCAGAGTTAATTAGTTTGAAACTGAGGTCTAAAACGACCTTGTTGAAAACTTTTAGCTCTAGAATCTAACGCGAGCCCAATCTTTTACAAACATACTTCGCTAGAAACTAGAAATTTAAAAGAAAGAAATTTTTTTTTTTTTTTTTTTTTTTTTTTTTTTTTTTTTTTTACAATAGCAGCTCCCAGGATACACACTTTTTTTTTTATCTGTACTGCATCCAAACAGGAGCTCTTATTCAATTCTGGTTCCTTCCAGAGATCTGGAAGGAAAACTAGTTTAATGAAATGTTACACAATGAAATGGCAAGTAACATATACAATTATACTTCTCTTAACATTCTTATTTCATTCTTACTATTTTAATTATCTCTCCCCGTGCTCTCTGACATGTGTTGTAAAAGAACACCAAACACGAATGTGTTTATGTCTATGTGTTCAACACTTCCTCCTACAATCAAAACACTAACGTGTTAAAATTCAACATACCAAGACCTCGTAACACACCCTAATTTCAACTCTAAACCCTGAGGTACTATTCTGAAAGTGTCTAACTCTAAAGTGTAGCGTCAGAGAGCCTAACTACATCATTCAACCTTTAACACATATTCGCCATGCTTTAGTCTTTTTACAGTCACACGAATAAAAAAAATTTTAATATTCACTTTTACCATATCACGGTATTTCTTAACATTTAAAATAACAGTTCACATTGTATATAAGAACATATCAACATGCCGTTAATTTTACACATTTGAAAACATACATTAGTAGTACATTGTTAACTTCTATTCTTTTCAAAGCAAGTGCCAATTCTTTCTATATTGAAATAATACATTTCAAAAAGTCTTTCAGACTAAACTTCTTTCCTTCTAGAATGTTTTAAATAAAATGTATACAATAAATTTTACAATATTTAAGTCTTTACACAACGCTATTATACATCAACTTTAGTTTTACGCGCGAGTAATTTAAAAACATAATACGAAAATCGGTAACAACTCATTTCTCGCCCTTTTGGCGATAAAGGTAGACCTCGCATGAGGTAAAACTTCTTGAAATCTGCCACTTGCAGTAAGAATGAAAGATTAACTTAAGTTTGCAAAGTAACATAAAATTTTACTTATCTTTGTGATATTCGGACATCCTTTTCTGGGCCCAGTCTTTAAAGGTATTGCAGATAGTAGTTTGATTTATCCTCCTTCTTGTACGGGCTCGCCCTTCAGGCCTTCCTGTGGAAGCTTCCTTTTTTCACCAGTTCGGTCACCCTTGAATACCTTCTTCTTCTCCTCTGTTTGTGGTCTTGGCCGTTTGATGGCAGCTGGTCTTGGCGGAACCGGGAAACTTCTGTCGTGTTCCTGCTTGGACCTCGTTGCTGGCCGTTCAAATTTTCCTTGTAACTTTTTCTCCGCCGCTGATGGCCCTTCCGCAGTTCGGATACATTTACTGCGGAGAGTCCTGTCGGATGAGTAGATCTTCCGATTTAGAGCCGGGTTATAGTTGCCGTCATTTCTCCTGGTTCTCTTCACATACGTCGTCCTTCTCCCTTCTTCGTTCTGGGGGTGTTTGTGAACTCTCTTTTCTGGACGGTGGAACGGCTTCTTTTTCTTTTTACCTTCAATTTTTCCGCGGGGCAATTTTCTTTTCACTTGCTTCTGTCTCTCATTGGCTTGCCCTTGTACTTGTCGTTTTCCCACCTCTGGAACTTGTACCTGCGGTGTCTGCCGTGCCGGATCCTGCAAAAGATCTGAAAAGATTTGCATTTTATTACGATCGAAGTAGGGCTTAATTTGATCAATATTTGCGGAACAGATTTCACCATTTCTGGCCTTTAACACTACAACAGCGTGAGTTATTTTTTCTATAACATATGGTCCTTCAAATCGTGAAAAAAATTTGGCAGTTTTATCTTCTGGTGCTGAAGAAAGTGAATGCTTAATTTTTAAAACTTCATCCCCTACTTTATAAGTTACTCCCCGTCGTTTCAAATCATAATAGAGCTTCTGTTTTCTTTGTGCTACTTCCGTATTCTTCTTTGCTTCCTTAATTAGTTTTTCTATATCACCCATTTTAAATTCTGAGGCTCTTTGTTGCACATAAAATAATTTATCTAACGGTGTTATAATCTTTTTGCCTAGAAATAACTCAGCAGGAGTTTTGCCCGTTGTATCATGTTTTGCGGTCCTAAGGGCGAAAGCAAATTCTTTGACATAGTTATCCCAGCTTTTATGAAAATTTTTAACATAACTACGGATAATTTTCACTATATTTCTATTGACCCGTTCCGCTATATTTGATTGCGGCTGATACGGGACCATTTTTAAATGACGTAGACATGTGCCCAGTTTTTGGCACATGTCTTCAAATATATTACTTACAAATTGAGGACCATTATCCGATATAACTTTTAGGGGCGCCCCGTATTTTAAAATATATTTATTTAAAATAGAATCAGTAAACTAATTTCGCGGAGGCTCGTTTTAAGGGAACAATTTCGGTCCATTTACTAAAATGATCAACCATAACAAGGAGATAGCGACTTTTATTAAACTGACTTTTTGGGAAAGGGCCCAATAAATCGATGCCAATTATTTCATTTGGAAATTCGGATTTAATACTATTTAGAAACCCGGCCGGCGGAAATTAATATAATTAACTGCTTGACATGTTGGGCAGGACTGGACATACGCCCTTGTTAACTTTTGCAGTTCAGGAAAGTAGACTGCCTCGCGTACGCGTTGGATAGTTTGTCGAATACCAGCATGAGAAGCTAAAGGGCTGTCATGGAGCTCCTGCAGGATATTTAATCTAAGACTAGCTGGGATAACAGGTCGAAATTCGTTGTTGGAATTCGTAGTTTTTTGTATAGAATAATAGACCATCTATTAGTTCGTAATGGGCCGCCCTATTTCTTATCGCCACAATATCTTGGTGGCTAAAATTCTCAGGATCCTTCAAATACTCATAAATGCTTCCAAACTCAGGAACCTTACCCATTTCGGTTATTACAGTTTCTCGGGAATTTATTGTACATGCTGTAAGCATTCCCACCTTTGCGGTATTACCTTGTTCGTCTATTTTAATTCTTGATAGGGGCATCTGCTACGATATTTTCCTTCCCGGGGGTATGCTTGATTACCAGATTATATTCTTGCAGCTTGAGTGCCCATCTTATTAACCTTGGGGATAAATTTTTCCCTGAGTACAATCTAGTTACCGCCGCATGATCAGAGTACACTGTTATCGGCGCCTTTCCAAAATAGACTCGGAACTTTTTCACTGCTAACAGAATTGCAAGTGCCTCTCTCTCGGTGGCGGAATAGTTTCTTTGTGTTTGATTTAAAGTTCGGCTAAAAATGCCACGGGCTGCTGATTTTGCCAAAGTACCGCTCCTACCGCATAATCCGAAGCATCCGCTGAAATTTCTAAATTCTCATCCTTTTCAGGAAATTTCAACACAGGGGCTTGCGTTAATGCTTGTTTTAATTTTTCGAAAGCACTATTGGCTTCGGCCGTCCACGAGAATCTTGCCTTTTTCCTTTTTAATTTTAACAATGGCTCAGCGATAACCGCAAAATCTTTTATAAAGGACCTATAATATGAACAAAGTCCTAGAAAAGAAGAGAGCTTCTTTGCCGTGTTTGGAGTCGGATACTTTTGTACAGCGATTATTTTTGATTCGTCTGTTTCTATTCCTTTCTGAGATATCTTGTAACCTAAATATTTTAATTCAGGGGCTGCAAATTTTCACTTTTCGACATTAACTTTTAGACCGGCCTTATTTAATAAAGAAAACACCTGTCTTAAATCCTGTACATGTTGGTCGAGATTATCACTAGTAATAATGATATCGTCTAAATAGATAAATGTGGACTTTCCAAGAACAGGTCTTAACACAATGTCCATGCATCGCTGAAATGTTGCCGGGGCCCCTGAAAGGCCAAACGGCATACGCAAAAATGCATAAGTGCCAGACTTGGTTATAAAAGCAGTCTTAGGCACGTCCTCAGGCCTAACCCCTATTTGAAAATAACCAGTCGTTAAGTCTAAAGTCGTCATAAATTTGGTTGATTTTATGTTCCTTAAAATTTCTTCTATGATCGGTAACGGATATACCGGATATTTAGTTATGGAGTTTAATTTACGGTAATCAATAGCGAATCTCCATCTTTTTGGATGCGTCAAAGGATAGTCATTATTTTTCTTACATAAAACCACCGGGCTAGCATAACTAGTTGAGATGGGCGTTATGATCTTTTTACGTAGCATATCGGTAATATGCCATTCTATAATTTTTTCCTTATTCTTATCATACCGGTATGGTTTTTGACGAACTGGCATTGCATCTCCGGTGTCAATACTATGGTTAGTAACCTGAGTAAATCCTGGAATATCACTAAATAACGAAGCAAATTCACTTACCACTTGTCGGATTCTTCCTTGCTCGTCATTAGAGAGGTGGTCAAGTTTTAACTTCGGCGGTTCAGCGTTTTCTGTACGAACTGGTTTCATTGTCAGCTTAAGGGACGCTTCATTAAAATCCAGCGTAGCTTGTGCTTCTGAAAGAAAATCTATTCCTAAAATTATATGTGCTTGCAGATTCTTTACTATAAAAAACATCACCTTTACTTGTTCGTCCTTGATACGGATATACAACGGTACTTTACCTACGCACTTACATTTTTCTCCTTGCGCCGCTAACACTGTCGTATTATCCGAATTATATATGCGGTATTTGCGAAAATACTTCCTAAAAAAATCTTCTGCCACACAGGAACACTGCGCGCCTGTATCCAGGAGTGCGGTGGCTGGGATATTATTCACCAAGACTTCAATCTTCGGAAGAGTCAGATTTTTCACCATTACTGTATTTAACTTGTAGGAAGAGGGGTTTTATTGGCTTTCGGACTTCCGCACCCTCCCGTCAGCAGAAATCCGTTTTAGTTTAAATTATTTTTCCTTTCCGTGCTTTCCTTCTTTTTCCACTGGCCTTGAGACTTTTTTCCTGGGTTGCTATTGAACTGTCGACGTTCGCCGGCTGTTTTTGAATGCTCGGGTTTCCTTGCCCACTGATTCGCTTTTCCTCCGTAGCCGTGTGCTTGAGTTTGCTGTAGTCTTGGCGTACCAAATTGGTTTCGCTGTTGATATTGGCGTCTTCTTTCGACGTCCTCCGTTCTTCTACTTTCAAACTGGATTGCTAGTTCAAATAACTTTTCCAGTGTAGTCGGATTTCTCAATTCAATAAAGTCTTGCACTTGGGGTAGTAACCTCGGCAAAATCACTTGAATTATTTCAGGATCCGGACGGTTTCCATACAAGAGCTTGAAAACGTGAATTTTTCTTAAAATAAAGCTCGAGAGGTTTTCGATTCTTTGTTGATATATACTGAAAAGTTCCGTTTCTAATTTCGCACGATCCCTTACAACAGGGGAGGCTTTTAGTAGGGCAGTCTTGAAATTTTCGTAAGTATAGGTGGGACTTCTTGCTTGACCCAAGAGACTTCTGCCTATACATTTGAACCAGTTAAGCGTTTGGCCCCTCAAAGCGCTGGTAGCTAAGGTAACTTTTTGAAACTCGTGCACGGGGTAGAGCATGAAGTGGTCATCCAATTTTCCCAAAAAACTGGTTACCGGTGAGTTTCCATTAAATGTTGCTTCTGGTTTCATCGAAGCGCGCATGGTCTGGACGATGTAACCAAATCCTTCCAGGGCGGCAGCTGGCATTTCTGGATTCTGATCCGTTTCTGCAGGCAGCACAGGTTCTTCTTGAAACTCGGCCATGGTTATTCTTCTTCGTTGGGCGCCACTATCAGGTTCAATGTTCCTTCTTACCTTCTTCGGGAACATACAAGGACCTGACTCGGAACAGAGAGCTTACTAAAGCTATGTTCACTAATTGTGGTAAGTAGACAGGATACACATGAAGGGTATACAAAACCTTTAATTTTTCTCTATATACAATAACTTCCGTACTTCGGAATACACTGACCCACTACTTGGGGTCTCACGTAAAAGTATAAAAATAAAACTAAACTCTTAATTTAACTTTAAACTAATAAACGTGGAAGATTGGCCTTATATTAACAGGAAGCGTATGTAGTACAGAGAACTGTGAACACTACAATACGTTTAAAATTTATCAAGAGGGTTAAAACCTCTGGCCTGGAAGGCAACAAGCAACTGCGTAACTTCTAAGGTGAGCGGCCTGCGTCGACTCACTGCTTCCTCTCTCTCGCTTGGCAAAAAGCGAAAATAAGAAGTGATAGTAAAGATTTAACATAAAATAAACGTTAGTAAAACCTAAGATCCTTACAACTTAAGAGGGAGTAGTATCTTACTTTCCACTACCTTTGTCTCTTACTTTTAGACTCTAAAAATCTCTCGGAAACCTTGCGGTGATAACGTAAGAGGGATTTGTATCTTAGTGTTAAGTACTTTTCTCTCTTACTTTCATATTCTACAACTCTCGGAAACCTTGCGGTGATAAGGTAAGATGGAATTGTACCTTTTTGTTAAGTACTTTTCTTAGATTTAAATTCTACAACTCTCTCGGAAACCTTGCGGTGATAACGTAAGAGGGAGTTGCTCCTATGTGTTAAGTACTTTTCTCTCTTTCTTTTAGACTCTACAACTCTCTTGGAAACCTTGCGGTGATAACGTAAGAGGGAGTTGTATCTTAGTGTTAAGTACTTTTCTCTCTTACCTTTATATTCTACAACTCTCGGAAACATCGCGGTGATAACGTAAGAGGGAATCGTACCTTTGTGTTAAGTACTTTTCATAGATTTAAATTCTACAACTCTGTCTTAAACCTTGCGGTGATAACGTAAGAGGGAATTGTACCTTAGTGTTAAGTACTTTTCTCTCTTAGTTTTAGACTCTACAACTCTCTGGGAAACCTTGCGATGATAACGTAAGAGGGAGTTGTACCTGAGTGTTAAATACTTTTCTCTCTTTAATTTAGACTATACTACTCTCTTGGAAATCTTGCAGTGATAACGTAAGAGGGAGTTTTACCTTAGTGTCAAGTACCTTTGTCTCTTTGTTTTATACTCTACAACTCTCTCGGAAACCTTGGTGTTATACGTAAGACGAAGTTGTACATTAGTTTTAAGTAATTTTCTCTCTTCGTTTAGACTCTACAACTCTCTGGGAAACCTTGCGATTAGGTACTTTTCTCTCTTAATTTTAGAATATACAACTCCCTCGTTAACCTTACGGTGGTAACATAAGAGGGAGTTGTAGCTTAGTGCTAAGTACTTTTCTCTCTTACTTTTAGACTCCAAATTTCTCTTGGAAACCCTGCGGTGATAACGTAAGAGGGACTTGTACCTTAGTGGTAAGTACATTTCACTCTTTGTTTTAGACTCAACAACTCTCTCAGAAAGCTTGCGGTGATAACGTCAGAAGGAGTTGTTCTTTGTAATAAGTACTTTTCTCTCTTAGTCATAGATTCTACAACTCCATCGGAAACGTTACGGTGATAACTTAAGAGTGAGTTGTACCTTAGTGCGAAGTACTTTTCTCTCTTCATTTTAGAATCTAGAACTCTCTCGGAAACCTTGCGGTGTTAACGTAAGAGGGAGTTGTACCTTAGTATTAAGTATTTTTTTCTGTGAGCTTTAGGCTCTACAACTCTCCCGGAAACCTTGCGGTGATAACGTAAGACAGAGTTGTACCTTACTGTCAAGTACTTTTTTCTCTTACTTTTAGACTCAAAAACTCTCTGGGAAACCTTCCGATGATAACGTAAGAGGGAATGGTACCTTAGTGTTAAGTATGTTTCTCTCTTTGTTTTAGACTCTACAATTCTCTCGGAACCCTTGAGGTGATAACGTAAGAGGGATTTGTACCTTAGTGTTAAGTACTTTTCTCTCTTAATTTTAGACTTCACAACTCTCTCGGAAACCTTGCGGTGATAACGTAAGAGGGAGTTGTACCTTAGCGTTAAGTACTTTTCTCCTTTACTTTTAGACTCCTAAACTCTCTCGGAAACCTTGCGGTGATAACGTAAGAGGGAGTTGTACCTTATTATTAAGGACTATTTTCTCTTACTTTTATACTCAAACTTTCTCGGAAACCTTCCGGTGATAACGTAAGAGTGAGTTGTACCTTAGTGTTAAGTACTTTCCTCTCTTAGTTTTAGACTCCACAACTCTCTCAGAAACCTTGCGGTGATAACTTTATCAGGTTCAATGTTTCTTCTTACCTTCTTCGGGAACATACAAGGACCTGACTCGGAACAGAGAGCTTACTAAAGCTATGTTCACTAATTGTGGTAAGTAGACAGGATACACATGAAGAGTATACAAAACCCTTTATTTTTCTCTATATACAATAACTTCCGTTCTTCGGAATACACTGACCCGCTACTTGGGGTCTAACGTAAAAGTATAAAAATAAAACTAAACTCTTAATTTAACTTTAAACTAATAAACGTGGAAGATTGGTCTTATATTAACAGGAAGCGTATGTAGTACAGAGAACTGTGAACACTACAATACGTTTAAAATTTATCAAGAGGGTTAAAACCTCTGGCCTGGAAGGCAACAAGCAACTGCGCAACTTCTAAGGTAAGCGGCCTGCGTCGACTCACTGCTTCCTCTCTCTCTCGCTAGGGAAAAAGCCACAACTTAAATACTTGGCGTTCGCCAGACAAACTTTGCATAAAAACCTTAACGCTTATAATTCTGGCCGGAAGTAGAAAATAAGAAGTGATAGTAAAGATTTAAAATAAAATAAACGTTAGTAAAACTTAAGATCCTTACATACTTCCCGCCAGAGTTAATTAGTTTGAAACTGAGGTCTAAAACGACCTTGTTGAAAACTTTTAGCTCTAGAATCTAACGCGAGCCCAATCTTTTACAAACATACTTCGCTAGAAACTAGAAATTTAAAAGAAAGAAATTTGTTTTTTTTTTTTTTTTTTTTTTTTTTTTTTTTTTTTTTACAATAGCAGCTCCCAGGATACACACTTTTTTTTTATCTGTACTGCATCCAAACAGGAGCTCTTATTCAATTCTGGTTCCTTCCAGAGATCTGGAAGGAAAACTAGTTTAATGAAATGTTACACAATGAAATGGCAAGTAACATATACAATTATACTTCTCTTAACATTCTTATTTCATTCTTACTATTTTAATTATCTCTCCCCGTGCTCTCTGACATGTGTTGTAAAAGAACACCAAACACGAATGTGTTTATGTCTATGTGTTCAACACTTCCTCCTACAATCAAAACACTAACGTGTTAAAATTCAACATACCAAGACCTCGTAACACACCCTAATTTCAACTCTAAACCCTGAGGTACTATTCTGAAAGTGTCTAACTCTAAAGTGTAGCGTCAGAGAGCCTAACTACATCATTCAACCTTTAACACATATTCGCCATGCTTTAGTCTTTTTACAGTCACACGAATAAAAAAAATTTTAACATTCACTTTTACCATATCACGGTATTTCTTAACATTTAAAATAACAGTTCACATTGTATATAAGAACATATCAACATGCCGTTAATTTTACACATTTGAAAACATACATTAGTAGTACATTGTTAACTTCTATTCTTTTCAAAGCAAGTGCCAATTCTTTCTATATTGAAATAATACATTTCAAAAAGTCTTTCAGACTAAACTTCTTTCCTTCTAGAATGTTTTAAATAAAATGTATACAATAAATTTTACAATATTTAAGTCTTTACACAACGCTATTATACATCAACTTTAGTTTTACGCGCGAGTAATTTAAAAACATAATACGAAAATCGGTAACAACTCATTTCTCGCCCTTTTGGCGATAAAGGTAGACCTCGCATGAGGTAAAACTTCTTGAAATCTGCCACTTGCAGTAAGAATGAAAGATTAACTTAAGTTTGCAAAGTAACATAAAATTTTACTTATCTTTGTGATATTCGGACATCCTTTTCTGGGCCCAGTCTTTAAAGGTATTGCAGATAGTAGTTTGATTTATCCTCCTTCTTGTACGGGCTCGCCCTTCAGGCCTTCCTGTGGAAGCTTCCTTTTTTCACCAGTTCGGTCACCCTTGAATACCTTCTTCTTCTCCTCTGTTTGTGGTCTTGGCCGTTTGATGGCAGCTGGTCTTGGCGGAACCGGGAAACTTCTGTCGTGTTCCTGCTTGGACCTCGTTGCTGGCCGTTCAAATTTTCCTTGTAACTTTTTCTCCGCCGCTGATGGCCCTTCCGCAGTTCGGATACATTTACTGCGGAGAGTCCTGTCGGATGAGTAGATCTTCCGATTTAGAGCCGGGTTATAGTTGCCGTCATTTCTCCTGGTTCTCTTCACATACGTCGTCCTTCTCCCTTCTTCGTTCTGGGGGTGTTTGTGAACTCTCTTTTCTGGACGGTGGAACGGCTTCTTTTTCTTTTTACCTTCAATTTTTCCGCGGGGCAATTTTCTTTTCACTTGCTTCTGTCTCTCATTGGCTTGCCCTTGTACTTGTCGTTTTCCCACCTCTGGAACTTGTACCTGCGGTGTCTGCCGTGCCGGATCCTGCAAAAGATCTGAAAAGATTTGCATTTTATTACGATCGAAGTAGGGCTTAATTTGATCAATATTTGCGGAACAGATTTCACCATTTCTGGCCTTTAACACTACAACAGCGTGAGTTATTTTTTCTATAACATATGGTCCTTCAAATCGTGAAAAAAATTTGGCAGTTTTATCTTCTGGTGCTGAAGAAAGTGAATGCTTAATTTTTAAAACTTCATCCCCTACTTTATAAGTTACTCCCCGTCGTTTCAAATCATAATAGAGCTTCTGTTTTCTTTGTGCTACTTCCGTATTCTTCTTTGCTTCCTTAATTAGTTTTTCTATATCACCCATTTTAAATTCTGAGGCTCTTTGTTGCACATAAAATAATTTATCTAACGGTGTTATAATCTTTTTGCCTAGAAATAACTCAGCAGGAGTTTTGCCCGTTGTATCATGTTTTGCGGTCCTAAGGGCGAAAGCAAATTCTTTGACATAGTTATCCCAGCTTTTATGAAAATTTTTAACATAACTACGGATAATTTTCACTATATTTCTATTGACCCGTTCCGCTATATTTGATTGCGGCTGATACGGGACCATTTTTAAATGACGTAGACATGTGCCCAGTTTTTGGCACATGTCTTCAAATATATTACTTACAAATTGAGGACCATTATCCGATATAACTTTTAGGGGCGCCCCGTATTTTAAAATATATTTATTTAAAATAGAATCAGTAACTAATTTCGCGGAGGCTCGTTTTAAGGGAACAATTTCGGTCCATTTACTAAAATGATCAACCATAACAAGGAGATAGCGACTTTTATTAAACTGACTTTTTGGGAAAGGGCCCAATAAATCGATGCCAATTATTTCATTTGGAAATTCGGATTTAATACTATTTAGAAACCCGGCCGGGCGGAAATTAATATAATTAACTGCTTGACATGTTGGGCAGGACTGGACATACGCCCTTGTTAACTTTTGCAGTTCAGGAAAGTAGACTGCCTCGCGTACGCGTTGGATAGTTTGTCGAATACCAGCATGAGAAGCTAAAGGGCTGTCATGGAGCTCCTGCAGGATATTTAATCTAAGACTAGCTGGGATAACAGGTCGAAATTCGTTGTTGGAATTCGTAGTTTTTGTATAGAATAATAGGCCATCTATTAGTTCGTAATGGGCCGCCCTATTTCTTATCGCCACAATATCTTGGTGGCTAAAATTCTCAGGATCCTTCAAATACTCATAAATGCTTCCAAACTCAGGATCCTTACCCATTTCGGTTATTACAGTTTCTCGGGAATTTATTGTACATGCTGTAAGCATTCCCACCTTTGCGGTATTACCTTGTTCGTCTATTTTAATTCTTGATAGGGCATCTGCTACGATATTTTCCTTCCCGGGGGTATGCTTGATTACCAGATTATATTCTTGCAGCTTGAGTGCCCATCTTATTAACCTTGGGGATAAATTTTCCCCTGAGTACAATCTAGTTACCGCCGCATGATCAGAGTACACTGTTATCGGCGCCTTTCCAAAATAGACTCGGAACTTTTGCACTGCTAACAGAATTGCAAGTGCCTCTCTCTCGGTCGCGGAATAGTTTCTTTGTGTTTGATTTAAAGTTCGGCTAAAAAATGCCACGGGCTGCTGATTTTGCCAAAGTACCGCTCCTACCGCATAATCCGAAGCATCCGCTGAAATTTCTAAATTCTCATCCTTTTCAGGAAATTTCAACACAGGGGCTTGCGTTAATGCTTGTTTTAATTTTTCGAAAGCACTATTGGCTTCGGCCGTCCACGAGAATCTTGCCTTTTTCCTTTTTAATTTTAACAATGGCTCAGCGATAACCGCAAAATCTTTTATAAAGGACCTATAATATGAACAAAGTCCTAGAAAAGAAGAGAGCTTCTTTGCCGTGTTTGGAGTCGGATACTTTTGTACAGCGATTATTTTTGATTCGTCTGTTTCTATTCCTTTCTGAGATATCTTGTAACCTAAATATTTTAATTCAGGGGCTGCAAATTTTCACTTTTCGACATTAACTTTTAGACCGGCCTCATTTAATAAAGAAAACACCTGTCTTAAATCCTGTACATGTTGGTCGAGATTATCACTAGTAATAATGATATCGTCTAAATAGATAAATGTGGACTTTCCAAGAACAGGTCTTAACACAATGTCCATGCATCGCTGAAATGTTGCCGGGGCCCCTGAAAGGCCAAACGGCATACGCAAAAATGCATAAGTGCCAGACTTGGTTATAAAAGCAGTCTTAGGCACGTCCTCAGGCCTAACCCCTATTTGAAAATAACCAGTCGTTAAGTCTAAAGTCGTCATAAATTTGGTTGATTTTATGTTCCTTAAAATTTCTTCTATGATCGGTAACGGATATACCGGATATTTAGTTATGGAGTTTAATTTACGGTAATCAATAGCGAATCTCCATCTTTTTGGATGCGTCAAAGGATAGTCATTATTTTTCTTACATAAAACCACCGGGCTAGCATAACTAGTTGAGATGGGCGTTATGATCTTTTTACGTAGCATATCGGTAATATGCCATTCTATAATTTTTTCCTTATTCTTATCATACCGGTATGGTTTTTGACGAACTGGCATTGCATCTCCGGTGTCAATACTATGGTTAGTAACCTGAGTAAATCCTGGAATATCACTAAATAACGAAGCAAATTCACTTACCACTTGTCGGATTCTTCCTTGCTCGTCATTAGAGAGGTGGTCAAGTTTTAACTTCGGCGGTTCAGCGTTTTCTGTACGAACTGGTTTCATTGTCAGCTTAAGGGACGCTTCATTAAAATCCAGCGTAGCTTGTGCTTCTGAAAGAAAATCTATTCCTAAAATTATATGTGCTTGCAGATTCTTTACTATAAAAAACATCACCTTTACTTGTTCGTCCTTGATACGGATATACAACGGTACTTTACCTACGCACTTACATTTTTCTCCTTGCGCCGCTAACACTGTCGTATTATCCGAATTATATATGCGGTATTTGCGAAAATACTTCCTAAAAAAATCTTCTGCCACACAGGAACACTGCGCGCCTGTATCCAGGAGTGCGGTGGCTGGGATATTATTCACCAAGACTTCAATCTTCGGAAGAGTCAGATTTTTCACCATTACTGTATTTAACTTGTAGGAAGAGGGGTTTTATTGGCTTTCGGACTTCCGCACCCTCCCGTCAGCAGAAATCCGTTTTAGTTTAAATTATTTTTCCTTTCCGTGCTTTCCTTCTTTTTCCACTGGCCTTGAGACTTTTTTCCTGGGTTGCTATTGAACTGTCGACGTTCGCCGGCTGTTTTTGAATGCTCGGGTTTCCTTGCCCACTGATTCGCTTTTCCTCCGTAGCCGTGTGCTTGAGTTTGCTGTAGTCTTGGCGTACCAAATTGGTTTCGCTGTTGATATTGGCGTCTTCTTTCGACGTCCTCCGTTCTTCTACTTTCAAACTGGATTGCTAGTTCAAATAACTTTTCCAGTGTAGTCGGATTTCTCAATTCAATAGTCTTGCACTTGGGGTAGTAACCTCGGCAAAATCACTTGAATTATTTCAGGATCCGGACGGTTTCCATACAAGAGCTTGAAAACGTGAATTTTTCTTAAAATAAAGCTCGAGAGGTTTTCGATTCTTTGTTGATATATACTGAAAAGTTCCGTTTCTAATTTCGCACGATCCCTTACAACAGGGGAGGCTTTTAGTAGGGCAGTCTTGAAATTTTCGTAAGTATAGGTGGGACTTCTTGCTTGACCCAAGAGACTTCTGCCTATACATTTGAACCAGTTAAGCGCTTGGCCCCTCAAAGCGCTGGTAGCTAAGGTAACTTTTTGAAACTCGTGCACGGGGTAGAGCATGAAGTGGTCATCCAATTTTTCCAAAAAACTGGTTACCGGTGAGTTTCCATTAAATGTTGCTTCTGGTTTCATCGAAGCGCGCATGGTCTGGACGATGTAACCAAATCCTTCCAGGGCGGCAGCTGGCATTTCTGGATTCTGAGCCGTTTCTGCAGGCAGCACAGGTTCTTCTTGAAACTCGGCCATGGTTATTCTTCTTCGTTGGGCGCCACTATCTGGTTCAATATTCCTTCTTACCTTCTTCGGGAACATACAAGGACCTGACTCGGAACAGAGAGCTTACTAAAGCTATGTTCACTAATTCTGGTAAGTAGACAGGATACACATGAAGGGTATACAAAACCTTTAATTTTTCTCTATATACAATAACTTCCGTACTTCGGAATACACTGACCCACTACTTGGGGTCTCACGTAAAAGTATAAAAATAAAACTAAATTCTTAATTTAACTTTAAACTAATAAACGTGGAAGATTGGCCTTATATTAACAGGAAGCGTATGTAGTACAGAGAACTGTGAACACTACAATACGTTTAAAATTTATCAAGAGGGTTAAAACCTCTGGCCTGGAAGGCAACAAGCAACTGCGTAACTTCTAAGGTGAGCGGCCTGCGTCGACTCACTGCTTCCTCTCTCTCGCTTGGCAAAAAGCGAAAATAACAAGTGATACTAAAGATTTAACATAAAATAAACGTTAGTAAAACCTAAGATCCTTACAACTTAAGAGGGAGTAGTATCTTACTTTCCACTACCTTTGTCTCTTACTTTTAGACTCTAAAAATCTCTCGGAAACCTTGCGGTGATAACGTAAGAGGGATTTGTATCTTAGTGTTAAGTACTTTTCTCTCTTACTTTCATATTCTACAACTCTCGGAAACCTTGCGGTGATAAGGTAAGATGGAATTGTACCTTTTTGTTAAGTACTTTTCTTAGATTTAAATTCTACAACTCTCTCGGAAACCTTGCGGTGATAACGTAAGAGGGAGTTGCTCCTATGTGTTAAGTACTTTTCTCTCTTTCTTTTAGACTCTACAACTCTCTTGGAAACCTTGCGGTGATAACGTAAGAGGGAGTTGTATCTTAGTGTTAAGTACTTTTCTCTCTTACTTTTATATTCTACAACTCTCGGAAACATCGCGGTGATAACGTAAGAGGGAATCGTACCTTTGTGTTAAGTACTTTTCATAGATTTAAATTCTACAACTCTGTCTTAAACCTTGCGGTGATAACGTAAGAGGGAATTGTACCTTAGTGTTAAGTACTTTTCTCTCTTAGTTTTAGACTCTACAACTCTCTGGGAACCTTGCGATGATAACGTAAGAGGGAGTTGTACCTGAGTGTTAAATACTTTTCTCTCTTTAATTTAGACTATACTACTCTCTTGGAAATCTTGCAGTGATAACGTAAGAGGGAGTTGTACCTTAGTGTCAAGTACCTTTGTCTCTTTGTTTTAGACTCTACAACTCTCTCAGAAACCTTGGTGTCATAACGTAAGAGGAAGTTGTACATTAGTTTTAAGTAGTTTTCTCTCTTCGTTTAGACGCTACAACTCTCTGGGAAACCTTGCGATTAGGTACTTTTCTCTCTTAATTTTAGACACTACAACTCTCTCAGTAACCTTACGGTGGTAACATAACAGGAAGTTGTAGCTTAGTGCTAAGTACTTTTCTCTCTTCGTTTTAGACTCTAAAACTCTCTTGGAAAGCTTGCGGTGATAACGTCAGAAGGAGTTGTTCTTTGTGTTAAGTACTTTTCTCTCTTAGTCTAAGATTCTAGAACTCCATCGGAAACCTTACGGTGATAACTTAAGAGTGAGTTTGCCCTTAGTGCGAAGTATTTTTCTCTCTTCATTTTAGAATCTAGAACTCTCTCGGAAACCTTGCGGTGTTAACGTAAGAGGGAGTTGTACCTTAGTATTAAGTACTTTTTTCTGTGAGCTTTAGGCTCTACAACTCTCCCGGAAACCTTGCGGTGATAACGTAAGAGAGAGTTGTACCTTACTGTCAAGTACTTTTTTCTCTTTATTTTAGACTCTACAACTCTCACGGAAACCTTGAGGTGATAACGTAAGAGTGAGTTGTACCTTTGTGTTAAGTACTTTTCTCTCTTTATTTTAGACTCTACAACTCTCTGGGAAACCTTGCGGTGTTAACGTAACAGGGAGTTTTACCTTTGTGTTAAGTACGTTTCTTAGATTTAGACTCTACAACTCTCTCGTAACCTTGCGTTGATAACCTAAGAGAGAGTTCTATCTTAGTGTTAAGTACTTTTCTCTCTTAGTTTTAGGTTCTACAACTCTTTTGGAAACTTTTTTGGTATTTACATTTTATATTTACATCATCCTCTAAATTTCACTAACATCTCATCAATACAGGCGTATTCTAGAATGGAGTAAGTTCTTTGACAATTCTTTATGACTGTATTGAATATTTCTGAAATGCTCCAGTTTTATCATTTACCATACGTTGCTTTCTTGTCTCAGGATTATCAAATCGTAAAGAATAGAGTAAAAATAAAAACCTTTCTTTGGTAATAAGGCAGGGAAATATTTCACGCCCTGTACCATCTGTTGCAAATAAATATCAATATCTTCCCGATTTGATTTGAATACTGCTGAATATAGTAAAAGTCAGAAAAATGCCTTGATTTCAGTTTCATCAGTATCGATTAGTACATGTCTTTTAGAATCAGAATATTTCATTCTTATTTCAGTAATTTTGACATTACTCCATTTTACAATAATTCTCAGAATACTTTCATCAAAAAGGAAATTCCAAGTTCTTTCGTGGTCGGCTTTAAAACCTATTCTTGCAGCTCTTTTCAAACCTGGTAATTGAAGAATAATATTGTGACTACGAGTTCGAACAGCCTTGTTGGGCTCTTGAATAGACAATTTCAATTCAGTTTTTCCATTAAAAAAATCGCTTGTAGAAGGAGAACTTGGATCTTCATTTTCCATCGGCAGATATTTCTGAATTTGTATCGTGCTCGCTCTCAATAATTTCATAATAGGAACTTTCATCAGAGAACTCTAAATCAGACAATTTCGAATAATTTCTTCAATTTGGTCTTGGGTTAGATATTTAGAATGTTTCCTGCACGCATTTGAAGCCATTTCAAGAATATTTATAAAAAGCGAAATATGTAACAGCAACGAAAAGGGAACTTTATCGGCCGTAATTTGAATCGCATCTGCTGTGATCGGTCCCACAGAGCGCTGAGAAGGAAAAAATAATAAAAATAAATAGAGCTAGCCAAATGACACTTGGTATGTGACCTTGGACAACTGTTTTAGGAAGGTACTAGGAAGGGCAATGCCCATTAATTATTCTAAGGGGTGGACGCATTTAATGGAAAATGTCGCGCTTCTCACAGACCGCGCACAGCACTTAAAGGTTAATATAATTAATTATCTGATTAATTAATAAAGTATAATTTTAATTATATGATTGAATATGAAATATTCACATTTGAGAGTTTTTTTTGTCAATGGATTGAATTTCCTTGTCCACATATGTTATGAAAGAGATGTCTTAAATAAGTTAAACAGTCCGTACACATAAACAAATAAGCTTTTTTAATTAGTAAGTATAAACTATATCAAGTAACTTTTAAAATGCGTCAATGTTGTGATATGAATTTCATAGCATAACATGGATTTGTTGTTTCTAGCCTTATAAGCAAATGGTTCAATATTATAAAAAATTTATCCACAAGTTAACATCAGTATAAATGGGAAATCATTATTAATTATATTACACACGCCTAAACAAATCCATTTATGATAAAATGTTTAACTTTCACCAATAAAATTAATCTGATTGGGAAAAAGATTATTTTATTCACTTCAGTCAATAAAGAATGGTACAATATAAAGAAATTTACACGATATTATATATTTCATATCATAACAGGGGTTTTCTTATATACACAAATGACTCTATTATAGAAAGGTTACACTGAATGTAAGAAATATGAGTTTTCACCTTCACTGAAATTAAAGTATTGCTTGAAAATTCAAAATATGGATAAATACATATTCATGCACATAATACATGTTTATTTATACAATTCATAAAAAAATGAATAAGTAAAAATTACTTTTATACACATAGCTGTTCAGAAATTCGTATTTTTTTAACTTTTTATAAAAACTTATGTTACATTAAAAAAAATGGTTGGTGGTGTGTTGAGTTATGGCAAAGCACACGAGGGCTATCTGCCTAAGGGGAGCGATGCCTTCGTGTAGGACTTTCCAACATTAAAAAAATGAATTTCATATTTAGCAAATTACATACATTAAAACAAAAATTCATGCTTTATTAAATTCGAAACTATTTTTTAACTGACACACTTCCTAAATCCTTCCGAAAAAAGGCCTTTATATGTTTATACAGCTTTTTTTTTACCACATTTATCACCTGAATCAAAAATCTTGGATAACTTTATAAAACAGCCACACCTAAAAATAATCCTGTCTGCTATTCTTCTTATCTTTTATATATCATTAAAAAGATTAATGTGATTTTAATTAGTATAATACACTACTTAAATTTAAAGACTTTTATATAAACCGTTCAATTTCTTTCCGGCCGAATTTGTATAGAAATATACTGAAAACGGGCGTGAGTGTTGGTTTCTAGTATATTTCTATACAAATTCCACCGTATATAAAAAAATGACGTCATTTTTCTTCTTAGTCAACCCCGGACAGTCTTTACAGCCGAATTTGTATAGAAATATACTGAAAACGGGCGTGAGTGTTGGTTTTTAGTATATTCCTATACAAATTCGGCCGCACCCAGAGAAAAAAAATAATGTCTTTTTTTGTTGACATAATATAGAAAGAGAATAAAGTTCTTTTTTTTTCCAAGATTGGATGAGAGAGTGGCCCAAAAAATGGGTCTCGGAAGGAATCGAATGCATCATGAAATGCACTCATTCCTTCCAAGACCCATTTTTTTGGTCTCCCGATTCAACTCTCCAGCCTATTGAATGGGGAAAGCGGAGAACCTTTTCCCTTCACCAATAGACTGGAGACCATAGTGCATCATCATCATCATCATCATCATACTTATCACCTAATTCTTGTTGCTTCCTGATTATTTCGGGGAGGTGATGGACCCCGAATTGAGAGAGGAAGAAGAGAGGACTATTTTTTCTTTTTTGTTCGTCTACCACAGTGTCTCTGAGGGTGATATCAGTTTCATCACCCTCCACAATTTTCGTTAGAGGTTTCATGAAGATTTTACACATCCAAGGGAAAAGCAACAAATTATGCAGGGATTTGGAGGCGACGTAGGCAGCTTCTTCCGATGTCAGGACAATCTGTTGCGGTTGACCCCATTCTTTGGAGTAGTTGTCCAATTCTTTTAGTCGAAGAAACTTGTCTCGAGAGGGAAAAAAGATTTGGAGAACACTCGTTGTATGCTGGACGTTCGTAGGCAAGAGGGTCAAGATATCTTTCGCATTCCAGTACAGGAATCCAAGATCCAAATACGCACGCACGTAATAGTCATCATTGTACTCCAGTTTGAGCAGCATGGCTTAACGTCCTCAAAGGGAGATCGTCTTATACAGTACAAAGTCCGTAATCCGGACTCGTCGGGACTTCGGTAATTCCGGACTAAGGGTTTTTCCGGATTATAGATCATCACTTTAAATGTGGTGAGATGGCATGCAGAAATTATACAGTAAAAAATATGAAACCGTAATTTAGGAAGTAAAAAGCAATTATGATCTAAAGGGTATCAAAATTTTCAAAAAAAAAAGGTTAATATTTATTTGTTTACTTAAACATTTCTTTCAATGTAAGTTAAACATTTCTTTAATGTAAATATTTCTTATTAACATTTCTTTCAATGTAAGTTGTTTAAGTTGCTTCGTTTTTTGTGCTAAACGCGCATGCGTAAAGCATACAAAAAGTTTGTGGCTTTGAGATCCGGATTATAAAGAATTCAAGATAATGGACATCCGAATTAGACTTTGTACTGTATATGAAAAAGAAACTCGCTGGCGATCCGTTTATATACTCCTCAGAAAGGGGGAGGAGGGTGGAAGAGGGGAAGAACAAGGTTGATGAATCCTAAAACAATAAAAAAATGGCATGTGTGAATGTCACAGGGAGGTGGATAAAGTTGTTTTTATATTTTTTTTCTAAAAATAAAATGGTCACGTCCCATACGACATGGCCTTTGAGAAGGTTACGGGGGATCCATAGGAGAAGGTCATGTGTCTAAAAAGTTGATAAAATCTAGAACAAAAAAAAGCCATCACGTAGCTTTCCAGAAGGTTACAGGGGGTCCATAGCAGAAGGTCATGTGTATACAAGCTGTTTTTTTTTCTAGAACTCAATAGTTCTCATGTGGTCTTTGAGAAGGTTACGGGGGTCATTAAAAAATAGAAGGTCATAGATATAGATAGACAAGGTTGATAAAGTTTTTTCTAGAACAAAATGGTCAAGTCCCACATCACGTGGTCTTCTCGTATATATAGAGGCGAGTGGAAGACAGAGCTTCATATTCTTTTCCCAGAGAGACTGCTGCGCGCATTATTATACACGTATTTCTATTATTCGAGAAGATGATCCGTATTTTGTATAACGAGTTTGTGTCCGTTCAATGTTATGTGGATGACGGAAGACTCGTTTGGAACGCTACAGACATTCTGCCTCTGATTCACACCTCCAGCAAGAAAACGTTTGATATTCTATCGGTGTTTTTCGACGAAAATCACGTCTTCAGGAGAGTGAAAGTAGTAGTCAAGACTGTAGGTAGTAGTCAAGAGGGGTATGTCCTCTCGAGTGAAGAGGTGCTACGGTGTTGGTGTATTTAATTATGGCAAAGCACACTAGGGCTATCTGCCTAAGGGGAGGGATGCCTTTCGTGGAGGACTTTCTAAGGGAAACTGGCTCGTATACACGTTACACACGGGGAAAACCACGAAAACGCCCATGCAGCCAGCCCGTTCGCGGGATTCGAACCTCGGACCGAACTACCAGTGTTCAGCGTCTTCACCGCTCGGCCGCTGGTGGGCCTGAAGAGGTGCTACACATGGCCGAAAAGAATCCAAAAAACAATCAACTTCTGGCCTGGGTTTACAGCATTCTGACTCAGCCGCTGGTCCGTGTGGTACCCAACCAGCCTATGTACCAACTGTTCTAATCGGGGGAAATATTTCCCTTCATTACCATGTTTAATTTGGGAATTCGCTACATACCGCATATAATATACATATAATGTCTAAAAACATTATAAAAATTAACAAAAAAGTGCTTTTTTTTTTTAATTCTGAGCTATAGAACTTTTTTTTCTCGGCTCTCAGAAATTTTTCCCAGTCGACTCCATGTACAAGACATCACCATTTTTTAAGAATGGACTCTCACTTATCTATTTAAGCATTCCGAGTTTCGCGTCGGATGACTGTGAGCCGTTCAAGAATGCAGATCCACATAAGATTCTCTTCAAAGAGGTCTGGATTTTCTTTAGAGTCGATGAATTTTCAAGATTTTTTCCGAACTTTCTTTTGATCATCAAGAGGCAAGTTACCGTTTTATTTTGGATGGGTATAGAGAAAATAATATTGCAAAGTTCTTTTCCAAGATTGGATAGAGAGAATGACTCAAAAAATGGGTCTCGGAAGGAATCGAATGCATGTGCACTCATTCCTTGACCCATTTTTTTTTTTTTTTTTTTTTTTTTGGTCTCCCGATACATCTCTCCAGTGTATTCAATAGGAAAAGAGGAGAAACTTTCCATACTTATTTTAAAATTTTTTTGAGTTCTTGAATTCAAATATTTTTTAGAAGGATCATCATAACACTCTGACATATTCTCAGTGGATGTCGGACCCTTGGGCTTTGTAGACAGTTCATCATCCCAACATTCTGACATATTCTCAGTGGATGTCGGACCATTGGCTTTGGTAGACAGTTCATCATCCCAACACTCTGACATATTTTCAGTGGATGTCGGACCCTTGGGCTTTGTAGACAGTTCATCATCCCAACACTTTGACATATTTTCAGTGAATGTCGGACCTTTGGGCTTTATAGAACATTCTGTCTTTTGATCCTCTGAAGGTATCGTTGGGGGTCTCAGGAGATACTTTTGAAGGTTCGTCGTTCCAACAGGCTGCTGCATCATAATGGGGTATATTTTCAGGTAGGTCACCCCAACCCTTCGTCTTGGTAGAGTGACTGGAAGAAGAAGAAGAAACCGAAGTGCATGAATGATGGGGCATCAAGTGGAAAGGCGTATGCTCATCCGTATTTTCGATCACTTAACACGTCAGATTTTCCCCTTTCTGGATGAGATCGTCGTACGTTTTCAGGGACGGATCCTTTTCTAATTGATCATAGGCCATACCAAAACTTGCAGAGGATTTTCTTCTTCTAGCTTTCCGTCTGGATAGATCTTATCGATATAAAAGTCGTCTTCCATAATGTGCCACCGATAGTTGCGCACTTTGTTTTCGGCACAATGAAACGATTTCCTCGTTTGATAATGACGAGCACATTTCCCCCGATACCTCTAAATCATTCCGTCTGCACATAAATTTCTGTCACGGGTTGCTGATAGTCCAAGACTTTAGCGAAAAAAGTTGGCTTTCTTGCATCCCATCACATAAATCGTGGAGAAGTTGGTTAAGGATTTGAGAATCAGAACTAAATGGTTGTAGTTAATATGGCCCTCGTTCCAACGAAGACCGCGTCAGTTTCTGGTCAGACAGGCGTTTGTGTTTCGGTTTTTGGCACTCAGTTGGTTGAAGGGTTGAGGAGGTCCAAACGTCAACGATCCCACTGTCAGAAGATCTCTCGTCGCATAACCCAAATCTTTTAAAACGTATACTCACCCTTCTTGTGGTTGTAGGACTGGAAACCCTCTAGATCGAGCACTATAAAGTTATCTGGAGACTCCATGGCGATGCAATAATAAGTATTTTCTCTCACAAACAGGAAAGAACCGAAAATAACAGGGAAGATCTAGAAAGAAAAAAAAACTTTTTTTTTTCATATTCTTGAAAGAGATATTTTCTTTTAAAAGAATAAAAGGTCTACGAAGAGAGTTCTTTGAATGAATTATTATTATTTAAAAAATAGAATATATTTTATACATATGGATGACAAAATGGACTTACCAGCTCAGTTTACGTCTTCTGTTCTGAAGAAATCTCTTTGGAACTTTGAAACTTTGCGGTTATACCGGCTTTCAGCAGGAAATTAAAGTCCTCTCTTGCCAGTTCCTGATGTGATCCCATGTGGGGCCTGACAGAGTAGAAACCTGAAAGAAATTTTCTCTCGTGGAGGTAGAAGTGTGCTGGAGAGAGAAAGAGAAAAAGAAGCACTTTGCTCCTGTACTGCTACGTCTTGGATGGAATCCGCCAAGCAGGGGCCGGAGAAAGAAACTTCGGATGACCTGTGCAGGATAGCCCGAATACTAACTGTTCATTCGTCGGAGCCAGTCATGTGGGAGGTCACCCTCCCAGAAACTGACCCCGATCGATGCTGCTTGAAAACCAGAAAACTGGAACTTAGAATTCTGAACTCAAGAGGTGGGCGGCAAATGGGCGGAGGTTTTTGTCTTCAGCCAGGATTTCGTAGATAAGAATGTCCGTGAAATTAGCGGGATTCACATTGATAATATTATTAAAAAAGTTGTTGTTTATTCTGCTGAGGTAGTCCTGAATAGTATCTATTTTCAAGTCGGAGTGGAGGGTCCTATTCCGAACATAGTAAGGAGCTTTTGTGATGATTCTTAGCACCTTATTTTGAAGCACTTGGAGTTTGCTAATTTCGTTTGCTTTGTAGTTTGCCCAGGCTGGGGAAGCATACGTGAGAATGGGTCGGATGACAGTTTCATAAATCCTCTTTTTCAGTCTGAGGGTGAGGTTTTCATTCTTTAGGAGAGGAAAAAGCCTGAAAATGATCCCGTATGCTTTTCCGCTTACTCTAAGCATATGATCCTTCCAATTGTAGTTCTTGTTAAGGGTAACTCCCAGGTAATTAGCTTTATCAACTGTAGGGATGATTTTGCCAAAAAGTTTAACCTCAGTTCTGACCCGTTTCCTCTGTCTGCGATTTCGAATGAGTAGAATCTTGGACTTTTCTGGCTGAATGCACGTTTTCCAGCGACTGCACCACCCCTCAATAGCAAGGATTTTGGCCAGAATTCTTGACAAGGCATACTCTGGGTTTAGAGACTTGGTGGCTATCGCTGTATCATCAGCGTAGCTGGCTGCGAGAACATTTGTATCCTCGGAAAAGCATGGGAAATCGTTGGTATAGATGATGTAAAAAAGTGGGCCTAAAATTGACCCTTGAGGAATACCTGCGTAAATATTTTTGACACATGAAGTTGCATTTCCAACTCCAACGGTGCAAGTTCTATTTTCAAGGAAGGACTTGATAATGAGTATCAGATTTCTTAGGAAACCGAGATGAATTAGCTTATAGATTAGCCCTGGATGCCAGACGCAGTCAAAAGCCTTTGCCACGTCTAGCACCAGGATAGCAACACTCATTCTGTTGTGCATAGCCGCGCCGATGAACTCCGTGAGCCTGACTAACTGCGTTGTGGTCGAAAGTCCTTTTCGGAAACTGTGCTGGTGATCAACGAGAAAGTCCAAGTTTTCTTGCATTCTGAGATAAATAATACGTTCCAGGATCTTGCTTATGGAGGACAGCAGGCTGATGGGTCTAAAGTTTGCCGGGTAATCCTGTGTTTTCCCTGGCTTAGGAATCATCAGGATGCTTGCTTGCTTCCAGAAAAGCGGGAAATAATTTTGATACAAACATGCATTGAGAATGCCTGTTAATTTGCATACGGTCTTAAAAGGCATGTTTTTCAGCATCTGGTTCGTGATCTTGTCCTTTCCTGGAGCTTTCTCTAATTAAGTCCCTTAATAATGTTCTGCACTTCGTGCGGCGTGGTTAGTTTGATAGAAGGTTCCGTAGAAGGGGAGTGCAGCCATTGATCGTTAAGGTAATGAACTTGAATGTCCGAACTATGATCTGAGGGGAAGGAATTTGGAATGAACTGTTTAGAAAGGTGTTCCGCAAAAAGTTCCGCTTTGTCTTGATCGGAGTTAGCAAATCCGTTATCGCATTTAAGCGGTTTTCTGGCAGAGCAGGGGCGTTTTAGTGTCCTTGTATGACGCCAGGTTCGTCGTTGATCTTTTCCATCTTATCCTGCCATAAGTTAGAACGATGGTCCTGAATCTTTTGCTTGATTTTCCTATTAAGCCTGTTAATTTGAGTTTTGATAGTAGGATCCCAGGTGAGATTAAATTCCTTTCGGAGATGATTTCGAAAGCAGATTATTTCGCGAATATTGGCAGGAAGTGTGTGCTCATGTCTGACACGGTCAACCTCAGTCGTAGCTAGGGACTTAGCAGAATGCAGGTACGAAGTAAAGTCTGTTATAGCACGTTCAATATCCGAAGTGCTTTGTAACGAGTCACAATTAAAATCAGTGGTCATCACAGTATTATGATAAAGATTCCAATCAATATGCTTAATTGGCGGTAGGTTCTTAGCATTTTCCACTCCAAGCAAGCACGGGTACATGATCAGAAGACATGTCACATGTTACCGTAATAGCCATAGGAATATTGAACGTCGTAATAAAAATATGAAGAATGTCAGGCCGATGGTTGAGCATATTTGGCCTATAGGTAGGCTCATCCGGCACATGCAGAAAGACAGGGTAATTACACACAAAATCATGCACTATGCGTCCATTATAATTCGAGTTGCGGCATCCCCAGTCGAGATGCTTGGCGTTTAAATCGCCACCTAGAAAGGTGGGGGAGTCTGAGTTAATAAGTCTATCCAGAATTTCAGCACTGAGCTTGTTCCCAGGGCGGTTATACACCGCACAGAAAGTGACTTCTCCAATGTTGGGTAAATTCACCATCACTTTAACACTTTCCATTCCATCACAATTTTCTGCACTTTTCAGATATGAATCAAATGTCCTTTTAACATAAATGAGCACTCCGCCACCACGGTGGTGGAGTCTGTCACTACGGTAGCTGAAATAATTGGCTATACTTAAGGAGTGCGAAGGGTTAGCATGGGTTTCTGTAATTAAGCAGATGTCTACGTCATTTTGCTGGATAAATTCATGAAGTTCCGGTATCTTGGAGGTAACGTTCTGCGCGTTCCATAGCAGGATCTTAACAGGAGAACTTTGCCGGAAGGTGGGATTATCCATGGTTGGGGGAAGCTGGCCTGACTGTGTCCTCTATCATAGAGGCGGTAGGAAGTGCCTTCGCTACATCAGCAAACATAGAGATGGCTGTTGTGAGCTTTTGAATTACCGCATTAGCTTCGTCGAGCTTTGCTTGAAGCTCACTGAGTTGTGGGAAGGTTGCTTGTGGCGCCATCTGTGGGGGAGTAGCATTACTATTGTTGACTACTCTATCTGCATATGATATGCCTTTTTGCACAAAGGATGAGCGAGGCTTGGGGTAGAACGAACAACCTTTAAAACTGGCAGTATGAGGAAGTTCGCAATGACATCACTTTGGTGGCACATCCTTGGGCTTGGTGCAGCCACGAGACTCATGCCCCTGACCACATTTGACACACCGTGGTGCGTGACGGCATTGACTTTGAGCGTGGTAAAAGTCTTGGCATCGGAAGCACTGCGTGATACCGCGTCTACCTCTGTATCTTTCAATTGTTATCTTTAGCCTCATAAGATACTTTAGATTATTAAAAATGTCCTTAGTTTTCTCATTCCTTTCTAGCAAGATCAGGAATAGAGGCATGGGGGCAATTTCAAGACCTTTTTGGCGAGACATTTGTACAACCTTTTTAACAGCGTATCCTTCTGCAATGAGAGCATCTTGGATATCCGTAACTGGGGTGTCAATCGGAAGGCTACAAATGACGACTTTGATGTTTTTGTCTTCAGCAAGCTGATATGAATGAAATTTAATCTTTTTGTCGTCAAGGAGGTCCGTGATGTTACGATAAGTCTCACTGGAATTGACTTTGATTTCAAATTCATCTACGGCTTTCATCTTTGCATTAAATTCACTGTAGCCGGAGTTATCCAATAGATCAGTAATATCCTTCCATTTCCAGTTTGAATCCTTTATGACAATCGGCGGAAGCTTCGAACTTCTTTTCGGAAACTTAAATTCTTCAGATACATGAGCATCACTTATTTGCCCAGCCGGGCACGTGACCTCATCTGCATTTCCGATAGGCCGCACCATGCTTTCCGTCAGGGACGTACTTGCAGCCGGCTTCTCGGAGGATTCACTAGATGGCGCCACTTTAGCGTGGCTACTGGTCGCTACTTTAGATGGGTTTGTGGAGGAGATTTCATTCGGCTTTTGGGATGAATCATCAGCTTTTGCAGCCCTCGGTTTCATCCTGCGTTTTACTGCAACATCGTCTTGGGTAGTTGAGTGAGTACTCCGTTCAGTGCCATGGCTATGAGCTTTTTCGGGAGGAAGCTGAGTTAGCACATGGTATTTGTTTTTCAAATCCAATTCGGCTGACTTTTCAGGGCTGAGCGGCCGTTTAACACTGTGGCTGGGGGTAATCCATTCCATGCTTGAATCCACATCGTTAGAATGGTTAGACTCAGATTGAGAGGCCAAATCTCTTTCCGTGTTATGTATTATATCCATAAATCTGTTCAGGAATGCCAATTCAACTTTCATAGGGTATTAGGCTATCATTCCTGGAAGTCAGTGCATGAAAGCGATCCACAATTTTCTGAATAATTGACATTTTCCAGATCAAGTCCAAGTCAAGAAAATTAGAGCTAGGCAAGAAATAGAGCACGCAAGGACCTTTTACAGTCCCCAGAACACAAGGTTCAACGGGAACAAACCTTCTGTATGTGCCAACAAGTGCAGAAATATGCGAGCAGTTAGCAGAGTAACGGCAATCAAGAGCGAGGGGAAAGAAAACCTCACCAATCGGCAACCGAAGAAATCTCGCGGATGACACGCTCTTTTATACTCGCGCGACAACTATCGTTATCGCTACCGAATCAAAATGTCAGAGTCAAACTTTTTTTAAAAGGATCGTGATGAAAGAAACACTTTGATAAAAATTATGTTTATGAAATGACCTGTGATGGTCGTGAGAACGTTTTGTCTTTCACTCCCAAGACCCCCTATTCCAAAAAAAAAAAAAAAAAAAAAAAAGGCTTTCTTGGATCGCGTAAAGGTTAAAAACAACTCATGTGACTTTTTTATCGTGATCTCGTATAGGTCACCGTTCCCCCATCCCCCCAAAAAAAACTCATATGCGGACTTGTTGATAATGATGTGGTTGTCCTGTAAAGGTCACCTCGGAAAAGCTAATCTTGTTGGACTTTTCGAAATAACAATAACGGGTCGGTTTCGAACACTTCCAAAACGAGAGATATATTGCATTTTCATCATCTAGCCGGAAAAAAATTAATAATGATTAGAAGGTGGCATCACGTGGCCTATATATAAAAGGGGTTGTATTTTGCACGATATCTATATGGGACTTCCTCCTATTGGGTTTTCTCCATTTTATTCCGTCTATCAGGGAGAAGGCGAAAAAACCCCGGTTGAGTGAAGGAAACAGTACATTGGAAAAGAAGATGGTTTTATCCAATGTGTTTTTTCCTTTACTCAACAACAGTTTTTTCGATAACTTCTTGAATCCAATCTTGGCAATGAGAGGATGTTCATTGGAAGCGAAACTACACATACCTTTCATGAAGAGCGAGAAAGAAATTCGGCTGATGAAACAGTGTCATCTGCAGCGAAAAACTTAAAAGAGATAACAGAAAATCCATTCTTAAAAAAAAAACTTGGGACCTATCAACAGAGTCTGTGTCCATACCTAATGTAGAAGCTTGTATCCAAGCTACAGCACGGACTGAACTGAAGCGAAACTTGGAATACTTAAATGGATAAGCAAGAGTCCATTCTTAAAAAAAAATTGTGATGTTTTGTCCATCGAGTCGGCTGGAAAAAATTTCTGAGAGCTGAGAAAAAAATTCTCTGGCTTCAGAAATAAGTTGACATCATTGGAACAAAAAGGAAGAAAGAGTTAATTTTTATAATGTCTAAAGACATTTTTAAAATTAACAAAAATGTTTTTTTTTTTTTTTTTTTTTTTTTTTTTTTTTTTTTTTTTTTAATTCTGAGCCAGAGAATTTTTTTTCTCGGCTGTCAGAAATTTTTTCCAGCCGACTCGATGAACGAGACATCACCATTTTTTTTTAAGAATGGACTCTCGCTGATCTCTTTAGTTTTCTTTAGTTCTTTTTTGATCCAAGTTTTGTCTTCAGATCACGCTGTACTGTTCCGGTCTTCCCCAAATGGCTACCCATTTCAAAGAGAGATCGTGTAGAGCGTTCATTTCACTTTTCCAACATTAAGTTGTCCGCTTTTCCCAAAATGGCTTCCGAATTCAAATAGAGAACGTGTCATTTTCAGTTTTCCAAGATGGGGGAGAGGAAAAAAACCCATGACGAATAACACGAGAGAAAAAACGCCATCTTGTCATTTTCTGATAGGGTACCGGTGTTCGAATACTTTTGTGACCGCTGTACAATACGGCTGAGCTGTCTCACACCACGCTTGTTCTAAGTTAATTGTCCTTTGCAATTTGCCCGATCGCTAGTTCTTTTTCCCCACCATCCGTGTATTCTTGGTATGCTCTTGACACTGTAGACCTTGAAATTTTTATCCCGCTGAGTATTATGGAAGTTGAATAGGACATGCATCAAATGCCTACTATCTCTCTGAGATTGAAGGTGTCTAACTCAGAAGTTTTACTCATACTGGTAATTGAAACAACTGATTAACAACAACCATAGTTCTAGCTGTACGTGCATTTACCACAACTTCCTCACGTAAGCACACATACCGCGCAGAGCTATAGAATTTGCATAGCCATGTTTATTTCTAATTTTTTTCCACTTCAGTGTAGTTACAACTGACGAAGCTTGAATATACGTAGACGACTGCAATAGAAAAAGATGAATTTACTGCCAAAAAGAGGAGAAAAAGGTATAATATATATTGTTCAGAGAAAACAAGGAAAGTTTTTCTAAAGCGTTTATGTTTCTTATTGGATTCTCTTATTACGAGAAACTTAAAATAAGGAAAGTAGAAACAAATACCAAAATTAATTCGGATTACAAACAGAAATAGTTTTAAACACCTATATTAAAAGACGAGATTCCATCTCTTTATCCAAACAATCTTTACTGCATTAAGTTCCATCAGGATAAGTCTACAAAGCATACCTCTAAATCTACTGCTCTATGTTTTGAAAAAGTGAGATATGAAACCGGAATTGAAGCTACTCCCTCTAGATGCATATCCTTCAAGTCTCCTGATGTATCTCCTATGGATCAATGTGCATTTGTTTATAACTGGCATCTCCAAAAATTGGATGGACTCCGGGAGATTGTGAAGGAGAAGTCGCATAAAATCCAACTTGATGTTTTGAGAAAAACTTTTCTCTTGGAAATCAAGATGTAATATGATGGCTTAACAAAAGTGCTTAACAAACGCGCATGCGTAAACGTATTATGCGCATGTGTAGAGGTATTATGCACATGCATAAACGCTACGCATGCGCAGAAAGTTTGTAGCTTTGAGGTCCGGATTATAGATCATTCCGGATTAAAGACTTCATGTACTGTGTATATATATATATATATTATTTTATACAATTTAGTCTCTAGAATAGGTAAAAGTGATAAGAAAAAAAAATAACTTCCTCTGAAAGTAAGAAAATTAATCTTCATGACCTTGCATTAATTCATTTAAATTTCTGATTGCTTTAGAAATCATATCTCATAATAACTTTAAACTATGGACCTACTATCAAGGAAAAATAAAATCTTTGGATTTAAAAATCCATCATTATTATAACTGCACCATAGCTTAGAAATGGAACAATTTTTGAAAAATTGCTAAAATTCAGAAAATTATGCTAGAAATTTAAAAAAAAATCATATGAAAGACAAACTTAAAAAAAAGGGGGGTGGGAATTCCTAAGGAATATTTTATCATCGTAAATATGTACGAGGAAAAATTTTTCAGAAAATAGCGAATCATTTGAAGATCTGACTCCAAACAAATAAACTAAAAACAAACACAGAGGGACAAAGATAAACAGAAATAAAACTGTATGATAAAAGCTTTAAAAAGCTCAAGCAGGTTTTATTTTAATAGTAGAAAAGAGAGTAAAGATCAAATTAGGAACAATATTTCCAGTTTCAGTATATTAGAGATTCAAGTCCGATTGTTGAAAGTTTTATGTAGCTGCTGTCACCTTGATTAGGAGAGAGATGTGTCTCAGCTCTAGTATATTTTTCTCAAAAGATGATTAACATACATTATACTATATCTCACAAACGTGATTAGATATTTTTAGTTTCCGAAAGTAGTATAAGAATTTTTAAATACATAAAAGTGGAATTGAGAGAGAAAAAAAAAAATTGTTTCACATGTAGTATGTGTTTTCTTAGTCTTCTTCTATCCTATATACTTTTCCAATTGTATTTTCATTTTAAAACAAAAAAACATCATGTTAAAAAGAGTCTTTGGACACTACTGTAAACAGAATTAACTGTCATATTTGATATAAGTTTATGACATTTCTGAAAAAATGTCTACTTGATTTCTTCAGTACTCTAGAATTTGTGTTATTTCTATGTTTTCTTACCATGGTTGTTCCAAGAAAGCATATGTGATTAGAAATTCATAAATTAATTCTTAATTTGAGGTTAAAAGAGGGAAATCTATGATAAAGTTGCTGAAATGCAGAATTAATAACATTTAACTTATGATGGCATCAATCAGCTCGCATTCCAGTTCCTCACCGCAGCGGGTGCAAGTGAACACAACTAGCATTACAAATTTATAACTGACAGATATCATGCAGATTTGGAGAGAAAGAATTGCTTAATCTCGCAAACACCGAAGAATTAACAACTTCTGATATACTAAGACGTTACTCAAAACATAACATGATTCAATATGATGAATATGAAAGATGATTTAAGAGACAATGAAGGTGCAACACAAAGCAGTATTGACAGAGATTTTAAATAATCGAAGACAGATGTTCCCACAATTTCAGTAAACTGTGTGTTTTGTTATTATATTATCTTAATTCAGAAAATATAAAAATAGTAATCTGATCTTATGGATATAATAGTTGAGTGGCATGGAAAAATGTCTATGTCGGTAAAAGAACATAAAATTATCCAGCTTTCTTCTTCAAAATCTGTAAGAAGCTTGAATTCTGAATACTGAAATAAGGTAATATTACCTAATTTAACACCCTGGGTTAGCACCGTCAAATTTTAGTAAGGGGAAGATTTTCAAAAACTGAGTTCAATAACAATGAAACATTGCAAATAAGGAGAAATGATATAGAGGTGTACAACAATATTCAGGGTTGCCACTCAAACAGGAGAATGAAATTCCCTGACTTTTCCAGGTTTTCCAGGTGTGTTTCAAGAAAATTCCAGTCTATTCGCGTAATGTACTTTGGCTACGCTAAGAGGTAAATTAATTATGGTATTACTTGTATTGTGTAGCAAATTCACTTAATTATACAATAAATCCCAAAGGACATTTATTCTTAATTATTCTTGGTATACTTTGTTTGATAATTTTGTTTACTTTTCCACTTAAGAAACTTAATAAAATTTAAGATATATAAATTGGATAACAAATGTATGTTTTATTTAATTATTACTCATGATCATCACCAGTTCAACACGAGGCTAATCCGGTCCTTATAAATCACAATGCAATGCTAAATAGTTAGGTTAGATTTTAGGTAAATTTAATTTGTGTGAGGTATGTTCTTAAAAAGCACCTTAACACTTGAAAACACAAATATAATTATAATAGTTGTTGTTTTCTCCATTGAAGATTGAGATTAGAATCTTCCCAATCTGGAATAAAATAAGGCTTTTTTTGCAGACATTCTGCAGCTAAACGAAAGAAAGAAATCTATTTTAATAAATTGAGGTATTTTATATTTATTTCGCAGCATACATAAGGAAAAAATATGTGCATTAAATTTCGTGATGGTATGTCATCATACTGCTAGAATTAATTTCAAGATTATGCCAGAGAAAATTTCCTGAAATTTGGAAATATTATTTACTAATAATAAATAAATTTAGAGGGAAGAAGCATCATTAAATTATACGAATAACATAAAGATAATTACTTAAAAATTGAATTAGAATAATCAACGATATTTTAGCGAATATAGTTATATTACATGGTTAGCCTAGATGAGATGACAGATTACTATTTTTTTATTTTACTGCAAAATGGCAAGGTATTTATTAAAAAGAAAAAAAAAAGTTTAAAAAGATTTTGCGGTAAAATTCTAGTATACGGTAAGGCTTTGGCACGATTTTGAAAATTGTCGCCAAGACCAAAATGACCCGTTTACTGCGCATCATCATGTCGCCAAATCCCATTGTACCATACATGGAGATTATTCTAACCAAAGAACGTCTGGTCTATGTAAAGAAGAAAAGGTTCCATACAAGTAAAATGCTATTACTCCGCTAGAATGCGGAGGGAAAATATGCCACGGGATTTGGCGACGGAACCTGGCGGCCAGAATTTCCCTCTCCGCGATGTGTACCGGAAATTGAGAAACGTGTTAAGAAGAAACGTTCTTTGACAAAAAGAAAGCTACGAAAATCCGTTTTTAAATTATTGCGAAAAGGAAATTTATAAAAGGAAAAGGAAAGAAAGGTTTTATCAAAGGACGTTTCTTCTTAGATTTGTCGCAATAATTTTAAAAACGGATGTTCGTAGTTCCCCCCCCCTGAAAATTACTAACCCATGAATTAATTTACTTGCGCCAAAAAATATTTTCTTTCCCTTTAGAGTTTAACCACTTGCGCTAAGACTAAACTTCACGGTTGCGGTGCCGTGCGCTACAATATAGCAAGCGGTAAAGTGTCTCATTTACGCCGCTCCGCATCTGCGAGTGCAATCCAGAGCTGTCTCGAAAAATAAACAATCTCGTTGTTAGGCGACGTGTGTACCATGTTATTTTCATTTTTGCGATAAATGCTTATCGACGTGGTGTTCACGTCGCTCGCAGTTTGAGACAAAAACATCTCGACGTGCGTGGCACGTCTTTTTAGCGCAAGTGGTTAAAGAAATTTTAAAGGACTCTTGATAACGTGACCTTCGAACTTCCACACCGGTTTCGAGCTTTGGCAGCAGATATATCACGCATGCACAGCTGTTTCCCTCTATGATGGAACGGATCCACGTCTGTTGCAGAGAGGTTTTCCTTCTTTACAATACATATTCTTTGATTCTAACCTCCATGGTACCGTATACTAAGATTAAACCCATTTTGTTTTATACGAGAACAGGTACTTTCTTTAGTTCATGCACTGCACATGTTATTCTCGAGAATACTGGAAACCAAAAGTTGCGGGAAACTTGCTTTGCCTTTCTAAAAGACAATCAAATTGGAGCTGCGAAAATTGGCTCTATGCCAGCTGCCCGAATGACACTCACGTGATTTCCGACGTCGGCGCAAAAATCGCTTTTTTTGGCGGGATCATTGTATGAACTTCCTTGACTTTTCCAGATTTTGACAAAAATACTTAAATTCCCTGAATTTTTTGGTCAATTTTCGAATTCCCTGACTTTTCCCGGTTCTCCCGGTTTTCCAGGTAGCGTGGCAACCCTGAATATTTGAGACAGTAACCTTATGTTCATTGATGATGTAATGGATCAGTCTAGAGGTGTACAACAATCTTGTAGACAGTAACTTTATGCTCATTGATGATGTAATGGATCAGTACAAGCATATTGATATATCAAAATGAAATTAAAATCATTAATGCAAAAACTTAGCTTGAAAAAAATAATTCTAATTAAGCATACTATTATGAATATGCAATTTTGGATGCTGTTAAATAATTCTGAAAACTCAAAACACCTTAAATTCACTTTCAAAACACACTAAAAAAACAAAAAATCTACCGAAAATGCTTCGCCTTGGTTTTACTACTTATATAATGAAAAAAATATATTGGCAAGATGCAAAACATGCTTAAGGATTATTAAAGTTTTTTGAGGAAGTGCAAGAGACTATATACACATTTAAAAACACAACATTATTTGTCGAAAAGAAAAGAATTCAAGACAAATTTTAATTCACTTAAAAATGATATTACTAAACCAAAGCTATCACAAATTACACAGGGTTCGTAGCCACATTTTAGTTAAAAAAATAAGCACTTTTCAAGCACATTTTAAGGAAAAAGTATGCACCTAATTACATTATACAAAACTGCATAACCTTAAAAGAAAAATTTGACTTGTAATTTAAAATATGAGCAATGCAATATTTATTAAGAGAATGAGCATTACCTAATCCATGGAAAACAATTAACTTTCTTTTTTTTTTTTTAATTTTAAATGACAGTTCAATTTACAGAATTAGTTTACAATGAGAGGGAAAAAACTATGCAGAACTAAACTATATTACAAGATTTAATGATGAAATTTCGGTTAAAAAAATAAAAAATAAATAATAATAAGCCATATTAATTGTATTCGTTTGGCACCTAATAATAAATACAATTTATTTTTTCACTCATATTAATATTTAAATAAATCAACTTAAATCAAAATTCTAAACATTTTCTAAATTTTCATTGCATAACAGTTTTCCCTTAACATATATTCCAAGTAAAGTAATTTAAGTAAAAATGAGGCACATTTCTGAAATAAGAAGGCGGGAAATTGCTTCATTCAGTCATCCTTTAACAGTAAAAGCTTAACTAACCCGCATACTCAGAAATTGCTGAATATTCCGGTTAGTAACTGGAAAAAGAGGAGTGGGGGAGATTGTAGCCATTCTTTAGATTTAAATTTAGGCTAAATAAATGATTTTGACATTTCAATATGTGCATTCGATAGACCAATGGAACTGAGAAATATTCTGCTTAGAAAGCACAGTAAAACTCTTTTAAGTGTTCATAAACAAATCTCAGACTGAACATCAAAATTAATTATCTCTGCAAAATACCGCAAACGTTATTGTGGAATACGTGCGGCGTAATTCTTCCATATGTGATAATACGCAATCGGAATCAACACCTGCCAGTATTTGGAGAATAAAGAACTAAATAAAGGTAAAGAAAGAGACTTACTAATCTGGGGTGTTTCTGATTCTAATTTTCAACAGACTGCATTAAATTTCCAGAATAGAATCAATCTTCACTTTGGTTGGGTAGACCACAAAAACTTTTAGTCCTATGCAATCCGAGCCCACCAGCGATTGAGCAGTAAAGTCGCTGAACACTGGTAGTTCGGTCCGAGGTTCGAATCCTGCGAACGGGCTGGCTGCATGCATGTTTTCGTGGTTTTCCCCCATGTGTAACGTGTATACAAGCCAGTTTCCCTTAGAAAATCCTCCACGAAGGTATCCCTCCCCTTAGGTAGATAGCCCTAGTGTGCTTTGCCCGTAATTAAATACACCAACACCTATTCAATCCAGATTGGACAGTGACAAAAGAAGTCCGCTGCTCCAATTTTGCGGAGAAACTCCCAACCTCCATACTGTATAATGTATTGGCAAAACAAATTAAATTATTTTGACTATTCGATTACTTTCATTTTATTTAAGCCATTCAGAATATTATTCCTTAGAAAGCTAATCTGTGTAAAAACACACCCATTTTTGGAAGTTTATCTATACTTCAGCAGTTACTGCAACTATATTATTATAAATATTCATACATATGCTCATAATATAAGCTTAACGATCATAATAAACATGAATATGAACTGACCACGCGGAACGAGAATGCAAATTATTAAAATCTTTATAGAAATTCAAGCGTGTGTAGTATTTGGGTGGGAGGAAAAGAATACCAAATGTACCAGAATTTTCTATCGTTTTTGCAATTCTTTGACCAATAGAACGACATGCACCTGTCTGTACTCTCGTGCGCATCATAGGTTACGTTAATGCAGAGGAAGGGGGGAAAAGCAATTTCTGGGAATATGATTCACCATCTGACGTTACATTTTATAAGGAAGAAATGTTGTTTATTTAGTTTCGGCTTTGGTACGGGGGAAAAATGTGCGTTCATGAAAAACAAAGGAATAAAAAAAAGCACTAAAAATAAATAAGCACTAAAAACAAAAACATAAGGGCTTTAAAGAAAAAGTAAGCACTTATAAGGGCCTTTATATTTTATTTTCAAATATAAGGACTTATAAGCACTTGTAAGGACCGCTACGAACCCTGTTACAGATATTTTTAATAGAAAAACTGACTGTTTCAATGAAGTTTTATCTAGAATGGCAGAATTAGATGGATTTCCTTTCAGAGCATCTTGTATTTCAATTGAATTGAGAAAGTTATTAATTGCAAGAGGTTACAAAATATATCAAAATTTGTTAATACTATAAGAATGCAGTTCTCCGAACAAAGAATTCACAGCATTAAAATGAATAGTACAAAATTTAGCCCCACATTTGATAAAAGGACAAGTATTGGAAATAGATGTTACTTAAACATAAATATTCATTCAGAAAGGAAAATTTGGAATACAGACTCACACACGCGTCAGGAAATATGCCAGCTACATAATGTGTAGAAATAGTTAACTGCAAATTGAAAGAACATGGATTATCTCTCAAAGAAGATATTGCCTGATGGAGCAATGACGATGAAAAAATTTGAAAGCCAATTAATGCAAATCAGCAATTATGCTATATTCATAGAATTCAACTTAATCAGTATGCTGTATCAACAAAGTCAAGAGCAGAAAAAGCAAAACACTCTGGATTTAGAAAGTTTGAAGAGAGTGATAATGACGAAAATAATAATACAATCATTGAAAATACCTTAATTGGAAGTCAAGAGGAAAATAGAAATAAGAACAAAATATTAACTTAACAAGGATTGCTTTCTATAACTAAGAAAATTCAAGAAGTTGGTAAGATATTTAAACCATACGTTTATTATTTAAATTAACCCATTATTGTGATTTGGATCTTTACTATAACTTCTCCTTTTTGTTGTCCTCACCATAATGCAAATAAGTTAGTATTTAAACTGAGGACTTTGGATTTTAAGGCAAAGTGTGTTTTTAAACATAGCCTGTGCCTGCATGCTATATTTAGTTCCTGCCAGCTCTGAAAACTTTAATTATTTGGCTTTGCATTATATTGTGACTGACCCTTCTTGACTGTGATGCTCCAGTTAGAATTACAGAGCCAGCTTTAAGTATAATTATGCAGTCTTTGACTACAATTCTATGTTTTAATTTCAATTTGAGTGTTCTGTTTAGTTCCGTCACAATGAGCTGTGGCTAATACTGTTAGCACAAGAAAGTGAATTTATGTTTTAGATTTCTGTTTAAATAAAAAGGTTATTAAAACGTTTTCACGATTTGTAGATGCTTCAGACCCAGCGTTAATTTGCTTCACATCTGATTGGTTATTAGTTACAGATAAGTAAAATCCTATAAAACGTTCTCCTACTGAAAATGTCATTTAAAAAAATATATATACTTACTGAAAAGAACTGCTAATAGTAATGTTAGATTCTAAAACCCACTGGAACAGTTTGATGTTGATGATGGACCAACTTTTGAAATTAAAAAAATCCCATTCAAAAAGTGTTAATTGACTTGAATTAACAAATTAACTTTTCCGATATTGGATTCAATTTAATACCTAAAACTGTGTCAGCTCTGTTTTCAATAAAAGGTGGTGTGGAAGCATTATGTAATAAATTTTATGTTACAAATACTTAAAAGTCCTGACATTGCATTATCTGAGGAATTAATACAGTGCACCAGAGTTTCACATAAAGGAAGGGCACAGTGAACTATAAAATATTTTGAGATACTTACATAATTATAATGACTTTAAAAAAGAAAACAAAAAGTAAGTAAAGAGGCTAAGTTGGACAAATTTAATTAAGTTTGTGTAAATTTTCCCAAAATTAATTTATGAAAAGCAAGCACAAACCTTTCCAGAAGAATTCGTTGAAGATGATGTTGATATTGTAAAAGAATTGTCTTTTGAGAATAAATTGCAATTAGCTGTAAGTAAGAAATTGCTACAAACGATTGTTCAAAAGTAATACAAAAAACCGTCAAAGAGACTGAGTTGATAGAAAATGAAGACATTGAAGAAAATATTTAGAGGAAGTATAGCATTCATTAATAGTACCCTAACCAGCATGGATTCGGAAGGAACATTTTCAGCTGCAGGTAATTTGTGCACAAAATTTTTATGTGATATTTCTTCTTCTTAATAATAATACTGTATGTTTTGTTCCTTTAATCTATGATAATACTGTAAAGGTTTATTTTTTATATTATAATTTTTGTTTCTAATGTTATATGCATATGGCTAATGTCAAATTATGGCTGGATTAATAGCAATTCATCTACGAAAGTAGGATGAGAACATTTATTGAAATATAATGCATGATGCCTCTCTTGATAGATGACCACACTCCCCATGCAAGAAAGCCACTTTGCAGTATTCGCTGGAATAACTAGAAATGTTTAGACTTGATGATACAATCTACACACTATCTGATAAACCTTCCATAACTACCAATTTTTGCACCCCGATGAGTTATAGTGCAGGAATTCCATTTGTATACTATCATCCATCCACCTTTTGTAGGCAAATTTCATTTAAAGATTTTATACTTTGAGATATCATTTATGACATACAGAGGGATCTGCATTTTAAAGCTTCTATCCAATTTGTGAGTGTATGTAGGGCATTATTTAATACTAAATCAGCAACACTCTACTGTGATGTTATCTACTTCTTTTAATTACATCTCACAGTCCTCATGATAGGATCGCAAACTTCCAAAATTCATCTCTAGGAGTGGAGAAGTCAGTCTCATGTCATACAGCACTGTCACTTTATATTAGGTAAACACAATTTTCAAAACTCTAGCTTTCTATATTGAAACCAATGCCTATCCTAGACCACTAGCTGCACACGAGAAAATTTAAATTGCCTGCCCTTTTTTTATACAGAAATATAGTATGTTTGATTATCCTTTCACTGCTCTTTAAAATGTGGCGGGGCACCTCTTGCCCCCTCCCCGCTAGGTTCAGCCCTGACTGAAACATTATGCTGGTATTTAAGGACGTACTGCATATACAATAAATGATTTTCAACTAAAAATTTTAAAATTAAAATGGAATAGCTTTTATTCATTTTACTTTCAAAACTCAAAATTCAGTAGGCAATTAATTAGCAAAAATATTTAATGATGGGGCAATTAATAAAAATATTTAGATGAAGCCAGTTCCCTAACACTGACTTCTCAAGAAGACCTTCAGCTCAACAAATGTTTTAAGTGCTGCATGCTGCAGAAACACTATATATTTATACAATCACATGCTTTCTCTGTGATTCAAAACGAGACCCAATGTTATGCAAACAGCTTTCCTACCACTATGCCCACGAGGTGACAATTCCTGCTATGAATTTTTTTTTAAATCACTTTTCTAAAAAGGACTCATGAATAAATCTAAAATAGCTTTACAAAATTGCCATGAATAGCATGAATGTTACAGAATATAAAAAAGGAAAGTCCTTTTAAAAAAATAAGAAATAAAAGATGGCAATATATTAAATTTTAACTAGGTATCTGTTTCAGTTTAAAGAACTATATGTAAGAAAAACAAAAATATATGTCAATTTATTAAACACTTTTTATATACATATCACATATATTTAACAAAGAAAACAGGTCTCACTTACTCAAAAAGAAATAAATATTGAAAGTTGTAAAATTATAGCTTAATATGAAATGACATTTATATGCATAAACAGATGGCATGTATTTTGATTCACATATATTTTGTTCTTAATTAAATATTTCAGTTCCTTTCATCAAAAAGCTTATTTTTTGCATACATTATCAGACTTTTTTATGCCCGAGTCATTATAAAATACAAGCTGCTTATTATAAACTATACCAAAGGTAAGATATTTTTAATGATATTAAAATAATTTTGTAAAAACTTTATAACAATATAAAATTATTTTTTTCATAGTTTAAGTTATCAAAACAGGCAAAACTATTATTAAATTAACTGATTCAACATAATAATTAAAACAAAATTGACAATAATTGATATAGTTAGGATCTTTTTCATAATTTCCAAGTCAAACATTGCATTTGCAAATGCCTGACTAAAGTGAAGATGGTAGATTTTGTTCATCCCAGACACTTATTCCATCACACTGACAGATCCGTTTTGGATTTTGGAACAGTCCAGAAGATCGGGCTATAATTGCACAAGCCAAACTATGAAAAATGAAAGAAAAAAACATAAAATTATTAATGTGAATATTATTTATTGCTAATGAATTTTTACTGTGAATATTATTTATAGCTAATTACTTATTTACTGCTTACACAACTTATTTACTGCTAATGAATGAATCAATTGAAGTTATTGATTCATGAACACTGAGCAAAGCAATGATCACAACAAAATTCACCCTGCATTAACAGTCAAAACTAAATAAAAAGTAGTGGTATATAACACAGACTAATTTACATGCAATGATTCATAAACCTATCATCTATAATCAACATAATATTTGCAATACATCCAACTCTTAACATAAGAATCGATGATAATGTAAAATTTCTTTCTTATTATCAGAACTGACCAAAAATGCACAAAACATTGGAAGATATAACATATTTAAAATGATACAAAAAAAAAAAAAAAAAAAAAGGCAACTGCATAGGTTTTGAAATGAAATTCTCATTCTTGAAATGATCTGACACTTCAGATCTTCACTCCTGCTTTGAGTATTTACAGTATGATACATTTAGACCAAAATTTCTACATCAAAAGTTCAGATGATTGTTTCTGATTATTCTGTCTACACTGATAATGATTTCAAACCATGCATCTTTTGAATCAATTCCAACAACATTTCAAGTGAAATTTTATCCTCGTATTCCAGTTCTGCTTTGAATTCTCTACAAATTTCAGCTTTCTGGAAATTATCTTTAATTAAAACAGAATTCACGGAAGCATTGGCATCAGGGAGAGAGGAGCAGGAAATGTAAAATCGAGATAGTATTAAATTAATTATTATCAATATAAAAAAGGCTAATAAAATTCAGGAGGTTGCTATTTTGAAATTTACCTTTGATGTTTAAAATCTATTCATAAGAGACTAGATTTCCAAGCAGGATCAATCTACTGCCTGATTGTTTGAATCCAAGATAAAAACAATTATTCTTAGTAATTACAGTGAATCAAATCAATAGCATTCTTAGTGATTCTAATAACAGGCTTCAAACTGTATTGAAATGCTTTGGTCAAGAGGCTGCAATTGAGAAATAGGGATAGATAGAGCACTTTGATTGAATTTTGCTTTACAGAAAAAGAACAACTACATAGAAAATAATTTGTCTAAGGTTTATTTCTATAACTATATTTCAAATAGAAAAACATCTCAGCTTTTTTACTAGGGATCTACTGATATATATGAAATAGCCAGAAACACTGATTATTTCATTTGTATTAGATATGAAAGTCACAACTGTTTTTCCTTTCTATGCAGCATTTAGACAAGGAAAAAAGAAGTGTCAAGTGCAGTTTCAAATGTTTTCCACCACAACACTTTTTATTGATTTAATGTGAAACTTTATTTGGAAAAATAATCTGATCACTTCAATACTATAAATATCTCATGCATATTTTGTAAGAAATAGCTTTAACTTGATCCAACAATATTGCCTACAGAAAGATTCATCACAAATTTGAAAGCAAATAATATCATATGAAATATTAAATTTACTAATCCATCTGCTATTAGCCTCTAAGTAGGGCAGTGCTCCCAATTTGGCAGCCCGTAGGCCACACATGGCCTCCGTAGCAATTTTATGTGGCTCACGAAGACATTTCAATAATGCATTTGTTGCACAAATTTCAAGATTTTAGTTATTCAAAGTTCAATTTCATATTACTTCCTTTCCACTAAAAACAAACATGAATAACGCACCAGAAAATCTATGAATTGTATTAATCAATTTGCAATGTGATACGAATCATTTTGAAGATACAGATTTATTAAATTTTTACATAGATTTTATTCACTTTTATTTGACTTATCAAAAAATAAATAAGCTCAATTAAAAATGTTAATACTAAGAATACACTTTTTTTTGTTTAGGAACACATTAATATGTGAGCGGCTTTTTTTGCAGTTGAAAATTAATAAGAATACCTGATTGACCAATCAGCATCTACAATCTGTGATGAAGATAATTTCTATGTAAAGCCATCAAAGTATGCAGTTATAGTGAAAAATAAAGAAATTTATAATTGTTTACACATAAATGTATATTTATGTATTTTTATTTATACATCAAAGAAAAATTTAATAAAGAAGAGAAAGAAACTTGGTTGCCATTATTTATTCTCAAGTCTCATCCCACTTGGAAATGTTTATCTGAAAACTTGGAAAATTTCATTATTTGTTTATTTTTAGGTTAAATTAAAATAAATCATTTAATGATTAATTAAGCATGTTAGAATTATTTGAAAGAAATGTCAATTTAAGAATTTAATATTTAGCTGTTATTGTATTTGAATTACAAAATGAGATCAACAAAGTGTCTTACTGGCACCAAAGTTTACATTTCAGAGAGAAAATATTTATAATTTTTTTCCCTTTATGATATTATTATTATTTATGCTGTGTTTTTATAAGTTTTTAGCAAGCAAAATTTAAAAATGATTCATTTTTTTAAAAAAATTTTGTTAATAAATTTTTCATTAAAAAAATTCTGGCCTGTCAGTTGTTTTCAGATCTTGCATGTAACCTGCATGCAATTTAAGACTGAGACTATTAAGTTATGGTACTTAAGCCCAATTGTACAGATTTTGGTTTTCTTTTCCAAAACAGCATTGCTAAATTGCAGATTCCAAGTCTTTGAATTATAAAAACAATGCTTTTCAGTGTTTGGATATGGAGGACTAAGAAACTGTTTCCTTCTCTGCTATATGGCTTATAGAAAAAGTTTAAGATGTTGGAAAACAGGAGGCTGAAGTTCCGAATTCTATAGCAACAGACAACCTCTGGTTGCAGAGAATTGCATTGCAACACATGACTAGAAACGCCAAGGTTAAATGATAGCAGAGGGACAAAAAGGACACAAAAGAATAATCAATTTGAAACATCTGTTGGATATCATGAGTACAAATGGCATAGCAGATGAATATAGCTCTAATGTTATAACAGATGCTCGAAGTTTGCACCATCAGATGCCAAGCATGCCTGATACCAATGGAAAATTGACTGCCAGACACAATCGAACACACTGGGAGTTTGACTCTAGCAGCAGTGCAGAATAGTTTTGCCAGGAGATCCATTTCAGGTTTCATACGATCATGGTACACAATAGCTTTGAGGACCCTCCACGGAAAGAAATCAAGGCTCAATAAATCACGTGAGTGTCTGGGGGGGGACAGGGAACCAGTCCATCATGCCCAATCCATCGATGCAGTTATGGCCTATTAGAATGCCTACGAAGAACTAGTCCAAAACAAGCAAGCACCTCATTATGTTGGACACACATCTTAGCGCTTCACATTTGTTGGATCATCATCACGTAAGATGGGAAGAATCTGCTCTAGAAAAATCTGATAATTTGCGGTGGTCATGCGGAATGGTAAAAGAACGTTTTGACTTAAATAGCCACCAATCAATCCTGCCCACGCATTTACTCTGAAGCAATGTTGTACCATACACTGTGGGAGTTCTCTTGAGCCCACAAATACTTATGAAACTTTCCCCTTGGATGCAAAAAAGAAACATAACATAATGACAATCTATACAAAAAAGTCTGATGATTATATTTTATTACACTAAGTCATCAGAATATACATATACATATATAATTTAACAGAAATGGTTTGGCTACAACTAGAAATAATACACATCCTTGAAACCATGCAAAACTGCATCGAAAACCAATCATTATACAGATATGAATTATGTACTGAAAATTTTCTTTTTGAATTATGAAAAATAGCAGAAATCTTAGTTTTTGAATGTAAGAGAAAAATAAGTTAGGGCATTGGTTTTAAAAAGAGCTCGAAATTTATCAGAAAGTAAAAGATAAGGAATATGTAAAAATGCAATCTAGTGAAAATGTTTTCCCCCTTCAAAACTTTGATTTTTCAGCTATAATAAGCCATACAAGAGCTATCTGCCTGTGACAAGAGATGCCTTTTCACAAAAAAACTTTTATTAATCGGAGAATTATACATGTTTATGTTACCACAAACAGCCTATTCAGCTCAGGAAAACAATGCAAAGTAATCTTACTAGTGCATCTTCAGCTTATTAACTACTAGGCAGCATTCTAAAAATTTTTTCAAAGTACAAAATTACTTTTAAAATATTGTTCAAAATCAAAATTCTATTTTTCTTTCTTAAATTGAAGAATTTTTTACACGCGAGTTTTTTATCATAGGAATTTATTGCTTATGTACATTGAAATCTTTTAAGCGTCTTTCAAATTTCACAGAAAAAAACTTTTTTACTTTTTCAAAATAAATAAAAATTAAAAACGAGTTAAACATTTAGCACTATAAAAAACGCCATGAGTCAGAAAATTTTACATAGAAACAATTTTTTTCAAAAATTATTTTTCAATTTTCAAAAATGGTACAGCTGTTTAAAGTAAAATTTTTAAGATGTGAAAAAGTCTAAAAAACTGATTAAATATACTTATCATTTTAGACTAAGCGTACTCTTAGTTGAACTTCCAATTACTTTTTATTAACATGAGGCTATTTTAATCAACAGGAAAGGAAAATTAATCAGCTAATTCTGACAATCCTGATCATGAACAGACCTTAGGATTTTCAGTATGTGTTAGAGATAAAAAAAGATAAGATGTTATATACATGCAATTGCTTTCTTGTTGAATAAGCAGTGATTCTACATGGTCATTAAGTTTATTTAACCACTTCGGATCATACAAGCAGTAATTAAACCTTTTAACCTCAGAAATGAATCTTAGTAAACTCGTAGGAATTAAAAATTACCTATCAATAAATAGTAAAAGAATGAAAATGAAGAATTTTAAAGTCTTAATGTTTCTTTCATTTATTACCATAATGAAAAGTACAACATGGCAACTCAAGGCTTAGTGTTTTCAAACATTTTTAACACCATCAACACATTTTAAAACTGAACAAAAATAATCATCAATAAAACAGGCATACTTGTTACCATGCAGTAATTTCCAAATAACTGAGTTCTGTGAATTTATAAATCTCTCACGAGAAAAAGATTTCAGTGCATTATTTAAAAAGAGGAAATTTATGAAAACAAATTATACATGCATTTTTAAGAATCTGTTACACACACATATAAAAGAACATTTTTGTTGGATTTTTACATAAGTTTTACAGAAAACTTATCTAACGTGAAACATAACATATTTTAAATACTTCAGTAAATGTTTAAATTTAATTTTCATTTCTCAGCAAAAAAAAAAAAATTTCAAATTAGAATAAGCTCACTTCTCTAAGTTTTATATCAAACAAAAAGGGATCGATAACTGAGAAACAAAAGGCTGAAATAGGCATAGCCTTTTTAACAGTATAAAGGATTTTTATTTTTTAGATTAGTCAAGCTCACAGGCAGAATAAAAGCAGCAGATAATTACACAAAGAAAAGAACCTCATCCATTATGTGATATCCATAATAGTGAAAAAGGTTTTGAAAAACAAAGCACTGACAAAAAAAAGGGGGGGAGGAAAGAATAAAAGAAAGAAAATATTTCCAAAAAGCAAATCATTGGAATAACTCAGAGGTCAAATGCCAAAAGAATTGATAGAATATGGATGCAGGAAAATATGAGAACAAATAGAAAACACTTTCAGAAGATTAAATTTTAAAAAAGCCAACATAAAAAATGCTGCAATTCTGCAATTTTCTTTTCTAGTCACATTTCCAACTTTTAGAACTTTCTGGAGTTTATTTCTTTCTTTGGTACAAATATATATTCTTTTGCTATTCTTCTCACTTTTGACAAGTGAGAAGTGAGAAGTGAGAAAAGTGAGAAGCTTAATGACACAGAAAGCTCTTATTGACTTCTCATGTTCTAAATAATGCCACAGAATAAGAAATGTAATTACAAATTAGAAAGAATTTAGAGAAACTACTACTTTCTAACATCATTAAATCGTATACTATAGTATACTAATTAATATCAAAATAATTAAATTACCCGTATCCTGAATTTCCATCAATTTTAGAAGACTCATTTGATTCATGCCCAAGATCATCTCTGTCAGAAGTGACCACAATGGATCGTCCAATAATATCCCATACTTTAATCAAGTGGTCTTCTTTTCGAAAACTAGCTCTTCCATTTGCACTTGCAGTTATGTTACCCAAATCCCCATAATGCTATTAAAAAAATTATTATATCAAAGTTTATATTAACTTTGAATTAATAATAAGATTACTTTTGACAATGAACTGCAAAATAAAAACAACAGACTTAAAAAAAATCATATTTTTTTAAATAAAATTTTAAAAAGGAAAAAACTTCTGATTTGTTCAGCAAATTACAATACAAATTAACTAGAAAAGAAGAAATACCATTACAATGTTAAAAAATTTAACTTTTCACACTCTTGCAAACCCAAAGACTAGCTGATTGATTCCACAATAAAAACTTAAACATAATAATAATAAAATATCTGCTAGAGAAAATATCAATTCTTTCAAATTATTTATCCCTAAAATCATGTATCTATACATTGTTTCATGAGTAAATTTAGGAGGAGGTCTACAGTTATCGCAACTCATAAGACATAAATATACAGTTATGAAATACTTGTTGCTCTTGACAACTAAAAATTAGCTTGGTATTGTTTTCAAACCCATAACTTTATACAAAGTAGATTACCATCCTAAAATGGATAAAACCAGGAGATTACTCTTATTTGTCAGTCTGCAGCAAATATACATAATTTTTGTAAGTCCTAAAATACAGGGTGATTATAATTAAAGTTGCAATTTCAAAATGCTCCAACTTTAAAACTACAGGTCAGAATGACTTCATATTTTACAAGAACAATTCTGAGGTAATGGAGTTTGTTTGGCAAAGTAAAAAAAAAAAAAAAAAAAAGTACCAAAATTTGTCAATAGATGGCACTGTCAGTGTTCAAATTACTGTTGTGGATGTATAGCCCAAAGGAAACAAAAAGACAAGAATACATGTTTACAGAGAAAACAGCGATAGTGACAAGAGAAGCTTCATGAAACAAACATCTTATAGATGATTAACACATAAGCTGTTCAGTATGCTCTTCTCCTTGTCCCCTGCTAATTGGAAATGCAAAACTGCATGTTCCACAACAGATCGCAGCTAATGTATAAACGTAATGCACGATGTTTGCCTTCAAGTTGGCCAGATTTGCAATCCGCCCACTGTAAACAACATTCTTCAGATATCACCCAAGGTTTTAGTCGGGAGAGCGTGGTGGCCACATTGTTGAAAAATGATGTGATTCTATCATCTTCGAAATAAGCGATCAGCAGCTGCTTCACACGAGTAGCAATTCTGCGGAGGAGCGCTTTCTTGCATGAATATTGTGCGATCTACACATTGGCTTTGCTAAAGTGACGGAAGGACATGGGTACGCAAAAACGTGTCATACCACTTGCCAGTGATGGACCCGCAGATGTGATCTCCTTGAAGAAGAATGGACCAACAACAAATGCTGCCATTATTCTGAAAAACACAGCAACCTTTTCAGAGCGAAGAGGTAATGGCTGCTGAGGGAACAGATTCTTGTTCGCCCATATCCTGCAGCTTTGTGTATTTACAGAATCGCAAATGGAAATGAGCTTCATCAGACATCAGAATGTTCCATTCCACTTCCATCCGGGCAAGAAATTGTAGTGTAAACAATTCGCTTGTTTCCAGGTCAACAGGTAGCAACTGCTGCATGTGATTTACCTTATACGGATAACAGCACAAGATATTTTGCAGGACTTATCGTACCTTGCTGATAGGCATCTCAAACATTCGGCCAATTCCCCATGCACTGCTGATTCCTGCATCACTGCTTGTCAGTTCTTGTAATAGTATGGCCACATTTTCCACTGTCCACTGAAACTGGTTTTCATCCTCTACCTCATTTCATGTCAAATGAACCAGTCTCTTCAAATTTATCTATTGTTTAATATCCGCAGGCCATATATGGTCACTGGGCGGGATTTTATGCGGACCTTCCTGATAGCTGTTAATGCGCAGTCAGTCACCATTCTAATAAAAAAGCTTTATGAGAAGTGTACAATCCTTCTTCGTCACTCACGATGAAGCACTCAGGCACAAACAATGTTACGTGTGTTGTTAGTGCTTTGCATTTTTATTTTAGCCATGTCTGTAGCATGGCTTTTTATTATTAGAGGATCATCTTTTAATATACAAGATACCTAGGTGATGGATTGGTGCTTACACCAGGGACCCTACCCTTTGTAGAATACCACACAGAGACCCTACCCTTTGTAGAATGTGCAAGTAATTTCAAATGGTGAGAGAAGATGAAAGATGACATATACAAAAGCTTTACAAAAGGCTAATAATTATTTTTTTCCTTAATTAATTAATTAACTAATTTTTTTGTTAATTTTAAAAATAGAGTTTAAGAAGTGATCAAATCACTATGAGCAATAAATGCATGAACGAGATGGACACCTAGGAAATCAGCCTAAAGTAGAAAAGCTCCTAAGATCTGGGGGTGTTCGAGCCAGTGCAGATTTCTGCAATAGAAGGGGTTAGTGCGAGTTTCTAAGTGCCAAGTGAGATTGAATGTATACACACAATTATATTTACATAAATAAAGTTGCACAGTCACAAGTCAAACAAAAATATACAAGTTACATATTCTGGACATTGAGAATGGCAAGCGGTCAATTTAAATTATCAAGATCATTGTACTTATAGGAACAGATTTTGATTGCAGGATTATCGATGTTATTTTGCATCTCATGAAAACTCTTAGCAAATTTATAATAGAAGGATCTTAGTTGGACAATTTTAGGTTCCTCATGGATTCTATCGTTTCTAACATACCATGGGGAGTTAGTTATTTGCCGAAGTACTGCATTTTGTGCAGTTTGAAGTTTCTTACAATGGGTTTTAGAAGCAAATGCCCATACTGAGCAAGCATGCCACAACATGGGATGCAAAATGGACTTGTAAATAAGATTTGTACACAAGATGCTTGTAACCTCTTTCAACAAAATAGGAGGGTTGATGGTACAGTACAAATTAATTAAATAATAATATAACTAACAAGCTGAAATGTCAACAGTGAATACAAGAAAATCCTATGTTGCACAATCCCGTTCAGATCACAGAAGAACACAAAGTGGATCCAAGGGTTTCACTGCACACCTCACATTGGTGAACAGAAGACAGCCACATTCTCTCAGAGACTCTTGGTATCACATTTATCAGTCCACTGCAACACCAATGCTCATGAGGAGATCTTACACAATTTCCCAGATGTCTTGTACACCAATGATTTCATATCTTCCCATAAACAGAAAACCACTGAATTTAGGTCCAATGAGTATAATGGCCAAGTCACAGGTCTATTAAGTCCAAACCAGAATCCAGAATATGCAGCATTCAAGAAACGTCAAACTGCAGTGGTAAAGTGTGCTGATGCATCTTCATGCATAAACCATATGTCCCTTCACATGTTCACATGAAGTATAGTGAGCAGAATAGCCTGCAACAAACCAAGAAGGACATCAGAAATGATACTATTATTTTCAATATACAAACCTGTTCACCTGTGCCCGTCAAACAATTCGAAGTTACAATCTTTAATTTTATAATTGATAACACCATTTCATAGCTAGAAAGTAGGTTTGAAAAGCATAGGTTGTATGAAGACAGATCTCTTCTCGATCCCAAAAACATTTCAAAGATATTGTCACCGAACAATTTCGACTATTTATCTATATTATTAGGGCACTATGCAGGTGTAACAATTAATAATCTTAAGGATGAATATCAGGACCTAGTAAATAAATCGAAAATACTAAAAAAATTTTTTCTTTCCGAATTTTTTGGCCAATCCGCCATTGATTACTACTCGCACTGAAGGTACTGCTTCATGTATTTTTCCTTCTAACTTTATTAAGAATGGTTTTTGGCAGACAACCTTTATTACAACCAGATATTTTTTCACATTTAAAATAATAATTTAAATGCAATTTTGGATGATGAGTACAAACACAACAAAGAAGATTTAATAAAAGATTTCTTAGCTTTCATGAAAGCGAAAACTTTCGAAATTTCTCATTACATTCAACTTACTGAATATCTAATGACACACATACTCATTTAAACAAACCTGAAACTACTAAATTCTGATATGAGATAAAAGCAGAAATAATCTTCAGGTTTTATACTACTTTAAGGAAGTACAAATTAAATATAATGTGTTGTTAAATTTTTGGCTTACTTAGCTTATGAGTGTTGAAGCTCATGACAAATACAATTCCCGATATTTTTCCTATTCTGCAAGCAGAATAATGTGAAAATAACATGTATGTCATACTGCACATTATAACTAGTTTCAAATTTATATTGAACCATATACACCTTCACTTGTGCATCATGTTTTTTATATGTTATTTTTGCATATTCCCTTTCCATTCAATGCATAAGTGAAAAGTTAGATACTTGAGTTTACATAAAACTTGAATTATGTGCAGCATCACACAGAATATGAAATCCTGCATACAATTAAAATTTTACTTCATCAAAAATTACTCTCAACCACAGAATCTGAAGTACTTTAATCATGTTATTGTGAAATTTTTCTAATTTTTAAAGCAGTTCATTAAGTGATTGATGTTATAAAATACTAATGAAACTAAGAAAGTTCATATTTTAATGATACAAAATAGCTGATAGTGCAAGATTTTGATTTCTATGTTAAAATGAGCAGAGGATATACTACTGAATGAATATTTTCCAGATAAACAAGAATTTAGGAAATTTAGAACTTACTCTTTCGGCATCATTTGGTCCCCCATGCTTTGAGCCAGTTGGATTGAAATGAGGTCCTAAACTAAAAGATAAAATTTCCTAATGAAATATTATGTGCAGAAATCCTTTAGATAAAAAAAAAAATCATAAATCTACAGATATCGTATTTAAATATTAATAAAACCTATATATCTTTATTACTTATCCATAGTAAACTATTAATGTGGACAGTTACAACCCACCAAGTTTTTATTTATATTAGAAGTTGACAACTTTAAATTATTTTAACAGTAATGAAAAGTGTACATAAACAACAGCTAAACTAGTAAAACAAAATTCAAATATCAAGGAAGCATACAAAAAGATAAAAGAAAAATAGTTTTTGAAAGAATGGATCTTTTTTCATATCATTCTCCAGCTTCATGACATTCGAAAGTCTGATAAGCAAAATTATATTTGCTGATATAGGTGCAGTTATATTGGTTATATAAAGGTACAGTGATATAGGTGCAGTTATATTTGCTGATATAGGTGCAGTTATTTTTATAAGTTTATTCTGAATGTCATGTGCCATTTCATCAAGACAACTTTTTTTGTCTTTTAAAAGTTTTCTCTCTTTCTCCTTTTTTGAGGGGAGGGAGGAATAGTTTAGCCAGAAATTATAATTTTGTTATTCTTAAAACTTTTGCTTGCATCTTCCAATAAGCAATGTGAATTAAATGATATCTTTAATATTAAATGCCTCTATGTTTTGAATTGAAAAAATAGTCTTCCCAAATAATGATGATATTTTTACGCAGAGAAGCATGAGAAAAAGCAACTATTCAATCATGTGAAGATACTTAAATTAAGTAGGACCCTATGTTTTTTTTTAAAAAAGCACACTATTTTACTAAAAAAAATGAAAAAAAATCTGAATTATGATATTTTGTGAGTATTTTAAAGATGAAATGTCTCCTTTTTCTGTGTTTGACACCTTGTCCTTTGGACCTGACCTAAAAAAAAAAAAAAAAAGGTGTGTGTGTCACACACACACACACACAAAAAAAAAAAAAAAAAAAAAAAAAAAATACAACTCACAGACTGCTTAATTCAATTATGTATACAGCTTACTGAAAATTTTGTATACCGCAAAATGTATATATGAGTCAATAATCAAAACTGGAATTCCAAGATACTAATTACAAGGTAAATTCTTTTATTTAAAATTATTTAATCCAAGCTCACAAAGGTGAGTTTAAGATATTATGGGTTACTATTAGTCTACCATTAAAAGAAAAATGAAGACAGATCAAGAACATTTATTACAGCCTCTAAAAGTCAGCAACTTTAATTAAAATAATCAGAGTATATCAATTTAATCCCCACATGAAGAAAGATTTATTCAGCACTTTGATAACAAAAGCTATGCTACTTTTACATGATCCCTAAAACTCAATTTATAAATTAATGATGATAAAACTTTACATTAAAGTATTCAACAATAGTTATGAACATAAAATTGAGGAGTAAATAAAAAAAGAAAAATCTGGAAGAAAAACTGAAGAAAGGTAAGAATGATGTAGGCTCTACTTCACTGAAACCAAAACTCTGCATCTTATCCAAATACTCTGCAGACAATAATTCTGAATATAGCAAGGTTGAAGAAAATGAAGGTGAATGAGAAACAGCAAATGTAGATCACAATAATATATTTGAATACATAGAGGTATTGAAAAAGCATATATGTTTAATAAATGAAGTTTGAAATACATAAATTTTGCAGTATAAGAATGCTTTGTGAATCTGTGCGAATGTGACAATTTCATACAGCATCTGCCAGACCTGAAAAACAAGTCTACCACAGATATCTATCAAGAAAAGAAAAAAAATCTATATAAGTTTTATCATTTGTAATATTATTTTAAGTGAAGACTATTTTATAAGGCAAATCATGTGTTGTTATTTTAAAACCACTAGTAGTGATATAAAAATTGTGACATCATTATTTCTATATAGTAAGCATTGGTTATGTTATTAGGGCAATGTCATCAGACAAATAAAATGAACATTTTTCATTCACTCTATCAAGCACATTGTTTAAAACTACTTAAACTATTTATCTTCCCCAATTTGCATGGGGGAAAACATCATGAATTATTTAAAAGGGATTATTAATACAAAGTCCCTCATTTAATTATTTTAAAATAGCAACACAGCTATTTGTAATAAATTTTATATATATATAAAAAAAGAGAGAACATACAAATAATTGATCAAGATCTTCTGAAACATTTATAGCATCATAATAAAACCAGTCTTTTATTAATACATTTAGGGAGATTTCCTTTCTTTTCTACCCCTTTTCTAGTATATGATCCTAGGAAATCATTTCAATAAAATAAAGTGAAATTTTATTTATTTATTTTATAATACAGGCCATTGATTATGATGGCCATTATTCATTCCTGGTCTCCTTTTTGCCAGAGGAAGAAAAAAAGAACAACTCTGGTTAAATCCTCACTCACTACAGTTAGCTAACATACATTTTATTGCCATTTAGTCCTAATAGGTTTTCCAAACTTTCTTGAATTCAAAAGAAAAATATTATAAATTATTTTTTACATTTTGTAATAACAGTCATTATTTTCAACTAAATATCATAGTTTTCCATACTTGATCATTAGCCGGACATATTAACTAATTTTGACCAAAGGTTTGAAATAAAATCAACAACTTATAAACTCTAGGAAAGCACAGGCAGTGCAAACAAAGCCTAATCATTAACAATCAGCTGCCATCTCTGAGAATATTTCATTTACAAATTTTCTAGTATAATAAACCCAAAAATAAATGTAGATAATTTTTCAAAAGGTGAACATACCAAATCTGAACATGATAATGAATCAACATCAGAAAATTGTAACAGGAGCACAGTAGTGCAGCTAGAGGGGTGGTGGAAGGTTGTGAATGTCCTGGGAAGAACAATTTGGAGGATGACATTTTTTATGCAAAGCATAATTTTATAGGGATCATCAAATGGATCAAGTATAATCAAACAGATGATCAGAGCAGAAAGAAGGATTGGACTTTTTTGTATCATAGACATCTTATCCACTCAGTAAATGGTGACACAAAGAATACAAGATGCTGTACAAAATTAACTTGGGGAGAAAATTATTTTATAGTAAATACTGTATTCAAAGAAATCACAAGAAGATTTCAAAAGCTTCATCTTTAGACTGCCGCATGGGAGTATCTGTGCTTTTCAAATACTCAGATAAAATTGCCCACTTTCTGTTATAGGATTGTTAGATTTAATGAAATCTTTTATTTTCATATTATTAATGCTAAATTATATTTATTTTATCTATTGCAGTGGTTTTCAGTTTAACAGTTATATAAAATACCATAATCCATATATATTGACATACTTCAAATAAGAAATAGTTTAATATTTTTTTACAGTACGACATCACTCAAAACAGTCAGCTTTGTGTAGTGAAACACTGCAAAATGTACAGTCAAAACCTGCTCTATATCTTCACCTTCCTTTTTTTTTTCCTCTACACTAGAGTTTTATACTTCAACTGCTGGTCACATAAGTTTATGTTTTCTGAAATTCGACGGTCTTTCGGGATGGTCTAATCTGAGAGTTCAGAATTTATCTTGTTCCATACAATTAGTTTCACAATCTTCTATCCATGAAACCGCCACTTTGTGCAGGGAAGTCTAGTACGTAATATTTTCCCCATTTAGAACTGTGCATGCTTTAAAAGAATTGAAAAGTGCACAGTTGATAATAAGTATTACAACTTGTTTAAACCATTTTTTTGTTATAAAAATGGTAGATAGATATTGGTCTGCATGATCTACGTCCATCACATATTTGCTATAATTTACAATTGAATCAGGCTTTTGTATTGAGCTGTCTGATCTTTTATTTCTTTTTTTTTTGGATTTAATTAAATGTGCAGAATGTATAGATGGATCATACTGACATTTCTTCTGCCATTACTCCATACTTCTAACAAAAACTGATGGCTTCTACAAAGTTCATGCTGACATCTTGAAAGGTGTATTGTTTGGAGTGATTGAGAAAGACCTCTATTTCTTTAATGGTTCTGCGAGTGTGCAGAACCATTTATTTTTCAGAAGAATTTTAGCCACATTGACAGTTTTAATAATTATCTTGATAAATTTGGTGCCATATACAGTCAAAAGTCGTTAATTCGGACATAAAAACTTAAAACTTTCTGCGCATGCGCCACGTTGACACATGCGCAGAGGCGTTCACGCGTGCGCGTAAGACCTTTTACGACTGCGCATATGAGTGTGCGCAAGTGCAGAATACGTTTTCGCGTGCGCATTTTATGTATAATGGACGTATAAGCTAAAATTGTCTAATTATCTATTTCAGTTAATGTTGATGATTGCGTTGTTCCTTAATTTTCGAATTGCATCCGGCTTATTATTTTTTGCAGACTGTAAGAGCAATTTTATAAAAGTAAGCTTAAACTTTCGATTATATCAAATAGAATTTCCGATATATATTTGTTAATATGTAAAGGATCTAAAGCGAAAGTGTGTTTTGAAATCCGAAATCTGTTTATCAATTTCACGCTGCTCGGCGGCGGGCGCGTAATGAATTGGAAGTTGATTTGTCAGCACTATCCTTATCTTCAGCGCAGATGTTTTTATTTTATTTGGCTTATAATTCCTTACCAAATGTAGTATTTCATCTCGATATGCTCCGTCTTTGATATGATTTAAAAAAGTTCCTCGTCATTATAATTCGCTTCCGATAGCGAAGAAAAGTGACAGAGGTTATTGAAAACAAAAAAATTTCGATTGACAAATTAGTCGGTGTTTTTGACACAGCAATTATAGGACTTGAACGGCGGAACTTTGTAACTGAACAAGAAATTATGTCTGTTTAATAGAATTAAAGAGAAAGTATTATCACATGAAACGAAGCAAAACTTAAACAACTTACATTGAAAGAAATGTTTAATAAAGTAAACAAATAAATATTAAGCTTTTTCTTTTTGCAAATTTTGATACCCTTTAGATCATAATTGTTCTTTATTTCATAAATTACGGTTTCATATTTTTAATTTTAGAATTTCTGCATGCCATCTTACGAGATTTAAACTGATGATCTATAATCCGGAATCGCCGAAGTCCCGACGAGTCCGGATTAACGACTTTTGACTGTATTCTTAATTGGTTCAATAACTGTTAAAACAGTGTCTTCTAATTTTCTGCCATCAGCAACATACACGTGAAAGTTATATACATATCCTGTCCCAGGCGATCACAATGCATTCCACATATATTCCATGTTTTGTAATTTTTGTAAGATTATATGTTTTAATCAAAAATCTAACTCTCCATAGAATTATACACTTATCCAAAGATAATGACAGGGTTTATATACATCATTAAATTTTTCCTTTAAATAATCAATGACACACTGGCTTTATATATACATTACATACGAGGGCCATCCAGGAAGTAGATTACGTTTCCCTCTGTGTCCGCTAGGGGCGGGGCTAGCGCGGCCATCTTGGGGTCAGAGCGTTGCGCAGCTCAGTCTGCATCTAGCCGTGCTAGTGAGAGGTTCATGCTGTGCTCCGTTCAGATACTGTGACGGTTTGAAATGTCTGCGTTAATTGAAAATCCCACGAGCTGCGAGGTGCGCTCAGTAATAAGGTTTCTGACTGCAAAAAACTGTAAACCGATAGAAATCTATCGGCAGCTTCGTGAAGTGTATGGGGACAACATTATCACTGAAGGTGGAGTGCGTCAGTGGGTCATAAGATTTCAAAATGTCCGAACCAATGTTCACGACAAAGATCGAAGTGGGAGACCCAGCATAGTGACCGCCGAACTTCTCGAAAAAGTCGATGCTAAAGTCCGTGAAAATCGAAATTTCACAATAACGGAACTTTCTTTGAGTTTTCCACAAATTTCGCGAAGTTTGTTGCACGAAATCATCAGCGAAAAGCTTGGTTACCACAAGTTTTGTGCAAGATGGATTCCAAAAATCTTGACAGAGGACCACAAAAATCAGCGAATGGCTGCAGCGTTGAACTTTTTGGACGCTTACCATAAGGATGGTGACTCTTTACTCGATCGCATCGTTACTGGTGACGAAACATGGGTGAAACATGTGAACTGTGAAACGAAATTGCAATCAATGCAGTGGGGGCACACAAGTTCTCCCCAAAAACCCAAGAAATGCATGCAAACAATGTCGGCAAGGAAGATGATGGCGACTGTTTTTTGGGACAGAAAAGGTGTAATTTTGGTGGACTTCCTGGAAAGAGGCACTACAATAAACTCTCAAAGGTATTGCCAAACTCTCCAAAAACTCAGAAGAGCAATTCAAAACAAGCGCAGAGGAATGTTGAGCTCTAAGATCTTGTTGATTCACGACAACGCCCGGCCCCACACGGCAAATGTCACTCGTAAAGTTCTTGAATCTTTTAAGTGGGAGTTGTTTCCTCATCCGCCGTACAGTCCCGACCTGGCACCGAGCGACTTCCACCTATTCCCAGCAATGAAGAAGTGGCTGGCTATGCAGCGTTTTGATGACGACGCACAGCTGCAAGAAGAGGTAACGAAGTGGTTGAAGGCGCAGGCGGCCGAATTTTTCGACGAAGGAATTTCCAAGCTCGTACATCGCTACGATAAATGCCTTAATTTGTATGGTGACTATGTAGAAAAGTAGTATTTGAGTGTGGCTTTCATCTGTATATAATAAAATTTGTTTCCTATACTTTGTTTATTTTTTTATTCCAAAACGTAATCTACTTTCTGGATAGCCCTCGTATATTTACTTCCATATAATTTTATTAATTTCTAAAATTTTCACTTTTGCTTTTGCAGTGATGTAATTAGAGGCTGCAGTGATGAAATTTTGCCTCAGAGACAATTGAGAAGCTTCTAAAAAATTCATGTCAAAAAAAAATCTATGAAATGATAAAACAATATATATTTATTTAAAAGTTACTTGTTTCTTTCAACATTTTACCAACCAATAGCCTACTAATTGGCTTTTTTGTCACTGGCACTTACCGACTGATAGCCTATTGATCAGCCTTTTGTCCCAGATCCTTAACCCCCAACAGTCTATTAATTGGTTGCCACGGAGACGAAGTCGTTTTGTTATTTAGTTTGAGGCACAGCTAGTTGCATTGCTCTGTAAGCTCACACAGTTTGTTATCATTTTGAAAAATTATTGTTTGCAATGTACCAAAAAAATAGCATTGGAGAGTTTTATTTAGATGACCTCTCAGATTGTCCTGACAGTTATTCCAGAAGTGATTGTGGTGATGAAAGTTATGGGAGAAATATAATAATTCAGAAGCCAGATAAATTTAAATGCAACAACTGTATACAAAACATGAAGATATAAAACATGCTGTAATTAATACTTTAAAGCAATTTGACATTTTTACTCCAAAAATGACTTATTTGATCTGCTTTAGCCAAGAATAAGTATTTACATAAATTTTTGTTTCAAATAGTATTGCAAAGTTCTCTGTTTAGCAAATGATTATATAATTTTTGCATTCTATATGTTTGTATCTCCCCCTCTGTACTTTTGAAAATTTGCTGCATCAGTTACTGTATCAGCGAAAAAGAATAAATGTTTAGGCTCCATTTATGGCCATCTAAATATTTAGCCATAATTTTAGTACTCTTTGATTATCTGCATCCCTGGTAAAAAGTCACATAAATGTATTCAGAAGACAAAGCAATATGTTACCAAAATAGTTATGCGGCAACCCAGGTATGCTCATAGCACATGTCTGTTTTGGCTGGTACACAATATCAAAGTTGTGCAGATGCCCCAAATTTCTGCAATTATCTCTTTCTTTTTCTTTTTTTTTTTTTTTTCTTTTTTTTTTTTTTACATTTATCTTACTTTGAATATGGTTGTTGCCTTTTGTGCATCACCTTGACAAAAAATTAGTAAACAATGAGTCTGCAAACGCTCTTTAAAGTCAGCATCAAGTTTACAACTTTTCAGTGAGAGTACATGCAATCAGAAAGTACCATACTTTTTTGTAGTGAGAAGGGGGGGAGAATTTTAAAATGAGCAGTTTCTCAGACAGGATATTATTCTTTGTGCATTAAAAGTTGATACATCTGGTTAATATATCAAATCACATCACAGTAGACCAGAATAATTAAGTGCACGAAATTTATGCTGCATCATTAGGGAAATGCTACTTAAATGACAGGTGTCCAAAACCTTGTACATTAAATAAAAAAGCCAGCTAGCTCTTTTGTAATCAATAATTTATATTCATTATTTGTTGACACACACCTTTCCTTTACAAGTGCATGACTGTTGAATTGAAAGATCCATAAACTCAAATTATTGGAAATGTACAAAACTGTACAAACTGAACTCATTATTGGAAATGTACAAAACTGGATTAGATAACTGATTAAGAATCTCATATACCGTGATAAAATGTAGTTTTATAGATTAAGAAACTAGCAACTAACAAACTTGCTGATGTTGCTGATTATTTAAACATAGGTGCCTTATACAGAATCATACCATTTTTTCCTAAGTATCCCAAAAGCATTTTAAGTCTTGCTAATGGATAAACAACCATAGTTTTTCTATAAAATGCAATGAAGCTGCTACCAAATGACAACACTTGCCATTATGCAAAATAAGTATCTTTGATTTATCTACAATGATGTTATTTGCTAGGATGATAAATGCATGGTATGTTACTCAACAAAACATTACATCAAATCACATCACATAATTCACAATATAATAGTCTGAAAATTTTGGCACAACTCTAATAAAAAGGTTTAAAATGATAACAAGGTATTAAATGCTATGTTAGCATGTTTCTTCATAAGTAGCTTTAAAAGAATTGAAACGGTTAGGATTAGTTCTTTTGAGAAACGTTTCCACAGAAAGCTTCTTAATACAGAAAACACATATTCTGCAACTTGTCATCTATATAATAAATGTCTGGATATATCCATGAATAAACACAGTCATTTATCTGTTTTGACAAAGCATATGAAAAAACCATACTGAAAACTATGACTTAATGGATCACAAGTTCACATAATTTATTGCATCAAATACTTTTTATAAATTCCTTTAGACAAGAATATCTAAAACTGCAAATTTCACAATCCTTTAGTAAATACCAGTGTACTGATACCCAATGGGTTGGTTCTCAACTGGGTAAGGAGGAACTTTTCTCTTGGGGGGAGGATTTTCATAGTTTCAGGGGAAAATGCAGTCAGCCTTTTACTTAGCTGTTAAGGATTTAGTTTATGAATATAAAAAACTACTTGTATTGAAGTTTTGGTATGTATCAATAATTTCTATAATTTCTTTCTAAGTTATAAAACACAATAAAAAATAAGTTAAATTTTAATAAATGCTGATGTATTTTTCAAATTTTTGAAAGGAAGGTGGGATTAACCATCTAACAGTGGTAAAAGAGGTGCCTGGAGAAAAAAAGGTTGAGAAGCACTGAGATAACTATTAAAAAAAAAAAGTCCAATGTCCAATAAGGATCTTAGATGACCCCTGCTTTAATGGGATTTAAAATCCAATATTGTGTTGATAATAAAACAATTGAAAGGAAAAGTTGATGAAAAGTAGAAAAAAATGTAATTTAAAAAAAAAAAAAAAAAAAGATAAAATAACACTAAATAATTAAAATAAATTTTTGTACTATTTTGCTCATTTTATACGAAAAATCTAAAAAATTATATTATTGTAGTGCTAAAATTCTTACAACAAGCTTACTTCTCGAATCCTTGAGATAAATCTCCAAATTCATGGATATGAAGGCCATGTTCTCCAGGCTTAAGACCATCAATAGTACCATCAATAATGCACAAGTTATTTTCATCTTGATGGAAACGAATAACACCCAGAATACTTTCACCTTTTAATTCTGCTACTGCAGATACTGTAATACCTGCATCTGAAATGTAAAAAAGTATTTATGGGTGATTTGTCATGGTCTGAAGATATGCACTCCTAAAAGGATAAAAGTTAATACATTTCAGATAATGTTAAATACTGATACTAAATGGCATACAGATAATAATGGATTATGGGTTGTAGGATTTATGAAACACACTATTAGCTACAAAATTATGCATTCAATAGACAATAATGATTTGAATACATAATTTTCTAGTTTCACTCAATACAAATTAGTTAATAAAATTAGAACACATTGATTAAACCAGCAAAATAAAAATCAGTCAGTTGAGTTGACATATCTAAAATTCTTGTGAAAAAATAAAGTTGTTGGGTCTCTAACTAAAAATTTTTGGTACTTACATATTATCACAACCACCTTATTAGTAGTTGCCAAATTTCAAGAAGTCGCCACACTATAGCAACCATACACATATAACTGCTTTTGATGTAACCACATCCATTGCCAGTTGTAATTCAATATACTTTGTAATTCAAATATATTGACAACTCAGTACTCAGTTCCAAGACTGACATTTCTTTAAATAATTCTAACATGTTTAATTAGTCATAAAATAACTTACTTTAAACTAGAAATAAATAAATTACAAAAACTTATGTTTCCAGAGAAATTTACCAGCTGAGACAAACCTGAGAATATATAATAGTAATCTAGTTCCTTTCTCTTGTTTATTATTTTTTTTTATGCACAAATTAAAATTTATATGTTTGTTTGCTAATAAGAAATTTTATTTTAATTCTGAGAAAATTTTGATTCTGATTCTGCTTGGAGAGAATTACTACAAATTTTCTTCATCACAAACTGTAGATGCTCACAAGTCAATAGTCAATTGGGTTTTTTCTTATCAATTTTCCACAGTGAAAAAAAGCTGTGCGCATATAAATGTATTCTGCAAACAAAGTGATAATTTTAGCATAAAAATTTACAACTGAGTGCAGTTATTTTTTGACAAGTACCAATAATAGTTAATAAAATCTGTATCTTCGAATAAGATTTATATCACATTGGGAATTAATAAATTCCAAAGATTTTCAAGTGCGCTATTTTTGTTCATTATTAATGATACTGAAAATAAAGCAAACTCAGACTTCAAATAACTAAAATCTTGAGATCTTGGCTATGCTATATTTGCAGCAAATACATAATTGAAAGATCTTCACAGGCCATCATCTTTAAGCCACTGCTTGAAACTCACTTGTAACATATTTGAGTAGCAAGTCAGAATATATTCCAGAGCATGGAAAATCATCCTATGGAAAATAAATGGTTCATTGTAAGAGGATCAAAATTTATATTTATAGTGAATTTTGGTTCTGGATAAGTGATTTTTAGCAAATAACTAAAGCATTTGAATCAGAGTTCCAAATACAGAAGCATGAAAAATCCCCTTAATGCCATCAGAAACATGTTCAGTAGTGCTAATAAGAATATGAATTTCATGAGCACAATTGCAACAACATCCTTTAAAGTGGGCAGAACAGATAAAAAAGAAAAGACAAAATGAATATAACCATAACAACTATTCATTTATATATACACATTTAGAAAATATTTCCTATATTCTCAGAAATTTGGGTTTGTTTTGGGCTTTCTTTAAGAAATCCTCCAAAGTATAATCTTATTCATTTTTTAAATGATTTTCATATTAATAGTCTTCCTATTACATTTAAATTAAATCTATAAAAAATAAGCAATGACAATTTTAGAAATAAGTAGCTCTCATCAAAAATATCTAGTAAATTTCAATTCAAAATCCAAATTTTTCTGCAAGAAGTTTATTTATATACTTTAAAAATTTTTTATGAATTCTATAAAGTAATACAGTCAAAAGTCGTTAATTCGGACACCCATAATTCGGAATGATCTATAATCCGGACCTCAAAGCTAAAAACTTTCTGCGCATGCGCCGCGTTGACACATGCGCATAGGCGTTTACGCATGCGCGTAAGATCTTTTACGACCGCGCATATGAGTGTGCGCAAGCGCAGAATGCGTTTTCGCGTGCGCATTTTATGTATAACGGACGGTATAATCTAAAATTATCTAATTATCTATTTCAGTTAATGTTGATGATTGCGTTGTTCCTTAATTTTCGAATTGGATCCGGCTTATTATTTTTTGCAGACTGTAAGAGCAATACTATAAAACTAAACTTGAACTTTCAATTATGTCAAATAGAATTTCCGATTCTGGAGCTGCCGAAGGATCGCACAAAACGAAAGTATGTTTCGATGTTCATCAAACAAAAAGTGGAATTGCTGCAAAAAATGGATAAAGACATGAAGAGTGTGACAGAAAGGTTAGTGAAAACGAAAAAATTTTGTTTGACAAGTTAGTCGGTATTCTCGGCACAGCAATTAACGGGACTTGAACAACGGAACTTTGTAACTGAACAAGAAATTATGTCTGTTTATAGAATTAAAGAGAAAGTATTATCACATAAAACGAAGCAACTTACATTGAAAGAAATGTTTAATAAAGTAAACAAATAAATATTAAGCTTTTTTTTTTTTTTGTAAATTTTGATACCCTTTAGATCATAATTGTACTTTATTTCATAAATTACGGTTTTATATTTTTAATTTTAGAATTTCTGCATGCCATCTTACCAGATTTAAACTGATGATCTATAATCCGGAAAAATCGATAATCCGGAATCACCGAAGTCCCAATGAGTCCAGATTAAAGACTTTTGACTATATATTGCTCGTTTTGTCGTTTAAACAGTAAAATGACAGAATGTGGTATGATTAATTTGAAGTTTCTTTGTGATTTGGAAAGAAAAGAGAAAAGAGCATTACTTGACTGGTGTGATTACTTGACTGGGTGACTGGTGGATCTATAATCCGGAAAAATCGATAATCCTGAATCGCCGAAGTCCCGACGAGTCCGGATTAACGACTTTTGACTGTATTATTTTAGCAAATAAATCCTATTAATATATTAAGGAATCCATTGAATTTTAATGCATGATGTCACATTATTTTAATTACACAATTTCATTTTGAAATTACACTTTAAAATAATATAAACATAATACATTTATAATTAAATTAAGCATTATAGTTATTAATAAAGGAGTTAATAATTTAAAGATATAAAAAGAGCAATATTATTTTTTTCATAATTTATCATCTACTAATGATTAAATTTCATTAATTTTTGTATTTTTTAATTCTTAATAATTATAATAAACAGAACTATTAGATATACCAACCTGAAATTCCATAACCCTTCAAAACAGCTCTTTTTCCAGTGCTTTGAATTGCTTCTTTCACAGTCTGAGATGGAAGTGATGTTTCTACAATTACGCTTTGTCTTTCAACATCAATGTCTACAATATTCACATCAGTTAAACGTGATAAGGCATTTCTAACTGAAGAAGCACAGTTGTTGCACATCAGATTTACATCAAATTCTACCTAGAAGTTCATTGATATATTATATATTGAAAAATAGGAATGCAGAGAAGAAAAGCAAAAAATTACATTAAAAATATTAATTATTACTCACAAAATATTAAATAATAATGTGCATCTTCTCCTTAAAAGAAAAAAAAAAAAAAAAAAAAAAAAGCTGAAATTCTGTCTGGCATGAATGTCATCATCTTGTAGAATTTAAAGTTATAAATGTTCATCTTATCTTCAAGCATCAAATCCACATGCACAGTTCAGGCAAAACTACCCAATAACTGCACCATTATTCTATTTTTTGGTTCATATAATCCCTACAGGAATCCTACAAGATTTAAATGCAAAGATTTTTGAAGACTATTTGAAGTATGAGAATAAATACATCATAATATTTAATATGTCCATCAAACAGAACTCTAACTCTGAACATACAATATTTGTCATTTTAGAATGTGAGGCAGGCATTTCATGTTCATTCTAAAAAGAAATGCCAAAAAAAAGTAAAAACCAGTTATCTAGAAATCCAGTGTTATTCTTCTGCTTCAAGAGACATCTTCACTTCAAAACATCTTCACAGGATATCATGCAACACATCCCAACTTAAATAACATTTAAATACGTTCCTTGTTTAAAATAATCATGCAGTTATTACATGTGCTTACCTTCCATCATTCAAATAAAACAGCAATGCAATTATCCAATAACATAAAACGTTTTGAAGCATCAACAGCCTAGAAATCACACATTCCCTGCATATTTGCCTAGTTCCCAGTACAGTGATACAGATCTTTGAATATGCAGTAGAGAAGGAACAGCAGACTGCTATACATTTGACTGCCCACAAACATCAAGATGACACCTTAAAAAAACAGCTTCCACAAATATGTCAATGTCCTAATGCTAGTAGTAACAAATCTGTACAAAATTGTTACTGCTAGTAGTAACAAATTTGTATGAAATAAAATTGGCTGTTATTGTATAATGTGCAACTGCTTACTTAGCCATGTCAAGCAATATGCAGTTTACTCCAAACACATTCATCGTAAGAATTTCCTACTGCAGTAGGACATTTAAAGGATTCTACTTTCCAAATCACCTCTAAATATACATATAGAACATATGTAATAAATTGTGATATTAAGATATGTAAATTAAAAAATAATAATAATAAATAAATTTATTTATTCAGGGAAATACCATACATTCATAATGGAATTGAATTTTATAATAGGCATTTACAATACAGAATAAGAAATGTATAAAGAAGCAATACGATTTAAGTGTAAAAGTAAATCTAAAGCACAGATCTTTCAACTATTCCTTAAAAGAAGAATATGGAGGCTACCTATGAAAATGGAGCATTTAATTCTTACAGAAAGATTCTACAAATAAAAAAGAGAAAAGTATTTAACTTTTATAAGAAGTTAAAAGGTAAAAGGACAAGTAATTTATGAAGAAGAAAAAAGGAACAAAGGAAAAAGTAACTCACAAGAATTTTTTTCTTAACTGTCCAATAAAGGAAGAAGGGGAAGGCTCTACATGATTCAGCCATAGAAAGGAATAAGAAAAGGAACTAATGTCACATTACAATTATAATAAATGTACCTTTGTATTTGCTAACCAGTAAAAACTACTGTCTATTTACTAGTTAAAACATTTTCATTAAATAAGAATGTTTCATTAAACGTAGAAGGGGAAAATTTTACAGGAAGATATTATATTAAAAAAATAGAGAATAAGATATTAAGTTATTTATGAAGAAACCACGAGCACGAGAAGAAGATGAAATTAACGAAAAGGGAAGTGAGAATTTAAGAAGAAATAATTCATAATGATGGATTTCATATTTGTCCTATATATGAAGAATGAAGGGAACATAATGGAAGTTACAGGAAGAGAAGAAGCTTAAGGAATTAAGATATAAATGAAGATACTCCATAGTATAAGGATAACTAAAAATTTAGGAAATAAGGAGTAGTATTCAAGAGGATATAGCTAACGAAGGACTACTTAATCGTTTATGGAAAGGCAGAAGAAGGAGGCTTCAAAGGAAAAAGATTTAAAGAGAAAAGGTATAAAATTACTAATAAAGGTTTTACAAAGAAAAAAATTCTGTAAAAGATGGAAAGAATATGTTAACAAGTAATTCATAAAGATGGATTTCTTATTCGCTATATTAAGTAAAAAGATGAAGGATATATAGGAAGAAAATACATATAAAATGGAGGAAAGAAATTAAGATAGAAGAAAGGAAGATTTAACAAAAGATTATATAACGAAGATTAAATGAAAGAGAAGAATGAAAAAAAGAAGAAGAACGAAAGAGAAGAACTTGTTGAAGAAGAACGAGGGAATAAGTTTCAAACGTATTTTACTAAGGACAAATTTCGAGATTTTATACAGAATTACTTACAAAGATACACTTCATGAAGGACTATAAAAAGTATTACTTTAAGATTTTTATTTTTATTTATTTTTTTTTATATGGCAATGTAAAAAACCTTTGATTTATTAATAAATACTAGATAAGGGCAGACATGGGCAGAACCGATTAAACCGTAATGGTAGAGGGATGGTGCCCACATCCTCTGTTACTACTACTACAGCAGTAGGAGTAAAGCAGCACACTCTGCATCTATGGTTCAGCATTGCTATCCATATTCAGCTTTGTACATCGTTCTGTATTCATATGCATATTTTCAGTTTGAAATTTGTTATCAAGTGTCCACATGTTTAGATCACATGTTATCCTACATAAACTTCCGTACTAACTTGAGCAATTTAGTTATGTTCATACCAATCTGTTACAATTCTGTCTTTCACTGATTGCTCAAGGTCATGCATATACTTAAGTACAGTAAATCTTTATATTCTGTCACGATTAAACTGTTTCCATGCTTTATGCCCCCAATTCAACAAAACTCATATCCCTGTCATAGCCCTAATATCTTCCAACAAATTGGCATCCAAACTCCGTATGGCTAAGACTCCGAATGGAGGCCAAGTCAAAGGGCATCCAGTCTAGAAATTATGACTGCAAACCTAATACACTCAAAAGTCTTTAATCCGGACTCATCGGGACTTCAGTGATTCCGGATTATTGGTTTTTCTGGATTATAGATCATCAATTTAAATCTGGTAAGATGGCATGCAGAAATTATAAAATTAAAAATGTAAAACCATAATTTATGAAATAAAGAGCATTTATGATCTAAAGGGTATCAAAATTTACAAAAAAAAAAAAGCTTGATATTTATTTGTTTATTTCATTAAACATTTCTCTCAACGCGCGCATGCGTAAAGCATGCATAGTCGAAATTAGAAAATTGCAACCAGAAAACTATTTGATGTGTATTCGTGATATTTATAATGATGAGAAATTTGATTTAAATCATATCAAAGACGGAGTACATCGAGATGATATACTACATTTAGTAAGGAATTATCAACTTCCAGTTCATTGCGCACCGCGACGTCCCCCCCCACAGAGCAATTTGAAATTGATAAACGGATTTCGGAATGGTTAGAGAAACAAAGGATATATCTTTATCCATTTTTTGCAGCAATTCCGCTTTTTGTTTGATGGACATCGAAACATGCTTTCGCTTTGTAGATCCTTTGGCAGCTCCAGAATCAGAAATTCTTTTGACATAATCAAAAGTTCAATCTTACTTTTATAAAATTGCTCTAACAGTCTGCAAAAAATAATAAGCCGGATCCAATTCGAAGATTAAGGAACAATGCAATCTGCAACATTAACTGAAATAGATAATTAGATAATTTTAGCTTAGCTTATACCATCCGTTATACATTAAATGTGCATGTGTAAACGTATTATGCGCACATGTAAGCGCAGAAAGTTTGTAGCTTTGAGGTCCGGATTATAGATCATTCCGGATTATGGACGTCTGGATTAAAGACTTTTGACTGTATAATCATGCTGCCTCATGAATAGCTCTTAAGAACATTTTCATCTTAAGCACTATGCTTCTGATATGGCATGTAATTTCCTGCTAGCACTTGCTTTAAAATTTGTTGCTCTGAACATATTATTTACAAATCAATTTAACATTCATTCTCATTTGCCAAATCTCAATACACAGCTAGTATTCACACTGGAGTATCCACTATTGATTCTAAGATATCATAACTTAAGATTAGAAATGGTTATTACTTTCTGTGCACTGAACTTATATAAATTATCAATTTTAAAACACCCAAGATGCATTAAAATTTCTAAGTTTCAAAATCTTTATATAGTACAAAGTAAATCCAGATACCATAATATTCAGAATGATCTAAAATCCAAATTATCTGGATCATCATCAATCTTTTTTTAATTAATTAATTTTTTTTATAGTTTACACTTGGGCATTTGATATTTTTCATACATAAAATATATGGAGAGTCCCAATTCTTAATTTCACTTTGGCACTAATACCAACCTGGTGAATCATCATTTACTTTCATCACTGCATGACTATCAACGCACTGCAGCTTAAGAAATGACTCATACAGCAATATGTAAGTATTTTTTTTTAAATATTTTAACTGAATACCAAAGAACATGGTAACCTTTTTCTATGTTGACATTATGCTTGGTGATAATTACAGACTTAAGTTCACTCTACAGTTATCATAATTTCCAAGCACTGATTTAAGACCTTATGGAATAAATAAAACATAAAAAAAATGGGGTAAGAAATGGTTTATTTTACTCTGATCAAAAATCGTTAAAACAATCTAATAAAATGAACCGGTAGAATAATAAAAAAGATGAAAGGCAAATGCTTCTTTTAGCCCAAGCATATTTTAAAGTTGATTTGATTAATTATATCATTTTCTTCTTTCACACGATCGCAAAATTTAGCACAAATAATTTTAAAACTATAATGATAAATTAAAATTCCTTCAACTGTCTCCCTTGATAACCTGTTTCTTTCGTCTGACCACCGAGTTGACATTAGAGAAAATATTTTCTCCATATTTGCTCTGTGGGCTGGAATGGCAAATACATATTCACATAGCTTTATTCAACATGACTTTTGATCAATAAATACAATCAATCAATATACTTCTGATTAATATATAGCACTTCAATGAGAGAGGACAAGACTTCAGGCAGATTTAGACTAATCATAATAGAAACAAGTGATATAATTTATAGCATGTGATGGCCGAAGTTCTAGGAATACTTTTCTCCCATCATTTCACTGTGGACAGGTCAATAGCATAGAAAAATCTTTTCCTATTTGGGTGATCTCTGAATTAACGTTACTGTTGATAACAAACAAATAACTAACAAAAAAGATCAAAGTGACATATAGGGAAATAAATTTACATTTAATTTCAAAGAAACATTTTAACTTCAACATTTTAGAATTACAGTATTATTATTATTATTGTTTGATTGTTCACAAAACCCTTGATGACATTGTAGAAATATACATATGCTCCAGTTTCTGCAACGTAGACACAATGAAAGAAAGATTCTTAAATACATAAACATTTAGAGTTCTTAAATGCAAAATAAACATTTATACTAGTTCTTAACTATTTAAATGCAAAATAAGCATTTATTGTTCTAAAATAATTTCTAAATGATTTTATTTAGAAATCTCTTGTTACAACCAGCAGCACTTACAGAAATTGCAGGAAAAGTTTGCAATAGTATTGCAATATTTGTAACGTTATTCTGAAGATTGTATTTTAGAATAAACTGCAGAAATTCAAAAGGGCTGCCCTTCCACTTAACACGAGAAACTGCTGTGCTAACAGTAGGTTGTCTGACTGGCAGACAAAATCCATTTGCTATAGACTACTGATATGATACACAGGCAAAAAGTTGTAAGGCACATATTATGACAATTATGTAATACTTATGAAACAGTATACATAATTAAAAATTATGATATTAAGATACATTAATCTGGCACTGTCTGATGTATTTATAAGTGTATGAGATCTAATAAGCCCAAAGAATTTAAGTTGGTAATGTATGGGATTGGCTTGTTACACATAAATTGCTTCAAGGAAATATTTTATATATATTGTTCATGCGATGTTAGATATTAATACTTTAAAGGAATTGCTAGATCTGGTTAGAGTAGAGACAAGGGTATCCCTTGTATTATCGCGAACTTGTTGTTTCATTTATTGCCAAGTTGTGATTTAATTTATGGTAGCCTGAGTAGTTGAATGTTATGGAAACCCTATTAATGATGTAATCGGTTGCATGATTGTAGTAAATTCATAAGGGCTTGTGTGTGTGTGTTGGTTAGGAAGTACAGTCAAAAGTCTAATCCAGACGTCTATAATCCGGAATGATTTATAATACCTTTATGCATGCGCATATGCATTTACATATGTGCATATGCATTTATGTATGCATATAATACGTTTACACATGCACATTTAATGTATAATGGACGGTATAAGCTAAGCTAAAATTATCTAATTATCTATTTCAGTTAATGTTGCAGATTGCATTGTTCCTTAATCTTCGAATTGGATCCGGCTTATTATTTTTTGCAGACTGTTAGAGCAATTTTATAAAAGTAAGATTGAACTTTCGATTATGTCAAATAGAATTTCCGATTCTGGAGCTGCCAAAGGATCTACAAAGCGAAAACATGTTTCGATGTCCATTAAACAAAAAGTGAAGTTGCTGCAAAAAATGGATAAAGGCATGAAGAAAGTGACAGAGAGGTGATTTGCTTCTCTAACCATTCCGAAATCTGTTTATCAATTTCACGCTCCCCTGTGGGGGAGGGGGGGTACGTCGTGGTGCAAAATGAACTGGAAGTTGATCTGTCAGCACTATCCTCATCTTCAGGGCAGATGTTTTTATTTTATTCGGCTTATAATTCCTTACTAAATGTAGTGTTTCATCTCGAAGTACTTTGATATGATTTAAATCAATTTCGTCATTATAAATATCACGAATACGCATGAAATAGTTTTCTGGTTGCAACTTTCTAATTTCCACTATGCGTAATGTATGCTTTACGCATGCGCACGTTGAAAGAAATGTTTAATAAAGTAAACAAATAAATATTAAGCTTTTGTTTTGTAAATTTTGATACCCTTTAGATCACAATTGCTCTTTATTTCATAAATTACGATTTCATATTTTTAATTGTATATTTTCTGCATGCCATCTTACCAGATTTAAACTGATGATCTATAATCTGGAAAAATCGATAATCCGGAATCACCGAAGTCCCAACGAGTCCAGATTAAAGACTTTTAACTGTATATTGCTCGTTTTGTCGTTTAAACAGTAAAATGACGGAATGTGGTATGATTAATTTGAAGTTTCTTTGTGATTTGGAAAGAAATGAGAAAAGAGCATTACTTGACTGGTGTGTAAACGAAGGTCTACTTAGTAGCCATTATTAAGTGTCCTGTTTGTAAGCAGGAAATGCATATGGTTGAACGTCAGAACGGTGCTACGGAGGATATTTTTTACTCTTATTTTCTGAATTTAAGTGGCGATGCCAAGGAATTTTGTTAAACTGAAGACACGTTAATTTGTAAATAAGGTAAGTGGATATTTCCTTTGTGTAGTACAAAGATGAATTTCCTATTTTATGTTAATTCATTGTTTGATTTAAAATGTAGTTTATTGAGATTATATATATTTTTTTGCTGGCTGTTCCTTTGACTTTTTAAGTGAATAGAGTTCGATGGACAAAGTCAAGGGAGTGTGCAATTCTCTGACGTATTTTTAAGTGAAAATAGGTTGATGTGTACATGGTTAAAGGGAGTGTGCAATGCCAAGTTTGTGCAATTCTCTGAATTTTTTTAAAGTGAAAATAGGTTGATGTGTACATGGTTAAAGGGAGTGTGCAATGCCAAGTTTGTGCAATTCTCTGAATTTTTTTAAAGTGAAAATAGGTTGATGTGTACATGATTAAAGGGAGTGTGCAATGCCAAGTTTGTGCAATTCTCTGAATTTTTTTAAAGTGAAAATAGGTTGATGTGTACATGGATACCGAGTTTGTGCAATGGTATTCATGTACCGCCAAAAATCACCAATTTTTGCCAAGGGGTACCCCCGCAAATGTATTTTTACCTTAGATCCTTCTATGCATAGAATAATTAGTTATTCTATCCAGCTAGCAACTACAAAATCCTTTGTTTTAAAAGCCTACTGATTTCTCACATTATGGATGTGACAAAAAATATTTTGGTTAGAGTTGACTTTAGGATACCCCTTGTATTATCGCGAAGATGTTGTCTTATTTATCGCCAAGTTGTTGTTTCATTTATCGCCAAGTTGTTGTATCATTTATGGTAACCTGAATAGTTGAATGTTATGGAAACCCTAATATGACGTAATCGTTTGCATTATTACGGGAAATTTTGAATCATGGGATGAATCAGCATTGAATCAGCATTCCATGGAATGCTTTGCAAGGGCTTTTATGGTGTGTGTTGCTTTGGAAGTACATTGCTTGTTTCATTGTTTAAACGGTACAATGGCTGAATGTAGTAAGATTAATTTGAAGTTTCTGTATGATTTGGAAAGAAAGGAGCAAAGTGCATTAATTGACTGGCGTGTAAATGAAGGTTTAATTAGCAGCCATTTTCCGGACAGTCCGGAACTACGTAGTATATTTTTTACTCTTATTTTTGTGAATTTATGTGCTGACGCCGATACACAAATTCTACTTCAGATAATTTTAGAAAGTTTTTGGATGCTGTTAAGGAATTTTGTGTGCCACAGAGTGAAGACGAACGAATTTCTAAATAAAGTAAGTGGATATTTGTTTTGTGCAGTGTTTAAATTGCATAACAGGTTTTTCCTTTTTCATGTTATTTTATTGTTTGGTTTAAAATGTAGTTTATTGAGATTATGTATTTTTTGTTTGCCTCTACTGTAGAATTGGATGTTCTTTTGACTTTTTAAATGAAAATATATCGATATGTACATGGACAAACTCAAGGCATTACATAAAGCATAGTTTGTGCAATTCTCTGATGTTTTTTTAAGTGAAAATAGGTCGATGTGTATATGGATAAAGTGTCAAGGGAGTGCGCAATGCCATTTTTGTGCAATTCTGGGATTTTTTTTTTAAAGTGAAAATAGGTTGATGTATACATAGATACCGAGTTTGTGCAATTTTTGGTCTTGTTAGTTTTTCTTTGTGTAGCGGCGATTTAGCCTAGTTTGTGCAATTCTCTGATGTTAAGTGAAAATAGGTTGATGTGTACATGGATACCGAGTTTGTGCAATTCTTTGTCTTGTTATTTTGGCTTTGTGTAGCGGCGATTTTTCGACTGCCAAAAATTGCCAAGGGGTACCATGAAATATACTTTTACCGATATTTAAAAAAAAAAATGTGCTGGAAAAAAAAATTATAACTAAATGCAAAGAAAATATTTGATTCACTGGCTAATCTTTGGAATATGGTAACAGGTAGTTTGGCGACATTTTGGTAAGGCGATAAAGGTTACTAGCTAGGACTTTAGCAGTGTACATGGATAAAGTCAAGAGTGTGTGCATTGCCATTTTTGTGCAATTCTGGGATGTTTTTTTAAGTGAAAATATGTCGACTTGTACATGGATACCATGTATGTGGAATTCTTAAAAACGCGGCAAACAGTGAGCGATTCTGCTCTTTCTCCCAATTTTGCACCTAATCTTCGTCATGATTAAGCACTTTTGTTCCATAAAAGTTCTAGCATAAGCGTACTTCGGCAGCAAGATTGTTGGAAAAAAATGTTGAGTAAAAAAACATGCCTTTACTTCGTCAAAACAAAATGGCATCCAAACAAAAACTAGCAGGTTGCTGTAGCAGGGTTCGTCGCCAAATTTTCGCCAAAAAATTGCAAAGTTACCATAATCCAAAGATTAACCGATTCACTTTCCGGGGGAAGTGCAAAATCACCCACTGCTTGGCGCGTTTTTAAGAATTGCACATACTCGGTATCCATGTACACATCGACCTTTGATCGTGCATTCCCTTGACTTTATCCATGTACAGATCGACCTATTTTCACTTAAAAAGGTCAAAGAAAATTGACAAAAATACAATTCTTCTTACTCTTGTAAAAAGCGCCAAACAAACTCAAACCAAATAAGTGGGCGATTCTGCACTTTAGCCTTATTTTGCTTGGCGTCGTAAACTGAAGTAAAAAAAAATGTTCTTTAAGGAAGATCAAAGGTTCTTGGGTAATCAAAAAAGTACAAATTTTGATAAAATGATTGAAAATAAAGTAATAACCCTACAATCTGGAATTGGAAATTAAAAAAATTAATATGTCTTTGGACTTCGAAATTATAGATACTTATCAAGGAGAATTATACGCACAAAAAAGAAATTTGAACAAGTACCGCTATTTCATACACGAAAAAAAAACTAGATTAGCCTAAGTATAATTAAATTTATAACCTAAAAACTAATTTAAAATCGGATGACATACTTTAGACGCTTTAATAGATCTTGGAGCGGAATCCATACCTTTAACTTTCGTCTACGATTTTCAAATTAATGTTTACATTTTTTCTTTCCTACCGCTATTGCCAACGTTTTAAAGATAAATGTTATAAATGTTCAAATTCAATTTCCGAATTTTTTTAATAATGTTTTTTAATACCAAAATGTTTTCAGTAACTTTTTTAAAAACAAAGAATTTGAACAAAATATCAATAATATACGCGGAAAAAATATAAAGATATTTCGCGGAAATAAAACTGAAAATCACAAGTGTCCGAAAATAAGTGTGAGCTACCGTATAATGGAGAAATCAATATTTACTGTTAAATAAAAAAATATATTCAAACGAAACGGCTGCACAGAAACAGTCAAAATTTATAAACACGTAAACAATATAAGCAAATATTTCATGAAGCAATTTTTAAAAAAACCTAAATCAAGCAAAAGGCTAAGGAATAGATAATCAACAAGTCAATAAAATTAATTGAAATATTAATATAATGCACAATCATGTCTATAGGACTGTTAAAAATGTTTCTGTAAAGAATAAAAAGACATAATAAGTTAACAAAATGAATAAAAAGATTCGAATTCATTACAATAGAATCGAGAAAGCAATTCACGAGGCAGGAGTACAGAAGACGACACCAAATTTGGAGTAAGATAGTTGTCATATATATTTTCTTTTCCTATTTTTCTGTAAAATGGTAGAGTTCTAAGAGAAATGGGTACTAATGTTAGGAGCAAATTATTTATAGTTAATAAAGACATGAAGACTTTTTATCCAAAATTGCACTTTTCATAGGCTTTGTCATGGATTCAAAGATTTGGATAAGGTTCGGAGAACAGCCTTGGTTGCGCCAACTCGGCTCCTTTAAGGATATGGGCGACATTTCATTATGCCAACGGAAGTAAATATCATGTGGGGTATAGGTGCTAGGGAGAAAAGGAAAACACATGGGGAAAAAGGGGATTAAGATGTGTTTATATTTGTTTGGTATTTGATTGCTAATTTGGTTCTGTTATGTTGCTAAATTAGCATTAAAAGTCGAGTAATGTTCGTCTATTGCGAAAACGCAGGGCAATTACTTTTCAATCCGATTTTATATATGTATTAATATATCACATTCCTGCTCATATGATCTACATATGTATCAGATAACTAGCTACTTTTGACACTTATTTCTAGATGTGTATTATTTTACAACTTCTTGTGCTTTGAAAACCCAAGTATTGAAACATTATGTGTATGCTTGTGAAAATATTATTTCAGATATTCTCGTATAACTAACTATACTATAATCTCATATTATTCAGTTCTCATATAACTACGATAGAAATATGCTTCTATTATTTACTTTAAAAATGCAGTATTTGATAGCCTTCCACATAGTAGCCATTCTAGAATTAGTTCTGTAATGTTATATAATGTTAATTGTCTTATGCATTATTTCGTCTAAATATTCATTTTCATTAAGGATATATAATCAATGTAGAGAATGTGAGTTCAATATATTTTAAAGAGATAATAAACAAAAAATAAAAGGGAGATTACACATGCACTCAGATAAAAGTGACCATATTATAAAGAAAGTTAACAACAAAAGTTTTTCGTTTAATTTCGTTGTTTCCGTCAGACGAGAACAGTTATCGCTCATATAAACCAAATACGAGAAAACTAAATTATAAATCAATTGTATTCGAACTGCCAGAAGAGCAAATACTTACAAATTTCAATTCTATTATGAGTTGCTTTTAATAAAAAAATTAAAGTGTTATAAAATTAAGATGGAAGATGTTAATAAGAATTATTTGAATAAGGAAAATAATCAATCGGATGATTCTTCAACATAAATTATTGGTAGAAAGCTCGGTTCAAGAAAACGATTTTGTATTTATTCGGATTCGTCATCTGATCATAACAATGAAAACATCGCAACAAATAATTCGATTGGACGAAAAAGAAGGCGTAATCCTGCCAAATGAGACCGAAATGCCCTAAAGCATAAAAGAATAAAAGGTTTAAGGATGCAGAAATAAAAGTATGCATTTTAATACCTAAAAATATATTTGTAAATCTGCCATGTCGATTGTTCAATGGGGAATTGTGCTCTAGAGCAGTGGTGCGCAAACATTTTTCGACTGCGACCCCTTTTGTAGAGAGAAAATTTTTGGCGATCCCTAGAGATAAATGTTCACAAATACGATGTATATTTTGCGCATTTCTTTCGTTTCATCGAATAAAAACATCATCATATCTGACTCATATTAATTTTATTTATAATTTTAGGAAAATACTTTTTGTACGAGTATAACACAAAAATCAGTAAATTGCTTTTTAATGAGATGTACGTGGCTGCAAGTTTCTAATTATCTCATCGATGTTTGGATGTATGTTGCTAATTGCAATTCGCATATCATCTTCAGGGTTTAAACGCGAGCGGTATTTAGTTTTTATTGAAACTAGTTTGCTAAATCCAGTTTCACATAAATACGTTGATGCAAATTGTATTAACACTCTGATGGCATTCTTGCATAAAATGGGATATTGTTTTTCCACGGATAGCCAAAATTTTTGGCAAGGCTGAGTCTTAAATTGATTTCGAAGAGTATAATCACTAATTAGATCTATCAATTGCTTTTTCTCACTAATTTGAAGAGTTGAACTGCGTATGTTAAAGGAAAATGGATCACGAATCCAACAAAATCGTTTGCAGGAAAATCCTCGAAAAATTTTCCTTTAACTTTTCAATGTGATTGGAAATGATGTTTTTAAATGTAAATATATTTATATTATTTTCTTGATAAAATCGTTAAAGCAAGGGAACATGTCGATGTTGTTTTTATTCAGTTCAGTTTGCCAGAGACTAAGCTTATTCTTAAAAGCTTGAATTTTACGGGCTGAAGTTATGATAGTTGAATTTTCACCCTACAAGCTCAAATTTAAGTCGTTAAGTTTTTCGAAAATATCAACTAAATAGCTCAGCTTCCCTAGCCAAACTTCATTGATATAATAACTTGCCAATCTATGTTTCTTTTCGATTAAAAACATGTACACTTCATTTCTCAAATCAAATATCCGTCGTAGTATTTTCGCACGTGAAAGCCATCTGAATTCGGTGTGTAACAGTAATCTCTCATACGTTGAGCCCATCTCATTGCAAAGTATTGAAAAGAGACGGCTGTTGTGGCTGTTGCACTTAATGTAGTTAATTGAACTAACAGCGTCTTGTAATATGTTGTGCAACTCTTCATCCATATCTTTTGCGACAAGAGCTTGCCGATGAATCACACAGTGATTAAATACCATATGAGACGCCACCTTCTGAATTAAGCCTCTGAGCCCTTTATTCAAACCTGTTAATGCTGCCGCACAGGTTCAAACCGCAACACAGTTTGCCCAGGTAAGGGACTTTGTTTCAAAATATTCATTTATTACTTCGAATATTTTTTCTCCAGTTGTTTTTCCTTCCAAACTTTTGCAACATAAAAACGTTTATGTTATATCTTCATTAAAAATAAACCTAACGTAAATAATCAGTTGTGAAATTTTAGTAATATCGGTAGTCTCGTCCAGTTGTAAAGCAAATGCAGATGAATTTTGTATGCGTTTTATGACTTCTGACTCGATATTTCGTGACATTTCGTAAATCCTCCGAGACACGGTATCTCTTGATAATGGTATTGTTTTTAGTTCATTTCTATATTTATCGCCATGCATAATTGATGTCATCTTAGTTGCTGCAGGAAGGATAAGGGATTCTCCAATTGTATGGGGTTTCATTGTTTTTCCTAGTAGATAAGAAACTTCTAAAGAAGCTCTAATGCTTTCTGAGGTATTGTAAATTTCTTTAAATGTGCCCTCTGAATTTTCAGATTTTCAGCTCATCTTTGAAAAAAAATCGGCATGTTTATTTTGAAGTTCTTTATGTTTAGTTTCCAGGTGTCTTTTTAATTTAGCTGGTTTCATGCTCTAATTTGCTAATTTTTCGTTGCAAATGACACATATCGGGAGTTCTTCATCATCAACAACACAAAATGTAAAACCATACTTAATAAGTTCCTCATTGTATTTTCTTATTTTTTTAGATCGGGCATTTAGTTCAGTATTTTGCGACTCCTCATCAGTATTTGTTCGTTTGTTAGCTGAAGATGTACCTGGTGTACGTATTACCCATTTATCCCTTATGAAGATAGGGATTAAATTATTTAAACTAAAACAAATAATATATAAAATTTTATCATTTTTTAGTCGAGAAATTCAATAAAATTAACAGTCTTTCTCTAATGATAGTACATACCTGATAACAAAGAGTAGCAAAGCCCGATAAAAATATTAAAAATCATAATTACACAGCGTCACATGATAAACTCGAGGATAAACTAAAACAATTGCTGGCCAACTGCTACATGCTACATTCTACAACTTCATGCGAACATTGATATCAACAGTAAAATAAAATCCTTAGGACAACGGGAAAGAGGAAAAATTCGCTTCCGTGATCAGCCAATCATATGGCAAGGATCAAGGATCAAGAAAGTGCAATTTACGGAGTTCATAGGCAATTACGCCTTTACCTCCACATCTTCAAAAGAAATTAAATCATCCGAAAGAGGGTATTGTCAAATAGGGTAAAAATTTTGATAAGCCGAATGACTTGGATTAAGTGCCTTCACACTGAGTCAAAAAAAAAAGGCAAAAAACTCAGAAGGTCTTAATTTTGCGCCGAAAAAGGGCCAGAATAATTTAGATAGGGGCAGCCAGAAAAATTTTGACTAGAAAAATAAAAGGTGAAGTTTCCTTGAACCTTGATAATCATTTTCTTTGCATACGTCAGATGAAGAACACGCAGGGGAATTCCGATGCGCGTTCTTCGAGGTGGGAGGGAGGAGGGAACCTGTTTACAGGTCGAAAAAGTAGTTCTGTCAGTGATCAGCTGGGAACTTTGGAACTTTGCGGTTATACTGGCTTTCAGCAGAAAATTAAAGTCCTGCTCTTGCCAGTTCCTGATGTGATCCCATGTGGGGCCTGACAGAGTAGAAACCTGAAAGAAATTTTCTCTCGTGGAGGTAGAAGTGTGCTGGAGAGAGAAAAAGAAGCACTTTGTTCCTGTACTGCTACATCTTGGATGGAATCCGCCAAGCAGGGGCCGGAGAAAGAAATTTCGGATGACCTGTGTAGGATAGCCCGAATACTAACTGTTCATTCGTCGGAGCCAGTCACGTGGGAGGTCACCCTCCCAGAAACTGACCCCGATTGATGCTGCTTGAAAACCAGAAAACTGGAACTTAGAATTCTGAACTCAAGAGGTGGGCGGCAAATGGGCGGAGGTTTTTGTCTTCAGCCAGGATTTCGTAGATAAGAATGTCCGTGAAATTAGCGGGATTCACATTGATAATATTATTAAAAAAGTTGTTGTTTATTCTGCTGAGGTAGTCCTGAATAGTATCTATTTTCAAGTCGGAGTGGAGAGTCCTATTCCGAACATAGTAAGGAGCTTTTGTGATGATTCTTAGCACCTTATTTTGAAGCACTTGGAGTTTGTTAATTTCGTTTGCTTTGTAGTTTGCCCAGGCTGGGGAAGCATACGTGAGAATGGGTTGGATGACAGTTTCATAAATCCTCTTTTTCAGTCTGAGGGTGAGGTTTTCATTCTTTAGGAGAGGAAAAAGCCTGAAAATGATCCCGTGTGCTTTTCCGCTTACTCTAAGCATATGATCCTTCCAATTGTAGTTCTTGTTAAGGGTAACTCCCAGGTAATTAGCTTTATCAACTGTAGGGATGATTTTGCCAAAAAGTTTAACCTCAGTTCTGACCCGTTTCCTCTGTCTGCGATTTCGAATGAGTAGAATCTTGGACTTTTCTGGCTGAATGCACGTTTTCCAGCGACTGCACCACCCCTCAATAGCAGGGATTTTCGCCTGAATTCTTGACAAGGCATACTCTGGGTTTAGAGACTTGGTGGCTATCGCTGTATCATCAGCGTAGCTGGCTGCGAGAACATTTGTATCCTCGGAAAAGCATGGGAAATCGTTGGTATAGATGATGTAAAAAAGCGGGCCTAAAATTGACCCTTGAGGAATACCTGCGTAAATATTTTTGACACATGAAGTTGCATTTCCAACTCCAACGGTGCAAGTTCTATTTTCAAGGAAGGACTTGATAATGAGTATCAGATTTCTGGGGAAACCGAGATGAATTAGCTTATAGATTAGCCCTGGATGCCAGACGCGGTCAAAAGCCTTTGCCACGTCTAGCATCAGGATAGCAACACTCATTCTGTTGTGCATAGCCGCGACGATGAACTCCGTGAGCCTGACTAACTGCGTTGTGGTCGAAAGTCCTTTCCGGAAACCGTGCTGGTGATCAACGAGAAAGTCCAAGTTTTCTTGCATTCTGAGATAAATAATGCGTTCCAGAATCTTGCTTATGGAGGACAGCAGGCTGATGGGTCTAAAGTTTGCCGGGTAATCCTGTGTTTTCCCTGGCTTAGGAATCATCAGGATGCTTGCTTGCTTCCAGAAAAGCGGGAAATAATTTTGATACTAACATGCATTGAGAATGCCTGTTAATTTGCATACGGTCTTAAAAGGCATGTTTTTCAGCATCTGGTTCGTGATCTTGTCCTTTCCTGGAGCTTTCTTTAATTTAACCCTTAGCCTGTCGAGTGATTATCTGCGAATCTCTTTAAAACTGTCGCTAGTTTTGGACCGAACTTCCCGTAAAATGTCGCGAAAATAACCCTAAACCTCTGAAAATTGTCAAGCAGTTCTTTTGTTATTTCCCATCCCTCCCAGAATTTTACTTCAATGGTTCCGCTAAGTGAGATTGATTGCCATATATTGTTCAGTACCTGTGAGCTCTCAAGAGAATTGCAAAAGGCTAGACTCTCCCTGATGTCCGTCTTAATGCCGCAGGCTACAGCTGCGAAACTTGAAAGTTTCCTTCCCTTAAACAATCTTATCTCTACATATCTTCTCTACATATAATAAAAGAAAGAGTCTGTCTGTGTGTGCGCGCCTTTCGTTCGCGCTGCGCGTAAGCTAGTAGACCCACGGCTACGAAATTTGGTACATAGGTACATCTACACAAGAGCCAGTGCACTTCGAAGCGATTTTTTCGAAATTCAAATTCGAATTTTTTTTTATTTCATGTTTTGTAACGAAATAGTGTCATTTTGAAACATAATGGGCTATAGGAAAGTGAGATTTTACTCTACACACTCCATTTTCACATCGTCATGAAACGTAGGCACTTAGCTATTTTACGAACTTAAAATAAATTTCGTGTTTCAATAAATCGATTAAATACGAATTTATTTAACAAAGGGAGCTTAACACTTCTTCAATGGGATTTTTTCTAAAAAAGTTTATTTTTAAAAATATACAGATTATTTTTCTTTGATTTTTGGACACGTTAAACTTTCATCCTTGCGAATGCTTTCGGAAAAATTATAATATTTTGTATTTTTAAGATTTTTTAAATGAAGCTTCCGAGTACATTTCTCACATCTTTAAAAATGTGATTTTGGCAACAATTTTCCTGTCTTATTGTTGTTGATAGATTTTTGATGAAATCGCATCATTTTGAGTAGTTTCATTCTTTTAGAATTATGGGTTTGGCAACAATTTTTCATCGTATTTCTTATGTCACTGTTTTTAAGAGATTAGCATATTTCATTGTCATTTTTATATAAATATAATATATTTTTATTGATTTTTTTTTTTTTTTTTGATAAAGTTGTTCTGTGGAGTAAAATTCTGCGCGGAATTTTATGTTTTTTGAGTTGCTTTCATGTCATTTTTTTGCTTATTTCACTGTTTATAAGATATTGAAAAGTTTTACATGATTTTTGTTCTTCTACGGAAAGTTGGTTAATTTTTTAATTAGGATAATTAATATTTGTATTAAGGGATATAGCTTATTTCATTGTAATTTTTTCCCTTGAAAACATAAGATAAAATATCATTAATTATACTTTGCTTTTCAGAATTTTTGGTTTTTTGCATTCCTTTATTTTATTTATTGCTCATTTCACTGTTTTTAAGATATTGAAAAATTTTGACTGATTTTTTTAGGAAACAAAGTTATTAACCTCCTTTATACCATTTGAGTTCTTAAGATTTTGCAAAGGGAATTTGGTTAATTTATTTATTAGGATAATTAATATTTGTATTAAGGGACATTGCTTATTTCATTGTAATTTTGTTATACGTAATAACTTTTTTTATGAAGTTGTTCTGCAGAGTAAAATCCTACGCAGTTTTTAAATTTAACGTTTGGAGTTCCCTTCAGCCATTTTTCCGCTACATTTAAAAGCCAGACGAAGGCTCGCAGCGAAGCTGATAGTTTTCAAATAAATTGGTTTTAAAATTTACCCGGTTAAATTTTAAATTATTACGCATTTTTAACCTAAGTAACCTAAATCTGTATGTCACTGATTATCACCGGAATTTCAATGCAGACTGATTAAACTGCTATCACTAAAATTATATTCTGACAAATATCTGGTGCAATTTTCATTCCTTCTGAGATATTGCTGAAACATTTCGTATTATTTCCGATTTTCTGTATTTTTGTCATTAATTAAAAATCTTTAAAACCTTCTGCATTTTCCTATATTCTTCAACTGCAGGCAACTAATAATTATTTTAAATAATTTCTTTTTTCCTTAATTATTACGTAGTTTTAAGAGAGTAATAAACGAAACATTTGGGTGTTTTTAAGGGTGGTAATATTAATATTAAATTTGCATTTTACTTTTTCATATACATTCAAGATATTCAGAAAGGGAATTATAACATGAAACCGTTTTCAGTGTATCATAAATTTATGGATTCAAATTAAAAATTCTTGCTTTCCTGTCCAAGAAACACTAGTAAATTTTTTCTGAAATAGGAAGGATGAGACATATTAATAACAAACAAAGCAATTAATTTGGAAGTCAAAGAACAAAAATCAGCGTTATATTTTCAAATTTTCACAGGACTAGTTTCGATGGTTTTACCGAACCATCATCTTCAGCTGCAAAAGCGCAAATGAACGAGATAAGATATAATGAAAATTAGATTGTGAAAATTTGAAAATATAACGCTGATTTTTGTTGTTTGACTTCCAATTTAATGTTTGTTCGGCTTGTTATTGTATCTTAATTAAACAAAGCAATGTTGTTACTTATTAGCTTACAATTTAATTTATTCGATATGGTATTTTTGTAAAGAAAGAATGTTGCTGTACATTTGGTAAAGTATAAATAAGCATTTCATTTAATAATTATAAAAGTTATATATTTTTTCGGAGATATATTTTCCGGCAATATTTTTTTTTTCTAGGGATCCCAGCATACATTTTTGAAGCATTATGCTCTAAATAAATGTCTTGTTTAAACATAGCATTTATTGTTGACAAATCTCCAACCAAAGGATATACCTTACTAGGAGGATATTCAAACAAAAATTTTTATTAGAATAAATATTTTCGTTATTTTAATACTACTAATAATATACAAACATTAGTTTAAGTTCAGTATAGTTGAGTGAATAAGATTGCTGGATGTTGGTATTTTGTTGTTGGCAACCGAACAGTTTAGCTGCTTGTGGTATTTATGATTTTCCCAATGCGTAACGTGAATTCAAGCCAATTTTATTTAGAAAATTGCCCACGAAGGTGTTCTCTTAAAGCAGATAACCCATGACTTCTTAAAAACTGTAAAATATAATCTGTGGATATTTTCCGTTATACGATAACACGAAGAAAATGATTTCCTATACGAAACATATGATCAGCGCTATTATTGCCCGCCGTTTAATTAAATGCATCCATCTTATTCCTTACAATTAATTTTCCTTTTTCAAAGAAAGTTTGATTTCAGTAAAATGTACTATTTACAATGTGTCATTTTATTTTGCTCGTTTTTTATGCAGATATTCAAATTCAGATAGATATTGCGTAAGTTCAGAAAGCCAACTAGTCTCCAAGCGGTAAGATAGCTGAGCACCGGTAAATTCTAGCGGCTGCATGGGAGGCTTAGGGGTTTTTCATAAGTACAATTGATTGTGAATTAACAGTTTGTTTCCCAAAAAAAAAAAAAAAAAAAAAAAGTCTACTCTGAAGACTTCCTTTCCCTTAGACAAATAGGTCCTGTGTGCTTTATCATAATCCAAAATCTTAAGCGTATAAATCTTTTATCATAGCCGATGATGACGATAAAATATTTTCTATCTGATGTGTCAAGTTAGCGTAATTGTATATTTCTAACGAAAATTGTTTGGCTCATGTTACCCTATAATGAAAAAAAGATTCAAATCGGTTTTAACTTAAACAGTATTTTCATTATTAATTATATCACGAATTTTATCAATAGTATTCTTAGTATTAATTGCAGGCATGTATTCAAGAATATAATATACACAAAGCTGTGTCTAATGATTACGGCTAATTTTTATATAAAATTTTATAGTATAAAAATTTAGGTTCATAGGTCAGCCATATTTGAAAGAGTACTTGTGTATTATAAGAAAAGAGAGAGAGAAATTTAAGAATCAAAAAATTTACCACGAAGTAATATAAAAATGCAATAGAATACAAAAGAGTACAATACTATTTCATGTTTTGTGGATATACTTGAAGACAGAAACATGTTTCAGCTGTATTCGTTCATCGGAGAAAAACTTTTCATATGAAGCTATTTTTTTCAAATCTTTCACTATACAGGTAATACAAAAGCAGTATAGGAATTTCTTTTCTTAATACCCAACCGAAGAGCTGAAGGGACGTACAATGATTAACATACAATGGGTGCCTTGAATTATTTTGCTTTACATGCAGTTTCCTTATATATGCAAAACAAAATAAATTTTCACCCATTCCAAGATTTCAAGAACTCACAGAGAGAGAGAGAAATATATATAACAAATTTTATTGCTGTCTGACTTCGGGAACATCTTCCAACTCAAGCTTTCAAGCTTCAAGCTATTCAAATACGAACGCTTCTCAGAAAAGCCATTTGGACCGCATCTGCTTTGTTAAAGAAAACCTTTTGGGGGGTAAAATTATCCACTTCATCGGGTTTTTCAAACAAAGCAGTCAGTGGTCCTGTTACTACCTGCTGACCTAGAGAAATTTCTCAGAAACTTTTGTTCGAAAAAAACGAATTTCATATTTTTAAGAATTTCCATTCTGACAGCAAGATTTTGTTATTTTTCATATATAGATGAAAAGAAACTAATTTGTTTTTAATAAAGAAGAAAAAATTAATAAGCTTATTTAAATTTTTTACACAGCACCGAGTAAGGAGACGAAATTTAATTTTCTTTATAAATATTTTTCTCAGACAATACTTTAGTGTTTTTCAAATTACGAGAATAGCGCGTTAGTGCATGCATTTTCAAATCAGATTTATTTAATTAATATATATGGATATGCCGAACAAGCACACTTTCGCACACATACACTGTATATTAGTACATACTAAAAAATGAAATAAAATTTGAAAACAAGCAATTTAAAAACTACTGTATTGAAAAATTGTTTTTACCTCATTTTTTTTTCCGTTATATACATTTACTTTAGTTTTTTTATATGCATTTACTTAATTTATTTTCTTATATGCATTTACTTAATTTTATTTTGTTATATGCATCTGTTAGTGTTTTTGAAAAATTTTTAGATTTTTTGAGTATGGCAAAGGAAACGAGATCTATCAGCCGAAGGCAATGAATGTCTCCATGGGCGACTTTCTAAGTAAAACGTAGTCATGTTCATGTTACACATAGGGGAAATCACAAAATTCAACCAGTTCGTTTGTTTTGGTTCGAATACGAGTCGAAATAACAATAATCAGATATCTTAGCCAGGAGGCCATTGATTGGGTTTGACAGATTTGAAAACCTAATAAATAGTATTTAATAAATATAATATTATTAAACGAATCGGATTTATATAAACCAAATAAAATTCTTATATCGAACACAACTAAAACTCGATATAACTTACACTGATAAACTGATGTGTAATAACACTGATAAATTAAAATACTAAATGGAATATACATTAATTCTACATAGATAATTTTTTGTAATTTATTTCGCTGGGAATGTGTGGCCGCAAAATCCTGATTATATATACCCTTATTTTAAGGTTATCACATATCTGATGGTTTGACTTTTACCTCAAAACACAAAGAATCCACAAAATTCAGTAAAATTAATAACTTTATTTCCATGTTGAAAATTCTCTGAATCTTTTCAAATATAAAAGCACACGCGCCAAGCAGTTTGCTTTAAATAAATATATGCAGCAACGAGAAGATGCGCTTTTGACAGCAACTCATTTCGAAAATCGAAAATTTTTCTAAATGTAAGAGATTTGTCGCTTAAATTAATTTTTCATTAAACAAAAAAACAAAATAGAATCGCATATTATTAAAAGAATTTTATTGATAATTCAGATTCTGAAAACAAGAACATTGTTGTTATAAAAAACAAAGAAAAAATAAACAACATATTTCATTCAACGGGAGCCAACTTTGGCGCATGAACTTTTCAACATAAAAATATTTGAAGCATGTTATGGATAAAGGTTTATTTGATTATGGCAAAGTACTCGATGGTTATTTGCCTAAGGTGAAGGATGCCTTCGTTCGAGGACTGCCTAACGGAAATTAGCTTGCATACATGTTACACATATGGAAAACTAAGAATATCATCCTGGCAACCAGCTCGTTTCCCGGGATTCGAACCCCGGACAGAACCACCAGTTGTTCCGTTAGACTCCGCTCAGTCCCTGGTGGGCTGTCCGATAACGGAAAAGTTCAAAATTTCATATTAGAGGAAAAGTAGTAGCATAGTATAATTCGAAGTTATTGCCATTTCAGTAAAGTGAAGAGATTTCAAGAATGTTTAATTATTTTATTTAGCTTATGACAAACTAAATAAAATAATTAAACATTCTTGGAATCGCTTCTCTTAACATACTGGTAGTTTGACCTGCATTCAAACCCCCGTGAACAAGCTGATTGCATGGGCCTTTTTATGGTTTTAACTTTTTGCAGTGCGAGATTGTTTCCCTTAGAAAATCTGTCACGAAAGCATACCTCCCCTTAGACAGATCGCCTTCACGTGCTTAATAATCTAACAAGCCAAACCAAACACAACCCGAGCGAGGACTCTTAGTCAAGGCACGTCATCATGAAAAGCTAAATAAATTGTCTCATATTCACATTAAACATGCGCAACAAACATTCGCTAAAACTGGTATGCAGGCAATCCATTCATCAGGATTTGAACCCGCTTCAAACTATTAGTATTCAACGATTTTACCGCTACTTCGTTGGCGGCCTTTTGTAGTATCTATAAGAAAAGTAATCGCAAAGACACAATCATTGCGTATCGACGGATGAACTAAGTTCGGAATTTAAAGAATAACTTTCATTCGTGCTATTGCTGTTAGCATTGACATTTGGACAGATGTTAATTTATTTTAAATTCTTTTAATGTAATTAATTTATATCTTTAAATAATTGATCTTCTGACTGTAATTTTTTGTGCGCAGTATATCTAACCCTTCCGTACACTAACCGTTTTAATTAATTTACACTCCATTAATTTTAAGAGATTTTATATCGATAGATTTCTTTCCAAAAATGTTTCAAGGATTACATATTTTTTTCTTTAGATTTCAAAACATTTTGTATTTAAAATCTTAATAATAAAATTTTTAAAACAAATATTCTAGAAATTCCTTCGGCGTATTCATTTATTCCATTTAGTTGAAGTTTCGAGTAGAATATCTTCCTTTCAACATTCATATAATTTTTATATGTCAGTTCGCCATTTCTACGGAGCATAGAACCACACATACGAGTACAAAACTCAGGCATGCTGCACTGTTTTAACATTTAAGAACAGCACAGTTTTAACATTTAAGAACAGCACAGTTTTAACATTTAAGAACAGCACAGTTTTAACATTTAAAAATGTAAAAAGAAGAATATAACATTATAATAACGCGCATTTGAAATACGAAGGCAAACAAGAAAGCTGGTTGCAACATTTTATGTTGTTTCCTGACGAATCAGAAATTGTAATCATTTTTCAATACAAAAATAAAATATTTGATTCTATAACATATAGGCATAAAGGCGTCCTCCGTTACAATTCTTATTTTTTCTTGTTTCTACTAAAATTCAGCAATGTACTATAACAACGTCGGATCCTGTTTGACTTTCATTTGTATAAAGTACCACAAGGCAAACAGTTGTAAAACGATTTATCTTCTTTCGCAAACTTTTAGTCGGCACACAGATAATACACACCTGCTGTCTGACAAAGATACTTCACTCTAAGGACTTTTTCCTAAAGTGCTCTTTTGAAAGAGACTTCACACCCTATTAAGAGCTTTATGTCAACTGACAGCCGCCTGCAGAAAGGTAGGGGAAGGAAGACCAGATCGCGTCGTCTAAACACGTCTTAAGCAATCTTCGCGAAATTCGGGCTTCGTGTATACACGTCTTAAGCATTTTTCGTGAGATCTGAAATTCGTGTAAAGACGTCTTAAGCATTTTTAAAGAAATTCCAAAAACGTTTAAACACGTCTTAAGCAGTTAAAGGGTTAAGTCCCTTAATAATGTTCTGCACTTCGTGCGGCGTGGTTAGTTTGATAGATGGTTCCGTAGAAGGGGAGTGCAGCCATTGATCGTTAAGGTAATGAACTTGAATGTCCGAACTATGATCTGAGGGGAAGGAATTTGGAATGAACTGTTTAGAAAGGTGTTCCGCAAAAAGTTCCGCTTTGTCTTTATCGGAGTAAGCAAATCCATTATCGCATTTAAGCGGTTTTCTGGCAGAGCAGGGGCGTTTTAGTGTCCTTGTATGACGCCAGATGGCGCCAGGTTCGTTGTTGATCTTTTCCATCTTATCCTGCCATAAGCTAGAACGATGGTCCTGAATCTTTTGCTTGATTTTCCTATTAAGCCTGTTAATTTGAGTTTTGATAGTAGGATCCCAGGTGAGATTAAATTCCTTTCGGAGATGATTTCGAAAGCAGATTATTTCGCGAATATTGGCAGGAAGCGTGTGCTCATGTCTGACACGGTCGTAGCTAGGGACTTAGCAGAATGCAGGTACTAAGTAAAGTCTGTTATAGCACGTTCAATATCCGAAGTGCTTTGTAACGAGTCACAATTAAAATCAGTGGTCATCAAAGTATTATGATAAAGATTCCAATCAGTATGCTTAATTGGCGGTAGGTTCTTAGCATTTTCCACTCCAAGCAAGCACAGGTACATGATCAGAAGACATGTCACATGTTACCGTAATAGCCATAGGAATATTGAACGTCGTAATAAAAATATCCAGAATGTCAGGCCGATGGTTGAGCATATTTGGCCTATAGGTAGGCTCATCCGGCACATGCAGAAAGACAGGGTAATTACACACAAAATCATGCACTATGCGTCCATTATAATTTGAGTTGCGGCATCCCCAGTCGAGATGCTTGGCGTTTAAATCGCCACCTAGAAAGATGGGGGAGTCTGAGTTAATAAGTCTATCCAGAATTTCAGCACTGAGCTTGTTCCCAGGGCGGTTATACACCGCACAGAAAGTGACATCCCCAATGTTGGGTAGATTCACCATCACTTTAACACTTTCCATTCCATCACAATTTTCTGCACTTTTCAGATATGAATCAAATATCTTTTTAACATAAATGAGCACTCCGCCACCACGGTGGTGGAGTCTGTCACTACGGTAGCTGAAATATTTGGCTATTCTTAAGGAGTGGATCAGCTGGGAGGGAGAAGTTTCATTTTTGACCGCTATTCAATGCGGTTTTTAAAAGCAATCAGGTGACGACGTGAAGTGTTCGCTTCCGTGATCAGCCAATCAGATAGCGAGGTACGCGGTGTATCTGATAGTCACGTCGTCACTCTGACTATCAGATACACCGCGTACCTCGCCATGTGATTGGCTGATCACGGAAGCGAATTTTTCCTCTTTCCCGTTGTCCTAAGGATTTTATTTTACTGTTGATATCAAAAATCAAGGAAATGTATTGCACCTTTTTATTCTTTTCAAAACTTTTTAAATGTTGACTCCTCTCTCAAAATTTATTTCTGGCCCTTTTTAAACACGAAATTTAATTTAAAGACTTTCTAAGAGTTTTCCTTTTTTCTCATGCGGAAGGTATTATCTGAACAGCTTTTATTTTTATAATTAGGCTTCAAAATTTTCCCTTATTAGATGAATCCCTCTTTTGATGTAATTATTTTATCTCTGATGATGTGGAGTTAAAGGCCTAGCCTAGCGCACTCCCTAAATCAACTTCCTTGATCCTCTTTCCCTGCGGTTAACGTCTAGTCAAATAGGCGCTTTTCAGTAAAAATGCGAATTACCGCGAAGAGGGCGCTATCTACCGGAGTGAAAAACTTGCGTCTTCACACTTTACATACATTACACATTACGGTCAAAGAAAGAGCGGACAGCATGAAATTGAAATTAAACAGTGAGTGACGGCGCTTCACTCTTTATATATACACTGTATGGTATGCAGCATGCAGGCTAATGCATTTCATAAAAATTTGGCGACCCCCAAAAAACTTCTGGCGACCCCCACAGGGGTCGCGACCCCTAGTTTGCGCACCACTGCTCTAGAGTACCATTAATACCAATTATTGATTATTTTTAGCTCCTATAATGCCTACAATGATGGCATGCCTATACGTCCAAGAGGTGCTACAGTCTGCTGCCCTATTATATCCTTCAAAGGGTTCCAGATTGCATTTTGTAATAGAAAACCCCAATCCCTACACAGTTAATATAAGAAGGCAACCTTAGAAAAATGACTGGTGGATTTCTTCAAAAGCAATCCGATATACAGATTTTCTGCCAATAAGAATGCATGAAACATACTTAGTGTTTGAAATTTTTTTTATTAGGTTAAGACTCAGGATGAATGAAGGTCAGTATCATATTTTACTATACTTCTGGGCAGAATCCGAGCCTTCATTGGATCGATGCCTTACCGACTTAAAAACTGTAACAAAGAGGACAGCCGTTAAGTAAATAGCTCAGATATTTACCCACTGCCATTCTTGTTTAAAATAATCCTTCTCCTCAAACGTAATTCGTTAATTTTTTATCTATGTACCAATTTTTTCTCATTTATAACATTTTTCTATGATGCTATATTTTCTGTGGGAAACATTGCATAATGTAAGTCGCTGGAAATTTGTCTTCTTTATTACATTATGACATATCTTATGACATTTCGAAGAGAAGTTACATGAGACTCAGAATCGCAATCTTGCTACTGTAATCTTGTAACAGTAAAGGTGTATACATGTGGACATATTCGTGCTTCCTAAGAATGATTCTAAACTATTGAAGACGCTAAAGCAACGAGAGTAATCAGGGTAATCAGGGTAAGCAATCAGGGTAAGCTACATAAATATGTAGCACTGATTTAGAAAGTTCTGTTCAATTTTTTAAACTAATCATACGATTTATGCAACTTCTACAACAATAACATCATTTATGCTACTTACACTGTTTCTTGATGCTTTAGTATCTTCAACATTTGATTTTAGGCGTGTTATTTTAGTTTATATATGATTCGTAATTTTTATGCTTTTTCAACTGCTAAATGTATTTTATTTAATCTACTGTGTGGTGACTGACAATTTTGCCACCTAAAACTGTTCTTCGTATCTATTATGACCCACCAGCGGCCGAGCGGTAAAGACGCTGAACACTGATAGTTCGGTCCGCTGAACACTGATAGGCTATTTAAAACTCAGAAACAACTTTGTCTTCACAATCTTTCTCTTCCCGTTAATGTGTTTTTGAATTGTAGGCGATTAAGTCTAGACATCATAAATTATAATCCCCTTTGGAAATAAGGTTCCTAGTTTACAAATTTAAAAGTAAAATAGAAGTTAAGAAGGGAAAGAAACTAAACAGTTGTCATGTTCAATTGTTACCTTGATCAATATTGTGGTTGGCTCTCTTAACGCTGGGTCCGTGTTTCAAATCAAGGAGAAAACATACATGTATGTGAGTGTATAGTATCTGTGCGGCATGGGGTACATAAAATGCTGGTGAGCTGAAATTCATCTCGAATGGTTTTTATGGTAGGATACGAGTAGTGGCACACCTGCTCGAATCAGTCCCTGTCCGAATTGGGGCGGAACTGCATAGCGAGTGCGTGTGGATTATACCTGTACGAACACTGATGAATTTCTAGTACGCCACTAACTTTTACCCGTACCTGTAATATTAAGTTTAGTTAAAAAAAGTAAATTTACATGTACGGAAACATTAGCTAATTCATGTTTTGCTGTTGTCAGCTTCATAAAAGTAGAATTAAACAAATAATTTATATGATCTTTCATACGCAGGAAATGATACACATTGAAATGTATGAAAAGTAATTAATAATGTGTCTAAGATTAGTCATTAAGTGTAGCGTTTGTAGTAAAAATATCAAATCTCTCTTATCAGAATCTGTCATGAATTTGTTGGACCATAGCTCATTGTACACAACCTGTTATTTTTGTTTTAATGATTAAATTAATTTTAATTTTAATGATTAATCGTGATATGCTATAACACTTGTGCAGTCAAGATGGGAAAAGTGTTAGCGGCTCTCACTGCTATACCGAAAGGACAGGTTTGAACACTGGATAAAGCATGGATATAAATTGTCTGTCCCTTCACAAGAGGCAACTACGGCCCGCCTATTAGGTGCCTTCATAATATAGAAACCACCGCTTTCGGCCTTACTAGTGGCCAATGGCTATTAACAGCTAGAGCCCGCCATAGGGCAAGAAACTCATGTATACGATATTTTAAATTATTATGCTTCACACACGTCAGTTTTTGTGTTCAGTGTATTTTAAATTACTATGCTTCACACACGTCAGTTTTTGTGCTCAATCTGCATCTATAACTTTATTTCGTAATTAACGTCTTATCAAAGGTAAAGATATATGTGAAGAGGATACTAGATATTTCGTAGCAGAAGACATGAGATTTAAATTTCTCCTCGATGGGTATGAGCCATATATGTTTCTACTACTAAGCCTCGTAACGATTTATATTGTAAAAGTACACATGCAGCAAAGCACTAATCTCTGTCCTATGTTAAGCACTTTCGTGAATATTTACAAACAGTATGTTTTAAAGAAATATATATACTAACACTGGAAAATCTTCTTCTTGATCTTAAAATGCAACAGAATGATAATTTACAGAACCAAAAAATAACATTATTTATTCTTTTTTTAAAAGTAATCTTACTAAAAAAAAGTCTGAAAGCTTTCAGATTTTACATTACGCTCAAAGGGGCGTTTTTTAACGTTTTGTGTGTTACCTTTATTTATTAAATATCATGTTTTTCGCACTTAAACCATAAAATTCAATTCAACGGCAATATCGCAAAATAATTTTAAAATGACCATATCTTTAGATTTTCCGATACTCAGTCTTGCGCGCTGGAGATAATTTCCCCCCTTACAGTGTTGCCATTGCTCACTTTGAAACCGTTGAGTTTGTTAATCAAAAATTTGTTAACGTGTTACAAAATATGAAATCGCTAATAAAATTAATTGCAAATTAGGTTCCAGATTATGCAATTCCAGGTGCCCATATTCGGAAGATTACGTTATTCAAAATTAAATGGCTGTAGGCAGACCCGCGCCGTTAATAGGTGCAGGGTCGTGCGCCGCACGACGGCGCCGAGTCAAAAAGGCGCAGGGCAGCCTTAAAAACAAGCAGTCCATTTTGCTGCATGTCTGAACAGGAAAATTCCTTTCTTGTTCGAATGTAAAACTGCATGATCCCGACGCGTATATAAGGGTAGACGCTTTCGACAAATTGCCGAATCCTTACTTTGTATCTACTGTCGTAATCATAGTAATTTGTACAACGTTTATCATTTTTGTGATTTTTTTTGGGGGGGAGGGTAATTGCTTGTTGTAATTGTTATTCTACATAAGAAACATATACGTGCAATTACATATTACGTTAAACTTAGGTTAGCTTTTTAATGAAGAAAAGCAACAATTTGAGCATAAATACTTGAAAAATGTTTTTTACATAAACCATTTGTTTATTAAATTAAAAATTATTAGCTTTTGAAAAGAAAAGATTGACAGATTACGGAATATCACTGACTTTAAAATATACCTATTCGAAATTTGAAGTGAAATAAAAATATGCAAGGTGTTTTGAAATTAAAAATTGACCATTTTCCCATTTTTAGCTATATATAGACAAAAAAAAGTTTCGTCTGTTATAAGAACTATTGCGTCTTAAATACATACTTTAAATTACGTCTTAAATACATACTTTAAATTTGATTTATTTATTTTAATAAACAAAAGAGTACCACCAGCTCCTTGAATTATTTAGTATTGATATAATCCACTGACTACCAATAAGTATGTAACGTTGCGCGCCTCCAACTTGCACGCAACCAAGAGGTGACTGTGGAAACTGGATAAAACACAGAGTCTTGTGAAGGGTTTAAGTCCCTTTTTATTCAACGTAATAAATTACAATTGCGTGCTCTTGACGCTCACAGACTGCGCCAACTCGGCGGTCAAATAAAAATAATAACCTGAAAAGGAACTAAAGACAAGACTCTAACTACGAGGCTCTCTAAAATAACTAACTCACCGCGTTTTACAATACCGCTGCTAATTCAGCAGACTTGAAGCTCACTTGAACGATTAACACTACTTCCCGCCAAGCACATAGGCCGAAACGCGGGGTTCTTCAATTTCTCGCTAACTACCTCCGCGCTCGTGAAGTAAGAATATCACACACCGAACTTGTTTCCTTTCTATTTAAATCATAATACTTCCGCTGATAATTTGAATCCTTGCGCGTTCTACTAAAATTTACATATTCTGGCATTGGCAGTTCCAGGGGAAAGTAAGGCTTGACAGGAAAGATAGTTTAAACTTAAAATAAATGTTAGTTAAAATAAATATAAACCCTACAAGTATTTGGACACCTATGCAAATGACGATATCGCGGTCCTAAGGGACATCACGGACTCCGCCGGTATATATCGTGTAGGAAACAGCATCGGCTTTAGTAGCATGCAAGATGCCTCGCAGTTCGGAGCTCTGTGATTTCGAGAAAGGTGTAATTATCGGGTATCACAAATGTGGCCGACCCTTACGGGACATATCTAGCGAACTGAACTACCCAAAATCGACAGTGGCCTATGTGATTATGAAGTGGAAGGTGAGCGGTGATTGTCAGAATGTGCCCCGAGTCGGCAGACCAACGAAACTGGGAGATAGAGACCGACGAGTACTGTCCAGAAAAATTCGGAAGAACCGCACCCAACCGATGGCCCTCATCCGCGACGAGTTTCAACAGGCATCCGGGAGTATTGTTTCAATGAATACCATCCGTAAGGAAGCACATCTGCTTAGTTTTCATTGTCGTGCTGCTACCCATAGGCCTTTGATCACAAAGTCCAACCGCGCTGCTCGGATAATGTGGTGCAAAGCACATCAAAATTGGACCGTAGATCAGTGGAAACGGGTTCTTTGGAGTGACGAATCAAGGTTCACCCTTTACCGTTCGGATGGCAGGGTCTGGGTCTGGCGTCTAGCTGGAGAACGTCTCCTGTCAGAATGCATTGTGCCAACAGTCAAGTTCGGCGGAGGTGGAATTACGGTCTGGGGGTGTTTCTCCTGGTATGGTCTGGGACCCTTGGTCCCCATTCATGGTGAGCTCAACTCCGATGCCTACTGCACTATTTTGGATGACAATGTGCTTCCTACGTTGTGGTAGTTTTACGGGTTGGACCCCTGTTACTTTCAGGACGACAATGCCAGTTGTCATGTTTCGACGTTAACCAAGGCTTAGTATGGTGCCAATGGATTTCATCGAATGGACAGGCCTGCCCAAAGTCCAGACCTAAACCCTATCGAGAACCTCTGGGACGAGTTGCATCGCCGAATTAAGGGGTGCACTACTTGTGCAAAATCGGTAAAGGAACTTCTATGTCTTCTCCAAGCCGAGTGGAAGAAAATACCACTAGCTGTCATACAAAGACTTGTAGAAAGTATGCCCCGGAGGGTCCACGCTGTAATTACCTCTCGTGGAGGCTCTACCAACTATTGATTTTGAATAAAGTTAGTTTTTCTTTTCTATCACAGGTGTCCAAATACTTATTGGTAGTCAGTGTAGTTCATATATTTTTTCAACAGTGGTTTAAGATATACTCAATTTTTCAGAACTAAGGTAAAATATTTCAGACAGTGACTTTCCGAGTGTTTTTAAGAAGAAAAGTTATACGCAATAGTTCTTATAACAGTTATTTTATTTTATTTTACTTCCACTTTTTCCAGATGTCAGAAGACAAACAGAAAAAACTGTCTGGGTATCAGAATTTACTGATGAAAAGAAAGCGAAAAGAAGACGTAATAAATCAGAATTGCAAAATTAATCAGTTTTTCCAAAACCCAGAGAATACGCAAGCTGACGCTACCAGCACTATTTGCCCATGAGCGTCTCAATTACCAAATTTTTCCTAAAAGAAACCTGATAATTAGAAAATGTTTTTACCCGGGAATTACCTTCAGCTTTAGTGGAGCCGGTCGAAACATCAGAAGAAATTATAGAAAATCTTTTATCAAATGTCTGTCGTTTGGCCAGTAAGCCATTAGACAATAGGCTCTCCATCTCGCCACACGACAATCAAGAGCAGATAGTGCAGGGCACTCGTCCAAGCAGTCATATTTTGTTCAGTCATACAAAGAGAACACATAAGGAGTCCACTATCTTAAAACGAAAACGATGATCACGGAGACGCAATCGTGTCCAGTTAACATTCTAAAAGTTGCAACTGTAGTTGCATGAGGTGAGTCAGGAACAAGTTGTCGTCTAGAATAGAGTACATTCCAAGGTCTGCCATTCGAAAGATGCAAAGCTGTATGATAAAGAAAGCACCTAGAAATCTTAGCTATTTCCAATTTAGCTGAATGGAATCGCAAATAAGTAAAGAGTATCGCAAATAATAGTAAAATGTACGATTTCTTCAGTAGATACGCATTTGCCTGTGCCTGATGATTCCGGATTATGGCCAAGTTCATTATTGCCATCTCAAGTACAAGCCTTAGAAAAATGATCACAGATATTATCAAAACCTGGTTTCTAGTTTTAATTTCCCAAAAGACATAAATGGACGTAAATTTTCTGAAATGTACTTTTGTCGAATCTTGTCAAACAACGAAAGAGTTAAAAGGAATTGGTTGCTGTATTCTGTTGAAAAAAATTCTGTTTATTGTTTTTGCTGCAAAATTTTTAACGATTTTAGCGACGTAAAATTGAGTAGTTCTGGATTTAATGGCTGGAACCACTTCAGTGAGCACTTGAAACTTCACGAAAAAAGTAAAATACATTTCCGAAACCTACATCTTTGATCTGATTTCTTAGACCGATTACGAAAGAATAAAACTGTTTATTCGGAATTTCAAAATTTATTAGAAAAAGAAACTAAGCATTGGCGCGTGTTTTAGAAAGAATTATCTATGCTCTTCACTTTTTAGCCGAACAAAACTTAGCCTTTCGTGGCTCCAGTAACAAATTATTCGAAAGAAATAATGCCAATTTTTTAATGTGTATAGAAATTATCGCAATATTTGACCCTATCATTTCTGTACATATTAATAAAACTAAAAAAATATGCCTCATTACCTCTGAGATTAAATTCAAAATGAAACAATTAGCTTATTAGGGGATAATATAAACAAATTATTTTAAATAAGCTCAAACATACAAAGTATTTTCCTATCTTACTTGATTGTACCCTTATGCCAGCCATCGAGAGCAAATATCAGTTTATATGGTTTATATGAGGTACTCTTTCACTTCTGTATTTAGAAAATACAGTAGTGAGTACTGAAGGATTTTTAGTATTTTGTCCTGCAACATATACGACCACTGAAGGCCTAACAACTTTCTTATTAAAGACTTTAGAGAAAAATGGTTTAGATATTAGTAATTTACGCGGCCAAGGATACGACAATGTTTCAAACATGAGAGGTAAACATAGTGGTGTGCATAAAAGAATTTTGGATATCAACCTAGAGTATTTTTTGTGCCCTGTTGTAATCACAGTTTGAACCTTGTCGTAAACGACGCTGCGAACAACAATTTATACAGTGCAAAATGTTTTCGATTGTTCAAGTGTTTTACAATTTTTTTCGGTTTCAACTAATCTCTTGTCTGTTTTAATGAAATATGTTTAAAATTTAACACTGAAACCTTTGCCAGATACGAGTTGGTCGATCATTATAGATGCAATAGCCCCGTTAAAATTTTGATTAGGAGAGGCTTTGATGCCTTCTCTGAAACAACCGAAAAAAAAAAATTTTATAACACTACAAAAAATCAGGCCACATCTTTAGAGTAAAAAATTCAAAAATTTAATTTTATATGCATGATGGTTTTATGGTATAAAATACTGAACAAAGTTAATGTTGATAGCTATATTCTCCAAACAAAAAATTTCGATATTTCTCAGACTTCTGAAATTTTAAATAAATTACACTTGATTCTACCGCTGATGCCAGCCATCAAGAGTTTATACGAGGGTCAGTTTATATGAGGTTCAAAAAGGCTCAGATCTATCAGATTTATAATCAAATTTTATCAGATCTGTTAAGGGCTTCAATGATATGTTCACCGAAAGTAAAGAACTGGCATCTTCTTTAGATGTTGAATACAAATTTTAAAAGGAAGAAACTTTAGGACCTCCGAAAAAAAAATTCTTTTATGAAGGCCAAGATCAGCCTATACAGAACAAAGTAAACGTTAAAGTAAATTGTTTTTGGGAGGACTTTAGATGTTGCGATATCATCTTTAAGTGAAAGGTTTGATCTCTTTTCTTTTCATTCAGAATTTTTAAAACTTTTGTGGAATATTTCTAACTTTAATAAATACGCTGAGCAAGATCAGCTCAATTTATGTCAAAAATTACAAAAAGCATTAATTGATAAAAAATCAAAGCAATATAAATAGTGTAAATCTTATGCATGAACCACAGTTTTTGCAAACTTTTGGAGAAAATGTAGATCGCCGGTTGAATCTCTAAGCCATATAGTTGTCAACAATTTACCTTACTCCTTTCCTAACATTTATATTGTTTTACATATTTTATTAACAGTTTCAGTCTCAGCAACTACAGCAGAGAGGGCATTTTTAAAATTGAAAATAACTAAAATTTACTTGAGATCTACCATGGGCCAAGAAAGATTGGCAAATCTTGCAATTATTTTCATTAAAAGTGATATTTTACAAAAATTAGAGATAGATTTACTTATAAATCAATTTGCGAAAATCAAAGCCGAAAATTTCAATTTCTGTACTTTCGCTCCTACCAAATATTGAAATTATCTTGTTTCAGATCATTTGTTTTTTATATGTGTTAGTGTTATATGCTTTGTTAACGTATGATAGAACACAATATGAAAATGAATTTAAAGATTTAGGCCACTTGGGAAGCTTAAAAGGTCGATTCAGCTTTCAAGTTTGCTGGATGGTTTTTGCTTTCAAAACAAGCGCAAATCGATTTTATTGAACTTGTTAGAAATAAAATTTTTCTTTATGAAAATCAAAAAAGTATTTAAAAAAATGGCGTCCTTGAAATGGGACCCTCATTTTCTGCAGAATCAATTGATGTAGTACATCTTTGGGTTCCTAATTTTTATCTTGAGACATAAATTTAAAAACTTTGGGGGTACCGAAAGATTTAACTGTATCATTCTTGTTGATCAAGTAGTCAATATTAAAAAAAAAAAAAAAAAAAAAAAAAAAAAACAAAGAATGTTTACTGTTTTCTGTTTAATGTTTATTGTAAAAATTCCATTTTTCAAACGTGGATTACTGAGAAAATAAGAATTATTTAAAAAATCGTGGGTACTTACTGCTTCCAAAGATAATGTGTCTGAGAATACGCATTCGAAGTTTAAAGTGAAACAGATCCAAATTAAATTATATACAATGTATGTCACCATGATAAACATTGTTTCAAGAGAAACGCGCTTTAAGTTTTTCAAGACTTTAAACCTAAAATGTTTTTCAAAAAATGTACTTTTTGCCATTTCTCAACCAATTTTTGTGCCATACAGTTGCTCCTTTAAGTTACTATTTTTAGTTATCTTTATGGAATTTTAAAAAATTCTCATGTAACCTAATCGCTAATGTGTTTGTAAATAATTAAAATTAAATATTATTTATTATTCTACATATCTCTCTTTATATTTTCCAATATTTAATTTATTAATTAATTTGTTTTTAATTTTAATATAATAAATAGTGTTAAGCAGTATATTTGGTATTCAATACGTTAAGCATATAATTTCGCTTCGCTTGCAATTTATTTTTTATAATATAAATGTGGGAGTCATCAACGTCCAATGCTGAATTAGAATACCAGGATTATGACGTCATCAGTATAGCATCACCCAGCGCAGTAAGAATCATCCCAGACAGCGCTGAGACCTGGTCGAGAGTGGAGGGCAGACGTGAGCAGACGGCTCACACGTCTTCAAGAGTTTATGAACTTTTTGATGTTATGCCTTTAGGTGTAAAAGGACTTCATCTTATGTTAATCCTGCATACCGTTAACTTCATCTTTATTTACTTTTCTTATTTACTTTTATTTCTTTCTATTAAATAAACCATTTAAATATTACTTCGTGATCTCATGCTGTGAATTAAGTCAAATTCTACAAAAAAATATGGCGACCAACCGTGCGGCCTCGAATTCCAAAATGTGCGAGTAGTAGAACTGTCCTTTGAACTACTGAGTGAAAGTTATTCGATTTATTGGATTACTCGTATAAAGTGTGGATTACCCAATTGACGACGATCATCTGTCGGGTGAGTACAAAACTTTCTTTCCAATATGAAGTTAGTAGAAATTCCAGAATTGGAAGCAGCTTTAAAGAACAGTAAAAGTTCTGAAATCAAAAGTTTGCATAAGCTTATTTTTAATACTGATGGAGATCGAAATAACCGGAAAAGATTACGTGAATTTTCTGGCTTTATATTTAAACCAGATTCTGAAGAATATAATAAGAGAATAGATACAGTGCAGAATAGTTTTACTTTGAATGAGTTAATTAAAGTTTGCAATGTATTGTGCATAAATTCAGAAGGTTCAAAAACGGAAGTCGTAACCCGAATTGTCTCTTTCCTATGTGATTTATCTGTATTATTTGAAAATATTTTGCATGAAGAAAATAGTGATATTGAAGATGAAACTATTAATAAAATTTCTGAAGTAATGCTTGATGATAATCAAAGAGACAATCCTGGTTTTAATGAGTCTCAAGTAAACAATAGTATGCAGCTTCCAATTCAAGATCATTTTAAACCTCATCTTAGTTTTTCTGATATTGAAAGTATTGTTAATCCTTTTTTTGGTAATTCATATGAAAATGTTGATAAATGGATTGATGAATTTGAAGATGTTATAAATTCTTTGAAATTAAGTGATTTTCATAAATTAGTTTTTGCTAAAAGATCATTAAAAGGTAAAGCGAAACTATTTATTCAGAGTGAACCTAAAGTTAATGATTGGTGTAAGTTAAAAAATCTTTTGAAATCTGAATATGGTAAAGCTTTTAATTCTGCTGAGTTGCATGAAATGTTATGTAAACGTAAATTGATGCCTAATGAATCTTTAGATGAGTATTTTTTGAAAATGAAAGAAATGTGTTCGCGAGGTAACATTGAAGATGCTTCGTTAATTAAATATGTTATTGATGGTATTCCCGATTCTGTAGTGAGGAAAACTGTACTATATGGTTGCGAAACAATATCTGAATTTAAACAAAGGCTTAAAATTTATGATAGAATGAGATCGGACAATGATAAGTTTAAAAATCCGAAACCGAAAGTAGACACTCAAGTTAAAGATAGAAGTAAGCTTTCGTCATCAAACCGAAATCAATCTAACGTTAATAAGGTCAAATGTTTTAATTTCCAGGAATTTGGGCGTTATTATTCAAAACATTGTGTAAACAAATCAAAGGGTGTAAAATGTATAAAATGTGAAAAGTATGGTCATTATTCAACTGACTGTCCAGATCAGACCCCCGAGAAACAAGCAGCTTTAATTCAACGAATTTGTGACAAGGATAGAATTATGAAGACTGTAGAAATAAATAATTATTTAGTTGATAGTCTAGTTGACACTGGTTCAGATGTAACGATATGCAGCGTAGAGTTATACAAGCAGATTGGTTCTCCTAATTTAAATTGTAGCGATATCACATTAAACGGAATTGAATCAAAGCAAACGTACCCCATCGGCTTTTTCATTTCTGATATTTCAATTGATAGTTTTTCACTGCGTACTAAAATTTATGTTGTTAAGTCATTATGTAATCAAATTGTATTAGGTTTGGATGTATTGAATCAGTTTAACTTCTCTTTTACTGAGAATGGCCTTCAAATAATATTTCTCATCGGAATAAAAGTAATGTAAACTTGATAACTGCTGAGTCATCTCGAAATTCTAACGTTCGTTGCGTTATGGGAAATTTGAATATTGCTGTCTCATTGAAGAATGTTTATGATCTTTCGCAATCGTCTGGCGTCTCTGTTAATGTAAACAAAAGTCCCGAAAGCGGAAGTAGCTCGACGTTTAATTACCTTTCATATCTGGTGAATGTTATTTCTGTCAACGAGATTGATTTACCGCATATTTCGAATGCAGAACATAAAGAAAGACTGTGTAATTTAATTAATTCGTACCAGCCTCGAAAAAATAGACAATCTGACTTCAAGATGCAAATAAATTTATGCGATGATATTCCTGTCTGTCAAAATAGAAGATACATGTCTTTCGCGGAACAAAAAGTTGTTGACGATCAAATTAAGGAATGGTTGAAAGAGGGCATAATAAAGCCTAGCAATTCTAATTATTCGGCGCCTATTGTTTTGTGTAACAAGCGTGATAATTCGAAACGTTTATGTATAGATTATCGGAAATTAAATAAGAAGATTATTAAAGACAAATTTCCACTGCCTTTAATTTCGGAAGTACTTGATCGCTTAGAACAGTCAAAAGTCTTCACGACACTAGATTTGAAAAATGGCTTTTTCCATGTAGACATAGACGAAAATTGCACCAAATATACCGCATTTGTAACACATAATGGTATCTACGAATTTCTTAAAGCTCCTTTTGGTTTATGTATTAGTCCAAATGTTTTTCAGAGGTATATTTATTCAGTATTTCGTGACTTGCTAAATGAAGGTGTACTAATTATTTATATGGATGATATAGTCATACCGGCTAATGATGAAGTTGAATGTTTAGACAAATTAGAAAGAGTATTCAAAACTGCTTCGGAGTATGGATTACAAATAAATTTCAAAAAGTGCCAATTCTTAAAACGTAAAATTGAATTTTTGGGACATGTAATTGAAAACGGAACTATTCGACCATCGCCTTCCAAAACTGTTGCTGTTCGAAACTTTCCACAACCGCGTAACTGTAAACAACTATAAAGCTTTTTAGGACTAACGGGATATTTTCATAAATTCATTCCTCAGTATGCTAAAATAGCTAAACATCTTAGTGACTTGCTTAGAAAAGGTATTGGTTTTAAGTTCGATTCCGAACAACAGGAAGCTTTTTGCAGATTAAAAGAAATTCTCTCTCAGGCACCTGTTCTACGCATATTTAGGCAAGGATATCCATTAGAACTCCATACTGATGCTAGTAGTCAAGGCTTTGGTGCGGTATTACTCCAATTGTCTGATGATGGTAATTATCACCCAATCCAGTATATGAGTAAGAAGACTTCACCGCAGCAAGAGAAACTCTGTAGTTACGAATTAGAAGCCCTTGCAGTAATAGAAGCTCTGAAGAAATTTCGAAACTATTTGTTAGGGACTAAATTCAAAATTGTAACTGATTGTAGTGCGTTTCAGAAAACTTTAGATAAGAAAGATTTAACTCCTAAAATTGCGAGATGGGCAATGTTTATTGAAGAATTCGATTACGAAATTGTACATCGTTCAGGAAGCCAAATGAAACATGCTGAGGCTTTAAGTAGAAATGCTTTAATTTTAACATCATACACATCCGATGTAACTGAGAAGATTCGGTTAGTACAACAACAGAATGAAGACGAACATGTGAAGTTAATCAAGAATTTAGTTGAGAAAGGAGAAGAAAATGGATTCTTCGTGAGAAATGATATTTTGTACAAATTTGAAAATGGTAAAGATCTTCTAGTAGTGCCAGAATCCCTACAGAATGAAATCATACAGAAGGTACATACAAAAGGTCACTTTGCTGTAGGTAAAACTGTGAATGCTGTAGAGCAAGAATTCTATATTCCCAGACTGAAATGCAAAGTTGAAAAAGTAATTGCTAACTGTATAGAATGTATACTGTACAACAAGAAGCAAGGAAAAGCAGAAGGATTTCTTCATCCTGTACCGAAAGAAAACGTTCCCTTGAGTACGTATCATATCGACTTTATTGGACCTCTTCCATCAACGAACAAGAGATACCAACACATTCTAACTGTTGTCGACGCTTTTACGAAATTTACTTGGTTCTATCCAGTGAAATCACCAACTACGCAAGAAGTTATTTCAAAATTGAAGCAACAACAGACTGTATTTGGAAATCCAGCCAGAATCATTTCAGATCGAGGTAGTGCCTTTACATCGAAAGAATTTTCAGCTTATTGTACTGAAGAAGGAATAGAACATGTCAAAATTACTACCTGTATTCCAAGAGGTAACGGACAAATTGAGCGAATTCATAGAATTTTGATTCCTGTTTTGTCAAAATTATCACATGAAGATTCAACGAAATGGTTTAAGTATGTTCCAGATGTTCAGAGAATAATCAACAGTACGACTACGAGAAGTACGAAATATTCACCGTTTGAGCTTCTCATAGGCACGAAAATGAAGAATAAAGAAGATTTAAGAATTAGTGAGATATTAAATGAAGAATATCTAAAACAATTGATACAAGAACGTGATGAAATGAGAGAAGATGCGAAAAACAACATTTTGAAGATTCAAGAAGAGAATCGAAAACAATTCAACAAGAAACGTAAGAAACCGAAACTATACAAGATTGGCGACTTGGTAGCCATTCAGAGAACTCAACATGGGATTGGTTTGAAACTACGATCTAAGTTTCATGGACCGTATAAAATCATAGCTGTTCGATCAAATGACAGATATGAAGTCGAGAAAGTAGGATGCCATGAAGGACCAAATTTGACATCTACTGCGGCTGACCATATGAAGCCATGGTCAAATTGATTTAATGCTTGTATCAGCTCAAAACCTAAGGACCTGATACTCTCTTTTTCTTTCTTTCTTTTTTTTTTTTTAAATTATCTTCGCAGGTACATGATAGTGATGTCCATTCAACAGACATCGAAGACGATGCCTCTTCAGGCTGGCCGAAGCTGTGGGAGTCATCAACGTCCAATGCTGAATTAGAATACCAGGATTATGACGTCATCAGTATAGCATCACCCAGCGCAGTAAGAATCATCCCAGACAGCGCTGAGACCTGGTCGAGAGTGGAGGGCAGACGTGAACAGACGGCTCACACGTCTTCAAGAGTTTATGAACTTAGATTGTGCTTTTGATGTTATGCCTTTAGGTGTAAAAGGACTTCATCTTATGTTAATCCTGCATACCGTTAACTTCATCTTTATTTACTTTTCTTATTTACTTTTATTTCTTTCTATTAAATAAACCATTTAAATATTACTTCGTGCTCTCATGCTGTGAGTTAAGTCAAATTCTACATAAATATAAAGTATATAAGACCCCGCTTAACGCTTTTTCGTTTAGCGCTGTTTCGGTTTAGCGCTCTTTTATTTCACCCCGGGATTTCCCGAAATTTCTCGCAGCACTACGGGCATTCCCCGAAATTTGTGCGCAGCGCTAGGTTTCCAAATAACATATCTGAAACAGTGTAGTTGTGTTTCTTGTTTGGTGCGGTGCTATACAGACGCATTTTTATCATTTGAAACATTTGTTGACATTATTGTAAGTATAAATTTATATAATACTGTAACGATTAATACAGTGACAAATATTATGATATTTAGTTTTTATCATGGGTGATAATAAAAAACAAGAAAAGAAAGCAACCAGAAAAAGCATTTCACTGGAAACTAAAATGCAAGTGATTAGAAGATTAGATTCTGGTGAACGTCAATCTTAATTAGTGCTGCATTCAATTTGGCAACTTCAACAATAAGGAGAATTCTTAAGAATAAAGAAAAAATACTGTCATCGGCAACTGCAACTAGAATTACCCGTTCTCGAAATAACATTATAGAGGAAATGTAAAAACTACTGTCGATATGGATTGACGACGAAATTGAACGCAATATGCCATTAAGCCAATCTATCATAATGCCTTCTTGACAAAAAGGCAGAAAATTGAAAACACAGAATAGACTGAATAATGACTGAGAATTTTATTTGTTTTTATAAGTATATTCCTTTATGTTGTTTTTATTTTTGTAAGAAATAAATGTTTGGTTTTATTTTTATTAAAAAACATTATTAAATTTAATACCTAACCAATTTTCTATCCATCTTTCCCTAACCCCATTATTTACATGTTAAGATAGCCTCGTTTAGCGCTGTTTCGCATTACGCTCTACTTTGATGGAACGTAGCCTTCGCGTTAAGCAGGATCTTACTGTATGTATAATTCTTCAATAAATATGTCTGAGGATGGATTTTTAAAAAACACAAAATGTTTGCATATTTCGAAAAATTAAAAGATAAAATGTAATTTTTTTGGTTTTTCATATTATTATGTTAATAATGCTTCATTTTAAGAGTTAACCATAAACAATTTCCCTCTAATATCATCGTCACTGCATAAAGGCGCTCACTATACATTTGCACGACGGCGCCGATTAGGCTGGGCGCGGGCCTGGCTCTTATCACATTGCGAGTTCTACGAGTACATACATTTATGCAGATTCTTCAATATTCAGTTTCTTTAATTATAACACAGGGCGATAATATTTGGTGGCAACAATTTGAAAAGTGCACTGACATTTTAGTTTTGAACGTAAAATGCAAAAACGAAATTAATAGCCCTTCTGGGCTATCGCCCTTTGGTGTAACAAATTCCAAATTTGGGCTTTCAGATGCCTATATTCGAGTGGAACCGCACGTTATTCAAAATTTGAAATTCTAGGTACCGTTGTTTTAACACAGTGCGAGAAATATACATACATTTATGCAGATTCTTCATTATTTATTTTTTTTAATATAATACAGGGCTTTAATATTTGGGCGGCAACAATTTGAAAAGTGAACCGACATTTCAACGCCAAATGCCAAAACGAAATGAATAGTCCTTCTGGGAAAATTGGCCCTCTGGACTAAAAATAATAAAATGCAAACAAATAAATAGTAAAATACTAATTAATTAAATTCAACGAATGTCAGACATCTAAATAATAAATGAAAATAGTTTAGTGTATGACTTATTTTGGGGTTTCGGCTGGAATTGCGATTGTACTCCAAGATTGAGAAGTATCGAATCCAAGCTCCTATAGAATTTAAATCTCGGTTTTTATGTCATTGTTTCAGAAAAATGTTATTTTCGTTCCGATTAGAGATATTTTTATTACAAATAAACATAAGACGCATTAACTGATTAAAAGTAAAGAAATATTCAAAACGTGCACATTTTCTAAAGTTAACAAAGGGCTTTTTTTATATCAGAAATTGTTTTAGGTAGTTACAAACTTTTTAAAATGCAGATAAAAGTTTTATTCCCATTGATTATTTCTTAAAAACAACCCAATACGTTCCTGCATTCAAAGCAGTAATGATATTTTATACATTATAATCAGCAAATTCATGTTGGTCTTTCTGTATTTTAACGTGATAGTTTATTTTTCCTCCATAACTGATGTCGGACGGTTGTCCCCACCCAAAAGATCCTGATGTTTTCATCTCGGTCACTCGAAATGGTAAGGTTGGTTTATCAAGGGCATCAGTGACACTGAGTGGTTTTTTTTTCATTTATATTTTCACAGCGAATCAGAAATTTCATATAAAAGAGCGATATATAGAGGAGAACGCTCCACTGTAACAAAAGCAAACAATAAGAGAGCTTTGCTACATTTCAATTAAAGAAATGTTAATCTATTACACTGCAAATGCAAAGAAAAAAGTTTCAAATGCTATTCATCTTTTTACTTTTTCACTAATGTATTTGAAAGCAAAGTTTTGAATATCCTCTTCTCAAATATTTTTTTAAATACTGAAAAAAATAAAATAAAATAAAATAAAATAAAAATTGGGAATATTTTAAAAAGCTTTTTCAAAATTAAAATTCAAGAATTCTGGAAAAACGCAACGGGAAGATGATATGACTGATATAATAAATATCACCTTTTCTTTTCAGTACGACTTTATTTCCCTTAAATGAACTGTTCTAGCTAAAATATATGCAGCACACTAAAAGCATAAAATCTGGTATAGCACTGAACACAATAGCAATATACCTCTTCCAATTTGATTGCAAACTATTTCGCTGTTACATGTGTTCTATTGATTTTGAATAAAGTTAGTTTTTCTTTTCTATCACAGGTGTCCAAATACTTATTGGTAGTCAGTGTAGTTCATATATTTTTTCAACAGTGGTTTAAGATATACTCAATTTTTCAGAACTAAGGTAAAATATTTCAGACAGTGACTTTCCGAGTGTTTTTAAGAAGAAAAGTTATACGCAATAGTTCTTATAACAGTTATTTTATTTTATTTTACTTCCACTTTTTCCAGATGTCAGAAGACAAACAGAAAAAACTGTCTGGGTATCAGAATTTACTGATGAAAAGAAAGCGAAAAGAAGACGTAATAAATCAGAATTGCAAAATTAATCAGTTTTTCCAAAACCCAGAGAATACGCAAGCTGACGCTACCAGCACTATTTGCCCATGAGCGTCTCAATTACCAAATTTTTCCTAAAAGAAACCTGATAATTAGAAAATGTTTTTACCCGGGAATTACCTTCAGCTTTAGTGGAGCCGGTCGAAACATCAGAAGAAATTATAGAAAATCTTTTATCAAATGTCTGTCGTTTGGCCAGTAAGCCATTAGACAATAGGCTCTCCATCTCGCCACACGACAATCAAGAGCAGATAGTGCAGGGCACTCGTCCAAGCAGTCATATTTTGTTCAGTCATACAAAGAGAACACATAAGGAGTCCACTATCTTAAAACGAAAACGATGATCACGGAGACGCAATCGTGTCCAGTTAACATTCTAAAAGTTGCAACTGTAGTTGCATGAGGTGAGTCAGGAACAAGTTGTCGTCTAGAATAGAGTACATTCCAAGGTCTGCCATTCGAAAGATGCAAAGCTGTATGATAAAGAAAGCACCTAGAAATCTTAGCTATTTCCAATTTAGCTGAATGGAATCGCAAATAAGTAAAGAGTATCGCAAATAATAGTAAAATGTACGATTTCTTCAGTAGATACGCATTTGCCTGTGCCTGATGATTCCGGATTATGGCCAAGTTCATTATTGCCATCTCAAGTACAAGCCTTAGAAAAATGATCACAGATATTATCAAAACCTGGTTTCTAGTTTTAATTTCCCAAAAGACATAAATGGACGTAAATTTTCTGAAATGTACTTTTGTCGAATCTTGTCAAACAACGAAAGAGTTAAAAGGAATTGGTTGCTGTATTCTGTTGAAAAAAATTCTGTTTATTGTTTTTGCTGCAAAATTTTTAACGATTTTAGCGACGTAAAATTGAGTAGTTCTGGATTTAATGGCTGGAACCACTTCAGTGAGCACTTGAAACTTCACGAAAAAAGTAAAATACATTTCCGAAACCTACATCTTTGATCTGATTTCTTAGACCGATTACGAAAGAATAAAACTGTTTATTCGGAATTTCAAAATTTATTAGAAAAAGAAACTAAGCATTGGCGCGTGTTTTAGAAAGAATTATCTATGCTCTTCACTTTTTAGCCGAACAAAACTTAGCCTTTCGTGGCTCCAGTAACAAATTATTCGAAAGAAATAATGCCAATTTTTTAATGTGTATAGAAATTATCGCAATATTTGACCCTATCATTTCTGTACATATTAATAAAACTAAAAAAATATGCCTCATTACCTCTGAGATTAAATTCAAAATGAAACAATTAGCTTATTAGGGGATAATATAAACAAATTATTTTAAATAAGCTCAAACATACAAAGTATTTTCCTATCTTACTTGATTGTACCCTTATGCCAGCCATCGAGAGCAAATATCAGTTTATATGGTTTATATGAGGTACTCTTTCACTTCTGTATTTAGAAAATACAGTAGTGAGTACTGAAGGATTTTTAGTATTTTGTCCTGCAACATATACGACCACTGAAGGCCTAACAACTTTCTTATTAAAGACTTTAGAGAAAAATGGTTTAGATATTAGTAATTTACGCGGCCAAGGATACGACAATGTTTCAAACATGAGAGGTAAACATAGTGGTGTGCATAAAAGAATTTTGGATATCAACCTAGAGTATTTTTTGTGCCCTGTTGTAATCACAGTTTGAACCTTGTCGTAAACGACGCTGCGAACAACAATTTATACAGTGCAAAATGTTTTCGATTGTTCAAGTGTTTTACAATTTTTTTCGGCTTCAACTAATCTCTTGTCTGTTTTAATGAAATATGTTTAAAATTTAACACTGAAACCTTTGCCAGATACGAGTTGGTCGATCATTATAGATGCAATAGCCCCGTTAAAATTTTGATTAGGAGAGGCTTTGATGCCTTCTCTGAAACAACCGAAAAAAAAAAAATTATAACACTACAAAAAATCAGGCCACATCTTTAGAGTAAAAAATTCAAAAATTTAATTTTATATGCATGATGGTTTTATGGTATAAAATACTGAACAAAGTTAATGTTGATAGCTATATTCTCCAAACAAAAAATTTCGATATTTCTCAGACTTCTGAAATTTTAAATAAATTACACTTGATTCTACCGCTGATGCCAGCCATCAAGAGTTTATACGAGGGTCAGTTTATATGAGGTTCAAAAAGGCTCAGATCTATCAGATTTATAATCAAATTTTATCAGATCTGTTAAGGGCTTCAATGATATGTTCACCGAAAGTAAAGAACTGGCATCTTCTTTAGATGTTGAATACAAATTTTAAAAGCAAGAAACTTTAGGACCTCCGAAAAAAAAATTCTTTTATGAAGGCCAAGATCAGCCTATACAGAACAAAGTAAACGTTAAAGTAAATTGTTTTTGGGAGGACTTTAGATGTTGCGATATCATCTTTAAGTGAAAGGTTTGATCTCTTTTCTTTTCATTCAGAATTTTTAAAACTTTTGTGGAATATTTCTAACTTTAATAAATACGCTGAGCAAGATCAGCTCAATTTATGTCAAAAATTACAAAAAGCATTAATTGATAAAAAATCAAAGCAATATAAATAGTGTAAATCTTATGCATGAACCACAGTTTTTGCAAACTTTTGGAGAAAATGTAGATCGCCGGTTGAATCTCTAAGCCATATAGTTGTCAACAATTTACCTTACTCCTTTCCTAACATTTATATTGTTTTACATATTTTATTAACAGTTTCAGTCTCAGCAACTACAGCAGAGAGGGCATTTTTAAAATTGAAAATAACTAAAATTTACTTGAGATCTACCATGGGCCAAGAAAGATTGGCAAATCTTGCAATTATTTTCATTAAAAGTGATATTTTACAAAAATTAGAGATAGATTTACTTATAAATCAATTTGCGAAAATCAAAGCCGAAAATTTCAATTTCTGTACTTTCGCTCCTACCAAATATTGAAATTATCTTGTTTCAGATCATTTGTTTTTTATATGTGTTAGTGTTATATGCTTTGTTAACGTATGATAGAACACAATATGAAAATGAATTTAAAGATTTAGGCCACTTGGGAAGCTTAAAAGGTCGATTCAGCTTTCAAGTTTGCTGGATGGTTTTTGCTTTCAAAACAAGCGCAAATCGATTTTATTGAACTTGTTAGAAATAAAATTTTTCTTTATGAAAATCAAAAAAGTATTTAAAAAAATGGCGTCCTTGAAATGGGACCCTCATTTTCTGCAGAATCAATTGATGTAGTACATCTTTGGGTTCCTAATTTTTATCTTGAGACATAAATTTAAAAACTTTGGGGGTACCGAAAGATTTAACTGTATCATTCTTGTTGATCAAGTAGTCAATATTAAAAAAAAAAAAAAAAAAAAAAAAAAAACAAAGAATGTTTACTGTTTTCTGTTTAATGTTTATTGTAAAAATTCCATTTTTCAAACGTGGATTACTGAGAAAATAAGAATTATTTAAAAAATCGTGGGTACTTACTGCTTCCAAAGATAATGTGTCTGAGAATACGCATTCGAAGTTTAAAGTGAAACAGATCCAAATTAAATTATATACAATGTATGTCACCATGATAAACATTGTTTCAAGAGAAACGCGCTTTAAGTTTTTCAAGACTTTAAACCTAAAATGTTTTTCAAAAAATGTACTTTTTGCCATTTCTCAACCAATTTTTGTGCCATACAGTTGCTCCTTTAAGTTACTATTTTTAGTTATCTTTATGGAATTTTAAAAAATTCTCATGTAACCTAATCGCTAATGTGTTTGTAAATAATTAAAATTAAATATTATTTATTATTCTACATATCTCTCTTTATATTTTCCAATATTTAATTTATTAATTAATTTGTTTTTAATTTTAATATAATAAATAGTGTTAAGCAGTATATTTGGTATTCAATACGTTAAGCATATAATTTCGCTTCGCTTGCAATTTATTTTTTATAATATAAATGTGGGAGTCATCAACGTCCAATGCTGAATTAGAATACCAGGATTATGACGTCATCAGTATAGCATCACCCAGCGCAGTAAGAATCATCCCAGACAGCGCTGAGACCTGGTCGAGAGTGGAGGGCAGACGTGAGCAGACGGCTCACACGTCTTCAAGAGTTTATGAACTTTTTGATGTTATGCCTTTAGGTGTAAAAGGACTTCATCTTATGTTAATCCTGCATACCGTTAACTTCATCTTTATTTACTTTTCTTATTTACTTTTATTTCTTTCTATTAAATAAACCATTTAAATATTACTTCGTGATCTCATGCTGTGAATTAAGTCAAATTCTACAAAAAAATATGGCGAGCAACCGTGCGGCCTCGAATTCCAAAATGTGCGAGTAGTAGAACTGTCCTTTGAACTACTGAGTGAAAGTTATTCGATTTATTGGATTACTCGTATAAAGTGTGGATTACCCAATTGACGACGATCATCTGTCGGGTGAGTACAAAACTTTCTTTCCAATATGAAGTTAGTAGAAATTCCAGAATTGGAAGCAGCTTTAAAGAACAGTAAAAGTTCTGAAATCAAAAGTTTGCATAAGCTTATTTTTAATACTGATGGAGATCGAAATAACCGGAAAAGATTACGTGAATTTTCTGGCTTTATATTTAAACCAGATTCTGAAGAATATAATAAGAGAATAGATACAGTGCAGAATAGTTTTACTTTGAATGAGTTAATTAAAGTTTGCAATGTATTGTGCATAAATTCAGAAGGTTCAAAAACGGAAGTCGTAACCCGAATTGTCTCTTTCCTATGTGATTTATCTGTATTATTTGAAAATATTTTGCATGAAGAAAATAGTGATATTGAAGATGAAACTATTAATAAAATTTCTGAAGTAATGCTTGATGATAATCAAAGAGACAATCCTGGTTTTAATGAGTCTCAAGTAAACAATAGTATGCAGCTTCCAATTCAAGATCATTTTAAACCTCATCTTAGTTTTTCTGATATTGAAAGTATTGTTAATCCTTTTTTTGGTAATTCATATGAAAATGTTGATAAATGGATTGATGAATTTGAAGATGTTATAAATTCTTTGAAATTAAGTGATTTTCATAAATTAGTTTTTGCTAAAAGATCATTAAAAGGTAAAGCGAAACTATTTATTCAGAGTGAACCTAAAGTTAATGATTGGTGTAAGTTAAAAAATCTTTTGAAATCTGAATATGGTAAAGCTTTTAATTCTGCTGAGTTGCATGAAATGTTATGTAAACGTAAATTGATGCCTAATGAATCTTTAGATGAGTATTTTTTGAAAATGAAAGAAATGTGTTCGCGAGGTAACATTGAAGATGCTTCGTTAATTAAATATGTTATTGATGGTATTCCCGATTCTGTAGTGAGGAAAACTGTACTATATGGTTGCGAAACAATATCTGAATTTAAACAAAGGCTTAAAATTTATGATAGAATGAGATCGGACAATGATAAGTTTAAAAATCCGAAACCGAAAGTAGACACTCAAGTTAAAGATAGAAGTAAGCTTTCGTCATCAAACCGAAATCAATCTAACGTTAATAAGGTCAAATGTTTTAATTTCCAGGAATTTGGGCGTTATTATTCAAAACATTGTGTAAACAAATCAAAGGGTGTAAAATGTATAAAATGTGAAAAGTATGGTCATTATTCAACTGACTGTCCAGATCAGACCCCCGAGAAACAAGCAGCTTTAATTCAACGAATTTGTGACAAGGATAGAATTATGAAGACTGTAGAAATAAATAATTATTTAGTTGATAGTCTAGTTGACACTGGTTCAGATGTAACGATATGCAGCGTAGAGTTATACAAGCAGATTGGTTCTCCTAATTTAAATTGTAGCGATATCACATTAAACGGAATTGAATCAAAGCAAACGTACCCCATCGGCTTTTTCATTTCTGATATTTCAATTGATAGTTTTTCACTGCGTACTAAAATTTATGTTGTTAAGTCATTATGTAATCAAATTGTATTAGGTTTGGATGTATTGAATCAGTTTAACTTCTCTTTTACTGAGAATGGCCTTCAAATAATATTTCTCATCGGAATAAAAGTAATGTAAACTTGATAACTGCTGAGTCATCTCGAAATTCTAACGTTCGTTGCGTTATGGGAAATTTGAATATTGCTGTCTCATTGAAGAATGTTTATGATCTTTCGCAATCGTCTGGCGTCTCTGTTAATGTAAACAAAAGTCCCGAAAGCGGAAGTAGCTCGACGTTTAATTACCTTTCATATCTGGTGAATGTTATTTCTGTCAACGAGATTGATTTACCGCATATTTCGAATGCAGAACATAAAGAAAGACTGTGTAATTTATTTAATTCGTACCAGCCTCGAAAAAATAGACAATCTGACTTCAAGATGCAAATAAATTTATGCGATGATATTCCTGTCTGTCAAAATAGAAGATACATGTCTTTCGCGGAACAAAAAGTTGTTGACGATCAAATTAAGGAATGGTTGAAAGAGGGCATAATAAAGCCTAGCAATTCTAATTATTCGGCGCCTATTGTTTTGTGTAACAAGCGTGATAATTCGAAACGTTTATGTATAGATTATCGGAAATTAAATAAGAAGATTATTAAAGACAAATTTCCACTGCCTTTAATTTCGGAAGTACTTGATCGCTTAGAACAGTCAAAAGTCTTCACGACACTAGATTTGAAAAATGGCTTTTTCCATGTAGACATAGACGAAAATTGCACCAAATATACCGCATTTGTAACACATAATGGTATCTACGAATTTCTTAAAGCTCCTTTTGGTTTATGTATTAGTCCAAATGTTTTTCAGAGGTATATTTATTCAGTATTTCGTGACTTGCTAAATGAAGGTGTACTAATTATTTATATGGATGATATAGTCATACCGGCTAATGATGAAGTTGAATGTTTAGACAAATTAGAAAGAGTATTCAAAACTGCTTCGGAGTATGGATTACAAATAAATTTCAAAAAGTGCCAATTCTTAAAACGTAAAATTGAATTTTTGGGACATGTAATTGAAAACGGAACTATTCGACCATCGCCTTCCAAAACTGTTGCTGTTCGAAACTTTCCACAACCGCGTAACTGTAAACAACTATAAAGCTTTTTAGGACTAACGGGATATTTTCATAAATTCATTCCTCAGTATGCTAAAATAGCTAAACATCTTAGTGACTTGCTTAGAAAAGGTATTGGTTTTAAGTTCGATTCCGAACAACAGGAAGCTTTTTGCAGATTAAAAGAAATTCTCTCTCAGGCACCTGTTCTACGCATATTTAGGCAAGGATATCCATTAGAACTCCATACTGATGCTAGTAGTCAAGGCTTTGGTGCGGTATTACTCCAATTGTCTGATGATGGTAATTATCACCCAATCCAGTATATGAGTAAGAAGACTTCACCGCAGCAAGAGAAACTCTGTAGTTACGAATTAGAAGCCCTTGCAGTAATAGAAGCTCTGAAGAAATTTCGAAACTATTTGTTAGGGACTAAATTCAAAATTGTAACTGATTGTAGTGCGTTTCAGAAAACTTTAGATAAGAAAGATTTAACTCCTAAAATTGCGAGATGGGCAATGTTTATTGAAGAATTCGATTACGAAATTGTACATCGTTCAGGAAGCCAAATGAAACATGCTGAGGCTTTAAGTAGAAATGCTTTAATTTTAACATCATACACATCCGATGTAACTGAGAAGATTCGGTTAGTACAACAACAGAATGAAGACGAACATGTGAAGTTAATCAAGAATTTAGTTGAGAAAGGAGAAGAAAATGGATTCTTCGTGAGAAATGATATTTTGTACAAATTTGAAAATGGTAAAGATCTTCTAGTAGTGCCAGAATCCCTACAGAATGAAATCATACAGAAGGTACATACAAAAGGTCACTTTGCTGTAGGTAAAACTGTGAATGCTGTAGAGCAAGAATTCTATATTCCCAGACTGAAATGCAAAGTTGAAAAAGTAATTGCTAACTGTATAGAATGTATACTGTACAACAAGAAGCAAGGAAAAGCAGAAGGATTTCTTCATCCTGTACCGAAAGAAAACGTTCCCTTGAGTACGTATCATATCGACTTTATTGGACCTCTTCCATCAACGAACAAGAGATACCAACACATTCTAACTGTTGTCGACGCTTTTACGAAATTTACTTGGTTCTATCCAGTGAAATCACCAACTACGCAAGAAGTTATTTCAAAATTGAAGCAACAACAGACTGTATTTGGAAATCCAGCCAGAATCATTTCAGATCGAGGTAGTGCCTTTACATCGAAAGAATTTTCAGCTTATTGTACTGAAGAAGGAATAGAACATGTCAAAATTACTACCTGTATTCCAAGAGGTAACGGACAAATTGAGCGAATTCATAGAATTTTGATTCCTGTTTTGTCAAAATTATCACATGAAGATTCAACGAAATGGTTTAAGTATGTTCCAGATGTTCAGAGAATAATCAACAGTACGACTACGAGAAGTACGAAATATTCACCGTTTGAGCTTCTCATAGGCACGAAAATGAAGAATAAAGAAGATTTAAGAATTAGTGAGATATTAAATGAAGAATATCTAAAACAATTGATACAAGAACGTGATGAAATGAGAGAAGATGCGAAAAACAACATTTTGAAGATTCAAGAAGAGAATCGAAAACAATTCAACAAGAAACGTAAGAAACCGAAACTATACAAGATTGGCGACTTGGTAGCCATTCAGAGAACTCAACATGGGATTGGTTTGAAACTACGATCTAAGTTTCATGGACCGTATAAAATCATAGCTGTTCGATCAAATGACAGATATGAAGTCGAGAAAGTAGGATGCCATGAAGGACCAAATTTGACATCTACTGCGGCTGACCATATGAAGCCATGGTCAAATTGATTTAATGCTTGTATCAGCTCAAAACCTAAGGACCTGATACTCTCTTTTTCTTTCTTTCTTTTTTTTTTTTTTAAATTATCTTCGCAGGTACATGATAGTGATGTCCATTCAACAGACATCGAAGACGATGCCTCTTCAGGCTGGCCGAAGCTGTGGGAGTCATCAACGTCCAATGCTGAATTAGAATACCAGGATTATGACGTCATCAGTATAGCATCACCCAGCGCAGTAAGAATCATCCCAGACAGCGCTGAGACCTGGTCGAGAGTGGAGGGCAGACGTGAACAGACGGCTCACACGTCTTCAAGAGTTTATGAACTTAGATTGTGCTTTTGATGTTATGCCTTTAGGTGTAAAAGGACTTCATCTTATGTTAATCCTGCATACCGTTAACTTCATCTTTATTTACTTTTCTTATTTACTTTTATTTCTTTCTATTAAATAAACCATTTAAATATTACTTCGTGCTCTCATGCTGTGAGTTAAGTCAAATTCTACATAAATATAAAGTATATAAGACCCCGCTTAACGCTTTTTCGTTTAGCGCTGTTTCGGTTTAGCGCTCTTTTATTTCACCCCGGGATTTCCCGAAATTTCTCGCAGCACTACGGGCATTCCCCGAAATTTGTGCGCAGCGCTAGGTTTCCAAATAACATATCTGAAACAGTGTAGTTGTGTTTCTTGTTTGGTGCGGTGCTATACAGACGCATTTTTATCATTTGAAACATTTGTTGACATTATTGTAAGTATAAATTTATATAATACTGTAACGATTAATACAGTGACAAATATTATGATATTTAGTTTTTATCATGGGTGATAATAAAAAACAAGAAAAGAAAGCAACCAGAAAAAGCATTTCACTGGAAACTAAAATGCAAGTGATTAGAAGATTAGATTCTGGTGAACGTCAATCTTAATTAGTGCTGCATTCAATTTGGCAACTTCAACAATAAGGAGAATTCTTAAGAATAAAGAAAAAATACTGTCATCGGCAACTGCAACTAGAATTACCCGTTCTCGAAATAACATTATAGAGGAAATGTAAAAACTACTGTCGATATGGATTGACGACGAAATTGAACGCAATATGCCATTAAGCCAATCTATCATAATGCCTTCTTGACAAAAAGGCAGAAAATTGAAAACACAGAATAGACTGAATAATGACTGAGAATTTTATTTGTTTTTATAAGTATATTCCTTTATGTTGTTTTTATTTTTGTAAGAAATAAATGTTTGGTTTTATTTTTATTAAAAAACATTATTAAATTTAATACCTAACCAATTTTCTATCCATCTTTCCCTAACCCCATTATTTACATGTTAAGATAGCCTCGTTTAGCGCTGTTTCACATTACGCTCTACTTTGATGGAACGTAGCCTTCGCGTTAAGCAAGATCTTACTGTATGTATAATTCTTCAATAAATATGTCTGAGGATGGATTTTTAAAAAACACAAAATGTTTGCATATTTCGAAAAATTAAAAGATAAAATGCAATTTTTTTGGTTTTTCATATTATTATGTTAATAATGCTTCATTTTAAGAGTTAACCATAAACAATTTCCCTCTAATATCATCGTCACTGCATAAAGGCGCTCACTATACATTTGCACGACGGCGCCGATTAGGCTGGGCGCGGGCCTGGCTCTTATCACATTGCGAGTTCTACGAGTACATACATTTATGCAGATTCTTCAATATTCAGTTTCTTTAATTATAACACAGGGCGATAATATTTGGTGGCAACAATTTGAAAAGTGCACTGACATTTTAGTTTTGAACGTAAAATGCAAAAACGAAATTAATAGCCCTTCTGGGCTATCGCCCTTTGGTGTAACAAATTCCAAATTTGGGCTTTCAGATGCCTATATTCGAGTGGAACCGTACGTTATTCAAAATTTGAAATTCTAGGTACCGTTGTTTTGACACAGTGCGAGAAATATACATACATTTATGCAGATTCTTCATTATTTATTTTTTTTAATATAATACAGGGCTTTAATATTTGGGCGGCAACAATTTGAAAAGTGAACCGACATTTCAACGCCAAATGCCAAAACGAAATGAATAGTCCTTCTGGGAAAATTGGCCGTCTGGACTAAATATAATAAAATGCAAACAAATAAATAGTAAAATACTAATTAATTAAATTCAACGAATGTCAGACATCTAAATAATAAATGAAAATAGTTTAGTGTATGACTTATTTTGGGGTTTCGGCTGGAATTGCGATTGTACTCCAAGATTGAGAAGTATCGAATCCAAGCTCCTATAGAATTTAAATCTCGGTTTTTATGTCATTGTTTCAAAAAAATGTTATTTTCGTTCCGATTAGAGATATTTTTATTACAAATAAACATAAGACGCATTAACTGATTAAAAGTAAAGAAATATTCAAAACGTGCACATTTTCTAAAGTTAACAAAGGGCTTTTTTTATATCAGAAATTGTTTTAGGTAGTTACAAACTTTTTAAAATGCAGATAAAAGTTTTATTCCCATTGATTATTTCTTAAAAACAACCCAATACGTTCCTGCATTCAAAGCAGTAATGATATTTTATACATTATAATCAGCAAATTCATGTTGGTCTTTCTGTATTTTAACGTGATAGTTTATTTTTCCTCCATAACTGATGTCGGACGGTTGTCCCCACCCAAAAGATCCTGATGTTTTCATCTCGGTCACTCGAAATGGTAAGGTTGGTTTATCAAGGGCATCAGTGACACTGAGTGGTTTTTTTTTCATTTATATTTTCACAGCGAATCAGAAATTTCATATAAAAGAGCGATATATAGAGGAGAACGCTCCACTGTAACAAAAGCAAACAATAAGAGAGCTTTGCTACATTTCAATTAAAGAAATGTTAATCTATTACACTGCAAATGCAAAGAAAAAAGTTTCAAATGCTATTCATCTTTTTACTTTTTCACTAATGTATTTGAAAGCAAAGTTTTGAATATCCTCTTCTCAAATATTTTTTTAAATACTGAAAAAAATAAAATAAAATAAAATAAAATAAAAATTGGGAATATTTTAAAAAGCTTTTTCAAAATTAAAATTCAAGAATTCTGGAAAAACGCAACGGGAAGATGATATGACTGATATAATAAATATCACCTTTTCTTTTCAGTACGACTTTATTTCCCTTAAATGAACTGTTCTAGCTAAAATATATGCAGCACACTAAAAGCATAAAATCTGGTATAGCACTGAACACAATAGCAATATACCTCTTCCAATTTGATTGCAAACTATTTCGCTGTTACATGTGTTCTCCTAAAGAAGAAGAGAAAAGGAAATTCATTTTAATTTCTGCAGTTAATTAGATTTTAAACCCGATCTTTATTTTTATCTTGATTTTACGTTTCATCTCTCTTTACACTGAGCTCCTGAAGGCGTTTTCTTGATTGCTTTTATGCAGAGGAAAATATGCTTCCACTTGATAATGAATTCTTTTCTCTCTTCGTTTCATTTCGTTTCCTTTTCTGTTTTCAATTACTTTAAACTCAATAGTATAAGGTTAAAACAAAACACTTTTGCAATGCGATTACACAATGGGATATTCACAAGCATGTATACAAGCATGTATAAGATTCCTCTTGAAATTCAAGAAGGCATTTAGATTAACCAAGAAAGTAATTTCCAATAACATAATTAACCACTGGAATAATTTACTTATTTATTTGGTTTTAATTTTCCATATTCCATATAAAGAATTTTAGTATTGTTACGAATTTGGTATTTAAAAAGTTAATGTTAGTTCAATTATAAATTAAATGGTTTTATTTCTCGCGCAGTGCAGAGCGTGACGAATATTAAAAGAAAGCTAAGCAGGAAAATTGAAAATACAAGAGCGCATGCATTAAATAAATAAATATCTCTTTTTGATTTCGAGAAAGTACGGGAAAATTCTAGCGCGTGATTTTAAAATCTTATAAAAGGAGGAAAACATCTCAGTTTGTAGTAGTTGCTTAGTTTGTTGTTGTTTAGAAAACTGCTCTTGTTGATTGTAGCGAATTCGCGGATTAGCTTTCTTTAGCTGTTTTGAATTACGTTCTATTGGACATTTGAGTAGTTAAAAGATAACTTCTGTGAGATATTGTAATACTGCATGATAATTTGAGAAGATTTAAGCATTTTTGTTGTGATCATAATAAATTTTTGTTCATTTTGCATCGGACTTGTGCATTCATTTCATAACGAACCCGTACGCACGCAACAGTATCTATATATTTTCGGTTTATTGTGGGAGAAAAAAATACGTAAAAAAATTATAATTTTTTTTTGAAATTCTTTATTAATAATTATAAATAATCGTTTATTTGAACCAATTTCATAGGATGTAGACGTACTGTGGTTCTTCGGACGATATTCATGAAAAATTATGACGAGGTTTTGTTTTTGAATAGTTGTGTCTCTATAATTATGATAAACTATATGCAACCTTTATAGATCTGAATAATAAATATTGACTAGCTTTAAGTTATAATTAATTACACAACGGGTTCCAGATACATGACTTTTTTTCCAGTATTAAAATTTTGATATGCCTGAACAAGTAATTGTAGAAGTTGTAGAGCTATTAGGTAATTTTTGGAAGCAGGAGAGATGAAAAATAAGCAACGCCTTCGCCGGGAATCGCACCACGGACCTCTGGAATACGCGCCCAGCGTGTAGACCACCACACGATGAAGGCATGCCAAAAAGACGGGAGAAATACCTTATATACTCTCCCTTTTTAAATGGCAATTGGGGTTTTTAGGGGACCCAATCGCCAAATCCTGGGTGTGGAGAATCATCATCCACCACCCTTTTAGTTCGGGCGCCACTGTAGAGACATTAAGTATTTTGAAAGCTGGAAAGATGAAAAATGTGCAACGCTTTCGCCGGCAATCAAACCACAGACCTCTGGAATACGCGCCCACCGTGCAGACCGCCACACCACGAAGGCATGCCAAGAAGGTGGGAGAAATACCTTTTAAAGTGTTGTTATGATCTCTTCATAATTAAATTGTGTAATTCAGATATGATATGTATTATCATTTTGTTATGAAAGGTTAGGTTTGGTATTCCAAAATTGAGGCGAAATTGCGCTATTAATGATAATGAACTATACCTGGACAATTTTAATGGAGAAATTCTGGTGTTCCATTCACTTCTACCCATTCTGCATCAGTTGTAACGAATTTTATCTTTAGTCCTTGTGAGCGTATTCTGATTTAGAAGAACTGAAATCATGCTTGAATTTTGAAGTGATGAGTTCAATGAGAAGAGGTTTATAACCTTATTCCTCAGAAAGTTTACTCTTTGTATAGTAGCCACTCATTCTTCCCAAAAAATAATCTCCTATTTAGTGCTTCTATGTCTTAACTTTTTTAATACGTAAACTGTGGTTTAAAACCCCTACTCCTATACTCTTTACTTCTCGGTAAGGCATCGCAGTTACCAGAACATACAGTACAAGAAGAAAACTGGTAGATATGCTCACGTTTTTACAAGCTCTGAGAGCGAACATTAATGAGGTGCTTTGACACAGAAATGAACACTATTTTTCAATTAACCAAATATTAATCAATATCTAAAGTCCGTATCGGATACGATCAATTGACAACATAAGGATTTTTGGCAAATTTTGGAACAGTATACCTATTATTTCAGTGACTGAAGTAATTCTACTCATAAACCAATAACACCAAAGAAAAGACAATTACGTTGCTTAAGGATTCACTTTTACTACAGAAATATATGATATGCAGCAAACATAGTACATTTTATACTGCAAAATGTTTCCAAATTCCAACCTTAAACCATCAAATTCATTACAGCATTTCAACAATCGACATGATATCTTGAAGTCTTAGAAAGCACAATTGGATAACCGCGGTATATCACAAAATTTGACTTTACAGAAGCTCAAAAGCCTTTGTTAGACGTTCCTTAATCAAGTGGCATATCTATGTTCTATGAAACGTATAAGGTATTTTCTCCCTCCTTTCTGCGTGCCATTCTGGTGTAACAGAAAGGTTCTGTTACACCAGAAACAGTAGCACACCAGGTTCGAGTAGCACCCTCGGAGCGTATTCGAGAGGTCCAGGTTCGAGTCCTGGCCAAGGCATTGCTCGTTTTTCATATGCTCCCGCTTCAAAAATACCTCATGCTACTACAGTGGCGTCCAAACTAAAGGGTGGTGGATGATGCTTCTTCACCACTAGGATTTCGCGACTCAGTCCTTTAATCCACAGTCGCCCTTTAAAAGTTGGAGTATATAAGGTATTTTCTCCTCTCTTGTTACACGCCTTCGTGATGTAACGCTTAGCGCACTCGGCGCGTATTCAAGAGGTCCAGAGTTCGAGTCCCGGCAGCGCATAGTTCATGTTTCCCGTCTCCCGCATCAACAAAACCTAATGTCTCTACAAACAAAATTGACCGGTCAATAGCTGAGGAACTGGTAAAACTATGTGCACTTGAAATTTCAAAAGTTGTATTGGGTTTTGAAACGCAAAAGAAAATGCAGCATGTCCATTATCGGACGATGTGATTCGTACAAGATCTTGAGCTGATACTTTAATGCAGTCAGCAGAAGTTTGTCTTCTAAAAATGAGTACTCAGCTGGACGAGTCAACTAATGTTCATAATTGCAGTCAGTTATTGATATTCGTGCGATATATTAAGAAAAAGAAAACGCTAGGAAAATTTTTATTTTGTGAGACATTGGAGTTGAAGACAAAAAGAATTGTTGATTTAATTATAATTACATTCATTTTTTTCTTTGAAACATAAAATAATCATGAATGTAATACGTTGATTTTTCACTAATTGCATTGTAGGGTAAAATTGTAGATATTTTTCGTATACAAAGACAGAAATGCCGCAAGTTTCAGTAACACACTACATGTTTTATCATCATACACTTGCATCGAAAGCTTTGCTAGAATATTTAAAACTGCATTTAACCTTTGCAATATATGTAGTAAAGCGCTTAATCATGGTATTTTTTGTGAAGATGTGCTTCTTCATCGTACGGTAATTCTCCAAAGGCCGCATTCTAAGAAGAGATTTTTGAATTAAGCCTAGAAATTATATAGTCCATTATTAATCAAAATTGTAATTTAGTTAAAGCTATTTAGTTAAAGTAACTTTTTGACAAGCACACTTAGCAGACGCGCTTACCTCTTTAATTAATTAAATCTCAATAGAAGGAATTATTAAGGATATAAAAACAGGTAGTGAAAAATGATCTTCCTTTACTGTAAAAGTCTGAAGACCTTGAGTTTAAAAAGGAAATTTTGCTAACTTTCTTTTTCCCAGTACCATATTCATTTTATGGATATTTTAATAAGAGATATTAACAGCGTTCACTTCCATCTCATTCAAATTCAACGTACGGCAGCGTAGCGCTTTAAAAAAAGACGAAATTAGCGAAATACGAGCCAATGTGAGCAGTCAAATGGGATTTGAAAAACTGGAGTTAAAATAATTCTGGTATATTTAGTTAGAATCACGGTCAGAGCCAACAAAAGCAGCACTGCAGACACATTCAGCATTTCTTCTACCACCGGTCTGAATAAAATGAGATTTTCATTTTTATATAAATAAAAGCCAGGAAATCGTTTAGATGTAAGATAATTTACACATGGCTCTTTAAAAGAGAGAGAGAGAGTAAAAGAAAAGAGAAGGGAAAAAATGACGTCTTCTCAAAATTATTATTGTGAATAAACAACAGCAACATAGCCGATAAAAACTGATATACGATAGACTCCTTACTAATTAGAGAGAAACCAACGTTTAACTCAAAATCAGTATTAATTCGGTAGTAGTTAAAAAACGCAGGAAAGAGGAATAATTCATAATACAGCAGAAAAAATCTATTAACAGTTTACCTAAATGTCTCAGCAATTTATTCTGAGGGATAAGCACATTTGATTGCGAAAATTAAATCAGCTTTCAAAATAGAAATAATGTTTTTGCTTATACTTTCGTATTTCGATAAAGAAATCAACGGGAAAAAGAAGATTAATTTACTTTTACTAGTATTTTATTTTTAGTAGGTGATTTAACAGTGAAGATGAATTAGCAATGATTTAAAGAGTATTCCAGGTTATGTACAGGTAAAGCATCCACCTTAATGAAAATAACTATTGCTTAAATCTGTGATATTATCTGTTCTTGCTGCTGTTATTCCGCACATTCTCTTCTCCTTTTTGTAATTTCCATAGAAAATTTGTTTTATTCTGATGGTTTGTAATAGTTAGTTTTTTATCGTTCCACAATAACTCAATTTTTTTTTTTTTTTTTTTTTTTTTTTTTTTTGACAAAGCGTGGCTAGTCTGCGCCCGGTTAATCGTGAATTGACTGTATTATTTTGTAATGCGTATGTAAGTATGTGTATTTATTTCATTTTCAATAAATAAATTATCATACAATAAATGTAATTTTCTAAATAACAAAATGGAAACACAATTTTAAAGGAGGTGAAAACGTATTTTCATATTTAGGCGTGTACCAATCACTGAAAAAGATTAAGAAGGGAAGGGATTTCTTTGTAGAGAACTTTCTAAAAGGTACGGCTCATATTCACATTACACATGGAGTAACCGACCCCCCTCCAAAAAAAAAAAAAAAAAAAATGTAGCCAATCCCCTCACATGGATCTGAGTCTAGTTCCAGTTACTAGCATTCAGCAGCTTTTCCCACGCGAACTGAATTGAATTTATTTAGATTATAGCAAAGCAATCGAGGGCTTCTTTGCATCATAGGGGGGATGCCTTCGTGGAAGACATTTTAAGAGAAACTGGCTGGTATTCATGTTATACATACTGAAAATTAAGAAAACTCTCATATAGCCTGCTTTTTTGCTGGGATTTGAACCCGCATCACTCTACCAAAATTCATCGGTTTTAATGCTTGATTACTGGTGGGTTCGTCATATATAAACAAGTAATTATTAACAGCAATGATATACTGGAAGAAATTCTTTCAGAATTAAATGTAACACAGTAAAGTAAACTAATAGAAAGACTGAATTATATCACTGGGGGTAAAACTAATTTCAATCGGCGTCGACTGACAGAAGCATATAAATCATAATTTAGGACTCGAATTAAGGTTTCGCAAATCGGACTTTTGGAGAAACTTTTGACAACAACTTGGCAAACTTTAGGATAATTGCATGCCGGAAATACCATTAATAGATAAGGGGTGCAGCAAGGCCGGCACCACAGTAGTACCACAAATGATCGAGATATTGCTAGCTAAATGTTAATCTTTCGCTCCAGTTTTGAGGGAGAACACCGTGGGAGGTGGCCCGAGGATCTCCTACTGCTTTTTCTTTACCAAGAACCTCTCGAGAGAAATTTTGGCTTGAGGTGTATTTTGAGTGCCACCTTGCCTCACAAATACTATATGCTTGCAAACATCCATGCTTTCTCCAAGATCCGAAACTAGGCCAATGTGTATGCCTAGTCAGTGTCACTAACCGCTATGCTAGCTGGTCATATTACTGACAGATACCTCAGCGAGTCGTTTTGGATCCTTTTCACACTCTTAATACAAATATCACTGGTGAAAGCCCAGAAAGCCGTAGCTGATGTAAGGAAAAGCATAGACAATTATAGAACACAGTGTGCTCTTGTATTTAAATAACATATCATATATGGAAAGAAACATTTTTCGAGCAATTAAAAAGAAGAGTAACTTTAAAAGCTAGAAACTCGTTAATTTTCTAATGTATATTTCCATGTGTGATTCACATATCAGTAACCATTCAGAAGTACATGATTTACTGACACCAGTTGGCATTGGTGGAAAAAATTAATTTTAATTCAACCTTTCTCTTCGCGGATTTACTAGGATAGCGTCAAATATTTTACTCGATTTCCCAAGCAGAAAATTGAAATGTTATAGGTCTGAGAGATGCGCTTTGTTATAGGATCGCAGTATCAAATGCTCATATGCTAAATCTTCTAGAATGTCTTTCATATAGTTATTAAATGGTATTAAATCGCAGAAGGCGGCTAAGATAGGATCGCGTGGAATACGTGATTTCGCTGGCGAACTACACAGTTTCGATCTGTTAGACATGCGTTAATTATGCTCACAATGTGTTCTTGAAAACTCTCTAGCTTCAGTTATGAATTTGTACCTTGTGCGTCTACCTAAAAATAATCAAAATTCAAGTGACAAAATCCTTAAGAAGAAAAATTGTTTTCAGGTAAAAAAAAAAAAAACCCGGCAAAGTATAGCTATTAAAATCTCATCTAATAAATATTTATATTTAAATGCAAAACCTGAGTAGACAGCAAGTGTTTTAAGGACTGTTAATGAAATTTTTTAATGATCTTTTACATAATGGGGAACGATTTATTGCAAAAGAGAGATATAGTCAAGGTAATAATGGAAATAGAGTCGGTATAATAAAATAAATGTAACTAGTATATTCATATATACTAATTATAATGGGTTAGTTTCTTTTTTATTTAGCGTCCGGTAAAGTAATTTAAAACTGGTAGTTCGGTCTGGGGTTTTAAATCCAGTGACCGGGCTGGCTGCTTGGTCGTTTTCGTGATTTTCCTCATCCGTAACATGTATAGAAGCCAGTTTCCTTCAGAAAGTTCTCCACGAAGGCATCCCTCCCCTTAAGCAGATAGCCCTCGTTTGCTTTGCCATATCAAATAAACCAAACAAACATTTTTCATTGAGATATTAGCAATAAATTGTTTCTGATATCAAATGTATTAAGCTCACATTCATTATAAAGTAAAATTCTTCAATCCCTGTTTGTTCAGTTTGTGTTTAAATTGCTATTTTATAAACATTCTCCACGAAGACATCCCTCCCCTTAAGCAGATAGCCCTCGTTTGTTTTGCCATATCAAATAAACCAAACAAACATTTTTCATTGAGATATTAGCAATAAATTGTTTCTGATATCAAATGCATTAAGCTCACATTCATTATGAAATAAAATTCTTCAATCGCTGTTTGTTCAGCTTGTGTTTAAATTTCTACCTTCATAAACATAAGATTTATTTCTTAACTAAAATGTTAATATCGCATACGCGTATAAAATAATTCATAATATTGAAATGCAGAGGGATTTAAAACTTTAGAGAAGTGAACGCAAAGAAGAGCGTAAAGTCATTAGCTTTTTTTTTGAAGCAGGAGACGGGAAAAATGAGCAGTGCCCTCGCCTGGACTCGAATCCTGGACCTCTCGAATACGCGTCGAGTGTGCTTCCAATTACACAAGGAAGGCATGCGGAAAGGAGGCAGAAAATACCTTATGACAACATCACTTTATTGAAAACAAACCGTCAAAAATGTGTTGAATCATAATAACTGTAGGAAATTATTTTTCAGACTCCAGTCGTGACTTCAAAGATTATCGAATCCTTTGAAATTGTTAATTAGTTAATTTTTTATTCGAAAGTAATTGGTCAAGAAATGAGCAAGGAAGGTGATCTTATATATGATTAAGCATTATTATATGCGGTTATGAAACCAATCACTGCATGTAAAATGTTTTAAGACTGAATTCCAAAGAAAGATAAATTTAAATAAATATTTTCAAGATATATATTCTTTCAAAATTAAAATAAGGAAGAAATATTAAAATATAAATAAATAGATGTAAATAACGATTATAGTAATAACAACTATTTGAATAATATAATGTTTATTTTATTTTTTTTATTTTTATTTTATTTTATTTTATTTTATTTTATTTTTAAATTTGTTTGTAAGTTTAGGCCTCAAAAGAGGCACCGGTGATCCAGTGGATAAAACCATCGAAAACTGGTAGTTCTAGTTTAATCCGAACGTCTCGATTACATTAATATTTTTGGTGTAACGTAAATAATGTATAAGGTAAATAGGAAATCATCTTTTCTAAGTTCTATTCACAGCAGCAATTTGAAATGGATATGAAGATAGGCTTTCAAAAATCTGTCCTTCAGAAACTAAGTGCGCTTGATTCTCGCAAAGTTCAATCAGATATCATTGCTAAAGAATATCGCTGGTTGATTCTGGAAATCTGCTTAAATTGGTTTTTGTGACTCTTGTGAAAACGTTAACTGTATACAACGAACATCTGAACGTGTTTAATCTCAATAGTGGTTGAAATATAAGCTTTTCATTTAAGCCACCTTTTCAGCCAAATCAGCTAAAGCTTCTTTCTAAGCCATTTTTTCATTTAGTTGAAGAATTTGAGGCCCATTCTTGTACATGAAAGTCCTCCGTAAAGGTACTTCTTGTAAAGAGAGGTAGTTCTTACGCTTGTTTCTTAGCAAAATAATTACTCTTAAAAAGAACGCGTTGAAAAAATTTCAAATATTTGAATAGTATGTGAATACATATTGCCTGAGTGGCAAAAAAGTCTAGAACATTGTTTTTATTGTGAAAGCAAAGATAAATAAATAATAAAATGATTGGATTGGACCATTATTCTCTTTAATGTCTTTTGAAGTCAGAAAAGAGGGAGTCATTTGCAAAGTTCTTAGGAAATGCCAGGCTCATTATCAGTGAGAAGAAACGAAAGAGAGAGAGGCTCAGTCAGGATATACTTTTTTCAATGTATTTAAGGTCCAGGAACACGCTGAATTTAATAGGGCAGCTGCAAGTAGAGCAAACGAAGAGTCGGCTTTCCTTTTGTGTTGATAGAAACTAATCAAATTAAGAAGAATTGGTGGTCTCAGCCGTTACAAGGGCAGTAGTTCCCAACCGCCAGTTGTCACGCACTTTGAAGGCAAGGCATAACAAAGGACTACGCCCGGTTTGCATTGCTTACTTTAAGTTGAATCTTTTAGGAAGATATGCTAGCATATTCTTTGCACATAAGGCTAAATAAATATGTATGCACTTAATTTAATATTATTTCAGGTATTTCTAGCAAAATAATGAAGCCAATTGTTTTTAAGGAGCTGCATAAAAGCCTATTTTTGGCTTTAATGATGTTTCCTATGGTCCGAATGTGTAGTCAAAATGTTAGCGTTGCCAAAACTGATATCGCAGATGTTAGAAGTGGCTGTGGCATTATTGTAGTTATTCGCTTAAAATAAACTTGAATTTTAATAATTGTGTTTTATGCCTTAATGATATATCAGTATATTAATTTTTGTTTGTACTTATAAATGTTAAAAAGTCTCGTCAGTTTTAAAGTTAATACCGGAAGAACGAACAGGCTAAAATTTCACAGAAGTACAATAATAAAAACAGCCTTAATTTCGAAAAAAAAAAAAGGAGAATTTATTTGTATTCACGCATAGTTGTATCCAAATTATTTTTCTTCAAAACAACCAGTGATTGCGAAACAAAAAACTTACGTTTCGGTGCATCGTTAAGCTTACGATGGGAATATCATAAATCTGAGAAATTTAGATATCTGATATGAAACACTTGACCTTGAAAAGCTTAAATTTGTTTTCGTGATTAGGCTATTGTTTAGCATCCATTCCACCAATTCGCTTTTTACAAATAAATTCCACTTCTTTGCGCCCGTAACTAATCAAACTTTCTAATTTATTTCTTTTCTAAAGACTTCTTTCTTGCCTTAATTTGTTAATACTTACATGTATATGTTTAGATCGCTTTCACAGTCAACTAAAAACACATATTAGAAATGAGCTGAAAATTACTGCGTTAGAAAGCGGATGAAAATAATGCGACAGGAATAAATTATGTGAATATTGGGAGAATAAGACCGATAGAGAGTATATATGAATTCATTTCGATTTGTTGCTTGTAACTGAACCAGCACAAAGTCAAATGATAAACTCGCCTATACCAGTAATTTTTTTACTTCCATTCATAAACTTGATTTTCAAACTATTAAATTTATTTGCTTGCATCTTGCGATCGTTCTCTAATTTCAAATTTCTTGCTAGATCAGTTTTTTGAATTTTCAATCACAGATCGGTACAGCGGTTAGATCTAGCATGTTCCGATTCGAATCTATGGGAAGTATAGGCTCTATGACTGCGATATCCCTTTGAAGAGGAGGCATTTAAAATCTGTCTGCGCGAACGTCCTTTTGAAAGACTCGTCATCTCGCAGGAGTGTAATCAGATTTTAAGTTTCCTTTCTCTCACAGGATTATTGATCAAAACTGGAATGGAACTGGGTAGACTAGTTTAAGGACTTTATTTCATTGTACCCAATTATTTTTAATTTTACTCTCCTTTCCGTACTGATTTCAGCTTCCTGCCAGCATGTAAATTTTTAAATGACGTAGTATGCTAATCTAAACGCGTTTTAGCTGCGTTTCAAAAATTAAGCTGCGTTTCAAAAGTTCGTGAATAGTAGCGGAATTAGTTCCGAGTTTATGCTGCGTGTTTGAATTTAGCTCTATAGTCGGTGTTAGACACCTTCCAGTTTATACTACAAAATTTCTAAGCTCGGCTTTGCTGTGTGCAGCCGATTTAGCGTTTAGTTGAAGCTAAAGAGCTAGTCGTAACCCCCATCTTAATTTAACGTGCATTTTACATTTTTATTTTCTGTTACTTTAGTTAGCCGCAAGTGGTGGTGAATTGTGAGCACCGAATGCGTGCATCTGTTTTATTTTAGTTTAAATAAAAATGTTACTCAAAACCTTTTTCTGCAGTATTTATTCTTCAAAGATATAACGAGTATTCTCTACTCCTTCTTACGTAGAGTCCACATTTTATGTTACTAAAGAGAATAAGATTCTATACTATGAAAAAAAATGGGCGCAAACACCATGATGTACCTATGACTGTTTATCAGTGAATGATTATCATGATTGGTTATCACGAAACTTATCAGTATGGCGGAACAAAGAAATAGATAAGCAACAAGAACAGCAAAAATTGTTTCAGCAATTGTCTTCCTTTGGCAAGAATGACAAGCATTTTCCTGAGTTTTAAATCCAACCTCAGCTGACCAACTTTAAAATATTTAAATATAAGAAGAGAGAAAAGAATCATGTTTCTAGACTTCATAGAAACAACTATGTGAAGTTGTACAGAGTATTTCAAAACGATATTACTGATAAATATTTTTTGGATGGATGGAAGCGAATCCACGGCTTCAGTTTAAAAAAATGAGTGGAATAAAATAGACGCTCAGACTGAGATAATATAGGTTACGTGATGGATTTTAAAAATGTACAAAACTTCACTCGTTACAAATTAGTGTTGATGAGAAAAGTGCTTTTCATAGCTCGATTGGTCAAATAAAAACGATCCGTTTTTATTCTGTCAAATCGATGTAACACCATTTAAAACTTTACAGTATTATTTACAAAGATGATCAGTCTGAAAACGTTTGAATTCACATTCCTACCTTTTGCATCAAAAAACATTGCATATGTATAGATTTAAATTTCTATTTGTAGAAATGTTAAAATTCGATATTTTTTATTTAATATGATGACATAGGGCTTCTAGTACGATTTCTTGGGTATCACTTTTTTGAGAATATTTTCAGAAGTCAGTTTTGTATAATTCAAAACCAAATATTTAATTATTTTTACTAAGATAAGGAGCGACTTACTATTTGAGCTTTGTTGTACAGCATCTACTTAAATATAAAAATTCGCGAATTTTCTATTAAAAAGTACCACATGATTAAAGCTGCCCCAATTTGAAAGCACACATTATGTGATTTATTTCTCAGATTTAAAACATGAATCTAAGATTAATCACTCGAAAGATATTCAATCTTTATGAAACCCACTGTTATGAATCCCGGATATCAATCAAGAAATCTAGAATTCTTGCAGATCATTTGCGTGTTTGATCAATTCAGTTATTACTCACAAGTATCACGAATCTCTAAATATCACTCCACTTTTCCAATGGTATGAATACGATTTCGCAGAATGCGGATTCATGACTGTGCATTACTTGAATAGAAGAAGCTCATTAGTGCACTTGCAATTAAAACTCCATTGTTACCATTTAGATGTAATCAGGCCTCTTTTCCATTGAGGTGGAAATAAGTACGTGATTTTCTAACGAGCAGTGAGTTGCATTTTTTAAGCGTCATTAATAGCAAGAACAGTTCGCGCTCTATTTCACGCTTTCGCATCAAAGGAATACGAGAAACAAAGGAGTAATTAGGTAACCGATATCATTGTTCTGTGGAGATGACTAAGGAAAAAGGGAGGGGTCTGCATCAAAAGGTTTCGTTTGATTATTGGAATGCTATGAATTTTGACATAATTCCGAAAGTGTGAAGTTTTTACGTGTCCGAAAGAAGTGCAACATCAGGTGCAGCAAAAAAAAAAAAAAAAAAAATGAGTATCAGTTAAACGGAACATAAATGAAGCAGTAAACAGAGAACAGAGTTGAAAACAAATCTCACTAATTGATAACACAACTAATATAATTGAAAGACATTGTCCCAAAATAAATTAAATAAAATTTATTTCTTTTAATTAATTTGTGAGAAACGAAAATCCATTATTTTTAAAGCATCAAATACTTCCCAAGTGAAACACATAGCAGTTAACGCGACAATAAACTGGGTCTATCTCCCCCCCAAAAATGGCATTTTGTAAAATCTTTTTTCTTTTCATGTTAATGTTTCCATGTTTCTTTCCATTCTGGGCCCATGTTAATAGATTATTCTTAGTGTGGTCAGTCAAAATTTATTTTTTCTCAGTTCAAAAATTTTTGCTACCCTCTTCGAGAAGTCGTTGCCTCAGTGAAGAATCTTTCACATAGACTGAATCACATAGACTGAATCTACAAAACGGAATGAGACAATCCGTTTTGTAGATCATATTTGGGGAAGCTGAAGTTTATATAACAAAACCTTAATTGAGCTTTTTTCAGTTAATTCTTAACTTTTAATTTAAATAATACTTCATTCTAAAATTTAATAGTTTCGCTAAAGTTTTCCTTATTTTAAATTTAAAATAAAATAAGTTTCCAGCATTGTATAATATTTTTTCTTTTAATTTTTAAAAAATTAAGCTTTTGCTAATTTAAATATTCAGCTTCTTTATTGCTTGATTTTAAAATTGTGCATTTGTTCCTTTTAGAACTTTGTTCTTTACTTTTCAATTATTTTAAAATGTTGTAAATTTTAACAGCAGCACTTACTTTATACGAGTTAGCTGTATTTCTTCGAGTCATAAAAGATGTGTTGATTTGATGTAATTAATTACTCATTTTTCCTGACACAAACCCGTTTAAAAATTACAGCAGATATATATTGAAGTCTGTCAGATGCGCTGAATGAGAAAATCCTAAGGGCCTGAAAGCAATAATGGAATTCAGCCATTTCTCACAAGCTAATGATTATTAAATAAAAAGCGCCCGGCCATTAAAAAACTATTTTCGCTTGTTATAACCAAAACTACTTGATCAGAGAGAAATTTGCAATTTTCTCAATTTCACATATTGCTTTATTATTCAAATTGAAAAAATGTTTGGTATTGTGTATGTTCTGTTTTTTAACGCTGGAAGCACGTCTTAAAATTTCTCAACATTTTCATGTTTTAAAATGAGACCATAATGGAAATATTAAGTTTCTTCTGAAAATATGCATCATCTTATGAATATTCTCGTTAATTCTATTCAGAGATGTAACAACTGCTTTCGAAAGGAAGAGAACGGAAATTAAGAACTATGAATTTAGATAAAGACGTGTACTTATTAGTTAAAATTTCGATTCATACTTCCTTGCTCTTTATTCAGTTGAATACGGTCACGATGTGCAACCGAAAGAAAAAAAAAAAAAAAAAAAAAAAAAAGAGGAAAGGCCGTTTCTTAATTAACGCGTATTTAAGGCGCATTTGGGTGTAAATACATGAGTTCTTACTCATTAATAGCTTTTGGTATTTGAGTGTATGAATAACAGTTAAATATTAATAAAAATTTATATTTTTATTGATATTTAATAAAAACTAGGATCGTTTCAGTGGAATTCAACTACTCTGCTTAATTCGATGCGTTTTTAATGTGACACTGATAAAAAATTAAATTATTGAAAAAACATTGCTTTAACATACATAATTATTCATGTGACTTTATATGCGACAACAAATAAAAATTTGCTTTTCACAGGAGTGCACGTTACACATTCATACAGAAAAGAATAGTGCAGTAGTCAATATAAATTTCCTAATGTGACAACTGTCTTCCTTCTACTGTTGTTATCATGTATGACCTGTTGTCATTCTGTGCAGCATCGAGGGTACACTGACTTGTCAATGACATGTAAACCGTTTGTCGGTCAGTCTGTAGCAAAACGTTTTTTTCGCTTCTGTCCATTGTGATGTGCATCCTATGACATAAAGATAGATGATACCTGCCCCCAAATTAAACCCATTTACTTGGAAATCGGATAGATCTCTGAGGCCACTGGAACCCCTTTGAAGACTTAATACCATAATTGTAGGCTTTGTTTGTGGAGAAGACTCCCTGAAGAACAAGAAATCATTAGCGGTTTTAACTCTTTTAATTAGAAGAATGGGAAAGAGCATCATATTTTTTTAGAGCTGTGTAAAGTATCGTATTTAAAGCATATCTCCAAATAGCTGATATTTTTCTTAATTTCATTTTATTTATTTATTCATTTAATTTGCCTAAAAACTGTTGTTTCTGGAAATAGGAAATCTCATACTGTTCCCGTTAAATGTTTCTTTTTAGATGCCTTTATTGCAAAAAAACTCATTTTAAATTTTAATTTGAAAACTAAGGAAAGACTCTCGTATATTTTATTTTTTTCAAAACTTAAAATTTAACCAAACAATGTTTTCTAATAATGATAAACTTAAAATCGTGTATAAAATGATGAAATACGAAACTAAAATTTAAGTTTTGAGCTATTTATTATTTTGTTTAAAATTAATTGTCTAAGAATATAGACTAATAAGCATATAGATATTTAAAAATTTTCCATTTACAATTTGGCTTTTGGCAAGATAAACTACTTTAAATAATTGAAAAACGATTTATAGATAACAGCTTTGAACTCTTATTTATTAATTGTTTCTTATCAAAAAACAAAGCTTATGTTAACTTGTTTTAAAGATTTCAGTGCTTGGAAGTAAAATTAATTTTCATTAAGTTATAAATCTGTTAAAACTATCTTTAACCTTGAAAAGGAATATCCACAAGCTTAAAAATGTATTTACCTTTGTGGTGCTTTAAAAATTCAAAACCACTGAACTGCCCAAGGTTTAGTAAATTTAATTCCTCATGTTCCTTTTTCATAAATCTCCCTCAATAAATACGGAAAGATTTTTTTTATCCATTCAAATCTAGGAATTCGACCTGCAAGGAGCACTCATTGCAATACTATTACTTGCTATTTTGAAACAACTGCACGAAAAATATTTAAAATTCAGTAATGACTTCTGAAATTTTAAGGTACCTGCAGCGATTTTCATTGAAGGCTTTAAATTGTGATTATAATGTTGCTTAGCTCGTACCGATTAAAATTAAATTAGAAATAAAGACAAAATTTTTAAAATCATAATGATTTCATTATAATTTATAGATCGGGCTTGGTTTTAAAAATGACGTAGAATAATAAAGCAAGAAATATATTCTTTTGATTTAAAATATGTATTCGACAAATGATAATCTAAACTGTAATTGATATAGGAGTGTTTTAATAAATAATAATTAGAATTCTTTAAAGGGTAAATAATTTGCGGTAAACAGGAACTATTTTCGTAACTTTGTTAAAATATTTGCTATAACAGGGAGAAACACATAAGTGGGAAAGTCTGACCATTTTCTGCAGAAATATATTATCATATAAACAGCGTAAGATATGCTTTCATGCACTCAAATTATAAGAATATTACATTTTCAGTGCAAGTTATGATAATAGTTAGATCATTCAAATTATGCGTCAAATAAAAACTCTTATTTGTTAAGAAAGGTGTTCCTTAACTAATTAAGGTTCACCCTTTAACGAATTCCTTAAAAAGACGTAGTTTAAGTTTGCTAAAATTTTTTTTGTGAGAGGGATGACTAAAAAATATTTGCATTTTTTTTTAAGGTACGCATTAGGGGAATTTTCAGCACCAGAAAATGTGTATCTTCTGATCTCCTCTGGCTGTCATGCTTTTGCTACACCTACGTAAAAATACATAGGTTAATTTTGCAAAAAAGGTTTTTTGTGGGACAGATGGCTAAAAAATATTTTCATTTCTTTTTAAGGTAGGTATTAGGGGAATTTTCAGCACCAGAAAATGTGTCTGGCTGTCATGTTTTAGCTACATCTACGCAAAAATTCAAGTGTTCATAAAGCATGAATCCTAAGAGACATAGAGAGAAATCACGCGCATTTAAGCTCATTATGAAGTTAAGTGATTACTATGAAATTTGTTTACATGTGATAGAAATCAACAGTAATTTAACTTAAGGAGGTTTCTTCGCTTAAAGTAGGTATGCAAATTTTTTAAAGTATATACCCCGAATGAGAGTTTCCATGTAGAACGAAAAAGGGTTTTAATTTTAAATGCATTTTCAGAATTTTAGTTGTAGCCTTTTATTATACAGCAGAAACTCTCCTATTTTTATTTCAATCGCACAGAATTAATAATATGAATCTACGATTACAAAAAAATTAAAATATTTTACAGCAAGATTCAGAAAAGGGATACTTGACTGTTTTTTCCAGTCTCTTAGACAGTAAATAATTGCCATTCCTCAATGGACAGTAAAAATTCATTTGATATTTACTGCAAAATTAGTTTGCTAATTTGCTGAGAACTGAAAACCTTTGATGCTTCCTTTTTTTAGCATTTCATGCAGCCCTTTCAGAAAAGTCTTTTAGTGCAACACACATTTTAATTGACACAATCTATCAATCAGATCAACATTTAAATTCATTTAATAGAGATTATGTTCAAAACAGAGACTTCATAGCCCCCTATTTTTGCGTACAAATGTATTGCGATCATTTGTTTATGCTATAAAATATATATTTATTTTTGAATAATGAGAAAAATTTATTAAAATATATTGGAAATGACTAGTTGTATATCGATTTACTTTTTGGATTTCGGTTAAATTTAGCTAAGACTTATTAGACCCCGAGAGAGATTTTACTGTTATTCAACAACTTTTCTATTTTATACATGCATAATCATACGCTGCAAATAATAATAAGAAAAACATCCAGCGATGTCGTCTTTAGAAGACGTTCAAAATATCTAAACTGACAAAGGGTTATTTTCTTATGCTAAAATAGTAACGAAAACAAATTTCTTTTTTCTTCGTCATTTTATGCTTGTTTAAGTTTTTTGGAACTTGCTATTTCAAGTCGTCATTGATTTTATTTGAATATCTTGTTCTATTTGAATTATATTAAAACCTAAAATTGATTATTTGCAAAGGATATTTATTACACCGTTTACACTTTGGATTGGCTGTAGTGGACCCGTTCGCCAGATTTATCCAGCTTGGATTTTTTTTTATGCGGGCATTTGAAGAGCATGAGTTACGAGACTCCCGTTGACTCACTGGAGGACCTCGTTGCACGACTATCCATTGCGGCTGCAAGCGTGCGCAAAATGCCTGTCGCTTTTCAAAATGTTCGTCAATTCCTTCTGCGACGTTACCAAGCATGTATTACTGCTGGTGGTCGCAATTTTGGACATTTATTGTGAATTCTGTATTGCTACAAAGAAACACTTTGCGTTAATTTTGTACATAAACACATTTTCCTCTCGTGTCGTTTTTTTTGCGTTCCTGCCTTAACCCGTCACTTTAGACCCTACATTCCTATAAAAAAATGCATGTTGTAGTACGCTTCACCACCCCTCCAAGTTTGTCCCATAATCTATGAAACACCCTATATACGTATCGCTAAAGTCCTGATGTTCTTTTCATTTACTCTTGTCCTATGAAAACTGTTCCTTTCTTATAATTTGAAATCCGAACTAGAACAATAAAACTAGTACATCACAGAATCCGAACTAGTATATCACAGAATAGCTAAAACAGAACGGTAATTTGGAATAAAATTTGATTATTGTACTACGAATGAATTGGTGTTAATTTTATTTTCATTCTTTTGTTTTCCTTCATTGAAAACAAAAACTTATGAGACAAGTGTTGGGAAAAGTAGCTAAATTGTTTAGCAATTTTATTATTCAAAAAAGAACAAGCCAGAAATTAATTTTTTTTTCCTGTTACTGTGCTGGTGATAGTGACGAATCAAAGCCTGTCATCGTAAAATAATTCTCACCATGCTTCATTTACTATTATAATCGGAGCAGAGAATTTTTTTCTTTTGCAGAATCTTTGATGCAAGGCTATATTTATAGGTCAAAAATAAAATGAAATTAAAAGGCCTCTTCTATTTTGTATTAACCTACAAGTTTTGTTGAATTTTAACAACAAAAATGATTTTGAGTAATGAAATTTAACGGTGATTAGAAAATGTTTGAATGCTAATATAAGTTGTGAATGTATGAAGAAAGAATCATTTGAAACACACAAAGTTACACAAAAAGCTTTCCACATGAATACGGCTTTGAACTGTCTTGTTTCTCAAAAAAATTCTTTTGAGTACATCGTATGCAGGTTTGTGTACAGCAATTTTTAAATCCTCTTTCATTGGCTGGCAAAGTTAGCTCTTCTGCGACAGTTGCGGCTTTTCTGATTTTGCTATAGGTAGTGAGGTAGCGTTGCACAAACCCTCATCGTCTCTTTTTGACGTCGAAGCGAACTGCCCTCCACCGTCTGTCTCTTCTGAAGTTTTTTATTTTAGCGCTTATGAGTTTTTCAAATCTTTATCTATTTTATCAGGATGAAACCTTCTCAGATGATCCTCCAGCTTGGATGGTTTCATAGTGCCACTGCTTAAAACTTTGTTGCGTAAAAAGCACATGGGCAGATGTTTATACTGCAATGATGAAAAGAAGCCGAATTTCGAATAATCAAAGATACACTGTCTTCATTTCTTTTTAGATTCGGCTTTGTTTAGTAGCAGTTATTTAAGGACAAAAATTAAGCTATTTAAATATGATAAAACGTAAGTATTAAAAATTGATTCATGATTTAAAAGCTTATTTTAATCTTAAGTGTGCAGGATGTTTTTAAGTTGGGGCATTATTTTTACCAAGGTGTAATACTCAATAAAGTTACTTTTCAAAATTTACCTTACATGGATTGGATTGGATTATTTAGTTATGGCAACGCACACGAGGGCTATCTGCCTAAAGGGAGAGATGCCTTCGCGGAGTACGTTCTAAGGGAAACTGGCTCGTATACACGTTATACACGGGGAAAACCACGAAAACGCCCATGCAGGCAGCCCGTTCGCGGGATTCGAACCTCGGACCGAACTACCAGTGTTCAGCGTCTTTACCGCTCGGCCGCTGGTAGGCAATTTACCTTACAAAAGTGCTAAAAACAAATAAAAATTCCCACCTTATGTCCACCACAAATTATCTTAGTCTGTTCAAAAGCGAAGCGTAACTACTTGCTTGATTCGAAATTCGGCTATACCCGTTATGATGCAAAATATTGCATTGGGGCTTTTAAACAACGATCCTTCGTAGGCCACCAAACAAAAACAATTCGCAGAACTATGCTGTTATTTTTACACGCGTCCACTTTAAATTTTAGAAATTACGCAGGATTGTAAAGATTATTGGCGTCTCTATGCAATCGGAGGAACTACAAAAGTAATATTTTATTTAAAAAATTACTTAATTTTCTCAAAGTTCAAAGAAGATGACTTTGATTCATTTTGATATGTATGTACCTAACTAGCTATTATATTTTAACAAATATTTGCTTACATTTCTTCTTCTGAAAGTTTAGAAAACAAATGTAGTGCTTATCTCTGACATTCGTATTTATAACTGATGAATCAAGCAAGTCAGTGCAAGAACAGGTTACACGTCTGGGCTGTTCTTGCAAAGCTCTGGTACATGTGTGGACAAGTGTTGCTACTGCTCGTATGCATACGATGCGGTGCTACTAGTGTCAAATGTGCAAGTTTTTACACTTGACAAGTCTTATGATAACAAAGCGAATAGGTACGTACTTATACAAGTTCAAAAAATATGCTTAATTAATATTTAGTTAATAAGTATGCCTTTTATATAAGTATAATGTAAGTACACAGGTAAAATCGATGTTAGGTAAATTGTGGTATTTACGGAGCCCTTAAGTTTTTGTGATATCCTGCCTAAATCGGATCCAGTCTTACGGCTCCTACTTTTACATCTTGTGCACTCCCAATATTTTTTCTTTTGTTGAAAAGTGTAAAACAATATACTAGTAAATATTCCAAATCGCAAAACTGCAAATGAATGTAAGGAAGCCTATTTTTTCTGCATGTAAGCATTGAAGCATCTGAATAATTTACTCAAAAAAAAAGTTTTCTTTCCCTATTTTTTAAATTTTTTATTTAATTTTAATAACAGGAATTCTGAGATCAGAAAGTCTCCTCAAGAATCTGATCTCAGAGAGACTCATTTCACTCATCAAGGATCATCAGATTTTGATGGTTATTTTAAGATCAGAAAGAAATATCACACATTTTTCCGACAGCCAAATTATTTAGTTCCACCAAATATTTAAATATAATAAATTCCATTGAGAATAAAAGAAATGTTTAAAGTCGAATTTATACAGGGCAAAACTTAACATTTAAGTAAGGAAATGAATAATAATCATTTACAGATTTCGAAATTTCTTGAAAAATGGCCAGTCAAAGAGTTCATTTTTTGATATTCTACATGATTGATTTTTTCTTTAATTTAAAATTTGACTAAGTGCATTAATTATTTCCACAAGAAACTGCTGTCGATCAAGACTGGCTTAGAAAAAAAAATGAACTTTCTTCGAAGTTTTTACTGAAAAATAATTTTCCAAAATTTTTCTATAAAATGACTTTTACATATTATACAAATTATAAGTATTATAATCTACACAAATTTACTGATTTATAAGTAAACCAGTAAACTCTTAAACCACTGAAATATTAGATGCATTTCTATTGCCCGAAAGTGAAAAGTAAGGTGAGACTGCAATTTCAAGGAAGATTGACTTTCTACGAAAACTTCCTAAAATTACAATACATTTTTTCGTCGTAGTTATTTACAAATACTATTAGATTTTATGTTTATCGGAAAGAAATTACCGCAAGTATTATGCAAGAAGTTGAATAAATTATTGCTCGCAATAAATTTATTATTTTAGAACAGGTCTAATCGTCTCTTTTGTTTCGCATTTAAATAAAAAAAGTATTATATTCAAAATGAATACACTTACCCCCACTTAGTTGAATGTCTCTTAACGATATTTAGCGTTGTCGAAACAGTGCAGAAAAACAATACCGAACAAGAGCATCCGATTAATACTAATCTCCAATTATCTTAAAATTATTTTTTCAGTCTCATTATTTAGATGCAAATCGTATTTTATGGTGTAAAAAAGTGATTTCAATACATTTTATGCTGCAGAAACACAGATTGCTCAATAGAAGACTTTCAAGAATTTACCTGCATTTATGGATTATATGATAAAAAGTTTAAAGACAAGGAATTCTTTAAAAATGAATAAATCATGGAAAATGCAGGCATTAAAGGTTTCAATGATTTAATCGGAAAAATATTAAGCATATCCTAAATGAATGTTTACTAACTGCAACGAAATTTGCGAATAGACTTCCACCGATCTTGGCAATATTCCATAAGGGATTTTCTCAGACTAGAAATCCATATCTGCCTTCTCATTACTTATGAGATATTTGAGAGTTCCTTTATTTTCATGTTTGCGTATGTTGCAGTTTTTTATAGTCATGTATTTAAGTTACAATACTAATAATTCACAACGTGAGTCTTTACTGCTTTATCCAATTAACACTGAATATCTAGTTTAAATGCAAAACTATAAAACTATAAAAATTAAAATTTAATCTTTTCCCCCTTAACAGTTAAACTTATCGTGCCTGATCGCGGGTTGTCTGAAGAAGGGTGTTAATCGAAATGGATTCATCCCAGTTAGTTCGTTTGCAACAGCGAATACCTTTCGCATTTAAAATGCAAAAATGTATAGGTCCTACACGTTTTCATAAGTTTCTAGAATGATAATGTCTTACAGAGTAAGTGAACTGCCACACACATTGGTTTGATTTGAATCGATGCGCAATTAATGAACTTTTTGAATGAAGGGATGGGAGAGGCAAGTCACTGAACTTCCTAAACTAAAATATGAAATTCTTTCCCCGCGAAAAGCACACATGAAAAGATCATGTTAAATCAATTTGTTAGTCAAGTCAAAACGTACTGCTATTATTGGTAAATAGAAAATGTAAATAGCTTTTCTCCAGTTCCATATAGTCTAAAGGGTTGAAGTAGCATATCTACTCGTGAGAATGAATCGAAGTTCACTACAGCTGCAGGTCTTTAAAGCATTATTTCAAAGTTATGATCTTTTTACATAAATAAATATAATAAACTATAAAGTAAATTTAAAAAAAAACATTTTTTAGTACTTGCCTAAACTGCCTAAAAACTGAGATTAAAGGCAATAGATTAACAAATGTTTAAAGCAAACTGCAACCATGTAAAAACGAACTAACACTTGAAAATTACAAAAGCCTCATTTACAAGAGAAAAGTTTATTAGTTGCTGGACTAACATTTTTTCTTTCTCCTAACAACTCAGCATAATGTATCTGTATGAAACTTCAATGTGTATAATATCTTCCAATAATTTTTAGCTCCATGCGTATTTGTTGTTACCTACTTTTGAAGAGCAAATCAGACCTTAAAAAAATCCGTCCTATTTTGTAAGATGAATTAGTTTTAAATGAGAAAGCTACACTAGAAAACATTTGGAGTTAAATGAGCCGATATAAATTCTCCATTAAAAGAGAAGATCATTTTATGAGCAGAAGTATCGCATAATACATAATGAGGTCATGGATTCAAAGATGTCGGAACTAAGAGACCTAGTTTCAATAACAAACAAAAATTTGAACTATTTTTAACAGCTATTAAATATGTTTAGCAAAGGAATTAGAGTTTAGTATTAGCTTCACTGATATAATATTTTGTTTTGCACATTATATAGCGCTTCGAATTTAATAAAAAATATTTTCAAAGAGAAAAGTAATAAATCTTAGTGGGGATAGATCTCAGTCCGCAGTTAAAATTCTAAACTTAAAATCTTGTTATAAATTTGTAAATGGTTTATCTTTCCTTAAGTATATAAATTTGTAAATGGTTTATCTTTCCTTATTTTATACTGAATATCGCATGTTTTCTTAAAAGTAACTAACATATATGTCTCAAGGAATAATAATGCTGAGGATACCCATCAGATTTGTTTTTAAGTGAAAGCAGCTTTCAGAGAAACTAATGGATTTCAACTAACTGCAAATAATTTTTTATCTCAGAGAAATCAGAAATGGATAACTAATTCTATTTCTGATAATTGCATGGGAAGCAGAAAATAAGTTTTGATTTTGTACTGAAACTAAATTTTATAATAAACTTCGTATTAAAATAATTGTAGATATTTCAAAATAGTTTTCGTTACGTTCAAATTGTAAAAGGAAGTGTTTGTATTTATACGCATGATCTTTAATCTTTATAATAGTCTCCAAACGTCGCGACACCAGTTCCTGCAAATTTAGTGTTACGTTTGTCCTACTTTTTTTTCTGGACATGTCTCAAATAATCGTTGCTTATTATTCGAGTCTAAAGTACAAGTGCTTAAGTACATTAACGTCTGTGGATTGGCAAGAAATGTGTAATAGTTGCTTATGTGGTAAAGCTGTATGGTTCTACGCAGTTCTAAAGTCCACCTCCCAAAACCGCACAGACAGACGATTTGTCTTCCCACTGTAGTCATTTAGTAAACACAATTTCAGATGAAAGTTTACAATAATATCACTTTATTTGTTAATTACTTCTTGTAAGCAGCGTTCCATTTTACGCTAAAATTAACTAACGTATATTAACGGATATGTCTCAAAGGATAAAAATAACAATACGAAATTTGTTTTTTAGGTAAATGCAGTTTTCAGATGAACTAATAAATTTAAAACAAGAGCAAAATTTTTTTTATTTCAGAGATTTTAGAGTTAATTCCATCCCTGGCAGTTGCATGAAAGACCGAAAATAAAAATTTTAAACTAAAAATAAATATTTCAATAAAGCATTGCAAATTTTATATTAAAAAGTTACACTTAAATCCAAATAGTTTCTGTTAAGCTAAACTTGCGAAAAGGGAGAGTTTGCACTTGTATGCAGGATTTATATTCCTTGTAATAACTTTCAAACATCATGGCATCAATGCCAGCAAGTTCAGATTTGTATTTGTTCTATTGGTTTCCATATATATATCTCAAATGATCATCGTTCGTTAAGCTACACTAGTGTCCAACTCCTAGAACCATACAGACAGAGTCCCGCAGTATCTTTAAATTATGGTAAACAAAAACTCAGATAAGATTAAAACAAGCCTGCTTGTTAGCACGTCTACCTGACAGTGACACAAACTATACAGTAACGGAAACTGTTCGCTACTTGTGGGAAACGTGGATCAAATGTTCCAGTTAAATTTAACCTATTAAACACAAACTCATGGTTAAATAAGCATTGGTTCAGCTCTAAATATTCACGAAGCAATTGTGGTTAGGGAAATTAAAGCTGATCAATCATTTCAATAGCAAGGTGATACAATAGAATAACCTGTCAACGGTAGCTGTCAGAAGATGTATCCTAAACTCAATCATTCAGCATTTACATACTTTTACTCATTTGCATCTTGTTGGGAGATGATAGAAGTGATACTATTGATTTTTTAGGGGAAAGGACTTTACATTTCTCACACGATACAAAATAAGTATCGTGTGAGAAATGTAAGTCCTTCCTCCTAAAAACGATGCTCATTTAAAGACGTGTTAAAGAACCTAGCGCTGGAAATGTCAAGTTTTTTGAAAAAAGATTTTTTTGATTTTAGGCCAAAATGGTGAATTTTATTTAAATTACTTCACGAAAGAGGGAGAATAACACTACTATAAATATTCCTTTAATCTGATCTTTATATAGGGTAAGCGGTATTTCTCGAAATTTTTGCACCCCCAACAGGTCTTCTAATATTTCTCCCTTATCCTTGGCTCTTTAAAACGTTGCGGGGCTCCGCATGAGAAAAACGGAATTCTAAGGTCTTAAATCTCTAATTTCGTAATAAATGTGGTTTAGGGTACGTCTTCTGGTTTCACACATATCTGAAAATATCCAGATGTGAGGTCCAACATCGTCATGTATTTTGCGGATTTAATTTTTCTTATTATTTCTTCAGTTATTGGTAAGGGATAAACCAGATATTTTGTTATGCTGTTTAGTTTCCTGTGATATACAGCGAAACTGCATGATTTAAAATCAGTGGATAGCACATTACTTTTCTTTCGGCATAATGAACAAGGATAGCGTAGGGATTACATAGGAGTATAATAATTTTATGTTTCAGTATTTCCGAAACACGCTTTCCCATGATTTCTTATTTATCCTAGATGTATCGGTAGGGTTTTGTTCTACATGGGGTGAGGTGCTTTCCTGTTTGCATCTTTTGACTGATACATGGAATAACATGGAGTATCATCAAGTAATCTGAAAAATTTCTTACAAACTGCTCCAACTTTATTTTTTTTTTTTTTTTTTTCGGATCGAACTCCTTCAGGTTCACGACCCGGAGACTGTACTTCTTTTTCTACCAGCTTGTTATATTCATCTTCCTAAAAATTCAATTTTGCGCCACCCGACTTAAAAAAAAAATTCTATCCCCATTATTATATTAACCTGTAAATTCCACACCACAATAAAACCACCTTCTGGAGTTCTTTTTTAATCTGTATCATTCAAAGTTACTTTCTCTACGCATTTACACTGTGGCAGCTATCACGTTCGTTATTGTCACATTAAACAATCTGTACCACCCAAAATCTTTTGTAAAACATTTTCTGTCAAAAAAAACTGCTTTGAGTCTCTGTGACCAATAACGAATGTAAAGGAATGCCCTTTACCAAATTTGAATCACTGGGAAGTACAAAGTTTTAAGTAACACCGTATTTAATTGAATATGAGAGTTCCTCTGGAGTGTTTGTGTTGTCTGTACCACATCACCCCTAACTAGTTTAATGATTTATCACTCCCATTTTCCTTTTTTGGGAATTATTATAGCAATCGCCATTAGCAAACGAAAAATTCTGATGGCTTTGAAACCGCCTTGTGCTGCCAAAGCGAGGCTTTTCTTCCGTTAGTAGCTTCCGAAAATGTCTGCTAAATCTTTGTTCGTATCCTCCTGTATGCCATTTTATTGAGATTTGTCTTCTTTCAAATCTCGTCTGTAGTTCAAATAATTGTTCTATTATATTAGGGTTCCGCAGTTCCAAAATATCTTGCACCTGCGGTACCAACCTGGGCAATATAACTTTTATAATTTCTGCATCAAGTTTTACTCCATATTAACCACCTACATTATCCTTAAAATAATATTCGTCAATTCCTCCGTCCTTGTCAAATATTTATCAAAATGTTCAGACTCTAGTTTTATCGTACTTTTTCAGCACCGAAAAATTTTAAAGTGCAGATTTAAACACAGTACCCTCCAAAAAATTAGGAACAGCACGTTTTCTGTTTCTAATTTAAGAATGAAACAACGTAGAAACAAGAAATAAACAGAACATGTCCACTAAACAGTTCTTTAATGAATGCGACATAGAATGTTTCTAAAGTTCAACGCAAACATGAATTACAACAAAAAATTGCCCTCTTGGCAGAGAAATCCAGTCTTGGAGAAACAGTATATAACAGTTTTTTGAGGAAAAATGGGGTAGTAACATTACAAAAATGGGTTCTAATAAGGAATGTGTCCACAACTAGCTGCAATACATTGAAGGCAACGACGTTCCATGGTGTCAATTAAGTTGCCGGTCAGTGAAATGGGAAGCAACGGACCAGACACGGAGTAATCTTTGTTCAAGCTCATCTAACGACCTTGGAGGTGGACATAAAGCAGCAACTTGTCTCCCAAGGTAGTCCCAAAGATGCTCTATCAGATTTAGGCCTGAAAATTGAGCTGTGCATTCCATCCGCTCCATACGATGACATTCGAAATATTCCTCAGCAACCCGAGCTCGGTGCGGCCTCGCATTGTCGTCCATCAGTAGAAATCCAGGACACTAGCAGCGGCATATGGGTGGACATATTGATCAAGGATCTCGTCTTGATATCTCACTCTGGTCAAAGTTCCGCCATGCATGTCAGTGTGACCACCGAGAGCGATCCCAGCCCAATCCATTATTCCACCACTTCTGTATATATGTCTTTTCACAATGTGGGATTGGTTGTATCTGGTGCGTTTATCTCTGCAGATCAGCTGAAAACCTGAATCACTTTCCAGTGTGAACCTGGAATCGTCAGTGAAAAGAACAAATGCATATTGTTGACTGGTGCAGGAGACTTGTTCCTTTGCCCAACATAAACGAGCATCTCTGTGTTCTTGGGACAAGAGGACACAAACAACTGGTCGGCTTGCATACAGACCTGTATTGAGCAGGCATCTGCGCACTGTAGTAGCTGAGATTCTTGTTTCTGTTGCCACTAAATGATCTGCCATGAGCTGAGGCACAGTAATGTTACTCCTCCTTCGGGCCGAAAGAGTGAAATAACGGTCTGTCGCAAGTGTTGTAATTCTAGATCTACCTGTAACATGTTTTCTAGACATAGAATCCTTGGATTCAAACTGATTTCATAGTCAGTGGAAGAGACATTGAGACATGAGCTAGTGACATTCCCATTTCCAACCATCCAGTCGTCCGCCACCTCAACGAATCGCGCAAACGACTTCTCCTGGACACTGATAAAATCTCCTGGATATTGTCCATGAAACTGTAATAACAATCAACACTCGCCAACAAAAATTTAAATTTATGTATTTTCCCCCTCCAACTCCTATATAAATATTCATTTCTATAAAATAAAAGTAGTAGCTATTGTTTTTGCAAATATTTTCTTAAACTTCGTTAGTGTCATGCATATGAACTGTGAATTTAAAAGTTATTGAAATTTTTGTAATAGTGAGCTTGTAAAAATTGTGCTGTTCCTTAACTTTTGGAGGGCAGTGTACTTGAAATATATAATTTTCGCTGCCTGATTCCCTAATAAGAATTTCCCGATGTCTTTACACCAACTCAGAGACAGTCCTCGAAGAGCAGCGATTAGTAATGATAACCATCTGTAAATTTGCAATTGGGTATAATCAATTAAAAATAAAAACGTTCATTTCATAAAGGCAGTTAACATTGAATTAAATACAAAATCTTTAAGTTTAACTAAAATTATGCTAACAGTAACTTCGCTATGTAATGACAGCATGCAAATATAGTGATATATTAGCATTAAAATATAGTGATACAGCATTAGCATTCAAATATAGTGTAATATATACAATTGATTAAAAAGGAATTTAAAACTGAATGCATTAGAACTCTAAATATCCAGATGAAATCAGTCTACACGCTCGAAAAATCCAAATAATTTTGTTATATTTCTCCTGTCAACCTAATATGTATTTATTGTGATTTAAATTTTTCAGTTAATGTATTTTATTTCAACAGAGAATGTGGCAAAAGAAAACAAAAGTATTTATAGCTTTTATATTATTAAATATTTTTATTATTAAAAATAAAATCTCGACATAATATGCAAATAAATATATATTTAATAGTAATAAAACAGCGTGACGTAAGTAAAACAGTTAACAGAAAATTGCTTAATTAGGCCGCTTATTTTTAAACAAAATTATTTATGTGGAAAGAAAGCTCATATAGCGTCATGTGATATGTTAGGAATATTTTTTAAAGCGCTTGGTTATGGTTAAGGAGACTCGAAAAGTAAATGAAGAAAGACAGTAAACAGTAACCCTGCATAGTGAAAGTAATTGACCTTCCATTATTGCGCATATTATGTGCATATTACCAGACCACATATCATGTGCATTCATCTAAGAAAATCAAATACCTTCTTAAAAACCTGTGCTCCATAATTTTTCTGTAGCATTAAAATCAAAGAAAAATTGAAAATATGTTAAGTAAATCGAAAACAAGTTTGAGTTTCCTTCGTCTAGGCAGAATAAACGATCCAAGTAACTAACGCTACCAATATCCAAGATCTAGATAATCAGAGTTCAGATGCATTTTAAGCCTTCCAACTTCTCTTTAATATACACTCAAATTCTCAGATACAGTCAGACAGCACCATAAAAACCTCTCTTTTAACTGTCATCTTATTACAGGTGGAAGGAACTGCCTACTTCGCAGGAGAATTTATTAAGGTCCTCTAAACAGCTTCTTGAAACTCATTAGCGATTTTGGTGGACTCTATCATGCTGTACAACCTGCTATAAGGAAGCAAAACAATGCTTATAGCTAAACTTGATTGCTTGCCCCTTCTATTGTGTTGGATCGCTGGGAAATGTCGGATAAATACCGGGTTATTGACTTTTATGGGAGGTTGTTCTCGCAGCGGAAGCATTTCCAAAAAAGAATCGCATTTCTGATGTTCGAAATTCGCTTTTTTATTCATTTATTTCCAGTAACTGGGACGATCGTGATACTGTCATAAAATTTGCACTGTTTCAAAAAGGCAGACACAGTTTATACTACTTATTTCTCACCGATGACTACAGCGATCGAATGGAATCCTAATTTGAGAACATGATCAAAATGCAAATCACATACTAATTGAAAGTTAGCGATAAATTTAAAGAAGATAAAACAGGTCTGTGTCTCAAAGGAGTCACATCACATCTTTCCAAACATGAGAATACTTTTTTATTTGGGTTTTACACAGTGTTACCTTTTTTTATTATGAGGCGAATATATTTATTCATACTATTAATACATTTAGATATAATTACCTTTATAACAACCTTAGTTGCATGAAGCAATTTTAAAATTCTTCCACTCATATCAAATATCTCGACAACAAAAATACAGTAATACTTTTTGTTATTTTTCAGTTCCGGTGAACACTAAGTAGGCATTTAAAAACAGTTACATGAACTGCTATAGCAGCTTGAGAGATCTTGATTTAAGAAGAAAATTATTCTATTGAGTTACAAATTTCTGTCATATAAATTAAAACTTCTATCTTTTTCTTTGTGGATTGGATTGGGTTATTTAATTATGGACGCTATCTGCCTAAAGGGAAGGATGCCTTCGTGGAAGACTTTCTAACGGAAACTGGCTCGTATATACGTTACCCATGGGGAAAACCACGAAAACGCCCATGCAGCCAGCCCGTTCGCGTGATTCGAACTCGGACTGAACTACCAGTGTTCAGCGTCTTTACCGCTCGGCCGCTGGTGGGCCTTTTACTTTGTGAAATATACATATATGTTTTGTTGATCATTTAATCACATAGACTTTCAAAGTTTGATTTATTCTTTAATTTCCATTATATTTTTTATCACTTTTTACCAATCTTAAGGATTTTGTAAGTGTAAAAATTTTGTAATAGTAATGGTTTAAATTTCTGGAATTTTTTTTTCTGGAATTTCTGGAAAAATTTTGTAATAGTAATGGTTTAAATTTCTGGAATTTTCGCAAAACGAATAACATTTATAATTCCATGATTGAAAAAAAAAAAAAAAAAAAAAAGAAGATTAGAAACTTTTTAAATTTTTCTAAACGATTCAAAATTCAAATTCAAATAAAAATTATGAGAATAGTGATTTTTAGCACATGCTAGATAAAGGTATCATTAGAAGGAAATTTTACTTATAGACTTAAAGCTATGATCATTTACTATTTACTATTAGCTTATTAAATAAAATATAAATAATAATAAGTCCTTGAGTTATTACAACTTCACCAAGCCTAGCCCTGCGATCAGGTCCTAATCAACGTCAAGGTATATATTAAGAATATTCTTAAAATGCAGACTCAAACAAATGATAAACCAAATTTCAATGATTAGCAGAAATATTTATTAAGAATTTCAGAATTATTTCAGAATATAATTAATAATTTCAATGTTATATTAATTTCTTCTTTCACAACGTAAGGTTTGTATTTTTTAATGCTAAATTCCGAAACTCTTTCAGATTGATCAATTGCTATTAAACCTTACGAGAAGAAACATTAAAAATTTCTAAAAAAAAATTGAAATCAAATGAAGACTTTTTAAAGGTACAAATATAAATTTATTTTTAAAACAGGAAAAAAAGTTAAGTATAGATGTTTTGAATCTTTTCACATTTATTAAAATCTATTCTCCTATGAATGTACACGGAATTGATGAAATTATAAAAAATGATGTGAGGCGAACTAGCTGTTGGCTTCAGAGGGTAGGCATAACGTACTTATCCACTAATAATGAGATCGTATGTTCAAGTCCTTAGTGAAAGGTCCAGAGTTTGCAGATTTTATTTAATCATATTAATTATTTTCCTCATTATTCAGTTGCATTTGCACATAAACAATGCAATAAAAATATTTTTTTCTTAACTTTTGTCTGTAAATGTCTGTTTTATTCAATATTATTTATAGCGACAAAACCCAAATGTTTCAGCAAAACAATATTTTTCTGAATAATATGGCAAACAAGCACTGAATTTTACCCGTTACTAAAACTTAAATTGTGTTTTAATTTTAGATGGACTAATTTTATTTTTTAATTCTCGGAAAAAGTGAACTCATCTGGAAAAAGTGAATTTTAAAATCTTCATAACATTACTGTCTACTTAAAAATTATAAAATTTCCAGAATTTCTATCACTCTTTAGCATAGCTTAAGGAATATTGAAGTGCAAAGCAGAAGCACATAAATTTAATCAATTAAACTAGGGTGTTTGTTCTTTCCTAGCCGTCATCATCAATCGCAATATATACATGGCATTGCATTTTGGCACTCAAAAGCTACGAATGGACTCCATGGTTAAGACTCCGAAAAGGTTTCTGCTCTCTCTTTGAGATTCTCAATCTAATGTAAAAAATTTCATAACATTTTTCGTGTCAGACTTTTCGGGATCACGGATACTGAAATGCCCACCATCCTTTACTTGGTATCGGTTCATTTTCGTTAACAACTATCGGATAGTTCAAGAAGCCTGACATAAAGAACAATTAAATACACAGTTAATAAATGTACAAAACATGACCATTTTTAACAGGAAAAAAAAAAAAAAAAAAAAAGAAGGCACAGAGATAAATTATTAATGAGAAACCACTCATTGCTTAATTATCTTCCAAATACTTGTTTTATATTAGTTTTTGTTAATTATTATGTGTTCTTGAAAAACACATCTGAGTATACATATGACTGAAATATCACAATATTTTAAAATAACAACAAATTATTCTTTCCAAAAAACGTTAGTTTTTCAACGGCATTAGACTGAAATAGTGATCTGTTTGGAAAAGAAAGATACCAATGTAAAATTTGAAACTGATCAAAAAGCAGTTTTTATTTGACATAGATTCTGATAAAAACTCTATCGATTTCGAAGACGACCAGTCAGAGGTCTTTGTTGTTCAGGAGCAAAATGTTTAAGTACTGAGCAATGATCTTGTAGATAATAAGCCGAATTAATTCTTATAAACACTGAACAGAACTGAAAATACCCACCAGCGTGTGAACTGTAAAGTCAATGAACCCTGGTAGTTATTTCCGAGGCTCGTATCCCAGCGAAAGGGTTGGCTCCATGGGGTTTTTTGTGGTTTTCCCCATGTCTAACATGTATACGAACAAATCAAGTGTTAATTTGTTTACCATTAGAAATAAAATAAATACAATGGTAAAAAATTAAACAATTGGATAAAAATATTTTAAGCTTATAATGTTTATCCTAGGTTTTTAACAGTTATCTTTAGTTAAAGCTACTTTCCTATCCCTCCTAATTTCAGCTTAACAATTTCCTACCAGAATGTGTTTTTAGAATCGCGGTTAATGTAAATGAGTGAGAGCGATATTTAAGTCGAAGTTCCACTGACTTCGTTAGAGAGACAAAGATTCTGACTAGTCCGCATTTGCCTTTTGGCTACACTCTCTCTAAGCTATTGCTACTCTCGGTCGTATCTCGGGCCCTTGATAGCTTCGCCAGTTCAGTTGATATTTAGGGGCCAACTACATAGAAATCTTGATAGCTTTGGCTATATCTTTTAGTTAAGATTTTATTTCTTATTACCTTGAGTTCAAGCCCAAGTGGAGGGTCTGCTGTACGCTCTGAGAAAGAAGCCGACTGTTAAGTTCTTATTTTGAGAAATAAAGGATAATTAACCCTTCCTGGGTTTTACGTATCTGTATCTGAACTAAATCGAATATTCGCTTACCTGTTCATGAGGTTCCTACACACTTAACTGCTCGATAAAAGACTGGAACCCCACAAACTTTTTACCGTTTTTAGAAAGATTTCTAACTGAAAATAATTTTAAAATAAAAGAAGAATTAGCATCGGGAATTAAAAATCGTTATTTTTCATTGATAAGTAATTTCAACATATATATTCCCGAGGATTATGTAAAGGAAAATAGGATTAGAAATGAATTTTGTTCAAATGTACCTGCAATTTTATGACGCGAAGAAAAAGAACAATTCATAGAAATTTCCTGTGGTCGAACTCTAACTGAAGATTTAAAAAATAACAACTTGTTAAATTTTGGCTGAACGGGAAAAAAAATTTTGAAGGCATTTCAAATAAAGCTATTAAAATTTTATTGCCTTATTGAATAACCTGTTTCTGCAAACAAGGATTTTCTTCGATGTTATATTTGAAAAATAAATACAGAACGAATTTAAAAGTGAATCCTAATTTATGGTTAAAAGTAAGTGAAATAAAACCAGATATAAAGAAAGTGATCTCTCTTAAACAGGGCCAAATTTCGCCCTAAATTTTAGAATTAAAGTATTATAATTTTCATTTCTGATAATTAAAATGGCAACAAATTTTTATCTAATATTTTTATATGTGCATATTTAATACTAATAGCCAAAAGGTTGTAAAAATTGCAAAATAATGTTTTTAATATTTCTATTGAGGAATTGAAAAAAAATCATTTTAAATATAGTGGTGGTGCTGAAGTTTTTCAGTTTTTGCTTAGATGATACCCGTTAATCAAAAGGCTTAGAACCGCTGCTTAAGACAAAGGCCAATGAATTCGCGAGACACTTTGGGAGGACTGGAAAGAATGAATGGTAAATTTAATAGCTGCGCGTAATAATAATTTAATTAAATCTTAATATCATATTTTAAAAATTAATTTTAAAAGTAAGGTGTGATCCAACTTATCAGCAAGAAGACGTGAATTATACCAAGCATTGTAATACATGAAAAACAGTAAAGTAAACGTCTAAGATACTAAGACATTGATCTGAACGTAGAAATTAAAAATTAAGAAAGTTAATTTGCAAAGATTAATCTCCCTTGTTTGGAGTTTCATAACATGACTTGTCAAGAGAAAAGTGTTTTGATATTCCATACCTGGTCGATTAATTAGAAGACAAGAAAAATTTCGTTCTGACTTATTCACTGAGACTCGGAAGCGTAGTACCTAATCAATTAGTCAAATGATAGTATATTAGTAGAATTAAGAGTCTCATTGAATTGCTTTTTGCTATTTGTCTTAGCTTTCCAACATAAAAATATGAATTGAGAAATATTTAAACATTTTTACAAAAACAATTTATAAAATTTTTTCTTAAAAATATGCTATAAAAATAGAAAAAGGCCTGCGAACACATGAAAGAGTTTTACTATGTAAAAGGTAAAAAATGCAAATTCAATTTATTAGTCTCAGTTAAAGTAATCAAAAGAGACAGTCCTGTATAACAACTGAAAAAAGTAGTGTCTCGAAAAAGACTGAAGAAAAGCTTTTTAGAAAAATGCAAATTTTAATTGAACGTGAGTACAATGCAAGTGAAACTTCAATTAAATAGTACAAACATTAAATAACGATCTGCAAAAGGAAAAAAGAAATGGCAACAGAGCTAAGTAAAATATCGCCTTAAAACGAGGCAACTTTGCAAAGACAAAGAAAAGCATCTGATGGCACCAAAAATCTAATTTTTTAATTTTTTAAAAATTAGATTTAGTTAAAAAATTAGATTTAGTATTCACTTTTTTTGGTAGATGTGATAATATTAATCAGTATTTTTTATATCCATAATTCAGTTGTTACTCGTTTTTACACGTTTGTGAGATAATCAGTTTTTCTTATCGGGATACGGGGAACCAAACTTCGAATTCCTTGAAGTTCGTTACAGCGGGGGTTCGACTGTATATTTTATAATTTATTTTTGAAGCCCTAATGCATCTTCATTATTCATCAGGTGTACAGATTAATTCTATGGAGAATGTTTCTTTGAAAAACTGTAAGCCATTGTATTACGATATGCATTCAAACAGAGCAATGAATTTACGAGTTTTATTTACTAATAGTAGCAAACAGTCCAGGATAGCTCTATCTTTGTCCATTTTTTATAATTTAAAAATATTGGAATTGTTTCTTTAATAAAAATCATCTCAGTTCTTTTTTTCAGATTTTTGTTACGACAACCACTATTATCAGGATTTTCGTTTATTCACCTTGTGAAACCAAATATTTAAACAAATACTTTAGAGTAGCATATAGCTTAAAAGATTCTTCTAAAATTTTGACTATGGCGCAAGAAAGCTAGACAATAAATAAAGTGACATATTTACAGAATTGTGAAATGAAAAATCAAATTCGTCATTTCAAAAAATAGAAAAAGTAGAAAGGCCTAGTTTTCGTGTTACCGTTATGGAAGAAAGCACAGTAATTTTCAGTGAAATCTCTCATTTATTATAAATCTTTTATGGAAACATTGGTTTTATCCGTTCTTATTTTTAAAGCAGAGTTCCAGACTTTTGAGGTCAAACGTACGGGTAAAATGTGTCTCATTTTTTCTATGAATGACATTCTAAATATTAGAGGTCATTTTGTGTTCCATTAAGGCTGAACTATCGTCTACAAATAATTTTATGTTTGTTAACGCCTACTTGAAGGACAAAATTGGCAGATTTTTGTTACTCTAAGAACTTTCAAATTCGCTCTGTTGACTCCGCATGAAGGAATAACAGGCATGACACCATTTGGAGCGTCTATTTAATTCATACTCTCGTATATAACTTTCTGAAGTAAGTTTTGTTTAGATTTCTTAAAAAAATGGGATTTTAATTTGACAGCAATAAAGGAAGTTTCGAATCACAAAGGTGACTGACTCTTTAGGGAGCGTTGTTTTTTCACAACGCAGGAAACATACATAAATTCACGCAAACTCTTCATCATTTAATTTCTTTAAATATAATTTATAACACAGAGCGATAATATTTGGTGGCAACAATCTGACAAGTGATACGCCGTTTATTGTGATTAAACGCAAAATGTCGTTTAGAGGCTAATATCAGATTTGGGACTAACGTCCCTTCTGGGCTGATAACATACTTGCATCTTGTTTCAGTATGAAAGCTACTTTTTTTTAAACTCTATTAATCCCGATAGCTCTTTTTGAAGAATTTTTTCAGCTAGTAGTTTTTAATATATAAAACCAGGACAACTGTATTCGATATATTTGCCGCATTTATTACAATTTGTAAGGTGAATTTTAAAGAGCACGACATTTCGTATAATGAATATTTCTTGTACTGTTTCATCTACTACACCAGAAAATGCAAATTAAATGACTGAGCAAAAATCTACATTTAAAGAGATAATTTTGACTACTTAGGTTCGGACTGTGATAATTCTGATTTTTCCTACTAGAGTGTTCTACGGATTGTTGGTAAATTAACTTTCCACATGTACTTATTTGCGAATGTGCGTTAGCGTAGTAGCCAGGTTCTTATTCTTTAATATGTGATCTGTAATAAATTAAACTACTATTGTACTCTCAGACCAAGAGCATGGAGATTTATGTAATATCCTTCGTTGTCACTTACAGTTAACGTTTCAGTAAATGTTTTAATTTCTTCTATATTTTTGTAGTTATTAGTTTACAAAATTCATCTGACAGTCTAGTGAGATTACTCAGTCTTTAGAATAAGCAGAATTATAATAAGCACAACCATATACTGGTGCCCAACATAAAAATGGAGAAAGGTATATTATTGCAGTATTTAAAAATATTCTTTTTGTATTGTAGCATTTGTAGTATTATACAAATGGATAATAGAGTAATGGTACTTTCAATACATTCAGTTTAATGCCCACTCGATTTCAGCCAGGAAGGGGAAACAGGAAACCCGTTAGAAGGTTTAGGAGTTTTAGTAGTTTACATTACGCGCGTTAATGAAACCAATAATCAGCTAGCCAGTTCATGGAGGTAGGAAGTAAGACCTTTCCTACCTCCATCAGCCAGTTAGCAGAAACTTGATGCACTTTTTTCAGATGCGTTAAAAAAATCTTTCTTTCTATACTCATTATCAGAATAACGGAAAGCCGTGGTATCGTCGCTGCGAAGATAAGCCGCGAATTTTCATGAGAGCTCTAGGAACAATTTGTTGCATATACAAATAAAAGCATACGTCTGAGATATTGAAAGGGACGTTGATTAAGGCATTTTCGCTGATAAAAAATAGAGCTTGATCAGAAATTGAGCTGTATATTAATATAAAATGGTAGGACACGAATTAACGTAGTTCGTTTTGAGGAACAGGGATATACTTGTGCTATTATATGGGCGTAACCCTCATAGGTTTAAAAGTTATTGCTCCAGATTGCTGTACACTCAGGCTTGCTTTGAATCCGAGAAAAGGTACTAATGTTTGTTACTGCATTGTACCTGAACATTATTATTTAAATACTTGTACATTATTTCACAGGTCCACCTGTACATTATCTACCTATACATTTTTATCTACCAGTATATTACATGTGCGTTATTATTTCCTATACATTTATTATTATTATTTATTTGTACATTATCTATGTTACTTGTACATGCTACAAAACGCATGGGGTGCTCAAATACATGACAAGCCGAAAGTGCTTTCGAGTGGTTTGGTAGTAGGGAAAGAGGAAAGGGAGACTATTTGATCAATCTCGGGCATGTTCGTCTACAAAATTGCGGCTTAAACGGCTAGTGTGGCGAAATTACACTTGTACGATTAATAATTTTTGACATCCCCCTCCACCAGTTATAACTGTACCTGCCGCTGTCTGGGTCGAAGCCAGGTGATGAAAAAGTAGAGTTTCCCAGACTGTTGCCTCAAGTTCAAGATTTTGTACAACTGCGTAATCCTAAAAGTGTAGAGCAATTAGTTACATTAACGGTGGAAGACGAAATATAAGTTTAGGTAAAAAAAAAAGTAGAAACTCGAGGCTTAGTGGGTGTAGTAATTGAAGGGATAAGTAAGGGGGAGGATCGCCAGGTGTATAATAAGAGAAAGAATGCGGCAAATAAAAGTAAAGGGAGTGTTTAAGACAAGAAAGTGAAGTACAATGGAGTCAGTTAAACCAACGTGGTCGAAGGCATCTGTCATTCTGGGTTGATAAGAAATCTGAAATCTACGTGAAAGATATCTTGCGGAAGAAATCTGAATTATCTCGTATTTAAGTAGTGCTAAACTGAGATCCCTCATTGGCACTCTCGGAAAAGAGCGAGCAGTTAAGTTTTAGCCGAAATAATTTTTCTTTGCATAGCATTTCTTTGCATTCTTTCTTGCAATTACTAATTTTTAATTGCATAGTGTTGTCGGTATCAAAGTAGTAGCAATATAAGATAAAACTTCCCGGTGTATAGAAAGAATGACTGTGGATTTACCGATCAAAGACGAAAGATAGGAGTTGCTATTTTACGTCGTGAGAAATTTGCAAGCAAATGTAATTTTGGATTTGGACTTTTTTGAAGGTTAGCGTCTTATATGAAATCATATAAAACTGGCACCTTGATGTTAAGCATGTAACAGGTGCGCAAACGGATCGTTTAAGCGCCCTCTTCGGATTGAGCCAATATGATACAAACAGAAGATGGATGACGATGCGAGAATTTGTACATTTTTGAGAATTCCAGCGTTATTTGAGGGACTGTCTCATGTCCAAGCAGAGCCAAGCTTTATTTTTATTATAAAGCAAATTCAAAAGACGTTAAAATTAAAATATTAACTCGCAAACAGTTCTCATACTGGCTCTGTTGCGTTATGCAGAAAAAAACAATTTACATTTCACTGATGATAAAAGGCATCTCGTGGTGGAGTATGGGAAACTCAATACATAACAAACCATCCGGTGCACTCCTTACCATTTTTTAAAAAAGATAATAAAGAAAATCCTGTCTACCAAATGCATGATTACTTTATATCTTGAATTTAGGTACCTACAAATTGCGAAGAGGAAGGAGGATTTTAATAAAACAGTCCTTATACCGAAGTCGGTTACATAACCTTTCCTTGGTATTCCACTTCGATTCTGTGAGCCTCCTGCTACATTTCAGCGAATATGAAAATTTTTTAAGACCGATATTAGTTTTCATTTATTTAGATGGGTACTACACAAGTAATGCATTTCGTAAATAAATTGAAATGCTTATACTAAAGGTCAAATGGCAAATTTGTATTAGGAGCTTCAGTATTTAGGATGTAAAATGTATTAAAAAGACGTTGACGAATTTAAAATCGTGGCAATCACATGTTATCTCTCACCTACAACAAAGAAAACATTAGCGTTTTTTTTTAGCGTTCCATTCCTTTTATAGGATGTTTATCAGAGATTTCCATATCGTTCATCAGATTTTAAGGAACCGCTAATAAATTTCAAATGGAAAAGTCGAAGTTCGTTTGGTTGGCGGAAGCTTATACAGCGTTCGAAAAAAGTTGCATTGATTGTCCCTCTGCTCTTAAAGCCTCCTGACCCGAAGAGCAAATTATAAATATCCCCAGACTTTGTAATTGAGACAGTACTCTAACACGAAAATAAGCCTCAAGCAAATCAGACAAAATTTGATTTGCTTGAGTAGAGTCTCAATTACAAAATCACACGCGTCTGGAGATATTTCCAATTTTCTGTTCGGGTCCAGCATATTTTATTGTAGCAAATTATATGGGGCATATTATATCATAGTATATTACAGTGAAACATTTGAATATATAATGAAATATTAAATGAAACTGAAAGAACGTGTAGTACCGCGGAGAGTGAGACACTTGTTATTCTTATGGTTATTTAAAAGTTTAGGGCTTATTTTCGGAAAGATAGAGTGATGATGCACACAGATCGCGCCACGATCACTCTTCTTCTTTCAGGAGGGAAAAAAACTTGTCTCACAGGTTCATGAAGCAGGTATAAAAATTTTCAGGAATTTAGTTTGAAAATTCATTATACGCCGGGGTAAGAAAATGTGGTGGCTGGTGCATCATCGAGAATTAAATTAGATGATGAAGGAAAGCAAATGTTGTGTGGAATGTTAACATCTACAATTTTCGATTTTCGGAAAATAGTGAGTGATTTAAAAATATTTATATGAATTTGAAGGATCAAATAAATTCTGAACATGCCAACACAACAGAAATAAGAAATAGGTCAACTAATTATGAAATAATCAAAGAGCTTTTATTTTACAAAAGGTTCATAAAAAGATGAATTTCGGACAGAAATCTCAAGGACTCGAACATTAAGTATTTTGCATGAATTACATGAATCGACATTATCTAACTATTAAGCTCCAGAAAGACTGGGTTGACATTAAGGTAAGAATTATATTTTCCAAAATTAATATTTTTCTATAAGTTGAGCCCTGTGAAATATACCAAATAGTTAATGATAGCAACTGTAACCTGCATAAATAGTATCTAACCTAAATAGTATCTAAACAGCATAAAATATCTTACTATCATAAAATCAAATTTTTCCATTGAAAGTGTAGGAACTAATCTATTAGTTCCGTAACTTAAGAGTGTAGAGACATTAGGTAATTTCGAAGCAAGAGAGATGAAAAATGAGCAACGCCTTCGCCGGGAATCGAACCACGGACCTCTGAATTACGCACCCAGCGTGCTGACCACTACACTACGAAGGCATGCTAAGTAGGCTGGAGAAATACCTTATAAGAGTTTCTAGAATATATAAATATTTTACACATTTACTTATTTTTTATTTCACACCTTGTTACCCTTTTTTACTCCAGGAATGTATGCCTAATAATTTGTTAAATAAAATATTCATATTTATTAATAAATATTTAAATAATAAAAAATAGCGTCTAAAGTTAATATCTCTTTTAAACTCGCACTTTCAATTATTAAATAACTGCTAATTTGAAAATATGTTTCCGTGCTCACTAAGCACAATTTAAATGTTCCATCTCTATGTGACATATACCAGGTTTATTACATTGCAGGATCACTAACCCTGTTAGCGACTTTAACCCATTTCAAATAAAAAAAACTCTTTCTTAATCTACAATAATTCAGATGAAGGAAATGATACATATCTTGCATTTCTGAAATGTATCTCTGAAGCACTAACCATAAACAGTTATTAAAACAATCTCTGCAAAATATCTATGCTAGGCACGTTTCCAAAAGACGCACGGTTCATTGATGTCGGTTCAAAGCTAAATAGATATGTTCTAAAAATTAGAGATGCCTCTCGATCAAAGAGAGACTCCGTGATTAAAATGTTATTACAAAACTAGCGCACAACAGAAGAACTGTGTAGTATCCCAAGATCACACGTTGTTAAATCATATGATTGTTGCTTAAGAAAGTGTTGAGAACAACGATTTCGTGATCCTGGCGTCAGAATTTATTGATGGTAATGTTAAAACAAAGGGTTTCAGTTTCTATCTGCGTTACTTAGCGCAACATTCACATATACCATTTCGACATGAACTCAAATTCACATTCACACTCAGTTATTTGAATCTTAGCTTTTCAGTCTGCGTAGTGAGGTTGTAAAAATGTATTCTCTGGCAAAAACCAAATCTCTTTTTTAGCCTAACTTTGGAATCATTTCTGTACAAAGAAGCTTAATTTCTGGATACACTTTAAGACGATTGACTCTGTGTTGACCTTTGACAAGCCTATCATAACTCCGTCAGTTTTATTAATCTATACATCTCTACACATAATAAAAGAAACTGTGTCTTTCGTTCGTGCTGAGCGTGAGCTAACAGACCCAGGGCTACAAAATTTGGTATATAGGTGCATCTAGAGAAGAGCCAGTGCCCCTTGAAGCGATTTTTTCAAAATTCGAACCAGATTTTTTTATTATTTTTTATCTTTTTGATTTTATCGAATTATTTTTAATAGTTTCATTCTTTTAGAATGAACTTTTAGAATTCTTTTAGAATTAGATTTGGAAACAGTTTTTCATTCAATTGTATACTGGACTACTGACAGTTGAAAATCAGCACTGTTGCACTTGGAAAAATGAGGGCGATAATTCTGTCTAGTTTTTAAATGTAATGTTTCTCTTGGATACTGAGCGTTTGTTGAAAGAAGGCAACGGAAAGTTGCTTAATTTATTTATTAGTATAATTGATATTTGTATTAAAGAGATAATTGCTTATTTCATTGTAATTTTGTTATATGTAATACATTTTTATAACTTTTTTTTATGAAGTTGTTCTGCAGAGTAAAATTCTGCGCAGTTTTTAAATTTAACGTTTGGTGTTCCCTTCAGGCATTTTTACGGTACATTTAAAAGCCAGACGAAGGCTGGCCGCGTATCTGCTAGTCATTAATATAGTTTAATCTGAAACAGCATATGTTGCACACCTCAATGTAGAATATTAATAAACGTTATTCATCAGAAATAACTGAAACGAGCCTATTCAAACTGTCCTCCTTTTTTCGGATAGCCTGTTTCTTTTTAACAGAAAGGCAAAAATAAATGTGAACAACACTGTTAAATATTAGTTTGAAGTGCAATATATTTCCATATCTCAAGACATTTGCATATTTGTGTTACAGCCTTTTCCTCATAGCATTTATAACGAGTTATATCGTGTTACCTTATAATGAGATTTATGCATGTAAGTAATCTTCTATGCAGAGATTTCATAGTTCACTATATTTTTTTAATATAATATATGCATGCAATGTTGTTCATCACAAAATATACACATCTGTTTTCCAAGAATGAAATAATGAGAAAATGTTGATTTTAGCCAAAAAAAAACCTACATACAGAGAGATGACTATTCTTAGAATACATTCAAAGAATACAATTTTGATCCATCATTTCGGCTAAACCGCGTTTAGGGTAAGCAGCACTTTTTAATAATTGATTTTAAATGGAATTTTTCTATAACTGAAATCAATAAAGATATTCATTTATTAATGCGAATGATGCACTTTAATTTGAACTTTAATGGCTAGCAGAATTCAAGGTTAAATTTGAATTTTATGAATGAACACTGCTATAAGTTTGCTATTAATATAATAGGGGTGGGTACGGAAATAATTTACTGAATGTTGTATTAGCGTACATTTATTAAAATTCAAGCCAAATGAGTTAATTCCTAGTTACTAAATTTCAAGTAAACTTGCGTTGTTTTCCAAATTGCAGTTTTTTACATTTCTTGCGCAAATATCTTCATTAGCCTTTCTGAAGTACAGTAGCATTTCAGATTAAATTAAATTAATGAACAGTGAAATTAAAATTACGGAAAAATATAGATGAGAAACATAATATGAAATTATAATCGCTCATCTTAAATACTCTCGTGATGTAAATCACAGGTAGCATAAATTAGTAGCAGGTTCCGTTAGCAATGGAAGATCCGAAGTTCGAATTCCGGTAAAGGTATGGGCGCTGTTTTGCCTTTCCTGTTCTGAAAGGGCTGCCTCTTTAAATGAAAACGTGTATTAAACTAGTTAACTACCCTATATCTAAGATTCCCTCTTGTGACCCATAGTATACACCTACCTAGGTGTAGTCTACAATAATAAGTTAACTGGTCAGAACGCATTAATAATGCTAGAAGAAAAGCCTATTAACTAACTGTATGAGATCACTTTTAGGAAACTTCTCGAAGCTTAGCTTACAGAAAAAGCTTCACATTTATACGACCATGATTAGGCCAATTTCTCATACGCCTCTCCCGCCTGGGCAGCTGCCTCTCAGAAAGATATTGCGAAATTACAAATTGTTCAAAATAAATATCTCAGGCTCATTACTGATGCCCACTTCTTCGTCAGCAATGACAGGCTTCACAAGGATCTTAAAGAGGAAAGAGTGGAGGAGTTCTTGAATCGCACGAATGAAAAATTCTTCAGTAAGGCCCTTGACTGTAATCATCTTTCTAAGCTTCAAGTATTTAATTATGAAGTGCTTCAGAAAAGACAAAAGATATCGTCCTTTTGCGGCTCATCTCACCCGAGACTCTAACTTACATGACACACCTACATCTTTGACTTGCTGTACGCTACAATTACCGCCTTCTCATTCAAATGTACTCATTTTACTTTCAGAGGTATTCTCTCACTAGTTCTCGTTTGTCTCTATAATGACGCGTTGGTACTGATATGCTTCGCTCTATCCTGCTATGCCTCTCCGTTGGTCTCGTGTCTCCTTGCATGTCCTAAGTCACCCCCTGCTACTTCATTAGCTTAGATCTCATCTGTTATGACCTTGCTACGTTATGTGCCCATGTAGCTCCATCTGACTGAGCCGGAAACGTCGCGCTCCGCGCGATATCTCGGCGATAACTGTTAAAATTAACTTCTCTAAGATTAAAACGACTTTTAAGGGGAAAAGAAAAGGTTTGAAAATAAACACATCCTTTGTTCTGCAAGATTGCCTTCTTTGTAATGTTTAATTATTCATTGACAAAAAGCAGGACAAAACAATTCGTTGACAAAAAGCTTTATCAAAAGTCCGGAAAACAAAGCCTTTATCGAAATCATACAGTATCTAATTCATGGGTGTAATAGAATCAACGATACTTTAAAATTGCCTTGAAGAACGAAGTCATGATTTGCTCCAAAATGATAGTTATGACAGTACTTATGGTGAAGAATAATTTATTATAAATTTGTTTCCCTAGTTTTGCCACTGGCCCACTTCATTATGAGAGAAATGACCAATACAGTATAGCTTGTTTATGTAGAATTCAAATGCGCTTAACTATGTATTCCTTCTTAAATTTAAGTTTTTTAAAAAGAAAAATCACAATTATATTCATATTTATTTTTTGTAATAAAAAATAATTTATGCGATTACAATGCCTTGTCCGCTTTTATCTCAACTAATTCAGACTTAATGTTAATTATATTGAATATTGTGTTCTCAAATTTACCTAAACTACAGTCCTTTAAAATTTACATCTTAGTTACTAAATTTATCTAAAATATGAATATCTTAACTTCACATTGGATGATTGATATTATTTCCGAATTTTCAAAAGGGTTCACGACTAAATGCCTCTTTAGCTTAAAATAGAACCATTGATTGTAGACGTATAGTTCCATCATAAAAAAATGCATCAAATAATGTAGACCATAATCACGGCGATAACGCACAGCTAATCACTGACGAAAATAACACAGATGGAAACTGAAAAATTTCAAAAGAAACCAAAAGCGTACGTTTAGTAGTTCATTTCCATAAATACGATTCGTTATCATATGATGCCACAGAGCAAGCAAAAGTAAATTCCGAAGAAATCCTCAAATTGCCAAGCAAAGTTACTGGTCGCATTCAAGCTATTGTAGTTCCATATTTCAATATGAATTGGAGAAAACTCCAAAAACATATTAAAGACTTAGGCATTGGTAAAGTCTAAGGGAACTTGAAAGGCGGTGGACTGCGAATTCAAGTTTATGATCTCAGCAAACCACTATAATCCCAGCGAATAAGAAAATCACTCGTATGTTTGACAATTAAATAATTTCGTCTCACACATAACTTAGACATTCTGATAAGACGATAAAGGCAGTTCTAAAGAAATTACCTAAAAGTAAAGATAATTTAATTGCTCAAGGTATCCCAGTTTTAAAATTTAAAGCTATGACTAAATTGACAATAAATAAATTGGTTAAATGAAACCATCCAAATGATGGTACCACAACGATGGTAAAAAAAGGTTTATAAGATAACACCCGTTCTTAATCTAACAGTTTATATTGAACTGTATAAGGTGCGCTGTCTGGACCAACGCAATGCCATTAATGCTAGGGTTTTTATTATAGTCAAATACTAAACAAGAACAATTATAGGTGCATCAATTCATACGTGAGGCCATAAAAAACTCTTCCCCGCCTGCGCTTGTTTTGATTTAAAAACGAAAACATTTTAACTACAAATACTTAATGAAAATGAAACTTAAGATTTCAGAATTCTAGTTACATCCTTTCTTCACTAAATTTCATTTTTATCGTTTTTGTAAATATAGGTCAATTTTTAAAAACTTTCGTTTTAAATTCGTTTCTCGTTACACGCAGATTTGCTTCAGATAATAAATTTTTATGTCAAGTATTTGTTTCTCTTCTTTTTATAATAATTTTTACATAAAGGACTTCAGAGATTGCAGAATTTAGGATTTATCCCACGACTACAATTTTAAGAAAAGTTAATGAATATCAGGATATCAGAAAATAAAAATACATCGGTATTTGTTGATGCTACATCTTGAATCTCACCGGATAGCATATACTACATAACAGCAATTTTCACTGGAAAAATTAAAGCATAATAATTTAGTTCCTGTTTAATGAATTAAATAATTCAAGGCTACATTTATCTTCATGTTAATTGCCTGTGAAAAGCTAAATTATAATTTTTATATAAAAACATTAGTAAGTTGACTGTTATATAAAATATAATTTATATATCTGGACTGTAATCTTTGCGCAACGAGCGTTATCTCCTCACATCTATTATTATTCTTAAACCCGTGACTTAAATGGGATAAAAATTTGTTGGTTCTATTTTTAAAATTACTCCGTTATTCTTTACACGATTGAAAGGTCTTTTTTCTGCTTTAGTGTAAAGGTCACTATATCTTCATTTGATTTTAATTTCATCCCATAACAATTATTTTATTGTATATGTACAAAAAAGAAAGCAAATTTTAAAAAAAGGTTTCATTTTCTAACTCAAAAATTATTCAGAATCTTGTACAAATAGTTCAATATATGCAGCATAGGAAAATTTCCAAATATATGCAAGTGCAACATGAATTATTCGTTCCTGTTTATTAGTAAAAACATTAATGAAAAGTGCAAAATTTTCATAAATTTATTTAAGAGTATTTTTCCATTAGAAGTTTGTATTACTTCCCTTACAATTATGCAAATATATAGTTGCAGTATTTAAGAGTTATATTATTAGTGAACCGTTTAATACTTTTTAATTCTAAGAAGCGACTGTTATTGGTATGAAGTTTGGTCATCCCTAAGATAAAAATTTATAACATCAAAATATAAGATTTGATAAACTGTTAAACATTTTATAATCGAATTTTTTTAATTAATGACGTTTGTCTCAAGCGCTTTTGATTTTTTGTTTCATCCTTTCGCAATCATATTTCACTATCAAACAAATAACATTTTACTATTTTATTAACTGCTTGTTTCTAGCAACGTAGTTAATATATGACAGGCTAATAATTTTAATCAATCTTTATAAAGCCAAAAAAATATTTGCATGTACAATAACGTAAACGAAAACGCATGCATTTAGTTTTACACTTAGTAGTTTATATCTATGATATTTTTAAAAACTGAATAACATATTTACTCTATTGTTTGCATCAATATCATGTATTATGAATAATCAGTACAGTACAATTCGGAAATAAAGAATCAAACCAATCTCTGCAATGTAAAATTTGTCAGAAGCTCTGATAATTGCGATATAATATCTCTAAACATTATTCTATTCATAGTCTTAAATTTCATGGATTGCGAAGCCAGTGGTTAACTTTTGTCAACAGATTTCTGCGTTGAAAGCACGTAATATTTGGATTCAATTTCAATTCAGAAACAATACTCACGGGTGAGTTTCAGTACTGTTTTGATATTGCAATTATTGGGAACGTTTCGTGAGATAATCTTCTCTGGAAAGCAGTAAAATTTTCAAACGAAAAACATGAAATACCGACTATCGCAAAGATATATTTAAAATAAACAAATGTATCTTCGTACGAGATTGATAAAATGTTTCGTAAAAAGCAGAAATAACGACTGCTGGATACGAAAAGTGATTTTTATTGCGTATCTTCTCAGCAGAATTGCATAGTATCTTATTTGCATTTTGTGCGTCAAATGAGTAGCAATGACGTTTCAAATTGCGAAAAAATAGCAAGTTACATATATTTCGCAAAATTCAGCTGCTACCACTATATTTTGCTCTGAAGGGACAGATTTATTCCTTTCGGGTAAATGAGCATTATTGGACGAAATCTGTAGCCTGTGCAGAATGTATAAAATAGTTGCATTTTAACTTGCAATTCAACAGCAGCATTTATACCACCACCTTTAAAAATAACAAAGATCATTTTTTTAAATTCTTCACTAAAAAAGAGATTAAAAAATATCGGCCTAGAAGTTTAGATACAGTTGAGAGTTTTGACAAATATTAGTTGATTCAGATACAGACAACAGTTTAGAATGTATTGTAGCATGAAAATTTCTGATATGAATTTCATAACCTTTAGAAGCAGAATGACGCCTTATTCCAATTTCCCAATTTGTGTTTTGGAACTTGAGGGAATGCCTTCCATACTTCTAAGAAGAGAAGAAATATAGAAATATTATGCAAGAAAATAAAAATGTTAGTGTCCTTTAATGTTACATGATTATTTTTATGTCTTTTAATATTAGGAACTTCACAATATAATTTATTGATTCTTCCCCTTGTTCATTGCCAGTGGTTACTGAAAGCTTAGTATACCGTCCGTGTGCTAGGATTATAGTTACAGACAAAACATACACGTTTATGACTGTAATGCCTTCAAACTGGGAGAACTTAAAAATCCACAGACCCGAAAATTTTGTTGAAAGTGGTGAGAGAGAAACTTTCCTCCTTTCGACCCAATTCTGGAATGATTTCTATCAGAACTGGATACATCTTAAGCAGATAACTTTCGTGTACGTTGCTGAAACTGAGTAGCTCGATCTGATTCATTCAACTATTTCGTTTAGTAGCCAAATAAATGCACCTTCCTGAATTCATTCAGTGAATCAAGAAGTCATTTTCATAAATTGTGAGGGTAAAATCAAATCATACGATGCAAAATGATATTAGTATGCGAAGCGAATGCTATCACAGAAGAAAGTTTTCCACTTAAAACATATTCAATGTCTAAAACTGAACTTTCGCCTCTCAGCAAGAATATTTTATGTAAGTTTAAAAAAGTATCGGCAGTTAAGATAATTAACTAGTGTCCCGACTAGCCAGACAAAACAAGTAGTATTTAAAATGCAGCCGAGGTTGGAACATTGTTATTATAGTTAACGACTTGAAAATAGCTTAAGACTTAAATAGTTGTTTTCCAATCAAAGAAAAATGCAAGCTCTTAACAATTTCATGACCGTAACAATAACTAAAGACTGACTTCGCCACAAATATTTTGTCTGTAGTATACATATATAGACTAACCAACATTTTATACAAAATCTCAGTTCAACAGATAACAGCTAACATTTTCTTCACAACAAATTAATAAAAGAAAAACTGTACTGTTATGCTTTCATACAGTTACAACAGGACTGAAATGAAGTTGACAATTTTTTATCCATTACATCATTTTAAATAAAACCCTTCGCGCAGGGATCGAATTATTTTTTCAGCTACTTTTATGTTCTTAAATCTTTACAACTCTTTTACGTGGACAGTTTACAAAAAAAAAAATTAATTTTATGATAAACTACTATTATTATTAAATATTCTAAATAAATATGTGCACTATGGTTCTTGTTTTTAATATATGACCTTCACAATGTACGTTAAAAGAGTTGTATCTACATTGCAGCAGAATAAAACGGTTCGTTGAACGCTTTTCAACGGATTTTGAAAAATATCTAAATCGATATTGTATGTTTACGTTTACTGGCTGAAGAATTTTGCCTATTTGTAGAACTTTAATGTCTTTTTAATGGTTCTTTTGTCAGATTGCAGCATTTTTTTTCTTATATTTGTTTACGCTTGACTAGAAAACACAGTGATGAAGATTCGATATACATGAATGGCTACCTTATGTGATATCGTAAAAAATGGAAACAACAAAGTTAGCAGTTTTTGCTACAGAAATGTTTTTTAATGTATTCGTTTAGTTGCTATAGCATTCGTATTCATTCCACCTGCCTTATGACACAGAAATGCGTTTTTGTTAATGATAAATTTAAAATACATATCAGCCAATCTTGTACGCATACAGAATTTATTTCGAATAGAAATTACACATATGAATATTCCCTATACCAAAGCTATGAACGCGATATATCCGTATAACGATTATGTATATATATACCTGTATAACGATGACTATATTTCAGCTCAAAACTGGACTTATTTTGAGGCACGATGTCAAAAAAGGCTCTTATCTTCTAGAAGAAAGTCAGATATTTGACTTTATACTATGTGGTCTTATACAGGAGATTTTTATCTACTCATTTATGAGTGCAACCATTTTGTGTACTTGCAAAATGTTTATTTTTTACGCATGAGTAAAATATGTTTAAGACGTTATCTTTCTGTTTGAAACGATTATGGCATTTTCCGACAAACTGCCTATTTCCGCCTTACAAAGGATAAGTTTTCCAGGAAGAAAAAGCGTCAAGTGCGAAACGAATCAAATTTGGTATACCTTTAATCATATATAGTAGAACTGAATTTTTTTCCCCAAATTTGGCTAGTAGAACTGAATTACATTTTTTTTGTTCAAATCTTAGGATCTTCTTGATGATAACAGACTAACTTTGCAAATTTCCATAGTACATTATTTTACTTTTTACTGTTTTGATTGATTTGGAATACTGTTTTGATGTGAGTTCAGATTAGGTTGCATCAAATTGTTGATTAGCAAAAAACTCTAGAAAACAACTTATCTTAATACTTTTTTAAAGTTTTGACATTGGTTATCTCGTGTATGTAGTTATTTGCATACAGACAGGTTGGACCAAAGTTGCTACACATTTCAATACATATTGCGTTAAACTGGTTTTGCTTTTAATCACTTCACAGGTTTTAAACATTCTTCTTTTAGTTTCGTCTGATAGTTAGTGATATAAAAGCGAGAACGCGTTAAACAAATTTCTTATAATCAATATAAATAATGTTACTAAACAGTTGGCTCATCTTTCAAAGGGTTGTGACTTTTGATCCATCATAATCCATCCAATCACTTCACACGTTTTAAACATCCATCTGATAGTTAGTGATATAAGAACTAGAAAGCGTTAAACATATTTCTAAATATAACTAATGTAAAATATATTAATAAAATGTTAGCTCATCATTCAAAGGGTTATGACGTTTGATCCATCTTGTACATATTCACATACAAAAATTTGTTTAAAAATGCGATGCTAAAAAGCAGTTTTGTAATATTTTTCTCTTGTAATTCAGCAGGGTGATTCCGTATATAAAATGCTAATATTTATTAAGAAGTGCAGAAAATCTCCACAAATTTTTCTTATTTTCAGATTTTCTTGCAAAATATTTCAAGTTTAAATCGTTTTTCGAGCATTACTTTAATTTAATTCTTGTTTGCAATCTATATTCATAAAATTATAGAAAATGAAAATAAGCTCTTAAGGAATTGTGGAAAAACTCTAAATATAGAAGTTTAAAAAAATTTGCAATCTAGAAAAATAATCATACGAAACAGCTGATTATTTTGAACATGTGAATAAAGGTTTTTTAACATGAATGTGAACATATGTTTTTCTAAGACTGATGTATTTTATTTTTAATTAAGAGTGTACAGGTGAACTTAACATGGAGAGAATGTGATAAGTTTATTATACCTGGTATGGTAATTACACTAATCTCAGAAGTACCTAATCCTCTTTTAGATAGGGCCCACCAGCGGCCGAGCGGTAAAGTCGCTGAACACTGGTAGTTCGGTCCGAGGTTCGAATCCCGCGAACGGGCTGGCTGCATGGGCGTTTTCGTGGTTTTCCCCATGTGTAACGTGTATACGAGCCAGTTTCCCTTAGAAAGGCATTCCTCCCCTTAGGCAGATAGCCCTCGTGTGCTTTGCCATAATTAAATACACCAAATACACCTCTTTTAGATAGCTAATTAATTTTAGACAATTATTTTGCTAGCTGTAATAAAAATATATCTGTTGATTATTTATAAAATCTGAAGTATTAACAGGTAGAAGAGAAGCAGTCTGAACTTTAACTGTTAACAGAGTTATGCAGTTTGAGCAATTTGTTTGAAAGGAAGGATAATAAGGAAGGATGACTATGTAACAAGATAAAATACTTAAATATCGCACGAGAAGCTCGATATTATTGATATTTACTTAGATGTAAAGCTATTCAAGTGTGACTAAACCAAACTAGTCCTGAAGAATAATTTTTCTTTTACTTTTGTTTGTATATTTCTTTGTAATTAAATAGAAATATAGAAAGAAGGTTAAAATATTTAAGTATGTTACTCTGTTGCAAAATAATCATTTAAGTGTCTTTTCAGTGGAATTTCTTCATCCATAATAGGGAGATTATTCAAAAGAGCAGTCACGAACTTCTTCAATGAAAACTCCATATTTTGATTGCTGATCTTCTATATTCTTTCATGTGACTGCTTACTTTCTCACTGGAATAATATTAGCAGTTTCTAATTTTTACACCATATTCCTAATTTCTGTCTCTGTTCACGGAATTCTTCTGACACTGTGAAAGATGGACATAGTTATGTTTATTTTAATCTTTTAACATTTGTTGGATGTATATTTAATATTTGCATTTCTTTTTTTGTCTTTGTATATTTTATATTTCTCACTGTTTAATTTTATGTTATGATTTACAATATTTTTGTTACTGGAAACGTGCTTTGTTTTACTATTGAGTTTGTGTGAATGGCAACAGTTGTTCATGTTTATGTTTCAGGAGAATAGCGTTCTTAGCCGCACTGCGCTTGTAATTCCGTTAAACTTAACTGATCACTGAAACTATTGTGAAGCCATGTTAGTGTAGATTTCGTTCGTCCTCTTAATCTTTTAAGATCAGCTTCACTTAGTCAAAAAGAATGATACATTCATGACCTTGACCAGCAACATTCTTTTCTTTGATGATACTGTTATTCTATGAAGATATAAAATAACAAAAGTATATATACTTTGAAATTGCATAACGTACACAATGTAAATAAATATCCATTTTGCTGATGAAGAATGTTAAAGAATTTAAAAACACTCATGAATTTTTAATATCATGTAAATTAATTTATGTACACATTCAGTGGTTTGTGCTCTATGTTTCATTTCAAAGAAGCATTTCAGTGCTTGATTATTAGCTGGATTTGGTACGTTACTACGTTTCGTAATGACTTAGGAGTTCTTAAACTAATCATGATTTAGACTAAGTAGCATGAATTGTACCCATTATCCTTAGACGTCCGTTACAGGTCGGTACTATGCACCTCCACGATGTACTTCATCCGTGTTTTCTCTTGCCTTGCGATATAGATGGCCCTCTTTCAGCAGCAGATCTTTTGCTTTTTTGTAGCGTGTTTTTTGTTGTGTTACTGCTCAAGTTTTCACCATTCAACAGCAAAAGCGGAATGATTTAAGAAAAAGTCTTACTTGCATTATATATACACTCAATGATAATTATTTCAAGAATTTTTATCAAATACTTTATTACTCTTCTCTAGATTTTGCCTCCCTTTTTTACTTATAGATTATTCATAGGTTTGGCTAACCAATCATCTTCAAGTACTTTAAGCAGTCACTGCATGCAGTCATTGACAAGACTGGCTACGACAAAATCTTACTCAGATAAAAATGTGTCTTCCTTGCTATGTCCTTAATTTATAAGGTATTTCTCCCGTCTTCTTAGCATGCCTTCGTGTGTAGTGGTCAACACACTCGATGGGAATTCGAGAGGTCCGTGGTTCGAGTCCCGGCGAAGGCGATGCTCATTTTTCATCTTTCCTGCTTCCAAAAAAATCCTAATGTCTCTACAATGGCGCACGAACTAAAAAGGTGGTGACTGATGATTCTTCACCACCAACATTTGGCGATTGGGTCCCCTAACACCCCAGTCGTACCCAGTAAAAGGGGGAGTATATAAGGTATTTCTCCCGCCTCCTTAGCATGCCTTCGTGGAGTAGTAATCAGCACGCTCGACGCGAATTCGAGAGGTCCGTGGTTTGCTCATTTTTTTCACATCTGCTGCTTTGAAATAAACCTAATGTATCTACAAATTAACGCAAAGAATAAAATTTCCCATGCATGATTTTACCAGACATGCAATCTCTTCTTCCGCCTTTGTGATTCTATATCCTGTCCACCATTTCCATCTAAAAATTAATAAAGGCCATCTGCTGAAGGCACGGTTTCAAACAAGCAGGAATTCCTTTTGCATTGTAACTGAAAAAGGAGTGGAAGTGTATTCTTATTACCATTCTTTTTAAGTGAAATTTTTCAAAACTTTACCATAGTCTAAATGTTAATACAAGTCACTGACTAAACCGGCTGCAATAAATTTATAATACCTGACGTGGACCATTGTGGTTTATTAATTGTAATCGTAATTATTTTTTCTTTTATAATACCAGGCATTAATCTACTGTTGTTCAAAAGCTATGAATATTCTCGTGCATTATTAATTGATAACTATTTAATGTTGAAAGCTACTTTGTAATGGCTGCTTTAGCACAGGCCGTGAGCTGTTTTGCCTGGGCTCTTTTGTCGAGGCTCTTATGACTTGAGCTGTTTTGATTGGTCACGGCATTGCTATACCTTCCTGTATCTTTAGAAATCTGTGACGTTTTTAAGTCTGTTGCGTTTGTGGCTACATGTCCATAAGTAAAATTGTTTGTTTTTGTATTCCAGGTCTACCTTTACGATTTATCTAAGACCTTTTGAGTTCTCTGTATATGAATCTATATTGAAATATAATTTCGCTCTTTATTGCATGCATTGAGTACATTATACTACCATTAACTTCATCAAAACACAAGCAATTTCCGTACAATTTTCCAAGATAATCCCTGATTATCTTGGAAAATTGTACGGAAAGTAGAAAGTCATATTTTATACCAAATTTAGAAGAAAACACAGTAAGATCAAAGTATAATCGCCTGTTTCCAATGCATTTTTAATGGATTACAAACGATTCTTTGCACATCAAGCTTGCATTCAGCCGAATATCATTTAGTTTTTCATGTACTCGTCAAAACCAATCGAACATCCGGCCCTCCTTCACTAGAGTTTCAAGGTAATGTGCTTCATCTAAGCAGTAATAAGAAAACGTGGCGTTTTCTTTCTCTAAGCTTCTTTTGAGCAATTTTGTAAATATAATTTTCATAACTTAGATGATATTTTTATTCAGATATTACTTTTCCACATGAAAATTCAGAAAAACTTAAACAGTTATGTTACTTAGTATGTAAGGATCTTAAGTTTTACTAACGTTTATTTTATTTTAAATCTTTACTATCACTTCTTATTTTCTACTTCCGGCCAGAATTATAAGCGTTAAGGAGTTTATGCAAAGTTGTCTGGCGAACGCCAAGTATTTAAGTGTGGCCTTTTTGCCAAGCAGAAGAGAGGAAGCCGTGAGTTCGAAGCAGGCCGCTTACCTTAGAAGTTACGCAGTTGCTACTTTGCCTTCCAGGCCAGAGGTTTTAATCCTCTTGATAAATTAAACGTATTGTAGTGTTCACAGTCTCTGTGCTACATACGCTTTCTGTTATTATAAGGCCAATCTTATTCTAAAGTTAAATTAGAGTTTAGTTTTATTTTGATATCTTTTAAGTTAGACCCCGAGTGGAGGGTCATTGTATTCCGAAGTACGGAAGTCATTGTATATAAAGAAAAAATAAAGGGTTTTGTATACCCTTCGTCTGTATCCTGTCTACTTACTACAATTAGTGAACATAGCTTTAGTAAGCTCTCTGTTCTAGTCAGGTCATTGTATGTTTCCGAAGAAGGTTAGAAGAAACATTGAACCTGATAGTGGCGCCCGACGAAGAATAACCATGGCCGAGTTTCAAGAAGAACCTGTGCTGCCTGCAGAAACAGCTCAGAATCCAGAAATGCCAGCTGCCGCCCTGGAAGGATTTGGGTATATTGTCCAGACCATGCGCGCTTCGATGAAACCAGAAGCAACGTTTAATGGAAACTCACAGGTAACCAGTTTTTTGGAAAAATTGGATGACCACTTCATGCTCTACCCCGTGCACGAGTTTCAAAAAGTTACCTTAGCTACCAGCGCTTTGAGGGGCCAAGCGCTTAACTGGTTCAAATGTATCGGCAGAAGTCTCTTGGGTCAAGCAGGAAGTCCCACCTATACCTACGAAAATTTCAAGACTGCCCTACTAAAAGCCTTCCCTGTTGTAAGGGATCGTGCGAAATTAGAAACAGAACTTTTCAGTATATATCAACAAAGAATGGAAAACATCTCCAGGTTTATTTTAAGAAAAATTCACGTTTTCAAGCTCTTGTATGGAAACCGTCCGGATCCTGAAATAATTCAAGTGATTTTGCCGAGGTTACTACCCAAAGTGCAAGACTTTATTGAATTGAGAAATCCGACTACACTGGAAAAATTATTTGAGCTAGCAATCCAGTTTGAAAGTAGAAGAACGGCGGACGTCGAAAGAAGACGCCAATATCAACAGCGAAACCAATTTGGTACGCCAAGACTACAGCAAACTCAAGCACATGGCTACGGAGAAAAAGCGAATCAGTGGGCAAGGAAACCCGAGCATTCAAAAACAGCCGGCGAACGTCGACAGTTCAATAGCAACCCAGGAAAAAAGTCTCAAGGCCAGTGGAGAAAGAAGGAAAGCACCGAAAGGAAAAATAATTTAAACTAAAACGGATTTCTGCTGACGAGAGGGTGCGGAAATCCGAAGGCCACGAAAACCCCTCTTCCTACAAGTTAAATACAGTAATGGTGAAAAATTTAACTCTTCCGAAGATTGAAGTCTTGGTAAATAATATCCCGGCCACCGCACTCCTGGATACCGGCGCGCAGTGTTCCTGTGTGGCAGAAGTTTTTTTTAGAAAGTATTTTCGCAAATACCGCATATATAATGCGGATAATACAACAGTATTAGCGGCGCAAGGAGAACAATGTAAGTGCGTAGGTAAAGTACCTTTGTACATCCGTATCAAGGACGAACAAGTAAAGGTGATGTTTTTTATAGTAAAGAATTTGCAAGCACACTTAATACTAGGAATAGAATTTCTTTCAGACGCACAAGCTACACTGGATTTTAATGAAGCGTCTCTTAAGCTGACGATGAAACCAGTGCGTGTAGAAACGGTTGAACCGCCAAGGGTAAATCTCGACCACCTGCCTAATGACGAGCAAGATAGAATCCGACAAGTGGTAAGTGAATTTGCTTCCTTATTTAGTGATATTCCAGGATTTACCCAGGTTACTAACCATAGTATTGACACCGGAGATGCATTGCCGGTTCGTCAAAAACCATACCGGTATGATAAGAATAAGGAAAAAATTATAGAATGGCATATTACCGATATGCTACGTAAAAAGATCGTAACGCCTATCTCAAGTAGTTATGCTAGTCCGGTGGTTTTATGTAAGAAAAATAATGATTATCCTTTGGAGCATCCAAAAAGGTGGAGATTCGCTATTGATTACCGTAAATTAAATTCCATAACGAAATATCCGGTATATCCGTTACCGATTATAGAAGAAATTTTAAGGAACATAAAATCAACCAAATTTATGACAACTTTAGACTTAACGAATGGTTATTTTCAAATAGGGATCAGGCCTGAGGACGTGCCTAAGACTGCTTTTATAACCAAGTCTGGCACTTATGCATTTTTGCGAATGCCGTTTGGCCTTTCAGGCGCCCCAGCAACATTTCAGCGATGCATGGACATTGTGTTAAGACCTGTTCTCGGAAAGTCCACATTTATCTATTTAGACGATATCATTATTACTAGTGATAATCTAGACCAACATGTACAGGATTTAAGACAGGTGTTTTCTTTATTAAATGAGGCCGGTCTAAAAGTTAATGTCGAAAAATGCAAATTTGCAGCCCCTGAATTAAAATATTTAGGTTACAAAATATCGCAAAAAGGGATCGAGACAGATGAATCAAAAATAATCGCTGTACAAAAGTATCCGACTCCAAACACGGCAAAGAAGCTCTCTTCTTTTCTAGGACTTTGTTCATATTATAGGTCCTTTATAAAAGATTTTGCGGCTATCGCTGAGCCATTGTTAAAATTAAAAAGGAAAAAGGCAAGATTCTCGTGGACGGCCGAAGCCAATAGTGCTTTCGAAAAATTAAAACAAGCATTAACGCAAGCCCCTGTGTTGAAATTTCCTGAAAAGGATGAAAATTTAGAAATTTCAGCGGATGCTTCGGATTATGCGGTAGGAGCGGTACTTTCGCAAAATCAGCAGCCAGTAGCATTTTTTAGCCGAACTTTAAATCAAACACAAAGAAACTATTCCGCGACCGAGAGAGAGGCACTTGCAGTTCTGTTAGCAGTGCAAAAGTTCCGAGTCTATTTTGGAAAGGCGCCGATAACAGTATATTCTGATCATGCGGCGGTAACTAGATTGTACTCTGGAAAAAATTTATCCCCAAGGTTAATAAGATGGGCACTCAAGCTGCAAGAATATAATCTGGTAATCAAGCATACCCCCGGAAAGGAAAATATCGTAGCAGATGCCCTGTCACGAATTAAATTAGACGAACAGGGTAATACCGTAAAAGTTGCAATGCTGACAGCGTGTACAATAAATTCCCGAGAAACCGTAATAACCGAACTGGGTAAGGATCCTGACTTTGGAAGTATTTATGAGTATTTGAAGGATCCTGAAAATTTTAGCCACCAAGATATTGTGGCGATAAGAAATAGGGCGGCCCATTACGAACTAATAGATGGTCTATTATTTTATACAAAAACTACGAATTCCAACAACGAATTTCGACCTGTTATCCCAGCTAGTCTTAGATTAAATATCCTGCAAGAGCTCCATGACAGCCCTTTAGCTTCTCATGCTGGTATTCGAAAAACTACTCAACGCGTACGCGAGGCAGTCTACTTTCCTGAACTGCAAAAGTTAACAAGGGCGTATGTCCAGTCCTGCCCAACATGTCAAGCCGTTAATTATATTAATTTCCGCCCGGCCGGGTTTCTAAATAGTATTAAATCCGAATTTCCAAATGAAATAATCGGCATCGATTTATTGGGCCCTTTCCCAAAAAGTCAGTTAAACAAAAGTCGCTATCTCCTTGTTATAGTTGATCATTTTAGTAAATGGACCGAAATTGTTCCCTTAAAACGAGCCTCCGCGAAATTAGTTACCGATTCTATTTTAAATAAATATATTTTAAAATACGGGGCGCCCCTAAAAGTTATATCGGATAATGGTCCTCAATTTGTAAGTAATATATTTGAAGACATGTGCCAAAAACTGGGCATACGTCATTTAAAAATGGTCCCGTATCGGCCGCAATCAAATATAGCGGAACGGGTCAACAGAAATATAGTGAAAATTATCCGTAGTTATGTTAAAAATTTTCATAAAAGCTGGGATAACTATGTCAATGAATTTGCTTTCGCCCTTAGGACCGCAAAACATGATACAACGGGCAAAACTCCTGCTGAGTTATTTCTAGGCAGAAAGGTTATAACACCGTTAGATAAACTATTTTATGTGCAACAAAGAGCCCCAGAATTTAAAATGGGTGATATAGAAAAACTAATAAAAGAAGCAAAAAAGAATACGGAAGTAGCACAAAGAAAACAAAAATTGTATTATGACTTGAAACGACGGGGAGTAACTTATAAAGTAGGGGATGAAGTACTAAAAATTAAGCATTCACTTTCTTCAGCACCAGAAGATAAAACTGCCAAATTTTTTCCACGCTTTGAAGGACCATATGTTATAGAAAAAATAACTCACGCTGTTGTAGTGTTAAAGGCAAGAAATGGTGAAACCTGTTCCGCAAACATTGACCAGATAAAACCATTCTATGACCGTAATAAAATGCAAATCTTTTCAGATCTTTTGCAGGATCCGGTACGGCAGACACCGCAGATACAAGTTCCAGAGGTGGGAAAACGACAAGTACAAGGGCAAGCCAATGAGAGACAGAAGCAAGTGAAAAGAAAATTGCCCCGCGGAAAAATTGAAGGTACAAAGAAAAAGAAGCCGTTCCACCGTCCAAAAAACAGAGTTCACGAACACCCCCAGAATGAAGAAGGGAGAAGGACGACGTATGTGGAAAAGACCGGGAGAAAGGACGGCAACTATAACCCGGCTGTGAAACGGAAGATTGACTCATCCGACAGAACTCTCCGCAGCAAAAGTCGCCGAACTGCGGAAGGGCCATCAGCGGCGGAGGAAAAAGTACAAGAAAAATTTGAACGGCCAACAACGAGGTCCAAGCAGGATCACGACAGAAGTTTCCCGGTTCCGCCAAGACCAGCTGCCATCAAACGGCCAAGACCACAAACAGAGGAGAAGAAGAAGGTATTCAAGGGTGACCGAACTGGTGAAAAAAGGAAGCTTCCAGAGGAAAGCACTGAAGGGCGAGCCCGTACAAGAAGGAGGATCAACCAAGCTACGGTCTGCAGCACCTTTAAAGACTGGGCCCAGAAAAGGATGTCTGAATATTACAAAGATAAGTAAAATTTTATGTTACTTTACAAACTTAAGTTAATCTTTCATTCTTACTGCAAGTGGCAGATTTCAAGAAGTTTTACCTCATGCGAGGTCTACCTTTATCGCCAAAAGGGCGAGAAATGAGTTGTGACCGATTTTCTTATTATGTTTTTCAATTACTCGCGCGTAAAACTAAAGTTGATGTATAATAGCGTTGTATAAAGACTTAAATATTGTAAAAAGTTATTGTATAAATTTTATTTAAAACATTCTAACAAGAAAGAAGTTTTAGTCTGAAAGACTTTTTGAAATGTAGTATTATTTCAATGTAGAAAGAATTGGCACTTGCTTTGAAAAGAATAGAAGTTAACAATGTACTACTAATGTATGTTTTCAAATGTGTAAAATTAACGGCATCTTGATATGTTCTTGTATACATGTGAACTGTTATTTTGAATGTTTAGAAATAACGTGATATGGTAAAAGTGAAAGTAATGTTAAAAAATTTGTTATTCGTGTGACTGTAAAGATTAAATCATGGTGAATATGTGTTAAAGGTTGAATGATGTAGTTAGGCTCTCTGACGCTACACTTTAGAGTTAGCCACTTTCAGAATAGTACCTCAGGGTCTAGAGTTGAAATTAGGGTGTGTTAAGAGGTCTCGTATGTTGAATTTTAACACATTAGTGTTTTGATTGTAGGAGGAAGTGTTGAACACATAGACAGAAACACATTCGTGTTTGGTGTTTTTACAACACATGTCAGAGAGCACGGGGAGAGATAATTAAAATAGTCATGAATGAAATAAGAATGTTAAGAAAAGTATATTCTATATGTTATTTGCAATGTCATTCTGTAACATTTCATTAAACTAGTTTTCCTTCCAGATCTCTGGAAGGAACCAGAATTGAATAAAGCTCCTGTTTTGATGCAGTACAGATGAAAAAGAAAAAAGATTGTTGTATATTCCGGGAGCTGCTATTGTAACAAATTTCTTTCTTTTAAAATTTTCTAGTTTCTAGCTAAGTTATGATTGTTAAAGGTTGGCCTCGCGTTAGTTTCTAGAGCTAAAAGTTTTCAACAAGGTCGTTTTAGACCTCAGTTTCAAACTAATTAACTCTGGCGGGAAGTATGTAAGGATCTTAAGTTTTACTAACGTTTATTTTATTTTAAATCTTTACTATCACTTCTTATTTTCTACTTCCGGCCAGAATTATAAGCGTGAAGGAGTTTATGCAAAGTTGTCTGGCGAACGCCAAGTATTTAAGTGTGGCCTTTTTGCCAAGCAGAAGAGAGGAAGCCGTGAGTTCGAAGCAGGCCGCTTACCTTAGAAGTTACGCAGTTGCTACTTTGCCTTCCAGGCCAGAGGTTTTAATCCTCTTGATAAATTAAACGTATTGTAGTGTTCACAGTCTCTGTGCTACATACGCTTTCTGTTATTATAAGGCCAATCTTATTCTAAAGTTAAATTAGAGTTTAGTTTTATTTTGATATCTTTTAAGTTAGACCCCGAGTGGAGGGTCATTGTATTCCGAAGTACGGAAGTCATTGTATATAAAGAAAAAATAAAGGGTTTTGTATACCCTTCGTCTGTATCCTGTCTACTTACTACAATTAGTGAACATAGCTTTAGTAAGCTCTCTGTTCTAGTCAGGTCATTGTATGTTTCCGAAGAAGGTTAGAAGAAACATTGAACCTGATAAGTAGAAGCGGATAGAGTATTTCTTTACTTATTTTAATGTTTTTATTAAGAAGCGTAATTTGTTCGGCATTTATTACGGAACATAATAACTAAACTGTGCAAGAAAAGAAAAAGTTCAATGTTGAAGATTGATACTGTTTAACCATATATTTCCAAACGCTAATTCTCAACCTTGGGTATTTATGCTCACAGTGAAGGTTATGTTAGATGAACTGACTAGAGCAAAGTGCATGAGGGTTATCTACATCTTCAAAATGAAAAAAGAAATCGCCTCTTTAAGTTTACCATACCTTTATATATTGTATACAGATGTCCTGTATTTTCCCGTGTCCTTCAATATAATGAACAAAATGCCTGGATTTATAGCTAACAATACTATAATTTCGGCTTTTGTAGTAATGTTTAATGTTTAAATTTATTAATGTTTAAATGTAATGTTTAAATTTAATTAGTTAGTGAAACTTGTTTTAATGTACTTGTAGATGTCTTCAACAGACTAGAAATAAAAATTTTACCTGCCCCCCCCCCAAAAAAAAATATCAGCTCTACTCTTCGGAATTAAAGTGAGACTGATTGAATTTAATGATTTAGCAGGAGAGACAACAGTTTCTAAACAAACATATTATTAAAACTTTTGAAACATTCGCAGAGAAAATAAAATTATATCGCATAATCTCGGTTGTGCAAGGCAATCAAGTAAAAATTTTGGAGAGATGGGAAAGCAAAGCAAAACTATTTTTCTTTTAAAGTTAGAAAAATTAATCGGTAGGAAAGTTTTAGGAATTTAGTGCTATGATCATGTTTTTCGCAATGGTGCATTGAGGTTGTACACAACTGACTTTTTTTATTGCAACTCATATAAAAATTAATTTAAATGTATGCATATTTCCCCATTTTTTACATTAAAAGCGGTAAACCTATAAATCTGGGGTAGACAGAAACTGGGTGTAAAGAAATACTTTTACAAAGAATTCTACGTCTATTAAGTATTCTGTTTAATTGACAAAGTACAGGAGGACTACATACCTCAGAAGAAATGCCTTCGGGGATGGGTTTCGAAGGGAAATTGGCTTATACTTACTTTACAATGTTGGAAAAATATCTGAAATCTTCTACGTTAAGACCGTTTCCACAAACGCCAGGAACCAAGATAAAAACAAAGTACCAGTGTTCAGCCATCTTTTTTATTTATTCGGCTGTTAGTAGGAAAAATGAGATTATTAAATGAGTGATCGACGTGCTAGTGGTTCGTCTAACATGCGCTATGGGGGGCAGAGATATGCCCTTATATTACGCGGTCGCGAATCGAAGAAGTATAAATATCTCTGTAATAAATGGGTGAGATTTTAAAAATCCCTAATAATTTTAAGCTACCACATGATACGTTTAGCCTTACGGCCGGAATCAATCTGGCTAGTTGGGCTCCTAGCGCCATTGCCTTATGACCACCTGTTTACTATGAAACAGGAATTCATTTTGCTCTCAAAACCGCCAGCACCTGGCAAAGCATTGACTTAAGAAGGTGTTGACAGGTAGTCTGAGGTATCTGGTGCCAGGCACTCACCAACTGGTCCTACAATTCCCCCACAATGCGAGGTTCTAACATGGCAGCATGAATGCGGTTTTCCAGGTGGAACCGCAAATGCTCGATTGGATTCATATCAGATGAAATCGGTCATGAGGTCAATACATGACGTGAAATTCACCAAAATGTTCTTCGAATCACTCACTATTTGACCCTTATGAAATGGTGCATTATCTTGTTGGTAAACACCATCACCTACTGGGAACACTGTTGCTGTGAAGCAGAGTGCAACTGGCCTGCAGTGATATTAGCATAGAGTACAGACACCAAGGATTGTTCTATGGGAATATTTGGTTCCCATGGAAACATCACCCACACCATAATACCGCAGCCACCGCCTTGCATTCGGCTAACTGTGCAACCAGGTACCAAGGTTTCCGTTGAAAATCGGCGCTTTCGCACTTGCCGTTCAATATGATTGACCATAAAACGTGATTCGTCGTGCAAGGTGACTTTCTTCCATTCTTTATGGTCCAACGCCCATATTCCTTTGTCCACTGCAGGCACTGTTGGCGATGACGTGCCGTAAGCACAGGAACACGTTTCGGGCACCGGCTATGTAAGCTCATACACAGCAATATACGCTGTACGCTGCACTGTGTGTTGAGACATACCATCTGGGTCACCACTGTAGTATCTGCTGGTGATTGCGACCGTTGTAACCATTTGGCCGTGGCGAAAATCGTAACAGTATCTGCTCTCCTCTGGAATCAGTGTGCCCTGGTCGACAAACGGCTGGTCAGCGACATGTTTCACCGTTTATATACCACTTTCGGTAAATAATAACAATGGTTGCAGGTAAGAGGTCCGTCAAACCTGTCATTTCTGAAATCTATGTTCCTAGGCACCGAGCCATAATGATTTGACCTTTATCGAAATCGGATTAATCAGTTGCTTTTCCCATATTATCGCTAAACATTCTACCTGCAAAAAATGGTTATCGGTAACATTATGCCGCGATATTGCGAATTTTGCAATGCGTCCGGCTTAGTAAAAATGTTGCCCTAAAGGCACTTCAGGTAAAAAAAAAATATCAAGTGCTATTACCAAAAGAGAAATTTTAACGAGTGTAAAAGAGAGGGGAACATTTCCTTCTAGGTTTGAGAGATCAAACCAGAGTCCTAATGGAATGGAATATGAGATTCAAGCCATAGTAGAGATAAAAATGTATTTTCAAAATACAAACAAAAAAAATTCAAATAGAGACAGAAAAATAACTATATACAACATATACAAACACAGGAGAGCATGTGCAGAGCTTACGTTGGAAAATTTAAATCTGTGAGCAGATGTTCGGCATAATGGACATAATTCTTTGTCCTCTTATAGGTATTGAAACAAGTTAAAATTCGTGAGATAGTTGTAAGTAGTAGCTTTTATTCAGAAATTTCTATTGATTTTGTTGAGAAACTTATCAATAGTTTCAATATTGCTTAGGTAGAAGTGTACGTTAGAGTAATGATGCGCAGATATTTACTTTGCACTTGTTGGAGTTTAAGAAGATCATTTTTGGTAAGTGTAGTGAAAGCTTGTGAAGCATAGATAAGGACTGGACGCATAATTGAGCTATAAATGAGACGTTTCTTTTTGAAGTCAAATTTGGAATAATTGCCAATACTTGGAAAAAGGCAACTGACGTCTTTTGTTGCATTTTCTAAACATATTGGACGTCGTTCTTCCAATTAAGTTTGTAATCAAGATATTTGGCTTTGTGAACTTTTGGTATAATTTCATCAAAAACAGTCAGGTTTTTCTTAGGTAAAATATGCATGTGCTTTTTACGAATAATTAGCAACTGAGATTTATGAGCATTGATGTATATTCTCCATATTACGCACCAGTCTTCAATTATTGGCATTAACTCTTGGCACCTTCGAATCGTATGATTTGCGTTTCTTAATTTGACTGCCAAGGCGGTATTATCAGCGAAACAGCACATAAAATTATTCGAGTTGGTTTGGGAAAATCTATCGCATAGAAGATGTAGAGGATAGAGCCTAAGTCAGAGATCTGTGGAACTCTTGTCCGATTTCTCGTAAATCGTATTGTGCTTTACCAATAGCAACTGCAAATTTTCTATTCTAAGGAAGGCCATAATCAGAAGCATGATTTATCTATGGAAATTTAAGTTTATTAATTTGTAAAATAATCCGTGCTGCCAAACGCGGTTGAATGCTTTCGCAACGTCCAGCATCAGTAAGGCAACATCTTAACAATATTGAAGAACCGCATCCTACAAAATCAACAAATCTTACCGTGTAGAAAAACAGTGCGTGGGCGCTTTGTATTCTCCAGCATCAGCTACGCGTGCGCCGTGATTTTGTCTGCAGGCGAGCTTATTGCTCTAGGCGAGAGGTGTTCATAATGTAATGGCTTTTCAGTGTAATACGTTAGTTTTCTAAAGATACGCATATGGCAATTTAAAGCAACAAACTGAAAATAAAATAAATTCACATTTTCTTTATAAAACTTCACTCATAACCTGTTTTAAAAATTTTACTTCATAATAATATTACCTAAAAGACCTCGCAGTTTATATATTTCCTAAAAAAATGAAATTAAACTTCTGGAGAGATATTGATAACAATTTAAGAATTTCTCAAGACCTCTCTATAAGTGCAGCCTACAAAAACATTAATTAAATAGATAATTCCCAAACATCAGAAGGTAAAATTATGTAGAAATTCGTAGAATTTTCAGAAATACATAACCTTAAATCCAAATAAAAGAGATATTTTATTATTAGCATATTTTCCACGTATCATCTTAGTTTATTAAAATTAAATTCTATTTTCAGAAAATAAACATTAAAGGACTAACTATTGACGACATGCCTAAGCAACAGTGGAAATGGATATCAAAACGGAAATGCCGTTACCCTTCATTTAACTGTGAAGTTATTACGTTTTTTTTTATAAATCCGTTATTTGATTTAATCGCTTTCAAGGTGAAAAATATCATTTCTGTTTGCAGTTCTTTATTCCATAATTGACTCTGAAAAATCTAGTGGTAGGGAATGAAAAATGCAACCGTCTGAAGGTTAAAGAAAGTCATTTGTGAATCAAATGAACATTGCATTTGTATTTGACATAGGTAACAATTCAGTTCAACTGTGGAATTTCCTTTTTTTTATCGAGTTATAGACTGACTCATAAGCAAGTTGAAACCCTATGGATACCTAATTTCATGTAAAGACTGAAAACATGGTTTGAAAACCATACTATATCCATTACACATTTGGGATTTTGAGTCACTCTGATTACTGTAATAAAGAGAAAATTACCGTCTAATCATACAACTAAATCAAGCTATCTAAACCAAATTGTTAAAAACTTAATCATCTCGTCTAATATCAACTTCAGAGTCTTAGAATGTTTTCTCCAGAATTTGGAATTTTATAAATGCAAAAAACGTAAAAGAGTGTTATAGCTAATTGATGCTCTAGAATTAAATTGCAGCAATATACTTGACTTAAATAAAGCGACAAAACATAAGAATTACTAATTCATATGAAATGAAATGACTTAAAATTAATATAAGTAGAACTTCATGACATCAAACTAAAAGCATATTTATTAATTATGACAATGAGACCACCAGCGGCCGAGCGATAATATCCCTGAATATTGGTTGTTTCTTACGGGGTTCGAATCCCGGCGAACGGGCTGGCTGTTGGACGTTTTCGTGGTTTTATCCATGCGTAGTGTGTGCTATACGAACCAATTTCTCTTATTAAGTCCTTCACGGATGCATCCCTCCCCTTAGACAGATAGACCACGAGTGCTTTGCCATAATTAAATAAAACGAAACGAATTCTGGCAATGAGCGGTACTGAGCCATTTGGATTTCTTGAAATGACATCTAATTTATGCTTCAACTCAAAGGAAGCTGACGGTCAGATCGATTTTTTACTTAGAAATTAAGAAAATACTCTGACATAGATTCTGACCTCTTTATGCGCCCGTTCAACCTCAAATCTGACTTCAAAATTGAAATTATGCGTTTCGAAAATGCAACGTGCCATCTGAGGTCCTTAAGATATGTTATAAAACTCAAATTCCGTTTGTTAATTTGCTGCCTTTAATGTAATCTGAGAATAGAATTTAGCAGCCTTCAAAACTTAAAACAATACTCACAAATAGGTCGGTGGCGTAGCTAGGGTGGGGCATCTGTCTTCGGACGCAACATCCAGGGGGCGCCAAATTGATGGTACGAAATTTTAGAATAAAGTGTTTCCCATTCGTGACAAACAGAATGAGGCGCAAAATCTCCAGTTGTTCCCGGGCGCTGGAAACCCTAGTTACGTCTCTGAAATAGGTAAATATATTATTGCAATGAAATTCTGTGACTGCATGCGCAATGTTTATTCTGTATATAAAATCGAATTCTACAGCTCTTAAATTCTAAGAAAGACTTAAATCGAAGAAATGTGTTAATGAGGCCATAACTTTATTGTATTTCCGTTTCCGTATTGTATTGCGGTGGATGATATATCGGTTTAGATGGTGCTGCCAGTCAGTGTGACCTCAGATAGAAACCAACGCAACAAAGCAACATTATTTCTGTGATGCATTTCGATGATACCAGAAATTTTCTTATTTCTTAATTTAATAAACATTAGTCACATCAGGAAAGTTAACTAGTTAGTCCGTTAATTAATCTAAACAACATACGCAAGAGCTATATACCTAACGCCAGGGGTGACAGAGATATTTTCATGGAGAATTTTTCGGGGGAAATTAATTCGTATTATAGTTACATTTGGAGAAAATCATGAAAATCTTAACCATGAAATTCTGAAGAATCTGAGCTGTGGTCTAACTAAGAGCTCAGTTGAGTTATCCCTTTGGTGGCCTCTTTCAGGAAGATGCATAACATCAGAAATAGCGAGGCCAATGTACATACATTAAGGTGTATACAGAAAGCAACTGTGAAAAGTCAATATAAGCGGAAAATTATTGAATTTTATCCACTATTTTTCATAATAATGCGCTCTATATATTCTGTATTGTTTTTAATACATCGTTATAATACTGTATTGTTCTTAATACATGCTGACAAATATGCTCTATATATTCTGTATTGTTCTTAACACATTGTTATAATACTATACTGTTTTTAATACATACTGACAAATGCATTTAGACTCGCCTTGATAAAAGTGATCGATCATACTACGAGAATAAAGAGGAGTTTCGTTAAATTTTATCATGTGATATCATTTCGCAAGCAGTTATATTTAATATTAAGTAAGTTTTATATATTCTTAAAGCGCGAAAAATTTTGAAAAATATTAAAGAATTAGATGTTGAAACTCAACCAATACGCATGTTAAAAAATGTTAGAGTAGTTTCTTATGTATACTTCTTGGATGAGTACACATATCCAATGTTTCTTCACATGCAATATTCACTCACAAAGATTTTAAACTCAGTCTCGCTGTTTGCCATTCGTGCAAGGTACCCATTAACTATTCTTTTGGGAGAAAAACAGAAATTATTCAGCGTTCCAAATACAAACACCGAAAAATTTCCATCAGGAAAAAGTGAATGCCTTGTCTTAAAATTTCCCTTTTCTATCCTTAGGGTATATAACTACGTTCCACTTCGAATTTTGTGGCCTGAGGCGACCCAGGAGAAGGTGTTTGAGGTATTTTCCTTCCATTGGGAAGTGAGGGATTTCTCCGCAAATTAAAGAGTCAAAGAAATCCATTTTTAGGACAACCATGATCACGAAGACGACCCAGATCGACAGAAATCACTGCTCATCCATCCGGAACTTTGAGAGGAAATGACGTACGGCCTCCACCTTGTTCAATTGGAAAGTGACCCTGAACAAAAGCCAGAATTAGCTCTGTATCGCCTTTTGGCGAAATGGCGGCTGAATATAAACTTCATAATGTAAGACGGGATCTAGTTCGAAGAATTCGTTTCTGAAGTATTCACGGCGTAATTTAAGAATGTTTCTGAGATATATATATTTTTAAACAGAGGGGTAGAATCACAAAACAGCATATCTGAAAGAAGAAAAAGAAAGAAAATTCCAGTCAATAATTAGGAGGGAGAAGTTGCTTAAGTAGTTAACCGCAATTAAAAAAGCAGTCCTAATTCCGAATCGATTTTCAAATAGAGTTCTAATTTGTATCGACTCACGATCAAGTCTTCAAGCCATTGCTGGAACACAATCAAGGAACCCTTTAGTATTGGAAATTCAAAACCTCCTGTTCAGATCTCCATTAGAACTAAGACCGACCTTTTGTTAGGTACCAGCACACACAGGAATAGTAGGGAATGAGTAAGCAGGCAAATTAGCCAAAAATGCGGCTATGGGCATACATCTACCAGAATATGCATTGCCATTTACAGTGTCTTTCCTTAAGAAAGTGACATTCGTTAGAATGTTACAAGAATAGCAGTTTCGCTGGAATAACGGTACAACGGGTTGCAGAACATGCAAGTTCATCCCCATAGTATCTACTGATTTATCTATATTCTCTAATACAATCACGAATTATGCAAATGATCATGGACCTTTTATGACTTACTTGAATAGATTTGACATATCAGAGAACGACTTATGCAGCTGCGGTCATCAGGGATCAACTGATCACTATGCGTTTTATTGCGTACATACCAAAACTTTTCATCTACGACAACCTTCAGAATAATACTGGGCAAATTGGCTTAGCCAATTATTGAAATCAAAAGAAGCATTAAATAAATTTAGTAACTGTATAAAAATTTGTTACAACTTAAATCAATTTTCTTCCCCTGAATCAAATTTCAATTAGTAAGTTTTGTTGGTTTTCTCTTTCTAATATTATTTTTTCCCATTATACGTTTTATATACTATCTTGTATATTTAAATTGTACTGACGTTTTTTTGTAGCTCATTAATATTCATTAATTGCTTGTTTTGGGCCTAATAAGTTTGTATGAAAAACTCATAGTTTTGCCCTTTAATGATATCAAAACGTGTACTTCTTTAATTAGAAACAATGTTAACTCTTCTTCTTATTCAGTTTTTTTTTTAAAGTTTGCGCATCCCTTTTCCACCCTTTTTAACTACTTCGCAATATTTGCACCGAGTTACTAGAAATTTACTTTGAGTAAATTTAATTTAGTAATACTTTGTTAACTATTTATTTATTTATTATTATTATTTTTTTTAATTTATATCATAAACACCTCAAGTATTGATTTAATTGTTATAATACTTTGCATATTGTTACTGAATTCCTGCGTCAAGTATATTTTTTAATTATTATCATATCTGTCATTTTACATATGGTATAACTCTTTCATTGAATCATTTCATGTAACGCTTTATTTGCTGTAATGTTTGTAAGGTATGTGTAGAGTAAGTGGGACACTGTTTTAAAACAACTAATGTAATCACCTAACGCAATGTATTATCGTATTTTGGTTCACTCATAATATCACCTATTTACATCATTCTTAAATAACTATTTATGTGTTATAAAACGCTTTGCATTACTACAGTTATTATGTCAAATAACATAAATTTAATGTGTCACATTTCACATTTAGACGTATTTAACTTATAGTATTATTTGTACTTTATCATAGCTCTATCTCATAATATTAAGGCATTATACTATGGAATATCATTAAATTATGTATTCATGTATTTTATTACTAAATGCACTATATTATTATTGCACTATAATATTATACACTGACGTTTTGCTTATTGTCATATGTAGCATCCTATGCAAGACGTCCTGTAATCATTTTTGTAAAGTACTTTTCAGTGACATTCCTGATTAAGAGCAATTAATGGCAATTGGTCTTTCAGCCATTGCCTTGTTGTGGTGGCTGCTTGTTGTTTTTTCCACTGATCCACCGTTCGGTTTTACCTTAGATCGGAAGCCTGGTCAGTGGCACATAACCATAACCCATTCACAATTGAATTTTGAATAAGATAATTTTCGCATTTTAATTTGTTCGCAGACAAGTTTAATATTAATCGTTAACTTTCTAATCCGCTAAAGTAATTCTTAACATTTATTAATATTTTTTAATCCTTTGCCTTGAAGTAAGATATATGTTTTTTAGATAAAAAAAAAGTCTCTTTTAACCAAGATACAGTAAATACTTGCCTCCTGTATTAAGCATTAGCTCATTAGCTCAACCATTAGCTCTTTAGTCGAAGCTACCTAATCAGAAAATTCTCTGTGAGAACATCCTTCCTGAAACAAAAAAAAACAAACAAAAAAAAATTGTGTAATTTAACGTGTAAAAAATAACAAAGTAATCAGTTCTTATTGATTAAACAGCAGGTGTAACATTTCAGACATTTTGTTTCTTAAATTTAACGTCATTGGCTTCCGTCCAGCCGAAAATATTTCAGTCTTTCAAGAGAATCAGGCCGAGATTACTAAACCGTAATGATTACCTTTCTTTGAACTATTTACCTTTCTTTCGGCATTATCCACAAGCATAGGGCTCATAAACAGTGGAAGTGTTATTGATGACACTGCGCCGTTTCGAAGATTTTTTACGAATTTTAATTAAGTATTTCTCGAATGATAGAATCCAAATACCCCTTACCTCTTCACAAATCCCAAGAGATGATTTTCAAACCGATGGATTTTAAGTGTTGTGGCAGTTCAACGGAACTACAATAACAGGCATGCATGCCCTGTCTAAACTTTGGAACTTTGATTCTCGGCGGGGAAGCAAAGTTCGCTGACCATAAATCATATCGATCGGATATTTAAAAACATTGAAAAAAAGCAGTGGTCTGAGAAACTAATTAAAATAGTACACTTAATATATGCGCATCAAAAAATATGCTTAATTTTAAAAATAATTCTGTAAAGATGCATCATAATGTAGCGATAGAAACATCTTTGGGAGTTAAATAGTGTTACAGATGCTTATAGTAGTCAATTGTATTTACTTTAAATTAAACGCATTTTAAATTATATCAAATAGATATATTATTAAAAAAATCTGATGTGAACACCACTTGACTTCCTTGTCTATCAAATTACACACATTTTGGCTGCATTTCATTAAAACGTTTTCCTCGAATTTCATTAGATATATTTCTTCTTCAATTAATTCAGTTGCGGCAAGGCAAAAATACGTAAAAACTCAAAACATCTTCTTTAAAAAATAGTAAAATACAGAAAAACGTAAAACACCAAATACAGTTAAAAATAGTTTAAAGAACAATTTATGCAATTAAAAATTAAAGTTTCTAGGCCAAAAACAAGCAATTCAACCAGCGGGCACCAAGACATATTTGAAAGGACATTTCATTAATAAAATACGCAAAGAGGAAAATTCATAACTATTTACATTTGCTTAACAAAACTTAATTCCGGTTTATGAATTGATAAGCTGATTACATTAAGACCAAAATCCACCAGAGAAAGCATTAATTTCGCATGCTCCTCTTTAATTTACGGTGCATAACACTGGTAATTCGCTCCGGGATTCGGATCCCGGCGAACGGGCCGGCTGCATGGCCGTTTTCGTGTTCTTCCCCATGTGTAACGTGTATGAGAGTCAATTTCCCTTAGAAAGTTCTCCATGAAGACATCTCTTAGGCAGATAACCCTCGAGTGCTTTGCCATAATCAAATAAACCAACCAAATTAACCTAAGCTTGAAGTGCTTCGTTTTAATAATATGTAAATAGATTCGAATTCTTAGCCAAAATATCTCAATTTGGTTGAAAAATATTTTTCTTAAAGCCTGGGCTTCAAACAAAGCATTTCCTTTGTTACTTTTTGTCGACCATTACATTACCTTCATGCAAAATAATTTCGCGCTAGATCAGTCAGAGGAAATTAAAAGTAAGCTAATTTTAATAATCAACTGTGTTAATTTAATAATTAGCAACAAATATCCCATAGTATTGAATTTTTGAATAGCTGAATTCTAGTCCAGTATTCAAAGCTTTATTAAATTTGTTTACACTAAAAATATATATATATATATATATATATATATATACGCCGTGTCCACAAAAGCCATGACCCAACCTTTACTTCCGTAGCTCTTTGTCATAAGTATATACTTCCAATTACATAAATGTTTTAAATGAAGCAAAGATTCATGTTTAGGCATTTTTAAATTTAAAGAAATCAGTTTCGTAAAAATCACGAAATCTACCTTTTACATGTTTCCATACTTATAATGTAAAATATTTGTGCTCGTTACATATATATATATATATAAAACTGATAAAATTTGACCAAACTATTTGATATACAAATCGGGATTCATATTCAGGGGCCGTACACAAACTGAAGAACAAAGCGTGCCGCCCAACGGGGATAGTGGTTAGCGACATTGACCACAGTGCTGAACGGCCGGTTTCGAATTAAGGAACTCTATAAATTGTTTCTGTTGCGTTTTTTTTTTTTTTAAGATGTCAACGTAATTGATATAGAGAAATTGAAATATATAATATTTCATCTAAATCTGAGTTCAGGTAAAATGAACTAATAAATTCTCATGCAACATGACAGTATAAACATTAGTTTACACGAGCTAATAATGATTTCTCTTCCTTTCCTCTCGCCTCCCCCTTTTTTATAAATTCTTTTTATGAGTAGGAAGCTCTATTGCATGTAAAAAACATTATATCGTCCTCTGTGTAGGAATGTATTAGCTGAATGAATTTAATTAAATGATTTAATGAAATCAAAGCTACTAGGAGTAGCTGTCTAACTCAGTGTCAGTTCTGACCAACAGCATCCCGGAGTACGATGACGTAATTAGCCGCCAAGTGCAATAAAACATAACTTAACTGCAACATACCTAAAGAGCGGTATTACCTCAAGAATTAATTTAATGAAAGCAAAGTTACTAGGAGTAGCTACCTAATTCAATCCCAGTTCTAATTAACAGCATCCCGAAGTATGCTTACAATTTTATCACTCGGTAATGCAATGAACCGCCATGTGCAATACGGTATAACTTAACTGTAAAATAGTTAAAGAACATTATTATCCCAAGCAGAGTGAGTGTATGATTATTGTTAGGAATCTGAACTGAAAGTGCAGTAGAAATATATTCAACACGTGTAAAATTTTAAAATGTGTTCATATTAATTCTCGTATTAATTCAAATTTTTTAATATTGTAAACTCTTTAATTGAATGTTCACTCCAGTCTGTTTCTTAAAACCGAAGGCAAAAATTTATTCAAACCTCATTTCTTCTTCAGGCGTGGTTCTTTTATGGATATGAGGAATATGAACATTATAAAAAGCCTAATTAATATATTATTCGCTAAAAATGGCATAAATAGGTTACATGTTACAGCAGGTACTCAAAATCACACATATTGTTATTTACAATTAAAGCAACTTATTTCTTTGCAAAACATATGGAGGCTAATTAATTGTTTTCGCTGAAATTCGTGTTCTTAGAGTCAATAGCATTTAAAAGGTACAAATTAAATGTTCTGGACTGCAACCTTGTGGCATAGTTTCTTTTAAATGCTCAGTAGTTTTTATAACTTAACATGTAAGGTGATTAATCAGTGAATACGTGTGAACATTCCCTCATTTGTGTGGTATTTTTTGCCAGAAAAAGAATTAATGAGACTGGGACTTAATGGATGCCAAACCGTTTCGAAGAATTGTAGTTTGACCTGGTCTTAGGTAAATAAGAAGGTAGAATGCTTACTAATTCACAGCTAACTAAATCTAAATTTATTCGAACTTATCATTTTAAGATAAAATATCAGGACAGTTCCTGTAAATCAAAATGATTTTTTTTTTCAGACAATGAGAACTTGTTTAACAATAAGCTGAAACATGTCTCATATTAAATTAAAATTTCGTAATTATCTAAAGCTAAACAAGGGATAAATTTAATCAAATTATATTTGGTTAGGTTCAGTTCTTTAGTTAAGACAAATGACAGAAGATTTATCTACTTTAGGAGGGATGCCTGACGAATATTAAGAATTTAATTTATTGTACATATTCTTCCATAAAAATTAGAAAATTATCTCTTTCTACGTTAAAAAATAGAAAACTACTAAAATCCGTAAAGACAGCTAATTAAAAACCAGAAATCAAACTCAAATTGCCAGTAATAGTGGTTTTATTCACTCATTCATTGGAGGGCCATGTTATTAGGTTATTTTGAATATAGCATAGCACGCAAAGGCTATCTGCCTAACGAAAGGATAGGTAGGAAAGGGCATGGGTCATACATTTGTTTACCTCCTATGTTAGACATTTGGCGTTCCCGTTCTCCATCACTAGTCACCTGCCTAGAGGGAGGGATGCCTTGGTAACTTCCCGTTATAGGTAACTACTGCAGCCAGTCTGGAATCAGACCTGGGTCGGACTTTACGATTCAGCGGATTGGCCACTCACTGGAAGGCAAAAACGTATCCTTATAAAATTTTCTACTTAATGTAAATGTTTTATTGTGGTACAGAATTTTATTTGGAGGTTTGTGTTGAATATTTAAAACTTGATATTAGAAGAAAATTATTTAATATTCTGAAAAATTAAGGTGCTGTTGGTTACCCATACTGACGCGTAAAAAAGGTATGATCTAACCGTCGTGGCTGAATAGCACAGATTCGGTAAATATATTAACGGTGTTTAGAGAGAAAGTGTTTTAAAGTTTAAAAATGCAAATATTAATAACAGAAATTAGATTTCAGCATCTGCAGTTCATAGAATATTGTTCTAACAGTAAACCAGCAACGTACGGTCAGCGTATGCCGTGCATATGATCCCTCAGTAATGGAGTACATAGATCTTTCTTGCCATTTCTTTAACTTCATTAAAAGCTTTAGTGATAACTTTTCATTTGAATTTTAAAATAGTCATATTTTATCTTTTAATAAATGTGAGTGTGTAATTTAATTCTATTTACGCTTTCTAAATTAATTTGTAAGGTTTTTACAATTAACCAGTTATCTTATAGTTTTGGTTTTTAGTTTGAAAAAGCTATTATTCTCGAAACACGATTTTGCGTTGTTTCATTTGTAGAGTTCCTCACTTTGTAATCCTAAGTTACTGTTGGAAATGAAGAATCTTAAGAACTGATAAGCGAATAATCGCTTGAGTTCGTGTGACAGGAAACAAGATAGAAGGGTAAACTAGCCCTTTATTATTCCAATTAAAGTTTAACAAAGCTCCGTCTTGGAGTGTACAATAAAGCCGATACTTGGGCTTGAACTTAAGAGACTAAGAATAATACTAAACTAATCTAAACTAAAGAGGGATAGCCGAAGCTATCAAAATTCTAACAGACTGCGAAGCTATGAAAGGCCTAAAGTACGGCCGAGCGTGATAATAGCTTACGAGAGAGTAGCCTAAAACAAGTGGACGCGTGCAGCCAGAATACCTGCTATCTCTCTCTCTAACACCGAATAACTTCGCGGTTAAATACCGCTCTTCCTCATTATATATTCAGACGTGATTCTAAAACTACGTTCTGGCCGGAAGTAGTACTTTGAAGTTAATCGACAGGAAAGGAACTTTAACTCAAAATTTAACTGTTAATAAAATTAACATAATCATTACACATTATTTATTCGAGTCTGTTGCCATTCAGAAAATACATGATTTTTCATATTTAATCTTTCTGTTATTAATTAACAAACTAAACTATTTAAAAGCAATAGATACAGTTCTTAAGATTATTAGTATAATTATTATTATTTTACGTTTTAATCTGATTGATTTAATCAAAAATGCATTTAATTCATGGTATACCTAATTAAAAACAATAAATATTTTTATAAAAATACGTCACATATTTTTTTACACTTTAGATGTTCAGAAGATATATAACTTTCCCATGTTAATCTAAACACATATTCATCTAATATCCTATAAAATACTTCGCTATTCCACTTGGGCCATCTCTATCGTTAATCTCCATTGACAAATCATATTAAACTTTGAAGGAGCCGTTAAAATCTGAACCCTTTCTGATTTTTTTCTCTGGAACTTCTACTTTCGTTATCTTCCACCTAAATGCAAATTAATTCTAGATATACATATAAAAAAGAAGAAAAAACTGAAAGATTTTATATTTTATATTCCTCCCAAAACGGTATTTTTAGCATTTTGTGAGTTACCTTTACTTATTTAATATCATGTTCTTCGCACTTAAACCACATAAAATTCAACAGCAATATCACAAAACATTTAAAAACAGTATATCTTTAGAACTTCCGATAGCGCTGGAGATAAAAGCGCTTTTCTTCCGTAGAGTGTTGCCATTGCTAACTTTGAAATCATTGAGTTTGTTAATCAGAAATATGTTAAAGTTTTACAAAAATTTAAAGACAATAAAACAAATTCGAAATTAAAAATTCGGGCTTTCAAGTGTCCATGTTCGGTTGGAACACTACGTTATTCAAAATTTGATGGCTCTAGGTACCGTTGATTTTTCACAATGCGAGAAACATTCATGAAAATTCTTCATTATTTAGTTTCTTTATATATAATACATAGTGATAATATCTGGAGGCAACAGTTTGAAAAGTGAATCAACGCAGAAAATGAAACGACGCAAAATGTCATTTTGAAACTAATAGCCCTTTGGGTCTAACGCCCCTTTGGGCTAATCAGCGTCTAGTCTTAAAATTTATCAAGGAGTCATCTGGCAGTAACTCTATTCTGGGTTTTCTGCTAAATTATCTTGCCGGTAAAGTTTTACCTAACCACGATTTCTTCGCCAGCGATTAGTCAGGAAAATCCAAGGTTTAAACTACGTTTTGTGAATATTGTATACCATATTCGGTTTACAATTTCTTTCCATGAGTTAACGGAGTTTCTGTTTATTTTCAGTTTATATAGGCATCAGATCGAATTGTTAATAAATACTTGTATTCAAACTTTTTTTTTTTTAATCTTGATTGCGCGACATGTAGTCATTGAACTATCGAAGTCAGACTGGATAAAAAAGCTGTCCGATAGTACCTTACGGTAATACTCTACGTACTAATGTTAAACTTAAACGTCCTATCCAAACTAATAAACCATTTCAGATTAGAAAACCATTTTAAATGTGCCTTTTTTCACCTATGCTTACATCATGGTACTCAAATTGTAAAAATCAGCCACTTGCTCATGACAGCCATCGTAACAACTTGAAGACTTATTCGATGTTCAATGAAAGGTAATCGTCGCATAGTGCATCTGCTGTGCAGCATCGCTAGGTTGCGGTCTTTTCATTTTAACAGCCACCCGAGGTCACTGTGTTTTCAGCATTTAGTTCCGCCTCTACTAATCTTGCGTTAAAAGATCTCCTTTTCACTATAAATAAAAATACACTTTTACACCACACACGAATATTTATCTTAGTTTCTTTGTTAAAATCCTCCTTCTGGAAGCAAAACCTGTTTTCGTTCGATAAGAGCATAGAAATTGATGTTTGTTTTTTGATCAGCGGAAGGAAATGACCAAAGGAAAGCTACAAAAACTTGCTAGGTTTTTGAATTCTTTGTGTTCTTGTATATGATTGCAGAAAATTGGCCAACCATGAAAACTGACGTCACGCAAGAGATTTTGTTATCTTGGCTGTAATCTGTCTTTGCAATGACCTCTGGAAACTTTTCAGTAATGTATTATAGTTATTCCAGGTGTTGATAGTTTTATTTCCGGGCTTTTTAAATTTGAACGTTATTACTGCTTTGTGAAATTTTACTGAAAGCAATGCTTAATTTCTAAAATTAGAAGTGCTGGAGCACTGAGGAAGATAGTCAAGAAAAAGAAACAAGAATAAATAAATAAGTAACATAACTAAAAAAAGGAAAATCTGAAAGCTTTTAGATTTTATATCACGCCCAAAAGGTCGTTTTTTAACGTTTTGTGTTAACGCTTTGTTAACGTTTTGTTTTAACGTTTGTCTTACTTTTATTTATTAAATATTATGTTCTTCACACTTAAACCACATAAAATTCAATTCAAAAGCCATATCACAAAATATTTAAAAATAGCAATTTAGGATATCTTTAGAATTTCCGATGCACAGTCTCGCGCGTTAGAGATTATTTTTTTTTTTTTTTTTTTTTTTTTTTTTTCCCTCCTTGCAGTGTTGTCATTGCTCGTTTTGAAATTGTTGAGTTTGTTATTCAAAAATTCGAAAAGTTTTATAAAATTTTAAATAGATAATAAAACAATTTCGAAATTCAAAATTCGGGCTTCCAAGTGCCCATGTTCGGTTGCAGGACTACGTTATTCAAAATTTGATGGTTCTACATACCGTTGTTTCTTCACTTCCAAGTGCCCATGTTCGGTTGGAGAACGACGTTATTCAAAATTTGATGGCTCTAGGTACCGTTGTTTCTTCACAATGCGAGAAACATCTATGCAGATTCTTCATTATTTATTTCTTTAAATATAATACGTGGCGATAATACTTGGTGGCAACAATTTGAAAAGTGAAGCGATGTAAAATGCCGTTTTGAAATTAATAGCCCTTCTGGGCTAACGCGCTTTGGGCTAATAATAAAGTAAAATAATAAAATGATTAATAATTAAAGTTTAAATCCAATAAAATATAAAGAATAAATAAAAATTAATAAGTTATTAAATGAATGGTAAACAGTTAAATAATACAATAAAATGCAGGACGTCGTCTTATTTGGTGCTTCTTCTGGAATTACAATTTCATTCAAAAACTAAGAAATAGCTCAGTCGGTCTTCGCTGAATTTAAGCCCAGAATATTTAGTATAATGTACTACTTCAAGGGATTATAGAAATAAATGCAATTATTTTTTTAGCATACTAACCTTAATATAAACAGTTACAGAATATGGACGACATTTCAACGGAGGATGTGTATTTATGAAAATTAAACAGAGAAGTGCTCAACGCTTTCTGACCACGATCTTGTATCAATATCATTCTAGCTGCCATATAGCATGTGACGGGGATGGGAATTTCCGAAATTCGAGAGTTAGCTGAAAACAAACTAACAGGTCACAATTTTCGTCCCTCATATTTGCTTCCATCATTCCAAAAAGTCTGCATATGCTCTTTTCCACAAGAAGATTCTAACGTTGGAACGGAAATTTATCCGCTGTCATACATGCGCTGTTCTTCCTAGAGATTAAGCCTATGTGGATGAGGACTTTACTCTCCTTAAAATTCTACAGTCCATCCCTGGAAAAGTCAGACATGTACTCAGAAGTTAGAATCGGTTTTTAATTTGATTTTATTACTTAAAAAAATTATCGAAATCAAAATCAGTTTCGGGTTAAAATGTAGTTTAGTTACTTAAAAGAAATATTGAACCCCTCCTATTTAGGGCTCCAGTGTGTTCCGGGTAGAATTACGATTTATCGGACAGGAGCTTAGCACCGGAGCTGGGCTGCATCGCAATTTAAGCTGTGACTAAAAGCATTTCAGTTTGTGTTAAAATAAGCACTCATTTAACGATTTAAGTTAAACTACTCCTTTTGAGAAAGACTTTCAATTCTCTTTAATCAGTATCATCAAAATGATTTTTACAAGTTAGAAGAAATATATATGAGTTTTAAACATTTAAATATATAGCAGGCTTCGCTTGTAAAATTTCGCATAGAAAATGTATGCGGATGAGACTCGCCATTTCCGTTAAGGATTTAAAGTATTTATTATTAAAACATTCCTGAAGAATATGGCTTTAAAGTTACAGGAAACGTTCTTACACATTACTAGATAGCTTAAAAGCATAATTTGTAAAATTATTCCTTGTTGAATTAGTTTAAGAAATTATCATATGGTATTTCTTCGCATTTCTAAAGCCGACGATAATCTGAAGCTGTGCACTTTCCATTAAAGGAAATATATAATTTAGACAAAGGAAAGTAACCTAGATTGATAATAATAACATCATACATAAATGTTCAGGAAGAGATAGATCTCGCTGCATAAGAGGGAGAAAAAAAAAGAGAAAAAGTAAAAATTATATGGAGCTCATTATTTTTAAACGAAATGAATAAAAATAAAAGTTTAATTTCTATTGTTTGCTTCATTTAATCGACTTCTATTTTCTGAATTCTTTGTCTTCTTCTTTTTGTCAGTTATTTTTAGCAAACTGACACGCAAAGGCTAGATATATCTTGCAAATACATCCATTTTCACAGCGATTCAGAATAGTACTGGCGTATAAAATAACATATTTAATATTTGACTGTCAAATTGAAGGAAAGGCAAAAAATATCTTATTAACCGTTAGCTACCAATGTTGCCGATTCGGAATATTTGTAAATAAATTAATTTTAATGTTATATGCTATAAGGTATTTCTCCCACTTTCCTAGCGTCCTTCGTGGTGTAGTGGTTCTGCACGCTGGGTCGGTATTCCAGAGGTCCGTGGTTCGATTCCCGGCGAAGGCGGTTGCTAATTTTTCATCTCTCTGGTTTCCAAAAAAATCCTTATGTCTCTACAATGAAACTCATTTACTTCAGCTGCGACTTGATTGTAATTCATATGTATAATTATTCGGTTATGACTTGGGCGTATAAATGTGCGGCATGAATGAGTTCTTTAATGAAAGAGACTCTTCCAACAGCTGTATGGCTGAATCCGCTGAATACTGATATTTTGATCCGGGTTCGAACCTAAATGAACAAGCTATCCCATGGTTTGGGGGATTTTTCCCATGTGTAACGTGAATATGAGTCAGTTTCCATGAGAAAATCCTTCACAAATCCCTCCCCTTAGATAAATAGCTGCCGTTTGCTTTGTTACATTTAAATAATCTAACCTTTGGTAAAGAATTTTTTTAATTAAATGTGGATATTACCAAAAAGGAATATACTAAAATATTATGTAGAATTTTTTCTGTAGGTAACAGGTTTCCCTTAAGTAACATAACAGTGAATAATATTCATGGACGCATGACATTCATGGATCTTTATCTTATCATCAATCCTTTCACATTTCTAAAGATTACGAGAAATAATATCTTTTCTTCATTAGAGTTTTTTTTCTTATTTTCATCAGTCCCAATTCGACATCTTATGTTTACTATCAAATCCTACTTTCTTCGAATACCACCAATAAATATATCTAAAACTAAAATTAAAATCGATTCTGTCATTCAAGAAAAAGAAAAATGTATAGCAATTAACGAACCAATGGCTGGTTAATTGATTAAAGTTAATTATACAAGCGTTATCTGAGTTTAGGATAACCAGAAGGTCTTTTTAAGGAAAATGGCTGGCATTTATTTTACACATAAAAACCATGGAGTCATCCCAATCATTGAGATTCGAACCCATGTCAAATTACCATTGTTCAGCTGTCTTACTCATTCAGCAGTTGGTGAGAGATATAGAAATGTCGTAGATGTATCTACGACATAATGTACTACTTCAAGGGATTATAGAAATAAATGCAATTATTTTTTTAGCATACTAACCTTAATATAAACAGTTACAGAATATGGACGACATTTCAACGGAGGATGTGTATTTATGAAAATTAAACAGAGAAGTGCTCAACGCTTTCTGACCACGATCTTGTATCAATATCATTCTAGCTGCCATATAGCATGTGACGGGGATGGGAATTTCCGAAATTCGAGAGTTAGCTGAAAACAAACTAACAGGTCACAATTTTCGTCCCTCATATTTGCTTCCATCATTCCAAAAAGTCTGCATATGCTCTTTTCCGCAAGAAGATTCTAACGTTGGAACGGAAATTTATCCGCTGTCATACATGCGCTGTTCTTCCTAGAGATTAAGCCTATGTGGAGAGGACTTTACTCTCCTTAAAATTCTACAGTTCATCCCTGGAAAAGTCAGACATGTACTCAGAAGTTAGAATCGGTTTTTAATTTGATTTTATTACTTAAAAAAATTATCGAAATCAAAATCAGTTTCGGGTTAAAATGTAGTTTAGTTACTTAAAAGAAATATTGAACCCCTCCTATTTAGGGCTCCAGTGTGCTCCGGGTAGAATTACGATTTATCGGACAGGAGCTTAGCACCGGAGCTGGGCTGCATCGCAATTTAAGCTGTGACTAAAAGCATTTCAGTTTGTGTTAAAATAAAAAGTTTTAGTTAAAATAAAAAGTTCAGTTTGTGTTAAAATAAGCACTCATTTAACGGTTACTCATTTAACGGTTTTAATCAGTGAAATAGTAAATAATACTTCTCCAGAGATTTGTTTAGTATTCACGAATAGTTTCAAGTGAAAGAGACCGTCTTAATCAGTCATCTTTGCATACGTTCAGAGAAGAATGAAACTAATATTTATGGTTTCTAAAATTAATCTTTCATAATGCTTATAATGTGAGTTCATTTTTAAAGCAGATTATGGCTTTTAACCCCACAGGCAATTTCAAAGTTACAGTTACTATGTAGGTTAATTGTTTTATATGATTTCGTAAAAATGACATCACTGTTTTGATGTTTGGCGTTGAGTTGTTAGTTTTAATGAGTCATGTTTGCTAATTCATACGTACATGTCTGGAGGTTATCAAACTACATTTCTTGCATCAAAATGACGAACTGCATTTTAGCGCAAATACAACTAACTAAATATAGGTTTCATATAGGGAACGTTAAGAGGAATTATATACCATATATTCCGGTATATAATGCGCACTTTTAATACAAAAAATAAGACCGAAATTTCCGTGCGCGTTATAAGCCGGATACAAAAACGATTGACATAAAAATAAGGAAAAGATAAGCATACAAGAAAGAAATGGCGTACCTTATGAACTTAAAAATTTTCATTATCGGATAGCATTAACAAAAAGTACGTCACATTAAAAGTACGTCACATTCGTTTTCTGTTATATGTTCAAGCACATCATCGAATTCAGTTTCGCCTTCACCAACACTGCTCATATTCATTATAGATAAATACATAATAAGAAAAATTGTATAATCTAAACTTATTTTTTGAAGATCATATGGTAGCTAAACCATACACAAGTGTCGATGCTGTGATGAATTCTAGCAGATACCTCGAATTCCATGAGAAACTACATTATTGTAGTGTTCCTAATATCCAGTAGATTCAGGTTAGAATGAATAATAAATAGCCCAAAAACCATATTTTTAACTGACAAGAAAATGTCCAATAAATTAGAGATATTTAAAACTTAATTTTAAAGCAAGCTGTGTGTTGAATGATGTTGCCCAATTTCCTAATGCAAGTCTTCTGAGCACATACAAAGCAACTTTATCTAAGCTAATGAAGTTCTGTGAGATAGGTATATCGGATGCTTTCTCACACTTATAGTATCAGAACAGAATTCCATCGTAAGTTGAGGCGTACTTGCGTGGGTCAAAATCTCCTTACAGTTCAAACGTCAAATTAGCCAAATTTTTCGACAAATGACTCGCTGAAATCATCTCTCAATGATAGAACTTTTTTATATTCTACTTATTCAACAACATTTGTGATTGCACTTATTTCGTAATCGGAAGCAAATATTAAAATTACGCATAAAAGCAACTTCTAGTCTTGCGTTTCCTCGAAGAATTTCGCACGTGCGAAATTGAATCAAGACAAAAAGAATGTAATAAAATAAAGATGGGAAGGGGGTTCCGTAATCAGTGAAGTGCGAAAACTCCTTCAGGCGATCAGCGCAAGGCAGGATGGACAGATTTAGCTTATTACGAAACATTTCGCGCAGCTTCAGTTTTTTTCAAACTGTTAACACCTAGCAACAGAGGATTTAGAAGCGTTCCTCCTTTACAAAAAAAATAAATGATTATTTTCAGCAATCATCTCGAAATAAATAAAAAGAAACACAATTAGCAAACGTCGCAAAATAGTTTGTCTTCATTTATTTGCAAAACATTTTGGTTTCGTTTACTTGCACAATATTTTTCAAAATTTCATTTGTAATGAGAAAACTCATCTCCGTCGACGATAGAGTTCTGTTACAAATAGGAAAATTTTCCTTTAATTTTAGAAAAATCAAAAACTAACCACCGAAAATGAACACTGTAATCTCGATCTTTTTGACAGAATGTTACATCAGCAAGCTCTACGAAGCCTTCTTAAATGAACATTATGAGTTCCTCTTTTTCAGAAATACAAATTATTCAGCCAATATTTTTACGGTTCAGCAAAGAATCTAAAGCTTTCAACTTATTAGGTTATAAAGTAATAGTTTTCCACCTATCAAAAAAATAAATAAATAAATAAATAAATAAAAATCTGAAATGTTTCAGATTTTAAATTACGTCCAAAGGGGCGTTTTTTAACATTTTGTGTGTTACCTTTCTTTATTAAATATCATGTTCCTCGCACTTAAACCATAAGATCCAGTGCAACAGCAATATCGCAAATTAGTTTTAAAACGAGCATATCTTTAGAATTTCCGATACAGAGACTCACGCGCTGGAGATAAAAATGTTTTTTCTGCACAACGTTGCCATTGCTCGCTTTGAAATCCTTGAGTTTGTTAATCAAAAATTCGTCAAAGTTTTAAAAAATAGGAAATCGATCATAAAACAAATTTCAAATTTCAAATTTGGTCTTCCACATGCTCATATTCGTTGGAGGATTACGTTATTCAAAATTCGATGACTCTATGTACCGTTATTTTATGACAATGTGAGAAATATACATACATTTACGCAGATTTTCATTATTTAATTTCTTCAAATATAATGCAGGACTCTAACATTTTATGGCAACAGTTTGAAAAGTGAACCGACATTTATCCGTCCGACGCAAAATGCCAAAACGAAACTAATAGTCCTTCGGGATTCAAATCCCTTTGGACTAAAAAGGATAAATGCGTCATTTCGTTTCTGACTTATTAACTAGTTATTGCAAAACATACAAAGGATATATTAGTAGAGAAATGTTTAAAGAAAACTTGCTTTGATTCACGACACACATGCGAAAAATGCGAAACTTACTTACGGCCAGCCCATAGCTAAAAATCGAACACTTGATAAACTATCACTCTTCAATGATCTCATTCACTCAGTCATAGAAGACAGTGCAAATTTTTGTCTTGTTTTTATTCTAAAAACAAACTTTTTGTTTATCTAAATCATCGCTCATGAGATATTTTTTTAAAAATGCGATAAGATTCATGACATTTGCCTGTTTTTAAATAATTTTTCACCGTTTATTCTGCTTGCTTAGTCTAATTTTAAATATTGGTCCCTTGATAAACGCATTGTTGAAACCACTGAATATTAGTATCTTCATAAATGTTATAATATAATTTTTTTTTAATCTGAAAGGTTTCAAATTTTAAATTGCGTCCAAAGGGGAGTTTTTTTTAACGTTTTGTGTGTTACCTTTATTTATTAAATATCATGTTCTTTGCACTTAAACTATAAAATTCAATTCAACAGCCGTATCGAAAATAATTTAAAAAGAGCGTATCTTTAGATTTCTCGATACACAGTCTCGCGCGTTGGCGATAAAAAATGTGTCCTCCCCTTACAGTGTTGCCATTGCTCGCTTTGAAATCGTTGAGTTTCCTAATCAAAAACTGATGTATGCTTTACAAAATATGAAACAGATAATAAAACAAATTCCAAATTTAAGCTTCCAAATGCCCATATTCGGGTGCAGACGTACCTCATTCAAAATTGGATGGCTCTATGTACCGTTGTTTTATCACAATGCGAGAAACATACATACATTTATGCAGATTCTTCATTATTTAATTTCTTCAAATATAATACAGATCGATAGTATTTGGTGGAAACAATTTGAAAAGTGATACAGCCTTTTAAAATTTTCAAAGCAAAATCGCAAAACGGAAACAATTGTCCTTCAGGTACAAAGCCCCTTTGGACCTAATAATTGAATTAATACACTTTATTACACTGCTTATGATGCTAGTTATCGTATTCTTTATCTTAAAAATTTCTAGGTAGTGAAGCATTAAATCAAAAAAGGCGTGCAAAGCTTATCTTTATGCATGTGCCCATATACAGGAATTATCTCGGAAAACCATAACGAGTTTTTTAGGTTTTAAGTAAAATCTTTCTTTTCCTTTTTGAGTTCAAAAATCCGAAGATTGCAACTATTAAATTTACTTAGTACAATAACCATATCTGCATTACCATTTCCTTCCATGAGATAAAAGTAATAAAAGTGAACGAACATTTAGAAATAAAATACTCTTAGATAAAATATTCGTGACAAGCGTATCAAACCCAATACTTTAGCAGCTGAATTTGGAAAAACATTTCCTATTTCTTTTCACAATATTTTCTGTTTTAGCCAACGCATTTCCTACAGAATTTTCTTGGTTTTTTCCTTTTGAATATTCCGAAAGAAATTTTCAGTCTGCAAACGGTATTTTCTATCTGTAATTTAACTATTATTAAGCATTCAAATGATGTTTAATAATAGTGATTTATTATTAGTTTTAGATTTTATTATTATTATCATTGACTCATTTTATAATGCAGCATCATTATGTTCTCCTGTAGCTTGATGAAGAGAAAGTTTCACCATTGAGGTATTAGAAATCAGATTCGGACTGGATTAATTAGATTATGGAAAAGAATTTGGGGGCTTTTTGCCTAAAGGGAGAGATGTTTCGTGAAGGTCTTTTTAAGGGAAACTGGCCCACGAAAACTTCCATACAGCCAGCCCGTTCATCTGGATCTGAACCAGAATCAAACTATCAGTGCTCAGTGACTACTCGGCCTCTTGGTTGGCCTGAAAGTTTTTGCAGCACATTGCATCATTTGACATTGTTTCCATGCCTCTCTTCTAAAACCATAGCACCAAAATAGTTCTGAAAAATTCTCACCTGCAAAAACTACGTACACCTTTACTAATAATAACAAAAATTAAATGTATATTTATTACTTGGTCATACATAAATCAATGCGAAATTTTATAACTTTCGTATAAGCAGTGCCGGCCTTTTTCATATTTATGTGAGATTAATCAGAGCCTAATTATTGGGTTCTTTAGAAAGTAATTTTTTTTTTTTTTTTTTCCAACGGACCGTTTAAGTGTATTTTCCCACAAAGTTCACACTTTAGCCGCATAATCATTATATATTTTGACAGCTGATATAGTAAGGCTTGCTTGTGAAAAATTTCGATTGTCTCTATTCTACATTTTGGTTGGTGCTTTTTCAAATATGGAAAGTGAAAAGCAGCATTTTCGGTATATTTTACTTTTTTCAATAAAATATGCTAATATGAAAATGTAAAAATGCTGTTTAAGCTAGAAAAAAATTATCCGATGTGTATAGAGAAAATGCTTTAACAGACTGCCAGTGCTATAACTGGGTTGCAGAATTTCGATCCGCCAATTTTGACCTTGCAAATGCACTACGTTCTGGAAGGCTAATTAAAGCTGACGAAAGCACAATAAAAGCATTAATTGAAGAAAACCGGCGAATAACAACTCATAAAATCGCTGAGACATTAAATTTATCAAATTTGACTGTTCATGATCATTTGAAATGCCAATGTTTAACCTGAAAGCTCGACACATGGGTTCTCCATCTTCTCACAGAAAGAAATTTGTGCCGTTGCGTTGACGTTTGTGATTTGCTTCTTAAATATCAAGAAAGTGATCCATTTTTGAAGCATATCATCACTGAGGACGAGAAGTGGGTTGTCTACAACAATGTTAAACATAAGAGATCATGGAGCAAAAAAAGATGAACCGGCTCAAAGTACTTCGAAAGGCCTATATTCATAAAAAAAGTGATGCTATCCGTTTGGTGGAATTTCAAAGGAATCGTTTTTTTCCCAGCTTCTACCGGACAAACAACGATCGATTCTGAAGTGTATTGTCATCAGCTGGAAAAACTGAATGATTCACTTCAGTGAAAATAAAAGAGTAGAATTCATCAATCGAAAAGGTGTAATGTTCCACCAAGATAATTGTAGACCTTATACAAGTTTGGTAACTAGCCAAAAGCTTTTACAGCTGGGATGGGATATACTGTCACAGCCACCATATTCTCCAGATATACCACCTTCTTCTTCTTATTTTTTCCGGTCTCTACAAAATATTTTAGACGGTAAAATCTTTACCTCAAATGAGGAGGTGAAAAATTACTTGAATCAGTTTTTTGCCAGCAAAGAAAAAAAAATATGAGTGGATCACGACGGAATCACGCTGTTGCCAGAAAGATGTCAAAGGGTATTGGACTAGAAGGGACAATATATAATTCAATAAAATATATATTCACTATGAGAAAATTTTCTTTTATTTTCATGAAAAAAAAAGGAAATTACTTTTCTGACAACCCAATAAAAATAACGCTAGGCTTTAAGTACAGCATTCTTCCGAGGCCTTCAGGATTAATTTTCCTTGTTTTTATGAGGGATATGTAATAATGGTGTTATAAATCAGATTAAAGTGCTAGCTAAAATTTCAAGTTATTAATGAAAGGTAGCCGCAAAAAATTAGAAAGAATTCTATAGATGTTTTGATTTTGTTTGCAACTGTCAAAATTGTGAATTTATGTGAAAGCGTAATTCAACGTTCAGTAATATTTACAAAATTATTGATTTTATTATTATTATTATTATTATTATTATTATTATTATTGTAGTGTCAGAAAATCTGATATACCAGTTAAATTAGTTTTGCATTAAGTCAGCAAACCGACACAACTGATATATAAGAAACTGCTGCCCATTAACTGATTGCCTTTCGCTGACAATAAAATATCTATTTGTACTAAGGCGCGTGAAAAGCTAACAAATATACAATTTTACGAAAGTGTATTTATGTAATAAAAATTATTTCATATTTTATCATAAATACTTATTGCGACTTAACTATATTTGTGCAAGAAGTTTGAACACGAATGGAGAAATTAAAAAGAAAATGTCTTACTACTGATTTTATCAATGCATCGTTGTATCTACTTGCACAGAAGTCAACAAATGAATATTGCAATAAACGAAGGCCAGCGATTTTTTTTTTATTGTCACTGAATTAGAATAAAGTAGTCACCTTTCGTGACTAGTTGAGATTTCCGGATATAAAGAGCTATGAGAATGTGTATGCCCAGCTTTGGTTTTACAAGGTTATTCATGCTAAATACATTTAATAGATGAATTCAAACTTTAGCTTTTTTAGGTAGCGGGATAAGGAGGAATGTGTTTTTAGTAAATTTATAAAATTTAATCACCTTGCATGCATGTACAAAATTAATTACCATGTATCATTATTATTAAAATCAGTGAGTATGTTTTTTCCCATTCAGTAAAGAAAGCTAAAAAAAAACAAATTCGTTCAAATTCTGTAATTTTTCCTTTCAAAAATTTTATTCCATGGAACATGAATTCTAGACTTCTAACAATCCTTAGTTTATACTGCTCTTTTTCACAATTTCCATAGCTATTTTCGTGGAATAAAATTAGAAATCGACATTGTTAAACGTTTCAGTACACAGCCTTTGAAAGTTTTGCATTCGAAACAACGCAAACTCATAATAAGAGGGATTTCACCAGTTTCTCTTTCTAAAGTTTCACTCTCATTTACACTCATTCATAAAGAGCTTCTACTCTGTCCTCTAAATACATATTTTCTCTATCTAACAACTAAATGTCGGCCGGATTCATTTCTTTACTCGATGTTATTAGTAACAATTTAAGATTTCATTAAATATTTTATTATTCTTTTATCTCTATATTGATGAAATTAGAAGACGAAGACCGTGTTCAATCAAAATAATTAATCTAAATTTAGATTTGTTACCTTTGTAGGATCAATATTATTAATGAGGAAGTGTGCCTTAATTAAGGGTTATTGTAACGCAGTTTATATTGATTTGTCTTACAAAATAGCTATAATTTTGCAACATATTTTTCTACTGCATTTAAGTAGAGGTATAAATTAATATATCTAACTCTTTCAATTTATTTTTATCGTTATTTTTGGAAAATAAGAAAATATTAAATATGACAATAAATGTACTAGAACGCTAAAAATTTATAAAGTATTAGATCTAATACGAAAATACTAACAGCGGTCATCCTGAATATTAAAGGTGTGCCAATAGCCCTAAATGAAATAATGCCAGTGAAAATTGTCACCATTCTAGAAGAACTTAGAGAGCATCGTCTTATTAGAGGAGCAATGGGACAGCATTCGTTTTTGTGCCACCAATCTACTTCTAGAAGTCAAAAGAGATTGCTATATTATATTGCGATGCAATATTACAACTTCGTATAAAATTAAATTAATTCACCGGAAACGTCCAAGCCTAGTGAATCATACATTATTGTTCCATCATGATAATATCAGGTCTCGTATGATACGGTCAACTCAGGAATAGCTTTTTAGTGCTTTTGGATCTAACTTCCGTTGCTTTTTGACTCAGAACAAAGTATGATAGTGTTGCTATCTAGTGATAGCTTTTGAAATTGATCATGCGCTCCATTTTATTCCTTGGTATTCCACAGCAATTTGAAACTTATTTTTTAAATTTTCTCAAGCTTACAGAAAAGCAAAGTAATCCCGATTCAGTAAAAATCTTAGGAATATTCCTTTTGCACGGTAGTCTGATTATATCAAGGGGCTCTCGATCTGAAAATAAGAGCTAAGAACTAACCCTGTGCTAAAAGGAGTTGATTACAGTATGAGCTTGATTACCATTGATTTCAAATATTACTTTCAAACGTTTTCAGTCCAAAGGGGCTTTGTCCCTGAGGGGCTATTGTTTTCGTTTTGCGATTTTGCTTCGAATCACTCTGAATGTCCGTTTCACTTTTCAAACTGGAGCCACCACCAAGTATTATCGCCCTGTATTATATTTGAGGAAATTAAATAATGAAGACTCTGCATAAATATATGTATTTTTCTCGCATTGTGATAAAGTAACGGTACTTAGAGCCATCCAATTCTGAATGACGTAATGCTACTGCGAATAAGGGCATCTGGAAGCCCAAATTTGAAATTTCGAATTTGTTTTATTATCGATTTCATATTTTAGAAAAGTTTAACTAATTTTTGATTAACAAACTCAAGGATTTCAAAGCGCGCAATGGCAACGTTGTACAGAAAAAAAACATTTTTATCTCCAGCACATGAGACTGTGTATCGGAAATTCTAAAGATATGTTCAATTTAAAATTATTTTGCCATATTGCTCTTGAACTGAATTTTATCGTTGAAGTGCGAAGAACATGATCTTTAATAAATAAAGGTAACACACAAAATGTTAAAAAAAAAAAGGTCCCTTTGGACGTAATTTAAATCTGAAAGCTTTCAGATTTTCTTTTTATTATTATTAGCGCAGATGTCTAGTCGTACTGTAACCAGTACGACGAGTTTTCGCATACTTTCATTGCTGCTGTCTCGTAATTTACTTACTTAACTATACTGATATTCAAAAATTACACTCACAGGCTCTGCTAACTCAAAATTACTTTGGAGACCCAGGTTTCTGTTCGAAAGATGTTCTATTCCGACCTTTCGGAAACGCTCCTTAGGTTTTTCAATAACTTTAAGACTGATACTGCATGTAATAGTACTGTAGAATTGCCAAAATGGGAGAAATTTATTCGTCTAGAATACCCATTAACAATGCAATTCAAATAATAAAATATAAAAACAACATAAATTAAAATATTAATTGTCATTTTTTACACAAACAGAAGTTACACTGGGACAGAAAGCAAATTTAAAATTCAATTAAATTAACAATGCATATGAAAATTGAAAGCAAAAATTATTAACTAACATTAATATTATATTAGACAGAATGACTATTAGACCCGAAACAGGATTTTGCATCGTCTATTATAAATGGCTGTATCACTTTCCAAATAGTTGCCACCAAATATTTGCCCTGTATTATTTTTAAAGAAATTAAATAATGAAGAATCTGCATGTATGTATGTATGTTCCTCGCATAGTGAAAAAACGACGGTACCTAGGGCCATCCAATTTTGAATAACATAGTCCTCCAACCGAACATGTGCAACTGGAAGTTCAATTTTTGAATTTCGAATTTTATGTATTCTATTTTGTAAAACATTAATGAATGTTTGATTAACAAACTGAACGATATGAAAGGAAACAATAGCAACACTGTACAGAATAAAACATTTTTATCTCCAGCGTGCGAGATTCCCTATCAGAAGTTTTAAAGATATATGCTTTTTAAATATTTTGTGCTTTTGCTGTTGAATTGAATTTTGTGTGGCATAAGTGCGAAGAAAAGGATATTTAATTAATTAATTTTACGCACGAAAAGTTAATAATGAAAAGACAAAAATAGTTTTACAAGCCATTTAATTAAGAAAACTGAACATTGATATGATGATCTCAGAAAAGACCGAAAAATATAAAAAATGTCTGCCAACGCTTAACACTGCATTGGGAATTCTAAACATATGCTGCTATGCTGTTTTAAATATTTTTGTAATTTTGATGTTGAACTGTACATGGCGTAAGTGCGAAGAAAATGATGTTTATTATTAAAGATACAAAAGGAAATGGATTATTAGGAATAAGTGCAACAGCACACTGGTAGAATGCGATCCCAGTAAGAGCATGAAAAACCTTAACAAACACGTTTGGGCAAGTGTTAAATTCTGAGCCCTTTCAGATTTGAGTATTTGTGATTACACTGCAGAGTACTCTTAACTGCTTTTAAAAATTTCTCCCTTTTTTAATTTGAGATCTATTTTTATGAATTTTAATTACATGCAACATTAGCTCAATCACTAGATCCGTTCGAATTCTCTACAATTATTACAGGATCTTAAAATGATTTTACATATGAATATTAATGCCCACTTTTCATCTATAAATTAGTAAATCGATGATAAACGGATGAAGTAAAGCTTATGTTATTAATTTCTCCTTTTGTTGCACGTACCGTTATCATAGTTAATTAGTTTAAACTACATAAACAAGAGATCCTAAATCTGAATCCAGCTGCCGTCAGTTCTTTTCAGTATTAAAAATTCTTTTGAAAAATAATTTATTTGCGAAACAATATTTTAATAGAATACGGTGCCACAAATATTTCATAAAAAAGTAAGTTTTCATTTAGTTTGCTCTAATCTTAGTTGTACAAAAATGTGTTCAAATATAAAAGAATAAAAAATTATTGTTTATTACGAAAATACATGTTTGTAAAATATGAAAATACAGCGTAGAAAATGCAGTGCTCGCCTATTATGGCGAAAAATACATGAAAAAGGTTTTTATAATGGTAAATTTGCTTTTTCCTTGAATAAATTTTAAAAAATTAAAAAAAAATTTTTTTTTAATTTTAATAAATTTTAAATTGTGATAAACAACCGCTTATTAAGTGACAACAGTACTTTATAATTTGAATGAAATATTATTTTCCAAACGTAAATACATTTAATGAAGAGTAGAGTAAGTTGGACCAAAATAAGTAAAAAAACGGCTTTTTTGTTAAATAAATGTTTTTAGTACATCATTTTTAAGAAATTTTCTCACGAATAAATTATTTTTCAAACTGAAGTAACATTAAAAATCAATGCTGTAGATGATTCAGAAGAAAGCACCGACAGAACTTGTATTTAAATTGAGGAGTTCAGGGCTTTAGACCGTTTATTATCAATGAGGCTAGCTAATATTTCTGTACAGTGAGGTTTTCTATAGTTAAATAACAATGTAGAATATAGTTTAGAAATTCAGCCTCGATTTTCTTGCTTATTTCTGATAGATACGTGGACACCTCTTCACATATATATTCACTTTAATTCCTCTGCAGTCATGCAGAATTTGGGCGAAATCGATGAGCTTAAGGTCATTCACCTTCCATTTAGAGATATTAATTAAGAGACACTGTGACATAAAAGTCAGTTTTTAAATGAAATTAATTTTGAGTTTTCATGAGTTTAATTATATGCTTAAACTATCAGGTTTCAATATACAATCAATATGACCTATAAGTGAAAATACTTCTAAAAGGCAGCAAGTGAAACAATGTATATCAGATTTACTTTAAATGATCTGCAGAATAGCTCCTTCTGTCTATTCCAAACATTAATAATAATTTCTGAATTTAGAAATTACAAAATTAGCTTCACTATACAGAAAAACCAATAGCCTGGAATTGAAAACTTTCCAATTAAATGTTGGAGAAGGTAATGTGATGGTAACCTGTTATTTTAATACGGAAACTGTGCCTGAGCTCTTTCAATAGTGTTCTTTAAAAATATCACTAATTCCTAATAATGCTGCTATCGACAAAGTTGCGAAAACGCTCTGAGTATGAATACTTCTTGCATTTGGCGAAGTTTTAAAGAGGAATTACGCCAAGAACCTTACATTTGGCTACCTTCGGAACTTACTCGGTGCATTTATGGTACCGAAAGAGCAGCAACCCTTCCTGAGTGGAACTTTTGAGAATCTTCAGTTTGCACAACAGTTGATGCAATGAGTGCTATTGTAACGGTCGGAGTGAAAGGCGGTGTGAACGATCAAAACACTGCGACGTCTTTCATTTGCATTACGAACTTAAAACACCAACGCTAGCTCAAAATATTAATTATTAAAAAAGCAAGAAATAACAATTTATAAATCTAAGTTTGGATATCAACAGGTGTTTGGTGATTAAAAAAAACTATGCTAGTTGATTTACATATAGTGTTTTATGAAGTTACAAAATGCTCCGTTCAAGGGCAGTTCATAGTTAAGTGGATTACTAATTGGTAAGTTTTCTTTAAAACTAGAAACAGTTTTTTTTTTTTTTTTTTTTTTTTCGTCAAAAGAACCTAGTTAAAATAAATGTCGGTATTTCATGCAAGGGTTTGTATAATTAGTTCTAAACAGAATATAATTTTTTCTTCTTTTACATATTATTATCTACATTATTTAAAAGCAATTCTTCGTTCATAATTTCATTTAAGACTGATGTGTGAAATTTATTTTGTTCTAAAAATGCTGTAAAAAAGAGTTCACTGGATAGCATCCTTTAACGGATAGTATTTTTTCATTATATTTGGGGGGGGGGGATAGTATTTTTCCTACTTAGTCTTCTTTTTCCTTTACCCCCTCTTCTCCGGCATTGCCGCAATAATATTGAACTCCTTTTGCTTTAAAAGCAGAGAATTTGTTTTCTCTGCATCTGCAGAGAATATTAGTTTTGAGAGGGCGGGACGGGAATGTCCCGCCCTCTCAAACGAGTATCGCCCTCTCAGTAATGCGAGAGTTCACATATTTTAGTGTGTGCTAGTGTAATTGCTACATCTCCGACTCTCAGATAACCTTTGAAATACTGATATAGTAACGGGACCAAATTTTACTTTAATTCTTTCTTTTTAAAATGAGTTCAATTTATGAATGGTAATTCACTTTTAGTAATATGAAACCAAAGATTATGAAAATTTAGTATTTTAACTAAAGTAATATTTTTTCTCTGTGGTATTCAAATGTTTCTTTGTTGTCATTGGATTTAATTTACAACTTCGTATACAATTTTGCTTTCATGCTATCGATAGTCGGAACAGTTACATGTATATTATTCATGTTTCTTCTCATGAAGATGTAATTTTAATTCCGCCCCAGTTTCTCTTAGAATATTCTCCACGAATGCATCTCTTCTCAGGGGCATAACCTCCTTTTTTCCCACATAAATTATATGCTATATGCTTACACTATTGAACCATCCTGCTCAGAATATAAAATTCTCACTGTGCATTGCTGGTTGATATAACTCGTACTTTTATTTTTCTAATTCTTGTGAGCATTCCTTCGCAATATTTAATTTTGAAAATAAGTTAATGCTTTTATTTCTTGCTCACCTCGAGAATCATCCGCGGTCTAGATCGATCTATTTAATGGATTGAATATATTCCGTAAAGCAAAGTCATTTTTGTTATTTGTTCTCCAGAAATGGCAGTTACGCGATTACATTAACAGCTCGTAATAACATCACTACATGCATCAGAAAATCACCCAAAAGTGTGGTGAATCTTCGCTGACGCATTCGTTTTCAACTTGATATCCGTTGTGTATAAATCTATTTGAATAGAATGGCAACCAGAATTGCGTTACCTCGGCTGATCGGTAATTTAAACAAATTTGCATTTTTTGTGTATGTATAGGACTTGATTATTGTTATTATAACTATTGTATTTATTCATAACTGGCTAGGCAGGATCAATGAAAATTGCCTGAGGTTCAACTGAAGAAATAATTGCCCGATCTGTAGCGTAGTTTTCTGCGTACATCAATATAAATCTGTTTTTTTAATTCCCAAAAATCATCTTTAAAGGTAACATTTATTAACCAGTAGATATCGTGTACTTTATTGTAATTCTAATTCCGTTTTTACTTATAGTTAATGCTTTCATATTTCAGTAATGCGAGAGTTCACATATTTTACGGTAATTCACAGAACATTCTTGTTACCTCAGTCATCTTTTCTAATGTTCAGATCGAATAATATAAAGAAAATTAAAGTTATAAGGAAAATCAAAGTTTTGAACATTGGTGTAAACCTTCTTGGTGGGAAAAAATATAGTTTTATTGTCGCCGATGACAACTTATTGTGATTGATAATTTTATTATTATTATTAAATTATTAGAACTCCTGAAATCTTTCAGAAATATTTGTAATGTTTCCCGCCTTATAGACAGAGGGTCATTTAAAATAAATATTTGAAGTAAGGTTTGGTTTTTTTCTACAATTTACTCATCGGAAGTAGAAAGTGGTGTATCCGTTTTGTTCCATACATTTGATGTTGTTATAAAATATATAAATAATTATGCATTATGAAGTCGGTAAAACCTGCATATTTAGCTCGCATCTTGTGCACGAAGTAAAATTTGCTACGTCTTTAGTTTGTTTAAAAGTAAATCATGGAACTGCTGCTATTAATTGTAAAAAATAATCGAAATTAATAAAACTAAAATAATTATTATGTAAGAGAATGCCTTTCTAGCAAACTTTCTTATTTTTTAATTTTTTAAGTATTTGTCATCTTTAAAAGCCCTTTTTTATAGTTATCTTTTATTATAATCTTCTAATTATCTTTTATCTTATTCGCTATTCTTAGGGCGAATCATCATTGCTCCTAAAAATAAGAACGACGTTAAATTCAGAGACTTCAGAAAATAACTGTAGTGTGAAAGACTGAGTTCATTTTCCATTAGAGATAATGCATTAGTTTATGTTAATTAATGCTACATCATTTTTTATTCTGCAGCTGAAGAAGAAAGTTCTATATTCAAACTTTCGAAATTAGTTCTGCATATTTCTAAATGCTACGCTGATTCTTGGTGCTTTAACTCCTCCAATAATCTTGCACTTTGAATGTTTCAAGAATCAATACTTTGAATGTTGAATCAGAATGTTTTTATTTTCGTATAAGAAGGATAGTATGTGGATGAGTAGAATTTTAAAACTTTATAAAGGAAACTGACACGTACTGTCGTTGTACATACGGTAAACACGATAATTCTGCTAGTCTGTTCTGCAGCTAGGAGCAAAAAAAAGTCAAAACAAAATTATAGCAGCTTTTAAGATTTTAACCAGAATGTTCTTAATTTTGTCGTCTTAATAAGATTGCCTGCGCCCCCCCTTTTTTTTAATTCTAACAAAAGAGCAATAAGAAATGGGTAAAATCTTATTGAAACAGACTGTATAAACGTACTACGTAATATAATCCTATTTTGAAGTGATTTATTTATTTTTCATTTCATTTATCTATTTTGCAAAAGAGTAAAATTTTTAGCGTATAATATTGCACTGCATTTTCAGCATATAATATTGCACTTCGTATAATAATATCCCATTGTTTAATATTTTTATATATTTGTATTAGGAACAGGCAATGAACTTAATCAAGAAACAAAGTGTCTTTTTGATATTATTAAAATTAAAGTCCCTTTCAAAGGTACTTTGTTTTAGAATATATTTGTGAACTCTTTTTACATCCAACCGATTCAGTTTCAATTTGCTAAAAATACTAATATTTACGTAATGTCATTTAAATTGGATTGCTTTGTATAATTATGCTAAAGTTAAGAGAAACTTATACGCTACGGAATATTTGCGTATTTTTGAAAGAGTAAGATAAATGTAGATGATGGTAATAGTCACGAGATTTTAAATTAATAAATTATGCGTTTCATTTGCGAGTAGAGGCACTTTCCACATTTTAAGGATTCTTTGTGGATCATCGTGCCCCGTATACTTTTTAACGACAGTGACAAAATAAAAGCATATTTCTGAATTTTTCATTTATAATCAAAACGTTTAGATTCGACGCATAATCTGCTCTTTCAACCTATTTCATCATGTATTATAAATTGAAAGGTAGGCTTTTGCTAATTTTTCATAGTTATATATGCAAAATATATTATTTAGCTTTCGAAAAGACAAGTGGTTTGAATAATTGAAGAACAGGAAATCATTGGAGATTTAACTGTCGAGATGAAAGAATGCCATAGCGAAGGACTATCTAAGAGCTTTTGACAGCTATCACTGTTACCCCATGCATAACATCCTAAAAGAAATCTTAACCATCCACCCGTTCAGCCAACAGCAACGGAACCTGGGACAATACAAGTGTCTTCCGGTGTTAAAACCACTTCAGAATATATTAGTAATGAAAGTGCATTTGCCTAGTATAAAAATCGTATTTCGTGGAGTTTTCGACTGAGTCTTCTTTAATATCTAATCTGTTGCGAACTGCCGAGAAATATGCTAAAATAATATTTTGACTCTAATTAGTTCTTCCTATTTCTAAGCGGCACGGAATTTTGGATCTGTTCATTCGCTATTGTTGTCGATATTTGTGCTTTTGATATAGAATCATAATTAAAATTTTTAAATGATAAAGTATGGTGTTTTTGCGATTAAAAAGGCTTGAGAATCGTGTTTTTGTTCTCCAAAAAATATACTATTTTCAAGCATACATTGCTGTTGTAAACGATAACCACAAACTGCCTTGCTTAGCGCAGTACATCTAAAATGTTTTAGATATATATTTTTTAAAAATACAGTAAGCCAGCAAAACGAGAAACAAACGTTTATTATTATGACATCTCAACTTGGTTTTTTTCTGAAATGTCGCCACCTCGTGGACAGAATTTTCCTCTGCTTTCAATCCTGTGCTTTGATCCGACAGACATCTGTTGCCATGGCTTCGAGAGCTGAGCAAAGAAGAGCAATAAAGTTTTGCTTTAAAGCAGAAAAATAGCGAAATATATCTACCAAATGATCACTAGAGAGGAAATCTGAATGATCCTGAGACAAACAACAATCACGTGTTTGATCTGGGAAAGGTTCATCGCAATCGGAGAAACTTCGCGTTCAGAAATCTTGGAGTGCAGATCGTGTTGGTGAGTATTTTTGATTGGAAAGGGAATATGGTACTGTTCTGTTATCATGATCGGATTCAGAAATGTATGTATGTTTGCATGTATGGGTGGATGGATGTGTTCGTGTATGCATGTATATATGTATGTGCGAGTGTATGTGTGTGTATACATGTACAAATATTACGCACATACAATACATTAACACGTGCATACAACATACATTTTTGAATCCAGTCCCGATAACAGAACAGTACCGGGAATATTCAGGAGTAACTTGGAGACAGAATATGACTTGCATATTTTATAAAGACGTAATGGACGGATTTCTAAACGGAATTGAGTGTATTAGCTCAATAGAATGACTAGTTTCTGTTGCACGAAAATGCGCCGTCTCACAATTCCATTCCCATCAAGTAGTTTATAACGAAGAAAAATGTCACAGTTTTCAACCACCCCTCTTATTCCCCAGATTTAGCACATACAGACTATTTTCTGTTTTATGTAGTTCACTTTAAATATAATTATTTTAATACCACTGAAATGATTGAATTAACACCGTTACCAGAGACCTGAACGGTATTCCAAGATTACTTTTACAAAGGAATCCGGCAGATGTATCATACAGCTGGCCGGATACTTATATAGCTTATATACCAAGTATTGTATAGTCTTAAAGAATTGTATATCGAAGGATATGAAGCATAAATATTTTCTTTAGCTTTTAGTGTAGTACGAAATTAGTTCCAAAACTCTTTAGACTCACTACATATGATGCTCATGATAAATATGTAGAGACATTAGGAATTTTTTTTTTTTTTTTTTTTTTTGAAAGCAGGAGAGATGAAAAATTAGCAACGTCCTCGCCAGATATCGAACCACGACCTCTGTAATACGCGCCCATCGTGCTGACCACTACACTACGAAGGCCTGCTAAGAAGGTGGGAGAAATACCTTATATACTCCCTCTTTTAAAGGGCGACTGGGGTTTTAGGGTACCCAGTCGCTAAATCCTGATGGTGAAGAATCATAATTCACCATCGTTTTTAGTTCGGGCGCCACTGTAGGATTAGAAGAGACAATAGGATTTTTTTATTATTATTATTATTATTATTATTATTATTTTTTTTTTTTTTTTTTTTTTTTTTAAAGGAGAGATGAAAAATGAGCAACGCCCTCGCTGGGAATCGAAACACGGGCCTCTGGAATACGCGCTCAGCGAGCTGACTACTACAATACGAAGGCTTGCTAAGAAGGTGAGAGAAATACCTTCTAAGTATTCTTGAAAATATATCTAGATTTTTATTGGATGAACACAGTAAGCAGTTATTTTGTGTAGCATTCTATACCCCACTAATTTTGAATCGTTACCTTTTCGTATAATTTGAAATACTTCTGTGCAGACAACATTTTGTTTCCTGTATATCAAATGGCGGTCAGACAGCGAGTTTGTCTGTGCTCTAGACAGCGAGTTTATCTTGGGGTTCCGAGCTGCACAGTGTTACATTTAGCAAATATGTTGGGCTACATTTCGGAATAATAATAATTAAAAGAAGCCATCATTTCAAGATTACTATGATAAATAATCTTTGAAGATAGTCTAAAAGGGTTAAAAGTATGAAAATATGCACAAATTTGGATGTTCTGCCAATAATAATAAATTTTGTTAACATAGCCACAGACCGCAGAAAAAATAAACATACGAATCGCATATGCTCCGCAGGCCACCAATTGGCCATTACTGCTTTATACATATAATGCTTGTACTTAAACCTCTGACATCAGCACCATCACGATTTCAAATAATTTTGGCCTATTGTGAGGTTTGTCGCCTGGAGCGGGGACTGAATATAACTTTCAGTAATGTTCATTAGCTTTGTTTTCAAATGCTGTACATTTTCGGGAGTAATATTTTTAACGAGGTGACGGCCGTGAGAGGTGTCGTTGTAAATAATTAAGTCAAAATGCTCATAGAATAACAAAATGGAAAATAAAAAGTCGCACCAAGGCCGTTTCGAATATCTGCAAATATTTTAGATATAACTGTAAAAAGATTAATTCTAATGATTTTAAATTAAATTTTATAAATTGTACAAAACATGCGTATAATTTGAAATATTCAAAGAATTTACCATTCTGTTTAAGGAATATTGGAAAAATTTGAAATACTCTTTAAATATTTCCATACACTATCATTTTACCTACAAAAGTATTTTTTCTTCCTTTATCTGATTGGTTGGTTTATTTGATTATGGCAAAGCACTCGAGGACTATCTCCCTAAGGGAAAGGGAGGGACTTTATAAGGGAAACTGGCTCATACACGTTAAACATGGGGATAACCACGAAAAGCTCATGCAACCAGCCTGTTCTCCAAGATTCCAACCTCGGACCGAACTACTAGTGTTCTGCAGATGCCACAGCTCGAGCGATTACGGTCCCTTCCTTTCTCTGAACACTTGCTCTTGAAGCATCGTCGAAAATGGCTTAACATGTCGATCAATTTAACCATCTTCTGGCCGAGGATGTTGCCTGGGGGCATCGCAGGATCGACTGATGTTATACCCTGGAAGAAGAGGTTTTATCATTAAGCTATTGGATTATTGTAAAAAGCACTCAAAAATTATCTGCTTAAAGGAAAGTGTATTTTCCTTCCCTTTTGCGAACTTTCTAAGGAGCAGACTGGTATTTAATCTCTTATTATTTATTTTAAGGGGAACTGAGTGATATAGACATGGAGAAAATCACGAAAACTCATATAGCCAGCTCGTTCCCCGAATTGAAAGCCACGGTGAACTACCAGTGTTCAGCTACTTTAACGCTTGGCCACTGATAGCCCTTTCTTGAAGAAAGCGGCGGAAAGAAGATCACAGACAAACCTTACGTTGGAGCTGAACCCACACCGTTGGATTCGGACTAACAGCCAGCTTCTGCTAATCATTAAATCGTCCCAAGGCAGCCTATCAGGAAAACTATAAATTCGGAAAATTTCATATTCTTAAAAATTATTGCTGTTCATTATTTTAAAAAATTAAAAGAATTAAACATATTTAAATAATATTTTATTTCCCGAGAGTAAAAACCCTATAGTAGTATGAAAAACGTAATTCCAGTAAACAATTATCCACATACTTTTGTCTTTAAGTGATGGTTTTAATTCATCCAGTAAACCGGAGTTATACAAATATACCATAATGTTCACTGTACCTCATAAAAAAGTAAGATCTGGTAGAGAAAAAGTGTAGGGATTCTTCAGATTAATCGGAAGCATCAAAGGTGCAATTACATGCTATGTAAGCTGCCAGTCTATCTATCTAATAATAGTTCCTTTATTCTTTTCTCTTATTACCTAAAAAAGGAATGAAGGCAAGTATGAAGTCTCCCTAACATACCCAAACGACGCGAATATTTAAAATAACTTTTAAATATATTACCTCGTTTCATTACGTGCTTAGTGACTTTTTGACCATTCTACGTATTTCCAAAATTTGTGTATCTTAATATCGTTGTATACAAGGTTTATAGTGTGAGAATAATAATTTAATTCTAACGAATAATAACTTGCTGCGATCTCTATTAAGCATTTAGCGTATTTTAAATGCGACATTGTAATATCAGTAAAAAGGTCATGAAAACAACGAACTTCTGCTACGTGTTTCGCATTCTTATATATATCTTTTACGAATATGTCGTTTACGAAAAGTGGGAAATAATTTGTATAAGAATAGCCTACAGATGTCTGCAATTTGCTAAAATGCCTTAAAAAAAAATAAACTGCTCCACTTTCTAAAAAGACACGTTTAGTTAGCATGCAGTAAATTGTTTTCTTGATCTCCGAGAACTATGGTCGGAGACCTTTCTTTCTGAATGTAATCTTAGATGTCGTCGCCCTCACTTTTTTAACTTTCCTTCGGTAAACGGCGTTCAACAATGTAGCCCATTTCGATACTCATCTTTACGCTTTGCGGCGAGGCCTGTGGGTATGGGACAGCATAGAGCGGTACGGGGTAAAGGGAAAACAAGAAAGGAAATTACGATACGAAAAGCCCCAAACCGCTGAAAAACAATTGGCTTAGAAATATTTTCTTCCCCTCCAGTGCTTCTCATTCATTAGGTTTCTCCAACTGTAAAAGATTTGCGAAATAATAATGATATCCAGATAAGTTATGCTGCAAAACCATTCAGCTTTCAAAGCACTTATAGCAGATTTGACGCTAAACTTGCCATAAATTATCCTTCAGTCTGCATTTTTAACAGCATACAACATTTAAGATTTATTTATATTTGTATTAGTACAATAACTATATGTAAATCATAAATTCAAAAAACAGTAAAAACTTGTAATCTGATTCTTCAAGATTGCAGCTTATTGCCTGGAAGCTTATTGCCAGGAAGCTTATTGCCTGGAAGGTGCAAAGTGTCTTTAATATTGAGGAATGTTCCAGAAATCTGAATCTCCGAAAATCTAAGCCAAATTTTTTACGCAAAATATTAATTTTCATTATATTGTGGTATTTATTTATGTATCAGGAGATATTTTAAAAGTTACTCGGACGTATATAATGCCATTTTTAAAAGGGGAAATTTTTGTGAATAAGAAAGGTTTACTTAAATGAACGTGAAGATAATAGCGATAATTTCAGAATAATTGAGGGTAATTTCTTTTTACAAAAGGTGGCTTCATGAATGGTTTCGTCATTTACCCGATGTGTAACATGGATACAAGAGAATTCCCCTTGGAAAATCCTTCACGAAGGCCTTCCTTTCTAGGCAAACAGACCTCGCGTGCTTTGGCATAAATTAAATAATTCAATTTAATCCATTTTACAGAAATAAGATGAACTGTTACATACAGGAAATTGCACAGCATACAGGAAATAGCACAAATAGCATACAGGAAATTGCACAAATACTTCTTTTCTCCGTTTCAAATGAAAAATAATGTGCACGGTAGCGATTAATTAAGACAAAGACTTTATTTGGTACTCTTATGTTATCCATAGAGCTGTAATGTACTAGAGAGAGAAACGGCAACCCTGAAGGGGAACAGAAATGCGAACCACGTGACATTTGGAACATTTTCCCAGATCGTATTTCCCGCGGATCTTCCTTCCCATTACAGTTCTATGGAGAATTTGTGAGAAGCAAATGTTTTGCGTGTACGCGCATTGTTTCGGACTTCAAAAATGGTACTTTCGTGCTCCGCATATAGATGAAATTCCAGATACGTGAAAGGTAGAGGAGTAACATTTCACAGCTGAGCTTTTTCTAATGTTTTAAAACGTAATTATATAAAATGTAGAGGTTTTTTTATCCACTCTACTTGCCGTTTTCTAACAAAAAATAGATTTTCTAATTTTATATAATATATGCATACTTGAAATAACATTTAAATAAAAGTATCTTAATATATATGTATGTTTCTAATAACTGTGTTCCGAAAAAATGTTAAAATTTTAGTAATACAATATAATTTTAATTAGTCTAGTATTGGCGACTTTGGCGACATTTTTCATACGCCAACAGACTGCTTTGAATGCGTTTGTTTATATATTCTTTGTATGCGTTTGCTTATGCGGACATGTGCGAAGTAGTAATGTATGTATTTAATACTTGGTAATGTTGATGTAACACTGTGTAAGAACTGCATAAAATTATGTTTTTTTTTGGGGGGGACATGAATGACTTTATTTTATCCCCTTTTCTTGCATCCAAATATAACAAATATGTTTACTTTCAATCACGTATTTTCTTTCTTATATCATGTTTCTGGCATTTATTCCAATATTAAGAATTTGTTAAGTATTAAGAAAATAGAAATTATATAGCAGTTAAATTTCAAAACTTTAATAGTTTTAAGTTTCTTTTTAAAAATAATGAACATTATTTAAATTTTACCTTCTAAAATTATTTAAAATAAGTGTGACTACATTGTGCAACGTGCATAATATATATATATATATATATATATATATATTTGCTAGTAAAAGGAAGTCTTAATTTACCACCTTTTAGTTTCATAATTTAATTATTTACCACTCTCTCTCTTCCTTTTAACTTATATCTGCTATATTGACATTCATTTTTAGTTCAATTAATTTAATATCTTTCTCACTTTGATTCGCCTACTCTGTAGTTCTCTGTAATACACCGTATTAACATTAAATTTCCTTTTCGTATTAATATTAAATTTCCTTTTTGTACTATTTTCTGTTTTCACTCATTTTTCTTATGTTATCTATTTTTTTTATTCTGTCCTAAGTACTAAAAAACCTACTTTTTTATTTATTTATTTTACTTATTTATTTTTTAGTTTCTTATTAGTTTATTATTTAATATTTAGTTTATTATTTAATATTTAGTTTATTATTTATTATTTAGTTTATTATTTAGTTATTAGTTTATTATTTAGTTTGTTCTCTCCAGTTTTTTTATTTTATTTTAAATTTTGTAGACGCCGAGGAACATATTACAAAATATTATTCTACAGCATGAGAATTATTTAAATTTTAAAAATTAAAATTTAAAATAAAGTTACATTTTAAAATAAAGTGTCCAATTTTAGGGAAATTAATAATTTTGTCTGGTGTTTATCGATCTAACCTCTTCTGCAAATTCAACGGCAGCTTCTGCGAAATGACATCTTTCCAAGTTCGCATTTCGAACTAAGAGAAAAGAGAGGAAAAAATCGCCAGCCATGGCGATAGTACGCCAAAGTCTGGGTTCAGTTCCATTTCATGCCCAAACTCCTGCAGCTCATTCCTGTGCCGCTTTTTCACCCGGTTTTGAATGGCGATACTCCGTCTAGTATATAACAGGTCTATGATGTTATCGGGACCGTATTTAAAAATATATGTGTCTATGGATGGATGGATAGATTCATGTATGCATATACTTACGTACGTACGTATGGTATGTACATGTGTGTACACACGCACACACATTAAATGCATGCTAACGATCTGTGACAAATGGTTGAAAGGGACATACATGCATACACACATTCATACATACATATATTTCTGAATCCGGCCCCAATAACAGGAGAGTGCCCTTTATTTTAAATAAAATTTAAAAACGTGTAACAGGCGATTATAATTCGTATAATGCTACAGAATCTTACTTATATATGTTCTGGCTACTATTATTATTATTATTATTATCCATTATTATTGTTGGTGGTGGTGTATTTAATTATGGCAAAGCACACTAGGGCTATCTGCCTAAGAGGAAGGATGCCTTTCGTGGAGGACTTTCTAAGGGAAACTGGCTCGTATACACGTTACACATGGGGAAAACCACGAAAACACCCATGCAGCCGGCCCGTTCGCGGGATTCGAACCTCGGACCGAACTACCAGTGTTCAGCGACTTTACCGCTCGGCCGCTGGTGGGCCTCATTATTATTGTTGTAAATGTTTACAAACTGCACAGTTAACAATCTGATTTTAAATAACGATAAAATGCTGCATTAAATCCACGGCATAAGAATAGCAAATATCCTGTTAATAATTTTAATGCTATTCAAAAGTATGAAAATATTTTTAAAGAGTGATTGTTATTTTTAATTGTTTTGCTCCAAAAATTCGTGAATTCAACTTCCAAAAATTTCTCTTTCCCTTATTCAAGCTTTCTGCATTCATATAAAGAATTGATTTAATTTGGGATAAAATTGGACAACCTGAAATGGTCCTTCATTTGAAGCTGCTAATAAGTTTTTAATGTATACTCGTACTAATTTTTTAATTTACACTCGAAGAAGTATTATTATGCTAATGTTATTCAACTGACTAATGAAATAAAGTTTTTTTTAAAAAAAAAAAAGAAATAAAAGGGAAGACATTAGATTATGTTGATATAAATTTAGAAAAATGAGTTTTCACACACAGCTAATCATATCTAATATATATAATCCAAAATTTCCCGTTATAAACCTTTTTATTTATTGGAACAGCAAATCGGATTTTATTTACAAATGATCACCCAAAAGTGATATTTTACTTGAAGGTCGCTGCTATGCACTGAACCAGATTTTTTCATTCAGAAATTAACTGCAAAGAAATAAGCGTACGAAACTCACTGCCAAATTCGCTGCAATTTCTTTGAAATATTAATAAGAAAATTTTAAATTCAAATATGATATTCTCAAAATAAATTTCAACTATTATATGTGCTATATTTAATTGTTTAAAGTTTAATTCATGCATTCATTAGTAAGTTCACGATTCTCTAATGAATCGAATAATGCTTTAAATTTAAATGGTTTTAGTTTGGTTTGGTTTACTTAGTAATGGCTATGCACTCGAGGGCTATCTGCCTAAGGGGAGGGATGCCTTCATGGAAGATATTCTAAGAGAAACTGGCTCGTATACACGTTACACATGGAGAAAACACGAAAATGCCCATACAGCCAACCCGTTCGCCGGGATTCGAACCCTGGATCGAACTACCAGTGTTCAGCGACTAAATTAAAATGACCAATAACGTACTTGCGTTCTGTCCAACGTTCAGCTCTTTTCAGTCCCCGATAATAAGTCTTGAATAATTCTTTTTTTATGCGTTAACAATGATGTTAACTTGTCCAGCGCACAGAGAAGGATTACTCTTTGTTGATGTTAATTCGTTAAGTGCACAGAACTGTTGTGACTGTTTAATTATTTCTCTCGGATTTTTCTGATTACTCTCATTTTTAAAAACATTACTTGTAAACATGGATCAACTGAGTGCGTCCACGCCAGATACACATTCCTGCCATCTTTTTTTTTTTTTCTTCGTCAGTTTTTTCCTCTTCGACTTTCTGTATTATATTAGTCAAGATGCTAATTTCACTGCTAACTCTGAAAATAGTAACTATAGTAATAATAAGCATTAACTAAAGTAGGCAACTCATGCCTCAAAACTCATTCCTTAAGCTACCATCGAACAGTTCGCAGAATGCAAATCATAACATTAGATTATAATAATAAATAAGGCTTATAACATCCTATTGACTGTATTTTTTAAGTCATAAAATTCACAGTTTTAAACATATAAAAATAACATCTTGCCTGTTTCTCAAACTTTAAATTTTCTAACTTTCTACTCCAATTTATATTGTTTTACAAATTGTTGCCATCCACAGCTTCAAAGAATAATTCCAAAAAAAAAAAAAAAAAAAAATTTGAAAGGTCGTCCTAAAGATTTTAAATTACGTCCAAAGGAGAGTTTTTTTTTTTTTTTTAAACGTTTTGTGTGTTACCTTTATCTATTAAATGTCATGTTCTTTGCACTTAAACCATAAAATTCAGTTCAATAGCAATGTCCCAAAATAATTTTAAAATGAGCATATCTTTAGAATTTCCGATACGCAGTTCCGTGCGCTGGAGTTAGGTCTTTTTTTTTTCGGTAGAGTGTTGCCATTGCTGACTTTTAAATCGTTGAGTCTTTTACTCAAAAATTCTTCATAATTATCTAATTATTATTAATCTAATCAAATCCCAAACTAATTTAGCTACGATTGGGACATTTAGTGATTTGGCGACGATATTTTGAATTCAAGCTAGGTCTCTAAAATTCAATCAGTTTCTGAAAATAATTTTTAATTAACTTGAGAAACTAGTTAGCCTTTCAAATTCATTGCAATCTCCATATTAGCAGCACAGATTATCCAAAGAAATATATCTAGCACTTAAAATGCAGGATGTATGTTAAGATTGTTTTGTTGGACTTGAGAAAGATGTAAATAATGACTCTAGAAATTAATCAAATACATATTTTCCCCTTTTCTAATAACGAGAAATCGCGAATACAGGCCAAATCATTTAGAAAAGAACAATGCATAAACAGAAATTTTTTGACTTTTCTACGTGCAAAATGAGATGTTTTAACTGGAAAAACAAAAATCTGAAAAGTTTCTGAAAGGTTTCAGATTTTAAATTACGTCTAAAAGGGCGTTTTTTTAACATTTCGTGTATTACCTTTATTTATTAAATATCATGTTCTTTGCACTTAAAACATAAAATTCAGTTCAATAGCAATGTCGCAAAACAATTTTAAAATGAGCATATCTTTAGAATTTCAGATACACAGTTCCGCGCGCTGGAGATAAAACGTCCACTCCTCGTAGAGTATTGCCATTGCTCACTTTTAAATCGTTGAGTGTGTTACTCAAAAATACTTTAAAGTTTTACAAAATATGAAATCGATAATAAAACAAATTCCAAATTTGGTTTTCCACATGCCTATATTCGTCGGAAGATTACGTCATTCAAAACTCGATGGCTCTATGTACCGTTTTTTTATCACAATGCGAGAAATATACATACATTTATGCAGCTTTTCATTATTTAATTTCTAAAAATATAATGCAGGACTGTAACATTTGGTGGCAACAGTTTGAAAAGTGAAACATTTATAGTGGTTCAACGCAAAATCGCAAAACGAAAACAGTAGTCCTTCATTGACAAAGCCCCTTTGGGCTAATTAAACACTCTGACAATTTTTATTATTTTCAAATACTGAGTTAGCATTTTTGTGTGTGAACATTTGGTTCTTTGCGAATAAACATGACCGAGGAGTCAAAAAATTAACAAAAAATTTGGAATGATTTTTAGGTTTCCGTAGCAAATCCGGGTATCATTATTATCCAGATACTTTCATCTAATTACATCTCAAATATGAACATTATAGAGAATGTATGAAAAGGTATGGCGGCATTTAACACCTTGCAAACGTGAACATTGATCAGCTGACTGCGTTCATGCGCACACATTTTTTCTTTTAGTCTTTCTTATTATAAGATGTATACTGAATCACAGAATATGAAAAATACATTACGTGGAAATTTAGTGTTATATTTAATTTATTTTATTTTAAAATTTGTTAAATATAATTAATTGGATTGAAAATCTCTCATGAAGTATAAGGATAAATTATAACTGTACTATTACTAGAATAGTACTAGAATATTTTAAGTGATAATGTATGAGTATTGAAAACGACAGAAGCATAACTTTTTTCTTTTTCAGGCAGTTTGTTTTGAAACGAGAAATGAAATTTAGGTTAAATGATTATTGTACAGTTACTTAGAAGTTTAATAACAGAAGTAATTTCCCTAGGAACTTTACGTCTTTTTCTTGGTGATGTTTCTTTTGCGTAAGTAGTATGGTGTGAATGTACCACCTCTTTTGCTTGATGATGTTGCTTTTGCGTAAGTAGTATGGTGTGTACCCCTGTACTACTTGTATGTATACATACAGACATACCGAGCGTACCAGCGGCCGAAGTCGCTCACACTGTTAGTTCCGCCCGGGGATCGAATCCCGGCAAGCAGGCTGGCTGCATGGGAATTTTCGTAGTTTTCCCCACATGAACGTGGATACGGGCCATTTCCCTTAGAAAGCCCTCCACAACAATCCCTTCTATTAGGCAGATAGCCCTGGAATTCTTTGCCATAATTAAATAAATCAAACCAAAACTATGCGTTCACATTATATGTATGTACATAGTAATGTATGGGTGTTTACATATGTAAATATTTTTTGTCTAAAAGTCAATCAGATTTCTTTTCCCTTTGAAATTATCAGCATCGTCCCGTCATTACTGCCTTTCGTTATTATAAAACCTAAAGATGATAAATATTTTCTGAAAACTGCAGGCTGAATCATGAAATCTTTATGTAACAAATAATTTTTTTTTTTTTTTTTCAATTACTAAAGTGTATTCACTTTTCATGTGTTTATAATGTTTGTTAACTTACGATAAATATCGATAGCTTAGGAATCTATCAAGAACATTCCCAAAATCCATCAACTTGCACCTGGTAAGTAACTTTTACCTTGTCATGTGTCAAAGATCGCCAAATTGCGCTAAGGTGGTTGCGTTAATATATAAAGTACTTTATTGTTTGCAGTTTTAAAATGTTTCTCTTGCTAGTTTCTACAAAATGGCTAAAAACAATTTAGATATCTTTCTGCTACTGTCATCAACTAATCCTTTGGGTATGACTGTATTAAATTTCACGAATTTCATAGGTCACAACACGAACTCACTAATTTTTATGCGAATGTCTATCCCGAGAACAACAGGTTAATAACCTCTGGCATAGACTTTGCAACATGCTGCATAAGTCTGGCGTATTACGATCTTCAGACTTAATAGATGTGTGAAGAATTTCTTCTAAGAAATTGATGGCAACTGACACAGATCTTTTGAAAGTGTCATACTGGAAGGAACCCCAAAGTAATACAGTGTCATCCAAACAATTAAAGAATATATCGATAATTTTGCATTTTATGTCTGCTTTTATTATCGCTTCGTAAGAATAGCCTTATTTATAGTCCTCAAATCCTATATGAAAGTATCTCTTCTTCTTTCCCTTGTTTATGTATTCCATTGAATAAATGTCTATAATTGTTCTGTAATACTATTTTATATTAAAAGTTAAAATTTCGGAGCATATAAGTGTCATTTTTGAACATATTTACTAAATTTTAAAAAAATGCAATGTTTGTTAAGTTAGATAATGCTATATTATAATCATTTAATCATATATTATAATAATTTAATCTTTAATATTGAAATAAATGTGTACGCTCTTTAAAAAATTGTTCTTTAACAAATATCCCATAAATGTACACTGCTCAAAAAAAAAAAAAAAAAAAAAAAAAATGGGACAGTCCTATATCTCCCGATCTACTGGGCCGATTGACAAAATTCAAATTGCGTTCTTCATGTCTCGAAAGCGCGACTTAGGATATATATTAGATTTATATATAGTACTATTCTAACATAGGTATTTTGACACAAAATCTGACTTTTTCTGAAATAACATACCAATTTTTTTACATATTTCGATTCTCCGACTCAAATTACGCCTAAATATGAGATTTTGTAAAATTTGGAGCGAAATTTACGGAGAAATTCACAAATTTATGTTGGCACTTTTTTGTCAGTTTGCGCCAAGAATACTTCACTTGGCGAACTTCTTAATATATGGCAACCTAGTTTCCTTAGGAAAAAAAGTCACCATCGTTCCTTTTTTCCAAATAATATTCTTTATATTATATTTTTAATTATAACTTATTATTTTAAGTAATTTTTTCTTTTTCGAATTTCATTTTAATTGTTTAAGTTGCACTTTTTTTTTTTTTTTCCGAATAACTGTTTTAAAAATTTCTATTTACCTATTCGAACTGCGTAAATAAAGGTGCAGCGTTTATTTTTTATTTATTTATTTTTTTTTTCAAATAGTTTTCTTTATATATATTTTTCGTCATAGCTATTATTTTAGGTCATTTTTAAATTTTTATACTTTTATTTTAATTGTTTGTGTTGCATTGTCTCTTCAGATAATTGTTTTAAAATTTTCTATTTATTCCTTTGAACTGAGCATTTTAAATATATTTATTAATATAAATTTTCCAGAATTTGATTTTATTTATTTGAATTGCGTTTTTTTCGGAAGAATACTTTGTAACCCAGACTACGATGCGTTTGAAAACTGCATACTATATTAAAAGAGAAAATACAGTAAAGCACGGTTTTACACGCCTCTCAATGTTCCGTTCAGAAAAAATATATATAAATAAGAGAGATTTATAACCGATATTTTAACTTAGGATGACTTGCATACACTGCTTTAAACAGTTTTATCATTGTACCCATTGCTTTACACAATTTTATCCTACATTTGGTTTCTTAAAATGTTATTCATATTTTAGTCAAATATTTTATTTTTGAAATCGCAAGAATCAAATATCATAAGATTGAAAAGTTTTAAATTTAAAAAAATACGAATACTAAATTTTACGAAAAAATTTATTTTTCTTCTCTGTTTCTTTAAGCATTCTGAAAGTATATTGAAAAGTATCCAACTTTTCGAAACATTTTGGTATTTCTGACAATCATTTTAAATAAAGTTATCGCCTTCCATTTCATAAAGGCCCACAAACGGCCGAGCGGTAAAGTTGCTGAACACTGGTAGTTCACTCCGGGGTTCGAACCCCGGTAAACGGGCTGGTTGCATGGGCGTTTTCGTGGATTTTCTCATGTGTACCGCGTATGACAGCTGGTTTCCCTTAGAAAGTTCTTCACGAAGTATTTCGTCAGAGCCTTTATCAGTCTTTAGAGGCTAAACATTTTGAAGCTATGAGATGAAAGGAAAGACTGGTTTCATCAAAAGGTTTTGGTTTATTTTATTATGACAAAGCACACTACGGCTATCTGCCTAAGGGGAGGGATGCCTTCCTGGAGGACTTTCTAAGGGAAACTGGCTGGCATACACGTTACACATGGGCAAAACCACGAAAACGCCCATGCAGCCAGCTCGTTCGCGGGATTCGAACCTCGGACCGAACTACCAGTGTTCAGCGACTTTACCGCTCGGCCGCTGTTTCATCAGGAAGGGAAAAAAACATCTTTAAGTGACATCCACATACATCACTGGATAAACTCCTGAATCTTCAAATAACTCGACTGAGGAAATCATGGGATTCACCATTTATGATACGATATGATGTTCTATAACGTAATTTACACAACCATATAGTTTAAAACCAGTCGCTCTTCACTTTAATCTGCAATGATATCGTTTTGTCTTTTCTGTTAACACAAGCTCAATTGATGGTATTTGCTGGTGTACACGTCCAACTGTTTTCTCTTTGAACACCTAAATTCTTTGAAGTATCCTGATAGTATATTCGAAAGCGTCCAACTTTTTGAACATCTTGGTACGTCTGACAGCCAAATTTCCCTGCAAATTTTTGCTTACTTTTCTCCCTAATTTTCTTCTATCCTTCTACAGTTATTTTCAGTGCTCACACAAGAAAATTAAGATTTTTCGACTGCTAGACTTCCATACATTTTGCATTCTTGTCAATTTTTTAAAACATCAATTATATGAATTGCGTTTCAGCTAAAGACAGCTTTTCATTTTCTAGTCATTTTAGCTATAAATAACGTTTAAAGAGAAGACCAAAGGATAAATATTTTAATTAAAAGATTTTTGCTAAATGACAAAGAAATAAAACAGTCCAGCAGAGTTTATTCTGTACCACAGAGTAACCCGATTCTTATACCGGCTGAAACAATCTAAACCATATTAAAGATCATGTTTTTTTATACAATCTATAACGCGAGAGAAAAATTAGCTTCTTAAAACATGCTTTCTAAGAGAATTAATATAAAACTTTATATTTATATATATATATTTTAAAGTTGGGACTTGAACCAAACTGTCAGACTTTTAAAGCTTATTTTACATGGTGGTTATTATTAAAGTTCCACTTTGAAATGGTCATAAAAGGAAAACTACCGGACCAAATGTTATCAAACTTGGGAATCGTGTAAAGGAGGTTATGGGAATTTATTTTCGGCGGAAAAAAAAAAAAAAAAAAAAAAAAAAAAAGAGTTCAAAAACTCAACATCAGGGGGAAAACGGCGCTGTATACAATATTGTTAAATGAAATAAGACACGAAAACATCTGTTTAAAATGTGTTTAATATTTTCCGAAACGTGTTACAAAGCATGTTCAATGTAGCGTCCAGCATTTTCCGAAAGCAAGTTAAATCATGTTACTGCATTCTCAACAGCAGCTCTTAGCATATCAGGTTTGGTTTTGGTTTGGTTTATTAGATTACGGCAAAGCACTCGAGGGCTATCTGCCTTAAGGGAGGGATGCCTTCGTGGAGGACTTTTTAAGGGAAACTGGCTCGTATACACGTTACACATAGCATATCAGGAGGAATGTTATCAGTGTATCACATTTTTCATTTCTGCCAAATTGTTTAGATTATCACCATAAACAGTGCTTTTGAAATAACCTCATAGACAAAAGTCACAGAGGTTGAGGTCTGGTGGGAAGAGGGGAAGTGTTGGCCTATAAGACGTTCATTCGTGAAATGTTGCCTAAGTAACTATGCGACACTCTTGAGGTGGTGCCCAGCCCTGCATAAAAATCGTAGTATCTAAAATGCCACGTTACTGCAGTTCATGTATCACGAAACATCTTAATATTGGCTCTAAGTGAGCTGCAATCGCAGTGGTCCAGCTGTCGACTGCTCTTCAGAAAAAAATGGTTCAGTTATAAAACTAGCTGTCATTCAACAGTAAACGGTGTGAAATGACTGTTATGCAATCGAATGCAGTAGGAGAATGCAATGGAACTAGATAGATAACATGAGCGATTTCTTTGGCCCAAATCGATTAAAAGCGTTTTGAATCAGTATCTTCATGTTTTAGTGCCGAATTCAGGCTTAAAAAATTACAAATTAGCGATCTGTAAGAAAACTATTTCCAGATTGTACGCACTTGTGAGAGTGATTTGCGATCTCACATTTTCTAATCGCTAATTCGTGGTTTTCACGGACGAAATTCTCACTTACAGGGATGGAGCACTCGACATTTATCGAATTTAACGTCTTTAAATGGTAATTTGCCTACTTCAAAGTTTCTTAAGGGTATACAACATATTAAACCCGTTTAACAAAAGGTTAAGTTAGATTCCGACCCATATTTCGTTTAACAATATTACATACAGCGCCATTTCCCCCCTGGTGGTGAGGTTTCGAACTTCCTTTTTTTTTCCGCCGAATAGCCCACCAACGGCCGAGCGGTAAAGCTGAGCTGAACACTGGTAGTTCAGTTCGAGTTTCGAATCCCGCGAACGGGCTGGCCGCATGGGCGGTTTCGTGTTTTTCCCCATGTGTAACGTGTATACGAGCCAGTTTCCCTTAGAAAGTCCTCCAGGAAGGCATCCCTCCCTTTCGGCAGATAGCCCTCGTGTGCTTTGCCATAATTAAATAATCCAATCCAATCCTTAATTAAATATAATTGATTTGTAAATTCTACTAGAACTGACGGTAAGAATTGAAGTGGAAATAAGTAATATGTTGTGCAATCTTGATTAATATAAAATTAAAAATATTTGCATAGAAAAATGTTTGCATTCAGACAGAAAGTTTTTTTAAATATTTGCAATTACTTTATAAGAAGGATTTATTAATAACCGTAATAATTACTTATTATATTACTGATGATTAGGATTCAGTTCTTGACAATTACATTCTAAATTAGAATTTTAAGGATATAATGAAAATACGCTACGCACAAAAATACATTTTAGGAAAAAAATGAGTTGATTTTTTATGTTTTGAAACTTCTTAAATTCATTTAGTAAACATCGTATCCTCGTTGTTTATTGAATCCAGAATGTTGGTGCCGTTTATATAATTATTCTTACTTGTCCACAGAATCTGCTGACTTATCCAGCCATTAAGTAGCTGCAGATCATTTCTACATAACCATTGAACTTTCATTAATTCAGTCTCTAGAGGGTTGTATGTTTATATCATAATTTGACTTTTATAAAAAATTATTATTCTAAATATTATGTTTCTATAAAAATATATTGTGCTTTAAAAATATGGATAATAGTATCAGCCGCTCTTTCAGCCACTTCAAAAGCAACACTTTGTTTAGAAATAAATTATGCGGTTAATGTCATAAAATTCAAATAAATATCAAACGAAAATTCTCAGTTTTAGACAATTCGATTTAAACGAAGTAAAGTAGCAGACGATAAAACGCCGAAGGTAAAAATTTACTCTTACAGAAACTTACTCTTAATTTTTTTTAAAAAAGAAAAGATACGAGAGAAATTTAAAAAAAAATAGTTAAAAATTTGAATAATATCATCTATAATGTAAAAAAATAGCCTTTCATATAGTAATAATAAATATTTATTAAGCATCATTGAGGGAAAAAATGTCATATAATTCTCCGTAAAATTTTACTTGAAGTTTAAGGTTAAAAATAGCTGTGGCAATTCAGTGTAACAAAAATCCATAGACCACATTTGGCGTTATTATCGCTCAAAAAAAAGGTGCCAAATTTCAAAACGCGAAATTATGTAAATTCGTGTATATCTTAGAAAATTTTGAATAAAAAAGTCTAATTTTTTGCAGATATGCTTAAAAATACACCTACTTTAAGATGATGGTAAAAATTTTATAGGTTATAATTCAAAATTTTTTTCGAAAAATCTATAGAAATTATTTAAAAATAGAAATTTAAAAAATAAAACGCAAAAAATGGGTAAATTTTATTTGGAATGAACCAAAATTTCGAAATGTGAGAGGAAAAAATCAAAAAAGTTTAATAAAAAAAGAGATATTAATAAATATTTGCCAAATTCAATTAACATTGAGGAGCTAAAATTTTGAGAGCTAATATTTTAAAAACTATTCTTACGATTTTTACAAAACTTGGTATTCTGGCATAATTTGAGTCGTAGAATCGAAATATGTAAAAAACGTGGTATGTTATTTCAGAAAAAGTCCGATTTTGTGTCAAAATACCTATGTTAGAATAGTACTATATATAAATCTAATATATATCCTAAGTCGCGCTTTCGAGACATGAAAAACGTAGTTTGAATTTTGTCAATCGGCACAGTAGAACGGGAGATATAGCACTGTCCCATTTTTTTTTTTTTTTTTTTTTTTTCTTAGCAGTGTACATTGACGTTAGCATAAATTACTAAAGTGGTTAAATGGTTAAATAAGTTTTTACCATAAATTAGTTAATCTACCCTAAATCTATCTTAATTAAGAATAGTTTATTTACCAGACTTTGACGCGAAATTGTTCTTCTAAAGAAATCAGTATTTTCTGTCTTAAAATCAGTTTATTCTTTGTCATATTTTACTAAACAGTTTTTTTCCCTTTTTCCAGAACAAAGCATTTCAGTTGATTAATTTATTGCTGTCAAAATGTAAGGTGAAGGAAAATGACATATAGAATGACTTTTATTTTGCTAAAAGCACTAATATTCACCTGAGGTCATACAGAACGGCTTTAAGGCATCAGAAATGACGTTAAAAAAGACTTTTTAAAGAAGTCTCGTTATTTACTTACAGGTTTTCCTTTTTCTTTATTGAAAAGACTTTTCATTTCTTGTTCGCTTTCATTGAAAACTGAAAATGGGGTCGATCTTGTGAAAGGATCGGTCTGATTATTGACTTGATAATAGTCACTTTTTAGTTCCAAACAGAATAAGAAAACTTGTTTTACCTACAAACTGGCATTCTTAACCGAACGGGTCGTTAATGCATACTTTTTTGTAAAAACGTGGGACATTCTAGATTTGAACTTTATTTGCACACTGATTGAAAACGGAGGCCGAAACAACAAAAAATCGTATTCAAGTAAATATCAAAGAATGTTAATGCAAGAGAATTTCACTAATAGCATCGTTCCTCTTTGGACCTTACCTCACAAACATTTATTATGGGGTCCAAATTTATTTTCTGTTTGTTCGATGGATAAGTAGAGTATAAAATAGAATTTTGATACAGCTTCCCCTTCCCGAGAAGAAGCAGTTGAACAGACTTGAATTGGGTAATCTCAGTGGCCATTTCAATAAACATGTTTATTTAGCATACCCAGGCCACCGGTTGTGCAGTTTTTATATCATCAAGTATGAAGTGAAAAAAATTCTATAATTTTTCTTCCTTCAGATAGGACGGATATAATCTATATTCGTATAATATGGCAGTCACATTGAAAGTCTTGCGAATTTTAATTAAAATAGATAAATATCAAAATGATTATTATATTTTCTCGAGATACTTTCCCTTACACAGAATACAGCTTCTCATTCTTTCTAACCACTTGTTAATTATTATTCATTATTCTTCATTTATCGACGAAGTCCCTGCAAACCAACGTAATACTTTCAAGCGAGTTAATTTCAGTCATAAGTATTTTCTTTGGCTTTAGGAAATAAGAAGTCATATCGAGTTAATCTAAACTATAAGAAGGGTGTTTATGAATTTGAGCCTTGAATTTCATAGAAATTCTTTCTGCTAACTAGGCTATTACATTGTCATGTTGTTGTTTCCTCTCATTTAATTTTTGTATCACATTGAGTAAACATTCGTCATTAGAAACAAGCATTCATTGATTCTATTATGAACAAGACTATTTCATTCAACAGACATTGTTATCAAGCACTTATAGCTTCCAAGCACTTCACCCTCATTTGACTTTGATGGGAGAATATGTAGGAAAATTTTATGTAGAAGCCGAACATTAAGTTTATGAATCATGTTTATAAAGCCAAAATTTATCACCTGTTTAATGTTAAAAATAGCTTTTGAGCCTCTTCATCAAATTTAAAAGAATTTTTTCCTCCAGTCTGCTTGAGCCACTTATGATGGAGTGTCAGGAACTGGGGAATCTAATGACTGCAAAGTTCCTTAACATTGTGTTTTTAAGAATATTTCTAATGTCTTGAACTTTGAGCTGGCCTAACTTCTACCTGTTCCTGTTTTTGTACCTGTACCTGTACTTGGGCATAGATTGCATAATTGTTGACATCTGTTCCATAGGTATGATGCTTTAATGAACTCAAGCACTGACCGTTTTATCATAATGATTTTCATGTTACAAAAACAATCGCTTACTCCTGAATTCATTGGCTCACGTGTAAAATGGTGCTTGGAAGATGCCTTCCCAAAAGCACGATGCGAAGCTTTAATAACTCACATTCACTTATTTCATCTTTATGATCAGAGACCACCAGCGGCCGAGCGGTAAAGTCGCTGAACACTGGTAGTTCGGTCCGAGGTTCGAATCCCGCGAACGGGCTGACTGCATGGGCGTTTTCGTAGTTTTCCCCATGTGTAACGTGTATACGAGCCAGTTTCCCTTAGAAAGTCCTCCACGAAGGCATTCCTCCCCCTAGGCAGATAGCCCTAGTGTGCTTTGCCATAAATAAATACACACACACCATCTTTATGATCATAAAAAAATTGTGGAACGAAAATGCTCAAAATTTAGCTTCGTATCATTTCGAAATTATTTGTCAGCTACACAAAGAGGAAATGGATTACTCGCTAAACTACAAGTGGCATATCCATCTTTGCACATGGCATCCTTAAATACTTGGTTTGCATTACGCGCGAAATCCTTCGGGGTCCGAGGATCTCTCACACCTCTTCCGCTGCCATTAACCTCTCGAATGGACTTTTGGCTACCCATATACTTGGAGTGCCCCCATGCTGCAAAGACACTATATTTACAAACATCCATGCCTTCTCCGGGATTTGAACCCGGGCCCTTTAGCACCGCAGTAGGCTCCGCTAACCACTATACCGTCTGCGCGGCCCATTAATTGTTCCATCACCTTTAATTAAGCTCATTCCAGATTAAGAGCCATACTGACAAAATTAACTAAATAAAAAATCTATACCTCTCATGTAAAAGTAACCCTTTCCATCCTATTTGCTAATAACTGGAAAAACCTTTAATTCGAGTAGCCTAACCTAATATATCCAGGAATCGCACAAGGGAAAATAATTATAGCTAGAACTCACAAAATTGAGACTCATGACTGAGAAGCAAAACAATAATTCAACAATTGTTTCTGTCATATGAAAGGAACAATAAAAGTAAAACGCCCTGCACACGTGAACTCTCTGAAGTTTTCTGTTTCTAGGCTGCCTCCGCCTTTTTCTTTTCCTTTTTTTATTTTTTAGTAATTGTAACCCCACGTGTTCGGATTCGGTTTGATACTCTGTATTTCCTTTGTTCATTTCTAATTTGATTTTCTTCTGCTTTTGTATGTCGTCTTTCTCACATAATTAGTATTCAGAGTACGCGTCTATAATATGGTGAATTTCTTTGGCAGAACTGCCGACGAAATCTTACGAAAAGGTGAAGCTGTGCTTGATTACAAATGATGTGCTTTTTATTGTATTTCTAGCATAATATACGCACCAGCTCTTCTATGAGGGAATATTTTTTCACACAGATATTTGCCGTACAAATACAGTTCGAACATAATTTCGTTGTAACTGAACATATTCTGATTGACTGTGTGAAATTAGAAAAAGAAATATTAGCTCCTTCGCCACTAAGTAAAAAGTGCTGCTTAATAATGCAGTAAAACAGTATAAAAGTTTTCAATTTTATTAATTTGCTTAAAATTTCTTAAATTCGAGGAAAGTGAGATATAAACTTTTTCATACCTATATTTATTATTTATTTACTAAAAGGGGAACATACCTTACACGAGGTGTATTAAGAGTATGGCAAAGCACACTAGGGCTATCCACCTAAGGGGAAGGATGCCTTTGTGGAGGACTTCTAAAGGAAAATGGCTCGTATACACGTTATACATGGGGAAAACCACGAAAACGCCCTGCAGCCAGCCCGTTCGCGGGATTCGAACCTCAGACCGAACTACCAGTGTTCAGCGATTTTACCGCTCGGCCGCTGGTGGGCCTCATACCTTACATGAAACTCATATTTCAAGAATATTTTTTCTGTAGTTAATATTTCCACGCTCTAATTTCGTGAAAAATAAATTATCAAATTTAAAAATTTTATTGAAATGTAAATTTATTTAACGAAGATAAGAGAAAATTAGTACATAATTCATGCAAATCAAATTCATGACCAGATAACAGTTCATAGCAGATGTTGACCAAAATCGCTGCATTAGGAGGATTTTCTAAAGCAGTTTTTCTTTTCAGGTTATATTTTAGAAAAATTGATTCTGATTAAAAAACAAGTGTTAAATATAATTAAGACATTGAATTACTGATTTAATTGAAAATAATTATAATTAGTACAATGGTAAAGCTGCATATTTGAGTAATTAAGTATAAGGAGTTTTACTCTTTTTTATTTTAATTTTCGTAATATTTTGAGTTGTAAAAGACAATAATTGCATATTTTGGTCATTACCATACATATTTAGTTAAGAAGCTACTGAAGTATAAGAAAATACTATTTTCAGTTTTCAGCTAGTATGCACTTAACAAAACTACAAACGAGGCGGAGACTCTCGGCTTAAAATAAATATAATCTTGTGTTTATTTTAATTTAAAGAATCTATGATGAAACCTTTGTTACTCCGGGTGTTAGCATTTTCATGCGTTTCGTAGGTGGTGAGAATACACGAAGCCTTTCTCCTGTGCGTGCACGCATAGCAGTAAGAACTTCCTACTCGTCGTATGTATTTCTGAGATACGTTTCCTCCCGGTGACTCGGCGTCGGCAGGTAGTGCCTCAGGTTTCGCCGTCCGTGACACCGTTTCGGTCTCTCGTTGGTGCGACCTACGAACAGGTATATCGTAATAAAACAAAACAAACGCTTCGTTTAGGGACGCCGCCTCCACGAAAAGTGTGCGGAAATTGTCAATCTGATGTAGGCTCGCACTGTCAATGAATTAACAATCGGCACTTGAAATATATGACGGCGATAAATGTTAGAAGCAGAATTTAGTTTTCTTTTTTTGTTATGTAATAACTGGATGAAAACCAGACAGATGAAATTAAATGCGGCTTATAATAAAATTATCAATTCATGGTCATGTAAATAAAATCATGCGCCTCTCCGTAAGCTGAAGATCAGTTACTGTTCTAACTTCTGAAAGCGTATAATGCAGCTCTGATCATCATATGTGATGTTTAACTGAATTATAATTTTTAACGAACGTAAGTTGTATGTTAAACCGTGATGTATTTTTATGTTCAGTAAAGATTTTGTAGCGCATCGTATTATATAATAGAATTAATTTAAACAAATTTAATTAACTGCTATTGCATTTGTTTGTGCTAAATGAGAACATTTTCAAATCCATTCTTTTCTGTCTACCACTGTAACGATTTCTATTCTTATTAAAACTTCTTCCCAGGAATATTGTGGATATCTTTTTAGTTAATTATTTACGCTGTTTCCAGACACGTTTTAGATTTATTTATTATTTAATTTCACACTTTCAGGAAAAGTTTAGATTCCTTAAAAAATTCCTTAAAAAAATAAAAACACTTTAAGGTTTTATTTGTATCGAGCGGGATCTTTCACATTGAAAAACTTGCCTGAAATCCATCTTCTGCTGTATTTTACTTTCTTTTTGATAATTTGCAATTTCTGTTTTTTATATTATATTTTGGTCGATTTGGGCCCACACAAAATCAACATTCGGAGCTGAATAGCATTTTTAAGGATACGGAAGGAAATGATGAATTGCAATGAATTAAACTCATATATCATAATCCTATTTTCTGTAATCTTATATCTTTCACAGTTCTTCAAGTAAAGCTGCTAACATAAATGTTATTAGTAAATGAAGCGCACCAGTGGTTGAGTTGGTAAGATCCTGTGCGTTGACTTGTTAAGATAAGTGGTTGGGTTGTTAAAAGTATACCAGTTTGATATGGTTTCAGATCCTGGTGAACAAGCGGGCTGCCTGGTGAACGAAAATTTACGAATGTTTTCACCTCTGTAACGTGAATTCGATCCCGTTTCGCGTAGAAAGTCCTCCGCAAAGGCCTTCCTTCAGTTCCTTCTTCTAGTCGGATAGCCCTTATATGTTTTTCTTTGAATTATGGTAACGCACATTTGGTGATCTACCAAGGTAAGAGATGCCTTCGTGGAGAACTTTTTATAGGAAATAGGCTTGTGCCAACGGTACAGAGAAACGGAGAAAATCGCGAAAGTTCTTCATGCAGCCAGCTGGTTTACTTAAAAAGGGTTTACAAGAATTTCAATCCAGTCGAACTACCAACGTTTAACAACTTTACCCTTATATACTTTATTATGGTTGGCTCCTCACATGCTTTGCCATAACCGATTAAACAACAAAATTATTAAGGAGAGTAAGACCTTTTTTTGGTTTCAAAAGAACAATTTTTAAATTTTGGTTTTAAAAAATAGTGTTATCTTATCCAGTTCCGAAACTGTATAACATGTTTATGTGTGGTGTACTGGAAGCCTGCAAATTAAGATAAAATATGCAAATTAAGACAGGCCCAGCACTTTTAAGAAGACAGTTTTAAAAAGGTGTCCTTGAAATAACTTTTAAATCAGCTTTACTAATATTGTTTTCTATTTATTATTCTCTGTTTATGTCAAGAGTATTATGTATAAGCATTTCTATTCAAAACTACGTCTGTTAGGGGAGGAAAAAGTCATTTCAGAGATCTGAGTGGAAGACTCGCTGATTTAAGCATATCCATTTATGAAATGAAGCTTTTCTAAAAACAGGTTTGTTGGTGTAGAATCTTTAAAAATTGCGAAAGGAGTATATTTATATACTTTGGAGAACTCGGAACTGAAATGCTGAAAATTTCAAAGATTAATGCAGATGTACAGTGATATGTATAAGGGAATTCGAAAGATTCATAAGATCCATTCTGTAAAGTTGAAACACCGGTTTATAAAATCACTCAGGAAACAAGGATCATTAAAAGGCAAAATGAAAACAAAGGGGAAGTTGCACAGCCGTCATTACAACATGATAAAATTTTAAAAATGTGCAAAAAGTTAAAAAATTAGAAGATAATGGATTGATGGAACGATTTTTTATGTTTTTCTCAAAATGAGTTTTTTTCAGTATTTAGGTACATTTTTTAAAAATTCTATTCACGAAACAAACTTTAAATTTTATTTCATAATATTACTTTCGTAAGTATATTTAAACTGATCTCTGAAAGAAATGAATTGTTGAGACCCTGGTTTTCCTTAAAAATATGTTACATTTTTTAAGAATTCAAATTTTCTTGAATTAATTTTTCTTCCAAATTCTTTAACTCTTTTCTTCTCTAACTTAACTTTAGAGTAAATATAGGTTCACTTAAATTTCTGAAAACATCTGCAAATACCAATGCAAGTTCGAAATGATTCTATTCATACCAAACATTTATATGTACCTAAGTGCGATCATGTATCTGAAATCTGTCATTTCAAGAACCGCAAAGATATTTCCCCAAAAATATAATACTGAAGAGGAAAACTAAAATTTTAGTTTAATAATAATAATGTATACTTTCTAAAAATACATTATTTTGAAAATGCAGTAAGTTTTACTACGATAATAATAAGCTTATTAACAAGAGAAATATTTTCGCTTCTTACTCGAAGTTCTTTAAAAAGGTCTTACTACCTTTGAATGATATATCGATTTAGTACATAAGATTAAATTTGAATAAACAGTAAATTAATAAAAAAATATTTCTAGAATAACATGAAAGTGTTACAAGTATAAGGGAATTTATAGAAAGCAAATTCGGCACACCCTCTTTCTGCGCAACTTGGCACTTAAAGAGGAAAACATGTGAGTGCAAGCAAATTTCGGCCCATTTTTCTATACTCATCCATTTTTTTATAGGAATGGAGCGCAAGGTAACTATATATACTCATGTTTCTAACAATTCATTATACGCCCTTCCTGCACTATGAAATTATATCGGTAATCGATAGCTAAATTTTATTCTTTAATAATTATTTCTTAAAATGCGAATGGACTTCTAAGAGTCATTCACGTGTGCCATTGCATGAATAGCCATTATAGCGTGATGACCTGTTTTATACTTAAGAAAAGATACTTGGCTTGGTAATTCAAATGCTGCTAATTACTACAGCGAAACAATTGGATACTTATTTTAAAAATAATTACTGACCTATTTTAGATAAAATCCAAGTGACTTGATCGATAATAATTATCAGATCATTTTAAAGACATGCTTGGATAGAATTCCAAATTACTTTTTCCACGTTCAGTATTTAAAATAAGCATTAAAACTGATGAATACTATTAAATATCTTCTTTCTATATTCTATGATGACCGTAATAAATAATTGAAAACATAGACCTCCATAAAAACTGCTTCTCCTTATTGATGGCAATCGAAATTTAAAGGATCTTCGTCTTGCATGAAAGTACGCAATAGTAAATATGTATTAGCTCTTAATATAAACTGGTGAATATAATAAATATTGAAGTTAAAAAGATGATGTGATAAGTATGTGACAAAAGAAATGCTTCATTTGTTTCTTCTAAATTAAGTTCTCCTTCCCTATTTGAGGTCGTTATCATAAACTATCATTAAAAAATGAGATTTGTTTCCTCATGATTTCTCTGCAATAGAAGTGGAAGCTATGCCGACAATTTTAATACTTTTACGTCTTTTGTAAACTGTGAGCATCTTCAAGTAATTTAACAAGTTCTTTTCTTTTGTATTAAAAATCTTAAACTTCTCTCTTTCAATATTGGGGAGGCTGTAAATTAATATTCTTCTATTTTCTTCCGTTATTAAATTAAGTGTCACATTTATTAATAGCACTGTACTGTATTAACACAATATATTATATTGTATTACGTGATGTACTTGATTTATTGGTGTTGATCACTAAATGTTATTCTTTTAGAAAGAAATTAAAGTAAAAGCGGTTAAATGTGTCTCTGTGAGCTCGTATCTCATAATCTTGAAGACTAAGGCACTATACGGAAGGGAGATATACTTTCGTGGATGACTTTATGAGTGAAACTGGCTCGTATCAATACGCTACACTGTAGAGACATTATTATTTTTTTTTAAACCACGGACCTCTCGAATACGCGCCGAGTGTGCTCACCACTACACTACGAAGGGATGCTAAGAAAGCGAGGAGAAATACCTTATATACTCCCTCTTTTAAAGGGCGACTGGGGATTAAGGGACCCTAGTGGTGAAAAATCATAATTCACCACTTTTAGTTCGGGCGCCACTGTAGAGACATTAGGTTATTTCGAAGCAGGAAACATGAAAAATGAGCAACGGCTTCGTTGGGAATCGAAACACTGACCTTTCGAATAAGCGCCGAGTGTGCTGACCACTACACTATGAATGCATGCTAAGAAAACACGTGAGAAATACCTTATAACACATGAAGAAAACCACGTAAACGCCCGTGCAGCGAGCCCGTTCGCGAGATTCGAACCTCGGACCGAACTACCAGTGTTCAGGGACTTTACCGCTCGGCCGGTGGTGGGCCATGGCTTTGATATTGTGCAACATTTAAGAGCATATATATATATTTCCTCAAAATTTTAAGTCTTATAAGCATGTCTTGTTGGATTCGAGTCTGAGTACATCAGGGTTGGAAGTGTCTCTGTTGTTAACCATGATTAGGGAAGAAAATGAGCTCTGAATTACGTTCGACTGCATTTGTGGTAATAAGTGAATTTTAATTATTATAATTTCATAAGGTACTCAAAACCGATTCTTCAGTCCAGATGTATTTAATTCCTAATATTTTCTCAATACGTCGAAAAAGACGATTGCTATTATATTTTTATCTTAATGTATAATTTCGTTCCACTGACATCTGATAGTTTTCTTTAAAATACTATTTTGAACGTTTTAAAATACGCATATTGTCATAAATTATTCCAAAACTATTGAAATTAAATTTTAATACTACATTCAGTTCTAAAGAGACATAGCGAAGATATCGGAAATCGTAAAATATAATATAGATAAAATGGCTCATTTTTTAATTAAATATAAATGTTTGCTATTAATTTTTTTATGATTTTTCAAAATTTGAACAATTATGTTTTAGAATATATTACTGTATTCAGAATATTCCTCAGCATCTTCAATTATTAATAATCCTTAGGAATTTCTAGCTTTTAACTTAATTTCACCTGCTAGTAAGAGAAGAATGCATTTTTAGGTGTCTCGGTTTACTGACGCGAATCAGTGACTGCATGTTCAACTTTTTTTAACATTGTCAAACACAATAGTCTTTATTCAAATATATTTTCAAATATTCACTTGCAAACCTTGGAAAATTATCTGTATGCGTTTTAAGATGTACTGCTAGATGATTACGATAACCTAAGGGTACTGCTGAATGCAGCATTGAGAAACTTGACAGGTCGTGACTTCGAAGATAAAAATCAAACGAATTCTTCTATATACCTAGTAATTTATCGACAATTTAAACTCGTCTGGCTGAAATCGTATGAAGCATTTCCTTGTAAATCGACCGTATTCTGATTAAGATTCGGTAGTTCGAAGAACTTTCAGCAAACAAAAATTTCCAGCTGCTAAAAAGACTCAGAAATTTATTATTAGCTTTAACAAAGCAGGACACACATGACAGTGACTCGTAGCTTGGGGTTTCTCTTGAAGTAAAAACCATATCTAACAGTGTGAGGTCAATCTTAATGTGGTATTTTGTGTTATTTATCCATGCCAAGTTGCGCATTTATGGATTACAAATTAGTCAGATGACGCGTTCTCATTTTTTGGAGGGGGGGGCTGGCAGCCAAGTGACCGAATTTCTTATTTTATGTTTTAAAAGATTTTCTCCGCTTTTTTTAAACTACCACGAATTGTGGATGAAAGATTGATGTAGATTGGACTTTTTGTTCATCAGTATGCGCTGCGATACTGTACCCTGTGAGGCGGTGGGGTCTACGACCGAAGATGGGTAAGATCAACGAGACGGACAATCCAGTTTTACGTCTGCTGTTCTTGGATTGTTTGTTCTTTGATTGCAGAGTATCGTCACGCTTCACTCGTTTCTACGGTATATTTGTAGTCAGCGCTACTTGTGTCGCATTTCTTGCGATGTTCGCATATGTGTTATTTAAATATTTAAATGCTAATTTTAGTACACCCTGCGGTTGCATAGCAGGACAATGCTTCGGGAATTGTTTTTATTATTGCTTAATTTACGACGGCAGAAACATGTCGATGCGACACAATATTTCTATCTATTTTAGCAAAGCACGTTATGTTCCGTGTGAATAGTGAATAACGTTAAAAATGGATTGTTGGAATTAGATCAATATCTCGCGCGCCGTTAGCTATTTGGCAAATAAATGACTTTTATATCTAAATATGGAATAACTTATAAAATAACCTCCTCTAATAATATGTCACGTAGAAGAATAAAGACGTAGAATTTATTCGATACTTGTGTATCTTGAAAAACTAGACTGTTAATTGTTATTCACTTACATGCTCATTCAAATACGGAATGATTTTTTTAAAAAAATGACCTCCCGACGTAATGATGCAATTTGTTTTACAGTTGTTTTGATGGATAATAAAATGCATTTGGTTTCCATGAATAAGATTCGGCATATGAAAATGTATGTAGAAGTCGACGGGGGGGGGAGACTTAATGCAAACAGTTAACATCATTTTTGTCCTTTTTTTTAACCAGGGGCAATAATAGCGTTTTCGATATCTAACATTCATTTAAAGCAAAAGAGAAGCTTAAGTTTTTTATTAGAATTTATACTTCAGTATTTTTCCAAAACTCGTATGCTGAAAGATGACATAAATCTGAAGCTGAAAATGACAAAATGACAAATCTTGTAGCTGAAAATGACAAAATGTAAACAATGTAAAACAATGTAAAGGGTTAGATAAGTTTATTTACGGTAAACTGCTACAGATATATCCTTAAAGAGATGCCTTCGTTGAAGACCTTTTAAGAGAAGCTAACCCGAATTTGCATACCTCACACACACAAAAGAAAAAACTGAGAGTTTTTTTTAATATTTTAACGGTTGCTTAAAAGGGTCTGTTATGGTTTTTTTAAACTCTCTCTGAGCTCGCAGTCTACTATGTCTGCTTTGCACTCACTCCTGCTAACTTTTTTTTTTTTTTTTTTTTTTTTTTTTTTTTGTCTTTGTAGCTTGTTATTTGACTACTGAGAAATAGTGGAAAAGAAATAAAAACATCCACTTTGCCAGTCTGTTTGAGATTAAAACTGTGTGAAGTTTCACTTTGACTACTTCTGCTAATTACCATTACTACCGTCCCACTTAACGTACCTCATGACTTGACGATCACCTTAAACACTTCAATCAGTATTTAGCTTGAATTAAAAATAACATAACACGATTAAAATTTGTGTGCAACTGGATGTGCAATAACTAAAGCTGTAAACCAAACATTTGTGTAACTTAGCACCACATACTGAATAGTAGTTAGTTTATTATTACATGACCCGAAATCTTTTTTTTTTTTTTTTTTTTTTTTTTTTTTTTTTAAATTAAGAGGAAACGCCTAACCAAGTTCCCACCTGAACTCCATCTAAATTTATTATCAATTCTTGAGTTTAATTTACCGTTTCCGTATATAAATTCAGCAGACTAGTATCAATCACTTATACTTCAAAACTACTAGGTAATCAGAAGTAGAGAGGTTCTAAATTCAATCACAGCGGCAAGAATGTTAATGAAATAATAACCGTAACAAGTTAAAGCAATTCAATCCGTATCAAGCCGCAACTCTTGCATCAATATGAGTCAACTTCCCTCAGAAAAATCTCCCGAAAAAGTCATCTTATCATACTCAAACATTGATTTTCATTTCTTTTCTGCTAGGCCTCAATTTTGACATTTTTGGAGTGAATGAATGTCATAAGTCCAGAATTTAAGGAGGTGGGATTAAAAAGTTAACTATTTGGAAAATATAGAAATTATAGGGTGATCATAAAGTTATAGGATGATCAGTTTGAGTTCTTACTGAAGACAAAAATATATAATATTTTACCATATACGGAATGAAAGTTTAGCAACGGAGTATTTAAAATATCAAATAAAAAAGTTTAAGGACACTTCCTTATCTAAACTGGCGTTAGGAATTGATTTCTGCTTACAGCTCATTGCTCAGGGAATACCAGCAATCGAAGTTTTATTTGCCAGTGACTGGATTGTATTTTATAAATGAGGTTTGCTTTAAATACAACGCTTTCCCTAGCAGTAGTCTTCATGAAACAATCATGAAATTTTGGATGTTTAACTTATTTCTGTGGAATATGTTTGACGGCTGGCTTTAACTATTCTAAATTAATGCTAATTGCTTATAATTGCTTTTCCAGCTTTTGTCGAGTTATTATCTTTGATGCTTATTTAAAAATAAAATTTAGCATCTAAAATTAAATGCAAAAGAATATAAAATCACGAATAAAAAATTTAACATACGAGATTTACGATTAGTAAAAGTTCCATGATGGACGAACAGGCAATGTAAATTGAAAATGCTACAGATTTTGTTGACTTATTACGTACATTACAACAGAAATATTACTGTTTAAACTCTTACAGCGCAAGGAATTTGTACAGTCATGAGGTGTTTTATTTTGGAGCCGGAGAAAGGAAAACTATGCAATGCCTTCGCCCGGATTCGAATTCCTGGCCTGACTGCTAGCCAGACGTGCTTTCCAGTTACACCATGAAGGCACGCAGTAAGGATGGAGAAAATACCTTACAAATTAAGTATTTTATTACATGTATGCACTCTAAAGTCTTCGTGGGAAAGCATATTACTACATTTTGTTCTAAAGTTCTTATTAGCTCAAATTAACCAATATTATGCACCATTTATTGCAAGAACTTTGCATATTCAATTCATCACAGCAATTGCGAACACATGTCGATTCTCTAAGCACTAATTACTCGAGATTCCTCATTATCTGAGCCGAATATCAAGTACTTTGCCATAATCAGTCATCTACTTGCTTATCCTTTTATTCTATTTTAAGAGCTTTACATGCCTGTATGTAGATCTATATGTCGCATTTAATATATCTTGATTTAATGCTTCTATCGAATAACCACTTTTCATAGTTAGTCGAAGCAATCGCCTTGCATGATAATTCAGCAAAAGATAAGAATAACTCTTCTAGGATAAACAGTTCGTATAATGAGAACCGAAGAACACTTTTTATTACAATTAAAAAATCGGTAATGATATTTTCAGTTGCTTAAGCTCTAATGAATAGATGTTTTGTAAAGAACAGGATTCGACTGAATTGAGCTCTGTCAAAGCGCGTTAAATTGTAAGGCAGCGGTTCTCACAACCTTTTGACTAACGCGTCCCATCTAAACAAAAATTGAAAACCTTTAGTACCACCACTACAAAGTACTACTACCACCACCACTCTTGAACAAAGCTCAGATCGCATAAATTTACGAGTGTTAGCGAAAAAAACTCAATCAGGATGTTGGGGGTTTTAATTTTTGATTTAATAGTTAAAAATGCTTTGCATCTTTGAGTACCACCTATTTTTCTCTTGCGTATCACCGGTTGATTTCTCCCGCCTTCTTAGCATGTCTTCGTGGTGTAATTGCAAGCATACTCGGCGCATATTCGAGAGGTCTGTGTTTCGAGTCCCGGCGAGGGCATTGCTCATTTTTCATGTCTCCCGCATCAAAAATACACAACCGGGGCATTCATCCACTAAGAATAGAATTTAAGGTCAACTTACAAGTAGCTGTTATGTATGTTGTTTTAGTGTATGAATATAAAAAAGCTACTTTTATTCAAGTTTTGGTGGTGCATGAGGTAAAAAAGATTGAGAAACACTGGTTAAGTGGGTATAAAGAATTGGAGAGCTATGGCAATTGCTTCTGGATACGCAAGTTTTACGGATGAAATTAAAAATATTTATTAAAGAGACCTTCCAAAAAAAAAAAGAGCTTCTACTTTTTTTTTTTTTTTCCTGTGCCAAACATATGACGGCTGATAATTATTACAATGTAACTGCGGATAGCATCTTGATGTCACTAAAGCGGTGTCTCCCTCCTGTGACGGCAGTCATCCATCCGACACCATCTGTTGTCAGCTCCTGCAGCATTCTCAGGAAGAGATGACAGATGGACTGCAAGTGGAGTCCTATTTTTTTTTTTTTTTTTTTTTTTTTAACTGCCTCACATCCTCCTCGTAGAATCTTCGTAATTACGGTCAACTGGATATGCAATACTTCCGTTTTTGCTTTTCGAATTAATATTTAATGTATTAATGGAAACTAGATGAAGCGATTAATTATGCTTCCGTTGTTAGGTTTTGAACTTCAGACATGGGTCTGTCATCACTATGATCACAGGATATTCGATAATAATAATAGTTTTAATATTTATGTTTTCTTAATATAATTACAAAAATAGTTTACTAAGCTTCCTGGATTTTTTTTTAGGGGGGGTAGTAGCAATTTTACTGTATGGATGTATATATGTGTAGAGAAAGGAATTATCTTTTTATTTACTTTTATATTATTTTAAATTTTATTCCAATGTAGTGTGCCATGGACTACGCCACAGCTACTTTCTGGGTACGTTTAGAGAAACAAATATGTGCAAATTTTTATAGTCAGTTTAAAGCATAAGAAAAGAAATAAATTAAAAAAAAATCTGAAAGCTTTCAGATTTTATACTACGCCCAAAGGAGCGTATTTTTAACCTTTTGTGTGTTACCTTTACTTATCACAAAATGTTTAAAAACAGCATACCTTTAGAATTTCCGATAGACAGTCTCGCACGCTGGAGATATAAATGTTTTTTCTTCGTACAGTGTTGCCGTTGCTGGCTTTGAAATCGCTGAGGTTGTTAATGAAAAATTCGTTAAAGATTTACAAAATATGAAATGGATAATAAAAAAAATTCGAAATTAAAAATTTGGTCTTCCAGATGCCCGTGTTCGTGCGGAGAATTACGTAATTCAAAATTTGACGGCTCTAGGTAATCGTCGTTTTTTCACAAATGAGAAAAACATACATGCATGTTTTTCATGTCTATTAATTATTATAATTCTTCATTATTTAATTTCTTTAAATAATTACAGGGCGATAATATTTGGTGGCAACATTTTGAAAAGTGATTCAGACTTTTAGAGTGATTCAACGCAAAATGACGTTTGGATACTAATAGCCCTTCTGGGCTAACGCTCCTTTGGGCTATAAATGTTTACTTTGTTATGTTAAAGTAACTTGAAATATTTTGTGAAGGATATGGAAACTTTTTTGTCCCCGCCTTCTCCACCTGTTGCAGTCACTGCAGCTCTTAAATTCTACCATCCGAATGAAATAGAAACATTCAATTGGTCCTACATTTTCGTCCGACTTTACCCCGATGTTTCTAATAAAAGCGAAAAATATGTTTTAGCTGCCATACATAGCGTTCCCGTCGTCGTCATTCTACATGTTTAATCAAAAGTTTATAAATAACTAGTTGGTCTTTGTATCATAGGGTGGCGGAACTAGACATGATGTAGAAATTGTGAAGCGAATTAGGAGACAGTAATTTGAAGGAAATTTAAGAGTTGTCGATTTGGGTTCAAAAGACAAATGTCGCAACGCATGCTTTTGCATTTGCTATCATGCAACAACCTCCAGTAATCAACACTGTAGTTCTTGCAAGAACTTAGTTTTAATAGAATATCCTTTTTTTTTTTTTTTTTTTTTTTTTTTTTTTTTTTTTAAATATCCACGTTTTTTGTACCGTTCTTGCTGCCTAAGAGGTTGAAACTAATGAGCAAGAGTAGTTCCTTTCTACTTTTGATTCCAGTTGCGGAATGAGCTGGCTTCACATACTATCGTAAACGCTGCTATGAATTTGCGGTATGTAACATCTACTATGTCTTACTAGTGGAGCCAACGGAATCAGAAAGATTAGAGAAATCTTCAAAACTGTTTTACAGATATCTGTTAAAATTGAGATTTTTATATGAATACAACAGAAAGGAGAAATCGTTATTACTGCTAGATAGTTGAAATCAAGATACCGAAAACTCTGGGATCTAGTCTGAGATTCTAAATACATTTAGTAATTATAGAGAAAAAAGTATTCAGAAGAAGAAAATATTTAAAAATAAACTGTGAACTCGCCCAGAGTTGAAAAAGGAATTTGCGATGTACTGGACCTATATGTGAGCATCTGGGAGAATGTCTTAATTCATAACAGTTATAAATGCCGTTAATATATTAATTGTGTGTTCTTAATCACAGTTAACGTTAAAAACGTTTAACTTCCGAATTAATAAAAAAAATTATGTACGTTTTTCATACTAAGTTTGTTAAGCAGTTAATTAACAGCGAACACTTTTTTTAAAGTTTTTGAGTTACTTAATTTAACTCAAATGTTTTATATTTAGTAATTAATGTTAAAACTAACTTGAAAATATTTTATATCTCTGCGACCTTTTATAACGACATAACCGCTGTTTCATTCTCAGGTCTGCGCAGAAGCTTCCATGTTTGAATTTTGATTGTTGCTATTCCATAAATAAAAAGATTTCTATTGTTTGCTTCTTCTTTCTGGAGAATAATGCGTGACGGTCAACGCTGAGGGGCCCCTAATTTATTCTGTAACCTACTTTTTTTTTTTTTTTTTTTTTTTTCTCCTCTTGAGGAAAAACGATGAAGAACACTTGCACAAAAATTGCCAAAATGGTCCATTAGACTTGAATCCGAAAGGAGAAAAAAGTGCGTCTTTGTTCTTTTCATCTGATTTAAAGTTCTCGGTCACTTCTTTTCACTGTTTTGTTCTAATTCCTAAATTTGTCTGGAAGGCATTGTTAAGTAAAGGATTAAAAAGTAAAAAGTGGAGGAAATGTGAACCGTGACTTTATAAAAATCGGTAATATATCAGTTACGTAAACGATGTCTTAATATTTAAATTTCGATTTTTGTATTCACTCTTAAATATTCCTAAATGAATGTCTTAGATTTTATTGCTTAGTTTCTTTATTTTTAAATATTTTAATTGAGGTGAAAATTTATTTAAAATTTTTACATGAACTAATGAGTATGTCTGTATTTCTTATTTCGAATTAAAAGCATTTTTATAGCAGATAATCGTTACAGAATTAATATCCCGAAGGAATTAATACGTTAGAGATTAAATTGTTTACCAGTGTCTAGTTCTGACACACATCGAGAGTGTTTTTAACGTAGAAAATTCTGTTGCACATAAACTTATCTTACGGAAAATTTTAAAGATTCATATAGTGCACATTGCAATGTAGCATATCTTTTAATCTTCAAATAAAATCACACGATTTCTTAATATATTCCATTCTCTGACTATCTCAAATATTTGATAGTAAACGTTTTTATCACTGTTCTGTGACATTCTGAATGGTTAATGGTATATAATATAGTGTACACGAAGGCCGTATGTTCCTTAATAAACCGATAAATTGTGGTTTTCCTATAAATGTTGCTGGTGAATAAATGGACCATTGGATGTTCCAATATGGATATAATTTTAACGTGTGCTGTGATATTATACATGCATTCAAGTAATGAGGATTCAAAACGGATAATAAGTGCGAATAATAATAATATATTTTTTTAATCTTAAAAAAAATTATAAAACGAGATAGCCAGGATATTTTTCTGTCCCAAATTCTCTTGTAATATATCCGATGACGATCATGGCATATAATTGGATGAATGTTCTTTGAGAGATTAAAAGTCAAAGCTGTTTCAAGTTTCCAAACATAAAGGGCATGATGTTTGGTTTTTGTAGTCGTATTTTATTTTTTATTTTTTTATTTTTATTTTATTTATTTATTTATTTATTTTTTCAGAATTTTTCTAAAATCAATTTCCCTGAAATTTGTACTACGATGCTGGGATGCTCATTTACATTTTTTATGCTTGCAGTAATGAAAATTCCTGTACTTTTACACATATTTTGAAAAAAACACTATTTATTTTTAAAGTTATGCGTTTCAGACTCGTTTTTATGAAGAAGTTCTAGTTCTCAAATTCTTTTGGTCTTTTTGAAGGCAACTTGTCATTAACGTCAGTTTCGTAGCTTTTGAAATCCTTTCTGGCATCATCCCACCAGTCGCTGAATACTAGTAGTTCTGTCCAAGGTTCGAATCTCGGCGAATCGACTGGCTACATAAGCGTTTTGTGGTTTTCCACGTGTATAACATGTATACGAACCAATTTCCTTTATAAATTTATTCATGAAAGCGTCCCTCCCGTTAGGCAGATAACCCTCGTTTGCTTTACCATAATCGAATAAACCAAACCATAATCGAATAAATAAAGCTGTATTTGAAAACGTGTGAGCTTGCAGCAATCTCCAATTATCTGAATCCGATTAATTTTTGCAAGAATATAATATTATATACGATTATTTACTCATTACAATATCAATAAAATGCAGTATTTCTTCCTTTATTAGCCTACTTACAATGAATAATTACAATACTAATTTTGTAACGCATTAAGTGGGAAATTCATTTCTTAACAATGTTACTCTTGAAACATCATCGAATTCAAAATTCAATTACAGAATGCTCTCTATAAATACAATATATATTTATAGAAAGGATACAGGCGAGATTCCATAAGTACAGGCTGTGTTTGTAGAAAGATCGTGTATTTATTTTTCGATAAATACAGAATGTATTACAGAGCCTCCCCATGCCGACTTTCATACAGATTAAAAGCTAATTTTTAAAATACTATAGAGGTCATCGAGGGATACTACTGAAACTTTAACCGTAGGATCCTTTAAAAATTTTAAAAACTGAATGCTATTTATATGCAACGCCTAGAAGACAGACCCGTCAGGCTTTTTACCTGATTATTCTTTGTAAATAACAGTATTATTTTGAGTAATTCATACAATGTTAGTGCATTTGGTGAGAACATAAACGAAGTTATTTATTGGGTGTCTTGTTATCACTGCTTCAGTGATACTTCTGTGAAGTAGTAACAGAATATTCTTATTTTTTAAATAATTAATTTTTTTTAATTTTAATTTTGCTGTATTGCTTGATTAAAAACATAGACTTCGTGGCATATTTTGTTCCCATCATTTTTCAGCTTCCTTCAGAGTTAAAGACTTTGCTTTACTTTGTTCTACCGATAGAGCAAAGTGGTACGCTTCGAGAGGGTACTTATCAGCTTGTTTAAACCCTGCCAGTGATTCTATTGTGACATTATTTCTACTGTCTTCAGTTACGGCTGGATGCCATCTGGTTACTTAGTCGATTGAAGGGAGACTACAGAATAAAGGAGAACATTCACTTTAAAACTCCAATTTTAAAATGCTTCTTGTTTTATATCCATCTGCTTCATTCTTTCCCTGGGCCAACGGTAAAGTCGCTGAACTCTGGTAGTTCGCTTTAAGCTTCGAATCCAGGCGAATTGGCTGAGTGCATGGGTGTTTTTATGGTTTTCTCAAAGTGTTTCCCACTTCAAGAGAGGTAAAATGAGAAAACACTTTAAAAAGTAGACTGTTTTTGTTCCGGTAAAACAAAGTGCTAAATACGCCATTTTTGGCAAAATTTAACGTTATTTATTTGCTGAAAATGTCGATTAAATTTCAACTAAAAGGAAAAGAAAATAATTTTTATTTAAACAAATCCTGAAACTAGCACATATTCTTGTTTTTATTTTTACATATTTTATGCATTAAAATTAAATATAGTATATTATTTGCGTAAAAATAACGCGTAACTTATTTTGATTCAAGTAAAATTAAACTGAAATTTCATTCTTTATTGCCATAAAGTAATAAAATAAAATAAACAATATAATAAATATTATTATATTTGTGAACTTAGTTATATGAATAACAAAACAATTAAACGCACATAAATAAATAAGCAATTAGCGTATTTTTATTGGCCCAGGAAGAAGAGGAATTGTATAACTGAAATTCCAGATATCTAGAGTCTAAACTGAGTAAACTTCCTATTATCCGGTCTCACTTTCACCGGCTATATTTTCATCGAAACTGTTTTCCTTGAAATCAGATTTATGTTGACAGCTCTAGAAAAATATACTGTGCTTTGCACATCACAACATTCTTGTGAACAAACTGTAGAAATTTTGCTAATGGCAGTATTTAACCTTTTTTTTAATAAGCATTATCATATTCTGCGATTATAAATGATGAATATTGATCTTCTGAGAACCTGATGGGAAAAAAATTTTCGGCTACAATAATCTCTATATAAAAATTCAGCAATTATCGTTAATTACAAAAATATTGCGAGGAAATGAAAGTAATACTTTCCATATTCTTAAACGAAACGTAAAAACTAAAATTATTATATAACACTTTTATAGTAGGTTGAAAATGGTGTGCTATTTCTGACTAATAACTCTAATTTTTTAACTTGGAAATTTAATTAAAATCGTCCTATATATCCCCATACAACAGATAATATTAACAAGCGGGATGAAATGGTCGGTTATTTTACTCTTTAACGAATAGATCTTTATTGTATCAAAATAACTAGTTAAAGTGTAGAATTAGAATTTATTACATATTTGATTAGTTTATGAAATAACTAGGTATTCTGTAATATAATGAATTTCATGTCCAATAGTAACACAGTGTGGCAGTTATAGTGCCAAATGCAAATAAGCCAGCTAAAAGAGGGTAACAATTTTTCGGTTTTCATGGAATGATACTGGAGGAAAGAATACAACAGGAAAAATTAGCGATCGGTTTTAAATCTGGCGTTTCAAGTGTCAAGTGTGAAAAACCTACACTGTCTAAATGGTTACGGTTGGGAAAAAATCAACTGTTTGTGTTATTCGGTATTCACAAATAACTGAGTAAAGCAAAATATTTTTTATAACGAAACTGAATGGCGATGCTCTGCTTATTGTGCAGTGAGCGAGGCTAAGTAGTCATGTAATTGGAGCTTTTAATAGTTACGGACTGAACTTTGACTTTCCTTATTCTCTACGTTTGACAAATAAACTTCATGCTTCCGGAGTTAAAACCTCGACCTTTTTTTTTTTTTTTTTTTTTTTTTCGAAATGCTGTTCTTTTATTTCTTGCATTTAGCATTCCAGTATGAGATGGATGATCGTATTTTCTTGAAACGAATACTATTTCGTAATAAATTAAATTTGAAAAGTAGATTTTATGTTCTGTAAATGTTTTAAGCAATCGAACTAAAATCTATCTATTTTTACAGTGTGTAATTCTTTCTCAATAATTAGAAAAGATTTTTAGATCATAACAGAACTCTTATGTAGTAAAGAAAAGACTAAGGATTAATGATTTAAACTTCATTAACGAAATATGAAAATAAGCTTATTTTTATAATTTGCCAGCAGTATCATGCGCATAATAGAAAACGTAACCGATATTAGACTGTTATACCCTTTCTCATGTTCTTTGTTGTAAGTAATATAAACATCGAAATGCAATAGTATATGAGGTCTTTTAAATCACTAAACATAAGAAAGGTAGAGTTTAAACAAAAATTTTAAATCTGATTTTAAACTTTTAATTACCTCCAAAGGGGCGTAATTTAAAATTTAAAATCAGATTAAAAAAATTAAATTAAGTCCAAAGGAACGTTTCTTTAACATTTTGTGTGTTACATTTATTTATTAAATATTACGTTCTTCGCACTTAAACCATAAAATTCAGTTCAAGAGCAATATTTCAAAATAATTTTTAAATGAACATATCTTTAGAATTTCCGATACACAGTCTCGCGCGCTAGAGATAAAATGCTTTTTCTGAACAACGTTGCCTTTGCTGGCTTTGAAATCTTGAGTTTGTTAATCAGGAATTCGTTAAAGTTTTACAAAACATGTAATTAATAATAAAACAAATTCCAAATTTCAAATTCGAGCTTCCAGATGCTCTATTCGCAGAAGGATTACGGTATTCAAAATTAGATGCTTCTAGGTACCGTTGTTTTATCACAATGCGAGAAACATGCATACATTAATGCAGATTCTTCATTATTTAATTTCTTTAAATATATAATACAGGGTGATATTGTTTGGTGGCAACAATTTGAAAAGTGAAACAACGTTTGTAGCGAATCAACACAAAATGCGAAAACGAAATTAATAGTCCTTCTGGACAAATTGCCCGTTTGGACTTTATAATCTTTCGTATGAGCGTGACATTTATTCATTGTCACCGTCGTGCATCCAAAAGTCCATAAATATGGACTTGGAGGCTTTCCGCAGAAGCTACCACCATACCCTTCCATGCATTAGTAACACAATTTATTTCGCTTCAGGATTGAGTCTTTTATTACATCATCATTCTGCTTCAATTTAAACTTCCCAGTTGGTATCAAATGAATAACCTTTTTGGGAAAGATGGAATATTGTTTTATAGCCATGTATTCATATAACATGATCAGCGTAGTAATTTTAATAAATTTAGTTTTTAGCATTCTAAAATATAGTCACCGTCACATTGGAAGGCCGTAATGTACGGTGAATCAAAATTAGTAAATGAATAGTGATAAGTAAGTAATGATAAATGAAATTAAAAATAGGTAACTAAATAATAAAGTAAATAAATAAAAATAATAAACAAATAAATAATAATAATAAACAAATAAATAATAATAATAAACAAATAAATAATAATAATAAACAAATAAATAATTATATAAGTAAATAAAAAACAAATGATAATTATCTATGGCGCTTAATGAAGTTAAATAGAATCGGAGGAAATTAATTATATTTAAACCGAGGATTAAAGAGAAACTTATAGTGCAAAAAGCGTTTCACCTAAGATTATGACGTATAACAATTTATTCGTAAAAACTAATCGCGAGAATTTATGTCATTTAAGCTTCGGTGTGCTCCAAATAGAATTAGTTTCTTGCAAAAAAATCATAAAAACTGGAAGTGGCCTCCAGTTGAATTTAAACAGAGCCAAAATAGCGATGCTTTTTTATTATCATCATCTGCTTTTGAGTGAAACCATATCTTTAGTATATACAACCGACGTAGCTATCACAAACACTTTTAACAACAGTAACTTAAATTTGTTTCCTTGTGTGATAAATATGATGGCATAAATAAAAAATCCCTTTCGTTAACAAATGCACTTATTTTTGGTCCAAAGGGGCTTTGTCCCTTAAGGACTATTGTTTTCGTTCTGCGATTTTGCGTTGAATCACTATAAACGGCGAATTACTTTTCAAACTGTTGCCACCAAATGTTACAGTCCTGCATTATATTTTTAGAAATTAAATAATGAAAAGCTGCATAAATGTATGTATATTTCTCGCATTGTGATAAAAAAACGGTACATAGAGCCATCGAGTTTTGAATGACGTAATCTTCCGACGAATATAGGCATGTGGAAAACCAAATTTGGAATTTGTTTTATTATCGATTTCATATTTTGTAAAACTTTAAAGTATTTTTGAGTAACACACTCAACGATTTAAAAGTGAGCAATGGCAATACTCTACGAGGAGTGGACGTTTTATCTCCAGCGCGCGGAACTGTGTATCTGAAATTCTAAAGATATGCTCATTTTAAAATTGTTTTGCGACATTGCTATTGAACTGAATTTTATGTTTTAAGTGCAAAGAACATGATATTTAATAAAATAAAGGTAATACACGAAATGTTAAAAAAAACGCCCTTTTAGACGTAATTTAAAATCTGAAACCTTTCAGAAACTTTTCAGATTTTTGTTTTTCCAGTTAAAACATCTCATTTTGCACGTAGAAAAGTCAAAAAATTTCTGTTTATGCATTGTTCTTTTCTAAATGATTTGGCCTGTATTCGCGATTTCTCGTTATTAGAAAAGGGGAAAATATGTATTTGATTAATTTCTAGAGTCATTATTTACATCTTTCTCAAGTCCAACAAAACAATCTTAACATACATCCTGCATTTTAAGTGCTAGATATATTTCTTTGGATAATCTGTGCTGCTAATATGGAGATTGCAATGAATTTGAAAGGCTAACTAGTTTCTCAAGTTAATTAAAAATTATTTTCAGAAACTGATTGAATTTTAGAGACCTAGCTTGAATTCAAAATATCGTCGCCAAATCACTAAATGTCCCAATCGTAGCTAAATTAGTTTGGGATTTGATTAGATTATTTAGATTATAGCGCAACATGCTAAAGCTTCAATTCACACAAGGGCATACCACGAATATTTTCATGTATCCAATCTGTTTGTTGGTCGCTAATGAGCAGATTAGTTAAAGAGTACTTCAGCATCCAATTAACATTTCCGTGCTGTAATAATTGTTTCTGATTAAATTAAACAATAATAAGGCCATTAGTATTTACTGCAACATAAAGAAAGGCGTTTGTATCTACTGTAGCGAGAGGTTGCCTTGAACTACAAGTTACAGCACGATGACATCACATGATACGATATTTCGTAAATAGAAATAATATTCGAAGATTAAGTTTTTGATGAATGGCCATCCAGAATTAGCAGGAAATTTTAGGATGATATTTTGGTTTTGTTTTGTTTGCAGCTATCAAAATAACAAGTTATATAAATACACAGTATTATTCTGAAATAATATTGTTGCGGGCGCATGGGCTAGTAACGGATAGAATATGCACTGAACCGATGATAACTTAATAAAATTTACTTTCTCAGAAGGAACAATTTACTGTTCCCGAAGCTTTCTACAAAAGTACTCTTACAGCTCTTCTCAATATGACAGAGCATAATCTGTAGTTACCACTTCAGACTACTTAGAACGTTAAATACAACGTAGTGCAAAGCGCATCTAAAGAGCGAAACTCACACGGGAGATATCTTAATACACCGAAGTTGTCTGTAAACTAAAACTAAGAACTGATGCCCTTTCCGTTTTTCTTTATAATTTCCCTCGGCTGCCGAGGAATTTCCATTACGTTCCATGTGTCGAAATTACTAAAAGACATATTCGGTTAAAGTTATATATAAGGGCCGGATACGATAGGTTATGTATAGGAATCAGTTACAATACCAATTACAATTATACAAGGACCGGACCAAAATGTCGCCAAGTTCGGCTACTTTTGGCGATCTCTCGCCAAATTTTGTGATAAAATTAGTTGCCAAAACACATCGTTAGCTTGGCGATATCTCGCAGTTTAGCGAAATAGCCATTTACCTCATTTGCAACCTTCTTTTTCCGGCTGAACTTCACTCTCTTCAGAATTTCCATGTTACATTATACAAAATTCGTAACAATATATTAATCTATATAACAATTTGTATAATTTCATGGAAGCAACATTTGAACGTTTTTCATTTATAATTATACATCATTTCATCTCTGTCTCGATTTATTCATTTCGCATCTCAAAATAGTTTCCTTGGATATTATTTCTTTCTTCGGGTAGCAACTGAAAGTTGTTCGCTGGAATATAAAGATGTTAAGATGAAAACGGTATTATAGCACATTGGTGCAAGGGTTGAAATAAGTAAATGGCGAATACTTTTAAGGGTAGAAAAGACTATGAAATCTGTTGATGGAGACGCTTTTCATCCCTATGTCGTCTGGTAAACACATTTTAAGGGACAGCTATTTATCCTTTGGACTTCTCTGATTGCCACTTTATCTTCGCTGATTATATGGTAGCTATCTACGTAAAGCAGGTAACGGTATATTTCAGGGGTTCTCAACCATTTTTGCTCCATGCACCCCTTTTACCATTCCTAGCCGATCATCTCACCCCTCTCCTTTCTAAAATTTGAAAAATGCACATACATTTATTTAAATTTAGACTATTTTCTAATGTGCCTTTTAAATTTTAAAAAAAAAGTATAGAAAACATTTATTATACCCAAACTTGAATGAAAGTAGTTTTTTATATTCATAAATTAAAACTAAATTTTTAATAGGTAAATAAATGCTGACCGCTTTCTTCCTGAAACTGATGCTATAAGGGTGTTAAGATGAAAACGGTATTATAACACATTGGTGCAAGGGTTGAAATCCGGTTAAGTAAATGACGAATACTTTTAAGGGTAGATTCCCCCTAGGGGAATTCTCTCCGGGTTGAAAACTCTGATATATATATTTAAAGAAAATATGTAAGCGCGCATTTGATTGAGCTTAATATTTACCTGATAGGCTTTAATAATTCCCATAATAGTATTCCAAATCACTGATTTAAAACTGTAATTGCTTAACAAAATTATCGGCTATAATTAACTACCCCAGAAAGAAAACTGAATGCCTAACACCGAGATGACAATGGGTTTATTTATTTGCATTTAACGCTAAGATGATTTTCCTAAGCGAAACAGTAATATGTCTGTGTATGCCAGGCTAAAAGCTCGATTTCGATTGATCACCGTATCAGTCGTTAGTTGAGAGTTATTTGGGCGTGGGGTAATTTTAAATACTCACCTCGATCTAGAAATGCCCAATAGTTTGTGAACCACATCAGATCCTTTCACTAAAGCGATCTGACTATTTATGGGCACCGATGCGTGAAAAGAGAAAAAAAGTATCCTCCCCTTTTTCAGATGCTTTTCGAAAATGACGCAAGCATTCTAGTGTTAAACTATTTTCTCCGATTGCCCGTACACAAAATACGCTTCCCTTCCTCTCAAAGCGAATTTTGTGTGAAATAAATAGAAATATGAAAAGGATGGCTACGAGCATCATTTCCTTAGTCACTGATAAATGTCTTACTAGTTACCATGTTTCTCAAAACACAGTGTAGAATTTTATTATAGCAGTTTTAACACTGAAGGTTGTTAAATTTGTTTTAAACTATTTTGTTACCGATATAAAATGAAAACTCCATTTAATAAAACACACTATGCTTTAATCAGTTAAAAACAATAGGTTTTATACTTTTAAAACACAATTCATGGAGACAGGATCAATTTCATCAAATATAAAAGACCATCTGGGAAATGAATACCGAGTTTCCGGAACGGACAATTTTTCTTCGCATCCATTCTCTAAATTTGTCTTCAAAACTCTACAATTTAAATTCCTTTAAAAATGGACTAGAAAAAAAATTTTGAGGCGAACTTAGGATTATTACTTTTCCAATATTACCCATTAACACTTACCACTTCATTATTGGAGGAGTTAAAGCAACAAGAATCAGCGTGATATTGATAAATTTTCAGGATTAGTTTCGAAGGTTAAATATAGAACCTCCTTCTTCAGCTGCAGAATTCCAAATAACAAAAGAGCAGCCAGTGATAAGAAAAGATAAGGCGATAAGAACGAAAGGAGCGAAGTCAAGCTACTAGCACCCTCTATTAATGAAAAATGAAAACAACCATGAAATTATTTCCTTAAAATGCGAGATGGATTGAAATCGGTAACCGAACTTTCGAGTCGCTTTCTCTTCTGTCAATAAAATTCGCAGTCCCATGTTTGAAAACCCCATTCCGGATATGAACTCCTCCTGTATATACAGGATACCTTGCCAGTGTGGATTAATTTGCATTGGTCAAACTAAGAGAGCCTCAAAATTTCGCGCTAAGGAATATGAGGCATATGTTAAGAAAAAAGAAACACACAAATCCTCTGTTGGCCAATACCCTTTGTCAGAAAATCACATTTTCCATTTTTGTGCAGCCAAAATTGTTTACAATTTTTTTTTTTCCATTGACGAATTAAATTTTCTAGAGGCGTTTCACAATCATATAAATTTTTCATAATTATTTAATAATTCCAATTCCAATCCGTCTTTACCCTCACCTTTTAAGGTAATTATTTCGTAGTTATTTTCATTTTTCATCAATAGAGGGCGGTAGTAGCTTGACTTCCCTTCACTCATTCTTATCGCCCTATCTTTTCTTATCTTATCGTATCACTGGTTTTCTTTCGTCATTTGCACTTCGGCAGCAGAAGAAGCAGTTCTGTTTTTAAACCTTCGAAACTAGTTTTGCAAATTTATGATATTACGCTGATTCTTTTCGTTATTCGACTTCGTTATTCGTTGTTAATCGTTATTCGGCGTGTTATTTTAATCAAACTTTCGACTTGATCTCTGAAGCTACAGAATTTCACTAAATTTCTGTTCTCAAAATTCTTTTCAGCTTTTTTCTCTAGTTAAACATATTTACAACTTAGTACGTTAAAAGTATTTTCAATAAGTGCAAATTCATTACAATTTTATTTTCCTTGTTTTATTAGGAATGGTGTATTTTTCTTTAAAACCATATTCTAATTCTTTAACTGTTTACTTCTCTTAATGCCTTAATGTTTGTAACAAACTCAAAAAAAGGGGGGTGAACCATCTTTATTTTACTTTTTATCTTTTATGTTTATACTTACGCTTTGTTTTAATAAACCAATCTGTAAAATTCTTATATTTATAAAAACAAAATTACAATCATCAAAACTTAAATACATATACGCGAACTTTTTAAAATATATATAAAAAAAAGGATTAACTGTTGGAGCTTCTTAAATTTTTCTTTTTACGAAGAGTATTAGTTTTTTAACTTTATGATGAAGTACAAAAAGAGCTCTAAACTGTATGCATTTGAAGCTCTTTTAATTTACCTAGTTTGTGAAATCTTAAAACCGGCGGAAGATCAGAATTTTGTTACAATTTGAATAAACTCTGACTGTAAAAGATGAATAAGCATAACAGGTTAAACTACGAGCTTAACGACTTTTATGTTTTTGTGTCAAACACGTGATATCAATGGATTTGTGAAATGCATAAACAAATCATGTATTACCACATCTTTTCTGCCTAGATAAGACAGACCTCCAGAATAGTAATGATTAAATAAAATGCAAAGAAAAGTACCAACAGAAACTCATATAAAGAGAAAGCTGGTGGAGGTCATTGCAGGAGGTTTCTCGTATGTCTCTAGGAGTGTTAAATTTAAATAGCTCTTCTTCTGTAAGAGGAACAACGTTGATTCTCACTTTCATGTTAAGGTCTTCCCCTCCTTACTGGGAATGGGGGATGATTAAAATAATATACGAAGTTGGATTATTTTGTACGAAAATCTTTTTTCATTTTAGTGTATATTCGTTTACTCCATCATCTTACTGTAATAAATTTTATGGGATTATTTTACTTCGATTTTGTTTCGAAAGTTCGAAGCATAAAAGCTGTGTTGGGCATAAAATTATTTGTGTGGAAAAAAACTAAAATCTATATCTAATTTAGTATTAAAATCTATATCTATATCTAAATATAAAATCTGCATATATTATCCTCGACTATTCTGTAATATATAATTCTATATTCTATAATATAAAACGTTAAAAATATCTTTAAAAAACTGGAAATTCATTGCAATTTTATTTTGCTGCAGTCCTTCTGTGTAGCATCCAATATAAAAAAAAACTATTATTCTTTGCGGTAACTCCCAACATGGTCTTCAACTTCTGAACAAATTTCTAATTCGCCAAATGAGGTGAGATTAATGTCGTTGAATTCGATTTCGGTGATTATATCTTTTTATTACGGGTGTATGTGCAGGTATGAAGCTTGCTTTTCATATTTTGCTGTGTGAAACACTTCATTATCTAAGGTTGCTGGTTTTTGAAGTTGTTTAACCAGTTGACAGACTGCTTCTTCTTCAGCTCTTATTCACAAAGATAAAAGCCTTGCAAGGACACTGGCTGCGTTTGTCGAAGTTGTGCATTATGCCCTAGTGTTTTTAAGTAACCAAGGTCTCTGTATGCTGGACAGATATTTCATATTACGTGTTTTCGTGGGTTCAGCCCATACTGCTGCACTTTATATTACAATTTTTTCCGTAACTTTAGAATACAGAACTTTTGTGTGTGTGTGTGTGTGTCAGTCTCCATTTGTATCCTTGTTTTTTTTTTTTTTTTTTTTTTTTTTTTAAATGCCGAAATTGTTTAGCAATAATGATGGTGTGTCTTTTGGTTTCCATGATGTGCTGGATCCCTGTTAGTACACTGGTTATCATAAATTAAGGAAAAATCACGATTACTCAAAAGGTTAGATGTAGGATTCAATGAAACTTACCATAATATACAACAGATAGTAAGGTATCAAACAACCTAAAAAGAAATTACTAGACAAATATGGTAGTATAGAAATTAGCACATGTATAAAATGAACAAATCGAAGGTGTCAGTTTGCTATAGGAAAAGTACCTTAAATATGGAATATGATCGCCTCTAGAAGCAATACCGCACATACAGCGATGTGTGATGCTTTTAATTATGCGGTCTATCAGTTCCATAGGAAGCGAGAGCCATTGCTCTTGCAAAGCAATTGCACGCGCGACAAGGGTCTGAGTGGGCGGATTCAGAGCAGCTAGATGTCTCCCTAAAGCATCCCAAACGTGCTCGATAGGATTCAAGTCCGGAGATCGAGCTGGCCACTCCATGCGCATAATTGTTTCCTGTTGAAGATAATCATTTACGATGCGAGCCCTGTGTGGTTTTGCTTTGTCGTCCTGTAACAGGAAAGCATCACCTATTGCCCCGGCATATGGGCGCACATAAGCATCAAGGATGTCATCTCTATAATGTGAGCATTCACGGTTTCCCTTGGAAAGACATGGAGGTCTGTGCGTCCACCCAAAAAAATCCTACCCCAAATACAGACACTGACCCTTCCGTAGGCATCTCTTTCACGGATGTTTGACGGATGATAACGGGTTCTAGGTTCTCTTCATATCAAATAACGCCTACTATCGCTTTCTAGACTAAACCTGGACTCATCCGTAAAGAGAACCGCCCTCCATCGATCAGGCGTCCAGTGGACATGTTGTCGTGCCCACTGAAAACGGTCCCTCCTATGGCGGGACGTGAGCGGCACACAAATGGCTGGTCGCCTTGCATACAGACCAAATTCGTGAAGCCTTCTACGCACAGTTAACGTTGACACGAACCTTCCGGTGGCTGCAGCAAGGGAGGATCTAAGAACAATCGGAGTAGCGGTTCTATTCCTGCGTGCACATAATGTCAAGTATCGGTCATCGGCACTCGTCGTAGCAGTTGGCCGTCCTTGGCTTTACCTCCTAGATGCCGAATCTGTGGTTTGAAATCGCCTCCAAAGTCAATGAACCATAGAAGGGCTCACATTTAGCCATTTGGCCACTTCTGTTTGACTTTGTTCTGCCTCTAGTCTCCCAATGGCTCTCCATATTTCTGCAGGCAAATGATGCTTGAAGATCAATGTTACGAATTGGCTATCTCAGACTTCTGATGTCACTGTCACAGTGAAATATGTGGGTTTGCTCTCAAACATAGACTTTTATGCTCCTCGCAGATGACGTATTCCGAACGCAGTGCCACTAATTTACATATCGCAGTTTTACTCAGCTACTCTTACTTGGCAACATTTTACGCGGTTTGGCTTATTTTTGAGGGAGTTATCGCTATTTTTGTGAGTTTTCCTTAATTTATGATAACTAGTGTATTTCATCACAAATAAAGCCTAGGTACTTTAGGTGTCGTTCTACTTTCAGCCTTTTACCATTTACAGTTAGTTACACGTGGTCGACACGTCGATGATCCTCCTTTCTTTGTTAGGAAGATTTAAAAGCATTACAACGATTAAAACATTACGATTTTAAAGCATTACAACATTACAAAACGAATAAACTTGATTGTAGACTTCTCTAAAGATTTCCTATCAAATTATTCTTAAAAGAAAAAAATTCATTGTCACAGAAATGAAGACCGGATTGTATTCATGCCAGAAAAACTTACTATGATAGGCTTATAAAGCCACTATGAACTGATCCTGAGAAAAACTACCAGCATCCGGTGCGCTTATTTACTCGGTCATTAGTGGGTTTGAAGACTACTAAAATAACTTTTGTTAGCAACAAATAAAAGAATTTTAATTTCTCTTGTCACATTCTCGAATTACTTCAAAAATAAAAAATGCGTGTATCCTATAAAAACCTATAAATCCTATAAAAACAAATAAATCTCACCGTTTCATATTTTTTATGTCAGTTACGATATATACGTGTGTGTGTGACTCCATGAAGAATGGGTATATTTATGATAAATTTAAAATCTAATGCCACTTGGTAAAGTGAGAAGATCGCGAAATATGAGTAGCGGATTCAAAGATATTGTAATCAGCTGCTTCATTTCAAATGCAGTATTTTTTACTCTTAAATGCCATATACTTATCTAATTGTTTAAGAGGAATACCGCAGTGTACTAATTTTTCCTAATTATTTTTATTTTAGAAAAATGGAGGAAGTATATGTCATCCGACTTAGAGGCGTTCCCTCTACTTCAACATCGGAATCTTCAGCATCGGCTGTGGATACCAATGACCTGATTCGTGGATCAGTACTGGGATTAGGTGTGCTTCATGTCATATTTGGAATCTTAGTGCTCGTGTTCGGAGCCTTACGCACAGCTGTGGAACAAGAACCTGGTGCCACCATTTTCGGGACGCTGTTTGGCCCAGTATTTATGGCAACAGGATTGTCGGCTATACTTTCCTGGAAACGCCCCTTTAGGAAGCTGAAACTGAAGGTATTCTTTGGACTGGCCTTGCTGTCTCTTTTAAGTTCAGCAGCCTACCTTAGTCTGTGCTTTTTAGGAGTAGTTTATTATCACAGCGTGCCTCGTGTCTTTGGGGACAGCGCTCATGTGACAGCAAATGCCATCATTGCAACATTGGGCGAATTGATTGTATCTTTTCTATCCGTGCTTACATCTGGAAGTGCTGTATGGAAGTGCTTACAGTTTGGAGCTTTTCGTCCAGCAGCCGTTCAGCAACAATCTGGGCGGCAGAAAGTAATTGTAAAGACGGACATCGTGGGCGGTACACCCACTGTTGATGGTGTTCTTGATGAAGAGGTAATCCGACATGTTAGCCCACATTGCATTATCTCCTTGCGCGCTACTGATGAACAAAGAGAAGTAATCAGGAGGGTACAGGAGTACCTTCATTCACAAGACGAACTTAGTTTTACGTTTTCTGATCCTAGCACAGTGCATGAAGAGCAGGATCTTGGTGTAGATTCTCAGAACTGGAGAAATGAAGTTTTATCTGTAACTACGAACAATAACATCCAGAATGACAATCAGAGTGATAAAAAACTTTAATAGTCAAATTTTGTTTAATACAAAATGTGTTTGAAATTTTGTATACTTTTTGTACATTATAGATTTGCATGTTTTTGAAAGTAAAACTTTTTGTTAAAATTTTTGTCATGACTTTAAAGATAAGAAAATAAGTAATTACAGTTAATTAAATAGCTATTTTGAGGAGAGGTTTCCAGCAGAGCATTTCTCAAAATAACGATGTCTTAAAAACGTGTATAGATTATGTAGGTTGTAGGACATCTCTTATAAAACTTTTGGTACAGATAGTTAGCAATCAACAATTCCATACAGTTGCGCGCTGCGGGTTTGTAGAAATGGTTTTAACTAATAGATCAGGTGAACAGGAAACCCGAAATCTTTATTTCAGTTTATGATGGATAAAAGCTGTTACAAGTAATATAGACGCCTAAAATTATAGCAATGAAAAATCAAAGGTAAGCCAAAATTCCCCTTAACACATGAAGCTATCGTAGTTCACAAAATCAATCACCGGGCAAAATCTAGAACAAAAACCACATGGCAGTAAGCTCGATAGGACAACATCCGCAATAGCGATGAAGTTAATTCAGGTTCTAGGGCAGTCTTGTATTTGTACTATTTGTGAAAGAGGGACTGATACTACTGGAACTTTTGGCGCGTTAGCTGAATAGTTGTTCCATATAATGCGCATATCAGCATATATATATTTAAATTCAGCAACGTAGGGACTTTGTCCCATGTGGCTCCAGGTAAAGAAAGAATTGCGCAAGTCGGGTTATAAATGCTTATGAAGACCCATCGATGCGTAATTCAATAAGAAACTTTTCTGAGAAATACGTTCCTTTCTCCAGACGCACAAAGGAGGACCACCTAAGAAGTAGATAGAAGACAGTATACAGAAGCAAAACCTTCTACTAACTGGTTTCTTTCCTACGCGTCACAAAGCTACCAACAGTTTTTACCCTAGAATTGTAAAATATTGCAGCTGCGTACGTGAAACAAATCGCGGAACGCAATAGTTGCCCAGAAGGTTAAGTTATAGAAATCTCGCGTCCAAATTAATTCTGAGAGAAACGTATTTCTCGGAAGTTTTTTATTGCTACACGTAGATAGATCTCTTAAGGCTGTTAAGCAGACACAGAAAAAGGAAAACACGTTTATCTATCAGGAATAAAAGTATAATATACTTCGGTTCAGATTATATTGAGATCTTTTTTAGTCCGTAACTAAACACCTCTTCCACACGTGTGCATCTCAGCTTAAGTAACCATTCAGAGGAAGAAAGTTAATACCCACTGCCATGATACAATCATTAGAAGAAATAACAGTTTGAAGTGTAAAATATTAGAGAAAACAGAAGTTAAGGAAGAAGATGTATATCTTAATACATAGCAGCGACTGATGTTAGATACATTACGATTTATTTAAAAAAAAAAACTCTCAGTCTCCACCACAACAGTCAAAAAAATCCTTTAAAGTTAATTTAAATTTCCTATACTTTGTATAAAATGATATTTGAATGATTTTATACGACATCCCACAGGCCGCTAAAACTGCCGCTCAGAGATAAACTTCCAACCTGCTTTCTCCGATGACAAACGTTCTGCAAGAAGTTAATCAGAAAATTTAGCCATTTATGTAGTCTTTTTAATTCTACATTTGTTTCCTAAAATGTTTCAGTGCTATCAGTGAAGATATTTTGCGCTTTGCATTTTCTAAGAAAAACAATATAACCAAAGATAGCTTCTGCTGTTAGGTCTGTTACGACTTCCAAGTGTAAAACACGAATACCAAGACGAATAAAATATTGCCAAATATACTTTGTTATGTAGATTTTTTTTTTATTATTTCTTACTTTAAAAGGAGTGGTCCACATAAATAAATTCCTATTATACTAAATACAAAATTCTGAATTACTCGACTGGGAAGCTTAATTTCTCATCAGAAGTTACCGTATTTATGCTAAAACAGGTAACACATTCGTGACAAATATTTTTACAAAGGTTTCGTTTACAGATAAGCAAATATTTCTCTGGCATATGATACAATAAGGTTTGTGGACTTACAAGGAAACATATTCTGTGATACAATAAAATCAATGGCGATAAATGGTTTTTGCAAGTAAAATTATTGGATGCTTCTGAAAATAATCGAGATCAGAATTTCTCTATGCTGATATCCTGATTGTCAAGAAAAGAAGAAAAGCATTTTAATTTACTCTTTACAGGGATAATTTAATTTTCAGTCATTTTATTTCGGATGTGAATGTTTGCCTTAGAACGACCTTTATCAAAAAAGCCTCAGATTTATCAAGTTCATTAGTCAGCAGATCTACCTTTCTCCTGAGATTTCTAACGTTAGAGCAAAACCTGAAAATAAAGTTTAAAACCCATAAAATATGCAAAATATTGTTACTTATATTAAGAGGGTAATTCACAATATTATCATTTCCTGTGATAGAAATTGAGCAATTATTATTCTCGAGATTACATCTTTTTTTTAGTTCAGCATTGCACTCTTCTTCGAAAAGAAATTGTTCTTCACAAGTATTAGGAACATCAATGTCTCTAGACATCAGCCAACCAGGTGCATTAAAACATAAGCGAGCAGATGATATTTCTGAGGGCAACTGTCCTCTGCTAGCACAATCAACGGAGTTTTTCTTGCTAGGAACATAATATGCCATCAATCGATAGGAAGAAGCTGTAGTATTTTTGAAACACGGTCTGAGACAAAAATTTTTCACCTTCCCGGTTAAGAAGAATGCCACGAAAACAATATGTCAGAGTCTGTCTATTAGGGATATTTAAGCGCAATGCATTTGAACAGTCTTTATTAGACGAGCTAATAAAACTGCAGCGCAGGGTTCAAGTTCGTGGTAGTGTAGCACATTTGAGAAGCGCAACTTTTGTTTTTGCAGCTAGCAACTTCGTTAGTTATAGATACAGTTGAATGATTGTATAATGATCGTAAATATCGGCAACTGCGATCTAACAACTGCGGCATAAGCTTTCATTGATGCATTCAAGATAATGCACGACTAATGTTTGCATCCGTAACAAATGTAATATCATTCTTACAAATTACGTACGATTAACACTAGATTTGAGGCCCGGTGGCGCAGCGGCTAGCACATCGCGCAGCGCACCACAGGTCTGGAGTTTGATCCATGGGCTGGGCAAGGTTGACTCAGCCTTTCATTCCTTGAGAGGTTCGATAAAATGAGTATCAAGTTCGCTTGGAGACTAAACGCCGGGGATCCTGCGACAAGCTGATCACTTGTCCAGGCAAAATGCACAAGCACCCCGGGAGGACGGTCTAACAAGCAGATATCAGGGCACTGGCCGGCCATGGATCTCTAAGGGCTGTTTGTGCAGCCGAGTTTAGTTTAGGACTAGATTTAGAGACTCGTCATTTTAACAGATTTCAGACTTCATGAGCAAAACTACAAAAACCATTATTTTTAGTTTTCCAATTTATGCTGAAAATTATACTGGTAATGAGATAAATACATATACAAATTTATTTCCTTTTCAGCCCTTTAGTTTCAAAGATTTGTATAATGTACATCTATCTCTACGGATACCTGTCATTCTTCATTTCGATGGGTAAGCTAGTTTCATTAATCGTAATAAACTGGGTTTTTCTATGAAATAATTTTTCTGATGACAAATGGTAGTTAAAGCATGGATACTACATAAAAATCGTAATTCCATGGAGATATTAACGTACCGCGGTTCGCTAGGGGAACGAACTGTGACTGTATATCAACCGTACGTGCCTAAAGCGTAAACATAAAGCTTTAGGCTCAAGACCAAGGAACGATCTGCAGTAGTTGAGTTCCAGTCAATGTGTCAATATGTTTTAGAGAGTGAGATTAAACACTAACGAGAAGAAAGTATTACGTTATTATGAGTATTAGCAATATCATTATAGAATTAGAGGAAAGTACTGGTTTTACTTTATTCTAAACAAATACCCTTCTTTAGCCATCCTAAGTAATTCAAGAAGATATACTGAATTTCTAGAGAGAATAGTTAGTATCAGCTAAGATTACTATGGTATAAGCTCTGGTAAGTCTGTTAACACTAGAACTATCATAGGGTTTTTTTACACCGATAAAAACAACTACAAATCAGCCAGGCTAACTGTAATCGGTAGTTTTAGTAATTAGGATTGCAAGTATTTTTTAAATAAATTATTTTATCTAAGAAAACACGTGGTTTCCTATATCTTCAATTTTATGGGTGTCCATAAATGTAGGTATAAAAAATGTCCGTAACATAGTATTCATCATCCAACAGCACAAGCTCAGGGAGGAGGATTTAAATATCGAAATACTCGGGCTCTGGGTCCAACCTCCCTCGAAACTGATCTGAATTTCGAGCTGTAAACTGATACGAAATAAATTTTTAATATGAGAAGACTTATCAATATTTATTGAAATTAATATGAAGGCAACATGAGATGTAAAATGGTGGAATGAGGAGACGACGGGTGTAGATAAGAGTTAAAATACAGTTGTCTAAGAGTTCTCATGAGGTATTCACAAAATCAAAATGGTCTCACTACATGGTACATAGAGTAAGTGGAACCATAACAGGTTGATACAGAAGGATATACTATTATACACTAACATACAAAATTCAAGACAATATGTACATAATGCAGTTGCGAGTGATTCTTATATTATCCTTAATATGGCTACTAGCCGTTTAGCATTATCTGGCGAGCAATAATCGTAATTATAAACAGGAATAATGGAATGACTATTTTCTTTAAATCCTCTATGAAAGCTGTGCTCGTGACCAGTTGGTGATAGATACCTGCGCGTAGCTGAAGAACACTCAGTTCTGCCTGGGTTTTTGTTTTTCTGAACATACAACGGGCTGATGGAGATTTGTCTTAGGGTACAGTTTTGGGTTCGTTGTAGTTCTTTTCTGTTGGTACGGCATGAATATGCCAATACAAGATTAGCATAATAAAGCGCAGGATGCAATATGGTTTTGTAAATGAGTTACTTACGCTACTCCAGTTAAAGGAAAATATCTAGCTTTAAGCCCTTGGAACTTCTGGATAATATAATATATAAGTGGGGTCCATGAAAGATTTTGGCGAAGAATCACTCCAAGATTGGGGATTCGGCTAGGCCAGGTAAAGATGTAGAGATGAAGATTGCAGTAATTTTCTTCTTTTTTCTTTTAAATTGTATTGAAGTATATTTGTCGAGGTTTATCTTAATTTTCCATCATGCAACCAAGGTCTCAAATGAGTGAATGTGGTTTTGTAATGCTTGCATTGCTGGTCAAAGAAAACCATTTTGTGACAGAATGGCAGTGTCGTTTGCATATACTGCTAATATGGTGTTGGGTTTTTGTACTGAGATCTGTGGTACACCAGCCAATATAGCTTGGCGGAAAGAGTTCGTGTTAGAGATGTGAACGACAAAATTTCTACCTTTTAGATAGAATTTGATGATCTGTTGCTTGTGATCCACACGGTGAATAATTTGTGAATGAGGTCGTCCAGCCAGACTGTATCAAAAGCTTTGGCTATGTCAATCCAAATAATACCAAAAGCTTTGGCTATGTCAATCCAAATAATATCAAAAGCTTTGGCTATGTAAGTTCAATAGAAAGAATCCAACAGTAGACTTCTTATGCTGTTGCTCAACCACCCTAGAGAGTCATGATATTTTTGGTTTAAAATGAATGAGTTTAGTCTTGCCAGTATTGCCGTCTTGATGATGGATGATGAAAACCCGATAGGTTGGCAGCTTTCTCCTTAAATCGAAGGCCTATGCTTTAAAATAGGTGACATGACGGCTGCCTTCCACGATATTGGATAACACACTAGCGATAATATTAATAATCTTCGTAAGATGGAAAACTATCTTCAGGGCAACTTCTTAATAATTTTGTTAGTGACTTTATCCAATTAAGGGCACTTTCTACTGCTAAGCTTTCTGGTAACGCCGCAGACTACTAAGCTTTCTGGTAACAACACGCAGACAACATTAGTACAGTATTCTTTTCTGAGAAAAGAATACTGTACTAATGTTGCCTGCGTGTGGATAGGGTATAAACTGATGCAATATGTGTGCGACCTTATGTTGTGTCTGATCAACTTAAATGTTGTTTGTGCCAAACTGAGTTTTCAGATGCGAAGCTGAAAGTTCTGCTTTCTCGGTTTCATACAGTGGATCCTATTTGGGCCATTAAAGAGCTTTTTCGCTTTTCGTCAGACGTGCCGTAGCCCACCAAATGGATAGCCCGCCCGATCTTAGAGTATTAGATAGCTCGCCCGATAGACTAAGCGAGATGATACAGTTCATCCAGTTCAGTTGTACTTGTTGGTTGGCAATAAACGTGACAATGTAATAAAGTCTATTCAGTTCTCTCTTATCTTAAAAGTTTCTCGTTTTTTGCCACTTTCTGCGAGTTCCTTTGTTGGATGAAATTATTTCAGTTGTTCTCATTTTCGTCTTAGGTACTTTGGTCGAGGCATTTTCATTGCTCCGGCACCTACGTGTTTGACTTTACAGTGTTTCATATCCTTCGATTTCTGAGTTATTTTTGAGGTTATTGTAATGGCTGTACTTCTGGACCATTCCTGGAATTAAATTACATAGCTATACTATGAAGAGATTATATAGAGCAATGCATACTGTAGATATTAGTTTGAGTTAGCAGGCACGGCTCCAGCATTTTCGATGCCCTAAGCGATCATGACGGTTGGCGCCTTGTATAAATAAAATATATTAATAATTGAAAATGAAATGCAAATTTACCTTGCCGCTGTACCTTCCGCACTAGGCAGCTACCTATGCATGGAGCTAGCTAGTAAGTTAGTAACCTAGCCAAAATTCCGGTGCACATGTGTGGCCTACCTACATTCATGAGGAGCTAAATTTACATATATAAACAGTCGTTTCGGCAAAAAAAAAAAAAAAAAAAAAAAAAAAAAGGTGCAGGAAGGGTACTGATATTAAAAATACAGTGTCTCCCATGCTCCAGCTGTGGTATGCAATATGGTTACAAAAATTGGGTTTACAAAACTCTTACGTAAGAATACGAAATATGCTGATACTATAGTGGGGCAGAATTCAGTTAACTAGCTTACTGGGCATTCCTCGTTCCGCTTCAACATAGCACTACAAGTCCGTAAACCCTGTCCTCGAACCTTGGAAGGATTGGCACCAACGCACCTGGTGTAACACCGACACCAGAGCGTCAGTGGTTATCGATTTGCTACCTACCAGTCACAAGGGCTGCCCGTAGCACAAGGACAATACCCAGAAAACCCGCGACGCTACCTCAGGCTACTAGAGCCTTGAGCTCTAGGACTTGCCAGACCCATGGCCCGACCAATAAGTGATCTTTACGAGGCCTTTAGAACCACTAGGTTCATAATTTGTATACCCCGTGGCTGAGACTGCCTAGGTACAGATCCTAGCCAGTAGCTTCGCAGAGTTCTCTACGTCGATCCCCGTGGGGGGGGGGCGAGGAATTTAGTTAAAATGTTGATAACTGAATAACAATGTATTCGAAAATATAAGTGATTCGATTACAGTGTAATTAATTTCGCTTATATCACAATTGTATTATAAAAAAAAAGTTAAAATGAAAATAAGATCTTTGTTGGAACAAGAGCAACGTTTCTGTTAACGTAATCTGTTACGTCTGCAATTAGCGTAATGTTATTTACTTATTTTTCGATATCTAAAATATCAAGTTAATACATTCAAACAATAATTAAAGGAAATGAGACAAACTAACTTTTGAACTTTATCGATACGGAAGCCGTTAATGTGCACTACCTAGATAAAATGCGAAAAACTCTTAATTCCGAAATTTTTGAGGAGCAAATCAATTTATCAGCAGATTAGCTAGGTAAATATGCACATTAACAACTTTCGAGTTTTAGCGGTAATCACAAGGCTTAAGGTTCTAAATAGTATAATCAACATTATAATTCCTATAGGCCCCCAAACTCTCTCTTTCCTCCTCGTTTTCTTGAATATTTATTGTTTGGAAATTTAATTTGGTTATTTACCAATTAAAAGAATATTTAAAAAATGAGAGGTATAAGCTCGGATTAATTGCTTTTTTGTTGCGATTCTTTTGATTTCAGTTATACCAATAAGCGTAAAAAGCGTATAAAATGTCTCTTTTCGATAAGCAAACAGTGTAAGTTTCAATTACTTTAGTACTCTTAATTTCATTTTATAATAAAATTTTATAAATATTTCTTCCTCTCTTCTTCATCGTCTTCTAACTGACTTTTTTAAATAACTGTAATTTCTTGAATGTTAATAAAAACTCAGGCTTTAGTAATAAAAATAAAAGATAAACATAATATGTAATTACATCTGAAAAAAAAATTCTCAATGCGTTAAAATAATTTATTCATTTTAAATAAGCTTTTAATTTCTATATATTCTTAAAATATTTAGCAAAAAAATTACATGATAGTAAAATAGAAAATTTGTTAACATGTGCAGTGCTTATAACATTCATTGAGAATACCAGGGTATTAGTTCGAAGCAGATTTGGGCATAATTGAAATACAACTGACTAAAAGCAATTGATTAATAATTGCAATGTAATTGCAAATATAAGTAATTCAACTGCAGTGTAATTAATTACATTGTAATTTCAATTATATATATTTCTAATTATACCATAACTGCGGCTACAATTACAATGTAATTGTAATTTGAAATCAATCAGTTACAATGTCATTGTAATTGTAAATCGGGAAATTACATTTTAATTGCAATTACAGTTCATTCAATTATAGTTTTATTATAAATCGTACAATTACAATGTAATTGCAATTAATTCAGTTACAATATAATCGCAACAATTGTTACAATTTCATTATAATTACAACTACAATAAAATTATAGCCGCAGTTATAATCATAAGTGAAACACCTGACGTGCTTTACGCAGAGTGAAGAGATTTCATTTAGTGTGATGGGGGTAGATTTTTCAAAACCACAAGTAGATAATGATTTTTTTGGGGGTGGGGGGTCAAGGTGAATTGTGCGAGATTTGCCAGTCCGGAGCGTAAACAAACTAGCTTGCGTGTCGACTCTTTCATATAGCCACGCGAAATTGGCAATATGAAAATATGGTGTTTTTCCAAGTTACATGGTGTCTCTAAGTTAGACGTACAGTAAGTACTGAAACTCGAGTAGCAAAACACGTCACTGAAAACACTGCGTTCCATATTGACAAAGAACAGCCGCATCCATAAAATCTAACTCCACGCTGGTGATTATTCACAGAAAGGAACTACGAGTTAACAAGTAAAAAGAGGAATTGGCTTAAGTGTTTCTTTTATCTAGTATTGGCAAAGGTGCAAGCAGTCCCACATATCCAAAAAGGAGGCACCGCAGTGAAATGCGTCCCTGAAAGAAGATATCGGAAAGCTGACCAACACATTTGTTACCGCTAAAGAGGTAATGTGCATATTAACGGCTCCCGTGTCGTTAAAGTTCAAAAGTTTGTTTCTCTCATTTGCTTTCCCTCTTCCTCCACTTTGTACATTACCTACTAGGCACTCACCAATCTACACATTGCCTACTAGACGCTGGTTAAACTGAAAATAAGATCTTTGCTGGAACAACAACAACGTTTCTGTACGCTTAAATTAACATAATGTTATTACAATGTTAATTTATTTATTTTTCGATATCTAAAAAAATCAAGTAAATACAATCAAACAATCAACAAATTAGAATCAATCCTCAATCAATTAAAAAACTGCAATATAAAGAATAAAACGGTTTACAATATTATAACAATTAAGAAAACTAATTTGCAAAAGATATGTACGCTCACTTATTAGTGCAATCTAAAAATTGGTGACACTTTGAATTACATAGTAACTGGATTTTGCGAAAAGCACACCTATATGAGGTACATTGAGATTTGCAGTAACGTTTTCTGAAACCCTGCGCGATCAACAATTTAAAAGTGTAAGTGGCGGCTGTTTTAAGCGTTCAGAAACGTTGTTGTTGTTCCAGCGAAGTTCTTATTCTCACTTTAACAAGTGCTTAGTAGGTAATGTGCAGATTATTTAGGTAATTTGAAGATTACCTAGCTAATTTCAGAAATGAAACAATTTTTCGCACTTTAACGGATCATCTTAGTTCATTTTTAGATTAGCTAGATAGTCTGCAGAATAAATGCTATCCGAACACAGTAAAAAGAAAACGCCTTGTCAGAATAAAGACACCATCAGCCAGGGCTTCCACGTATTGTAATCCATAAGCTGTCACTGACTCTTAACAGCAGAACTTTGAACGATCCCAAGAGTCAGAACACAGTATGATAAAAACGTCTGTAAAAATTCTCTACCGTCTTAAGGATGCGAAATAATCATGTCAAAAGGATCGCAGAATGTCAGCCAGAGTCTTTCCAAAAATTATGCATGAACCGTGCCTTTACCTTGGATGGCATGCGCATCGAATCACCGAACACTGAAATACTAAGAGATGCCACTGCTGCTAGAAATTTGGCCATACCCAATAGCAGTGTCCCAGCAAGGCATAATGCGCTTACTGTTCAGGAGACCACAATATCAAAGACTGTTATGTAAGGCGTCCCACGTGTATCAACACATGCCAACTACAACCTCCGCGCACATAGTAATACCCCTTGCAACCACCCAGCATGCCATGGAAAATGTCCAACGTACGTCAAATATGTCAAACGATTATGTCGAAGCGCAATATACTGCTAACTCATCAGCTTTTTTGTCTTTTTATTCACGACAAGGTATTAACAACATCTCAGTAAGACACCAAGATGGTCCAATACGCTGCACTCAAATAAATCTGCAACGAAAGAGGGCAGTGCCAACATCAAGCAGTAGCGCATGCCATACAATAGGACGTAGACTTTCTCCAAATACAAGATGCGTATTGCATAGAAAGAGTAGCGGTTCAGCTTCCCCCTCTCATAGAGAATTATACAAGCCTCAAACCTCAACAATGAACAAACCCGTCGAGCTGCCATAGTTTGCTGTTATGCATCGTGGTCTCCCATTAATATCACCACTGACTGAGATCATACAACCATCCTGCTGAAAACTAACAGTTTCACAGTGATGCTGAGCGCCTACTTCTCATCTGAACAGTAATCGCAGAGATTCTATTGCAGATACCATCGTAGCCTTGGATAATTTAAATTCCAAATGTCCCGTTGCGCCTCACATTATAGGAGGCTACTTTAATGCTCATCATACCATTTGGGGTTACAGCACCAGCAACAATAAATGAAAAATAAGACCTGGAAGACTACATTGCTTCCCGCAACCTCCATATTCACAATCTCATAAACGCACCGCCCACCTTTGACAACACAGGCTGGCCGTATCTCACAATCTCCAGTAATAATGAATTGGGAAATCTCTGATGCTGAAACCTCCTCTGATGGCAAGCACATTCATTTCGTCATTAGTAAAAGCACTTTCAATACTATCCTTAAGCTCCCGGGCAATAAAACACGTCCACTGAAAAGACAACTCACTAACCTTTTGACTCTTGAAGAATCGTGTTTGAACAATTGTAAAAATCAAACGAATCTAGATAATTTCACAATCCAACTTACCCAGAAACTACAGAATTGCTGCGATTCCATCCTTCCCATATGTACTGCAAAAACACTGAAAGAGATCTCGTGGTGGACCAAAGACCTCCGTCAACAGAAGCAGAAGTGCAGAGCGCTAAGGAGGAGGTTCACCAAAGCAACATCTGAAGAAAAAGAAGCTCACCTTCGAAGAGAGAAAGAGGCTCACTTTTTGTCCTCTATAGACAGGATAGGTCCAATTACAAGGCAGCATACTAACAGCTAAAGTCACAAACTTCTGCACTTTAAATGCTAATCCTACGGTATCCTTCACAAAATAGAAACAATTAAAATTTTTCGCTCGAACCAACTATACCTACAGAATCATACTAAAAATCTCCATGCCGACCGTACATCTCGTACGGCCAGTCATTATAGATACCATCCTCCCAGCACATGATCCAACCTGTAATATTCCCCAGCCAACTACAAACACATGCCAACTACTACCAGCAGACAGCCATATGAGATAACAACTGTGCTCCTTCCACCAATAACGATGTACCTTTTAGCATTGAAAGAAATCAGCCAAGTTTATCGTTTACTGTCTAAGAAAGAGGGCCCTGGTCCTGATAGATTTGATTGTAACATTCTTAAACTAGCCTTCAGCTCTCGCCCTCCTCTTTCAACATCTATCACATCTTCGACAGCTATCTGATGGAAAAGCTCTCATTGCGGTAAATAATACTGACCTCACCATCAAGTCTCAAGAACATGGGTGTCCTCAGTGCTCCTGTCAGGCCCCTCACTTTGGAATCTAATTTTCAACTTTATACTAGCTCCTCAGAGGCTAGAATACAGGTATTTAATTGCACACGCAGCTGACGTTGCGTTCCGGTCAATGGTCGCACCAGGAAAGAGCTAAAACTTCGAGGTACGAAAATTTGCAACCATTTCACAGCTCTATGCAATAGTTTAAAACTGCAGATCTCAATTGAGAAAACAGAGCACTTATCAACCCAAATTCAGGCATCAACACTACCCGCAAACCCTGCATCAAACTGGTAGGGAGAAACATCAAGGTGGTTCAAGAATTTAGGTACCTGGGGTTTATTTGGGACAAAGGTCTTACCTGGCTACCGCATCTACGGGCAGTGCGCTCCAGAACTCATGCTATTGCTCGTAAAGTTCACCAATTACAGGGGCTAAAACCGGCACATCAACAAGATCCTTTACTATACAGTCATTGAAAAAAATGGTCCTATATCCAGCCGCCGTATTGTCCTCTCCAATGCGGGCTGCAAACAGAAGTATCTCCTCATGATTTAACGCCCCTCTGCATTAAATATCTGTTAGGGGCATCGTACTACAGCCACCCAATGCCGCAATAGTACTCATGGGTTTGCTCCCATTGCACCTACGAGCGGAACAAGAGGCCACCATTGTTGGTATCTTGTAGTTATGGAAAGATGCAGCCTTCCACAACAACATACATAGCCATTTTTTCTACGAACATGAAAAACAGCTTAATCAATTGCACCCAGGTTACAAGGGACAAGGAATACATATCAGCATCAATAGCACAAGATCCCCACCTCATACCGCGCGATGAAGTTATTCTAAACTAACGGCTCAAAGACCGAGGAAGGAGTTGGCTGTGCTTATCTCCAATATAAGGACCACTAAATTACAAGTGTATCTGCCTATCGCTGCGATTACCCATCACTCGGGGTCTTCCTGAACATGTTTTTGGCGTCTTACACGAGATATTATACGATAAATCATGCTTACAGATAGATTCAGAAGTTTCAAAATTTCTTTCGAAACTTCATATGACACAAATGAAATTCTTACCGTGATATTTAACGTTTAGAATCCTATTAACTTCAGCATCAAAAAGTTGCATAGCTTTAGGCATACTTTAAACGCAGTTCAAATGATCCTTTAAGTTAAGAGGTTTGGATGAGGGCATTATATCATGTAAAAATTTCAAGCTTCCCATCATGATTGTTTCTGAAATATTTACTCGAATGCAAGCCACATGTGTTTTAAATAAACAAATTTTAATTTAATCTTATACATTTCTATTTTTTTAAACACGTAATCAAGTCTATAAACCTTTGGAGCAGAGCCTATCTCAATAATTGCTTGACTACCATCAAAACTGAATCAGATTTGAAGTAATTTATTGAAATTACCTCTTAAATTATGGCTGAAAGAAAATTTGATTTGCAAGGATGGGAGTACACTAACCCATCTGAACCTATAGTAAGTCCAACAAACATCCTAGGAATGAGTGGGACAGACATTGTGATACTCTTTCCATAAACATTCCTCATGTGAAAGGAGCAATGAACGTAGTAATCACAAAAAGAAATATTTTAACTGCTTAGCACAAAGTTTTTGGATCTTGTAGAAATAACTGTTCCGGTGATACTGCGTACACATAACTCTGGGTACAAAATTTGTAGGAATCTTAAAATTGGTTAGAACAAAGTTTATATAAAAACACTTCAAGATTTTCTAAAATGGCTAAATAAGCATGAATATTGGTAACTTGTAATTTGGTTTGTTTGATTATGGCAAACCACACTAAAGCTATCTGCCTAATGGGTGGGATGCCTTCATGGAGGGCTTTCTACAGGACACTCGCCCCTATATGCATTACATATAGAGAAAACCATGAAAATGCCCATGCATCCAGCTCGATTGCCTAGAATTGAACCTAGGTTGGAACTACCAGTGTTCAGCGATTTCAACATCTGGCCGCTGGTGTGCCTTGCAACATGTAAAGGTGACAAAATGGTTCCACTGTGACAGAGGACTCCAGCACATTTCGTTACAGTTTTTCAGTGTTGCGAGAAAACTTGCTTATTCGACAGTAGTTTTTCCGCGATGTGGTAATGAAAGCATTGCTCGTGTACAACTGGCACAGAGTAAAACTAGAATTAATCCTTGTGATAAAAAAGGAGAGAAATATTGTTAGGCTGGAACTTCTGATGATACTATTTCTGCTTGTCTCTCCTCTGAAGTTCTGAAAGAATATCTAACACAATGTTCATTTTTAAAACTGACCATACGACAAATTTAGCTTAGCTAAACCGAGAAGAATCGTGGGGTGTATTTGTTCAGAACCATATTATAGAAATTAGGAATCTGATACCTGTCCAAGCATGAAGACACCTGCTAAGTAGAGGATGTTCAGCGCAGCCATGATGAAATTCGATATGGTGGGAGTCCCAGCCAGTTGTATCTTCCACTTCTTAAATGGCCAGTTAGCAATACAGAACTAGATGTCAATGAAGAAAAAGTGATTAAAAAGAAAGCAAGAGCAATCATGTCCTCCATGGTAAATATTCAAGTAACAGAAATGTAGAGTGATCATTTTCCCACCCACAGCAGAAATATCATAGTAGTGGCATGGCTTCCACGTTTCCTCCAAAACATTTCACATGAAAACAAGCTAAAACTTGAGTTATGAAGAATTCAAATAAGCAGAAGTTCTGGTTTTCAAGTTCATGCAGTTAGACTTTTCAAGATGAGAAGTTTCTTATTAAAATCAAAGCATTTAGAGATGAAGAAGAGCTTCTGAGAACAAGAACCAAAGTTGTGGAACTGGTGAAAAGGAGAATTACTTCTCTGTAGTGTCATACTGAAGTTAATCCGTGAACAGCATGGAAAAGCAATGCATGTAGCTTCTCCAATTTTGCTTGGCAGGCTTAGTGAAAGGTTCTTGATTCTTGAAGTTAGAAGTTAGTAAAACGAGTTCTTTCTAAATGTGCAACGTGCAGTGTTACAGATCTAAATCCATGAAAGTTCCCTTCATTCGACTGGCTAGAGAAAGTTACTTAGACAAGAGTCTGTTTTATTTTAAAACTCGATCTCAACATCACTTGATCTCATGAAAATGCTAATAGTTGCATACTCGTTAATAATATCTGCCACAGATTATGCTTGTCCTCTCTACCTAAAATTGAAAGGTTGGATCGCTTTACTTGCACTGTATCTTGAGCGGTTCATTTCGTATTTGTCTAGTCACTAACTACAAATGCTTACACTCAAGCCTTAAGACGATTCATTGTGAGAAGAGACGGGTTTCATTGAGTTGTTTACTATAATAATGGCACAAACTTTGTAGGTACAAATAGTGTGTTTAAAGTATTAGATTAAGTTAAGATATATGAGAACTCAACCACTCGGAAAATCACTTGGAAATTTATCCCATTCACAGCAGCATGATGACAGCAGATGGTAAAAAGCTAAAAAGCTTCTGTGTCAAGTATTAGTAAAGTCCACCATAGATTACGAAGAGCTCAGCACAATCCTGGGAGACTGTGAGTCAATAACAGATGCTAGTTTTAAGTTACATTTAATTGAATAAATAGTTGTTAATATTTAATATTATCATATTTTTCATCTGGAGAACTTAAATTTTATTTCAAGGCATTCATAACATTCTTGTTTATCTGCTGTTATTTGTAAGTCACCATGCTGCGAGACTGAATTTGATTTAATCAGTCAGTTCTCCAGTAAAAAACGTAAAAAGGAATAAGTAATCAAAATGAAGCAGCAATCTCTCTAAATAATTAAAAATGAAACAGGCAGTCCACCTCATAATGAAAACATGGTGCATTTCCACCTTTCTTTTTTTATATTTTAAACATAAAATTAAAAATACAATGTTGTCATACCATGAAAATCATTTTAAGGAAAATGTGCATTTACACAACCATTGAGTGGTTTGAGACAGTTTCTCTCACTTCAGAAGCAATTTTAAAGGGAACAAGAACAGATCATGGTGCACAAACTTTGAAGGTAACAGAGGCCCAATGAATATCAAATGGAGTCAAGTAGTGCTAAGAGACAAAAAAACAGATAACAGATGATACCCAGGAAAAACAGTTACCTGATTTTTCTATGACGGGGAATTCTTCATTCAAGCAATAACATATATTCACTAGCATGTTTTATTTCTTCAAAGATGTGATTTTCATATGGCTCATTTTCATATGAGAGTTGAGTCTCAATGGTGTAAAAGACATATATGCCAAATTTTAGGAAGATTGGATAATACACTCATGTCCAAAATTATCTTTACATACCCAAAAATGATGATATTCAATGAAATATCTAATCAATGTGATCCGTATTTGCAGGGAATGTGTGAAAACCAAGCCTATCCAATCAAAAGTAATCAAACGGTTTGTGATATGCAAATTTAGGCGTTACGTCATCCAAGGGTGAATCAAGCGCTTTGCGCAAACTGAATATTTGAGTGAATTTCTGCAATATAATGTTTGATTTCAGTGTGTAGGGACTCAAAGCGGTTTGTTATGGCTTCGAAGTATCATTTGGAAGAATCTGTAAAGTGGCGAATTATCGGCCGTTTAGAAGCAGGGCAGTCAATCATGGAAACAGCCACATGTCTGAATATTTCAAGACAGACAGTCTCTAAGCTATGGAAACAGTTTCAAAATGATGGAAGTGTTGTAAGGAGGCCTGGACAAGGTCGGAAACGAATGACAACTGCTTCTGAAGATCGGTATCTGGCATTAACTGCCCATCGTAACAGAAAGGCTACTGCTCGCCAGTTAAGTTCAGAGCTTGCAGCCGCCACTGGAACTGTTGCATGACGGCAAACAATATACAGAAGGCTTAATGAAAAAGGCCTTTATGCCAGAAAGCCAAGGGTATGTGTTTTACTGTCTTCACAGAAAAAGAGGGATTGCTTTAATTGGTGTAAAGAACATCAAAACTGGACTGAACATCAGTGGTCCCATGTTCTCTTTACTGATGAGTCGTGGTTTAGTTTAACTGGTGATTCTAAATGTGTTTACATCTGGAGGGAGTCAGGAACACGAAATGATCCCTCGAACATTGTGGAACGTGACCGTTTCGGTTGTGGAGGTGTGATGGTATGGGGTGGAATAATGATCGATGGATGTTTGCCCCTACACGTGTTCAGCAGCGGATCTGTGACAGGCCAGATATATCGGGATGAGGTCTTAGATCCTTATGTAAGACTTTTCAGGGGTGCATATGGACTTGACTTTTTATTTATGGATGATAATGCCCATCCACATCGAGCAAACCTCGTTGATGAATTCCTTGAAAGTGAAGATATTAAGCGAATATCTTGGCCACCAAACTCTCCTGACCTTAACCCGATAGAGAACTTATGGGACTACCTTGGAAGAGCAATTGCATGTATACATCCTCCTCCTAGAGATGTAAATGCTCTGAAGACGGCATTGCTGGAAGAGTGGAGATTAATTCCCCAAACTGTGGTTAACAACGTTATTTCCAGCCTTAAAACACGTTGTGATATGTGTGTACAAGTCAGGGGAGATCATATTCCATATTAAATTCATAAGACTTAATTCTTTTCTGAATCATTCCTTTTTTCCTTAACTCTCTTTGTCACACTTTATTACCATTTTTATTGTTTCATGCTACAATTTTATATCATACGAGGTGATCTTCAATTTTTTCTTTTGCATTTATGTGTTATCATGTTATGTATGATTCCACGAAAATTCATTAAATTATAAGTCATAGTCTCTGAGAAATCCGTGAATTTATGCATGTAAACATAATTTTGGACATGAGTGTATTTAGGGATTGCAAACATTGATAACTCATTATCTCAAACTAGTGAAATTTCTAATATTGAAAAGCTTTGTGCTAATAGACTTCTCAATATTTCTTTCTTTGACTTTGATGTTTCAAAAATTTCCGTATCTCCAGCTACTGCTTATAGAGCTCGGGTGATCAAAAGAAGTAAAATGGCAAAGAAAATAGAAGAATCACTCTTTGAAACTCCTTCTCATTTGGTCTCACATTGGGACAAACTGTTGCCTTCAGTTGCCCATTGAAGTGTCAAAATGTTGGAAGTTAAGAGTTCCGGTTCTAGTGACTGGCAAAGATCTTGAGCATTTGCTTGGCGTACTTATTGCCCTGAAGGCATACAACGTCCTATGTAAAAACTACCCGACATCTAGCACCTGTATGGCCATGTAAACTCCCGGTGCAGCCTCACGAGGCTCCAGCGAGTTGCTTTTTCGAGATAGTGCAGGACGTGGGACATATGCCTGTTTACCTATGTTATACGCCAGGCGTCCCCGTCCTCCGTCACCTGTCACCTGCCCTGAAGGCAGTGGTGAGCAGGTGGCTGAAGTTTTCCAGGACGTGGATCAATACGGGCTATGTGACAATATCATCAGTATGTCTTTTGATACTACAGCATCTAATACAAAACTAATCCAAGAGCGCATGAATCAGAATTGAAAGGGAATTCTGATGAACATTGTTGTGGTTGGTTTGCCATCATTACACCCATGAACTAATATTGAAAGGAGTGTTTGTCACTTGAGACAAGTAGTCCTGACGTCCACATTTTTCAGAAGTTCCACTTGATAAGAAGTCATATACGACAATGCTGGATGAAGAAAGCCTCGCTCAAAGCTACTAGAAGAACAGTGAGTGAAAATGTTTTACTACATCGAAAATGTCCTAAAAGACAGAAGTCATCCAAAATAAGACTATTAACTAAAAAGTTATTACAACTGTCACTCCTGTATCTAGGAGGTTGGTCTCAAAACGACTTCAGTTTCAGGATCCCATGGGCTCTGCAACAAGCACGGTGAATGGCAAAGGCAATATATACACTTAAAATTGCCCGCTTCATTATGCAGTTTAGTATTTCTAAATGAGAATTGAAGGGACTGAAATAGGTTCCACATTTTTTTAGCCTCATATATGTTTGCTTTTGGCATGAGGAAACTGCAAGTTGATAGCCTTCGAAGAATGATTTGGATATATTACAGCTTTTCAACACTTACTCAGATGCTATCTTTAAAAAAAAAAAAAAAAAAAAAAAATTGCTTTCGCAGTTGCTAAGAGACCCCTCTGTTATCTGTCAGAAACAAACAACATAGGATTGACTTTTTTGAGTGAACGTATTACTCAGTCTGATAAGGAAAATATGACTAAAAATTTAGATACCAAACCTGCAAAGAAAAAGAATATAAATTATTACAGGGTTAAAAAATATAGTTTTTGAAGGAAATGACCTGAGCTATTTCATTAGTAATAAAACAAAGATGTTCTTTGAATTGTTTGGAATCCATGACGTGACAGAATACTGTAGTGATTCTCTAAGAAGCCACATGAAAGCTCTTAAGCTGGTCAATGACACCACAAAAAGAAGTGCTCTCATAAAAATGCTAAATGAATTGGTCAGGGATGAACAACAGAAACAATTCTTATTGAAGGTAATTCAGCATCACAGAAAAGTTTTTGCCAAGCGAACAAAAGAAGGATTGTGTCATTCAAAATTGGCATGTTTTGGTCTATCATACTGCCCACCTTAGTGGCTAGTTTTAATATTATTTTGTGATTTTTAGTTTTACCAATAAAAATAATTAACATTGAAAAATCATATTTTTTGCCTATTTCTACAAAACTGATAAAAATTATAAATATTATCCAATCTTGTTGAAATTTGGTATATATATACAGTAGAATTCCAGAAATCCGCAAAGCTTGGGACCAGAGGTTGTGCGGATTTTTGGATTTTGCTGATTTCAGGACAGAAAAGATAAAGCATAATATTTGGACTAAAAGTGCAAAATGAATAAGGTGTATTAGATACATTTAATTAAATTATTATATACATTATTGCAATAGTTTATTATATGCATTAAATTATTATTACATATATAAATTGATTATATTATTCATTGCATTACATGTACACAGCATCGAGGTTTGCCGATTTCACCTCATGCAAAGATTTCCGGTTTCGGATTTCGGTGTTAAGCACCTGCTTCCATGTTTTGCAGAATTTGCACTTTTTGCGTTACCGTCAATGCAACGTGTTTACATTTTTCAATGTTGCAAGCAGTAAAATCATGAGTGTGTTTCTTATCTGTCATTGTATTAAAAAGGGCTGAAATTAAAAGTATTCTTAATTTATCCACAAATTATCCAGATAAAAAAAGGCAGCACTAATCAATCTCATGAAATGAAATAACAAAGCTCAGAAAATACAACGTGAATCGTGAACTTGAACAAACAGTTGAGTGAATCGTCTGCTTTTTTACCTCGATGCAGATTAGAGGGAAAAAAACTTATCTTATTTATTTTATCTTATTTTTTTTAAACTTTTTTATATCAATAATTTGGTATTTCCGTTTTGACTCATTATTATTCGGTAATTATGACGTCATTATAAGTAAGTATTTTTTCCTTTGATATTTCGTACTCAATGTTGTGGTTTCTCGAACCTATAAACTGAATGTTTATATTCCGAGGGGCAATGCGGATTTCAGGTAGCCCATATATTTCACTGTGATAGTGACATCAGTAATCTGAGATAGCCAATTCGTAACAATGATCTCCAGGCATCATTTGCCTGCAGAACTACGATAGAAAGCCATTGGGAGACTAGAGGCAGGTCAGACAGAAGTGGCCAGATGGCTAAATGTGAGTCCTTCTATGGTTCATACACTTTGGAGGTAATTTCAAATCACAGATTCGGTACCTAGGAGGTTCAGCCAAGGACGGCTAACTGCTATGATGAGCGCCGATGACCGATATTTGACATTATGTGCACTCAGGAATAGAACCGCTACTCCGACTCTTCTTAGATCCTCCCTTGCTGCAGCCACCGGGAGGTTGATGTCAGTGTCAACTGTGCATAGAAGACTTCACAAAGGTGGTCTGTATGCGAGGCGAACAACCATTTGCGTGCCGCTTAAGTCACGCCATAGGAGTGACCATTTGCAATGAACACAACAACATGTCCACTGGACGCCTGAGCAATGGAGGGCTATTCTCTTTACGGATGAGTCCAGGTTTAGTCTAGAATGCGATAGTAGCCGTTATTTGATATGGAGAGAACCTGGAACCTGTTATCATCCATCAAACATCCGTGAAAGAGATGCATACGGAAGAGGCAGTGTCTGTCTTTGGGGTGGCATCCCTTTGGGTGGATGGACAGACCTTCATGCTTTTCCTAGGTGAACAGTGAATGCTCATGTTTATAGAGATGACATCCTTGATGCCCATATGCCGGGGCAATAGGTGATGCTTTCCTGTTACAGGACGACAAATGAAAGACCACACAGGGCTCGCATCGTATAGGATTATCTTTAACAGGAAACAATTATGCGCATGGAGCGGCCAACTCGATCCCAGGACTTGAATCCTATTGAGCACATTTGGGATGCTTTAGGGAGACGTCTAGCTGCTCTCAATCTAGCTGGCCCCTTAGACCCTCGTCGCGCTTGCAACTGCTTTGCAAGAGCAATGGCTCTCGCTTTCTATGGAACTGATAGACCGCATAATTGAAAGCATCACACATCGCTGAATGTGCTGTATTGCTTCTAGAGGCAATTATATTCCATATTGAAGGTACTTTTCCTATAGCAAACTGACACCTTCGATTTGTTCATTTTATACATGTGCTAATTTCTATACTACCATAATTATCTGGTAATTTCTTTTTATGTTATTTGATACCTTACTATGTGTTGTATATTGTGGGTAACTTTCATTAAATTCTACATGTAACTTTTTCAGTAATCGTGATTTTTGTGATTTTTTCTTTATTTATGATAACCAGTGTATATACATCTTTTAGATCACTGAGACTTGGAGAGTAAGCAAAGTCTGCCAAATTTTACATTTTATTTTTGCCTTACAAAATGAGACCCCTAATATTCCCCTTTGTGCAAATAAGGTAAAATTAAATCAAATTTTCATATGTTTTATGGTTAATGTTGTATTTATATTTTATATTTTTTGTCTTGGATTTAATGCTTTCCAGTGATTTTCTTGTTATAAACTTGTGCACAAGGTACTATTGCAAAGTTTAAATAAATAATCACTGTGGACCAAGAATGAATTACTCCATTTTTCACAAATATCATGGGGAAAATAGTTTGCAAACATTTTGGATGACAAATGGATTTTAGGATTGAATTCTATTCGTGAACTGAGGTTTAACTGTACTCGAGAATTGTGTCCTTTCAGTAGCTGCTTCCACTTTCATGTAATAATGCACAGCACTTGAAATTAGCATACAGAATAACTATTTTCTCTAGCAAAACATTTTTACTTGCCACTTATTCAAACTATTGGTTGTGACTCCACTTAGAGTTGCAAAATTTATGGTGGGGTCTCAAGATGGGTAAAATGTCTTAAAAATCAGAATTGATGGTATATAACACAAGGTGAATGCACAAGGTTGGGGGTTGCATTGCCACAGTTTGAATTTCACCAATTTAAAGCATTTTTATAACTGGAAATATATATCTACAGTAAGCAACTGTGAAAATAAAGGCCCAGTAAGGACTCTACAAACACAGTGCCATATACTATGTAGGTACAAAGTTTTATATGAGGGTAGATCCAAAAAGAAGGTTACAAGGGTAATAAAAATTATTTAGTAACAATAGACAAAAAGTAGAAGAGGGAATTAAGAGACATACTTTGGTATAATTTTTCCACGTAATCATCAAATCTATTTAGGCATTTATCTGCTTGTAGGACCAACTTGTTTAACCTGGCTTGGTAGAAATCACGTCCCTGTCCATTGAGCCAGTTCTTGGTAGCTGTTTTCACATCACTGCCTGAAGAGAACAACATCCCAAATAAATGTTCCTTCAATTTCAAAAAAAGCAAATAGTCACTGGGAACTAAATTTGGGCTATATGGAGGGACTCTAGACTTTCCGTGTAAACTTTTGCAGCAATTCTTGAATTTAGCGAACAGTATAGAGCCAGATATGGTTATGCAAGAGGAAGACACCATCAACTCAATATGCTAGAGCACTTGTGTATCATAACCTAGTCAAAGTGGCGCAATAACGACCAGCAGTAACAGTATGGCTACGGACCAGATCTTGATCAGAATAACAAATCACGCCTCACACCTCCAAGCGAGACCACTTTTATGACTTGCCATTTCAATTGCTCTGACACTACTTACCCACACAACTACTGCTAGAAAACTAGTATCATCAGTCTAAACTCTGTGATAAAGTATTCCCTCCACAATAATTACTTTTCAAATGCTGGTGCTTGTAACAATTTTTTTTTTTGGGGGGGGAAATCCATCTATGTAGCTCAGAACACATTAAAATCATTATCTGCAGAAAAACATATCACTAATTTTTCTTTTAATTATACCCGCATACATTGATTCATTTGTAAAACTTCTAAATGTCATCTAGATGTCATGATGAATGCAAAATTTCCAAACAACTGGAAAATGATTATTTTATAAAATAAATTGTGTTATTTACAAATCTATAATAGCATTCTATTAATGAAATAATGTTTCAGAATTCTTGCATTTACTTTTTAATAGACAAGAATAAACACCATTTATGACAACAGAGAAAATTATGCTGATTACTTAAACTTTGGAACAAATATTCTCATAAAAAAATCAAAGAAGTCCTAAAAAGGATAATTTCACTCAATTTCATTAGAGAATATATATACTTACATCAGCATTGTTCAATGATATGAATAAAATAAATTTGGTTTTAATTTATTTCTTCGGAAGTTTTCTTTTGACTAGAATTCATCTACTTTACAAGCTTCAGACCATATTTAAGAATATTAAGTAAAGAGTTCCTCACATTTGAAAATAAATTGCAGATTTTAAAGCTGCTAAAGCAGCATGACCTAAAATGTTATGTATGATTCTTATAATTCAGTTTTTTTGCTGTAAATTTCATTCTCATTCAGTCTTGCAGGTGTAATACTGCTATAAAGAATTTTCAACTCTTTGAAAAGCATCTCTTTTAATTCTGGATCTATAAGAGGAAACAAAGGATAATTCATAACTCCTGCAGGATCATAATGTGTCAGAAGCGCTGCAAGAGAAAGCTGAATCTCTTTAGTTTGAAAATCTTCAAGACATATAGGCTTCAATGAATTCATGGCTTCAACAACTTTTTGATGAGTATCAAAGTCTGCTAAATCCAGTAGATGTGGAATAAGATTACAGATATGATACTTCTTAATTTCATTATGAAATAACCTGCAAGATGAAAAGAAAAACTGAAATGTACTAAAAAGCTTAAAATGCTTTTCTTCTACTTTGCGATAACACAAATAAGAATAAAATGTTAATTTGGCCACAATGCATTCATTTAAATTGTCATATAAATCCATAAATAAGCAACAATACAAATTTAAATTATAAAACAAAATGTACAATAGATTTTTAGATAATACCAAAATCTACTTAAAATTATTAAATTCAGCAAAAATGCATTTTAAACTTTACTGTAAAAAAAAGAATTTATCTGAACTGATGCCCTCCTCCCCAAAAAGCTTTTATCCGTATCTCCCAAAAAGCTTTATTCATTATCAGCAAGACTTCACCATAATTCATTATTAGTGAGACATCGCCAAGAAAGCAATGATTTTAACAACTAATTTTTGGTCGCCAAACACGCCAAACTTGGTAACGATTTAGTTATTTTTTTTTATTTGTAAAACTGTAATTCAACCCTATATGTAGTTATGGTACACTGAGAGAGCTGGATTAGTAACTGTAACTGTATCTGGCCCTTAGATTTAACTGTATATGCTTTCATGTAATTTCGAGAAACAGAAGTTTGAAATGCTAGTAAAGAGTCTAGCTAGTCCTAGAAAGAATGCTGCTAGTCTTGTTATGACAAAAGTATCTGTTTTTACATAAACAAGTTTTAAATTATAATGACATGACTTTCTACATTTTCTTTGTCAATAAGGCACTTTACTGGATAGCAATAATCTTGACAAAATTAATATCTTTTTCAGTGAAATAATTATGCTGCTTGCTTTTCTTCAAACTAGCTACAGTTTAACATTCAATAGTCTACTTCCTTCATATTTTTAGCAAGAATTTCTGAATGTGCTGTTTATGTTTTGATAGCACTATATGTTAGAAACTGCTATTGGGTCTTGCTTGCACAGGTTAACAGATATTTCTGCTTATCGGTTCTCATTTTATCATTTATTTTTCTGCTGTACGGTTTCAGCAAAGCAAAGAGGAGATGTAAAACATTAAAAACTGTGTACTGTCCTCACACAGAAGGAGGAAATGCTAAAAAAAATTGACAGTGGCATGCCTGTGTAAGCCATATGACACTAATTGTTCAACAGTGTATGACATTAAATACATAAGTAAAAACTGCTACAGTTCTTTTTTGACAGTGGGTAAGAAATACAAATAGAGGATGTGGAAGAAGTCGGTCAGGAAAGTGTTTAATGAAATGCTAATTTTGTGTGCTTACATGAGTTACATGTGTTTGTAACACGAAAAGTCTGAAGAGAATGAAGCTCTGCATAAAAATAAGGTTACAGGGTCAAGTCTATTTAACATTAAAGCGAAAGGGTATCTCACCAAATTGGCTAGATATCGCCAAGAAGGGGATGGTTTTAGCACCTAATTTTTGTCACCAAAGATGCCAAACATGATAACAATTTGGTGACATTTTGGTTTTGCATAACTATAATTGGCAATGTAATTAACCCCTGTATGTAAATGTAACCATATCCTGTTCTTATACTTAACTTCAAATCTTTATGCCATCCAGCAATTTTGAGAAATAGAGGGTATTGGAAATATCTTGGCCCAGGAGGAAACAGCATATCAGATCGCAGAGAGCATCAAGTTCTTAGTTTTTTAGTTGAGCTAACTTTGAAGTGTTGAGTGATATCATGTGAGTTTTGATCTTTGGATATGCTGTGCATTGCATTGTGTTTAATATTATTTATAGTTTGCAGTGATAACTTTGGACTGTGCTCTGTCCTACTGAGAAGAACTGGATGAGTACTTTTGCAGTAAGTTTAAGAACAGTGAAGAGTTGTTTTTGCGAAAATAAATTTTAACAAGCTATCATTAGTTTTGTGTGCATTCAATCCACAATGAACCTGAATGCAAGTCCGAGTAATATGTGTATCTATTGAGTATCTGAGATACTTGCTATTATTTTTACTTTTTAGTTCTGAGTGATTTCACTGCTTCCCCATTTTTGTTCAGGGACTTTGGCTTGACTAGTGAAGGGCTATCTCAATGGGTCTAAAACTAGTCTCTTAATGTTGTCCCAATGTGAATTCCAGGATACTGGGATGACAACATCCTCTCTGGATCAAACAGCTTCACCAGCTGATCAAAACATGTACTGCAGTGTCTCAGCAAAGGACTGTGCAAAAGAGGTGCGAATAATAAGTGATGGACTATAAGATCAGCTAAAAACAGATCAAATAATATATTTAAGATTGTGGCTCAAGAAATTAGACATCAGTTTTTACTTATGATGAACTTATAATTGATCATTATCTTGACCACAGTAAGGTAATAAAGAAAAGTAAATATATTGAAATTGATGATAACTCTTTCTAAAGGAGTAATAAAAAATTACAGAAAGGATGCTATTACCAATAGCAACACATGACTGCCAAGCCCCGTGGGGAAAATTTTTAATTTACTAAAAAGTGAGAAAAATACAGTAAGTAGTATCTCTTAAACATCTTACAACAGAATATGCAAAACTGTACAATAATTTATTTATACTGATTTGTATTACCATATACTAAATACATATAATGCAGAAAGAAACAATAAAATAATTGACACTTTGATAAATAATAAAAACATAACATGAAAATTAACAGTTCCTAATATCCCTCCCCAATTTAAAATATATTTATTACACAAAAAAATAACTTAAAATGTTCTTTCAAATACCTGTATAAAAATGTTCTATCATCATCCTGATCCTTGGAATTTTTAGAATACTGTTTCATCATTTCCTGCAATATTCAAGATGCGATTAGTATGTTGAGTAGTAAGTATTATAAATTAAGTAAGTGTTATAAATTTTATACATTACATCTGACATTAAAGTAAAACTTCATTAATAATCATAAAAAACATTCATAACATAAATATATATATTAAAAGAAAAAGAACATATGTTATACACATGTTGAACTTTAAAAAAAAAATGACAGAATGAAGAGAGAGGTTCATTAGACATTCTCCTACAGTATTGAAATGAAAAGTACTTATAGTGGGATAAAAAAATCACTTTAATGCATAAGAAGCAATTTAATTTTACCTTTCAAGAATTATACATGAACTATGACCATATCCATAATCATAAAAATTTAGCATAAGACCAAAATTTTTTGCAATAAATAATTATTAAGATTTATTTAAAAAGGGAAATTTTGAATGAAAATAAAATATTTTTTATACCCATTTCTAAAAGTAGCTAATACATGACCCAAAATACTAGGGATAGCAAAACTTCATAATGATACAAGATGCATGGTAGAATTCACGAAAGTTTAAGAGCCTCAACTAGATTTTCCAAAGTTTAAATCCATAATTACACTATTTTAAAAATAATGAGACAGGTTATGAATAGAAAGAAATGTCTGAAGTAAACTAAAAAGAATTTTGCATTTTTATTTAATTAATATGCATATTTTTTATTTAATTAGTGTGGTTATACATAAATAGAAATAAATAATTCTTACTTTTTCTGCTTTATATTCAAGAAAGTATGGTCCAACAAAATATAAATTTGAAATTATTGTTCTATGCAAATGAGTGTTGTTCTTTTCAAGCAGAAAACAAACCCCCCTTTTTATGGTTTCCTATTTATCTACCTCCATTTATGTAGCATATGCACTGGGTCTTCATGAATGCAATAATATAAAAAGTTTTTCATTGGAGTAAAAAATAAATCACTAATTTTAAGAACATAAAGTGATTTTTCTTTATTTTTAACTCATACGCAATCCTTTAGAAGGAATAAAATAAATAATTATTAAGATTTATTTAAAAGGGGAAATTTTGAATGAAAATAAAATAAAAATAATATAATAATATAAAAAGTTTTTCACTGGAGTAAAAAATAAATCACTAATTTTAAGAACATAAAGTGATTTTTCTTTATTTTTAACTCATATGCAATCCTTTAGAAGGAATAAAATAAATGATACAGAACAGCAGGCCCTGCAGAGAAACTGTTATTAAAGCAAGAAAATTATTTTAAAATACATTATCAGACTTCATTTACATTTTTACAAAACATTTAATAATTTTGTTTTTCGCACATAATCAACACGAGGACAACATTCTGACATCAAATCAAATTTTGAATCATTGAACTGATTCAGTACGTGCGAGCTACATACAAATAAAATTTTGGACTTTTAGTTCAAAATAATGAGTTCTCAAATCCTACAAATCTTCAGAAATATTTTTAATTCAAAACCTTGAATCTTACAGCCTTTTCCATTATTTGGATCCTAACTTAAGAAATTCTGAAACATTTTAATTCAGAACTTTGGAATGACTAGTTTTATTTATATCTAGTAAAGAAAAATCCATTAAAAAAGAATATGATTGCAATTTCAGTGTTATCTGAATCTACAATGTCATTCATGACAGTCATGAATTCTAGACTGTTTCAGCAATTCCAACGAAACCTGTCAGTTTTCTAAGTAGTCAGTATGCTGCATTTTATTGAAAACACTCAAAATTGTCTTCCAAATCATTTCAATAATCCTGGACATACATAACCTACTACAAATCCTAATTTCTGAGATACACAGTAGTTGAAAATGAATGGTTCAGAAAGTAAATATACTTGTAACTACTATAATGAATTTATTCCACAAATACAGATATGATATAAAAGTTTAACTCTCCAAATTTCTATGGACTTGCACAAGTGATTGATGTGGAGATTTTTTGTGATATGACAGACATCTACCTGAGAGTTTCGTTCCTGTGTTCTTGCTATGCAAGTGCTAACATAGCTTGATTGAGTCGACTGCCTTGCTGAGCGCTGCTTTAACTGCTAAAAGTAGTTGGCGTAAAAACATCTCTTTCACATATCCCTAAGAATATAATCACAAGGCTGTGCTAAGAAAATAGACCTAAAGACAGTGCATTTGGTAAAGTACATAAAATGTTTACTTTCAGAGAATCCCATACACGTTCCACCGTGACAGGTGGGTTTTCCGTGCTCCAAATATCAAATTATACGTGTTAATTTTGCCACCTAAATGAAACGTGATTTATCAGTGAACATGAATCTGGCCATGAAATCACCCACTCACAGACCTATGCTGAACTCTCTCCATTTCAATTGGTAGTTTTTAGCAACTGTGCTGTGTCAAATTTATAAGGCTTAAATTGCAAAAGCTTGTGCCATACACAGTTTAGCTTATAGTACGTTTACTTCTCTGATGGCATGATGCACTGATTTGTTTGTTTTATGGGTATTGTATAAATGGTTTTATGGGTATTGTATAAATGGTTTCTGATTTGTTTTATGGGTATTGTATAAATGGTTTCTGCCATTTCATTATTGACCCATGTGCCTGTTGTTGAGCTGGATTTTATGTTTCCCTTTCCTTTCATAAGCAACCCTTCTCTTTAAGCTGTTTGATCCAATTTGATATGTCGTGACAATGTGGTGCTTACTAAAGCTGGTCCAGAAGTGCTTCAGAAGAATGGTTACTGATAGAGTTCTTGCATGTTTTAGCATGCAATGAATTTTTCTATCACTGAAGCTCCATTTTGAATATCAACACCAGTAGTGAGTTTTCTGGTGTTGCCAAATGAAAGTCAGGATTAACAATTTCATATCATACCAGTATTTATTAAGTCAAAGGTTTTTTTTTTTTTTTTTTTTTTTTAACTATGTACCTTGAACTATTCTGTAAATTTGTCATATTATATTGAGAAAGAAAACCTTTAGCTTCACCAATTTACCTATAAACTTTGCAAATGTTTACCTGTATGTTTATAACAAATATAAAAGCATTTTAAAACTACACCCTTAATTTTTTTCATTAAATGCAGATTTGAAATTTTGCTTTATTTTCAGATTCTTAACACATTAATTAATTTAATTAGTTTTTAACCTCTATTACTATTATTTAAAAGATTTGAGCAATTTAAAAGAATCTTTTCAAGACAAATTTAGAATTTAGTCTACTTCTAGGTTGTTTTTTTTTTAATGGAAGATAAAAATCTATACTTATTTATAGTGCTGTTCAGCAAGGTAACTGAACATTATCGGCATATAGTAATGCCAATGTTTGCAGGTCATTTAAAAGACAATGCATGAAATAGCAGTACTGCAAAATGAGAAGTGCGATTATAATGTAATTTACATCTTGTCCTCTATTCACTTCTTCATAAAAACTTCCAATTTATTAAAAAAAAAAAAAAAAAAAAAGAAGTTTTAAGAACTAACTGAGACTGGAAGGCAGAATACATGGGGCAATAAATTACATAAAGGAAAATTCCTTCTTATATTCCCACCAGAGTTTTCTTGCAGAAGATGCAATTTAAATAGATGTATGAATCAAAATATTATACATCACAGATATTTTCTGACGTATTATGAAGATACAGTATGCAGTATAGTATATATGCTGTGTAACACATCAGATGCAGAGGCTATTAATATTATTTTGGAATTCACCTCATTTAAAACAAGCACTACAAGATGCTCAGAGATTAAGACCAAAGATAATGAAATTTATGGTGGCATGAAAGCCCGGGCAACTGGTGTGGTTGCACAAGAATTAAGGGGTGAAATAATCTGGCGGTAACGAGCAGCAAGAAGCCTGAAGCCAGCAATTGACAAACGTGATATTTGTAGCATGCTAAGAAGCTCGTTGAGCAATATTTGAAAAAATGTCACAAAATACAGCAGTTTCACCAGTGTCTGTATAACCATATTTTTACAGAAGCTGTGTAGAAGAGAAAACTCTGAATCCAGCTTGTCTTTCATTGCTTGATGCAACATTCTTGAAACAAAGACATTCTGACATCAATTATTCTGACATGATGATGAGAAATTTTTATCTCAAATTACAGCAACTGACAAAACAATAGATTGAAGACTTTGAACCAGAATTGAAATCATTATCAATCCAGTGGTCCATTCTTCCCGCAACTGCACAAATTTCAGCTTGCTTAAATATAGGGGCATAAATGATGATGATAATCTTTGCCTAAGATTACCTTGAACTTATCACATGCATAAATAATATGGTGGATTTGACCAATGAACTGAGGAGTGTGAATGGGTTCTGATTCCATTTAAATTCTTTGACTGAGCAGTCACAACATAGCAGCCTACGCTATGATGGAAATTTTGAAATTTTTGCTATCCAGAGAAAGAGGCAGTAGTAAATCTTATGAGCCTGGAGCTATACAGTTAATGCACCTTTCATGAAATGAAATTTTGACCTTTATCTGTTTGCTTTGTTTGAGTATAAATGCCCTCTAAGTTCTGTCCTGAGTTGGTCAGAGTACTACATCACTAGAGTTTTTGTTTCTAGAGCTTATTTCCATCAAGAAATCATCTGTTCTAGAATATAACCCAAAGCAGAAGTACCACAGTAGATCTGAAAAGTCTTTCAACAAATTTTAGAAACATCAGCAAAACTGGGCCATGCATATACCCCTATATGCACTCGAAAAAAGGCACATGACAAAATGGTAAAAATCAGATGGAAAGTTAAGAGTAACATAAATCAATACAGAATCAGTAAAGCAAACAATGAATCAGGAAAAATTATGTACTATTACAAAAACAAAACACACTGGAAGAATTAGAAAAAATATATACCATATAAATCATGTATAAAAATTTATTGCTATCTGCACATGCACTTCTACTAAAAATATCTTTATTAAATAAGAAAAAAGCTTCTCAACAGGGGGTGGATTCAGTGCGAACCTCAGATGTATATCCAGCAACAATGTATGGCATACATCATAAATTGAGAAGCGTGAAAAAACATTTTTGATTTCTCTGATGATTTTGAACAGAAGGTCCTGACATGTTTTCTCAATTTTTGTTCTACAAAGTTCCTAAACATAACTTTTCATGATTGTTCCTGAAGTTGGCAGTTTGGGTTCTGAGTGATTTTTCAAACTTAATTTTATCAGATGTAGCTACTGATTTACCATCTAATTTCAGGTTGATGTTCCACTCAGCAGAATTCTCCAATTCCTTTGCAGAATTTTTCATAGTTGAATCTGGGATAACTTCTACCCTTGCATCAGAACCAGCCACATGAGACACCTTGGTCTTCTTCATATGTTTTTTCCTTTATATTGAGTGGATCTTTTGGGCACTTTTGGCAAAGTTTGGCACTTGGCCTTAATTGTAATAGCACACATCTAAGGTTTTTTATCTACTTTGGTTCACATTCTGAGCTTTGGTGGCCACTAACACACTTTAAGATGCCTTCGCATAAACTTGCATTCATCCAAGGAGTGAGAGAAATACTGGCAGTTGCAACACTAAGTCACACCATTCTTGAATTTATAGCTATTTAGAAACACATCAGAACACATAAAATTTTTATTTCACAGATGAGCTCACTTCTGGACTCATTTACTAAATGAACCTGGAAAAGACGCACTGGTACTCAAGTTTGGAATCTTAACATAAGGCAAACATCAATTATGTTAAACCCCTCTGCAATTCATTCTTCTTTAATTTCTTCAAGAAGAGTCTCATGGAATTCCTCTTAGTGCTACTTTATTGGCTCTACTAAATTGCTATGGACAAGTGTTGGATAGCATTTGATTCTAAGTAATAAGTGATTTCTCTTATGATTATAGCACACACAGGCAATATTTTCGAAAATTCTCCAGAGATGTGTATAAAGAAAAATGCATCAGTGTCATCACAAAGTTTCCTTACAAGATCACTGAACTTCAGCGAAGATGAGTATTATACATTTACCCAAGCCAGGTTTTGTGAACTACTAGCCAAAAACAGTTCCAGCAATCATTTCAACATTATTACAATTCTCAACATTAAAATTTAAATCACTTATAAGAGTGGCATCTAATACAGAAAATTTATTTACAGTATAGTATTAATATCAACATAACTTTTCATAAGACAATTTTACATAATAAGATGAAACCATCCTTGCTCGATTCTTCTCTTGGATTTGCATGAACCACACTTACTTAACTGACCGGCAATTTTTGGAGGGGTTACTTAACAGGAATATTCCAAGCAACAACATTTACGATCACATTTGAATTCTCAATATTTGGGTTACCAGTATTACACTTTGCAATATTAGGAACAATACAGAGGGTGTTTACACATTTTTGTAACGATTTCGATTTTTTCCATGAATTTAAATATTAGTTTTAAAATACAAACGTGACTGTCTTCAAATTAGAATAAGGTTTAATTATTGTCTACAACAGGGATGTCAAACTCATAGGTACACTTGGGCCAAACAAACAAGGTTTAACTTTAGGCGGGCCGCAAAAAAAAAAATCAATATTCATAGAAACGTAGATTTATTTTGAATAATACAATAATAAACATATATATATTTATTTATATAGAAAAGAACAAGAAAAATTTAATGTTTACGTCCTGATACTTGACATCTCTTCTCTGCTATTAACTTTCCTATTTCGGGAGAAATTTTGTTTGCAGTGATAACTTTTGATGCTGACCCAAGGTGAGTATCATTAAGGTGGTCTACTACAGCAGCATTACAATACTAAAAATTTTTTTACACGCAGAATCGCTAATTAAGAAACTATGTTGCGTGCAATTTGGCAGAAATATAAAGCAATAGGTCAGTTTTCGAATCACAATGTTAGAATCAGGTTTGAAATGAAATTTACTTAAATATTATATTTTAAAAAAATTAGTTTGAAATACGTAATTTTAATGTGTAGTTTGGAAAGCCATCAATAGATGGCGCTACGAGTTAAAATTTAACATTGTAATCTTATTTCTGCAAAAATTCACGAAGTAATTGATTTTGATATCAGTTATAAATCATATTTTTTTCTAAATAATATTTAGAAGCGTTTCATATATTCCTTTATACACAGTTTTCACTAAACATTGTCAGCTGTCAGCAGAATGACGTTTACGGCAACCCTATTGCATTGCTATTCCGCACTCGTTTTGTTTACATTTATTTGTACTGTGGTCAGTTTGCAAAAAATATGCGAAAATATCAAGGACGACCGAAAAAACATCCTGGTTTTAATAAAAGATCCAGAATTCAGCGTAAACGTCGAGCTCAAGAAAAAAATATGAAATTAAATTCCCGAGATGTGGAAGATTCCGAACAAGCGGATGTTTTCGAAAGGTGAGAAATAATTTATTCTTTATATCGACTACCCCGTGTTTATGATTTCGTAGTAAGTTAATTCCGAAGTAAAATATGCGTATTTTTTTTATTGAAGGTCAGAAATTATTGATACAACTGCATCTGTGTCAAAGGAGAATCATTGCCCGGATGATTTTTTTACAAAGTTTTTTTTTTTTTTTTTTTTTTTTTTTTTTGTATGTGTGTGTATGAGGGGATGCTAATAATTGTTCAATTCTGTTATAAGAATTTATTCCTCCATTCACACTAAATTGTTGGGAAATATTGAAAGGGTAAATTCCAATTCACAAGGAATTGCTGAAATAATTGAATCTTTTCAAAAGTATGAGCATGTTCTTGCGATCTAAATTGAATTCACCATCATTACGTGTATTATTGGAAATTTTATAGTCATATGTTTGCTACGAAATGCTTTGTCAGTTACCTATGGTATATTTTAACAGGTGTATGCACATTTATTCATGTGCTCGCTGTTCAACTTGCTTTTTTTTATTATGTCATTTACTTGGATGTTAAAACTTTCTTTTAGCGTTGGAACATTTTATGATCATTTATTAAAATTTATATATAAATATATATTATTGCTTGTTTATTTATGGTTCTGTGTATTTGTCATGTATGCATGTTGTGAAGTGTAGTTTTTGAAAAATATGTCACAAATGTTAAATTCCACCAAAAGCTGAATTGAATTGATATTGGGATGCAGGTAATTAGAAAATATCTGCTGTGTATTTTGAGCGTAAACCAAACTAGTGCCAAGAATGGGACCAATACGCTCAGGCTTGCTTAGCCTTTTTGCCATTGTCCAAATTGAATTATCTCCAGTATAAAGGGAGTGAATGCTTTCTCTGTATAACATTAAAATATCCGTCTGATCAAAAATCTACCAATAAGAAACTTTTCATATGTTATGTGACAGACTTTCTGCAAACAGAAGTCCTCAGCTCTGTTCTTGTACATGTTTTTTAATTGTGGTTCAGATGTGTACTTCTCAAAGGAATTCTTCTCATAGGAAGATTATCTGAACATTTAAAAACTATATTCTGCTTTTAGGGGCCTAATATTTTATGCCCCTAAAATTAATATTGAAATTTCTAAAATGTTGAAAAATATGTCATCTGGATTCTGTACAAAAAATATAATCCCCTTTTTCATTTCTGCATTTGCAATTCCTGCATTTTCTTTATTCCTACATTTTTTAATTGGAAGGAATTTCATTCGCAGAGCCCTCTAATTTATTCTTACAAATCATGTAGTAATGTACCATTTTAGATAGATATAAATAACACATTTTGTAATTTTTCTAAACTGTGGTTATACAGCATGATATAATAGCTACACAGGGTATGGCGAAACAGTATACAGCAATATCTGTCGCACTGTCTGAGATGGGTGGTAGTCATACATAGCTTAATGATTAAATTTGTTATGTGTTATTTATTTATTCATGTTTTTTTTTTTTTTTTTAATTATGTTATAGCAGTTTATTTCTTTCATTCTTAGGTCCGGAAGTGAAAAATTTGACTTTTCTACGCCAGAAGTTACAGCTAATGTTCCTAAGACAAACCAGGCTTTCCTGAGGTAAGTTGGTTTATTTTTAAAATAGATATTAGCTGTGCATGATATTACAGTTACTTAATTATGGTTAACGAATTATGTATTAATTTAGAAGTCAAGCAACCAAAATCAGCGTTATATTTTCAAATAGTGAATATTTCAAAATATGATGCTGATTTTTGTTGCTTGACTCTCAAATTAATACTTGGTCGGTGTGTTATTGTATCTTAATTAAACTAATTATGGTTCTTTTCTTCTCAGTTCTGATCTGGACATTTCAGTTATTGACTCTGACGTAGAAGGTAGAAATACAAGCTCTCTTTTGGGGTAAATATGTATTTCTCTATGCCAAAATTAAAATGTCATCATTTATGTTTTTCTTTTATGGTGTTACATTATGTTGTTTACATACTGATAGCTATTAAAACTGTTAAATATAATATTGTAGCTATCAAAAAGAGGGGGATGAATTTGATTTGTACCAAATTTGGACGTTTTGCATGAAAGAACTTGAAAATAAAAGATTTTTTTTAAAATATATTCATTGAAATCAGTGAAATTTTCAGTCGGGACACTGAAGCAAATGAAAATATTTTGGGGTTTGATTCTTTTGATGGGAGCCTCATCAATAAGCCTACTATCTTTTTTAAATATTGCTTCTTTTTCATTGTTTTCATGATGTTTTATGTTCCCTTCATGAAAGAGATTTTTAATAATTTAAATTTTGTTAATAAAATATAACAAAATGAAATCTGTGATTATGTGGCTGTTATTTTTTCCATATATATTTATTTGAGGAAAACCACAAATTTTATTATTTTACAGAATTTTTAAGAAAAATATAAGGATAAAATTTTTTAAATAATTCTGATTACTACCTTTGCTTTCCTCTCATAATGTGCCTCAAATTAGAGCAATTAGACAACAAATTTAAGTCGTGATCTTTTTTTTCCAAGTTTTTTTTTTAGGCTTAGGAGTATAAATTGCTTATCCCCACAAGACAGTGCATCTTCTTAGTATGCCATCCTAAGGCTCCGTTCACATGATGGTATAAATGTCATAGACGCATAATCATAAGGCACAAAATGTGGGAGTTCCATTCACACCTGCGAGAGAGGGTCTAAGCCATAGCCAATTAGAGAAGCTAAATTTGTGCATGCATGTATGTGTCTACAGCTTTCTCTCTCAATAGGTTTTATGTATATGCTCTGATTGGCCAACTCTTATATCAAGTCGGCACAAAGTTGAAAATTTCAAGCTTAATGCCCAAACTAGTTTTTGTGACATAGCAAGGTCTGACTACAAAGCGTTGTTAGTTGGGAATTATGACATTTATACAACGGCTTGAATAGAGCCTTAGAAAGCCATTTGGTAACTGAGTTATCCACCATGAAAGAGTTATTCTTGCCCCTCTGAATTCAGTGTTTACTGGAACACGAACATTTTATACTCAGGTGTAGAGGCCCTTCATGTGAAACCTCCGGCACACAAAGTAGTGACTAATATTGCACGAGCAAATGACACTGCGAGCATGGAAGCAGCAGTTGTGAAGATGACTAATCTTCTTGTAGTAATATACTGGTAATCCAGTGTATTATTATTGTTAATTTATTTGCTATCTGTTGCCTAAATTTCCTAAACCTAATTGCGAATGGGCTGCCTGCATGGGCGTTTTCATGGTTTTCCCCGTGTATATGAGCCATTTCCCTTAGAAAGTCCTCCATGAAAGGATTCCTCCTCTTAGGAAGATCAAGTGCTTTGCTGTCATCAAATAAGCCAAATTTAAACCTAATTTGTAATATTTATATATATTAATTATATATATGTATATATATTGTATATATATATATTTTAGCTTGGAGTCTGAGCCTCTTCAGGAGAACCTTAATGATGAATTTCTGTGTCCTGATTCACCTTTAATTATCGAAAGGGAAGATCGACGAAAGGCAAATCCATTACCATCTGGCAGAACAATTTGCAATATGTCTTTTGTAATAGTGCAGGCTAGGACATTAGAGCAACATTCCCTAAATTGTAAATTTGGAGGATCATTTATTTTTAACAAAGTGATTCGACGTGGTCTTGTCACTACATATAACTATGTATGTGATAAAATTTTATGTGGGGAAATGGCAACAATTTGTTCTGATATGGAGAAAAGCAGCCTAAATCAGCTTGCAGTATTAGGTGCGTTATCTACTGGCAGTGGATTTTCACAAGAGGAGGAAAAGTTTAGCATCATGGAAATTCCGTATATGAGCAACTCGACCTTTGCTTCTTGTGAGCGAACTACTGGCAAAATAATACAGGGATGTGCACAGGAAACTATGTGTGCTGCTATAGAAGAGGAGAAAAGGCAGGCAGAACTTCGCAATAATAAAGATAATGATGGTTATCACTGTATAACTGTCATTGTTGATGGAGGTTGGTGTAAAAGAAGCTATGGGCATGGTTACAATGCTTCAAGTGGCATATCTGTTATTATAGGCATGGTCACCCAGAAAATTTTGTTTGTTGGAATTCGCAACAAAGTGTGCCTTATATGCAGTGCTATTGAAGATGGCAAGATGCCAAATAAAGTGCACCTTTGTTGGCGAAATTGGAATGGGCCTTCTACAGGTATGGAAAGCAGTGCCATTGTGGAAGGTCTGAATTATCTCCAGTGTGTTCACAAAATACGTTGTACTCGACTTGTTGGAGATGGAGATGCTAACACAATGGCCAAAGTGAAAGAAAGCGTTTCATATGGAGGACGGGTGATCAAAGTAGAATGCTCTTGAGAATGTGCTAACCATGCTGTTCGAAGATATCGCAGAGCTCTTGAGAAACTTCAGCAAAATACTGCGCGCTTCCCCGGGGCTAAAGGAATTGCTGCCCGTAAATTGCTGAAAATTAAAATGCCACTGTTAGTCAGAGGTGCTAGAGTAGCTATAAAAGCTCATGCTTTACCTAGCCATTATCAGCACACACAAGAAGCTATTGATGCATTAGTATCTGACTTGAGAAATGGGCCACATCATATATTTGGCAAGCATGATGCTTGTAGTGCTTTTTGTGCAAAGAAAGGTGCAGAGTTGGACAGCACATACAATGAAATTTTTTCCTCGGGTACGTTGCAAGCTATTGAAGCAGAAGTGGGAAGAGTACTGATATCGTGTAGCAGTACTCTTATTTGGAATGCCACAAATAATCCTGCTGAAAGCTTCATGAGTCAACTGTGTAAAACATCTGGTGGAAAAAGAGTTGATTTTTCCAAAGCTGGTGGCATGAACAGGCGTGCGAGTATTGCTGTCATGGCCTATCAAAATCCAGCACAGCAGTGGCAAAAAAATGCACAAAAAGCTGTAACAGGAAGTAGCCCCAGGACTCCAACTTTGAAATTCTTAGCTTCCAGAAATAAGCGCCATGTAAAACGTCTTGAGAGACGTAGACTTTTTGACACTGAGAAGAAAAAGAGAAATATGAGGAAAGCAGGACATATTCAGCAAGGTGGGGATATTTCTTATGGTGATTTTCCTGAGAAACCAGACCTATCAGATGAAGCATATGAATTGGCAGGTTAAAAATTTTTTTATATCAATTGAAGTTCCAAAAAAAGATTCTCTTGAGGCCGTAACACGTGGACAGTCATCATCTGAAAGATGGCGTCATGAAAGATCAAGAAGAATATCATCATCCTTTTTCAAAGATGTTGCTGATAGGCGTCCAACAACACTCAGTGCTGCTTTAGTGAAACGTATCATATATAATGATAACGTTTCAACTAAAGCATTAAAGTATGGCTTGGCTAACGAAGCAGTAGCCTTAAATCAATACAAGGAAAAGCACATGGGAAAAAACATCAGACGTTGTGGCCTTTTTATTGATCCTAAATATCCCTTTCTTTGTACTTCGCCAGATGGATTGATAGACGAAGATGGATTACTTGAAATAAAATGTCCTTATACAGCCAGATTCTCAGCGACTTGTCAGACTTTTTCAGCAAGCCTAATTCTGTTGGTCTTCGGATGGATGCTGATAATAATCTTTATTTACCGAAAAGCCACAAATATTATTTTCAAATTCAAGGGCAGTTAGCCATAACAGAGAGGAATTGGTGTGATTTATATATATGGTGCAGAGAAGATGCAATCACATTAAGAATACCCGAAGACAAAACTTTCTGGATCAGTTTAGTTCCAAAACTCGAAAAATTTTACGTGAATTGTATTCTTCCTGAGCTTGTTGATCCAAGAGCACCAAGAAAAATGTCTCTTAGAGAACCGAAGTATATTGTTGATGCTAGAGCACAGAATGAGAAACAAAAACAGGCCACTGCTTCTGTAAAACAAACACAAGAAAAAAGAGAAATTGAAATTTCAGAAGCAGATAAAATTATTTCATCTCCTAGAAAGAATGCAGGAGAGAAAAGAATCAGGAAACCAAAAATTATTTTTGATTTGTAATCAGTAACAAGCCAAGCCAGCACACCGTAACATTTTCTACGTCTGAATAAAAACTATGCCTGCAACAAAGCATTATGATTAAATCCATACCTAATTAGAATATTACCCCATTTCTCTAAAAAAAATATGTTCAAAAAGTCTCTGCTTTCAGTAATAGATATGTCTGATCAATTCTGCCATAATTCTGTAATCAATACTTGAAGCTAGAATCTCCTGTGCTGCACTGCCATTGCATCTCTTTTCTGAATGTTTCATCATCCACTTCTCATTCTAAATATTCCTGTGTGCTTTCATTTATAGCTGCTAACTTGTTGTGAACATTTTCTGCACCACATGTTATATTTTGCAGTGTAAATAACGCGTGCAATCATATATTTTGGTTTTAATCATCAGTAACTTTGGTAAAACTACATTTATGCAAAGAAGACTTCCATAAAGTCACAGTTTCTGTGAAAAAGAAAATAAGTTTGATGACCTCTGTCATAATTCAATAAATAATTTTTTAAAATAGCATCACCTGTGCTGCACTAACATTGGAAAAAATTAAAGTCATCTCTTTTCTGAATGTTTCCTCATGCACTTCTGTTTCTAAGTATTCTTGTGTGCTTTGATCCATAGCTGATAACTTGTTGAGAATATTTTCTGCACAACATGTTACACCTCTGAACTTAAATACTGCGGTAAAGAAGTATTTTGGTTTGAATCATGTGTAACTCCAATATAAGTCCATTTCTCCAAGGAAAACCTCCACAAAGTCACTGCTTCTGTAGAAAAATAAGCCTGATGAATTCTGACAATTCAGTAATCAATTTTTGAAGATTACATCTTCTGTGCTGCACTGCTATTGCAGCAAATTAAAGTCATCTCGTTTCCGAATCCACTTCTGTTTCTAAGTATTCTTGTGTGCTTTGATCCATAGCTGCTAACTTGTGAACATTTTCTGCGCCACATATTATACTTCGCTATGTAAACAATACCTGTAATGATGTTTTTCGGTTTCAATCATCAGTAACTTCTGAATAACCACATGTCTGTAAAGAAAACCTCCATAAAGTCACTGCCTCTGTAGAAAGCAAAACAAGTCTGATAAACTCTGCCATAATTCAGCAGTCATTTTTTGAAGATAATCTCCTGTGCTGCACTGCCACTAATTATTAAAGATAACATCGTTTCTTTTGCCCTACCGTTGCAGAAAATGAAAATCTTTTCTTTTCTGAATTTGTTCTAGTACTCATGTGGCCTGATATGCTTGTTCTCTAAACATTCCTGTATATTTTCTGTGCAGCTGCTAACTTTTTGTGAACATTTTCTCCACCATACTGTATACACCTGCTTGTAAACAGTGATAGCCATTAAGTGATGTACATCTACATATACTTAATTTGAATACAAGAAATAAATATATGTCTGATGAACTCTGCCCTAATTCAGTAATCAATTTTTGAAGATAGCATCTCCTGTGCTGCAGTGCGATTGCTGAAAATTAAACTGATCTCGTTTCCGAATGTTTCCACGTCCACTTCTGCTTCTAAATATTCCTGTGTGCTTTCTCCATAGCTGCTAACATTTGAACATTTTCTGCACTACGTGTTATACTTCACAATGTAAAACAATGCCTGCAGTGAAGTATTTTGGTTTCATTCTTCTGTAATTCCAGTATAACTCCATTTCTCCAAGGAAGACCTCCACAAAGTCACTGCTTCTGCAGAAAAATGTGTCTGATAACTGTACCATAATTCAGTAATCAATGTTTGAAGAGAGCATCTCCAGTGCTGCACGCGATTGCTGAAAATTAAATTGATCTCTTTTCCGAATGTTTCCACATCCACTTCTGCTTCTAAATATTCCTGTGTGCTTTCTCCATAGCTGCTAACATGTGAACATTTTCTTCACCACGTGTTATACTTCACAATGTAAAACAATGCCTGCAGTGAAGTATTTTGGTTTCATTCTTCTGTAATTCCAGTATAACTCCATTTCTCCAAGAAAGACCTCCACAAAGTCACTGCTTCTGTAGAAAAATGTGTCTGATAACTGTACCATAATTCAGTAATCAATGTTTGAAGAGAGCATCTCCAGTGCTGCACTGCTATTGCAGAAAATTAAATTGATCTCATTTCCAAATGTTTTGTCATCCACTTCTGCTTCTAAATATTCCTGTGTGCTTTTCCCGTAGCTGCTAACTTGAACATTTTCTGCACCATGTTTTTCTCAGAGTAAACAGTGCCTACAATGAAGTATTTTGGTTTTATTCATCAGTAATTTAAGTATAACCACATTTCTGTAATGACCTCCACAAAGTCACTGTTTCTGTAAAAAAATGTATCTGATGAACTCTGCCTTATTTCAGTAATCAACTTTTGAAGATTACATATCCTGTGCTCATTCCCATTGCAGAAGATATCTCTTTCCGAATGTTTCCTCATCCAGTTATGCTTCCAAATATTCCTGTGTGCTTTCATTTATAGCTGCTAACTTGTTGTGAGCATTTTCTGCACCAAGTGTTATACTTTTCAATGTAAACATTGTCTGCAATGAAATATTTTGTTTTTATTCATCAGTAATTTCAGTATAACTCCAGTTCTCCAAGGAAAAGCTCCACAAAGAAAGATCTCCAATACAATTATTTACATTGTGTATTCTGATAGGCTTTAGAAATTTTTGAAAGTATTGGAAATTAATAACTTGGCATCGAAAGTGAAATTACAATTGTACTGAGTAAAAAGACACGTTTTATTTACAGGAATTCTATTGGACATTGGGTATTTCCTGTATGCTACAACATGTGCTTTATAAAGCAAAAAGATACGTTGGATTTACAGGAATTCTATTGGACATGAGGGACTTTCCTGTATGCTACAACATGTGCTTTATAAGGCAAGGACATTGCTTAAGAGGGTATAGATATCGTTTGCGGAGAGGACTCCGAGACAGTGAGCGTTAAGTTGCTAGTTCCCCTCGCTTTGTGTTTCGCCTGATACTGCTATAGTAGTTTGGTGCACCAACTTCAGTTAGGAGCACTGTAGGAAGGCCTAGCATGCCATATGGTTTTATTGAATTTTTTACTGATTTCTGCATTATTAATGAGCAATTTTTTCCAGTTTATTGTTTCTGAGATCACAAACTTGGAATATATATTCGAAAGTAGTGGTTCCTCTCACTGCTGCTGAAGAATGTGACCTTGATTTCTTCAAACACCTTAAAATGCTTGCTCATAACGATTTCCTGCAGAAGCAAAAATGAGCATCCAGAGATGAAAGTTTCCAAACTCTTCAAAGCAAGCGGATAGCATTGAACAGCAACCTGGGGATGATGAAAGTCATAAAATCTGGTGACCCGACAGGCAAGAAAATTTAAATGATGATAGCTGCTATAAGCCGATCGGCGGAAGTTCAGATTCCGGCAATGAGCCAAGAAGAAATAAAACTATTTGTCACCAGCCAGAAAGAGTAAGGAAAGTGTCTGCTAACATGAGAATGAAGGTTTTTGATGCTGCAAAAAAGCTGATGGAAATAGAAATGCCAGTACCCAGCCTGACATTCCCCCCCCCCCCCCGGGGTTGACGTAGAGAACTCTGCGAAGCTACTGGCTAGGATCTGTATCTAGGCAGTCTCGGCCACGGGGGTATAAAATTTATGAACTTAGTGGTTCTGAAGGCTCTGGGAAAGGTCACTTATTGGCCGGCCTCGGAGTCTGCCACGTCCTAGCGCGGCATGGTACTAGTAGCCCGGGGGTTTTCCCCCAGGTTCGCTGGGTAATGTCCCGCTGCGACGGGCTCGCCCAAGCGACTGGTAGGACTTAAAGTCCTGTTAATTGTCAAAGGAGCAAAGTCAACAGGCATACAAAATCTAAAATAGCCGAGTTCCAAGCACCTCATGCTAGATTAAGTATTGTGCAAGTTGACCTGATTGGGCCATTACCACCATCTGCTGGTAGGACGTATTATCTGACATTTATTGACCATTTTTCCTGTTAGGGAGAAGTAGTTTCTTTACCAGATATCACAAGAGAAATGGTTGTCAAAGCATTTTACAATCATTGGATTAGCAGATTTGTTGTGCCTAGTTCCATAATCTCAGATCAAGGAAGACAGTTTGAGTCGCAGCCTTTCAAGAGCCTTGCAAAAGTATGTGGTGCTAAAGTTTTACGTTCCACTCCATACCACCCACATTGCAGTGGGAAAATTGAGCAGTTTCTCAGAACTTAAAAAAATGCAATAAAGGCTCACAGCAACATCAGATGGACAGAAATCCTTCTAGGATTCAGAGTTGCAATATGTCCTGATACTAATCACTCTGTAGCTCAAATGGTATATTTTATGCAAATAAGGTTACCATGTGAGTTTTTCGACTACCTACCACTAAAACTAAACCTGAACCATTTGTAACAAATTTACTGTCTTTTATGGATCAGCACCAGTTTATCAACTGCTAACAAACATAAAATATTTATGCATAAAGACTTGAGATCATGTTCTCATGTGTTTGTGAGAACTGATCGTGTGAAAAAGGCACTTGAATTTGCTTATTGAGGGACCATTTTTTTGTGGTGAAAAAATATGATAAATATTTCCGAGTCTTAATTAAGGACAGACAAGTTAACATTTCATTGACAGACTGAAACCAGCTTATTTGTTACTTTCGAACAAATTACTAGAAACAGTGACTAAAAATAAAAAACCATTTCACATTTCATGTACCCAAAATTCTGATATTGTACCTAACGTCAAATCTATTATTCTAGATGGTATGAAAATCAGAAAATGTGTTGGATTTAAGGACTAATGTTTTGTATATTTTGCTATACTTCATCATCTTCTAAATATTAGTAAATATATATCTGCATTAGTGATAATCAGCTGTGAGCACGTAGTGCACCATCTGCAACTCATTTGGGTATAAACTATGCTAGTGATTATAATGTCCTTGCTTTTTCCCATATGCCATATGTTGCATGAAATTGTGTTATATGAATCTAGCTTCCTGTGAGGAATTTCTGTGATCTTTCTAGTATGTATGGTCAAGAATTAGGCTTGTGATATACTGTCATGATTTTGCCCACATGTTCCCTGAATATACTACCATTTCCTTAGGAAGACTTCCAAGAAGAATACTGTTGTGAGTTCTAAGCCTAACTATGGTTTGGAACTGTTTATAATGAATTATTGGGATTCTGCACATGTAATGTGGATGCAATTCTATTTCCATTTAGAAGATTTTCTGCAAAGGCAATGCTTTAGCTGTGAGATAATTCTGTTTTGGAAATAAAACTGATATTTATTTACATTTGTGGTATTTATAAGGCAGTTTATCAATAGCAGGTAGTATCTTGCCTCTTTGCTTTGATCAGGGCCTGTGCAACCAGTGGTAGTCAAAATTTTATAATTTAGCAGAGGGCACTGAGCAGCAAAATTTAGAGGCAAAAAAATGTTCAGAACTTACAAAGACATCAGCCAGCAGAATTTAGGATATGCAGAGATTGCACTGAGTGGCAATAGTGCCATATGTTACATTTGCTATCTGCATTATTAATTTGTGAAACAATTTCAGCTGCTTGAAAATGCATTTTTCTGTTAGAAATTTGTATTTCTTGCAATTTCTTTTTTTTTTGGGGGGGTCGAGAATATGGTGTTAAAAATATTTTATCATTTTCTTTTTTTTTTCTTTTCAGGTGAAAATTTTGTGCATGATTTGGCTTTCATTGAGACGTCTCTGGGTCAGGAGTTACTAAGGAAGAGAAACTTACATGCAGGTTGAAGCATGCAGTGTCAAATGTATAAGGAATATAAAAGATGCTGTATATTAGTATAAGTTTGAATAACCATAATAAAAAAATTTCTTGAAAATTGTGTTTTTTCTGAGAGTTATTAAAATTGGAAATAATTAATTACAATATTTATGAAAATTTTCGAAAATAAAAATACAAGTAGTATTTAAAAAGTACTGCAAAACTCATTTTTAAGTCGAAAAATTATTCTCAGATGAAATTCTTTATGCAAAAGGATTCGATTATGCAAAAGGACTTTTTTAGTATTTGAAAGGTTCATTTGAACCCAACAACTGAAACTAACGTATCCCCAGTTTATTGATACCAACCATTTTGTTGGTATCAATGAACCCACTACTTTCTAAAAGCATTTCTGTCAATTACTAAGGGCTAATGAACAAGTGTTGAATTCTCAAGATGAATGTTGCCGAAACAGAAAAAAGTGTACTTCAGAACATTCTGCAGTAGCTCAAACAAAGTCACGGACCTCATCTATACTGTAGTCAGAGAGAAATTATTCCCCTTCCTTTTCTTTCAAAAGCTGAGTTTCCAAACGCACAACGGGAGGCCGTTGCTAAAAGCTGTGGAACCAGTTTTATAGCTATTTTTAGCAACTTGTGAGCTGTTTTTCAGATAACACAGTAAATCTCGGGGAGGGGGAATTTGAAATCATGATCACTGCCGGTACGGCAGAATTTACGTACAGCAAAATTGTAAAATTCAGCGAAGCATCAAGCAATAAAATTTTAGAATTTTGTGGGAAGGGCACTTGACAACAGAATTTATTGCGTACAAAGTCAGCAAAATGCATAGCGCCGTACCTGATTCATGATACAGCAGTATTCATTACCAATAGCAAACTTGTTTGAGGATAAGTTCGAAAAAATGTTTTCTAGTTGTTACCTAAAATCGGTAAACAATAATCTTTGAAAGATTATTCGATTATATCGTTACTAATATGGTAAAAATTTGAAAAGCAATCAGAAGCCGTATCTCTAGGGTCTTCAAGTCATGATTTGTTTTTATTTGTTCGAATATGATATTTATATCTCTCTTCCTACAAGTATGTATCTTCGTACGTATAAAGTATCAAAAATAATAAAAGTAATTAATAAATTTTCTCTAGTTGCCCTGAAAACTACATCTGAATATAAAGATAAGAAAGACATCAGTAAATTGCTGTTGTTATTTGCTGATCATAATGGTAATCAACCGAACATGATCACATATACCGTCTTCAAAACTTTGATTTTTATCAAGCTTCATATAAATACTAGGTTTTTGTTAGTCACGTAATTTGACATCCTGAATTTAAGATGACAGATGAAATAATGACTAGTTCTGAATTAGCTCACTCAGGAAGTAAAATTTTCTCCTTCCCGTCAATATAGCATATTTATAGCTCCCAATGATGGCGATCACTAACTAAATATGTTATGGATTAGAACCCTATTGCACTCCATAAGTTTTTCTTTATTCGCTTTATGTGCATGCATGCATGCTTGGTTGTGGAAGAAATTAAAAAGCCCCCCTTTTTTTTTTTTTACTTAGGTTATTCGAATGTATACGCCAGACATTTATTTGTTGAACTGTAGTTATAATTTGGAACGTGGTGCTAGAGCCGTTGGAGCCGAACCGAACGTCAGTTTGTTTAGAATTATAGAGTTTGATTACGCCAAAGCAGGTGAATTTGGAAAACACCAAAATCGGTCATGCATCCAACTCGTTATCGAGGCTTGAACTCCGGATGAACTACCAGTGTTCGGCGGCTCGCTTGCTAGAACTGCGTTAGGCTCTTTGAATGTAGCAAAGCCACGAGGGTTACCTTCTTAAGATGGCAGGCCTTCGTGGAGTCATTTTCTGAAGGCTTAGATTAGGTTATTATGGCAAAGCACAGTAGGATGCCTTCATGTTGAACTTTCTTAGAGAAATTGACAACCCATACACGTTACACATACAGAAAATTATGAAAACGTCCATGCAGCCGGCCCGTTAGCCTTTATTCGAATCCAGGTCGAAACTACCAGTGTTCAGCGATTTAATTCCTCTACCGCGGGAGGGCCTAATTGCTGAAGGGAACTGGCTTGTATTCATGTTACACACGGTGAAAACAAACAATGCAACCAGCTGATTCGTCTGGCATCGAACCCAAACCAGTTCGAACTTCCAGTATTCAGTAGTTTTAACCACTCGGCCACTGGTGGCGTGTGGTAGGAGCCACAGATAATGTACTGAGTAGCAAAAATCCCTAATAGTGGCCCTGGTTACTAGTAGGATTGTAAGTATATTGGTAATCATCCAATCTACAGCAAGGAAATTTCGGAGCTTAATTGTAAAGTCAAATGCGACACTCCGATAAACGTGGTATATGTAGAGATGGAAAAATTTATTATTTAAAATACTTGTATTTATTAGTAAACATTTTATAAAATTTATTCTTAATTTAGCGTTTAAGAATTCTAAGAGAGTTATCTGAGTATTTTTTCCTCCTTTGGTAATCCAATAAAATTGAGTAAATTTATGTTCTGTAATATCTTTGCGTGTTATATACATAGTTTTTTTTTTTTTTTCTTTCAAAGTTAGACAAGTTTACACAAACAATATAGGTCGAAAAGGGAGCTGGTCTGCGCCCGGTGAGCCTGTCGGCAGCGTCGCAAAGCATAATTTGACTAACGAAAAGATCATGCTTTGGATCTGGTGATCTGGATAGTCACTTGTGTTGAAAAATAAATTTATTTCAACAACATAGGCCAAAAATTTAGTTGATCTGCGCCCGTGAGTCCGTCGGCAGCATCGTAAAGCGTAATTTGACTAACAAAAAGATCATTCTTTTGTATTTGGTGGGATTGCCGTGGTATTAATCACAAATAGTATATGGAAAAAGGTAAAACCCTTGACAGTAAAGGATACAACGAGATGCTAGTGCATGTTGACGCTGCTATCAAGGAAAAGAGTCGAATTGAGTTCCGGCGCAGAAAGGTAACGTTCCATCAAGATAATACCATACGTGTCTGCATTCACCGGCTAGCCTCTGTACGGACTCGAAAGGGATCTTTCACCACATCCACCATATAACCCCGACATCGCACGTTCGGACTTTCAGCTACATCTTGCTGGTCCTATCTTCACTTCTGCACAAGACGTCCGAAATGAGGTTGACCTGTGTTTGGACTCGGGCCACCAAGTTTCCGAGCCGAAGGTTTTGAAAAACTACCAAAAAATTGGCAGAAAAGCATAGATTTTTGGTAGTGATTACTATCCGCACTAAAGGTACTGACTGCTTTTTTTTTCATAACTTTATGAAGAGCGTTCGTGCTTAAAATTTTCGTTACAACCATTAAATTCTGTAATTTATGAATTCCTTCCCACTTCTCATGTATTTATCAACTGTTCTTTATGAACCTGATATTCCTACAATTATCAGCTGTACTTTATAAATCTGATATGTAGAAACGCAATTTGATTTTATGCATTTCAGTATCAAGTGAAATCTTTAAACTAATCGTTCATTATAACACTTTATGTTGTTTTCATTCAAAGCTGAACTCAGATAATGTGCCGAGGTTGAACTACCAGTAATAGGCGACTTTAGCGCTCGCCTGCTAGAATTTAGAGAGGAACTGAGTGCTAGAATTGGGTTAGGCTCTTTGAATATAGCAAAGCCACGAGGTGGCAGATAGCAGATGCTTTCGTGGAGGAAGTTTCTGAAGGCTTAGTTTAGTTTATAGCAAAGCTCCCCATACACGTTACACACGGGAAAGATTATGAAAACGCCCATGTAGCCAGCCCGTTCGCCTTGATTCGAACCCAGGTCGGAACTACCAGTGTTCAGCGATTTAACCGCTCGGCCGCGGGTGAGCCTAATTGCTGAAGGAAACTGGGTCGTATTCATGTTGCACAACAGGAAAACAAACCATGCAGCCAGCTGGTTCGCCTGGGATCGAACCGAAACCAGGTCGAACTTCCAGTAATCAATATTCTTAACCACTCAGCCACTGGCGGCGCGTGGCAGAAGTAAGAGCCACAGATATTGTAGTGAGCAGCAAAAACCTCTAATACTGGCTCTGGTTACTAGTAGAATTATATATTGGTAATAATCCAATATACAGCAATGAAATTTCGGAGCATAATTGTGAAGTTAAATACGACACTCCGATAAACGTGATAAAGATGAAAAATTTTTTAAAAAAGGAAACTTACTATGCAAATACATGTATTCATTAGTAAACATTTTATAAAATTTATTCTTAATTTAGCGTTTATGAATTCTCAGAGAATTATCTCATCGAATTATTTTTTTCTCCTCTGGTAATCCAATATAATTGATTAAATTTATGTGCTGTTAATATCTTTGCCTGTTATGTACATAGTTTTTTTTTTTTTTTTTCCGTTCAAAGTTAGATAAAACTGAACGTACGTTACACTGAAATTACTTTGTCTAGAAAGTAAGCGCTTGAGTAGAAACAGATGTTAGGTTTTATTTTTAGAAGACATGAGATCGCTTTCTGTAAAGTAATGTTATAAAATTTTGAATTTGAAATAATCGTACTTCGTTTTTAGTAGCGCAGAATGATAAAGATTTAATGAGAATATAGCAAAGCATCTTTTTAGAGACGCTGTTATAATTTTGCTATTTTATTTTTTTATGGTAGGTCAAGGAAAAAGGCAGGCTGCTAAATACGGTAACAGCACATTACTCTGTTTCATATATAGCGAATCCGCTCTGAAATGAGGCACGAAGCGGTAAAGTAGCTGAACACCAGTATTTCGGTCCGAGTTTCGAATCCCGCGAAGGGACTGGTTGCGCTTTCGTGGTTTTACCCTGTGTAACGTGTCTAGGAGCCAATTTCCCTTAGAAAGTCTTCCACGAAGGCATCCTTTCCCTTAGGCAGATAGATCGTACCGGTGTTTATTTTATCAACAGTACTGGTTATTTTTAAAAATGATCATCCTAGAAAGGTGATTGCCAAAAAGTATTCACTTCGCATATTTATACGTTATGCATGAATATACTCTTTTTAGTCAATCTAATATATATAAATTACTAATGCTTTAAAAAAATTCAATTTTCAATATTCTGTTTCCTATTTGTTCCTGTTCAATGAAACAGATTCATACACAGCAAATCCAAATGCATCGCTACAGGAAGATGATAAACCAGCACAGTACGTAATTACAGTTACATCCGGAAAAGAGTAGATATACATATAAATACATAATATATATATACGGTATACAACGATATACAATATATATATATATTATCGTTTTTTAGGATGTATCTATAATATGTATCATTTTACTTTATTAAAATATAATATTCAATTTTGTAATTTAGGAATTTCTTCTCCCTTATCATGTATTATCAGCTTGTACTTTATAAACCTGATACCCCTTCAATTATCAGCTGTATTTTATAAACCTGAAACATAGAAACGCAATTTGATTTTATGCATTTCAGTATCAAGTGAAATATTAAAACTGATTGTTCATTATAACACTTTATGTATTCATTCAAAGCGGATCTCAGATAATGTGCCGCAAATTATTTCCACACTAAGTTTTTTGTGCAAATAATACGTCCTGCTAGTGTTTTTGTAATAAAATGCATGTTATTAATTGATTTCGAATTTTCGTTGCATCTTGATATTGCTGCCAAAAGATATTCAATCAACAATAGTATCTTTTACTACGTTTATGTGTGTGGATACATAGACCATTTCTCCGTGTACTAGAAAAATTTGATAATGATTTATCCACTTTTGAAGTAAAAAAATAATAGTTAGGAGTGTTATACGATTTTATAATACAAGTAAAAAATATATATAAAGCTCTGGAAAGTGCTAACACATATTTATGGAATATTATGGATGGTAATTTATGAAATATTATGGATGGATGAGTAAATGGAATATTATGTGCGTGCTATATATGTATACACATATCATCAAGTATAAAATCATTTATATATAATTTTTATGTCGCGATGAAATTTGTTTTCTTCCGCAAAATAACGGCAAATTATGAAACATTACGCAACATTGAAAAGCGTGATGAACAAATTTTGCGAAAAGAAATAGAGACTGCTGCACGTATCTCACAGATATCTTTCATTCAACACAAAGGTGAAAAAGTTCTATTCCTGTTCAAAACATACCCTGCAGTCTGAGTCACAGACGGAAGAAATGACAGCAGGTCTTTTGTTCAACTGAGGGGATGTGTTTTATGGCTTACTCACTTTCCCGCCAAACAAGTACAGAGGAAGGAAGCGTCGTTGCCATAGTAACCAGGCTGTAGGTAGTCTTACAGATTTGAGTCTTTATCGCTCAACGTTCGTAGCGCCATCTGTTATTAAAAATCGACATGAGAAAGGGGTATTAAACGCTCTTAATACGGTTTCTAATAGGAGACTTATTACCTTTCATGACTGAAAATAACTGCTCGCACCAATAAGTGCTACCAAACATGGAAATAATTTCATATGCGAATTTTCGAGTATTTTCAAACCTGGGTGGTAAATATTTGTAAAATTCAGGCACGCCCACTTCAATGAATTTTGCTTTCAAATTTGAGTTGCATTGAATCTCGATCACCTCCATTTGCATATGGCTGGGTACTGAGTCAATACTTATTGAGAAAATCAAAGAAAACAAAAAAAAAATTGTCTTCGAGGGAACTAAAATCATTAAACCTCGTTTCAAATTCAGTTGTTAAATTTGCAATTTTTTCTACGTATTTTTGATACGAACAAGTATCAGAGTTCGCCCACATTCGGCTATCGGGGGATGCATGCAAGTTCTGAGTGCATGTGTCCCCCAAAAGCCGAAGGTAGCTAAACGCAAGCTACTCACACGCATTTGTAATTTAAGTAGTGTGTGTGTCAGCTCGCTGTGAGTAATCTAACAACACTGAATAAATTATCGTTAATTACTTAGCAGTAAACATTTCATTTTTTTCTTCGTCGATATGTTATTTTATTATTATATATTATTATTTGCCGATATATTGGCCGGGCCGCAAAAATATTTGTTGTGGGCCGCGAGTTTGACATCCTTGGTCTACAACATTAAAAATATTCTTTTTTTTAAAATGTCGCAGAAAAATAAACAATGGTTTGAAGACTATACTTTTGCATTGTCTGAACAGAAAATACTCTTATTCAATTATTAAAAAAAGATGGAAAAAGCATGATTTTAATATTTCTACACATAAAATAAGTGACATAATTAATATGACTGGAAAGAAAGGTCAAAGTTAACATCTGACTGGGAAAAAGGCAAAAAAATGCATACCAAACAAAGATATGCACAACTCTTATTAAATCTAAAGTCACATCTCATGTTTTAAAGGAAAATCCAGCCCTCCAAAGAGCTATTGCAAAATCTTTAAATATCTCTTTAGGAACTGTGAACAAAATTAGAAAATCTGATTTAAAGCTAATCAAAACACGGGGAGGAAATATGTTCATCTAATGCTAAAACATGTTTCTCTGCGTAAGACTATGAGCAGACTGCTGTATGAAAATTATTTGGCAGGTGAAAAATGGAAATATATAGTTTCAGTTGATGTGGCTTGGATATACTTATCTGATTGCAATAGAAAAAGATCAATTTACTAAAAAAGATGAGAAAGACTTAATATGTTGGAACGGAGAAAACAAGGAAAAGTTTTTCTAAAGGTCTTATGATTTACTGGATTCTCATAACGGAAAACTTAAAATAAGGAAAGTATAAAAAAATTTCAAAATTAATTCAGATTCCTATCAGAAATGTTTTAACACTTATATGTAAAGAAAAAATTCCATCTCTTTATTCAAACAATTTTCACTGTGATAAGTTCCATCAGGATAAGGCTTCAAGCCATACATCTAAATCTACTGCTCTATTTTATAAAAAAAAATTGCATTAATGCATCCCACCCAAGTTCCCTGATATATCTCCTATGGATTAGTGTGCATTTGGACTTTTAAAACAAGCTCTTTATAAGCAGTATCCCAAAACATCGGATCGACTCACAATGGAAGATTGTGAAGGAGGAGTGGAATAAAATCAACCTTAATGTTTTAAGAACAGGACTTTTATCTTGAAAATCAAGATGTAATATGATACTTCAACAAAAGGGCTATCCGACTGAACATATTGGAAATTAAAATTATAAGGTCTGTTTATTTTTAAATCTTTGCAAAATCGTTACAAAAATTTGATAACACCCTCTGTATTTGACTTAAGTACACTGTAATAAGTATCAACTACAGACTTATTGTGTGCCCTAAAGAAGGTGCACTTAACTCTAAGTTGTTCATCCTTTCCTTGATGGCTGAAATCAGTGCCTCAATCAGTAACACTATACTTTATAATACATGTGGGGATTTTCCTGAAAAAATGTCTCACTTGCATTCAAAAGTTTTGTTGTGTGGGCTTGTAGATTCATAAGGAAGTTCAATGCATTAATAAAATAAAGTTGGTAAAATCTGTCCTTATTTAAGAATTTCTCTAAGAGTTTTTTTTTCCATACCCATAGAATCAAACAGGTGCTTTGCATTCTTTAAGTCTTTTGCAAGACATAGGATATTCTTTAAAAGGATTATCGAGTTCTGCTTTGAACTATACATATCATGGGAGAAATTACTATGTTTTAACAGGACACTGGATAATACTTTTGACTGGTGACTGTTTCTGCATCAAATATTCATCCACATTATAAGCTGTAAATGTAAAGCATTCTATATTGAAGATAAACGTGAACATTACTCAAAACACACCATATGGATGAAAAAAAAATTGGTATCTGCCAGGAATACCGTTTAATGAAATCTATAGTTTGCACCATATGGAAAACTCGAGACCATAATTTCTACCCATAGAAAAATTTTAGATGCGAGAAAAAAAGTTCAGACAGGCTGAGCATAAGGATATTAAAGCATTACTGAAAGGATTCATCATTCAAAGACTACCAGCCTTTGGTACTGTTGTAATCTGTCAGTATCTGTATAAATGTTTCAGATATGAGCCTGAATTTGTCAAACTCTATAGACATACTGCCTTTTTTTTGCTGAAATGGTTAGTTAGATAGATTTAAGATGTGAAACAAGAATTTTTTCCAGAAATATTGTGGGAGAATTAGCGTTTCAAAATTAAATATCAAGAAATGGGGGGGGAGGAATATTTGGGATGACATCTCTCAACAAAGAAAACTAGAAAAAGATATTTTCAATGCTGATGAAGCTGGGCTTCTCTAGAAGATGATGCCAAATTAAACATTAAAAGTTTAAGACCAAAGCAAAGGAAAATTGTCAAAATGCAAATCACAGTTCTTCTGATGCTCAGAAAACACACAGCATTGAAACCTTTCATAACGAATAAAAAAGCTGTGATGCATGTAATCAACACATTTTTATTTATACGAACTGTAAAATTAAACATGACAGAAATTTTTAAATTTTTGTACAAAACTACAGATAAAATGTTTCAGCAGTCTGCATCATGCCAGCAGTAAACTATTATTCCCCCCCCTAAAAATTTAAGTAAAATTCATCAAAATATTTTATTACTTTTTAGTATTTTTACATTTTTATGAATAAAATAATTATTCATAGTTATTAATATGTAATTCGAGAAAAGATTCAGAACCATGGTTTTATACTAACTAATTTATCATGTAAAATTGTTAATATACAGTGAAAATGAAAAAGAACGACCAACAAATTTTTAACAACTGCAATAATAATTGAATCTCAATATGACTTTTTTAGTTTAATTTATTATTCACTTATTTTGGTACTTGGTCTTTTAGGGGAGAAATATCCGTCACACCAGTGAAGTTTCTTTCATAACAAAAAGTCTGTGAGAGGTAAAGATTTAATTCAATTAGTCTAAAAGAAATTTGAAGAACTGTCGAAAATTCTTAGAAAATTTCTCATTCCTGAATAATTACTGAACTACAACTACAGTGATTAGTTTACCTTTCATATCTACAGCATAAAATATACAACTTAAAAATATAGAATATTACTAATATACAAGGTGATCATAAAGAGACTTCTCTGATATATGAACCCCAGCTGCTTACCTGTTCAACCAATCGAAAGGAAATTTCAAATACTGTTATTTGAAGGTATGCACCCGAGATTGTGATGATTTTAAACAATAGCGCTCTCATGATTATGGTTACAGTAGAAAAATTTCTAAATTTTCCAATGGCAACACCCACTTTTTTCTGCAGAAATTAATCAGAGCATTAAAAAACTATAAACAGCAATGGAGCTATATATGCATGATGAAAATTGCCATCCTGAAATACTTTGCAAAGAACAGTTTTGTAAAAGATTAATGACAACACAATATAGGAGTCAGAAAAAAAAAAAAAATTATTGGAATTACAAATTTTCAACTTGTATAGTGTTTTAAGATAGAATCATCTCCCATAACTTTACAGTTTCACAGCTATCACTCTGATGGATTTCTAGTTCTACTATCACTTTCTAGTTGAGTCATCTGAAATCTAAGGTGTACACATCAAATCCATGAAATTTGACAGAATTGAAAGATGCCATAAAACGTGAAGTTATACATATTCCTCCTGCTACGTTACATTCATTGTTGTTGTCACCAATCTTCTGCATGCAGTGCGTTACCATCTGTGAAGATGAGCATGTTAAAAACATGTAACTACAATAAAGGTTTTTACCCTCTCTTCTCTCTTGTGTTGTCACTGATTCTTTACAATGTACTTGTTTGCAAATGTTTTACGATGGCAGTTTTCATTATATAATGTCATTTTATAGTTTTTTAATGTGCTAATCCATTTGCCCAGGAAAAAAGTGGGTGTTGCCATTCGAAAATTTTTTAATGTTTTGCCTGTAACCATAACCATGAGAGCTCAATGGTTTTAAATCATCACAATCTCAAGTGCATACCTTAATATATCTGAAATTTCATTTTGATTGGTTGAGTGGATAGGTCGTTAGGAATTCATATATCAGGGAAGTTTTTTTATGATCACCCTGTAATTCATAAATAATGAAAGATAAAAGTTCATACTTACATGTTCTGTAGCTAAATCACTCAAAAGATTAATAATTTTCAATTTAGTATCTGTTGATACCACATGATTTTGTAATATATTTGCTAAAATTAAGGCACCATTATTACTAAAGAACTCTTTTTGAGCTTCAGGCAGATTTCGCAAAAAGCCTGAAAGTACAATCATACCACGAGAATACAGGTTAGGAGACTCAGATAGGATATTTCTTAAACGAAGACCAATCTCTTTCTGGAGAGCAGCTTTTTGCACATGAGGATTCCTTAAAGAATGAAAAAATACATCAATTTAACACCTATTTCAGATATTCAAATAACAAAAAATACATAAATACATAAGGTAGTTGATGTAAGTTAAATTAATCAAAACAAGTTATATATTAAGAAATAATATTAAATTTTTTAGTCATTTAAGAGTATTTTGAAAGCTATATTGATCTCGACATTTCATTTTAAAATGTTATAAAGATTTCATCTTAAAAACTGAAAGAAACTTAATATTCCAATCTTCCCACAAAACAGCCTATTAAAATAATAATAATAATAATAATAAATTACAAATACTGCAAATGTTATCTAAAAATATATTTACAACAATGGCAGTTTTCTTAAATACTAAAAGAAAGGAGATATAACCATATATCAATTCACATTAATAAACTATTTAGGTCAGTCAAATGAGACAGACCACAACAACAATGCATTAATAAAAGAAAAAAAATGCTTACAATAACATATGAAGCCATCAAAAAATAAAGCTTATCTTGAATGCAATTAAATGTAACATAATATATTTGTACATAATATAAGAATATAATTCCAATATGCAGATCTATAAATCAGTTTTAAAACTTAATAGCTAGGATGGAAATTTTTAATTTAATTTTTTCAATTACATTGAAAACACCAGGAATAAATTCTATGGCAAATGCTGAAATAGAAAGTGATTATTTAATATTTTTTTTGATAATGATCTACTAAATTTGATTGCTGAAGAAACAAACAGGTTTGCTCAAAAAAGTAGTCTGTCTAAACCAGATTTTCAGATGTAAAAACTGAGAATATAAAAAAGCATTTTTTGCAATGATAATACTGAGGGCATTATCAAGAAGCCTAATTTGAAAATGTATTTCAATAAAAATTAAATATTCACTATTCTGTTTTTCAGCAGGGTTATGCCTAGAGATATGTTCCTTAATATTTTAAGATTTTTGCATTTCACCTCAGACAAGAGTGCTAAAAAGTTGGGAAAACTAGGACTAATCATAGAAAAGCTACAAAATAAATTTAAAAAAAACTATATACTTGAGGAAAATGCTTGCATCGATGAATCCCTTTTTGCTTGGCTTTCAACAGGACATTCCATCCAAAAGATTGTGTTACGGTATAAAAATATATAAGTTATGCAAATCAGTTACCAGTTATGTATGAAATTTTTTAATTTTCTGCGGGAAGAACAGCAATGGGTCTTATGGAGAAAGAGTAGTGAAAACATTGATGAGCGACTTATCTGAGAAAGAGCATAATTTACATTTGGATCGCTCCTTCAATTCCCTATCACTTGTGGAATATTTTCATTCTGTAAAACCGAATGTTTGTGGAACAATATTAAAAACAATATGAAAAAGAATGCCTAAAAACTTTTCAGGAAAAAAACTAAAAAGGGGTGAATTGGTAGTAATGCAGTAAAACAGCATGAACATTACTGCATTCAAAGATAAAAAGAAAGATGTTTTTATGCTAACAAGCATACGTGGACCAGAAATGGCTAAATCTGGCAGAAAAGATTGAATTACTGGAGAAAGTATTTTAAAGCCTAAATGTATTATAGATTATAACAAAAACATGGGTGATGTAGACATAGGAGATGCAGTTATGACACACTATTCATGTTCTTGAAATGCTAGGATTGAAAGTTTTTTCTAAAATTGGGCACAGTGATGCAAAACCCTCATCCTGTGCGATGACTGCCTTCGATTCTCTTCCGTCCAGCACGAGTGTCTTAAACAAAGGTGTGCCGTCAGTGAAAGGGTTAGGGGTAAAAACAGTTAGTTACAAAGTCAATTGGTTATGAAGTCAATTTATGTAGTTAGATATCCTTAGTCATAATAGATTTACATGATTATAATTACAAATTTTTCTTCTAAATTTCCAAAAATTATCCATCAAAAAGTACTAAAAATACTTTATAGCAGTTTTAATTTATTACATTGATTGTAAAAGGATATTCATATAATTAATACATTAAAAGTTACAAAATATTTCCGTTTTGTAGCAACAATAAATTTTAAAGCATTTTTTCAATTTGAAAACGTTCCAGACTTTTTCCTTCTCATTAGCATCTTTTCTACGTTCATTTGTTTCAATATACATAAAGCAATGCTCCCATTAGTCTCTGCTTCATCTCCTAATTTGTTAATGGTTTAACAATGTACCTTTGAAGAATTATTTTCTCACCCTTTATAAAATCAAATCCTTTTTCAATGAATTTCCTCTTCATTTAGAATATTCAGTTTTACTTAAAGATTCTTTTATTCTAAAGAACTGCTTGTATGGATGAATGCATAGTACACTAAGAATGTATAGCAGAAATTGCCAGTTTTATTTACTTAATACTAATTGAGAACAAATATGGAATGATATAAGGCCAGTATCAAAGCCAGTGTGGCAGTATTTTTAGAATTTAGTGAAGCAGTCAGCTAGAAATTTTACAGTAAAATGTTTAGAATTTAGGGCAGGTATTGAGGTATATATGGTGTGCACTGAGACATATATGAAGAATCTTTTAATTAATTGACGGGTTTCAATTTCTTTCCTGTCTTTAATTGCTTCAATGTTTGTCTAGTGGAAAGATAAGAAAATAAAGGGAAGATAAAACAATCTAACAGAAAGACTTCTGGGATCAAAACGAAAAAAATTCAAGTAATTTTGTTATCACTCTTCTTCCAGAAATTCTTCAAAGGGTAAGAAATTCATCATAAGTTTCATATAGAACATGTTAATATCATGAAGACATTTTTTGTTTCATCACATTTTTTTGGAAGTTGCAGTTTATAAACTTTGCCTTTACATTTTCCAAGGTGCAAGGTCTAAAATCCAAAAGAAAAATTATCTCCACTAACTCTGGAACAGCAAAAAGCCAAAAGATTTTCGATATATACATGTTAAAAAAAAATTCAGGAAAGAGAAGTGTTAAAACGAATTTTGAAGAGAAAACTGATACACATTTAAATATTCTGAAACAATTACATAGTAAAAAATCTCTTATATGAAAAAATATAATAGAAGATAAAAGAAATTTATTTTTAAATAATTACAGTAGCATTTGTTTTATCTCAGAAGAGTTTCAGAAACTGTACTTTGTAGCATTTATTATCTTTTTGCAGGATCAAAATATTCAAAAATGGAAAATAATGTCACTTTAAAATATAACAGAAGAGAACAAAAGTGTTTTATTTTAATGTTATTTCTTAAATACTATTTTAATATATATTATCATTATTTTTATGCAAAATTTGCATATCTCCAAATAAAAAATTTTGTACATAAACTGATCAGCAAAATGTTTTTGAAATGAATTTGAAATCGCCAAAATGTTGATAAGTCGCTAAATTTATTGCTACATAATAAAAGAACTCATATCCCAAAAAAATGAGAAAAGCTGTTTTGATGTAATATTTTATGAATTCTTCATTCAGAAAGTTCCAATTGAGGTAAGGCCTCGTGTCTCAAACTTGAGTACCCACCATTTACATTCAGAAACAGGAAAGAACTCAAACATTAACCCATCAAATAACATATTTGTCAATGCATCACCAAATATCCTCCAAAATGTTAATTCACATCAAAAAGACAGTCATTAAAAAAAAAAAAAAAGACAGTTAAGAACCTATTGCAAGTTTTGGCTGAAATTAAGGACTTCTAAGGACCAAAAGTAACTTCTAAAAAAACCTAAGGACTTTTAAACACATTTAAGGATTACATGAGCCCTGAGACTAGTGATTCATTTAATCATACCATCAAATATGCATAACTGCTTCAGAAATAACCATAAACAAAACAAACTGTGCATTTCCATATAAATTAAATATGAATATAACAAAGCAAAACCTTGAACTATGTGCCTCAATAAATGGCAAATATTACACACAAAAAAAAGAGCATATTTATTTCAATATGATTGTGCCTGAATAGGCTTTTTTGTATTCAGACAACTGCAATACATTTTAGGCATTTATGCCACCATCCACACATACACAGCCCATTAACTTAAGAAAGGCTGTTATGGTGAAATATGATTTCTAATTTAGATTTAAAGGAAAGGTATTAAGAGAATTACTAATATCATCAATGTAGTGCTTTCGGGGCTAATTGAGTTTATGGAGCAGTACATCACATTAAATAAGTTTAAATTAACATCACTACGTTAGCTGTGAATTAAATTATAAGAATAAATTATTATATTAACAATAAATTATCTTGCCAGAAAAAAGTATACATACATTTGTGTTATAAAGTATTCAGTGCTTTTTAAATTAAATCAATGTTATTAGTTCTTAGTTCAGCTGGACTGTTTATGACACAAAATTCTTTTGATACTCCATGATATGCTCCAAAAGCTGAACATTAATAATCATAATTTCTTTCTTTAAAGTAATTTCTAAATTTGCATATAGCTGATTTAGCTCCCACTCTAATTCTTTATTTTCTCACTTGCCTCACTCTTGTCCTAGCTGTGTGAAATATATTAATTTTAGGAACTAAAAAAATTTGTAAAAAATATATTCATTGACACACACTAGCATTACTGTATTAAATGCAATCTAATTTTTTTGATTTCATACTTTTCAAAAATTTTCCTGTTATTAAATCATACTGGTAAAATTTAAATGTAGTAAAAACGTACAAATATAAATCCTATACTAATTAATATTTATTAGCCATAGATAATCTTAGATTTGTCATACAATTTCGTGTTTCTTGTTTATGTACGAGTGGTATAAATTTCCATCTTACCCTTGCATGGCTGCCCCAAGTACTGAAAGAATAGAAGACACAATATTCTCATCAGACGATGAAAGGTGAGAAAGAAGCAGTTCTAAACCTCCCATAGTGACCAAATTTACACCAACATCATACTAAAATACCAAATAATTAAATAAAAACATTACATATGCAAATTCAAATGAAATAAATGATAGATAATATTCAAATAAATACCTAAAAAACATGCATGTAACTTTGTCTCAAATGAAAGGAAATAAGTATCATTAAATATATTTTTTATTTATTTTAAAAAAAAATTTACTAAATAACAATGTAAATATAAACATAGGCTGATAATTTACCCCAAAACGATGATAATTATGAATATTATGCAAAGCTCATAAAATCAGATTAATTTTACTTCCATATTGTTGCCAACCTTGAGATAAAAATAACTTGGGAGTTTTTCACATGATGTGGTATGTCATTTCAGAACATACAGACATTAATTAATTTTATAATGCATGAGTCAAGTTATTGAACTATATACAAAATGATCCTGATGTAAAACACATTAATATTTAATTAGATATTCTAATGTTTATGTTTTGGGCTAATTTCGTTTCGTAATTTTCTTACATTTTTATACTGAAAAAAACCTGAACAGGTAAAGAAAGCTTTTATTAAACAACATACTACTGAATAGGCTTGAAAATAAAATGAATAATTAATTGTGAAGGGGTCGTTTTAGATAGGGTCATAGAAAAGTCCTGTATAGTGTAACAAGTATTTATTAACAGGTTTAAGTTACACACGAACATTACATTTAACTTTAAGAAAAATTACAGAGTCTGGTACAATCTATCATGTGGGACACTTGACTTTTACTGAAGTACTTCTCCGGCTACTCACCAGAGGGCAGCCTTGTTGTCACAGTTAGTCCAACAGTTTATGTTAAAAGATTGGTTACATAATGCAAATACTATTATGTGGATAAACATAGTAACCTACCATGTTGATGTAAAACAAAACTGAATATAAATATTAATAGTTTAACCACTGGTTGAATCTTCATAAAAAGTTCTACAAATCTCTGTTGTTGATTCAGACAGTTCAAATCAAACAAAACTGAATTAAAAAAAATTATGCTGAAATCGCAAGGACTATAGGAATGGAACTTGTACAATTTAAGTTTTATTAAATCAATATTTTTTTTTCCTTCAGGAAAACATTTTACTTAGCAATGGATAAATTAAAAACTGGGAAATTCTGCATTCCACCATGAAACAGCTATGCCTTCATAAATACCTAATTAAGAATGTGGTCTACTCTTCACTCGGCATAAAATTTAATGAAAAATTTCATAGTGGTGATAATTCCTGAATAATTAAATTAAAAACAGTTTTAGATTTTAACTGTAATAAAATGTACTTTAAGAAGGGGTGGAAGCAAAAAAAATGATGCATAACATCGATCCCAAAAAATATATTCTACAATTTTATTTCAGAAAAAGTACATTCAGCGATGAACTGCTATTTTACTGTTTTTCATAGTCAGCAGAGTGCACACACATCCTCCTAAATGAAAGACAATGCAGTTCTTTGTTTTATTAAATATTAAACAACAATGACTGACAAAAACTTTATTCTCTTTCTTATTTCTTTCTTAAAGTATATCATAAAAATAATTCGTTTGAGGAAAAAGAGTCCTTTATTTTGTCATGCAAAAACATTGTTAAATTGCATTCATTAGTGGTCAAAATGGATATTTTTGTTGAAATATGGTACTGGGAATTTTTTATGATTACAATACTTCCTTTACTTTGTACAAGGACGTAAAAAGAAAGAAAGAAAAAGAAAAATGTGATATAATCATCTGAAATGTTTCTGAATTTAATTCAAAATTAGATTCAATGATGCATTATAATATATTATTGTTTTAAAATAACACTTAGGATATGAGATGGTTTCATCTTCAGGAAGTTCATCAAAATGGCTTTAACCCTTTAAAAGGCACTGGTATATAAAATATACTGGAAGTTTGCATATTATTTAACCTCCTAAAAATATTAATTTTCTACGCCAAAAGCCGTAATCGTAAGTTTCTAGCATTTCCTTTTGATTCTAAATGGCAGCATTAACCTGTGGATGCTCAATATTTTGCAGTTATAAAATTAATATACCTAGTTTCAAGGTATCATGTTTGAAGATTCATAAATTCTATTGGAGGGGAAGAAACAATTCAAAATCTAGAAATATATGACATACACATGTTGAATCTTATATATTTACTGCATTTTAGTCAAGAGTAATAATTAAAAGCTCATTTATATAATTTTAAGAGCCGTATATAATATATACCAGCACCCATACTGAGGGTACCATGCCAATAAATGGCAGCATCAGGCTTCTTCTCTACTCTGTGAGATGACAGAATTTCTTTATATTATAAAAATTTATGATGTAATAATTTGTTTATGATTCATTTACAAGCTCTTTAGGATTCAACATTATGTTCATGGGGGGAATGGGAAGTTTACTGACCTGTGCTGGGACTGAATATACATATAATAGTTTCTTTTTTTTATTCTTTGTTTACTCCACTTGAGTTTCTCATTTGTCTCTGTTAAGCTAAAATTTTAATTTCAACACTTCACTCTTTCCCAGGAGAAAAATTCATCGATTTCAAAATTGTCGTCTGGTGTCAAAATGTTACACAATTGCAAGGGTTAAACGTGGCATGTTAGCCCTGAAAGGCACTTGTTGCTTCACGTTTCCCAAAACCCTAAAATGCAGCGAAAATGAAAAGAGGTGATTGATAACTTATTTGTCATGTGTGGGTTATGCCATCTTCACAAAGGGGCTGTAATAAGATCACACAAAGGGAATGGCTCACTTAAAAGTACGGGAAATAGAAATGCACTTTAGATTGATCTCTTAATGAAATGGAAAAACTGTCAACTTGAAAGCATGCTTTTACTGTTTAGGGTATCGTATTTGTTAATTTCAGAGACTAGGGAACACAAGAGAAATTTTCCCCTGGTTTAGGATACAAATAGGTGGTTTTCAAAATAAATTTTCACAGTTGGTGAAAGGACGGAAAATATTTCTAAGACCAGTTTTAGATGCAAACCAAAATTTATCCAAAAATTGAAATGGGACCCCCTAGGAGACCAAAGACCCTGAAAATCAAAATAAGAGCTTTGAGGGGTATCAAATAATAAAATTGTTTAACAACGTTTCTTCCTAAACAAAATGATATATAATTTTTATACTATTATACACCTAGATTTACGAAATCTTACAAATTTACAAAATTTTATCTATTATATACATATATTTACAAAAAATTTAAAAGGGCCCTTATGGGCCTCGATAATTGAAAGTATGGGGGGGGGGATTCTTGGTATAAAGCATGCTCTTTTTTATATATGTTATTTAAAACATAAGATAAACTTCAAAACTGCAACATATTTCTCAGCTGAGTCATAGTGTTTCATTTTCCAATTTTCTATTTTTCAGCTGAGTTACATCTCCTTGTAACATTATACTAGTTCAGTTACAGCATGATACAGTTTACATATACAATGTTATATTTGCTAAATTTTTTCATAAAATAATAATATTGAATTTAAATCAAATTCAAAAGTTCTTTACCCATATATTACATAAATATGTTCAGCTGAGTTGCATCATCAAAGTGCATAAAATCATAAATTTTACTTTTAAAATTTTAAATTTCCATTTAAAAGTTTTAGTCTTCAGACTTACATAACTATATTCAAGCACTCATCTCTATAGACACACATCAAAAGTACACAAAATTAAATTTAAAAACAAAAATTAACAATTGGCAAATACCTGGAAAAAAACAGTATCTTAGAGGGGCACCGGTATAAAATGTATACTGACTCAAAATTCAGGATTTTGCTCTAGATTTTTTTTTTTAAATCTCAATTTTGTGTTCTTAGGGTCAATAAATAACAATTCATGCAAAATCTTACCACAATTTATTCCACAATATTTCATTTCCTTCCAAAACTGAAGTAATTATCAGTTTCCTGATTTTAAAGCCTTCTAATGTACCTGAGTAAAATATCTGGTAATCATGTGATATGCGATTTACTGTTTTTAGTTATTTTTTTAGAATGTAGGAATGAAATTGGTTCTGTTTTAATAACTCTTTTCCCTTGTCATTTTAGCGCATGCTCGAATTTAAAAATAGCCTTTTAGTCACGCCATCTACAAAGCACATAACTAACAAAAGGAGTAGATTACACAGATGATTACCACATATTTTTTTAATTTAATATGTTAAACCTCATACTATTTGCAAATCAATATTTTTATTCAGATACAACATTTTAACCAAAACTTTATTCAAATTAGATTCAAATTAATGCACCCTTTTATTCTACAATTTTTAGAGAATTTTCATAATATCTTACAAACATACATAACTTCAGATTCATAAATTTTGCCCAAACTCTGCATAATTATTTAGATTTTAAACATAGTAGATTTATGAAGGCACAATATGCAGCTTTCAAAAATAAGCAAGAGAATCAATGTAAGTAACAAATCATTGCCTATGTTTCAAACTCTACTAGAATCCTTCATGGCATAGTGGTTAATGTATAAATGCTGTTAGCAACCAGTCTTTAGTTTTAATCCTGTTGGCCACAGCACTCTTTTTATTGGTTCTACTTATGATTTTATGCTATAAGAGTCATTCAAATGAAAGTGGCATTGCTGTAATAACTCCGCTATTTGAAAAGAAAGATGACTCCACATGCACCCATAGATGGCACTTTGTGCTCGGATTGCATGGGATATCACCAGATCCCACCAGATGAGTGTGTGATAGTGCTGGAGCACATCAAGAGCCATCGTTCACATCATGGATGTCTCCAAATGGTGTCAGTGCATGGTCGTGCAATTTCAAACAGCAGGAAATGTGAGTGCTTCTGAAATCTATCAGCGAATGCAAACTGTGTATGGCATGAAGTGTATGAAACACAGATCGATATTCTGATGGTGCAGTGATTTTCATAGTGGAAGAAGCAGTACTGACGATAGGCAACCAGGTCAAGTGCATGTGGCCAGGTCAAGCCAACAACCAGGTCAAGTGCATGTGGCGATTACCCAGGAAGCAGTATTGTGTGCACACTTCCTATGCTCATAGACATTTCCTCTGTTATTTCTCGAGTGGTGATTCGCCGATTCGTTTTCACAAGACGGTCCACATCTGCAATTGCTTCCACACATCATCCTGTCACCTGTGTATCACATGTACTTAACCAGGTTGTGGCCTGTCGTCAGTACTGCTTCTTCCACTGTGAAAGTCTGTACACATTGGAATAACGATCTGCATTTCATACACTCCATGCTATACACAGTTTGCATTCAGCGATAGATTTCAGAAGCACTCATATTTCCTGCTGTTAAAAATTGCATTACCTCGCGTTGACACTGTTTGGAGGCATCCATGATGCAAACGATGCCTCTTAAAGTACACTGACGCTATCACACACGTATCTTGCAGGATTTGGTGATATCTCATGTAATCCCAGCATTCAGTGCCCTCTATAGGTGCATGTGCAGTCATCTTTCTCTTCAAATGGCAGAGTTATTACAGCAATGTAACTTTTATTTGAACGACCCTTATACTTTAATTTAAGAAGAAAAATTACTCATGGAAAACACTTTATCAGAATAATGCAAAAATAAATAAAGAAAAAAGAATGTTTATGAACTTTCCAATTGCATTATTCTGACAGTTACCCAGATGATTTTCACAAAAAGTATACCTTCAATTTTTAGATAGCTTAAATGTATGAGATTTTTCATGGAAAAATTCAACCAGAATTCATGTTTTGATATGCTATAAATCGAGTGCCCCACTTTTTGAGCTACTACTCAAATTTTCATGTGATTGATGCTAAAATGCTTTACCGTTTTAATTTTTTATGACAAATATCATCCTATCAGTTATAAATAAATATGCAGAAAAGTTCATTATATTAAAACAAAATTTATTTTAAACTTTTTTTACGAAAATTTTATGTCACACAGCATGACCAAAATTCTGCACTGCTTAGATTGTGCAGATTTTAGATCATAAATGAAAATTGATAGATTTAGACCTCTTCCTTTACAAAAAGGAAGAAATTAATAAATTCAAAGAAAATTAGAACAAAATTTAATTAAAACTTTTTTACAAAAATTTTGTGTCACGCAGTATGACCAAAATTCTGCACAGCTTAGGACCTCAGACTGTTCAGATTTTAGATCACAATGAAAACTGTTACAAAAAGAATAAATAAATTCAAAGAAGGCTTACAAAAGCAATTCATACCTTTTTTACTTTCTTGTGCAGAAATGTTCAAAATATACATTAAACATGTTAGAATGTTTTTAAAAAGGTAAGAAAGGAAAGCAGAAAAACATTTTTACACTTTACAGATCTATTTACAGAAGTTTGCTTTAAAATTTCAAGATGTTTTGCTTTGAATCTCACTCAGCACCCCAAATTATTCCTGACAGTTTTATAATTCAGAGTTCCTTTTTTTCTTTTCACTATTACTTGAGGAAAATTATTAATTATAGCTGCACTATGATTTAACAAAAAAAGTATTAATTTTACTTCTACTCATAAAAGTTCTTGCACTTTTTCTGCAACAGGACAGCAGTCATCACCAAACCTAAATATCGATGCAAAATGCAGCCTGAAATAATAATGACAATGCGTTTTCTGAGAAATTGTGCTTTTTATTACTTTTGATTGCAATTACGTTAATTTCTCAAAATGTATTTAGAATATTGAAATGAAATTTTGCCAAAATGTTTTATTCATCTTTAGCTGTGTTCTGTAGCAAAATCTGACCTCTTTGTATTTATTTATTGATTTTACTGACAGTATTTTGAAGATTTTTTTTTTTTTTTTTTTTTTTTTTTTTTTTGAGTTTTGTACCAAGTTTTGAATATTTCAAAAAATTTTATAAGTACAACAAATCTGTTGCTACAGAACACAGGTAAGTATGTTATTTATATACTGTGTAAAGATTATTGAAGTATATTCATTAGAATCTATTACAGGAGATCTGGCATAAATGAAAATTTTCACTAAAATTTTACCAAATATTGCCTATATTTAAAAAAATAATAAAACGCTCTATAAAATCCTATTTAAATTCATACTTTTATATCCCATCTTACTCAAAAACATGCGTGTTTAATTAAAATTTTATGTATTTAAAAAAAGTGCTCCATATGTAAGCACATGCTAACAAATTTGTTATGAATAATATCCAAATCTCAGCAAAAACTAGCAAACCCATCTGCATTTCACATATAAGGGACTAAGATTTCAAATGTTTGGATTTTTTATCTACTGTATTATTATCTTTTTTTTTCCCCCATTATTGCTTAAATATATTCTAATGAATTATTTTTTTTTAATTAAAAACATTGATAATATTTTAAAACAGCAATAACAGTGCACAGCAGAATTTGCCTTGTATGCTACTTAACTGCGGCACTCCCACATTGATCTCTGTGGCATAAGGGACTTTTGTAAATGACAGTCTCTTAGTGACAAATGACAGAGTCTCCCGAATGGCTAAATCTGATTATAAAGACCAGTATTTAAACAGCATTTATTAGCTAAATTTGTATAACTCATAATTTAATCTATTTTTCACGAACTTACGGATTTTAATATGATATTTACATCATTAAAGGAACATATTTTACATTGTACAGCTAAAAAAATCTTATGAGCATATAAAAGGTAATCCTGTCACTCGGAGGTTAAACAATGTATACCTATACAGAATTTTAACTTCACATTCTTTGCTTAATTCTGAAAGGTGCAATTCCCCCCCCCAAGAGATACATTAAACTTATCTAAAATTATGCAACGATTCATCAACACAGATGAGTCTAAAGTTGTAAGTTGTCCTTAGTCGTAAATACGCGTACATTTTTCAAGTTTTTAATCATTTAATGAGCAATTTAATGAAAGACAAACTAAAAAGCATTTTAACACTCTGAGCGGCACAGGATTTTAGATCCGTCATGAAGACCGGTATTTAAACAGCATTTATTAATTTTGTATAATTACTTATTTCAGTCTGTACTTTCATAAATTTACAATCATTAAGATGATATTTACATTATTAAAGAAAGTAAGAAAGCAAAATATCTTAAATTATAAGCTACTACAGTACAAGGTCTATAATCCGGACGCCCATTATCTGGAATGATCTATAATCCGGACCTCAAAGCCACAAACTTACACATGCACGTAAAGTGTTTACGCATGCGCATAAACCCAGTAAAGCATTTACCCATGCGCGCTTCCGATAGTGAAGAAAGTTACATTGAAAGAAATGTTTAATAAAGTAAACAAATAAATATTACTTTTTTTTGTAAATTTTGATACCCTTTAGATCATAATTGCTCTTTAATTCATAAATTACGGTTTCATATTTTTAATTGTATAATTTCTACATGCAATCTTACCAGATTTAAATTGATGACCTATAATCGGGGAAAACCCCTAATTCGGAATCGCCGAAGTCCCAATGAGTCCGGATTATGGACTTTGTACTGTATATGTCAAGTAGGAAAACTTCTGATGACCGCATAAAGCCAGTCATAACGCTCAGAGGGTTCAAGACTGCCATCTATATAAATCAAAGAACCAATTTTTTTCTATTACACGTTATTATGTTAAAAATTGCATACGTTTAATACACAATATTGCAATGTGCACCATAAGCATTAATTTACCTGATGGACCAGATCTTTCATATCTTGTAAAAGTGACATTTTATCTGAAATATTCTTCTGAAAATCAGAAAGAAGAGCTTCCAAATTGTCTGATTCTGACTGTATTGTAGCTTTCCTTATAACAGATCTTCTTAATTCATGATGAATGCCCTTGAGCTGGGAAGACAAAAAATCAAGATATTACATCTGCACTGAAAATTTAAATAATTACTAAATTATGATACATATAAATTAATAGCTTTCGCTGAACTTATCATTAGAGAAGATAATTTAAAAAGCATGAAATTTTCTGCAACAAGTATTCATAAGATAAAGATCAAAGGATTGAAAAATCAAATTACTTCTTCCTCATTTTTACTCATACCGCCTTTTGAGTGTGAAATATCTTTTGCAGTTGAGTGCAGTAATGATAGTTCATCAGCTGTCAATTTATCATGTTTTTTAGACTCTGTAACAAAGAAATAGATTTTTAAAAATGACACAACTGCATATTACAAAGATAGTATTTCACAATTCTACATAATTAATTTAACCCTCTGAGTGCAATGGCGGATTTTATCCGGTCATGAAATTTTTTGTTACTTGGTATATACTAGCTTATAATTTAAGATATTTTGCTTTCTTACTTTCATTAATAATTTAAATGTCATCTTAATGTATGCAAGTTTATGAAAATAGAGACTAAAATAGGTAAATATACGAATTTTGCTAATAAAGGTTCTTTAGATACAGATCTTCATGACAGATCCACAAAACCTGGGCTGCTCAGAAGGTTAAAAAAGATTTTCTCTCACAGGATAACTGTAACTGTAATTTATACCGCCGCCCGTGAACTAAATCACATTCGGGGTCTGGCATCAAACACCAGAAACAGTCACACAAAGATGACTTTTGACACTCCTGCTGGGCCTGGAGTCCCACATTCCCGAGTTAACCAACAAATTATTCAGCTCCCTCTGTTAAACGCTCAATGTTTAGCAAACCCACCGCTAAACACGGACCAGTCAGAACCACCGTCCCGGCCGGACCGAGACCACAGTAGGGTGGGCGATGATACTTGGAGCGATGACTGCCCGTTGATTGAGGCTACTTGCCAGCACTACACAGGATGACCCTCTCCTTAGGCTTTACATGGAATACTAAGGACAGTAGTGACCGGACTCTCAATGGTCCAGTTTTCTATTTCGCTACCAGTACCCTGGTGGACGGGACTGACACTTCCCGGCCCAAGTATAGACTCACCCTGTGGACCATCAGGAACCACCAAGTTAAAAAATTTTATACCCCCATGGCCAATACTGCCTAGGTACAGGTCCTAGCCAGTACTTCGCAGAGTACTCTACGTCGACCCCCGGGGTGGAAGGTAACACACACACACGGGAGGAAGGGAAAGGTACCTTATCCTGATCTCACAGGATAAGGTAAACATTTGAAAATTTTAAAAAAGATCAAACTGATTTTTATACATATATAAAAACCTTTCATAGTGTTTATGCTACTTTAAATATAAATAATTAAAGAACTGCTAACAAGGATTATTATAAGACAATTAAGAGAAATCTTTAAGGATAAATTTCAATCCTTATAGACATATCTAGAAATTAACGTAAATATTGACATACAAAAGTATGTAAAATAAACAATACAGGAATAAACATTTCCAAGTTTTTTTTTTTTTTTTTTTTTTTTTTTTTTTTTTTTTTGAGAGGGGACACAAGATATACAAAAGAGCAAGAAATTTTTACAAACCATTTCTTAGTCATGAAATCCAAAATAATGATCTTCACATGTTCAGATATCAAAGTACATTCTTTAACAGTAACAATGGGAACAGGAAATTGCTAGGTTACTTTAGTATCATTGAAAATTCATTTGCTAACATATTAACTCTGACATTTCTATGATCTGTTTCAGATATAAGAGTTCTAACTCTTACAGGTATTGGCCATGTCCCTCTAGTTTGTTATACAGCTTACAGATACATTTTCAACATAAAGGTTCATTAATTGATGAAAGAGCTGGCATATTTACCAGACTATTTAGATTACTTTTATTATCAGCACTTAAGATCTGATTATTCACTTATTATACTTATCTGATTATTTGCATGGCTTTCCACAAAAAAATCACTATCCATGACAAAATTTTCACAAAGACATGAAAGACAACAACCATTTACAAAAATGACAGCACATTAAAAATCACCAACCAGGACTGCCCACACAGGTCTTGCCTTGGGCTAATATTATGGAACATATTAGCTGATTCAGCCTTTGTACTATTCAAAAATAATTGAACATATAAACATTCAGCCATATGCAGATGTTTTTCTGCTAGTTATAAAAGGTCATTTAAGAACAGAGTATCAAACTACAGCCTAACATGCAGTGAATTTATTCACAAGCTGGCCAAAAGATCACGAGCTCACTACATCCGCAACTAAAACCCAAAGTTTGCTCATTAGTTCAGCCCAAAGACACATGTACCCCTTGTGTAAAAATTTATGGAAAAAACATGAAAGTTGTGAAATAATTGGGTGTTCAGATTGAAGATTAACTTAACTGGCATGAACATATTGTGCAAATTAAACAATTGCACAAGTTATCTAACTCATTCGACAGAACCACAGCAGCCTGGTGGGGAGATGATCCTACGAATATGGTATCATATTTTAGCTGAAGTAATAACAAAAAGTATGCAATTGCAGCACATCACAAAAAATATGCAATTGCAGCACATAACAGCACAACGACCTTTTACTCCTTAGCTGTTGGGAATACAGAGATCCCCTATCCCTACTATGCAGTAAACATCCTAGCTGGCCTCCCCCCCCCCATTTCATTCTATAAAAGGAAAATGTCAGTCTGCACATTTATACTGCATATAAATACATCTCTGAGGGACAAAGAATTCATCAGCACTGACTATAAGTGCAGTACTCTATCACCTGGAAGAATTGAACCTTGATATGAGACTACAAGCTCCATCAGCTCAGTCATATGTGGTATATAATGATGGATCAAGGGAGACCAAGGTACAGGCTTCTGTGTGAGGCACCAGCAGGGTATTTACTTGAGCACAAAGACTACATTCTGTCAGTACAGTGTTTCAGGGTGAGTTTGTAGCACTCAGAGCAGCAGTTCACTACAGCATTCTAGTTGGTCATGAATTAACCAAATATTCTGATTCAACATGTACTGCCTATTCTATACAGGGTTGGAAAAGCATGAATGATGTAATCAAGATTCAGAGAATGTGATACCAAAACCAGAGAATGTGACAACTCCTGGCCAGAAAATATGACACTGGAGTACACAGCAACAAACAAGCAGACAAAATCCCAAACAAGTTGCCATGGATGAATAGTACATATCCATGCCCAAAGTCACACATGAACGCAATCAATAGAGCCCTTTTAAAGGAGTAATGGCAAAGCTCCTGAGAAAACAATAATTCCTGCAAAGGAATATATAATTTCCTTCTCAAGATGAGTTATGCAGTAGTACTAAACAAAACTCCAACAAAAAACTAAAACAGTGGTGCAACAGCCCTAGTTAGCCAAGGCCAGCAGTGCCCCAAAATCTGCTTTCTTGACTATGGGCCCCCAGGGTGCATAACCATATGCCCTGAATAAGTGGTCAGCTTGTCGCAGAACCCCCAAGTGTTTAGACCCCAAGTGAACTTGGTACTCATTTTATTGACCAAAGGGATGAAAGGCTGAGTCGACCTTGCCCAGCCCAGGTATCGAACTCTTGACCTGTGGTGCTGCTATGTGATGCGCTAGCCTCTATGCAGTAGTACATGCTGACATAATTCTTAATGGGACATGGTCCACATATATGAGCTACTTATTTCATTTCAGTTTCCAGCATAATGCACAAGCGTAAGTGGAAAGTTTGAAGACACTGACCATTACACTTATGACAGCCAAGAAACAAGTGCTTATCATGTCCAAATTCTGTCAGCTGGAAACAAACATGTAGGAGCAAACAACATATGCTGCAACCTGTATGTGCTCAGATGTATCCAGAACTGCACTTAAATAACTCTCGGAACCACGCGATTAAAAAATTAGACAACACATGCAGCAGCAATCCACAACCGCGAGTAGACAAATTTGCAAGTTGCCAGAGAAAAGCTATGAACTTGAAAAATATACAATATGAATATTTTTTTCAAGACAATGATATACTAACACAGTCACCTAGACAGTATAGTGATTAGGGGAGCCTGAATGCAACACAAAATGGCCCAGGTTCGAATCCCGAAAAAGGCATGGATTTAAAATTGTCTGTCCCTTCATAGGAAGTAGCGGTGACCACCTATTACAGTCAAAAGTCGTTAATTCGGACACCCATAATCTGGAATGATCTATAATCCGGACCTCAAAGCTACAAACTTTCTGCGCATGCGCCGTGTTGACACATGCGCGTAAGACCTTTACGTCTGCGAATATGCGTATGCGCAAAATACGTTTACAAATGCACGTTTAATGTATAACGGACGGTATAGGCTAAGCTAAAATTATCTAATTCAGTTAATGTTGCAGATTGCGTTGTTCCTTAATCTTCGAATTGGATTCAGCTTATTATTTTTTGCAGACTGTTAGAACAATTTTATAAAAGTAAGTGTGAACTTTCGATTATGTCAAATAAAATTTAATATTTATTAAATCAAATAAAATTTCTGATATATATTTACTAATATCTAAAGGATCTACAAAGCGAAAGTATGTTTCGAAGTCCATTAAACAAAAAGTGGAATTGCTGCAAAAATTGGATAAAAGCCTATCCTTTGTTTATCTAAACTTTAACGTTTGTTTATCTAAACTTTGTTTATCTTTAACGCTGCGGTGCGCAATGAATTGGAAGTTGATCTGTCAGCACTATCCTTATCTTCAGGGCAGATGTTTTTTATTTTATTTGGCTTATAATTCCTTACTAAATGTATTATTTCATCTTGATGTACTCCTTTGATATGATTTAAATCAAATTCCTCGTCATTATAATTCACTTCCAATAGCGAAGAAAATGACAGAGGTTATTGAAAACGAAAAAATTTCGATTGACAAATTAGTCGGTATTCTCGACACAGCAATTATAGGACTTGAACAGCAGAACTTTGTAACTGAACAAGAAATTATGTCTGTTTATAGAATTAAAGAGAATGTATTATCACATAAAAAACAAAGCAACTTAAACAACTTACATTGAAAGAAATGTTTAATAAAGTAAACAAATAAATATTAAGCTTTTTTTTTTTTTTTTTTTTGTAAATTTTGATACCCTTTAGATCATAATTGTTCTTTGTTTCATTAATTATGGTTTCATATTTTTAATTTTATAATTTCTGCATGCCATTTTACCAGATTTAAACTGATGATCTATAATCCGGAATCGCCGAAGTCCCGACGAGTCCAGGTTAACAACTTTTTACTGTAGTTGCCTCCACAACAAAAGCAGCCATCCCTTCTGGCCATAGTAGTGGCTAATGCTGTTATAGGCAAGTGCCCACCATTGGGGGGGAAAAAATGTACTGACAAAACAGACACATTCTCTTTGAACTTGTATCTCAATGTAAATTTTGCACAACCGTATTGTTATTTGTACAACAGGTTTGTACAATGCATTATTACTGGAATATAATAACGTAACACAGTAGTGCACTAATCTTAAAACTGTATTGTATTGTTATATGCATATAATAGTACTGGTGCCCCAGTGATTCGGCACTGCAGAAGTGCACAGTTTTTTAAGTATTTATGTAATGAATTGTATTACATATTGTACTGCATTATTTTGCTTGTATATGTCTAATAGTTTACTGCCATGAACACTGGGTTAAAAAAAATATGGGACAGTTCGATATCTCCCATTCTAATGCGCCGATTGATGAAAAATTGAGTTTTTCATGTCTCGAAAGTGGGACTTAGGATTTAGACTTATATATAGCACTGTTCTAACATAGGCACTTTGACACAATATCGGACTTTTTTAAATGATATATTGATTATTTTTCATATTTCGTTCCTACGCCTCAAATTATGGCAAAGTGAAGTTTTGGAAAAATTGCCTGGGTAGTTTTTAAAAAATTAATTTCTCAAAATTTTAGCTTCTCAGTGTTAATTGAATTTGGTATATATTGATAAGTCTCTTTTTTGTTGAAACAACTTGATTCCTTCTTTCAAAATTTGAAATTTAGGTTCAAACTGAAAAATAATAATAATAATAATAATAATAATAATATTTTTTAAATTTGCATTTTTAAATATTTTTTATAAAGTTTTTGAAAAACACTTATAATTATGACCTATAAAATTTTTGTCGTCTTCTTAAAGCAGGGGCATTATTAGGCACCAAACATTATAGTTTTTTATCAAAATTTCCCAAAATATATGTGACTTTACATATTGGCACATTTTGAAATTTGGTATATTTTGTAAAAGCGATAACAGTACCACCTGTGGTTTGTGAACTTTATTATAAACTTAATGAATTGTATCAGTTATTATGAACCTCACATTTCCAAATACACTTTGACTGAGGGTCATTCACGGAGAATTTCTTTATTTTCCTTTTTTATTAATAATGCCTAATAAATAATTATTAATAATACATGAAAAGCTATTTTTTAAATTCATAAAGAATATTAATCAAAAGTAATTTTTTTTTCCCTTTCAAAAGAATATTTTTTTTTACACTCGCCATTTTATCGTCTGCTATTTTATTTAACCTCATTTTATATGCAACGAGATTTCTTTTGCTGATTTTAAAATTTGGCTTCCATATACATAGTTCCAGTCTAAATTGTCTAAACTGCTTGAATTCCAGTCTAAAGTGTTGTTTAAGTGCCCAATGCTGTAATTATTTATGTTAATTATATACAATTGAACACAAAATTGTACTTCAGCACATACAATAGTGCAAAAAATTTACAAATTTGGTGACTGAGAATGTGGTGCACAATTGATGTATGCTTGAATTCCAGTCTAAAGTGTTGTTTTAACAACATCTAAAGTGTTGTTTTAACAACACTTTAGATTCAAGTACGAAAGTTCAAGTGAATGTAGTTTCTGAGAGTGACCAGCACTTCGAGTTATGGCTCAAAGGCATCATTTAAGTGATGGTCAAATATTGCGAATAATTGGTAGAATCGGGGAAGGTTAAAAAAATGAACGCCGCAGAAGATTTGATTAGCCCTAAAAGTGTCATATCAAGAGTTTGAAGGTGATTTTTAAGCATTGAATCAGTTGAAAGACAGCCTGGTCAAGAGTAACCAAGAGCAACCAAATGCATCAGAAGCCAGTTTTCTGTCATTGTCAGCTCGAAGAAACAGCAAAGCGACTACAAAAGGTTTGGATTTGGACCTACAGGCTGCCACAGGAAATCGAATTATCCATTCTACTGCTGCATGAAGACTTAACAAGGTTTAACTGCATGCGAGAAAACCAATAGTTTGTGCTCCACTCATTCCCGCTTCCATAACCAGCCATTTAAACAGGTGCTGTCGTCATGTTCAATTGAGCCGAGATGACTTAACCCGAGTATTGTTTAAAAGTCCAGATATAGTCTGAATAGTGATTCTAGACATGTTCTGATCTGGAGAGAGGCAGGAACATGCAACTTTCCTTCTCTCGTCCATGAAATATCCCGTTTCTGCAACCACAGTTTATGCTTTGGAGAGGAATCATCACAAATAGCCACACCAAGCTGCATATCTTTCAAGGAGGTTCTCAGGGATATGTGGACGAGGTACTGGAACCCGAAGTTAGACTGTTTATGGATGCTGTTGGCCTAGAGATTTTGCTGATGGATGATAATGCTCAGTCTCATCGAGCATATGTGATGTCAGAACACTAGCAAACAGAATATATTACTCATATGGATTTGCCGCTTACTTAGCAAACAGCCACATATTCAGGTTTTTCAAGTGAGAAATAAGTATTTAGTAACATAAATAGTCTTTTAATTTTATAAATACATAATTCAAAGCTGTCAGTCTTGAAGTAGAAAAAAGCGGAGTTGTAAGGAAATTTTTTACAAATTGTGCATCTAAGTGATACGAATTTTGCATCTAAGTAAATAATTTTACAGTACAAAGTCCGTAATCTGGATGTCCATTATCCGGAATGATCTATAACCCAGACCTCAAAGCAACAAACCTTTTTTTGTATGTTTTACGTTTTACACATGCGCATTTAATGTATAACAAACGATATAAGCTACGCTAAAATTATCTTTACTGATTCTAAGGCATTTCAGTTAATGTTGCAAATAGTGCTGTTCCTTAATCTTCTAATTGGATCCTTATTATTATTTTTTGCAGACTGTTAGAGCAATTTTATAAAAATTAACCTTGATTTTTTGATTATGTCAAAAAGAGTTTCCAATTCTTGAGCTGCCAAAGGATCTACAAAACGAAAGCATGTTTCGATGTCCATCAAACAAAAAGTGGAATTGCTGCGAAAAATGGATAAAGGCATATCCTTCGTTTCTCTAACCATTCCGAAATCTATTTATCAATTTCATGCTGCTCTGACAAGGGGGGGGAGGAACGTCGTGGCGCGTAACGAACTGGAAGTTGATCTGTCAGCACTATCCTTATCTTCAGGGCAAATGTTTTTATTTTATTTGGCTAATAATTCCTTACTAAATGTAGTATTTCATCTCGATGTACTCCGTCTTTGATATGATTTAAATCAAATTCCTCGTCAATTTAAATATCAGGAATACACATCAAATAGTTTTCTGGTTGCAATTTTCTAATTTTGACTATGCGCAATGTATGCTTTACACATGTGCGCATTGAAAGAAATGTTTAATAAAGTAAACAAATAAATATTAAGCTTTTTCTTTTGTAAATTTTGATACCCTTTAGATAAAATTGCTCTTTATTTCATAAATTATGGTTTCATATTTTTAATTTTATAATTTCTGCATGCCCTCTCACCAGATTTAAACTGATGATCTATAATCCGGAATCGCCGAAGTCCTGACGAGTCCGGATTAAAGACTTTTGATTGTATTATTTTCCCCTCCAAATTGTACGTCTATCATTCAGCATATGGATATGGGAATAGTGCATGCATTGAAATGCAAATATAAAGTAGCATTTTTAAAATCTATGTTAAATTTCTTGAACAATGGCAAGACTATTCAAGACTTTTTGAAATATTTTAGCGTAAAATCTGCTGTGTGGAGCAACACAAGATCGTGGGAGGATGTGTCTCCAGATTCGTTAAAAAATGCTTGGCATAATTTATGGTCAGCTACCATATTTCATGCTGAGGATGATGAAGATGATAGCTGCGAATTTGAAGGTTTTGGGACATTGCAAACTAAAGGTGAAATTTTCCAGTTATTGGATTTTGTAAAGAAATGTGGAGAAGCGGTAATAAATGAAGATGATATAATAAAGTTTTTCAATGCGACAACAATGCCCCAATCATCAATCAATTAACAGATGGGGAAATTTGTAGTATGGTTCTAGATCTAGAAAATACTGCTTCCAATACTGAAGAAAGTGACAGAGACATTACTGAAAATGAAAACATTTCGATTGACAAGTTAGTCGGTACTATCAACACAGCAATTACAGGACTTGAACAGTGGAGCTTTGAAACTGAACAAGAAATTATATCTGTTTATAGAATTAAAGAGAAAGTATTAGCACAAAAAATGAAGCAACTTAAACAACTTACATTGAAAGAAATGTTTAACAAAGTAAACAAATAAATATTAAGCTTTTTTTTGAGTAAATTTTGATACCCTTTAGATCATAATTGCTCTTTCTTTTGTAAATTACAGTTTCATATTTTTAACTGTATAATTTCTGCATGCCATCTTACTAGATTTAAATTGGTGATCTATAATACGGAAAAAACCCTAATCCGGAATCGCTGAAGTCACTACGAGTCCAGATTACGGACTTTGTACTGTATATGAAATTGTTATATGAAAATCTAAAGAGGCAATGGTTCCGGAAAAGTAAGAATACAGGGGCAAGTCTATTTAATATTCAGGCTATCTCGCTAGATTGGTGAGATATTGCCAAGCTGGCGACAGTTTTGGCAACTAAGTTTTGTTGCCAAACTTGCCGACCATTTGGTGACATTTTGGTCTAATCTTTGTATCACTATAGAGGGTAACTGAATAACTGCAACTGATTCTATATGTAGCTATAACTACATCTGGCCCTCATATGCCTTCCAGTAATTTCGAGAAGTAACAAAGATTTCTTGGCAGCCGGGGAAACTATATAACTGGGGACAGCAAGTTTCTGAGTAGTAGTAGGTGTCAATTCAGAGCGACATCCAAGTAGATATCTGTCAGAGCTTTGCCTTTCTAGATGCACACTGCATTCTCTTTAACGTTCTCAGTAGTTTGAATGTAATTACTGATTGTACTTACTGTGATACTGTTGAGCTCTATGATCATTTCTGTGGAATGTTCAGGTTTGTGAACTATTTCTTTTGATAAAATAAATTTTATCAAGCTATTATCGATTCTGCATGCATTCAATCTTCATACGCATACAACAATTTTTGGTGTCAGAAGTGGGACTGAACGGCCGTGACAACAGCACTGGAGAAGCAATTAACCAATTGTGCTTAAAAGACGTGCTACGCACGTCAAGATGCTTTTGTCTCAAACCGCGAGCGACGTGAACACCACGTCGATAGGCATTTATTGCAAAAATGAAAATAATGTGGTGCACATGTCGCCTAACAACGAGATTGTTTATTTCTCAAGTTACAGCTCTGGATTGCACTTGCAGACACTGAGTGGCATAAATGAGACACTTTACCGCTTGTTATATTGTAGCGCAAGGCACTGCAAATGTGAAGTTTAGTCATAGCGCAAGTGGTTAAGATGGTTATTGGCTACCTTCAATGCTTTCAAGGAAGAGATAAACGTGGACCAAGAATATGCAAAGAAGAGATGGTAGTGGGTCAAGAAAAGATGCAAGGGACATTCACATCAGTTCAAGAAAAGACTGCAGCAAGTCGAGGAAATGAAAACAAAAATTACTGCCATAATAGAAGACAAATTTGAAGCTATAAAAGGGAGAACAGCATGCTGCTGAAAACAAGGTTGAAGAAACTGAAGAAGCAACTCAAAGAGACAGTTTCTGCCTTCGAACAACAAACCGATTACAGAGTTTCTGCCATTGGCAAAGAAGTTAACACCTTAAAGAAATTCATAGTGACAGCAGGAAGGAATTCTGGTGGTTTTAAAGTTCTACCCATTCTTTCTTGTTGCTCATCCATATATGATGGTAAGACCTCCTGGCATGTATGTAAGACTCAATTTTCTATAGTGGCGAATGCAAATGGATGAGATTCCCAAACTAAAGTCTGCCTTCTCTGACAGCAGATGCAGCAAATTTCCTTCAAACTCTGCCCAAAAACCAGAGGCCAGACTTCAAAGTTCTATTCGGTGCGTTGGAGCTGTGCTTTGACAAGAGGTGTTTAAAAGGCTATAGCAGGCTTCAGTTAAAATCTTGCCAGCAGCAGCCCAAAGAAACACTCCAGGAGCTCACCAATGCTGTTGAAAGAATGTCTTATCTTTCCTTTCGGACTGCCCATCAAAAACGAAATTCTTCCCAGGAGTATTTCATCAATGGTATCCAGGATCCTGAGATACAGAAAGCCCTGTGAATGGCAAACATCAAGGTTTACAGAGTGCTCTATTATAAGCTATGAAATTCGAGGCAGCCCAGCATGCAATTCACAGGGACACAATCCAATCAGAGCTGCTCTTGTCCGGAAGCCAGTGGATCAAGTGACTGCTCACCTAGATGATTTAAGCAGAGAAGTCAGTGACTCGAGACAGAATAGGAGTGATAAGAAACTGATAATAACGTGCTGCAGCTGCAGTGCTAAAGGCCATTATGAAGGAATTGGAGAACACCCCAGAGCACAGAAGCTAAGACCACTCCCAGCAAGAAGGAGGGGATCTAGTTGATGGCCATCTTGCAGCCTGGAGGTTGCCAGATAATGAGAAGTCCAATTTTAAAGTGCTTCAAATTTCTGCAATGAATGGCGGCAGTAAGTTCATCATGAGACATATCAATAGAGTTATTTGCAATATGACCATCCATAAAGCAGCCAATGTTACCATAATCCAAAAAGATTTGGTTCAACAATTGGAAGGTAAACTCATCTGGAACGGCGCCCTGTGTTTCACTCCAGATTGTGTCTGGGTATAAAATCGGCATTGATGGAAAATTAAATGTTAACATCGCATTTGGAAGTGAAGCCTACCATCATATGACATACATAGCAAATATTACACACCCTTGCATATTCGATTAGACTTTCTATTGAAATGCAACTTTTCCTTGTACTTTAAATATAATTAATTGCAATCTGCCTGTGAGGACATAATCCTATTCGGAATTAATGATGAAAGAGTTAAATCTGTCCACCAAATATCACAGTACCACAAGAACAGAATGTTTACTTCCAGGATTCATAACTGAAAAAAGATATTTCCAGTTTGGTATATCCCAAGAACTCTAACTACCCGGGAGAAGCACTAGTAGTTTCGGCTCTCATCGACTTTTCAAGCACCGTTATCCCAATAAGAGTTGCTAACGTGGGTGATAAAGCGAAAATCATTACGAAAGGCGAAGTGTTTGCAGCATGTGTTTTAGTGATCTGTGTTAAAAGACAAATAGTCTATCAATTTCTGTGTCCTCGGAGACCATAACATTGGAGTTACTACAGAATGCACTACTAAGAGATGAAGAGAGGAATCCTGCAGAATCTATCATTTAAGAACTTCAAGATGTTTTATCCCACTCTTCTTCTGATGTAGGATGAACCAGTTTGACAGAGCATAGAAATGATACAGGGGATCATCCACCAATCAAGCATCATCAAAGACGTCTGTTGATCAGCAAACAGAAAGAGATAAGAACACTTCTAAACGACATGGCAGAAAGTGACATTATCCAGACTTCAGCAAGTCCTTGGCCCTGTATTCAAAATTGAAGGTAGTCTGACTGTATTTGCATTGACTATAACTGGATGAACACAGTCACAAAGAAAACCATCTTCCTAGAATTGACATTCCTGACATCTGCAAGCAAGTGGTTTTCGATGCTTGATTTAAAGAGTGGATATTGGCAGGCAGAAATACACCCTAATGATCAAGAAAAGATGGTATCTACTACCAGAAAAGGACTTTGGAAGTTTAGGGTGATGCCGTTTGGAATATAATGCACTGGGAACATTCGAATGCATTTATGGAGAGCGTGACAACAACTTTGTTTTCTAGTACATCAACTTTCTAAAACAAAGTACAAAATATTTAAATACTAAAAAACTATGAAATTAAAAAAAAATTACTAGCTACCTAGCTACATGCAAGTTTTACTTTTTAAGATTCAATTTTTCATAATCTACACTGCTGGCCACCCAAATTGCAACACCAAGAAAGACAAGAGATATCACAACAAAATTTATTTAGTAGATAACATGTTGACCAAGTATCAAATGATTAAATTTATAGACTTCTGTGAAGTGTGGTTCCTTTCAGAATCAGTAGCCAGAGTAGCCGCCATTGCTGGAGATCACCGCTGCCACACGCCTCGGCATTGATTCAAAGAGACTTTGGATGTGTTCTTAGAGTACATCAGACCAAGCAGCTTCCACACATTGCCAAAGTTGATCTGGTGAGGCAGCTTGGGATTTAATCTGGATCAATCGTTCAGCAACCATGGACCACATGTTTTCTATCGGCGAAAGATCCGGACAGTGAGCCGGCCAGGGAAGCAATTCAATCTGGCGATTGAAGAACCCTTAGACAATGGGTGCCACGTGTGGTCGCGCATTATCCTGTTGAAATATGGCTGTGGGCAAGCCCTGAAGGTAAGGAAAGACAACTGGCTCCAACACCTCAGAGATGTAGCGCTGACTGTTTAAAGTACCGGCAATGCGTACTAGAGGAGTGAGAGAGCGATATCCAGTACCGCCCCATACCATAATACTTGGAGGAGGACCAGTGTGGCGGTGCATAATGCAGCTCTGTTCAGCATCCTCTCTCCACAGTGTCTCCAGACTCGAATCCGAACATCGTGGTGTTGCAGACAGAAGCATCACTTGTCAGTAAAGACAATTTCATTCCACTCTACCGTCCACACCCTTCTTTCAACGCACCATTGGTGGCGGAGACGTCTTTGGTTCTGCGTCAAGGGTAGACGAAGCAATGGACATCTTGCGGACAGACCACTCTGCTGTAAACGGCAAATGGTACGCGCAGACCTGAAGATAATCCACACTCTTGGTAGGCCACTATCCTTCCTCTGTCAAACTCAGATACTGATAAAATATCTGTTTACTACGAGGCATAATTGATCTTTTTTTTTTTTTTTTTTTTTTTTTTGAAAAAAAACCACAAGAAGAACACAATTGCCGAACTTCAAATCGTCGAAAACTCCAAGCCTTAAATAGCGCTTTGAAGTGGAGCCACAGGCGCGTGTGATGTGCGTCTGCGCTGAAATTCTAATCATTTGCATATCTCACCTCCGCTAATGCTGTTGTAAATTTCATGTTATTTGCATGCTTCCTTCAGGGGTATTGCATTTATGGTGGGCAGCAGTGTACTAATTAAACTCTTAGCATCATTACCCCATATGATTAACATAACATCAAACTATCAGTTTTTCAAAGGTTTTGATTTGTCACTTATTGTGAAAAATGCATGTTCCATTTCTGCATTTGTCTCCAATATTAGCATATATATGATTGCATTTGAAAGAAATACAAATTAAAAAAAAAAAAAAAAAAAAACTCAATGCATTTTGCACCAAATTTGATTTCATTTTCATTGCTGAATAATTTGAACATGATCCACTTAAATTTATCAGCTGACTGAACTGTGATTGAACATTTCTAAACTACTTTTTTACATATAAAGCATACCTAAAAGAAAAATAAAAAAGGTACTTCCTAATTATTGGCAGCCCAACAAAAGTCGCAAACTCACTGCTGGCTTTGAAGAGCACTAATTTTTTTGCCAATGTCTGAAGGACAAACAGACACTTTCAAAATGGCAGCATTTACCTATTTCAAGGAATCCTTCTTTTTTGTACTGTTTTTCTCCCCATGTTCATTGTAATGTGTTTATACTAAAAAAAAAAAATTAGGCAATTGCTCAAATTCAGACAATCTGTACAACTTAAGATTTTTCACCTGCCAAAACATACATGTGCTACACGCATATACCTGCATTGCAACATAAATACTTTTTAGTGACATCATGGGTTGTCACATAACTATTTTGGAAATAAACTAAAAAAAACTTCCAGGAACCATTCTTCTTATCAAATGAATGAGCTCCACAAAAACAGATGTTATGAATGTATGATTGTGCATGCTATAGTTTAACTGCAACCATAAGTAGGGCTTAATTTCTAAAAGTAGAAGTGCCGGAGCCCTATGGAAGACGGTCAGAAAAGAGGAACAAACTAAATAAATAAAATGGCCATTAAAATAATTAATAATTTAAAAATTATATAGTTAATAAGTATTAAATTAATTAATAATTATTTAATAGATATTAATATTTATTAATTATGTAATTTATTATTATTATTTAATTAATTCATAATTAATTTATTATTATTTATTAAAACAATTAAAGATTGATTAAAATTAAATAAAATGTAAAGAGATAAATAAAAATTTAATAAGTGATTTTTAATATAATTTTGTTGCTAAAAATAAGATTTTTGAGATCAAATTTTTACTTAAATAATTGTTCAGTTACATAAAAGAAGTGCTAGAGCCTTCTTATTTTGGACACCGGTACACTCTGGCTAGAATTAGAATATGTTGCAGAAACTAAGAAGTACCGGAGCCGGCGCAATTTATGCTCTGCACTAGCCCAATTGTTATTGACTGGAGAGTGCAAAACTTGGGATCTCATAGAACCCAAGCGTGACACTAACTGACACCATCGACATCCTAATTCTTTATTCTTGAAAATAAACCAGTCGTTTTTTTGCGAAAATCCTTTACCTTGTTGAATTGATCAGCAGCTTGGCTGGTCAGCAAAACTGATTTCTCCTATACTTAGTTCCCATTTTGGAGAAATGTAAGAACTATAATCTTTGTCACCTTCTGTATCACCAGTCATCTTCATAATCATCATTTGCAATATCTGAATTCGCATTAATAATATTACCTACTCTGGCCTCTCGATTACATTCGAAATAATCATTTATTTTACGTTTGGACATTATTTTATAAGTTTCAATAACAAGTATTTCTAAAAATCCGTTTCACATACGTTATATATCTGAAGGAAATGTGCTGAAGTAAGTGCAATTAAAACGAACGAAAGAGGTTGTTAGCGAAAGTAGTTTATTCTACTGCTGTTCAGCCAATTAACAGTGCATTTCAATGCAACTATTGTACTAAGCAACGGAGCCCTCCTACATTATAAATTTCTATCCAGTGTCTTTTCCAGTGAGGGTGCCCCTTACCATGACTTTATTTGAATAGGTTCCCATATCTTCCGATCTTTCTTCCAAAACGGTGTTGTTTTTAACACATGGGAATTTCTATAAAACATTTATGGTGTAAAGTATCAAGTTATTTGTCCTGTGTCTCAATGTGTCACTCAGTATGATTTTTTGTTTTGCCTTTCGGCTACTTTAAATTTGTATGCTTCAGAATAATGCTTGCTTAATTTTGTTAAGAGTAACGGTCATGTCATAATAATTTTAAGAGATTTCTTTTGCAACTTACAGATGAATTAATAAATAAATCGAAACAACTTTTATAATTTAACATCTCTGACATTTTGAATATAACTGTATAATATGAAATAAATTTATTAATGTAAAATTTAAATTATATATGACTTCGAGATTTCCCTTCTCAACTGTAAGTTTCCAGAAATTTTTAAAAATTTCTAATTCTGTGTGATAATATTTACATTTATCGGGCGATAAGTATCTACACATAGTTGCATAGGTTTGAAAGATTTAAATGTCATGAAAGGTACAAAATCTCAAGTTTATCAGAAACAAATTTTTTGTATAGTTGATAGATTAAAAGTAAAAATTAAAAAAGAAAAAATCGAAACTATCTATAAACTGATATAGGTAATAAAAAATATGTATAATCTAATAATAATACAGCTTCTGATTTTAAGCTTTAAGAAATAAAATTTAAAAGAAAATACTTTAAAAAAAAAGTCTGAAAGCTTTCACATTTTATATTACGCCTAAACAGGCGTTTTTTTAACATTTTGTGTGTTACCTGCATTTATTAAATACCATTTTCTTTGCACTTAAACTATAAAATTCAATTCAACAGGTGTATCGAAAATAATTTAATAAGAGCGTATCTTTAGATTTCTCGATACACAGTCTCGCGAGTTGGAGATAAAACTATGTCCCCCCAGTGTTGCCATTGATCACTTTGAAATCGTTGAGTTTCCTAATCAAAAACTGATATATGCTTTAAAAATATGAAATAGATAATAAAACAAATTCCAAATTTGGGCTCCCAAATGCCCATATTCGAGTGCAGACCTACCTCATTCAAAATTGGATGGCTCTAGGTACCGTTGTTTTATCACAATGCGAGAAACATATATACATTTATGCAGATTTTTCATTATTGAATTTCTTTAATATAATACAGAGTGACAACATTTGGTGGCAGCAATATGGAAATAGATTCAAACTTTTAAAGTATTTGATGCAAAATGCCAAAACGAAATTAATAGCCCTTTGGGCTTTAGCTCAAAAGTTATATTTCTGTTTAAGATAATACACCACGAACGCAATACCAGTATAGCTGCATATGTAGCAAGTCGCTAAAATAATTTTTTATTTTGTGTGTATGATGGGGGAATTTAGATCCTACCGTATTGTTAGATAAAACGATTCTTCAGAAAACGACCCGATTTTGCAACAATATAATATTTTAACAATGGCTTCAGTATGTTGAAATTACGACATTTTTTGTCATTATATATTATGTCATTGCATGTTATGCCATTATGTCATTATATGACATATTATGTCATATAATGACATAATTTTAATATTTAAAAGAAAACAACTTATACATAGTGCCTCTGTATTCGCTCATAGAATGTCCCAAGGTTTACCACAGATGCATAAAACCGTGCATAATAGCGAATTTTATACATAATACAGGATATTTGTGCATATTATGTAAATAAGATCACATTTAATTGATAAATTACAAAATAATGAAGTATACTTTAGGCTGCACTATATGTCACACACTGTAGGTCTCTTAATAAAGTAATGCAAAATATACTACATATTGTCTTGTATACATCTCGTTCTCGTTTTGATGAATTAGTCTAATCCTCCAAAAGGCGATTCGGGAAAAAAAAACTTATTTTCTGTACAATATAATGCACAATTTCAAGGGATCATAGGGCGAAAAAGTTCTTTTATCAGCACAAAAACTGAATATTCTTAAAGTATAACTAATGAAAATTCAGATAATGCTAGAAATAGGATGAAACAGAATGTGGGCATAAGGGAATGAGTGGATGGGAACAAAAAAAAATTGAGGGGAATCTTGGTTAGAGAGGCTCTGTTTCACTGCAGCTCTCTGCTGATATAATTATAGCCATCCAGCGGATATGTGTCAGGGGTAAAATGAGTCCTAAATCTGACTCCTAAGAATGAACGTAAAGTTGCTGGTTACACTTTCATTGTAGTTATTATGACCAATAATAATTGTTGCCTACACACACTTCCTTTGCTTTTGAAAGTGAATTTGTAACAGTCATCACAAAACGTTACTTTTGCTGTGAAATCAATTATGACACTAGAGCGAAAATCGGTTGCTCAATTTGCCCCTTAAGCAGGATAACAGTGTGCTTAAGAGAGCAGAACAAACTGACAATTGCAGAGACAACAGAACCAGCAATAATTAGAGAAGGATCACAACAGTGGTACTGTTCCCTCTGTTGTTAGATATATTACTTACCCGCAGTCTAACTTAACTGATATCAGGTACTTCCACTAGTAATGATTATTAAACTTAGTTAATTACAATAATTATATTATAATTTTTTTATTTTATTTTATTTTATTTTATTTTTATTATTTTTTTTTTTTTTATTTTATTTTATTTTATTTTTACTCTAAGATCTATATGCATTATTGCATATACTTGAATTTTGGAGGAAGGGTAAAGCAAATTTATTTTAGGAAAAAAAGAACAAAAAAGGTCTTACATAAAAGATCTCAATATTTGCAAATGTTACTTTAAATTACATTAACTTTGATCAGTGGAAATCCCACTCAAATGGGTGGAAACATGTTAGTCTTCTTTTTTATTTTATTTAATTATTAAAATACGAAAAGAACACTTCAGTTAAAAAAAAAATGGTTTCATTATTTTTACAGAGTTCATTTTTAAAAATAAGCAATGAAATATACACTGTTTGCATAAAATTGAAAAACAAAAATTTATATTTTTGGTTTCTAAGGTTGCAAATCACTACAAATATTTGCGTTTATTTCTTTGAATATGAAACTAAGACTGGAAAGGCAACTGAAGGCAGAATCACCCAATGTCATGGCAAGTTTCCCTCTCTTGATAGTAAATTCTCTCATTCTGGTGAAGAGAAAACTCTCATGTTACCACTCTCACCCTGCAGCATGCATTTAACGACACTTTTAGGCAATTCAAAGTGTTTTCGCAAAATGCCAGCTAAGCTTGCATTTGACACAGTCAAACTATACTGAAACTACAGTCAGAAGTTGTTAATCCGGACTCGTCAGGACTTCGGCGATTCCGGATTATAGATCATCAGTTTAAATCTGGTAAGATGGCATGCAGAAATTATAAAATTAAAAATATGAAACCATAATTTATGAAATAAAGAACAATTATGATCTAAAGGGTATCAAAATTTACAAAAAGAAAAAGCTTAATATTTATTTGTTTACTTTATTAAACATTTCTTTCAATTTAAGTTGTTTAAGTTCCTTCGTTTTATGTGATAATACTTTCTCTTTAATTCTATAAACAGACATAATTTCTTGTTCAGTTACAAAGTTCCGCTGTTCAAGTACTATAATTGCTGTGCCGAGAATACCGACTAATTTAACAATCGAATGTTTTCGTTTTCAATAACCTCTGTGTGACTTTCTTCACTATTGAAAGCGAATTATAATGACGAGGAATTTAATTTAAATCATATCAAAGAAGGAGTACATTGAGATGAAATACTATATTTAGTAAAGAATTATAAGCCAAATAAAATAAAAACATCTGCCCTGAAGATAAGGATAGTGCTGACAGATCAACTTCCAATTTATTGCGCGCCGCATCGTCCCCCCCTTGCCGCAGAGCAGCGTGAAATTGATAAGCAGATTTCAGAATGGTTACAGAAAGAAAAGGTGCACCTTTATCCATTTTTTGCAGCAATTCCACTTTTTGTTTGATGGACATCGAAACATACTTTCACTTTGTAGATCCTTTGGGAACTCCAGCATCGGAAATTCTATTTGACATCATCGAAAGTTCAAGCTTACTTTTATAAAATTGCTCTAACAGTCTGCAAAAAATAATAAGCCGGATCAGATTCGAAGATTAAAGAACAACGCAATCTACAACATTAACTGAAATAGATAATTAGATAATTTTAGCTTATACCATCCGCTATACATTAAAGCACATGCATAAACATATTATGTGCATGCGCACATGCATATGCGCAGCCATAAAGGACTTACGCGTCAACGCGATGCATGCGCAGAAAGTTTGTAGCTTCGAGGTCCGGAATATAGATTATTCTGGATTATGGGTGTCCGAATTAACGACTTTTAACTGTATACATACATTATTATGCTAACACACTTACAGCTCTAATTAATTTTTTCATTCAAGATTATTATTCTGGGTCATAATAATGCATAGAAAATAAGAATAACAATTCTAAAAATATTTTGTTGCATAACCTCATTAAATAAAAATACATACCCTTTGGAGCAATTGCTACCATGTTATCTAAGGAATAGTTACCAAAAACACAGTATATCAAAAATATGACAGCAGGAAAAATGGGACCATGAGAAAATAGCATAATCTGTGGAAAAAAACATGAAAATTTTATGCATAAAAACAACTTATATGAACATGTATATATGAAACAATACGGTATATAATACAGCACAAAGTCCCAAATTGGACTCAATGGGACTTCGGCAATTCCGGATTTTTCCAGATATTAGATCATCTCAAAATTCACCAAAAAAAAAAAAAAAGCTTAATATTTATTTGTTTACCTTATTAAACATTTCTTTCAATGTAAGATCTTTAAGTTGCTTAATTTTTTGTGCTAATATTTTCTCTTTAATTCTGTAGACAGACATAATCTCTTATTCAGTTACATTGTTGAAGTCCTATAACTGCCGTTTTAAGAATTCCGACTAACTTGTCAGTCGAAATTTTTTCATTTTCAGTAACTTCTCTGTCACTTTCTTCACTATCGGTAGCGGTATTTTCTGGATCGAGAACCATACTACAGATTTTGCCATTAATTAATTAATTGATCATTGAGAAACATTGTCATCACAATGAAAAACTTCTTTTATATCATCTTCATTTATTACCGCTTCTCCACATTTCTTTACAAAATTTGTTAATAGGAAAATTTCACGTCTGTTTTGTGATATCCGAAAACCTTTAAAAATAGTGGCTATCATCATCAAATTTAGCAATCCTCCACTATACATACTGGGCTTATGCATCATGAGCTTGGAGACTAACGACAAATGAAAATGCTCCTGTTCCGTTAAATTTTATCTTGCTACTATCATAGACTGAGACAATTAAGCCTAAATTGTATTAGTTTAGTTAATTATTATACTTCCGTCTATTTCTTGCACATGCTTCAGGCTTATCAGAGTTTTGAATAAATATACTCCCACATATACTTAAGCCTCACTGATGGCCGGCGCTAGATATCTTACCGCCTGATGCAGTCTCTGTGAGTCCTAAATTCTGTGACTCGGTACGGCCATATGAATCCTGGCGCTGGTTCTGGGTTTATGTGAATAACAAAAAAGTTATTCTTAATTCAAATAGCCCTAAATGTAATCTTTGGATCTATGAGTATCATCAACAAAATCTATTTTTAGTATATGGAAAGAAATTTTTGGTAAATTTTTCCTTGTCAACATCTTTTAGCGCATTTAACTGAAATCTGTAATCATCGCCAAGTGTAATGTCAACATAAAAGGTTACCATCTCCTTTATTATTTAACTATTAACATAAAAAAATTGTTTAGGCATCGCTACATGAGTCATTACTCAAGTTGTCATGTTTTGATAAACACGTGGTGAAGTAAAGTATAATAAATAATGATTTGCCAGGTTGGCGTCAAATCAATGATGTATCTATGTGGAATGTTTCAGTTTGAGATGTGTGCGAAGCAGATACGCAGCAATGGAGCCAAATTACCAATCATACCAATTTATGCTAAAATGATTGTTTCTTCAATAACAAGGTAATTTACTTAGTGTCGAAGTGAAATTAAGAATCGGGACCCTCCAGATGCTTTATAATGCGCGGAGGGGGGAATCAAATGCGCATGTGTAAAGCCTACGAGAAAAACTTTGATGGTTTTGAAGTCCGGATTTTAGATCACTTCAGATAATGGACGTCTCGATTTCGGAATTTGTATTGTGTAGCTAAAAAAATCTGGAAAAAATTACATCATTAAAAAAAAAGTTTTTACAAGGAAAAATTATTTATTAAGGGCTACTGTTAAAAAATCTGCTAAATGAAGATTACTTATTAAATGACAAGACATTAAAGCGGATATCAAAATGATACATTTACATACATATGTAACAGACATGGCCAAACTGTGGCTCGCCGGCGCCTTAACTGCAGCTTGCAAGCTACTTGTGATCCCTTGCCACCTCAAATGCGACTAGTTGGGAACAAAAGTTGAACAAATATAGTTTAATGTTTTAAAACGTATGGAATTTGAAGTAGAAATCATCCAGTGCCTCGTTTCTTTATTAATTGCTAATTTAATTTCTTATATTATGTATTTGAAAATTTGATGGATTTCAAACTATCCACTGCTAGCTTATCGTCAGAGTAACAAATACGTAAAATTACAAATAATTTCATTTCTGTTAATTACTATTCCAGTTATGTTACTTTTTGAAGAGGAAATGGTCAACGGAATGCACTAATACAAAGTCAGTCTAAAATGCAATGCTAATATTTTTATTTAATTATCCTCCCTAATATTTTTAAAGTTAATTTTACTTCAGGTAGTATCTGATCCCACTGTTCACAACAGTTGTGATCCACCTGGAAGATTTGCTATTTGTTGTAGGATACTACTTTTATTCAGCCCTTGAATGGCATGAATAACTGCTGAAGAAACCTGTTTCACCTTGCAATCCATACAGAGCTCCTTTAATATGTGAAAGAATTTTACGAGGATTTTATTTTTGGTGGAGTAAACCTTCAGCCTCTTTACTTGGTTGTCTCAGTTTTCTGCGGAACTCCTTCAAAATTAATTTCCTAACCCTCAGGTATTTTTATGCAACAGTCTCACTGTTTTCACAAACATTCACAATAATATGCTTAACGAACGCTTTTTCCGCATAAAACTCTGTCTTTCGTAATAATTCCTTGGCAGATAACATAATTTATTTCACCAATGGTTGTGGATGCTGAACGATTTAAATTTTAGTCAAAATGTTTAATTCCCATTTTATCAAATATTGTTATTTCAGATAGAGATCTTTCACCTTTATCATCAAATCTTCATATCAATAACGTTAGCATCAAGCAATGAGGGATCAACAGAATACAAACATCTCTCTTCTCCAAAATTTCCGTCAAAATCGGCATACTGATATAAGTGAAATCTCTTTAGCTTGTGATACTTTCTTGTATTTCTCGATTTCTTGTTTGATGACCTTCTTTCTTTCTACCTCGCATTAGGTTAGAGGCATGTTGCTGCACTAGGTTAGAGTCACCGGTAAATATTTCAGTAGGTTAGACCTGGCATATCTAAAATTTTTCACTCCTTAGTACTGCCACTCTGCAGCTGCCCCGGCTCTGATAACAGCATTACACTTCTTTTAATCTGTTGATATTTTTTTGTCTTCCTAATTTTCGATCATTATGTATGTCTGACACGTAAATGATGATCGAAAATTAAGAAGAAAAAAAAAAAAAAATAACAGTGTCCTTCATGAAAGCTTAGTAGCCTAACAAAAAGTTGTGCAATGATCCACTGCTTGATCACTATCAATTTCAGGCAACAATGTTAAATTTTTATCCTGTAAATGTTTATTTTTAATGTCTCATCTTTCATTTTCTAAAATATTCCCTGCTTACACAGATTCCATTTCAAACTCAATTTCAGATTTAATTTCTGTACACATGTTTGAGAACCCAATGGAAATTTTTACTATCTAACCATTAGGCTGACAATAATTTATTTTAAACTTCCTTCCAAGTTATTTAGCTTCGAAATTCATGACGAGACGGTAAGTCATTTGATTGCTTTTATGGGTCCAGCACTGAGAATATAATGGATCCATGTATACCTAATTTGGCAAAAACTTAGGAACTAAACTATTGTGCAGATGTCTGCATGTTACAAAAGGCCTGCACATCGAACATCTGTGCATGCCCACAGAAATATGAAGACTTAAGCATTCATGTTACATCTGCATTTAATAAAATAAATTAATTATAGTAGTTACAAGCATGTTTTTTATCTGTAACATTATTTTTGATTAACCATGTATTTGAGAAACAGCTCAAAATTAAATACCTAAAAGGTTGAAGAGTTCCCAAGATGGCTGGAATACGTGCTCGACGAAGTGTTTATATAGCACTGCATGAACTTCTAGATTTATTAGCAATAGGTTATGTATATCCAAAATTATCGTACTGATTCAAGAGGTATTTTTGAGAATTTTCAATGATGAGCATGAACTTTTTTATTTATGTCCAAAATTATCAGGACAATTCGAGAGATAGTTTCGAGAATTTTCAATGAAGCGCAGTGAAATGATTACTAAAAAAAATTCTGGCTGATAATTGTTGGATGCCATGCTGAATACTGTATGGGTCAGAGCCATCATGAAAGATACTTATTATTCAAATACCACTGAAATTGCAATCGTATTCTTTTTTGTGTATGTGTTTGAATTTTTCTATATTGGGTATCAGGAAAAGTAGTTATTCCAAAGTTTGGGAAAAAGTGTTTAATGATTTCTTAGGTTAGGATCCAAAGATTCGTATGATCTCAGTATGTTGGTCCTTATATTAACTGTATGGAGAAAAAAAGAATTACTTTTCAAAATTCTAAATAAGTTGATAGCTTATTTTTAAATAAATATTATTTTCTTGAATAACAGTTTCTCTTCTGCAGTACACATTTATGTGTATCATTTAATTTACCCTTTCTGAAAGACTGCTCACGAGTTTAAAAGAAAAAAAAGCACTTTTTTCTTTTACATAAAGATTTGCAATTTACTCAAATAACATTTTTTATGCAATTGTAGACAAATGAATATGCTTCCGATTCATTTTACTTCTACTAAAATAAAACAACAATAATTATAAATGGATAGATATAAAGGAAATCAGAAGAAAATATTTGGTTTCTTTACCTGAAGAAAAAATGCTCAGTTGCCCAGTACAGGAGATAAAAAATTTTATTTTCTTGGGACTCAACTTTTCTGAACACAAAACAGTAGATATACAATGTATTTATTCATATTTATATGCAAAATCACATATTCATTAATTTACTTCAAAAGTTTTGCTATATTCAAAACCTATTATTTTTGAAATATTTAAATATAATATTTCATTATTTTTGAAACGATATAAATTTGGACTTACGATTCCCATCGTCTTGGAGATTGGCCATCCCTGATATATAAGATTCTTAAACGTTTATTTTATGTAATAAGTTACTGTTTGTAAAAAAAAAAAAAATTGGTATTAAAAAGCAAATGTTTTAGAGATGTCGCTTTCCAACTTTCTTTATCAATTTTGGTTAGATTAGATTGAAGGGTGCCTCTTGCATTACCACGAAGTTGTTTCACTTATCGCCAAGTTGTTTCACTTATGGTAACCTGAGTAATTGAATGTTATGAAAACCCTATTATAACATAATCGGTTGTGTGATTGTGGTAAATCTTGAATAATGAGAAAAGATTTGTAAGGGCTTGTGGTGCATGTTGGTTAGGAAGTACATTGTTGATGCATTGTGGTTTAGACAGTAAAATGGCTGAATATGGTAGGATTAATTTGAAGTTTCTGTACGATTTGGAATGGAAGGGGAAAAGAGCATTAATTGACTGGTGTCTAAACAGTGGCGTAGCTAGAGTCGGGGAAGGGGAAACATCTTTTCCCGGGCGTAGCATCCAAGGGTCGCCAAATTGATGCTACGAAATTTTTAATGAAATATTTTCCATTTGTAGCACACAGAAAGGCACGCAAATTCTTCAATTGTCCCCGGGTGCTGGAAACTCTAGCTACGCCCCTGTAGTGTAAATGGAGGTTTACTTAGTAGCCATTAATAAGTTTCCTGTTTGTTGGAAGGAAATGCATATGGTTGAGGACATAGGCACTACAGAGGATATTCTTTACTCTTATTTTTGTGAATTTAAGTGGCAATGCCGATATACGGGTGCCACAGACTGAAGACACAGAAATTTCTAATAAGGTATGTGGATATTTGCTTTGTATAGTGCTTAGATGCATAAGATGAATTTCCTTTTTTTATGTTATTTTATTGTTTAATTTAAAATGTAGTTTACTGAGATTATGTACTTTTTGTACTGTAGAATTGGATGCTCCTTTGACTTTTTAAGTGAAAATAAATCGATGTATACATGGACAAAGTCAAGGGAGTGTGCAATGCCGAGTTTGTGCGATTCTCTGAAGTTTTTTTAAGTGCAAATAGGTCGATGTGTACGTGGATAAAGTCAAGGGAGTGCACAATGCCAAGTTTGTGAAATTTTCTGATTGTTTTTAAGTGAAAATAGGTCAATGTGTACATGGATACCGAGTTTGTGCAATTCTTTGACTTGTTATTTTGGCAAATTGTCGCTACACAAAACCAAAATAACAAGTCAAAGAATTGCACTAACTCTGTATCCATGTATTGCCAAAAATCACCAATTTTCGCCGTAAATATATTTTTACCTAAATTTTTTAAATAGCATAAAACAATTTACTTCCCATTGCATCCATCATTAAAAACTTTTTTTACAGTATTGAAATCAAAAAAAAAAAAAAAAAAAAGGAACCTTAAAAATTATTTATTGTATTTCCACCTTATATTCTGTACAAGATTCACTACTTGCTTCATATCATTATATATAATATTTAACCATAAAGTTTGATAATCAAAGTTGATAGACAGAAAATGTTAAAATGATCAAGATTAATAAAATTCCCTCCTTCAATAATATTTTGTTCATAAACACAGATGGATCACATTTGATTATGTAGTAAATCCAGTATTTTTAAATCAGCTGCTAATAGTTTTTCATTATTACTTTATTCCATAAAAATTAAGACAAAAACATTGCATTAATAATAATGTAATTTGAGATTTCATTTTTAAATCATGCAGTAGTCTTGATATACATTATTCTATTCATTCTTCAATTCAATTTTAATTACAAGTTCTCAAAATTACACTTATTAAACAGTTCTTATATTCAAAAACAGAGTTTATTTGTACAGTCAGGTAGCAAAAATGGTCCCCAGTCTTTTAACCCAGTAAGTATTTGATGCAACTAACTTGAAAATGAAAAAGCCTTACATGTAATTTAAGATGACAACTAACATAATTCAATCTTTTAGAAAAAAACTTTTCAGAAATTAAAAATTAGAAAAATGCTAAATATTTTTAGAAAAATTCCTTTAACAGGGAAGAAATATTGAGAATGTAAGGAAACAGAAAATAAATCTGCTTCTTGCTTGTTAAAGCAATCACTAGATTTAGTGACACAGAGGTTACTGAAAACGAAAAAATTTTGATTGACAACTTAGAAGGAATTCTTGACACAGCAATTACAGTGCCTCAACAATGTAACTAAACAAGAAATTATGTTTGCCTATAGAATTAAACAGATTAAACAACTTACATTGAAAAATTTTTTTTAAAGTAAACAAATAAATAGTAAACTTTTTTTTTTTTTTTTTTCTTTTTTTGTAAATTTTGATACCCTTTAGACCATAAATGCTTCAATGTTTCATAAATCAAGATTTCATATTTTATAACTTCTATATGCCATCATACTAGATTTAAACTGATGATCTAATATCTCGAAAAATCCCAAATACGGAATCGCAGAAGTCCCGATGATTCCATTTCTCGGACTTTGTACTTTAGTAGAAATTTTTTGGAAAAGAAGTAGCAGATTGAGAGTAAAGAATAGCTGAAAGACTAATGATATGAATGTATTTTGAAGTTTCTATAAATAAAAATATGTAAGTACCTTCCGATTACCAAAACCAGTTTAAAAAGGCCCGAAAAAATTGTACGCAATGGGACTATTGCATTCATTTGCTGAAGGTCACTTATTTACTCACTATCTGAATATCAATTAACATAAATATATTTAAAAAAAGTATTTATTTTCCACACATTTAGTCTTCCAGCTTTTAAATCTCAGTGCAGTTTAGATACCAAACTGCAAATAATAACAAACTACCATAAACTGAAAATTTTTACCTGGCAAAAATTTTGTGACTAATTCATGTTTGTGTGCCTTCTGATTCTCAAGTGAATTACACTTACATTATTTTTCCATTTGGTTACAATTTCAGCTCAACAAAAATGCTAGATACAAAAAAATAGTACTTAATGTACTATGACAACTACCTAGATATCTCGCCAAAACTGGTGACCCTTGTAGGTTATACAGGTTAACCCTAACATAAGTTATAGAGGATGCTAAAATAAAGAGTATTTATCCTGCACTTGCTATTACCACATCTTTTTTTGCTACATTTATGTGGATTATTACGTTTAGGTTAAACACATGAAACTTTTTGTGATTATTTTTTCTCCAAAGGATATCAACATTTTCTAACTTCCTTCAAATGAAGAAGCGATCGAATTTCAAATGATTCTTCAAATGAAGAAGCCATATATGAAGTTTTATAATTCAGGATTTTATTGGAGATGCAATGTCAAAAATTGTCTCAAAGTTTAGTGACCAATCTGGTATGTGGTTTGAAAACAGTCGTATTGAATTTTTAAAAGCTTTAAGATTTATTTACTTTTAGGCATATGCAAACATCAGTTGGATTTATCCGATAAGACTTATTGATTGGAATAATTATATGTGTGAAGTGTGTGTATGAAGGATTTGGAGGATAATCGAAATGTTAAAATTGGAAGGTGCGGAATGATTGTCCACACTGATGAAAGCCATTTCACGCATCAAAAGAATAATCAAGGTTATATCTTGCCACAACAGTGGGTCTTCGGTGGAATTCGCCAGGAGACAAAAGAAACATTTCTAGTCAGAGTTCCAGACCGGAAGGCAACAACATTAATGCATGAAATTCAAAATAATATTGCTGAAGGCTCAACAATAATGTCAGATTCATGGCCTGGATATCAAACAGAGGAGCTCGTTGCTGCCGGTTTTGAGCATTTTAAGGTGGATCACCGATATAATTTTGTTGACCCATCTATGCAGACTGATACTCAACATTTTGAAAGGATGTGGGGTTTTGCAAAATGGAGGAACAAGCATCAATGTGGGACAAGCCGCCATCATTTGGATACCTATTTAGCTGAATTTATTTGGCAGAAAAAAAAGGAAACCCCTTTTGATGCTATTTTGAAACTGATTTCCCACCACTTTCCTCAACATTAACTTCAACGTTTTCTTTTAACCAGTTTTAAGTAAGTTAATTTTTATTTTTTTTAATTTGTATTAAGTATATAGTTTATATACACTCTTAGACAAAAAAAACGACACATCAAAAAGGAGTTATCCAAATGGGACAAAAATCAGTAGAAGTGATGTACATGTACAGAAAAACAAATGATTACAGTTTGAGAAAAATTGGATGATTTATTGAAGAGACAGAGCTTCACATAGTTACTGTCCACCAGAGTACATGGAATGAAATTTGCGAAGAATTTATGACCTGGAAGTTTAATAAAAAAAGAGATATTAATAAATATTTGCCAAATTCAATTAACATTGAGGAGCTAATATTTTTAAAACTACTCATACAATTTTTAGAAAACTTGGCATTCTGGCATAATTTGAGTCATAGAATCGAAATATACAAAAAAAAAAAAAAAAAAAAAATGGTATGTTATTTCAGAAAAAGTCCAATTTTGTGTCAAAATACCTATGTTAGAATAGTGCTATATATAAATCTAATATATATCCTAAGTCACGCTTTCGAGACATGAAAAACGCAATTTGAATTTTGTCAATCGGCTCAGTAGAACGGGAGATATAGAACTGTCCTTTTTTTTTTTCTTTTTACGCAGTGTACATACATTGACGAACCAAGAAAGGGTGCACAGTAAATAAATCTCAAAGCTTTTAAAAATTCTATAAGACTGTTTTAAAAGTTCGGACACCAAACCATTGTTGACAATTTTTGACATTGCATCTCCAATAAAATCCTGAATTATAAAACTTCATATATGGCCGTTTTTACAAATGCGTTCTTTGGATTTAAAGTGATTTTGATAGAGAGCAGATTGGAATGGACCGAAGACTCGGAACGAGCACCTTCAAAACCACAAGGCTGGTAGGTTGTTCACAATCTGCTGTTATTAATATATATGCAAAGTGGATATATGATGGCGAAACCAACACTAGATGCCAAGGTGTTGGACATCTACACGTCATCAAAGAAAAAGGACATCAGAGACCGTCTGCTTGGTACAGTAAAATTGTCGCCAGACAATGGCTCAGCTAACAGCCCAATACACTGTAGGTTCTAAGTATGAGTGTTTCATAACGCACAGTTCAGCAGACACTGTTGGATATGGGACTACACAACAGATGTCCCACTCATGTACCTCTACTGACCAGGTGTCACTGTCAACTACAACAGACCCGGGAACATCGAGACAGGACCATACATAAGCAGAAGACAGTTGCCTGGTCAGATAAATCAAGATTTCCCATTCATCACATCAATGTTTAGGTCAGAGTACACAATCTTCCAAGCAAACAGTTGCTCCTTCCCTCGTACAGTAGATTATACCCAAGTTGGTGGTGGCAGTATTATGCTTTAAGAGATGTTCTCATGGGCGGCTCTGAAACCCTTATCATAATAGCTATGGACTACTTGAACATAACTGCAGATCAGTTGCACATTTACATGGTGTCTGTCTTCCCAACTGAAAATGGAATATTTCAGCAGGACAACACCCCATATCACAAAGCTTGACTTAAATTGGAGTGGTTTGAGAAGCATAACGATGAATTCCAATTAATGTTCTGGCCACCTAACTCCCTGAATCTTAACCTGATAGAGAATATTTGGGATATCATGGAGCGGCAACTGAGAGCCACCATATGTCCGTATGTCTCAACTTTGTGTGACCACTGCTTAGACATTTGGCACAACCTGTTTCCAGTCATCTACTAAGAACTTGTAGCATCTATGACACGGCAAGCTGCAGCTGTTTTGCAGGCCAAAGGTCCCACAATGCATTATTAAGTAGGTCGCCATAATGTTTTGGCTCTTCACTGTAGAATATATTTAAATAAACTGTAAAAGAACCAAGGCAAGCTGCAGCTGTTTTGAAGACCAAAGGTTACATAAAGCGTTATTAAGTAGGTGGTCATAATGCTTTGGCGCTTCACTGCATAATATAATTAAATAAACTGTAAAAGAATCAAGGCAAGCTGCAGCTGTTTTGCAGGCCAAAAGTCACACGAGTTATTAAGTAGGTGGTCATAATGTTTTGGCTCTTCACTGTATAATATAATTAAATAAACTGTAAAAGAAATTACAAAATGCAATAAAGCATAATGCACAAAATATGGTACTTACGTACTATGATGTACGTACCACCATTTAATGGATGACTGTTCATATACCCAAAAGTAAATAAATCTCAAAGCTTTCAAAAACTCAATACGACTGTTTTCAAAGTTCGGACATCAAACCGTTGTTGACAATTTTTGACATTGCATCTCCAATAAAATCCTGAATTATAAAACTTCATATATGGCCGATTTTACAAACACGTTCTTTGGATAAAATTCCAGCCTCTCTGAAAAATTCGATCGCTTCTTCATTTGAAGGAAGTTAGAAAATGTTGATATCCATTGGGAAAAAAATAATCACAAAAAGTTTCACATGTTTAACCTAAACGTAATAATCCACGTAAATGTAGCAAAAAAAAGGTGTGGTAATGGCAAGTGCAGAATAAATACTCTTTATTTTAGCGTCCTCTATAACCTATGTTAGGGTTAACCTGTATAACCTACAAGGGTCACCAGTTTTGACGAGATATCTAGGTAGTCGTTATAATACACAAGTACCCAAAATACTTACATAAAATTAATAGAAAGCGGTTGAAAATATATATCTTAATTATTTAAACACATGGAATTTTAATTTGTTGTATGCTAGATAACTGGTGATAATCTTCAGACTCCCAGTTAACAATCTTCCTAACCAAAAAAAAAAAAAAAAAACTGGTACCATGTCGCCAGATACCTTATCTGAAAGATCAATTTCAGATACATTCAATTATGCATTATGTATCTCAAATGTGCTGATTAAATTATTGTAATATTTGTTTATTTTAAAGATGTTAAATGCATGTATTAATACATTTGTATCTGACTGAAATACTCATGTTAACACAGGAAAAAGAACAACAAAATCATGATTTTTTGAAATTTACTTATAAAAGACTTACTACATTAATTTAGCTTCATGCTTTAACCAGAATGTTATTAAAGACATATCTAGTGGCAAAGCTTTACAGAAAAAAAGAAAAACACTTTCACTAGAAGTAATGAATTTTTAATTTCACTAGCTAGTATATAATTTATCTATACTTCAATCACAATATGAATGTTCTGTGCACAGATAAATATCGAACCACATACTGTAATGTATATACATTTAAAATAATTTTCATTCGAACACATTCTATAAAAAATACAAAATTTATATCACACAAAATAACGAAATTATACAAAATACAAGATTTCTGAAGTTGTGCAATATCAATAAAATACTTCCCACCTATTTCTGCATTCATGCTCGGAAACTGTTAAGATCTACACGGTTCACAATAATTAGCAATGTGAAGAAATTACGATCAAAACAGAAACTTCCAATAAAGTGCAGCTGTGTAATTTAAAATAGCAAAATCTTGGACGGACCTATTTTTGCTGAGATAATATTATAATAAATATAATTTCAATAAAAAGATTATGCATGGCTTATAAATATTTTAAAAGAATAAATAATGTTCTAATAAACAGCATTTCGATAAGTTGGAAGAAAAAACATGTACAGATTTTTTGAATAAAATTCTAATGAACACAATAATTTTAATGGAAACATTTTGTATGGCTGGTACACAAGTATTTTAAAAGAATAAAAGCCATAGTCACAAACTTTAATTACAAGATATATACTTACTATACCTGGGATATTCTTTATAAGTACCTTTGGAAAATATATGTGAAAAAGTGTAGATTTGGAAAGATATTTTCTTTTTATTTTAAATTAAATATTAAATTAATTTAAATTGGAAGAAATTAGCTCCTTCTGTATAGACAAAAAACGAAAACAAAATTTCAAGTTCAAACGCGGTTATTAGGAATGTTAATGTTTTACTGTTAACGTTTGAAAGAGGGTGATTTATGCATGCTTTCAAATCGTAAACCGCAACACTTCTTGCGCATACAAGTAGCTTTGTATCTGTTTTGTCGATTGTTCCTTATTTCACATCATGGAGAAATAACGTCTATACATATTCTTTGGTATAACTTCGCTTATAATCTTTTGAAATTCCCTACGCAGTGGTACATTACAGCGGTTTACCACAGTAGCTGCTACTACAGTTACAACGTTAAAAGTTTGTTTGGAAGCACTTCCGCAGAGAACCCGGAAAATGTAAACATTGCCAACTTTGGCGATAATAGTTCAAACCTGGTAACCCATCGGATATATCCTATTCGCTTGTTCGAAGTATGCAACTCTTGCGTTTATTTTGTTGACCGCGAGCTTGGCGAGTAAAAATGCAACGGCGCCAACGGGTTCTCTGCGGATGAAAACCCCAGTTTTTGAATGTAAAGTTAGAATCAAGTTTGGAATAAAATTTACTTAAATATTATATTTTAGAAAAATCAGTTTGAAATACGTAATTTTAATTTGTAGTTTGGAAAGCCATCAATAGATGGCGTCACGAGTTAAAGTTTAGCATTGCAATCCTATTTCTGTAAAAATTCACGAAATAATTGATTTTGATACTAGTTATTTTCCTAAATAATATTTAGAAGCGTTTGATATATTGCTTTATACACAGTTTTCACTAAACAGTGTCAGCATTGAAGAATAAGTATCTGTCAGCGGAAAGATGTTTACAGCAACCCTATTGCATTGCTATTCCGCACTCATTTTGTTTAGATCAAAGAGGTTAGGATGTCCTTGGTTTACATTTATATAAAATTGCCCGTTTTCCTTTGCACCTAAGCTTGATTTTTCGCCCATCGGTGCAGAAAGACTTAGCGGGTGCAAAACAAGACGTTTGTCTGTCTGTTTACATTTATTTATCAAGAAATTTGCGAAAATAGAAACCTTGGAGATATTATTTCCTAGGCAAATTTGTCATCAAATACATCTTAAGCACTTTTAGTGTAAGGGTTTGGTTTTCGGACCGACGTTCCCCCCTGAATTGGAGGGAATGCGTCCTTGTGGTTTAACTTGTAAATAACTTTATATTTGAGTTGGAGAGCATAAGGCGCCAAAGGGAAGCCAAGCTTCAAGAAGAAGAAGGAGATGCGAAAATATCAAGAAAGACCGAAGAAACACGCTCATTTTAATAAAAGATCTAGAGTCCAAAGACAATGTCGGGTAAAAGTTTACGATTGGGTGCCCCTTGTTTCTTGGTGATTCTTTTTTTGACGCTAAGATCGGCGTCAGGAAGGCACAATTTAAAGATGGCCGCTACACAAAACCAAAATAAAAAGTCAAATAATTGCACAAACGCTGTGTCCATGTACACATCGATCTGTTTTCACTTAAAACAATTCCTAGAATTGCACAAACTAGGCATTGTGCACTGCCTTAAATTTGTTTATGTACACAGCAATCTATTTTCATTTAAATAAAATCAGGAAGCTAAAACAAAGTTAAAACTATCATGATAACCAGAAGTGAGGTTTCATCGCCAAAAGTTTTTAAAAATTGTCGCTAATAGAAGGGGCACCCAAATCTACGCTGCAGCCTAATGGCCATGGAAGAAATAAATATGGAATTCCTGAGATGTGGAAGATTCCGAACAAGCGGATGGATTCGAGAGGTGAGAAAAAATATATTCTTTATATTGACTACTTCATGTTTGTGATTTCATAGTAGGTTCATTCTGAAGTAAAATATGCTTATTTATTTATTTATTAAAGGTAGAAATTATTGGTACAACTGCATCTGTGTCAAAGGAGATTGGTTGCCCGCCCATTTATTCTTCCATTCACATTACATTGGGAAATATTGAAAGGGTAAATTCAAATTCATGAGGAATTGCTGAAATAAATAGATCTTTTCAAAAGTATGTGCATGTTCTTGCGATCTAAATTGGATCTGCCATCATTACATGGTATTGGAAACTTTATAGTTACTTATTTGCTATGAAATGAATTCTCTCCCTCTCCTGATTAATTTAATTAAAATTATTGTGTCAGTTACCTATGGTATATTTTTACAGGTGTATGCACTTTGCATTCATGTGCTGGCTCTTCAACTTTTTTTTTTTTTTTTGTTTTGTTATTATGTCATTTACTTGGATGTAAAAAATTTTGGCTAAAGTGCAGAATCGCCCACTTATTTGTTTGGTGCTTTTTACAAGAGTAAGAAGAATTGGATTTTTGTGAATTTTCTTTGACTTTCTAAGTGAAAATAGGTCGATGTGTACATGGATAAAGTCAAGGAATAGCACAATGCCGTTCTTGTGAAATTCTGGGATGATTTTTAAGTGAAAATAAGTCGATGTGTACATGGATACCAAGTATGTGCAGTTCTCAAAAACGGGCCACGCAGTGGGCAATTCTGCACTTTCGCCAAAATTTCTCTTGGTGTTGGAACATTTTATCATTACCTGGCAAAATTTATGTATATATATTTATACATGTATTATCGCTTGTCTGCTTATGGTTCTGTGTATTTGTGATGTATGCATGATGTGAACTGCAGTTTTTGAAAAATATGCCACAGATTCCACCAAAAGTTGGGATGCAGATAATAAAAAAATCTGCTGTGTCTTTTCAGTGGAGACTACACCTGTAGTACCAAGAATGGGACCAACAACCCCATTCTTGCCTTGTTTTCTAGCCTTTTGGCATTTGTCCAAATTGTATGAAGAATTGGATTAGAGATGATTTGAATTATCTCTAGTGGGAAGGGAATGAATGCTTTCTCTGTATCTGTCTGAACAACAAAAAAACTTTAAATTTCCTTTTTTAAACCCTTCTTAGAAGGGTCCTAGTAAACTGATTATTAGGCATTATTTAGTGTTTATTAAAGTTTCTCCTCAGAGGCATTGCTGGCCATGTCTCTTTAAATCTAACACACCTAACGAGTTCCCGCTTCTCCCCCCTTTCCCAGACCCAAAGCACTTGCGACATGAAGTTTTTTGCGAATGTTTCCGCTCTCGTGTTGTTAACACCACATGACCATTGATCAAGGAAACGTAGATGCTTTTCAAAATTCATGATTTAACTGTTAAATAAACCGATATCATATCAAGAAGCAAGTCAAAAAATAAGAAACATATCTTTTCACATTTTTTATTGAAACTTAACAACATGTGCACAACATTACACCGACATCCATAGCTCGCACGCAGAGAAGAAACTTAGTGTTGCCAACATGGTAAAGATAAATGTACCAAAACTAACACGCCTCCTTACATTTATATTTACTAATTACAAATAAACATAGATATAAGCTACCTTTTAATCTTTACCATTTACAATTAAGCATAGATATAAACAATAACATTCAACACTTAACACAAATTATCTCAAAAAAAAATTCTTTTGTTAACTTAAATGTTAAAATCAAAGTTAAATACTATTTAGTTTACATAAGAACATTACCAAAATCTATTTCATCTCAAGCAAAATATTTAACTAAACATCACTTAAATAAACAGTATACAAAATTTATTTCTATTTCAAACCTTCTCTGAATTTCATAAATTTAATCTTTCCTAAAGACTTAGATATCTGCAATATTTGATTTTGAATCAATCTTTACAATTTCAATTACTCCATTTTGAACATTTTCGTAAACATTATGATATTGAACTTCTATGTGTTTTGAATTTTTAGTGAAGTTCCCATAATTAGCAATGGCCAAAGGCTCCTGAATTATCTTTATAAATTTTAATGGGGCGAGTTATATCAGCAAAAACATCATTCACAACATTTTTTAAGAAATTAATTTCTGTCACAGCCTCAGATAGAGCAATATATTCAGCAAGAGTGGAAGATTTTGTCACATGATTTTGCTTTTTGGATTTCTAGTAAATTGGATTACCAAATAATTCAATAGCAAACCCAGTAGTTCACTTTCTGTGAACTACTGGGTTTGCTATTGAACTACTGGGTTTGCTATATCACCTGCCAAATCAGCATCAACATAACAATTCATAATATCAGTTTTAAGATTTTTACTATAGGTTAATTTTAGATGTTTTGTTAAGTACAAATATTTTAAAACTCTTAAAGTATATTAGAAACGTAAAAATCTCATCATAACAATTTTGAAATCTACTTAGATAATTTACGTTGAAAGATATGTCTGTCTAGTAGCATGACTAACATACAAGAGTGCTCCTATTAGATTCCTATATTTGATATTTTGATTTAAATTAGATTGGCTTAGTTAAAGATTAATCTCAATTGGTCTATCATAAGGCTTTGAATTTTCAATACCATACAGTTTAGCTAAAGATTCGATATAATTTTCCTGACTCAATGTTAAGATATTACTTTTCTCATTATCATATTCAATATCAATTCCAATGTAGCTTTTTAGGTTGATCTTTGGATTATGGTAACTTGGCGATTTTTTGGCGACCAACTCTGCTAAAGCAACCCTCTACTTTTTTTTTTCGTCGCCATTTTGCCTTCACGAAGTAAAGACATATTTCTTTTCTTTTTATTTACTCAACACTTTTTCCAACAATCTACTAGCCGAATTACACTTATGCTAGAAATTTTATTTAACAAAACTGCTTAATCATGACAAATATTAACTGCAAAATTGGGGAAAAGTGCACAATCGCAAACTCCTTGCGCATTTTTCAGAATAGCACATACACATAAACCATTTACACGTCGACTTATTTTTACTTAAAAAAACATCCCAGAATTGTACAAAAATGGCATTGCACACACTCTTAACTTTATCCATCTACACTGCTATTTTTTCATAAATTACAAAAATTTGCAGGAAAATTTTCTTAATCTTTAAACTCAGTAAAAAGCACATATATGAAATTACCTGATCACAAAAAAGTATATACCCTTTCCAAGGATGAACATTTCCACATATAAAATAAATAAAATATCCAAAAGCTTTTACCTCTAAATTATCTATTATATTATAAATGTCACCAACGAATTTATACGCAAACATTAAAAATAGTTACAAATACTTAGTGTCAAATATTAAAATTATTTCCATATATGTTTACTTCAACTGAAACGTATACCAAATTTCTACAAACATAAAATTCACAAAATAACTATCATTTAATTAAAATATCACTAAACCATGTACACGTCGACTTATTTTTACTTAAAAAAACATCCCAGAATTGCACAAAAATGGCATTGCGCACATTCTTCACTATATCCATATACACTGCTTTTTTGTCATAAATTAGAAAAATTTCACGAAAATGCATGAAAATTTTGTGAATCTTTAAATCCAGTAAAAAGAACATATATGAAATTACCTGATCGCGAAAAAGTATATACCCTTTCCAAGAATGAACATTTCCAAATATAAAATAAATAAATTATCCATTATATTATAAACGTCAGCAACGAATTTATATGCAAACATTAAAAATAGTTACAAATACTTAGTGTCAAATATTAAAATTATTTCCATACACGTTTATTTCAACTGAAACGTATACCAAATTTCTACAAATATCAAATTCACAAAATAACTATCATTTAATTAAAATATCACTAAACCATGTACACGTCGACTTATTTTTACTTAAAAAAAAATCCCGGAATTGCACAAAAATGGCATTGCGCACACTCTTCACTATATCAATGTACACTGCTTTTTTCTCATGAATTAGAAAAATTTCACGAAAATGCATGAAAATACTCAACGTATACTACTCAAACGTATTCCAAAATACTACAAACATATAACTCACAAAATCACGATCATTAAATTAAAATATAATCAAATTAAAAAACACTACTTAAAATATAAATAAGCACATACATTAAATTAATAAAAATTAAATTACAATCCTAATTACTTTAAACTAAATCATTGCTAATAACAATTTTCCAATAATACCATTTTAATTTATTTACTCCTTACATTTAGAACAATGCATAAAAATAATATCCTCAAATGATTAAAAATACTAACTTACCTAATCTTCTTCAGAATCTTCATTACGTGGCACGCACACTTCCCTACAGAAAGAGTTCCAATCGGCTGCAGTACTACTGCTAATTTCTAAATCCGAAATCCAGTAGTCAACTTATTATTATTTATTATGTATTAAAAATTTCGAATTCACTTTACATAGCGCCATGCAATCCGAAAATTAATCAACACTATTTCACACAGCACCCAATGAAGCTTAATACAAAATATTTTTTCCAAATCCCTTTTCCTATTAAAGAACTGTAATTCGTCCATTAATGTCACATGACATATCTCATGATCTCTCATTTCCCTCACACAAAATAATGCGTAATCGGAACTGAGTGCTTCTCACATTATTACCAAAGTCCTAGGTAGTAAACTTTATCGCCAAACTACCTGTTACCATATTCCAAAGATCAGCCGCTTTTTACTTTATTTAAATTCTTCATTTTAAATTTATTATGTAGTTGTTCCTTAATGTCATTAATTATCTGAGTATCTTTGCAACATACCAACAAATAAAAGAATATATACAAATACATCATTTTCAGATTTTACATAAAGACAATAATCATATTTACTTCTATGAAATCCTAGACTCTCAATATACTTGTTAAAACACTCATACCAAGCACGAGGGCTTTCTTTTAATCCATATAGTGCTTTCTTTAATTTATACACTCTATTTGAATTATCATTATAGCCTTGTGGTTGTTTAACATAAACCTCAGACACAACATAACCATTTAAAAAGGCAGTTTCAACATCCATTTGATGAATGTTTAAATTATATTGACAAGAATATGAAAGTAACAATTTTAAGGTTTGCATCTTAATGACAGGGGAGTAAGTATCCTCAATACTATCTTTTTGCTGGAAACCTTGAATTACTAATCTAGCTTTAAAAACATTACTTGGTTTTCTTTAGAATACCCACTTCACATCTAGAATTGCTTTATCTTCTGGTTTAGTCACTAGTGTCCAAGTGTCGATTTTTACAAGACTGTTAATTTCACTGTCCATTGCCTCTTTCCAATGTCCAGCCCCACTGTATGTTGTCACCTCCTCAAAGTTACCTGGAACTGTAACATCACAAAAATTTGCACTAACACAGTAGTACCCGAATTCTTCATGAAATCGAACTGGTGGTTTGATTTGCCTTCTTGGTCTCACTCCACTTTTTGTTTCATCTTCATTTATCACACAGTCATCATTACTCGATTCATATGACACTTCTTGAGGTTCATTCTTATTTGTATCATCATCACAACCTACACACATTATGTCTTCTTCATTGATGTCAACGCGCCTGGCAACTATTATTCCGTTATTCATCAAAACTCTATATCCAAGTAAAATTCCAAATTCAGCCTTTTTTATCCCACTTAGATTTTCTCTTTTCTTCTGGTTTTCTTACATACACTCTACTTCCATATAATTTCAATTCATTTGCAGATGGTTTCCTATTAAAAAATATTTCATATGGTGTCTTCTTTACAACAGTATTTGTTAATGTCCTTTTTTTTTTTCAAATGAGCAGTAGCTTTAATTACTTCAGGCCAGTAACGTCTGTGAACTTTTGCTTTGGCTAAACGACATCTTGCCATATCCATTATAGTTCTATTATAATGCTCAGCAGTACCATTTAATTCATGTACATATGGTGGGCATGACTCTATCTTGATACCTTTTTCTCTTGCAAATTTGTATACCTTGCTATTCATATATTCACTACCATTATCACATCTTAGTTCAGATACCCTGTCTTCCCTGTTAAATTTTGAATTTCATTTACATATTCAATTAAGCAATCAGAGACTTGATCTTTAGATTTGATACAATAAATTTTTGCCAACTTGCTATAATCATCAATAAAACTCACAAAGTATTTCTCACCATTACATCCACTTGTTCTGTGAGGTCCATTTACGTCTGTATGTATAATCTCCAGAATATCTTCTGCTTTTCTTCTATTATTCTTGAATGGTAAATTGTGCATTTTATTTTCAATACATATGGCACACTACATATATTCGGTTTCTATTTCTTTAGGGATTCCTTCTAATAGCTGATCTTGCACATAGTATCCAGGTATTTAAAATTTACATGTCCAAATGAACGGTGCAATTTTTCTTTTAACATTAACTTACTGTTGGTCAAATTTGCAAATATTTTACTATTTTTAACATAACTCTTTATATAATGTTTCTTCTTTCTTTGCTATTGCTACTAATGAACCATTGACATTATATATTTTAGAGAACTTTTCTTTTGAAACTGTTTTATGATTATCAATAATCTTCGAATAACTTAAAATTTGCTTTCATTTCTTTTACATAAAATACGTTCTTCAATGTTACGATAGATTCAGAGTCATATACAGGAAAAGAAACTATTATATTGCTAACCTTTGTAGCTTTCAAAAATCCTTGCGTCACCGACTTTTACTTGAATAGGATCCTTCAAAGTGACTTGCTCTTTGAAATATTCATCACTGTTTATAATGTGGTCTGTGCATCCGCTATCCAGTAATCAATTTATTTCATTTTTATTTTCACAGTACAGTAGACTCCCGATTATCCGCGCCTGCCACACAAAGGGTTTTTTTTTTACAAGCATAAAGCAAAGAAAATAAAAATGTTCACAAAACTGAGCGAAATGTTAAATTTGCTAACATCGTGCTTATTTATGGCAAAAATATCCCAGGCCTTCTTGGAACCTTCTCCTCTGATGAGTAAGTGATTTCTTACTCACCCTTGCAGTGCCTGCTGCACTGCCCTTTCTCGTCTTAATCTTACTCACACATCCACTTCCTCCCACTCGCCATTGTTAGTTTAAGCCTGTTAAGTGTTTGCGAACTGGTCGGGGTTAATTTCTTATCTTTTATTGTGTTCAGTGCTTGTGCATTTTGGTTTTGTGTTTTTCGTTACCGATTTAAAATGTCAGGAAAACGAAAGAAGGTTGTGTTGACGATTACGCAAAAACTAGAATTAATTTCCAAAGTTCCATGATGAATTGTGAGGAAGGGAATGAAGATGTAGACACGCCCATGGCAACTCTTGCCGATATGGTGAAAACAGTTCCTGATGGTGAGAACGTCGATGCTGAAAACATTAACGAGTGGTTGGAGTGTGACATCTACGAACCTGGCTTCGAACGCTTAACAGATGACGAAATTGTGAAGAAAGCAAGGGGAGAGACCGAGAATGAAGGACAGCGAAGTGAAGGCAGAGAAGAGCCCACTGTGTAGATGCGGAAGACTCAAGAAGCTGCTTTGCAACAAGTCGACGAACTGCTGAGCTATTTGGAAGAACAAGACGACACGGAGTTGGCTGAGAAACTTACACTACAAAAAATGCAATTTCGGATCAAGAGAAAATGCTTCCAAAGCAAGAAGCAAACACAAATGACTGATTTCTTCAAAAAGGTATAGTTTTACAGTTATGCTTTTGTAATTACATAATACATTACAGTATTAAAACAGTACATATCTATTAGTTTTGAGTGATATACTAAATTATTAAGCGTTAATTAAACATTTCCATGTTTATTTTACATTTTATTGTACATAAAACGATTTTTCAAAGTTGGAATGACTTTTGCTATACCCGTTTTTAGCTTTTTTCGGATTATCCGCAATTTTTGTTATCCACGGCGGCCGCGCCACCCAATTCCGTGGATAATCGGGAGTGTACTGTATTTGCACTGGAACTTGACATGTTACTTTTGATAACAGTAGTGTGAAAACCATTTCCTTGATGACTGTTTATTCTGTGGTTAGAGTATGCTCTGCGTCCACGATGTGTACTAAAACCACGACTACGTTATTGATTGTTTGAAGTACTTCGACCACGATAATTAGTGGAGCCATTATCACGATAGTTTCTTTGATGGACATGCCAACAGTTCTTTTTAATGTGACCAGGTTTTCAACAATTATAACAAACATTTCCTTGTGGACCCGATTTGCTTGTTTCAATTTTGAACGCATTTGATTTTTCTGCTGGTGCACAATCTTCATAATCATTTTTCTTTTCAAGTAATTTTGATTTGATTTTGCTCTTTAGGTAATCAACTGTTCTGTCCTTCTCTGGTAATACATCTATTAAGTCACCAATGTGACTGTAATTTGAAGATAATGCTCTTAGCATATAGTTCAATTTTTCTTGTTCCGTCATGGTGGCGCTGGCATATTTCAGCTCGTTCACATACTTCCCAAAATCATCGAAAAATATATTTACATCAGGATAATTTTTATTAAGTCACCAATGTGACTGTAATTTGAAGGTAATGCTCTTAGCTTATAGTTCAATTTTTCTTGTTCCAACACAGTGGCGTCGGCATATTTCAGCTTGTGTTCACATACTTCTCAAAATCATCAAAAAATATATTTACATCAGGATAATTTTTCAGTTTCACACATTCTAAGTTATTTCGACAAACAATTTGTAGAGATGTTGAAGTTTTTAAATACATTGCATCAAATTTCGTAATTATATCAAATGCAGTCTCACACTCGTAAATGTATTCCAATTGCTTGTTTGTTATGCCGCCGTAAATGTAATTTGTAGCTTGGATATCCTTTTCTTCCCATTTTTCCACGTCATCATTTTCACTGACTTTTTGCTGAACCACATCTTTACATTTTTTAAATTGAAGAAATTTCATCATATGCACTTTCCAATTAAAATAGCGGTATGCCGATATCACTGCTTCTTTTACATACCATTTTTACGCTAGTACCGGTAACTTTTAAAGCAAATTATAACTACTAAATTCTTCATTCATATTCACAAACCACGCTCTGCTACCATGTTAAATAAACCGATATCATATCAAGAAGCAAGTCGAAAAATAAGAAACGTATCTTTTCACATTTTTTATTGAAACTTGATAACATGTGCACAACATTACACCGACATCCATAGCTCGCATGCAGAGAAGAAACTTTAGTGTTGCCAACATGGTAAAGATAAATGTACCAAAACTAACAGTAACCCCCCTCAAAGTTGATTCTGGCCCTTTTTCGACACCAAAATTACTAAATTAAGTCTTTCAGTGTTTTTACCTTTTTTCACTGTCGAAGGTAGTTACTCTTTTGTTAATTTAAAACTTTGACACTAAATTTTACCTCTTTGCGGAACCCTCCCTTTGGCGATAAAAATAATTCTTTGATGTGGGGATAAAGGCTATATGCCTAAGAGCCTCATAATTGAACCCTTCCTTGGTCTGATCAACAATCCACCAATAAGAAGCTTTCCACATTTTATGTAACAGACTTTCTGGAAACAGAAGTTCTAAGCTCTGTTCTTGTACATGTTTTTCAAAAATCACAATTCAAATATGTAATTCTCAAAGGAATTTTTCAACTTAAAGTAATTCAACTCAAAGGAATTCATATTGACTCAACATTTAAAAAATGTATTCCACTTTTAAGGGCCTAATCTTTTAGGTGAGAACTTTCTTTTTTCATGTTTGTGTTCAATACTGCGTGATTTGCTATTTAAATTGCTTCAAGCTATAAGTAATTTTTGTTAATATTTTTTCAATCAATTATTGAATGCCTGTTTAAATCAACATATAATTATCTTAAAATTGATGATGGAACAGAAGAGGCTGCTGCAGACAGATCCAAGTTTTAAATCCATCCGATTACAGATTTCAGATTGTCAGTCCTGTTGTAAAGTGTATCTACACAGATAAAGTAAAAAACATTATTATTACAGTACAAAGTCCGTAATCCGGACTCGTTGGGACTTCGGCGATTCCGGATTAGGGGTTTTTCCGAATTATAGATCATCAATTTAAATCTGGTAAGATGGCGTGCAGAAATTATACAATTAAAAAATATGAAGCCGTAATTTATGAAATAAAGAGCAATTATGATCTAAAGGGTATCAAATTTTACAAAAAAAAGCTTAATATTTATTTGTTTACTCATTAAACATTTCTTTCAACGCGCGCATGCGTAAAGCATCCATTACACATAGTCGAAATTAGAAAATTGCAACCAGAAAACAATTTGATGTGTATTCCTGATATTTATAATGATGAGGAAATTGATTTAAATCATATCAAAGACGGAGTACATCGAGATAAAATACTACATTTAGTAAGGAATTATAAGCCGAATAAAATAAAAACATCTGCCCTGAAGATAAGGATAGTGCTGACAAATCAACTTCCAGTTCACTGCGTGCGGCGTCGTTTCCCCCGTCCCCCCGCAGAACAGCGTAAAACGTGAAGTTGGTAAACAGATATCGAAAATGATTAGAGAAACAAATCATTAAGCCAAGCTGTTCTGATTACACAAGTAATATCGTGCTAAGTAGAAAAAAATGTGGTTCATTTAGACTATATTTGGACTTAAACGACACTTAAAACCTGGTGAATCCCTTTCCGAATATTTAATTACCATGCGTAAAATAGCCAGTTATGGTTCTGTTGATGATTCATCAATTTTTGATTATGTAATCAATGAGATACCTGATTAGAGTAGTAAAAAATTTATTTTGTATGGGTGTAAAACTATTTCTGAATTCAAAGAGAAATTAAAAATTTATGAGAAAATCCGTATTCCAGATAGGAAGAATAAGGGTTATTCAAATACTAACACACAAAATAAAGCATGTACTATATCTAATAAGAGTAAAGAACCAAGGTGTTATAACTGTGGAAATATATGGTGTGTAATGTATGCGCATTCTTTACGTGCATGTGTAAAGCATACTAAAAAAAAAAGTATGTGGCTTTGATATCCAGATTATAAATCATTCCGGATTACGGACTTTGTACTGTATAATAATTGTAGTTCATTAGCAGCAAACATTGTTAATTTGCAGTGAATATATGAATGATACTTCCTAACTCAGTGAATGCAAATATTTCAGTGAGCAAAGAAAATAACATTTTCATGGTGTTGATTATTGCAATTTTTTTTCATTTATTAATGAGCATAGATGAATTAAATCGATATAATTGTTGTCGTCATAGGTCCTATACTTGACATGCTTCCTATGTAGCTTAACTGTTGAAAAATATGTCAGCTGAATTCTGTACATTTAAAAAATATTCCTTTTGCATTTTGCAAATACTTCCTTTTGCATTTCTGCATTTGTAAACACTGTATTTTCTTTATTCCTACATTTCTTTATTGGAAGGAATTTCATTGGCAGAACCCTCTTATTTATTTTCACAAATCATGTAATGTACCATTTTAGATAGATATAAATAACACATTTTGTAATTTTTCTGAACTGTGATCATACTTTCTGATATAATAGCTACACAAGGTATGGGCAGAACGTTATACAGCAATATATGTCGCACTTTCTGACATGGGTAATAGCCATATGGAGCTTATTGTTATGTGCTATTTATTTATTTATAAATTTTTAAAATTGTTATAACAGTTTATTTCTTTCATTCATAGTTTTGGAAGGGAAACGTTTGACTTTTCTATGCCAGAAGTTACAGCTTACGTTCGTAAGACGAACCAGTCTTTCTTGAGGTAAGTTGATTTAGTTCTAAAATAGCTACTGGCTATGTATGATATTGAAACTCTTATAGTTACTTAATTATGGTTAACAAATTATGTTTTTTTTCTTCTCAGTTCTGATCTGGAGATTTCAGTTTTGGGGGTAAATATGTTTTTCTGTACGGCATCATTTGTGTTTTTCTTCTAGGATGTCACATTTTGTGGTTTACATACTGATAGCTATCAAACTGCATCAAAAAAAAGGGGGAATGAATTTGATTTGTTCAAAATTTGGACATTTTGCATGAAAAAACATGTAAATATTATACAGCACATATCAAAATCATGTGTAAAGATTTTTTTTTTTAATTACATAAAACATAAGGCAGTGTATTGTACTCTGTTTTTATTCATAGGTGTTTTTTATGGGAAAATCTAGCATTATCTTCTTGAATTAGACGGTTTCATTTTAACTGGGTTTGACCTTGACTGAAGAGTACTGATGAACTTATGAGAAGATCCATAGAATCACGTAAGAGTAAATATGACTTCTGTGAATTGAAGAGAGAAATGGGATTTCCAGCTTCATTGATTGCAGCAATCAAAACATGCAAAGATGGGAACTATAAATTATCCTACAGCTGTCTTAGGAGTAATTAAGAGCCTCTAACACAAAACCAGTGTTTGTTTCTAACTTGGATCTTCCTGCAGCACAGCATCTTTGCTAGCCAGCGGTGACTCCATTTGCCTTTATATATATTGTCAATTAGGCTGAAAAGGTGGGAGGAAGACAGAGACAAGCCCCCACACACTCTTGGAGTTGAAGAAATAGATTTGAGTCAGATCACCCTTAATATTTATAGAATTTTATTCAACATCTGTGCCAAATAAAGGTTGTTTTTTTGCCTCATCTCCAAAACAAGCATGCTAGACAGTAATAGGCTATGACATAGGATAAAGTTGAATTACCTAAGTAATCTTCCCACACTGGTTCTGATCTTAAATATAAATTCATATTCCTTATATTGTAAATTTTTTCCTTACATTGTACTAATACATCTTTTCGCTGAACAATACAGAATGTAAACTATCGATAATTCCAAAACTTTTATCCTTGAGATATGACGGTTCTGTGGTTTCGAAGGTTTTATTCATTCCTCTTAGAGTCTGGCTGTCATTCAAACAAATATTTTTTGTACTCCAAATGGAAATAACGAAAACATTATTTAACAGAAAAAAAGTTTACATATATGATGAATGAGTAATTTTCTGACACTAAGGATAGTGATGATATTCTTATAGAACTGGAAAGTGGTGGTTACAGCGATTCTTATACGGACATGTTATCAGATACAGAAATCACATATGCAGGTCGTATCAATGAACAAATACATTTTCCACTAACGTACTTTAAGATTTGAAACCTTTCGAATTTGTAAGAGAACCAAATATTAATATTAGAAGTGCTATTAAATGAACTGATTTTTTTTAATCTTTTTTAAATAGTTATGTTATAAAATGCATTGCAAAAAAAAAAAAACAAACAGTTTTGCACATAATCATCTTGGAGTTACTAAGTCCTGTCTAGTTTTTTAAAATGTGAAATTTTCAGACGTGACACTGAAGCAAACGAAAATATTTTGGGGTTTGATTATTTTGATGGGAATAATCAAGAAGTCTAATATTCTTTTTTAAATATTGCTTTGTTTTCATTTGTGTTTTATTTTCCATTTGTCAGAGAGATTTTTAAAAATTTTAATTTTGTTAATAAAATATAACAAAATCAAATCTGTGATTGTGTGGCTATTTTTTCCATATATATTTATTTGAGAAAAGCCAAAAATTTTATTATTTTATAGAATTTTTTAAGAAAAATATAAGGATAAAATGTTCCATTAATTCTGATTACTACCCATGTTTTCCTGTCATAATTAGAACAATTAGACAACAAATTTAATTCGTGTGACCTTTTTTCCCAAAGTTAGGCTTAACAGTATAAATTGCTTATATCCACAAGACATCCTGTTAGTATGCCATCCTGAGGCTCCGTTCAGATGGTGGTATAAATGTCATAGAGGTATAATCATAAGGCATTAAATGTGGGAATTCCATTCACACCTATGAAAGAGGGTCTAAGCCGTAGCCAATTAGAGAAGCTAAATTTGTGCATATGTGGCTGTGTGTACAGCTTTCTCTCTCAATAGGTTTTGTGCATATGCTCTGATTGACCGACTCTCATACCAAGTCAGCACAAAGTTGAATACTTTGAATATTATACCAAAACCAGTTTTTGTGACGTAGCAAGGTCTGACTATGAAGCGCCCATTAGTTGACAGTTATGACATTTATACATCTGCTTGAACAGAGCCTTAAAGAGCCAGTTGGTGATTGAAGCATTCACCATGAAAGGGTTATTTTTGCCCCTCTGAATTCAATGTTTACTGGAACATGAACATTTTATACTCAGGTGTAGAGTCTCTTCATGTGAAACCTCCAGCACACAGTACTCACATTTATTGCTTTAGCAAATGACACTGCAACTATGCAAGCAACAGTTTGGACAATGACTCATCCTTCTGTAGTAATATACTTATAAGACCAGTGTATCATTATTATTTTATTTGCTATCTGTTGCCTAAATTTTCCTAAACCTAATTGTGAATGGTTTAGTTGGATGGACGTTTTTATGGTTTTCCCCATGTATAACATGTATACAAGCTAATTATAATACACTATTTCCCGTAGAAAGTCCTCCACAAAGGCATCCCTTTGCTTTGGCAGATAGCGCTCGAGTGCTTTGCCCTCATCAAATAAACCAAACCTAAACCTAATTTGTAATATTTGTATATATTAATTATATATATTGTAAACCAATAATTCATATGTATATATATATATATACTTTAGTTTGGAGTCTGAGCCTATTTAGGAGAACAGTGATGATGGATTTGTGTGTCCTGATTCACCTTTAGTTATTGAAAGGGAAGATCGACGGAAGGCAAATCCATTACCATCTGGCAGAGCAATTTGCAATATGTCTTTTGTGATAATGCAGGCTAGAAAGCTAGAGCAGCATTCCTAAATTGTAAATTTGGAGGATCATTTCTTTTTGACAAAGTGATTCAACATGGTCTTTTCTCACTACATATAGCTATATATGTGATAAAATTTTATGTGGTAAAATGGCAACTATTTGTTCTGATGTGGAGAAAATCAGCCTAAATCAACTTGCAGTATTAAGTGCCTTATCTACTGGCAGTGGATTGATTTTCACAAATAATTAAGCAAAATTAGCAATTACATAGCTAATTTTGCTTTTGCTAAGAGCTGTTTCGTAAATTGTACTTTATAGCATTATACCTTGTTTATTTTTCAGATTCAAATATGGTCACAAGTCGTTAATCCGGACTCGTCGGAACTTCGGCGATTCCAGATTATCGATTTTTCCGGATTATACATCATCAGTTTAAATCTGGTAAGATGGATGCAGAAATTATAAAATTAAAAATATGAAACCGTATGAAATAAAGAACAATTATGATCTAAAGGGTATCAAAATTTACAAAAAAAAAAGCTTAATATTTATTTGTTTACTTTATTAAACATTTCTTTCAATGTAAATTGTTTCGTTTTATGTGATAATACTTTCTCTTTAATTCTATAAACAGACATAATTTCTTGTTCAGTTACAAAGTTCCGCTGTTCAAGTCCTATAATTGCTGTGTCGAGAATACCAACTAATTTGTCAATCGAAATTTTTTCGTTCTCAGTAACCTCTGTGTCACTTTCTTCACTATTGGAAGCAAATTATAATGATGAGGAATTTGATTTAAATCATATCAAAGACACGGAATCGAGATGAAATACTATATTTAGTAAGGAATTATAAGCCAAATAAAATGAAAACATCTGCCCTGAAGATAAGGATAGTGCTGACAGATCAACTCGAGCCGCGGCGTTGAAAACATCTGAAGATAAGGATAGTGCTAACAGATCAACTTCCAATTCAATGCGTGCCGCAGTGTTCGCCGCCGCCGCAGAGCAGCGTGAAATTGATAAACAGATTTCGGAATAGTTAAGTCATTTTTTGCAGCAATTTCACTTTTGTTTAATGGACTTCGAAACATACATTCGCTTTGTAGGTTCTTTACATATTAGTAAATATATATCGGAAATTCTATTTGACATAATCGGAAGTTCAAGCTTACTTTTATAAAGTTGCTCTAACAGTCTGCAAAAAATAATAAGCCGGATCCAATTCGAAGATTAAGGAACAATGCAATTTGCAACATTAACTGAAATAGATAATTAGGTAATTTTAGCTTAGCTTATACCGTCTGTTATACATTAAACGCGCATGCGCACATGCATATTCGCAGCCATAAAGGTCTTACGCGCATGCGTCAAAGCGATGCATGTGCAGAAAGTTTGTAGCTTTGAGGTCCGGATTATAGATCATTCCAGATTATGGGTGTCCGAATTAATGACTTTTGACTGTATTGTATAACAAGTTGCCAAAATGAAACATTATAACATGACAGCGAAAAATAAAAATGTTTTATTTTAATGAAATTAATCAATGTTACGATGTTTTAAAAAAAAATTGTCGAAAAATTCTCAGAATTAAAAAAATTACTCGGAATTAAAAAGTTTCTATAGAAACTTATCTTAAAATCGCTAAAATGTTGAAAAGTCGCCAAACTTAGAACCGTTTAATAAAAGAATTCACATCCCCAAAAGTGAAAAGTTGTTTAAGAGCTCTTTATTAGAAAAAATGAATTTCGAAATTCTTATGTTTCACTTCTTGCTTAGAAACTCGAGTATCCCATCATTTATATTCAAAATAGAAACAAATTATAACTCTTGAAAAGATAAATATATATACGTCAATGAATTGCCAAAAGTATTCCTCCAAAATGCTAATTCACACTCAAAATAGCAGTCGTAGAAAAACAGACAGAAATTTCAGATAATTAAAATTAAGGACCTTCAGCTGATTTTGGCCAAAATTAAGGACTTAAAGGACCAAAAATAGATTCCAAAAAATCTAATGACTCTTAAGGAACATATGAACTCTGCTGACACACATTTAATATTTAAAAGAAATATATCAGTATAATACATAATATACATGAAAACTCAGTATAATATGCATAATGCACATGAAAAACATGAGAATAACTCATGCAGACAGCTTGTACAATGGAATATGAAATCAGATTTAACTTCCAGTGTTCCTACTCACTTGGCTACCAAAAACTTCAGAACAGAATGCATATACTTTAGTTATCTTCAAAAGAAATTTTCACATATTAAAATTGCATTATTCAGAAACAGTAGCGGCTACAAAATGATTTAATTGAAATGCGTATCTTGCAAAATAATTCTTTATGAATGGCATCTAAAGGACTTTCATGAGGTGTAACTCCTCTATAAATCGCCGGTGCATTTTTATAAACTGCATAAAGATAAGTAATAATTCAATGACAGCCACAAATGTACATGAATAATGAAGATTTAAAACAAAAATATCCTGCAGAATCACAACATATGCACTGCTAATTTCAATCAACAGCGACAAATGCTGGATTCTGCGGGAACTGACTGTACTGTTTATTTTGAGATAACCGTTTTCAGTCCCGCCTTAAATACGGCTCATACTGAACATATATTTCTGAAACACAAATTTTTGATTATTGCACAAAGATAATTTTTTCCAACAATTTACTTTTACACCTTCCAGCTGTGCACTGCACTCTGCATTATTTCTGTAATACAAAAGTTTCGTTACCATATAAACTAATTATCTAAAACTTCATTTCAGAATGAACACTAATTTTCTTTTTCAACACAAATACACTTTTTTTAATTATGAAGTTCTCTGAAGAATGAAATTAAAACAATCAAATATTTTAAAAGTAAACAATTGAATCATGTATCAGTTATCAATCAAGAAATTAAAAACAGCCAAATTCATTTTGAAAAAAAAAATATTAATTGTCTTGTATTCAAAAAATTTCAAAAACTTTAATTATGAAACATTTTTGAAATGTTACCATGTGATAAATTTCTCGTCACAGCCACACCTTTAAAAAAAAGATCAGTTCAAAGTATTCTACAAGTACTTCACACAAATTTAATGCAAAATTTTCTGGATATGTATTAATTAAAAATCCATTATTTATATGACACATGACTTACCAGATTTTTAGTTGTAATAAACTTGTCTTAATCAATGAATGAATGCACTGCAGATAAGCTATCCTTTATAACAAGCATCACATTTTAAAAGAAAAGCAATAACTAGCCCTTCTTAATTATGCCTTTAATACTTCCTATACTACAAATTCCTTAAATGTCAAACATAGCAAATAGTAATAAATTTTATCCAAAGCAACTATACATCATATCAGAACCATTTAATATGTCCAATTATATACTTTGCCACAGATGATCACATGCAGTACAAATAAATTCTAAATGCACTTGAATGTTATCATCACTCATTTTTTTGCCTTTCTGTTCTGTAATCACATATTTCGAACCCAAATATTTACATCAGTGTGGAGCTCAGTATAGCAAATAGTCTGCAATGTAATAGTATGAAGCTCAGTATAGCAAATAGTCTGCAATGTAATAAGATGAAGCTCAGTATAGAAAATAGTCTGCAATGTAATAGTATGAAGCTTAGTATAGCAAACAGTCTGCAATGTAATATACACATTTTATATAGCTCCAAATTATTCTCCAGGTTTTCACATTAAGAGGTAATACTTGCTCCAGACTTAAAAAATGTAAATACTGAATAATATTCTTTCAGGTAATAAATAAGTAGTGAAGTGAATAATATTCTTTATCCATCATGAACATTCCCAGTATGTTATAACAGTTAATTTATTCAAATTATTTGCTCTCTAAACTTTTGGATTTTACTCTTATTTGCCTATAAACATCTTTATTCAGATTGATTACAATAAGCTTTTTAAATTTTTAAAAGATTTAAATGACAAGAGTTAATTATATTTGGCCAGAGCAGCTAGTACATTCCATTCAACAAAAGTATACACTAAATCTGAACCTAATTTACTTATTTACCTTGCCATAGATAAACACATTCAATCCAAAAAATTCTACTTCACAGAAATGCTATCACACACCTAATTTATTTATTTATTTCATAGTTACCTTTGAATAGCAACATGGATCTAATTATTTACAGCTGTGTAAAAAGGTTACACAGCAGATACAGTCTTAATATAGTTCACACAGTCACTGTTGTTCACTGGATTTATATGTAAGGATTAACAAGAACTTCAACCATTACTCCAAATCTCATTAACATTCAGAAACGTAACATGCAGGTTATACTTGTAAACATCGTTTATATTTCTAGAATATTGTTTCTGTTTAATCACTTAATCCTTACTTTATTTAATCTGAAAACAGTATTTTTGATTATTATTTACTATTAGTTTATATATTCCAACTTTCAGAATTTGCCAGCTATCAGCATATTTATTTACATATTTTAATGACCAAAATTAATGTAAAATCCTGGAGCATGCACAGCAGTGTTGATGTAGTGTTAAAGCATTGTTACAGATAATAAAATTTTTAGAAACTTTTATCGAACACAGAAGTGAATGCAACTACATAAATGTCTATTTAGCTTCCTGAAGATTCATTTCCTATTTTCGTTCTTATGTTATACTCTGAAATTGACTTTAGAGAAAGCTGCTTTCACTTAACGCATTTACTTATCACAGCCATTATATGTTTTTAAGTTTGTTACATTCATTTTAGTACATGTAATTACTATTTTCAGTATCGACAGTAATTCTATAGAATTCAGAAACTTTTCTCCAGTTCATCTGGTCACATCAAAATACACATTGATTAACATGTAACAATTTCTACTTAATAATACTATTTCTTCTTCCATCTCATGCTCCACAACTTTCAGTCATAGTGTCATCTAAATATTTAAATAACTCATGTTGTCTTCATCTAATTTATACATTTCTTTCTTAAAAGGGAAGGAATTAGATTCAGGGTTCATAGCCACATTCTAGTTAAAAAAATAAGCACCTATAAGCACTTTTCAAGCACATTTTAAGAAAAAAAATAAGCACTGGTCTAATTACATTACATACAACTGCATAACATTAAAAATTAGACTTGTAATTTAAAATATGAGAAATGCAGTATTTTTTAAGAGAGAATAAGCATTACCTCAACCATTGAAAATTATTTTTTTTAAATTTTAAATAACAGTTTAATTTACAGAACTAGTTTACAATGAGAGAAAAAAAAAACTATGCAGAACTAAACTATATTACAAGATTTAATGATGAAATTTCAGTTCAAAATAAAGGAAATAAATAATAAGGCATATTTATTCTATTCGCTTGGAACTTAATAATAAATGCAATTTATTTTTCCACTCATATTGATATTTAACTAATTTAAATGTAAATTCTGAACATTTTCTAAATTTTCATCGTATATCAGTTTTCCCTTAACAGATATTGCAAGCAAAGTAATTTATGTAAAAAAGAGGAACATTTCTGAAATCAGAAGACAGAAATTTGCTTCATGCAGTCATCCTTTAACAGTAAAAGCTTAACTACCCGCATACTTGAAAATTGGCGAATATTCGGACAGTCGAGCGGAACTTGAAAAAGAGGAGCGGATGGGGGGGGGGGATAGACTGTAACCGTTCTTTAGATAAAATAAATGCTTTTGACATTTTGATATGTGCATCATATAAAAACAAACCAATGGAACAGAAAAATATTCTGCTTTGCAAGCACAGTAAAACTCTTAAGTGTTCATAAACAAATCTCGGACCGAACATCAAAATTAATTATCTCTGCAAAATATCACAACCGTTATTGCGCAATACGTGCGCCGTAATTCTTCCCTACATGATATTACGCAATCGGATTCAACAGCTGCCGGTGTTGGGAGAACAAAGAACTAAATAAAGAAAAAGAAAGAGTCGTACCAATCTGGGGTGTTTTTCATTCTAATTTTCAACAGACTGCATTAAATTTCCGGAATAGAATCATTCTTCGCTTGGGTTGGTAGACCACAGAACTTTTAGTCCTATTCAATCCAGATTGGAAAGTGACAAAATAAAAAAAAAGGTCCGTTGCTTCTTTTGAACATTCATACATATACTCATAATATAAGCATAATGATCATAATAAACATGAATATGAACTGACCAAGCGGAACGAGAATGCAAAAATTAAAAAAAAAAAAGGACTAAAAGCAAAAAATAAGCACTAAAAACAAAAAAATAAAGTAAGCACCTATAAGGGCCTTTATATTTTATTTTCAAATATAAGAACCGCTACAAACCCTGTAGATTAGATTACTACGACAGAAGCTATTTTTACCCATTCTGTACCTAGATCAAAAACAGAAATTCAACCTTTGTTTCAAGGAATTATCATTTCATGTATGAATTAAAAGATCCTCCAAATAATATATACTGTGATCAGACCTTGGTAAGACTGGTTTTCTAACATGCTAAATGCTCCATATACTCAGATATCCATTTCTTCTCCTAGCTTAATTACATGATATGAAATTTCACACAGAAAAAGTAAAATTCATTAAAATCAAAGACACAGAATATACATGGCCAACTTAAAGTCTTTTTTTAATCGCATCTTGCAACACATACTTCTTGTATTATGAATATTGGCACCATGATTTCTTGTCTTCTAACTGAAAACATTTGCCATCAGCAATTGCCATTATAGTTGCGGATCAATATCGGAAATCCTGTAGCAAACATTGAATCTCTATCTTATTATAATTTATTTATTTACTTATTTCTTATGAAATCACACTGACTTCTTGCATCTCTCAGATTAACTTAATTTAACGACATTATTTTATACACTTATTCTTCATCAACATATAATAAACGGCAATTCAAAATTCTTTTCAATCACATTCATGCAGCATATGCTTTTTGTAATAATAGCAATGTAAATCCAGCTCCTGTTCTTTTATGCAATTCAAAACACGAGCCTTCGGCAACTATCATTGTAATTATCAGAAATCCTTTATTATAATTTATCAATTTTTTATTAAATTTTACATTTAGTATCTCTTTTGATCATCAGATGAGATTACCTCAAATCATGCAATTAGAAAGATGTTTTCTTTATACAATTCAAAATTCTTAAATCACATCATGCATCATATGCTTTTTGTAATAAGAGAAATGGCTCAGTTTCTGTTATGTAACTCAAAACATGTGCCTTTCCACATCACTTGCTGTAATTGCAAACCAATACCAGAAAACCTGTAGCAAACATAAATCTTTATTAATTTTTTGTTAAATTTCACATAGTATCTATAGTTTGAAATATTATGTGAAAAGTATGAAATTACTTCAAATCATCCATTAAGAAAGAAGTTTTTTAAGTTGAACTTTATGTGCTACTTTACAGAATTCTTCAGCACAACTTAGTTAAAGGATTGACATTATGGAATTTTACCATCCACAATTCTTACCTGAGGAGTTATTAAAGCATGAAATACGAAAAATCAGTAATCCCCCTACTGGGGACTAAAATCTGGTTCCTCCAACTGATTTTCGTACGAGCTTCAAATTGTAACACAAAGGCAACAGTAATTTATCTCTTGTCATTTTACAGTTTTCGGACGAGCTTCAAGTCAGATCACAAAGGCACAGGTAATTTATTTCTTGTAACTTTACAGTTTTTATAGCCTAGTTATGGCCCACTCAAATGTGTTTCATGATAAGATTTTCTACTCTCTAAGCTACAACATAATTAGCTTTGTTTTTATTGAACAAGTGAAAATTCACAGAATCGAAAATAATGTACACATGTTATGAAATCATACACAAAATTTCAAATGGGAGAAAGATAAATTATGAGAATGATACTGACCTACATTCAAACAGTAGGAAAACAAGTAGCCTTAGACAAAGAACACATGACCTGCATCAAAAAGTAAAGTAATCACACATGCTATTACACCTTAGTTACTCATCATGCAATTTTTGAAAGACTTGTTGAGCACAAACTCTGAACTACCGACTGAAATTTGCAAGGAATGCATTAAAATTTATGCCAATTAGTTCATGCTGAGTTCTAAAATTATGAAATATAAATCTACAAAAACTGAAGGCATAATTACATAAACAAGCAGTAGAATAAGACTTTTTTCATTCTTCTGGACCACAGAGGACGGAGGACAGACAAAGGGGGAAACTAATAACATTGCTTTCTTCCTTTGGCAAACTCCTCAAAGTTTTCCATACTCAATGACTTGGAGTCTTTTTATTAAAAAGTTAAGTAAGTGGTAAATGTAATATAAACAGAAGTAAATAATAGAAGACTTATTTTGAAACTAGAACTGAAGACTAGTAAATTCTTTACAACATGAGATCCATTTACATGACTAATCTATCCGAAGAAGAAGGATACTATTAATACACTTAAAAGCTGGAGTCTCAGCTATTGATATTATTTTTAAAGAACAGTTAAAAATTCCACAGACAGGCATTTTGTAATTTCACTCAGTACCAACCGAAGTCTTTAATCAGTCAAAAATGTAACATTCCTACAATACAAATTTTAACATCCTTTACCATCAGATTAAACTCATTCATCAAGCACAAATAACTTAACAAAGACAGAAGTAATAATTATCAACTGATTTATCAGGAGTAAATTGAAAATAAAACAGAACTAACTTAGAATAAAGTAAGATAGTAATATGCATAAATTTGTCTTTTCCTTTTGTGCATTAACTTGGACTATTAATGCTTGATCCATTTTCAAAAATGCTTAAACCAACTGTATAGCCAAATATCAAAATTATTGGCAATTAAGAGATCATATTATAGCACAAGTTTCCTTTAATATAACTATTATAATGTATTCCCTTTAAAATCATAATTTTAGTTTAGAGGTTAACATTATCATTATGAAAATAGCTATTTTATCTAAGGGATTAGAGAGCTGCAGTTTGGCCAAGAAAGAACCAATCAACTTCTGAACAAATATTTAGCACATAATTAGCTACTAAGTTTACAAAAATATTACACTTTTGCAACATTAGTTACATAATTCATATATCCCTTTGGCAACTTAAATAAAATAGCTCCCTGATAAATTCTGTGGCAGCAGTGCAAATAGAGGAGCTCCAAGCCGGACAGCTTGTACTGAACAGCTGCCGTATCCACACCATTTTGCACACATTTTTGAGATGTCTTGAGGGAACGATGTGCATCTCTTGGAAATATACAATCCCGCAATATCCATTGCTGTTTCCAACATCTTTTGCTTGGATCTTCAGAAAAAGATTAACATATCTTGGAAATAGGTAAGTTTATAGGATAACTTTAATTCATTCAAAAATATAATGATTGATTTTAAAATGAAATCATAAAGAAAGTTTAACACTTGCATTTTTAAAAAAAATGGGAAGGGAGGAATGGAGAGTTTAAAGTAAAAACGATTTCATTACTTGAAATTTTTAAAGGATTTTGAAAAATAGGCTTTTTTCAATTAAAATTCAACAGATTTTTATTTAAAGGGGGAATTACATATTATTTCTTTTCATTTAAGCCTTAAATTTTATTTAGCGGGTTATGTGAAATTTGAATTACTTAATTCTACAATTCCAGGAAATGTTCTTGAAATTTCTGCTTAAGGAATTACCATTGAATCATGTACTGAAACGATTAACATAACATTACATACACACTGCTATAGTGCAAAACTCATTTCAACTGAGTAAGAGAAGTAACACAATAAATTGTGAAGCGTAGATACTATTATTCATAAGTTCTCGCACAATCAATAAATTTTTTAGTTTGCGGAAATCATTAATTAAGGACATTTCAGGGGAAAAGGTTTTCCTCTCCATCAAACTACTGTACATATCATATTTTATATTGGTCTCACATTGGAGTTTCCACTTCTGAAAACTTTACAAGTGTAAGCTTTTCCTTTTCAATCCTTTATCTCTTTTCAATATTCAAAACTATGTGTAACACATCACACTATACAGAACTACCAATTTAAATTTACAGTTCTAATAACCTATTTCTATCAAATCTTACTGGTATTTTCCTTCTGTACCATATTTCATACATTCAATCTCAATCACCACAGAACAACAAAATTATTTAATGGCATTTAATACAAACCATTACCACTAATGAAGAAAATAAGTTAAAATTAAACTCAACATATACGAGCAAATACACAAAATATTTCCAGAAGGAAGTACGGATAGTTAATCTTCAGAGTAAATCATACCTTTTATGCATCTTTTGAACAATTTCTGCACATCAGAGCAACAACTTATAATGCTTATGGAACCTTATACCTTGGTCCATGTTACCAGATGAAACTACAGTGTTCTCACATTAACAGTCAGGACTATATGAGTAAACTCTTAACTCATGGCAAGACCACCATTAATACTGCAGTGAAAACAAGGGGCTTTCTTAAAGAACTATGTTAAATAAATGGCTAACTAACCTTAGCTATTGTTTTTTCTTTCCAGAAACTTATTATATATATTTTACCTTAGATGGGAGAAAAATATAACATTACTTCTCTCAACTTTACACAATACAAATGACAACTATAGCTAAACTTTGGTTGTGGAGTTAATCTACATCTAAGCAAGCGAACAATGACTTTGTATTTTCACAAGCCAAACTTACAATTTTTCTTCGTTCTTCTATTTTACAAAATATTCTTATTTTTCATTAGGGGGAATTTATTTTCAATCATCCAATGGAAGGAAACAACTTGTTTAAAGTGCACATTCCATGAACTTTACATGGAAACTAGTAAGTGCAACAATATAGTAACTTTACATGAAACTACCAAGTGCAACAGCAATTTAAAAGTGTGACACAATTGCCTCTGAACAGCTTGTACATTCAACAAATTTACATTTAAGAACATTACTTCAGAAGATGAAAGGACACTTACCCTCGTACTTATTTCATTATCTAGAATACTGTATCAGTTTCACTGTCATGAATTCAGTTTTTGTTTTTAATACTATTTTCTATTCACAAGATCTTTTTCACCTTTTTTAATACTACACCCAACATATCCTACAATACAGAAATGTGATTCTTTATAACACAGAGAAAACTTTTTACCATATAAACCAAACTTTATACCATAATTTCAGGAAGAAAGGCTGCATCAGCGTAAACGCCGTGGTGCTACTTTGGTAGGCAGTTGCACGGATTTTGGCAAGTAATACAACTTATGATAAGTTATTTATGGTAACATATACTTTGTTGTCATTTTATTTTAAAAATAATGCATTTTATTATGCATAAATTCTGTGTTTTAAATATTATATATGGCTTCTAAATATTAAAAATCAATTTAATTTTGCATTTTTATTTGAAATAAAAATTTTATTGTTTATGGTATTTTATGAAATTTTTTGTTGTGGATGATGTAATCAATGATGTCACCTTACTTTAAAAGTAATTAGTTTTGATATCTATAAATTTAATCTAATGTTTTAAACTTTATTTACGGCTGTTAAATATTAAAATACAATTTAATTTAGCATTTTTTTGAAAAAATGATTTTATTATGTATGATTATTTAAATAATTTTAATTCTAGGAGTGATGTAATCAGCTCTGATTGGTTATAGAATATTTGTGCATTAACGAGCTGTAATCAGCTCCCTGATAGGTTACTGAAAATTTGTGCATTACCTCGCCATTTTAATATTTAATTCATATCTTCGAATTCCTTCAAAGATGAATGTTGTTATTGGCAAGTACCAAGAATTATTGGTATCGTAATCAAAAAAATTGTCGTTTGTATTTCAGGGAAGGTGCGGTTAAAGGATCTTCAAAATCTTAGAAACAATACCTATTATTGGAGGGTTCACACCAGAAAAGAAGTGATACTCTAAGGTTGGCCAAATATAGAGGACAATCGTGCCAACTGGATAAAGGACCAACAAGGAAAGGGAATGACAATTTCAACTGTAAAAATTCGCTTGCAAGCAAAAGTTACGGCAAAACAAACAAACATAAATGATATCAAAGGAGGGCCTTGCTGGTGTAGCAAATTTATGAAAAGAAAAAATATTTCTGTGCGTACTAGAACAACAGTCGGGCAACAATTACCAATGGACTGGGAGGATAAAAAGGCATCTTTTCTAAAATATGTGACAGATATTATAGAGAGGGGGGAAATTTCATCACAGATAATAAATATGGATGAAATACCGTTTTTTCATGATGAGTTTCAACTCTCCTACAAAGACAACTGTTGATGAAACTGGTGCAAAAACTGTATCTGTGCTTACGACGGGGCACGAAAGAATGTCATTTACATGTGTGTTAGCTTGTGCCACAAACGATGACAAGCTAAAGCCGATGATCATTTTTAAAAGAAAAACTATTCCGAAGGGAGATTTTCCTAATGACATAATTATCTGTGCAAACGAGAATGGATTGATGTGCGAAACAGTCATGCATAAGTGGCTACAAAAAGTTTTGCAGTGTATTAAGGGATCTTTTTTCCAACTAAAAGGGTTATTGATAATGGATTCCATGCATGCTCATTTACTTAACCAGATGTCACAAACTGTCTACGACCATAGCAATAATAATACCTGGTGGTTTGACAAAAATCTTACAACTACTAGATTTGTCAGGTAATAAATCCTTCAAAGCTGAAGTCCAAAAGTGGTGGGAGTGTTGGAAGAATGAAGGATTACATATGTATACCAAAAGCGGCAAAATGCATGTAGCATCGAAGAAGTTGCAAAGTGGGTAGGAAGTGCATGGAAATCAGTGAAAACATCATCACTAATAGCAGCATTCAAAGAAGCTGAAATTATATCCTCAGATAAAGACTGTAAAACAAGAGGATGAATGATCTGGAAGACTTTAATTCAGATAGTTTAATTCTTTTTAATTCATATAGTGAAGAATCAGGTTTTGATGGCTTCATTTGATGTACAGTTTTGCTTAATTCCTTTGTAAATAAAATTTAAAATTTTCTTTTGTCATCCAAATTTAATATCTCGTTGTTGCAACATTTTTTAGAATATAGTACGAGTATGACAATTATGGACTTCTTTAGTAGTAAATATATTTTCAACATTTCTTACCTTTAATTTTCTTTTGCGTTATAGTTTCACGTTTTTTTCTTCAGTGAGATCCCGTTTAGGATGAATAAGGCACATAGGTCCGTTCAAGGGAAAGAATGTAAGCAAAATAAAGTTCGCAGAAAGCAACTGAGTGGTCTTTTGTTTCGGAACAGTACCAATCTATGTACAATAACAAGGTCATACAAACTGCACAATGACATCATAGGAAATACTGTTTTTTAATGCACTTAAGTTCTACTTTGGTAGAAACGCCACACCCACTGAAATAAGTTTTAAATACATAAACGATGCGGCCTTTCTTCTGGAAATTACGGTACTTAAATTACCAAATATTTTGGAAGGACATACAAAAATATTTTCTTACTCTCTCAAATTTGAATTATTTATATTGTAGTGGAAATTTGAATTATTTATATTGTAGTGGAAATAAGGGTCATTCCATAAAAAGAACTCTCCTTCCAACAACTGGAGAGCTTGTTAAAAAATTTTTCTTACAGCTCTTTCTTCCACATGCATAGATCATAAATTCTTAATTTTAAATGGGAAGGTCAAAGTATCTAATTCTCTCCAATTTTAAACCATACAACTAATAGCATAAGTTAAATTTTAGTTACGGAGTTAACCTAGAAAAAAAAGGAACTTTGTATTTTCACCAATCAAACTTCATTTTTAATTTTAAGAGTATTTTATTTTAATCAATGTTATTTCCAACGCTCGCACTTCAAAATTGTATTGTCATTGTCAAAGTAAATAACACATTTTATGCATGATTTGCACAATTTCCGCTTACCACGGCAACAACGCTCATAAGACTTTTTGAACACTCATACCTATGGTGGGGATACATTACCAGGTTACGTGTTTTCTCACATAATGGTTACACACACACTCACTGTGAGGACTCAATATAGGGGCTTTATTAAAGTAAGAGGTCCAGAAAAAACTCCAGAGTAACTTTTTACACATGTATCGATTTCCAAATAAAATACCACAGAAACAGTTAATAAAGCTTTGGAAACATCAAAACTGTCTGCAACGGGGATTCATTACCAGATATTAACTTTTGCGTTCACACCTTCACTGTTAAAACTATTCAACTCTTAATTTCTAATGCTTGGCAGATTCACATTTAATACTGCAGTGAGGACAAGGGTCATTCTTTAAAAAAGACTGTACTTAACTGGCTAACTAATTTTTTTTTTTTTTTTTTTTTTTTTTTTTTTTTAAGAAACAAAACTCATTTTTTCACATGCTTAAATAATTTTTAAATTTCAAGAGGACAACATATGTTTATTTCCCTATTTATTTTAATTTTAAATGGAGAGGACAACATATCCTCAAGCTTAATTTTAGTAAAGAAGTTAATCTAAAATAAAAGGGACCTGATTTATGACTTCACATTATCCCTAACCAATATTTCTCTTTCTTCATGTAGAAATTCGAAAGACATTACTTATAACTAAAAACCACATGTAGACATCAAACACTTCTTAAATATGTCTGAGACGAAATCTTACTGCAATCAACGCTGTTAATAATATTACAAAACGAAACTCTCATAAACAGCATACTTTCTTATATTACTAAAAATATTTTCAAAGCGTCACACTTTAGTCTTCAGAGTAAATAACACGTTTTAAGCTGATTTGGACATTTTCCACTTATTACAGCAAAAACTTTTACAAGCCTTAAAGAAAACTGATACTTTAGTGTGATGGGGATGCATTACCAGGTAAACTATCTTCTCGCATAATGGTTACACATTCACGGTTAGGACTCCATAAAAGTATCTTTACATAATGGCAAATTAATAACAACACATAATGATAACACACAAAAAATAAGAGATTAATAAGGATTTAAACTAAAAACAAAGGAACTCTTATCACTTCATATTTTCACCTACTTTCACAACTTCAACTTTTACAATACATTGTAAGTAATAAGACGAAGCATTCTTAATTAAATACTTCAAAAATACCTTATTTATAACTTTCAACTTCTGGCTGTCACACTCTTAACTCTACAGGCTATAACAAAGTAAATATTTCAATTTTAGACTCTTTGAAGCAAATATCAAAATACACCACTTATCAATAGGGACAATACTCCTAATTATTACACAGGATGATTTAACTTCCACACTCTGAATGTATTGCAATCTCTTAATTTATAAGAATTCTGTTTCTGTCACTCTCTTAATTCTATTGACTTTTCGCTGTAAATATACAAAAATACTCAACTTCAGCATTCACACCTTCACTGTGGAAATTATACCATTAATTTCTAAACCGAGGCAGATTCATCCTTTATATTGTAGTTAGGACAAGGGTCATTCTTTAAAAACACTTCTACCTAAGTACCTGGACTCTGGCATTTTTTCACAAGTTTAAATTATACGTTTTAACTTTTAAAAGGAGAGGACAAAACATGTCTACTTCTCTCTGCTTTACAATGCATAACTGTTTGCTTAATTTTAGTAAAAGGATCTAAAATCAAAGGAAATTACCAACTGATATTTCATGGCTGCACAAGTTCAGAAGATATTACTCATAATTAAAGGCCACTCGCAACTTCATATCAAAAGTAACAAATCGAGAGATGAAATACTTCTCACCTATGTTTCAGTTAAGACCTACTGCAATCAAAGCGATTAATGAAAGTTCAAAATGAAACTACACCACTAAATTTAATTAATTTGTAAGACTTTCTAACACGTAGCAGATTTATTATTTATACTGTAATTAAAAAGAGGGACATTCTGAAGTAAACAACTGGCTACCTTTTCAAGAAACCTTTCTTAAAGGAAAATTTTATTTTCGTCCACATGCTTAAGATCATACATTTCTAATTTTAAATGGGGAGGACAAAGTTATCTTAATTCTCTCTCCTTTACACAGTACAACTGATAGCTCATGTTAATTTTCAGTTAAGGATTTAAACTAAAAACAAAGCAACTCTCTTATGACTTCATATTTTCACCAACTTCGTTTTATAAATTTTACAATCTCAGTACTTTTTTATACTATCCACAGTATTTTTAAACCATCACACTTTACACTATTCAAAGTCAATAACTCATTCAATGCATGATTTGTACATTTTCCACTTATTACCACTTACACCAATAACTTTTTATAACGTTTATTGAACACTGATACCTTTACTGTGGTGGGGATTTGTTAGTAGGTTCATTATTTTCTCGCATAATGATTACGAATTCACTGTCAGTACTCAATCAAAGGGCTTCACTAAAAGAGAGGTCACACAATGCACTATTCATGGAAAGTACTTTTAACGCATGGTTCGATTTCCAAAAATCACAGGAACATTTAAAAGTTTATGAATGCCTGTACTCTCCGCAAGGGGGATTTCTTAACAAGTGTTAACTTTTTAATTTACACCTTCAAACTTAAAACTAGTCCATTTAATTAATTCCTAAAGATTTTTAATGAATGACAGACTTATTATTTACACAGTAGTCAGAAAAAGGATTGTAATTCAATGATAACAACTTGCTAACCTTCTTTTCTTTAAATTTTTTTTACCACAGGGCACTTTCGGATGCTCAAATTATAAAACTTTTAATTTTAAATCGGGAGGACAACATTTTTCTAGATGTTTGACGCTGTAAGAATGATAAAAAGGAACTAACTTTAAACTTCATGACTTATGACACCTAATTTGTAAGAATTTATATTTTACCTCTGTCACACACGGTTAATTCAACAGGAGTTTCGCAGTAATAAGGGACTACATTCTTAATTAATATGCAGGATGTGCATTCTTAATTAATATGCAGGATGTACATTCTTAATTAATATGCAGGATGATAGATCTGCAAATTTGATATACTTTTTCTCCACCTTCTGAAAACTCTCCATACCACTCTTATTTAACACATACATTAATAAAACCATTTCTGCCTACCAACACTGTTTCTTTTCGTCCACTTCGCAAAAAACAAATACATCTAACACTGCAAATTTATAAGAATTTTAGGAACTTTGGGTTTCTGCCTATCACACTTTTTTCTCCTTACAGACTATATCTAGTAAAAATTTTAAATTCTACAGTGTCTTTGCAGTAAATATCAAAATACGTCGCTTATCAAGTGGGATCATGTTTCCAGTTATTGCACAGGACGATTGAACTTCACGTATTCTGAATGTATTGAAATCATCTAATTTATAAGAATGAATGTATTGAAATCATCTAATTTATAAGAATTTAGTTTCTATACGTCACACTATTTTAATTCTACAGAACTTGGAACAGTTAAAGAGACCACATTCCTAATTAATCCGCAGCATTACATATCGGTAAATCAGAAGTACTTTTTGTATACCTTCTAGAAACTCTGTATGCCAGTCTCATTTTAAACATACCTTCATGAAACTACAAAATCGAATTTTAATTAATGTTACACACTCTCAATATTTTGAAAACGCCTAACTTATACTTTTCGTCTGTCACATACTCTCAATTTAGTAAGACATTGTAAGTAATAAGACAAAGCATTCTTAATTAAATACTTCGAATATACCTTATTTATAACTTTCAACTTCTGGCTGTCACACTCTTAACTCTACAGGCTATAACGCAGTAAATATTTCAATTTTAGACACTTTGAAGCAAATATCAAAATACACCACTTATCAATAGGGACAATACTCCTAATTATTACACAGGATGATTTAACTTCCACACTCTGAATGTATTGCAATCTCTTAATTTTATAAGAATTCTGTTTCTGTCACTCTCTTAATTCTATTGACTTTTCGCTGTAAATATACAAAAATACTCAACTTCAGCATTCACACCTTCACTGTGGAAATTATACCATTAATTTCTAAACCGAGGCAGATTCATCCTTTATATTGTAGTTAGGACAAGGGTCATTCTTTAAAAACACTTCTACCTAAGTACCTGGACTCTGGCATTTTTTCACAAGTTTAAATTATACGTTTTAACTTTTAAAAGGAGAGGACAAAACGTCTACTTCTCTCTGCTTTACACTGCATAACTGTTTGCTTAATTTTAGTAAAAGGATCTAAAATCAAAGGAAATTACCAACTGATATTTCATGGCTGCACAAGTTCAGAAGATATTACTCATAATTAAAGGCCACTCGCAACTTCATATCAAAAGTAACAAATCGAGAGATGAAATACTTCTCACCTATGTTTCAGTTAAGACCTACTGCAATCAAAGCGATTAATGAAAGTTCAAAATGAAACTACACCACTAAACTTAATTAATTTGTAAGACTTTCTAACACGTAGCAGATTTATTATTTATACTGTAATTAAAAAGAGGGACATTCTGAAGTAAACAACTGGCTACCTTTTCAAGAAACCTTTCTTAAAGGAAAATTTTATTTTCGTCCACATGCTTAAGATCATACATTTCTAATTTTAAATGGGGAGGACAAAGTTATCTTAATTCTCTCTCCTTTACACAGTACAACTGATAGCTCATGTTAATTTTCAGTTAAGGATTTAAACTAAAAACAAAGCAACTCTCTTATGACTTCATATTTTCACCAACTTCGTTTTATAAATTTTACAATCTCAGTACTTTTTTATACTATCCACAGTATTTTTAAACCATCACACTTTACACTATTCAAAGTAAATAACTCATTCAAGGCATGATTTGTACATTTTCCACTTATTACCACTTACACCAACACCTTTTTATAACGTTTATTGAACACTCATACCTTTACTGTGGTGGGGATTTGTTAGTAGGTTCATTATTTTCTCGCATAATGATTACGAATTCACTGTCAGTACTCAATCAAAGGGCTTCACTAAAAGAGAGGTCACACAATGCACTATTCATGGAAAGTACTTTTAACACATGGTTCGATTTCCAAAAATCACAGGAACATTTAAAAGTTTATGAATGCCTGTACTCTCCGCAAGGGGGATTTCTTAACAAGTGTTAACTTTTTAATTTACACCTTCAAACTTAAAACTAGTCCATTTAATTAATTCCTAAAGATTTTTAATGCATGACAGACTTATCATTTACACAGTAGTCAGAAAAAGGATTGTAATTCAATAATAACAACTTGCTAATCTTCTTTTCTTTAATTACAGTATAAATAAATTTTTTTACCTTACCTGTGGTAAAAAAATAAATTTTTTTACCACAGAGCACTTTCGGATGCTCAAATTATAAAACTTTTAATTTTAAATAGGGAGGACAACATGTTTCTACCTGTTTGACACTGTAAGAATGATAAAAAGGAACTAACTTTAGACTTAATGGCTTATGACACCTAATTTGTAAGAATTTATATTTTCCCTCTGTCACACACGGTTAATTCAACAGGCGTTTCGCAGTAATAACGGACTACATCCTTAATTAATATGCAGGATGTACATTCTTAATTAATATGCAGGATGATAGATCTGCAAATTTGATATACTTTTTCTCCACCTTCTGAAAACTCTCCATACCACTCTTATTTAACACATACATTAATAAAACCATTTCTGCCTACCAACACTGTTTCTTTTCGTCCACTTCGCAAAAAACAAATACATCTAACACTGCAAATTTATAAGAATTTTAGGAACTTTGGGTTTCTGCCTATCACACTTTTTTCTCCTTACAGACTATATCTAGTAAAAATTTTAAATTCTACAGTGTCTTTGCAGTAAATATCAAAATACGTCGCTTATCAAGTGGGATCATGTTTCCAGTTATTGCACAGGACGATTGAACTTCACGTATTCTGAATGTATTGAAATCATCTAATTTATAAGAATGAATGTATTGAAATCATCTAATTTGCAAGAATTTAGTTTCTACACGTCACACTATTTTAATTCTACAGAACTTGAACAGTTAAAGAGACCACATTCCTAATTAATCCGCAGCATTACATATCGGTAAATCAGAAGTACTTTTTGTATACCTTCTAGAAACTCTGTATGCCAGTCTCATTTTAAACATACCTTCATGAAACTACAAAATCGAATTTTAATTAATGTTACACACTCTCAATATTTTGAAAACGCCTAACTTATACTTTTCGTCTGTCACATACTCTCAATTTAGTAAGACATTGTAAGTAATAAGACAAAGCATTCTTAATTAAATACTTTGAATATACCTTATTTATAACTTTCAACTTCTGGCTGTCACACTCTTAACTCTACAGGCTATAACGCAGTAAATATTTCAATTTTAGACTCTTTGAAGCAAATATCAAAATACACCACTTATCAATAGGGACAATACTCCTAATTATTACACAGGATGATTTAACTTCCACACTCTGAATGTATTGCAATCTCTTAATTTATAAGAATTCTGTTTCTGTCACTCTCTTAATTCTATTGACTTTTCGCTGTAAATATACAAAAATACTCAACTTCAGCATTCACACCTTCACTGTGGAAATTATACCATTAATTTCTAAACCGAGGCAGATTCATCCTTTATATTGTAGTTAGGACAAGGGTCATTCTTTAAAAACACTTCTACCTAAGTACCTGGACTCTGGCATTTTTTCACAATTTTAAATTATACGTTTTAACTTTTAAAAGGAGAGGACAAAACATGTCTACTTCTCTCTGCTTTACAATGCATAACTGTTTGCTTAATTTTAGTAAAAGGATCTAAAATCAAAGGAAATTACCAACCGATATTTCATGGTTGCACAAGTTCAGAAGATATTACTCATAATTAAAGGCCACTCGCAACTTCATATCAAAAGTAACAAATCGAGAGATCAAATACTTCTCACCTATGTTTCAGTTAAGACCTACTGCAATCAAAGCGATTAATGAAAGTTCAAAATGAAACTACTCCACTAAACTTAATTAATTTGTAAGAATTTCTAACACGTAGCAGATTTATTATTTATACTGTAATTAAAACAAGGGACATTCTTTAGTAAACAACTGGCTACCTTTTTAAGAAACCTTTCTTAAAGGAAAATTTTATTTTCGTCCACATGCTTAAGATCATACATTTCTAATTTTAAATGGGGAGGACAAAGTTATCTTTAAATTCTCTCTCCTTTACACAGTACAACTGATAGCTCATGTTAATTTTCAGTTAAGGATTTAAACTAAAAACAAAGCAACTCTCTTATGACTTCATATTTTCACCTACTTCGTTTTATAGCTTTTACAAACTCAGTACTTTTTTATACTATCCACAGTATTTTTAAACCATCACACTTTACACTATTCAAAGTAAATAACTCATTCAAGGCATGATTTGTACATTTTCCACTTATTACCACTTACACCAACACCTTTTTATAACGTTTATTGAACACTCATACCTTTACTGTGGTGGGGATTTGTTAGTAGGTTCATTATTTTCTCGCATAATGATTACGAATTCACTGTCAGTACTCAATCAAAGGGCTTCACTAAAAGAGAGGTCACACAATGCACTATTCATGGAAAGTACTTTTAACGCATGGTTCGATTTCCAAAAATCACAGGAACATTTAAAAGTTTATGAATGCCTGTACTCTCCGCAAGGGGGATTTCTTAACAAGTGTTAACTTTTTAATTTACACCTTCAAACTTAAAACTAGTCCATTTAATTAATTCCTAAAGATTTTTAATGAATGACAGACTTATTATTTACACAGTAGTCAGAAAAAGGATTGTAATTCAATGATAACAACTTGCTAACCTTCTTTTCTTTAAATTTTTTTTACCACAGGGCACTTTCGGATGCTCAAATTATAAAACTTTTAATTTTAAATCGGGAGGACAACATTTTTCTAGATGTTTGACGCTGTAAGAATGATAAAAAGGAACTAACTTTAAACTTAACGACTTATGACACCTAATTTGTAAGAATTTATATTTTACCTCTGTCACACACGGTCCAATTCAACAGGCGTTTCGCAGTAATAAGGGACTACATTCTTAATTAATATGCAGGATGTGCATTCTTAATTAATATGCAGGATGTACATTCTTAATTAATATGCAGGATGATAGATCTGCAAACTTGATATACTTTTTCTCCACCTTCTGAAAACTCTCCATACCACTCTTATTTAACACATACATTAATAAAACCATTTCTGCCTACCAACACTGTTTCTTTTCGTCCACTTCGCAAAAAACAAATACATCTAACACTGCAAATTTATAAGAATTTTAGGAACTTTGGGTTTCTGCCTATCACACTTTTTTCTCCTTACAGACTATATCTAGTAAAAATTTTAAATTCTACAGTGTCTTTGCAGTAAATATCAAAATACGTCGCTTATCAAGTGGGATCATGTTTCCAGTTATTGCACAGGACGATTGAACTTCACGTATTCTGAATGTATTGAAATCATCTAATTTATAAGAATTTAGTTTCTATACGTCACACTATTTTAATTCTACAGAACTTGAACAGTTAAAGAGACCACATTCCTAATTAATCCGCAGCATTACATATCGGTAAATCAGAAGTACTTTTTGTATACCTTCTAGAAACTCTGTATGCCAGTCTCATTTTAAACATACCTTCATGAAACTACAAAATCGAATTTTAATTAATGTTACACACTCTCAATATTTTGAAAACGCCTAACTTATACTTTTCGTCTGTCACATACTCTCAATTTAGTAAGACATTGTAAGTAATAAGACAAAGCATTCTTAATTAAATACTTCGAATATACCTTATTTATAACTTTCAACTTCTGGCTGTCACACTCTTAACTCTACAGGCTATAACGCAGTAAATATTTCAATTTTAGACTCTTTGAAGCAAATATCAAAATACACCACTTATCAATAGGGACAATACTCCTAATTATTACACAGGATGATTTAACTTCCACACTCTGAATGTATTGCAATCTCTTAATTTATAAGAATTCTGTTTCTGTCACTCTCTTAATTCTATTGACTTTTCGCTGTAAATATACAAAAATACTCAACTTCAGCATTCACACCTTCACTGTGGAAATTATACCATTAATTTCTAAACCGAGGCAGATTCATCCTTTATATTGTAGTTAGGACAAGGGTCATTCTTTAAAAACACTTCTACCTAAGTACCTGGACTCTGGCATTTTTTCACAAGTTTAAATTATACGTTTTAACTTTTAAAAGGAGAGGACAAAACATGTCTACTTCTCTCTGCTTTACAATGCATAACTGTTTGCTTAATTTTAGTAAAAGGATCTAAAATCAAAGGAAATTACCAACCGATATTTCATGGTTGCACAAGTTCAGAAGATATTACTCATAATTAAAGGCCACTCGCAACTACATATCAAAAGTAACAAATCGAGAGATCAAATACTTCTCACCTATGTTTCAGTTAAGACCTACTGCAATCAAAGCGATTAATGAAAGTTCAAAATGAAACTACTCCACTAAACTTAATTAATTTGTAAGAATTTCTAACACGTAGCAGATTTATTATTTATACTGTAATTAAAACAAGGGACATTCTTTAGTAAACAACTGGCTACCTTTTTAAGAAACCTTTCTTAAAGGAAAATTTTATTTTCGTCCACATGCTTAAGATCATACATTTCTAATTTTAAATGGGGAGGACAAAGTTATCTTTAAATTCTCTCTCCTTTACACAGTACAACTGATAGCTCATGTTAATTTTCAGTTAAGGATTTAAACTAAAAACAAAGCAACTCTCTTATGACTTCACATTTTCACCTACTTCGTTTTATAGCTTTTACAAACTCAGTACTTTTTTATACTATCCACAGTATTTTTAAACCATCACACTTTACACTATTCAAAGTAAATAACTCATTCAAGGCATGATTTGTACATTTTCCACTTATTACCACTTACACCAACACCTTTTTATAACGTTTATTGAACACTCATACCTTTACTGTGGTGGGGATTTGTTAGTAGGTTCATTACTTTCTCGCATAATGATTACGAATTCACTGTCAGTACTCAATCAAAGGGCTTCACTAAAAGAGAGGTCACACAATGTACTATTCATGGAAAGTACTTTTAACGCATGGTTCGATTTCCAAAAATCACAGGAACATTTAAAAGTTTATGAATGCCTGTACTCTCCGCAAGGGGGATTTCTTAACAAGTGTTAACTTTTTAATTTACACCTTCAAACTTAAAACTAGTCCATTTAATTAATTCCTAAAGATTTTTAATGAATGACAGACTTATTATTTACACAGTAGTCAGAAAAAGGATTGTAATTCAATGATAACAACTTGCTAACCTTCTTTTCTTTAAATTTTTTTTACCACAGGGCACTTTCGGATGCTCAAATTATAAAACTTTTAATTTTAAATCGGGAGGACAACATTTTTCTAGATGTTTGACGCTGTAAGAATGATAAAAAGGAACTAACTTTAAACTTAATGACTTACGACACCTAATTTGTAAGAATTTATATTTTACCTCTGTCACACACGGTCAATTCAACAGGCGTTTCGCAGTAATAAGGGACTACATTCTTAATTAATATGCAGGATGTGCATTCTTAATTAATATGCAGGATGTACATTCTTAATTAATATGCAGGATGATAGATCTGCAAATTTGATATACTTTTTCTCCACCTTCTGAAAACTCTCCATACCACTCTTATTTAACACATACATTAATAAAACCATTTCTGCCTACCAACACTGTTTCTTTTCGTCCACTTCGCAAAAAACAAATACATCTAACACTGCAAATTTATAAGAATTTTAGGAACTTTGGGTTTCTGCCTATCACACTTTTTTCTCCTTACAGACTATATCTAGTAAAAATTTTAAATTCTACAGTGTCTTTGCAGTAAATATCAAAATACGTCGCTTATCAAGTGGGATCATGTTTCCAGTTATTGCACAGGACGATTGAACTTCACGTATTCTGAATGTATTGAAATCATCTAATTTATAAGAATGAATGTATTGAAATCATCTAATTTGCAAGAATTTAGTTTCTATACGTCACACTATTTTAATTCTACAGAACTTGAACAGTTAAAGAGACCACATTCCTAATTAATCCGCAGCATTACATATCGGTAAATCAGAAGTACTTTTTGTATACCTTCTAGAAACTCTGTATGCCAGTCTCATTTTAAACATACCTTCATGAAACTACAAAATCGAATTTTAATTAATGTTACACACTCTCAATATTTTGAAAACGCCTAACTTATACTTTTCGTCTGTCACATACTCTCAATTTAGTAAGACATTGTAAGTAATAAGACAAAGCATTCTTAATTAAATACTTCGAATATACCTTATTTATAACTTTCAACTTCTGGCTGTCACACTCTTAACTCTACAGGCTATAACGCAGTAAATATTTCAATTTTAGACTCTTTGAAGCAAATATCAAAATACACCACTTATCAATAGGGACAATACTCCTAATTATTACACAGGATGATTTAACTTCCACACTCTGAATGTATTGCAATCTCTTAATTTATAAGAATTCTGTTTCTGTCACTCTCTTAATTCTATTGACTTTTCGCTGTAAATATACAAAAATACTCAACTTCAGCATTCACACCTTCACTGTGGAAATTATACCATTAATTTCTAAACCGAGGCAGATTCATCCTTTATATTGTAGTTAGGACAAGGGTCATTCTTTAAAAACACTTCTACCTAAGTACCTGGACTCTGGCATTTTTTCACAAGTTTAAATTATACGTTTTAACTTTTAAAAGGAGAGGACAAAACATGTCTACTTCTCTCTGCTTTACAATGCATAACTGTTTGCTTAATTTTAGTAAAAGGATCTAAAATCAAAGGAAATTACCAACCGATATTTCATGGTTGCACAAGTTCAGAAGATATTACTCATAATTAAAGGCCACTCGCAACTTCATATCAAAAGTAACAAATCGAGAGATCAAATACTTCTCACCTATGTTTCAGTTAAGACCTACTGCAATCAAAGCGATTAATGAAAGTTCAAAATGAAACTACTCCACTAAACTTAATTAATTTGTAAGAATTTCTAACACGTAGCAGATTTATTATTTATACTGTAATTAAAACAAGGGACATTCTTTAGTAAACAACTGGCTACCTTTTTAAGAAACCTTTCTTAAAGGAAAATTTTATTTTCGTCCACATGCTTAAGATCATACATTTCTAATTTTAAATGGGGAGGACAAAGTTATCTTTAAATTCTCTCTCCTTTACACAGTACAACTGATAGCTCATGTTAATTTTCAGTTAAGGATTTAAACTAAAAACAAAGCAACTCTCTTATGACTTCATATTTTCACCTACTTCGTTTTATAGCTTTTACAAACTCAGTACTTTTTTATACTATCCACAGTATTTTTAAACCATCACACTTTACACTATTCAAAGTAAATAACTCATTCAAGGCATGATTTGTACATTTTCCACTTATTACCACTTACACCAACACCTTTTTATAACGTTTATTGAACACTCATACCTTTACTGTGGTGGGGATTTGTTAGTAGGTTCATTATTTTCTCGCATAATGATTACGAATTCACTGTCAGTACTCAATCAAAGGGCTTCACTAAAAGAGAGGTCACACAATGCACTATTCATGGAAAGTACTTTTAACGCATGGTTCGATTTCCAAAAATCACAGGAACATTTAAAAGTTTATGAATGCCTGTACTCTCCGCAAGGGGGATTTCTTAACAAGTGTTAACTTTTTAATTTACACCTTCAAACTTAAAACTAGTCCATTTAATTAATTCCTAAAGATTTTTAATGAATGACAGACTTATTATTTACACAGTAGTCAGAAAAAGGATTGTAATTCAATGATAACAACTTGCTAACCTTCTTTTCTTTAAATTTTTTTTACCACAGGGCACTTTCGGATGCTCAAATTATAAAACTTTTAATTTTAAATCGGGAGGACAACATTTTTCTAGATGTTTGACGCTGTAAGAATGATAAAAAGGAACTAACTTTAAACTTCATGACTTATGACACCTAATTTGTAAGAATTTATATTTTACCTCTGTCACACACGGTTAATTCAACAGGAGTTTCGCAGTAATAAGGGACTACATTCTTAATTAATATGCAGGATGTGCATTCTTAATTAATATGCAGGATGTACATTCTTAATTAATATGCAGGATGATAGATCTGCAAATTTGATATACTTTTTCTCCACCTTCTGAAAACTCTCCATACCACTCTTATTTAACACATACATTAATAAAACCATTTCTGCCTACCAACACTGTTTCTTTTCGTCCACTTCGCAAAAAACAAATACATCTAACACTGCAAATTTATAAGAATTTTAGGAACTTTGGGTTTCTGCCTATCACACTTTTTTCTCCTTACAGACTATATCTAGTAAAAATTTTAAATTCTACAGTGTCTTTGCAGTAAATATCAAAATACGTCGCTTATCAAGTGGGATCATGTTTCCAGTTATTGCACAGGACGATTGAACTTCACGTATTCTGAATGTATTGAAATCATCTAATTTATAAGAATGAATGTATTGAAATCATCTAATTTATAAGAATTTAGTTTCTATACGTCACACTATTTTAATTCTACAGAACTTGGAACAGTTAAAGAGACCACATTCCTAATTAATCCGCAGCATTACATATCGGTAAATCAGAAGTACTTTTTGTATACCTTCTAGAAACTCTGTATGCCAGTCTCATTTTAAACATACCTTCATGAAACTACAAAATCGAATTTTAATTAATGTTACACACTCTCAATATTTTGAAAACGCCTAACTTATACTTTTCGTCTGTCACATACTCTCAATTTAGTAAGACATTGTAAGTAATAAGACAAAGCATTCTTAATTAAATACTTCGAATATACCTTATTTATAACTTTCAACTTCTGGCTGTCACACTCTTAACTCTACAGGCTATAACGCAGTAAATATTTCAATTTTAGACACTTTGAAGCAAATATCAAAATACACCACTTATCAATAGGGACAATACTCCTAATTATTACACAGGATGATTTAACTTCCACACTCTGAATGTATTGCAATCTCTTAATTTTATAAGAATTCTGTTTCTGTCACTCTCTTAATTCTATTGACTTTTCGCTGTAAATATACAAAAATACTCAACTTCAGCATTCACACCTTCACTGTGGAAATTATACCATTAATTTCTAAACCGAGGCAGATTCATCCTTTATATTGTAGTTAGGACAAGGGTCATTCTTTAAAAACACTTCTACCTAAGTACCTGGACTCTGGCATTTTTTCACAAGTTTAAATTATACGTTTTAACTTTTAAAAGGAGAGGACAAAACATGTCTACTTCTCTCTGCTTTACACTGCATAACTGTTTGCTTAATTTTAGTAAAAGGATCTAAAATCAAAGGAAATTACCAACTGATATTTCATGGCTGCACAAGTTCAGAAGATATTACTCATAATTAAAGGCCACTCGCAACTTCATATCAAAAGTAACAAATCGAGAGATGAAATACTTCTCACCTATGTTTCAGTTAAGACCTACTGCAATCAAAGCGATTAATGAAAGTTCAAAATGAAACTACTCCACTAAACTTAATTAATTTGTAAGAATTTCTAACACGTAGCAGATTTATTATTTATACTGTAATTAAAACAAGGGACATTCTTTAGTAAACAACTGGCTACCTTTTTAAGAAACCTTTCTTAAAGGAAAATTTTATTTTCGTCCACATGCTTAAGATCATACATTTCTAATTTTAAATGGGGAGGACAAAGTTATCTTAATTCTCTCTCCTTTACACAGTACAACTGATAGCTCATGTTAATTTTCAGTTAAGGATTTAAACTAAAAACAAAGCAACTCTCTTATGACTTCATATTTTCACCTACTTCGTTTTATAGCTTTTACAAACTCAGTACTTTTTTATACTATCCACAGTATTTTTAAACCATCACACTTTACACTATTCAAAGTAAATAACTCATTCAAGGCATGATTTGTACATTTTCCACTTATTACCACTTACACCAACACCTTTTTATAACGTTTATTGAACACTCATACCTTTACTGTGGTGGGGATTTGTTAGTAGGTTCATTATTTTCTCGCATAATGATTACGAATTCACTGTCAGTACTCAATCAAAGGGCTTCACTAAAAGAGAGGTCACACAATGCACTATTCATGGAAAGTACTTTTAACGCATGGTTCGATTTCCAAAAATCACAGGAACATTTAAAAGTTTATGAATGCCTGTACTCTCCGCAAGGGGGATTTCTTAACAAGTGTTAACTTTTTAATTTACACCTTCAAACTTAAAACTAGTCCATTTAATTAATTCCTAAAGATTTTTAATGAATGACAGACTTATTATTTACACAGTAGTCAGAAAAAGGATTGTAATTCAATGATAACAACTTGCTAACCTTCTTTTCTTTAAATTTTTTTTACCACAGGGCACTTTCGGATGCTCAAATTATAAAACTTTTAATTTTAAATCGGGAGGACAACATTTTTCTAGATGTTTGACGCTGTAAGAATGATAAAAAGGAACTAACTTTAAACTTAACGACTTATGACACCTAATTTGTAAGAATTTATATTTTACCTCTGTCACACACGGTCCAATTCAACAGGCGTTTCGCAGTAATAAGGGACTACATTCTTAATTAATATGCAGGATGTGCATTCTTAATTAATATGCAGGATGTACATTCTTAATTAATATGCAGGATGATAGATCTGCAAACTTGATATACTTTTTCTCCACCTTCTGAAAACTCTCCATACCACTCTTATTTAACACATACATTAATAAAACCATTTCTGCCTACCAACACTGTTTCTTTTCGTCCACTTCGCAAAAAACAAATACATCTAACACTGCAAATTTATAAGAATTTTAGGAACTTTGGGTTTCTGCCTATCACACTTTTTTCTCCTTACAGACTATATCTAGTAAAAATTTTAAATTCTACAGTGTCTTTGCAGTAAATATCAAAATACGTCGCTTATCAAGTGGGATCATGTTTCCAGTTATTGCACAGGACGATTGAACTTCACGTATTCTGAATGTATTGAAATCATCTAATTTATAAGAATTTAGTTTCTATACGTCACACTATTTTAATTCTACAGAACTTGAACAGTTAAAGAGACCACATTCCTAATTAATCCGCAGCATTACATATCGGTAAATCAGAAGTACTTTTTGTATACCTTCTAGAAACTCTGTATGCCAGTCTCATTTTAAACATACCTTCATGAAACTACAAAATCGAATTTTAATTAATGTTACACACTCTCAATATTTTGAAAACGCCTAACTTATACTTTTCAACTGTCACATACTCTCAATTTAGTAAGACATTGTAAGTAATAAGACAAAGCATTCTTAATTAAATACTTCGAATATACCTTATTTATAACTTTCAACTTCTGGCTGTCACACTCTTAACTCTACAGGCTATAACGCAGTAAATATTTCAATTTTAGACTCTTTGAAGCAAATATCAAAATACACCACTTATCAATAGGGACAATACTCCTAATTATTACACAGGATGATTTAACTTCCACACTCTGAATGTATTGCAATCTCTTAATTTATAAGAATTCTGTTTCTGTCACTCTCTTAATTCTATTGACTTTTCGCTGTAAATATACAAAAATACTCAACTTCAGCATTCACACCTTCACTGTGGAAATTATACCATTAATTTCTAAACCGAGGCAGATTCATCCTTTATATTGTAGTTAGGACAAGGGTCATTCTTTAAAAACACTTCTACCTAAGTACCTGGACTCTGGCATTTTTTCACAAGTTTAAATTATACGTTTTAACTTTTAAAAGGAGAGGACAAAACATGTCTACTTCTCTCTGCTTTACAATGCATAACTGTTTGCTTAATTTTAGTAAAAGGATCTAAAATCAAAGGAAATTACCAACCGATATTTCATGGTTGCACAAGTTCAGAAGATATTACTCATAATTAAAGGCCACTCGCAACTTCATATCAAAAGTAACAAATCGAGAGATCAAATACTTCTCACCTATGTTTCAGTTAAGACCTACTGCAATCAAAGCGATTAATGAAAGTTCAAAATGAAACTACTCCACTAAACTTAATTAATTTGTAAGAATTTCTAACACGTAGCAGATTTATTATTTATACTGTAATTAAAACAAGGGACATTCTTTAGTAAACAACTGGCTACCTTTTTAAGAAACCTTTCTTAAAGGAAAATTTTATTTTCGTCCACATGCTTAAGATCATACATTTCTAATTTTAAATGGGGAGGACAAAGTTATCTTTAAATTCTCTCTCCTTTACACAGTACAACTGATAGCTCATGTTAATTTTCAGTTAAGGATTTAAACTAAAAACAAAGCAACTCTCTTATGACTTCACATTTTCACCTACTTCGTTTTATAGCTTTTACAAACTCAGTACTTTTTTATACTATCCACAGTATTTTTAAACCATCACACTTTACACTATTCAAAGTAAATAACTCATTCAAGGCATGATTTGTACATTTTCCACTTATTACCACTTACACCAACACCTTTTTATAACGTTTATTGAACACTCATACCTTTACTGTGGTGGGGATTTGTTAGTAGGTTCATTATTTTCTCGCATAATGATTACGAATTCACTGTCAGTACTAAATCAAAGGGCTTCACTAAAAGAGAGGTCACACAATGCACTATTCATGGAAAGTACTTTTAACGCATGGTTCGATTTCCAAAAATCACAGGAACATTTAAAAGTTTATGAATGCCTGTACTCTCCGCAAGGGGGATTTCTTAACAAGTGTTAACTTTTTAATTTACACCTTCAAACTTAAATCTAGTCCATTTAATTAATTCCTAAAGATTTTTAATGAATGACAGACTTATTATTTACACAGTAGTCAGAAAAAGGATTGTAATTCAATGATAACAACTTGCTAACCTTCTTTTCTTTAAATTTTTTTTAAAACAGGGCACTTTCGGATGCTCAAATTATAAAACTTTTAATTTTAAATCGGGAGGACAACATTTTTCTAGATGTTTGACGCTGTAAGAATGATAAAAAGGAACTAACTTTAAACTTAATGACTTATGACACCTAATTTGTAAGAATTTATATTTTACCTCTGTCACACACGGTCAATTCAACAGGCGTTTCGCAGTAATAAGGGACTACATTCTTAATTAATATGCAGGATGTGCATTCTTAATTAATATGCAGGATGTACATTCTTAATTAATATGCAGGATGATAGATCTGCAAATTTGATATACTTTTTCTCCACCTTCTGAAAACTCTCCATACCACTCTTATTTAACACATACATTAATAAAACCATTTCTGCCTACCAACACTGTTTCTTTTCGTCCACTTCGCAAAAAACAAATACATCTAACACTGCAAATTTATAAGAATTTTAGGAACTTTGGGTTTCTGCCTATCACACTTTTTTCTCCTTACAGACTATATCTAGTAAAAATTTTAAATTCTACAGTGTCTTTGCAGTAAATATCAAAATACGTCGCTTATCAAGTGGGATCATGTTTCCAGTTATTGCACAGGACGATTGAACTTCACGTATTCTGAATGTATTGAAATCATCTAATTTATAAGAATGAATGTATTGAAATCATCTAATTTGCAAGAATTTAGTTTCTACACGTCACACTATTTTAATTCTACAGAACTTGAACAGTTAAAGAGACCACATTCCTAATTAATCCGCAGCATTACATATCGGTAAATCAGAAGTACTTTTTGTATACCTTCTAGAAACTCTGTATGCCAGTCTCATTTTAAACATACCTTCATGAAACTACAAAATCGAATTTTAATTAATGTTACACACTCTCAATATTTTGAAAACGCCTAACTTATACTTTTCGTCTGTCACATACTCTCAATTTAGTAAGACATTGTAAGTAATAAGACAAAGCATTCTTAATTAAATACTTCGAATATACCTTATTTATAACTTTCAACTTCTGGCTGTCACACTCTTAACTCTACAGGCTATAACGCAGTAAATATTTCAATTTTAGACTCTTTGAAGCAAATATCAAAATACACCACTTATCAATAGGGACAATACTCCTAATTATTACACAGGATGATTTAACTTCCACACTCTGAATGTATTGCAATCTCTTAATTTATAAGAATTCTGTTTCTGTCACTCTCTTAATTCTATTGACTTTTCGCTGTAAATATACAAAAATACTCAACTTCAGCATTCACACCTTCACTGTGGAAATTATACCATTAATTTCTAAACCGAGGCAGATTCATCCTTTATATTGTAGTTAGGACAAGGGTCATTCTTTAAAAACACTTCTACCTAAGTACCTGGACTCTGGCATTTTTTCACAAGTTTAAATTATACGTTTTAACTTTTAAAAGGAGAGGACAAAACATGTCTACTTCTCTCTGCTTTACAATGCATAACTGTTTGCTTAATTTTAGTAAAAGGATCTAAAATCAAAGGAAATTACCAACCGATATTTCATGGTTGCACAAGTTCAGAAGATATTACTCATAATTAAAGGCCACTCGCAACTTCATATCAAAAGTAACAAATCGAGAGATCAAATACTTCTCACCTATGTTTCAGTTAAGACCTACTGCAATCAAAGCGATTAATGAAAGTTCAAAATGAAACTACTCCACTAAACTTAATTAATTTGTAAGAATTTCTAACACGTAGCAGATTTATTATTTATACTGTAATTAAAACAAGGGACATTCTTTAGTAAACAACTGGCTACCTTTTTAAGAAACCTTTCTTAAAGGAAAATTTTATTTTCGTCCACATGCTTAAGATCATACATTTCTAATTTTAAATGGGGAGGACAAAGTTATCTTTAAATTCTCTCTCCTTTACACAGTACAACTGATAGCTCATGTTAATTTTCAGTTAAGGATTTAAACTAAAAACAAAGCAACTCTCTTATGACTTCATATTTTCACCTACTTCGTTTTATAGCTTTTACAAACTCAGTACTTTTTTATACTATCCACAGTATTTTTAAACCATCACACTTTACACTATTCAAAGTAAATAACTCATTCAAGGCATGATTTGTACATTTTCCACTTATTACCACTTACACCAACACCTTTTTATAACGTTTATTGAACACTCATACCTTTACTGTGGTGGGGATTTGTTAGTAGGTTCATTATTTTCTCGCATAATGATTACGAATTCACTGTCAGTACTCAATCAAAGGGCTTCACTAAAAGAGAGGTCACACAATGCACTATTCATGGAAAGTACTTTTAACGCATGGTTCGATTTCCAAAAATCACAGGAACATTTAAAAGTTTATGAATGCCTGTACTCTCCGCAAGGGGGATTTCTTAACAAGTGTTAACTTTTTAATTTACACCTTCAAACTTAAAACTAGTCCATTTAATTAATTCCTAAAGATTTTTAATGAATGACACACTTATTATTTACACAGTAGTCAGAAAAAGGATTGTAATTCAATGAGAACAACTTGCTAACCTTCTTTTCTTTAAATTTTTTTTACCACAGGGCACTTTCGGATGCTCAAATTATAAAACTTTTAATTTTAAATCGGGAGGACAACATTTTTCTAGATGTTTGACGCTGTAAGAATGATAAAAAGGAACTAACTTTAAACTTAATGACTTATGACACCTAATTTGTAAGAATTTATATTTTACCTCTGTCACACACGGTCAATTCAACAGGCGTTTCGCAGTAATAAGGGACTACATTCTTAATTAATATGCAGGATGTGCATTCTTAATTAATATGCAGGATGTACATTCTTAATATGCAGGATGATAGATCTGCAAATTTGATATACTTTTTCTCCACCTTCTGAAAACTCTCCATACCACTCTTATTTAACACATACATTAATAAAACCATTTCTGCCTACCAACACTGTTTCTTTTCGTCCACTTCGCAAAAAACAAATACATCTAACACTGCAAATTTATAAGAAATTTAGGAACTTTGGGTTTCTGCCTATCACACTTTTTTCTCCTTACAGACTATATCTAGTAAAAATTTTAAATTCTACAGTGTCTTTGCAGTAAATATCAAAATACGTCGCTTATCAAGTGGGATCATGTTTCCAGTTATTGCACAGGACGATTGAACTTCACGTATTCTGAATGTATTGAAATCATCTAATTTATAAGAATGAATGTATTGAAATCATCTAATTTGCAAGAATTTAGTTTCTACACGTCACACTATTTTAATTCTACAGAACTTGAACAGTTAAAGAGACCACATTCCTAATTAATCCGCAGCATTACATATCGGTAAATCAGAAGTACTTTTTGTATACCTTCTAGAAACTCTGTATGCCAGTCTCATTTTAAACATACCTTCATGAAACTACAAAATCGAATTTTAATTAATGTTACACACTCTCAATATTTTGAAAACGCCTAACTTATACTTTTCGTCTGTCACATACTCTCAATTTAGTAAGACATTGTAAGTAATAAGACAAAGCATTCTTAATTAAATACATCGAATATACCTTATTTATAACTTTCAACTTCTGGCTGTCACACTCTTAACTCTACAGGCTATAACGCAGTAAATATTTCAATTTTAGACTCTTTGAAGCAAATATCAAAATACACCACTTATCAATAGGGACAATACTCCTAATTATTACACAGGATGATTTAACTTCCACACTCTGAATGTATTGCAATCTCTTAATTTATAAGAATTCTGTTTCTGTCACTCTCTTAATTCTATTGACGTTTCGCTGTAAATATTGAAAATACTCAACTTTACCATTCGCACCTTCACTGTTAAAATTACACCATTTGTTAATTTCTAAACCAAGGCAGATACCTTTATATTGTAGTTAGGACAAGGGTCATTCTTTAAAACCATAATTAATTCCTAAAGATTTTTAATGCATGACAGACTTATCATGTACACAGTAGTCAGAACTAGTATTGTAACTCAATGATTACAACTTGCTAACCTTCTTTTCTTTAGATTTTTTTTACCACAGAGCACTTTCGCATGCTCATATTATTAACTTTTATTTTAAATCGGGAGGACATGTTTCTATCTGCTTGACACAGTAAGAATGATAAATGATAAAAAGGAACTAACTTTAGACTTAATGACTTACGACACCTAATTTGTAAGAATTTATATTTTACCTCTGTCACACACGGTCAATTCAACAGGCGTTTCGCAGTAATAAGGGACTACATTCTTAATTAATATGCAGGATGTGCATTCTTAATTAATATGCAGGATGTACATTCTTAATTAATATGCAGGATGATAGATCTGCAAATTTGATATACTTTTTCTCCACCTTCTGAAAACTCTCCATACCACTCTTATTTAACACATACATTAATAAAACCATTTCTGCCTACCAACACTGTTTCTTTTCGTCCACTTCGCAAAAAACAAATACATCTAACACTGCAAATTTATAAGAATTTTAGGAACTTTGGGTTTCTGCCTATCACACTTTTTTCTCCTTACAGACTATATCTAGTAAAAATTTTAAATTCTACAGTGTCTTTGCAGTAAATATCAAAATACGTCGCTTATCAAGTGGGATCATGTTTCCAGTTATTGCACAGGACGATTGAACTTCACGTATTCTGAATGTATTGAAATCATCTAATTTATAAGAATGAATGTATTGAAATCATCTAATTTGCAAGAATTTAGTTTCTACACGTCACACTATTTTAATTCTACAGAACTTGAACAGTTAAAGAGACCACATTCCTAATTAATCCGCAGCATTACATATCGGTAAATCAGAAGTACTTTTTGTATACCTTCTAGAAACTCTGTATGCCAGTCTCATTTTAAACATACCTTCATGAAACTACAAAATCGAATTTTAATTAATGTTACACACTCTCAATATTTTGAAAACGCCTAACTTATACTTTTCGTCTGTCACATACTCTCAATTTAGTAAGACATTGTAAGTAATAAGACAAAGCATTCTTAATTAAATACTTCGAATATACCTTATTTATAACTTTCAACTTCTGGCTGTCACACTCTTAACTCTACAGGCTATATCGCAGTAAATATTTCAATTTTAGACTCTTTGAAGCAAATATCAAAATACACCACTTATCAATAGGGACAATACTCCTAATTATTACACAGGATGATTTAACTTCCACACTCTGAATGTATTGCAATCTCTTAATTTATAAGAATTCTGTTTCTGTCACTCTCTTAATTCTATTGACTTTTCGCTGTAAATATACAAAAATACTCAACTTCAGCATTCACACCTTCACTGTGGAAATTATACCATTAATTTCTAAACCGAGGCAGATTCATCCTTTATATTGTAGTTAGGACAAGGGTCATTCTTTAAAAACACTTCTACCTAAGTACCTGGACTCTGGCATTTTTTCACAAGTTTAAATTATACGTTTTAACTTTTAAAAGGAGAGGACAAAACATGTCTACTTCTCTCTGCTTTACAATGCATAACTGTTTGCTTAATTTTAGTAAAAGGATCTAAAATCAAAGGAAATTACCAACCGATATTTCATGGTTGCACAAGTTCAGAAGATATTACTCATAATTAAAGGCCACTCGCAACTTCATATCAAAAGTAACAAATCGAGAGATCAAATACTTCTCACCTATGTTTCAGTTAAGACCTACTGCAATCAAAGCGATTAATGAAAGTTCAAAATGAAACTACTCCACTAAACTTAATTAATTTGTAAGAATTTCTAACACGTAGCAGATTTATTATTTATACTGTAATTAAAACAAGGGACATTCTTTAGTAAACAACTGGCTACCTTTTTAAGAAACCTTTCTTAAAGGAAAATTTTATTTTCGTCCACATGCTTAAGATCATACATTTCTAATTTTAAATGGGGAGGACAAAGTTATCTTTAAATTCTCTCTCCTTTACACAGTACAACTGATAGCTCATGTTAATTTTCAGTTAAGGATTTAAACTAAAAACAAAGCAACTCTCTTATGACTTCACATTTTCACCTACTTCGTTTTATAGCTTTTACAAACTCAGTACTTTTTTATACTATCCACAGTATTTTTAAACCATCACACTTTACACTATTCAAAGTAAATAACTCATTCAAGGCATGATTTGTACATTTTCCACTTATTACCACTTACACCAACACCTTTTTATAACGTTTATTGAACACTCATACCTTTACTGTGGTGGGGATTTGTTAGTAGGTTCATTACTTTCTCGCATAATGATTACGAATTCACTGTCAGTACTCAATCAAAGGGCTTCACTAAAAGAGAGGTCACACAATGTACTATTCATGGAAAGTACTTTTAACGCATGGTTCGATTTCCAAAAATCACAGGAACATTTAAAAGTTTATGAATGCCTGTACTCTCCGCAAGGGGGATTTCTTAACAAGTGTTAACTTTTTAATTTACACCTTCAAACTTAAAACTAGTCCATTTAATTAATTCCTAAAGATTTTTAATGAATGACAGACTTATTATTTACACAGTAGTCAGAAAAAGGATTGTAATTCAATGATAACAACTTGCTAACCTTCTTTTCTTTAAATTTTTTTTACCACAGGGCACTTTCGGATGCTCAAATTATAAAACTTTTAATTTTAAATCGGGAGGACAACATTTTTCTAGATGTTTGACGCTGTAAGAATGATAAAAAGGAACTAACTTTAAACTTAATGACTTACGACACCTAATTTGTAAGAATTTATATTTTACCTCTGTCACACACGGTCAATTCAACAGGCGTTTCGCAGTAATAAGGGACTACATTCTTAATTAATATGCAGGATGTGCATTCTTAATTAATATGCAGGATGTACATTCTTAATTAATATGCAGGATGATAGATCTGCAAATTTGATATACTTTTTCTCCACCTTCTGAAAACTCTCCATACCACTCTTATTTAACACATACATTAATAAAACCATTTCTGCCTACCAACACTGTTTCTTTTCGTCCACTTCGCAAAAAACAAATACATCTAACACTGCAAATTTATAAGAATTTTAGGAACTTTGGGTTTCTGCCTATCACACTTTTTTCTCCTTACAGACTATATCTAGTAAAAATTTTAAATTCTACAGTGTCTTTGCAGTAAATATCAAAATACGTCGCTTATCAAGTGGGATCATGTTTCCAGTTATTGCACAGGACGATTGAACTTCACGTATTCTGAATGTATTGAAATCATCTAATTTATAAGAATGAATGTATTGAAATCATCTAATTTGCAAGAATTTAGTTTCTATACGTCACACTATTTTAATTCTACAGAACTTGAACAGTTAAAGAGACCACATTCCTAATTAATCCGCAGCATTACATATCGGTAAATCAGAAGTACTTTTTGTATACCTTCTAGAAACTCTGTATGCCAGTCTCATTTTAAACATACCTTCATGAAACTACAAAATCGAATTTTAATTAATGTTACACACTCTCAATATTTTGAAAACGCCTAACTTATACTTTTCGTCTGTCACATACTCTCAATTTAGTAAGACATTGTAAGTAATAAGACAAAGCATTCTTAATTAAATACTTCGAATATACCTTATTTATAACTTTCAACTTCTGGCTGTCACACTCTTAACTCTACAGGCTATAACGCAGTAAATATTTCAATTTTAGACTCTTTGAAGCAAATATCAAAATACACCACTTATCAATAGGGACAATACTCCTAATTATTACACAGGATGATTTAACTTCCACACTCTGAATGTATTGCAATCTCTTAATTTATAAGAATTCTGTTTCTGTCACTCTCTTAATTCTATTGACTTTTCGCTGTAAATATACAAAAATACTCAACTTCAGCATTCACACCTTCACTGTGGAAATTATACCATTAATTTCTAAACCGAGGCAGATTCATCCTTTATATTGTAGTTAGGACAAGGGTCATTCTTTAAAAACACTTCTACCTAAGTACCTGGACTCTGGCATTTTTTCACAAGTTTAAATTATACGTTTTAACTTTTAAAAGGAGAGGACAAAACATGTCTACTTCTCTCTGCTTTACAATGCATAACTGTTTGCTTAATTTTAGTAAAAGGATCTAAAATCAAAGGAAATTACCAACCGATATTTCATGGTTGCACAAGTTCAGAAGATATTACTCATAATTAAAGGCCACTCGCAACTTCATATCAAAAGTAACAAATCGAGAGATCAAATACTTCTCACCTATGTTTCAGTTAAGACCTACTGCAATCAAAGCGATTAATGAAAGTTCAAAATGAAACTACTCCACTAAACTTAATTAATTTGTAAGAATTTCTAACACGTAGCAGATTTATTATTTATACTGTAATTAAAACAAGGGACATTCTTTAGTAAACAACTGGCTACCTTTTTAAGAAACCTTTCTTAAAGGAAAATTTTATTTTCGTCCACATGCTTAAGATCATACATTTCTAATTTTAAATGGGGAGGACAAAGTTATCTTTAAATTCTCTCTCCTTTACACAGTACAACTGATAGCTCATGTTAATTTTCAGTTAAGGATTTAAACTAAAAACAAAGCAACTCTCTTATGACTTCATATTTTCACCTACTTCGTTTTATAGCTTTTACAAACTCAGTACTTTTTTATACTATCCACAGTATTTTTAAACCATCACACTTTACACTATTCAAAGTAAATAACTCATTCAAGGCATGATTTGTACATTTTCCACTTATTACCACTTACACCAACACCTTTTTATAACGTTTATTGAACACTCATACCTTTACTGTGGTGGGGATTTGTTAGTAGGTTCATTATTTTCTCGCATAATGATTACGAATTCACTGTCAGTACTCAATCAAAGGGCTTCACTAAAAGAGAGGTCACACAATGCACTATTCATGGAAAGTACTTTTAACGCATGGTTCGATTTCCAAAAATCACAGGAACATTTAAAAGTTTATGAATGCCTGTACTCTCCGCAAGGGGGATTTCTTAACAAGTGTTAACTTTTTAATTTACACCTTCAAACTTAAAACTAGTCCATTTAATTAATTCCTAAAGATTTTTAATGAATGACAGACTTATTATTTACACAGTAGTCAGAAAAAGGATTGTAATTCAATGATAACAACTTGCTAACCTTCTTTTCTTTAAATTTTTTTTACCACAGGGCACTTTCGGATGCTCAAATTATAAAACTTTTAATTTTAAATCGGGAGGACAACATTTTTCTAGATGTTTGACGCTGTAAGAATGATAAAAAGGAACTAACTTTAAACTTAACGACTTATGACACCTAATTTGTAAGAATTTATATTTTACCTCTGTCACACACGGTCCAATTCAACAGGCGTTTCGCAGTAATAAGGGACTACATTCTTAATTAATATGCAGGATGTGCATTCTTAATTAATATGCAGGATGTACATTCTTAATTAATATGCAGGATGATAGATCTGCAAACTTGATATACTTTTTCTCCACCTTCTGAAAACTCTCCATACCACTCTTATTTAACACATACATTAATAAAACCATTTCTGCCTACCAACACTGTTTCTTTTCGTCCACTTCGCAAAAAACAAATACATCTAACACTGCAAATTTATAAGAATTTTAGGAACTTTGGGTTTCTGCCTATCACACTTTTTTCTCCTTACAGACTATATCTAGTAAAAATTTTAAATTCTACAGTGTCTTTGCAGTAAATATCAAAATACGTCGCTTATCAAGTGGGATCATGTTTCCAGTTATTGCACAGGACGATTGAACTTCACGTATTCTGAATGTATTGAAATCATCTAATTTATAAGAATTTAGTTTCTATACGTCACACTATTTTAATTCTACAGAACTTGAACAGTTAAAGAGACCACATTCCTAATTAATCCGCAGCATTACATATCGGTAAATCAGAAGTACTTTTTGTATACCTTCTAGAAACTCTGTATGCCAGTCTCATTTTAAACATACCTTCATGAAACTACAAAATCGAATTTTAATTAATGTTACACACTCTCAATATTTTGAAAACGCCTAACTTATACTTTTCAACTGTCACATACTCTCAATTTAGTAAGACATTGTAAGTAATAAGACAAAGCATTCTTAATTAAATACTTCGAATATACCTTATTTATAACTTTCAACTTCTGGCTGTCACACTCTTAACTCTACAGGCTATAACGCAGTAAATATTTCAATTTTAGACTCTTTGAAGCAAATATCAAAATACACCACTTATCAATAGGGACAATACTCCTAATTATTACACAGGATGATTTAACTTCCACACTCTGAATGTATTGCAATCTCTTAATTTATAAGAATTCTGTTTCTGTCACTCTCTTAATTCTATTGACTTTTCGCTGTAAATATACAAAAATACTCAACTTCAGCATTCACACCTTCACTGTGGAAATTATACCATTAATTTCTAAACCGAGGCAGATTCATCCTTTATATTGTAGTTAGGACAAGGGTCATTCTTTAAAAACACTTCTACCTAAGTACCTGGACTCTGGCATTTTTTCACAAGTTTAAATTATACGTTTTAACTTTTAAAAGGAGAGGACAAAACATGTCTACTTCTCTCTGCTTTACAATGCATAACTGTTTGCTTAATTTTAGTAAAAGGATCTAAAATCAAAGGAAATTACCAACCGATATTTCATGGTTGCACAAGTTCAGAAGATATTACTCATAATTAAAGGCCACTCGCAACTTCATATCAAAAGTAACAAATCGAGAGATCAAATACTTCTCACCTATGTTTCAGTTAAGACCTACTGCAATCAAAGCGATTAATGAAAGTTCAAAATGAAACTACTCCACTAAACTTAATTAATTTGTAAGAATTTCTAACACGTAGCAGATTTATTATTTATACTGTAATTAAAACAAGGGACATTCTTTAGTAAACAACTGGCTACCTTTTTAAGAAACCTTTCTTAAAGGAAAATTTTATTTTCGTCCACATGCTTAAGATCATACATTTCTAATTTTAAATGGGGAGGACAAAGTTATCTTTAAATTCTCTCTCCTTTACACAGTACAACTGATAGCTCATGTTAATTTTCAGTTAAGGATTTAAACTAAAAACAAAGCAACTCTCTTATGACTTCACATTTTCACCTACTTCGTTTTATAGCTTTTACAAACTCAGTACTTTTTTATACTATCCACAGTATTTTTAAACCATCACACTTTACACTATTCAAAGTAAATAACTCATTCAAGGCATGATTTGTACATTTTCCACTTATTACCACTTACACCAACACCTTTTTATAACGTTTATTGAACACTCATACCTTTACTGTGGTGGGGATTTGTTAGTAGGTTCATTATTTTCTCGCATAATGATTACGAATTCACTGTCAGTACTAAATCAAAGGGCTTCACTAAAAGAGAGGTCACACAATGCACTATTCATGGAAAGTACTTTTAACGCATGGTTCGATTTCCAAAAATCACAGGAACATTTAAAAGTTTATGAATGCCTGTACTCTCCGCAAGGGGGATTTCTTAACAAGTGTTAACTTTTTAATTTACACCTTCAAACTTAAATCTAGTCCATTTAATTAATTCCTAAAGATTTTTAATGAATGACAGACTTATTATTTACACAGTAGTCAGAAAAAGGATTGTAATTCAATGATAACAACTTGCTAACCTTCTTTTCTTTAAATTTTTTTTAAAACAGGGCACTTTCGGATGCTCAAATTATAAAACTTTTAATTTTAAATCGGGAGGACAACATTTTTCTAGATGTTTGACGCTGTAAGAATGATAAAAAGGAACTAACTTTAAACTTAATGACTTATGACACCTAATTTGTAAGAATTTATATTTTACCTCTGTCACACACGGTCAATTCAACAGGCGTTTCGCAGTAATAAGGGACTACATTCTTAATTAATATGCAGGATGTGCATTCTTAATTAATATGCAGGATGATAGATCTGCAAATTTGATATACTTTTTCTCCACCTTCTGAAAACTCTCCATACCACTCTTATTTAACACATACATTAATAAAACCATTTCTGCCTACCAACACTGTTTCTTTTCGTCCACTTCGCAAAAAACAAATACATCTAACACTGCAAATTTATAAGAAATTTAGGAACTTTGGGTTTCTGCCTATCACACTTTTTTCTCCTTACAGACTATATCTAGTAAAAATTTTAAATTCTACAGTGTCTTTGCAGTAAATATCAAAATACGTCGCTTATCAAGTGGGATCATGTTTCCAGTTATTGCACAGGACGATTGAACTTCACGTATTCTGAATGTATTGAAATCATCTAATTTACAGAATGAATGTATTGAAATCATCTAATTTGCAAGAATTTAGTTTCTACACATCACACTATTTTAATTCTACAGAACTTGAACAGTTAAAGAGACCACATTCCTAATTAATCCGCAGCATTACATATCGGTAAATCAGAAGTACTTTTTGTATACCTTCTAGAAACTCTGTATGCCAGTCTTATTTTAAACATACCTTCATGAAACTACAAAATCGAATTTTAATTAATGTTACACACTCTCAATATTTTGAAAACGCCTAACTTATACTTTTCGTCTGTCACATACTCTCAATTTAGTAAGACATTGTAAGTAATAAGACAAAGCATTCTTAATTAAATACATCGAATATACCTTATTTATAACTTTCAACTTCTGGCTGTCACACTCTTAACTCTACAGGCTATAACGCAGTAAATATTTCAATTTTATACTCTTTGAAGCAAATATCAAAATACACCACTTATCAATAGGGACAATACTCCTAATTATTACACAGGATGATTTAACTTCCACACTCTGAATGTATTGCAATCTCTTAATTTATAAGAATTCTGTTTCTGTCACTCTCTTAATTCTATTGACGTTTCGCTGTAAATATTGAAAATACTCAACTTTACCATTCGCACCTTCACTGTTAAAATTACACCATTTGTTAATTTCTAAACCAAGGCAGATACCTTTATATTGTAGTTAGGACAAGGGTCATTCTTTAAAACCATAATTAATAACTTAAGATTTTTAATGCATGACAGACTTATCATGTACACAGTAGTCAGAACTAGTATTGTAATTCAATGATTACAACTTGCTAACCTTCTTTTCTTTAGATTTTTTTTACCACAGAGCACTTTCGCATGCTCATATTATTAACTTTTATTTTAAATCGGGAGGACATGTTTCTATCTGCTTGACACAGTAAGAATGATAAATGATAAAAAGGAACTAACTTTAGACTTAATGACTTATGACACCTAATTTGTAAGAATTTATATTTTCCCTTTGTCATACACGGTCAATTCAACAGACGTTTCGCAGTAATAAGGGACTAAATTTAATTAATACGCAGGATGATAGATCTGCAAATTTGATATACTTTTTCTCCACCTTCTGAAAACTCTCTATACCACTGTTAGTTAATTCATACATTAATAAACTCATTTTTGCATACCAACGCTGTTTCTGTTAGTCCACTTCACAAAACCGGATTACCTCTAAAACTACAAATTTGTAAGAATTTTAGGTAGGAACTTTGTGTTTCTGTCTATCATGCTCTTTTCACTCTACAGACTATATCTAGTAAAAATTTGATTTCTACAGTTTCTTTGCAGCATATATCAAAATACCACTTTTCAAAAGGGAACATATTTCCAAATATGACACAGGACGTTTCAACTTCACACTCTGAATGTACTGAAATCAGCTTAATTTGTAATAATTATTTTCTGTCACTATCGTAATTCTACAGGCTTTTCACAGTAAATATTATTTCATTTGTTTAGGGACCACATTCCTGATTATTACACAGCATTACATATATATACATATAAACCTGAATATTACATATATATAAAGCTGAAGTACTTTTGTCTACCTTCCAGGAAGTCTATGCCAGCCTCATTTTATACATATCATCATGAAATGATTTTCTGAAGAATGATTCAAAGCTGAATTTTATTTAATGCTACTGTCACTGACAATATTTTGCAAACTCGTAACTCACAAAAATTTACTTTTCCCTCTGTCAGTAAAATTTCATGTTAGGTTCATAGTTCATTCATAATTCCCACCTCATATTTTCATTTCACATACATGTTTATTACCTGTTGCACGTCTGTTTACTTACTTCGAGTTTAATTGGAAAATTCTTATCTGGAACAATTTCATGTATGGGCACCTAAGATTTTCACAACAGAATATACTCAAACTGCAGATTAAGGACTCTTCTGTTTATATATTTATAGCACTATTCCCTGTATATTCCGTTCCTTTAGCTGTGGAATTTCTGGGACACATCAAACACTAAAAACATTCCTTGCTGATTTAAATGCATCTGACTGTAATGCAATACGTCACATATATTAATCTTATTGCCTAGAAATCCTTCAGCGCATTTAATTTAACACTTCAGTTTTGTTAAGATTCCTTGTAAATTGTTCCTCAGTTTATGTTGTTTACTTTGTTCACAAAATCTTGGCATGCTGTCATGATAATCCACTTTCTATGAGAAATTACATTTTAACTCCTAGAATTCGGTGCTTGTCAGCCGTAATACACCTGCATTTGTATTAGAACATAAATATATTAATTTTGGTGTTTTATTACACACACTATTACAATCATTTTCTCTATGAAGAAGTCACATCACGAATAGTAATTTTCACACATTATTTCGGATACCTAGGTTTGACAATTAGCATTGCCAGGCAAACTCAGGAGATCTGCACCAATATTTATGTATGTATGTTTGGGGAACTCATCAGATACTTTAAACACACCGTATATATTGTATTTATTAGGGAAATAGTTAAGAAATTTTTTACAATTTATTAGGGAAATAGTTTATTGAAATTTTTCAAATTTTTCAATGTATTTCAGTTATATTTTTTAATATCACACTGTAGGACTTTAAACACAGTATATAAAGTTAATACGAAAAATCTGCCGTTATAAACTCTACACATCTACCAGTGCAAACTCTTTTGATAGACCATTTTACTTATACAGTCAAAAGTTTTTAATCCGGACTCGTGGAGACTTCGGCGATTCCGGATTATAGATCATCAGTTTACATCTGGTAAGATGGCATGCAGAAATTGTAAAATTAAAAATATGAAGCCATAATTTATAAAAGATCATCAGTTTACATCTGGTAAGATGGCATGCAGAAATTGTAAAATTAAAAATATGAAGCCATAATTTATGAAATAAAGCATCTATGATCTAAAGGGTATCAACATTTACAAAAAAAAACTTAATATTTATTTACTTAATTAGACATTTCTTTCAAGACACGTATGCATAAAGCATACATTACACAGTCAAATTTAGAAAATTGCAACCCAAAACCTTTTTGATTTGTACTCATGATATTTATGACGACTAGGAATTTGATTTAAATCAAATCAAAGACTGAGTACTTCGAGATGAAATACTACATTTAGTAAGGAATTATAAGCCGAATAAAATAAAAAAATCTGCTCTGAAGAGAAGGATAATGCTAACAGATCAACTTCCAGTTCATTGCGCATCTTACAAAACAAAGGAAAAGGAGCCTTTATTCATTTTTTGCAGCAATTCCACTTTTTGTTCGATGGACATCAAAACCTATTTTCCCTTTGTAGAACCTTTGGCAGCTCCAGCATCGGAAATTTTATTTCGGATTAACGACTTTTGACTTACTTTGTTAAAACTTTACACTTGCTTTATAAAATCTTGCATTTCGATTCACGTCACCTTTTTGCTTAAGTTTCAATATATTCCACCTTTTGCATGAAATGTACCAATTTACTTATGTTTTCCAATACACGTTATTTTTTTAATTGCAAGAAACACTACCACACCCAAGAAGTTCTGAACTGTACCTAAGGGCAGCAAATCATTTATCTTTATAAGCACAAACCACATTTCATTAGTTTTCATATGTTTCTTTCTATTAAGAACCAGGAGCTGACATAAATGTTCATTTTTTTCCAGTGACACTGCATTATTAGGTCACTTACTCTGAATCAAAACCTTTTTTTTTTTTAGATCAAAGAAATTATTTTTACACTCTCTCTGCCTTCATATGCTGAAACCTATAAATGTACTAACACCTGGATTAAGTGTTTTAGACTACTTTATATTTTTGACTACTTTTCATTTCATAACCTAAGAGGACAAAAATACTAATCTGAACATTAGGTGCACTTACTCTAATAATATGTTTCAAATGTTTATTTAAAGCTCCTTATCTGTTACCTTCCAGACACTCATTTTATTTGAAAAACTCGTCTCTTTTTGCAGACGAGCTTTTCCAGATTTATTTTGTTTTTTTACCATATTTGATACACGTCTTCAGTAGATTAAGAGCAATATTCAATTCCATGCAACAAGTATCTGTTTGGTTTTCCAAGTCCTGACATTTACTCTTAAAATTACGAAAACTGTTTCCCAATGAACTATTTAACTTTTACTACGTAGAAACAGAATTAGTTTGTGAAGCTGGTTATTCTACATGCATGTTATTTACAGGAGACCTCTTAGTTGCCTACTTTCATTAACAAGAATTAACTGCAAAATCGATACTTGTTAAAATTTTAATGAGAATAGCTGATTATTTGTTAAATGTTTTTGATACTTTTATCCCTTTTCAAGGTTTTACTTTATAATTTTCATTGAACGTCTGTGCAAAGCATTTAGTCCCACTAAATAATCACAACTTGTAAATCTGTTGACTATGTCTAATCCTCCACTAGAAGAAACTTAACACACTCACATTACAATATACTCTAGAATTTTCAATTCTTTAAACCCAACCTTTCGTTTTTGTACAACACACTCACATTACAATATACTCTAGAATTTTCAATTCTTTAAACCCAACCTTTCGTTTTTGTACAGAATAAACTGCATTATCAAAATGTTTTACACATTTCAACTGTATTACATTACCACATACTTTTCATCACACCTAGTCATAATACATTTCCCATGATGCATTATTTTCATATGCTTAAAAAAAAAAATATTCACCTACCTTTCACTAGCATCTTCTTGCAGTAGCTGCCATTAACAGATCAGTTTTTAAATTTACTCAAACCAAGACAGAAAACTCAAATAATTTTTATTTATATAAATCTTCATATACTTTTTTTACAGGAAAACTTTTTACATGAATAGTTACATCATTGTAATAGCTTTTTAAAATCAATAATAAAATGATTACATACACAGCTAATCAAATTTGAGAATCATTTAAGTCTTTAAGGGCTAAATGTCATTTAAAACTTTTTCCATCTTTCTCCACAAGCTCCATTTTTCACACAGTACGAAGGCAACTGTACAAGTAAATAAATTTAAGTGGCAATCGCACATTGTTGCAAAAAAGGATCAGGCAAAAAACTTAAATGATGGTACTTCAATGTGGGATGCAACAGAAGTATCACACTGTAAACTGGCTACATCGGTTATTCTAGGTCAAGTAACAAGCACTTTTAATTTCTCCATTTAGAAAATACCAGATCAATGAGGGTACTCTGAAGAATCACACTGAAATTGGTTGTACTGGTCTAGGTCAAGCACCTTGATTTCTCCATTTCGCACGCATTTTTCGAAAGCAGAAGAGGAACATACAAATCCATGTAGGAATGGCCAATTTTACCTAAGAAGCTTCAAATTTGGTTTCAAGATCATTAGAATTTACGGCAGCTGGAATCAGATTTGAAATTGAGAACGCATTGAAATCTTACTAAGATTGAGAGAAAATTACAAACAATGCTCTTAAGTTATGTCACCTTCATTAACAAATACTGGGAATCTCACAAACAAATGATTAGTAATTTGAGGTACAAATAACTGAAGAATCATCTACTTACAGCTCAAAATGGAATGAGGTTTAGAAACAACTCATCACCATTTCAACAATTTCAGAACTTAAGAAATTTCACTTTATTTAGTAAAATATAAGAACTTAAGTAATTATTTAGTAAAATGAAAGTAAGTAATTATTTAGTAAGTTATTTAGTAAAATATAAGTATTTAGTAAAATATAAGAACTTAAAATCAAATTTGATATCTAAATTCACACACTTATACTATTTTAACCTTAAATATACCTTAATCAGCAATAAAAACTCCTAATAAGGAAAAATGCTAAACATCTTTAGCTTTCGTTGCTTTCAACTGCGTGTTAATTTACATATATTATTTAACTAGCCTCATCATAAAATAAATATTTTTTAAATTAACAAGAGTGATATAATTAACTTTTTAAATTAACAAGACAGTGAAATTTTACTAAAATTCTGAGAATCAACAGTGATATATTTTAATGCTATTTCTGAAAGAAATTTTAACATTAAAGTTAATATATTTGCTAGCAATGTAATTCAATGAATCTCATAATTTTAGGAATAAAATGAAATCAAATTATACGCCTTTTTCTTGCTATGTCTCTCTCAACGCCTTTAAGTTAACCATCGTTTTTCTCAGAAAGATTCCTTATTTCATACCAAGTCTGCAGCTTTTATATAGAAAGTTAAAAAGAGGCTAAACCTGAAAATAACAGATTAAAAAATGAAAGTGCGTAAGGGAAGTCAACCTGAAATAAATTTGTAAAACTGGTTTCCCCATCATAACAAGTTAACATTCAATTATACCATAAAATTACGATCCCCAACTACATATCAAAATACAGTGTTAATGCTCGTTCATCTAGCAAAAAAAAAATGCACAGATAATCGCATTAACCTGCCACAAAAAATATAGGTAAAATGAGTTCATTAAATCTTACCTGTAATGGAGTTCAAATTATATATAAATATAATTTTATAGAATCAAGTTACCATACATTTAACTCTTGTAACCTTCAATGACATTAAGAGAGATCAGTTAAAACTTCCACGTTACGGAATTTTGCATTAGGACAGAAAAACAGCCCAATAAGTTAAAAAATTAGTAAATCAAATATTAGCAATAAAATTTTTAGAGTATAAAAACCAATACATGTTTACAAAAATCGTTCCTAATTTTTTTCGGTCACACTGGTGATAAACATTTTTGCTGATGCCATCTAAACATGCATATAGTTTCCCTTCGATAAGCGGTTTCCAGTATTTTTAACATGGATCGAATGATCCGAACTCTTCTTCCTTAGTTGCAACTAATTTGACTACTGCCATGTGCCTTAAAGAATGTAAGATCCTGTAGCATACAAATCTGGCTAAGAACTTACTCTCACTTTCTCTTTAGAAAGTAAAAGAGACTTCAGTGAATACTTCTACCTGACACATACCACATCACCTGAGATAATGGTTCCCTGCTAGGTTCTCCTACCAGTCGCTACAGTGGAGTGTTCTAACAAATCTGAAAAAACAAAAAACATGCCGCCCAGGCCTAAACCCAGTATGCATTGTAGTTGCATTGATAGTTATTTCCACATAAAACAGATGTGAGGTTATATATAAACCATTAAATGAAGATTCATACATAATCAAACACAAATTAGAATATTATGAAAAAGAATTTTCGTTTAAGAACATACGTCAGATAGTTTTTATATACAAGCGATGAAACCGTTCTAATCAAACGTGCAACACACATACCGATACAATTTTCATATTTACAGTAACAAAAGCTTTTACCTTTAACAGCTAAAACAAATGCTAATCACACGACTTCTCGAATACATATTTTTTCAGATATAATGCACATTTCTTTCAGTAACATTTCAAAGGAACATATATCAAGGAAAGTTGTAGCTACTGCTACGTAACACTCGACAACAACTAATCCCCAACAGTAAAAAGAAACCTCAAATAAAAACAATAAATGTTTCATCTAATCATTCCCTTGCATGTTCATCGTATAACTCTTCATTACTCTAATAAATGCTAATACTTATTTCACAATTAGCGTGTTTCTCGTATCAGATTCTGTTTAAAGACTCGAGATTTTCATCGCACTTTTATTATGGCATTTATGGGATCAATGATATCGTAATAAGAGGAAAAATTCGCATCAGTCTCAATATTAATGCTTACTTAAATTCCAACATAGGCGTCATCAATATAGTTATTACAGGAAAAATTAGCAGTATCATCGCATCAGGCTATCATTTATGCTTACTTGTATTCAAACACGGATTTATGAATTCGGAGTTGGAAGCAGCGTCGACAGGTTTCCCGAAATTATACAAATTAGTGCCATTTTATTTGGCCTCCCCCCACCTGAAGCTTACTCGAAGTGAAACACAGGTTCATCCAACTTCAAAAAAAAAGCGATCACATACAGTATTATTCCACATAAGGTAGGATAAAACATGAAATTAGAACGTTTCCTATCCCGATGACGTAGTAAAAATAATGTCTAAACACTTGTTTTTCCATTCATATCATGCACTCATATGAAATAAAGCATTAATATAAAAAAAGCATGCAAGTTGCTTCTCAAATTATACATATTGCGACTAAGTTCTGACTTAAAAAATTAATACCAAAAACCAGTTTCATCTGTACAGCTGCACTTTATCCACACTTCTCTGTTGATAAAGCTTCTAATAATTACAACTGCTAAATACCACACTAGCACAGTTGCCACTTAGAATTTACATCTTATTTCCTAGGGGTTGGTAAGAAAAGGTTTTATTTAAACGAAAATCATATGTCGGTTACAATATTTACATGAAACCTTTCTCAACAGAAAAAATATTTAAGTAGAAAGGATGGTTATCACTTACCTCTACCTAACGCATTCATACTTACTCGAATTTAGAAAAATGTTCATTACTTCGGAAATACTCCCAAACCTTTCCTTCACTTGAACTCCCAAATCTGGCAAGGGGCCTACTTATAAATTAAAACTGGACTTATCACTGGATTCATGCGCCACAATACGAAATTAAGTTCTATATACCAACTGCATTTTCTCCCTTTTTGCTGATACAAAACGTTAAAGTAATAGACATAACAATTAAAAATGTTTTTAAATCTCAAAATTTTGATTTTCTTACTTGGTAATGAGCAACAAAACGAGATGAGAGTAGCTTTTTCGACGCATAAATTTTTCACAAGCGAATGCTTACAAACTTACTGAAGTAATAAGGCAGTTTATGACGTCATAACAAATGCGCTTTGCGGGTGCGGTATTGTTAATCGATAAAAAAGACTGCGGAATTTTCGAGAATATACTGCAGAAATTGTAACTAAATAAACAATTGTAAATGTTTGTCATATAATGTGATTGCAGTATTACTTGACCATTCGAAAGGAATTATCCATAAATATTAGTGTTTATTTAAAACATAGGTTTGTAAATTGAATAATTTTACGATCAGCGCCGAAGTACTGCAAATGCTTCCATTTCGTATTACCTGAAACAAAAACAAAAACAAATCCCTGAGCTAAGGCAGGTTTCAAGCAATAATATATACAGGATACTAAACAATTAATTTTTGACAATAGTAATAATAATTATTCATTTTTACTTACTGTATATTTTTACTTTTTCTGTGTACTCTTTCAATTAAAATAAATTATAATTATTTTATAATTCATTTAATTGTAATAAAATAGGCATTAATGCACACTCGTCATTTTTAATTGTAATAAAATATGCATTTTTATTTAACGATTTGAAAATATTTCGTCAGTTATAAACAGCATACTGTTTTGCTGCAGAAAAAGTAACAGAGATATAAAAGAAAAATAATTTTGTTGCGTGCGTACGGGTTCGTTATAAATTCAATGCACAAGTCTAATGAAAAGTGAATAAAACTTATTATTGTCACAACAAATAAAATAAAATGCTTAAATTTCCTCAGATATTCGTTCAATTTTGTAATATTTCACAGTAATTATCTTTTAAATTACCAAAACGTTCAACAGAACTAATTCAAAACAAAGAAAGCTAATCCAATTTCACCGCGAATTCGCTACAGTAAACAACAACAGTTTTCTAAACAAACTGAACTGAGAGGTTTTCCTCCCGCTTTTTTATAAGCTTTTTAAATATGCGAGAATTTTCTCGATTTTCCCCGAAAAGCAAAAGCGTACAGTTACGAGATATCTATTTATTAAATGCGCGTACTCCTGTATTTTTAATTTTTCCAACGTAGCTTTCTCTTCATATAAGTCTTGTGCTGCATTGCACGGTGATATAAAACATTTGTAATTAATTCTATTTAAAAATAGCTAAATCAATACAAAAACCGTAACAATATTTTATTTTCTGCTGCGCTGACATAATTTTTCAAACGTCGAATGAATGTTGGTCACGTTAATAATCTGAAAATATGGCAACATGCTTTTTCTTTTGTATATATTTAATTTATACATAAACTGAAAAAATACGATAAAATATTCTACAACTGCATCCTAAAACACAAAATATAACCTCAAAACGGTAGGGTACGAACTGCGCTAAATTTCATCGAAGATCCCCATCCCCCTCTCATCTAATCCACGAACTGTGCTGTCCCCTATTTCTTTCTCAAGAAGATTGGGTGCTACAAAATGTCATTTATTACCCTTAATGGGACATTCTATTGAGACTGCAAGCCTTTATTTTCGTTTGTCAATATTGTAAAAATTGTGCATGCAAAACAATTATTAATTTTCAGTCTGGCGTGTGCTAAAGTAAAAATAAATTTCTTTTACACTCATTTTAAAGTTTTATGATGCTTAAAGGAATGATGAGCCAGATCTTTTTTATTCTCTGTAAGAATTAAAAACTTTCCAAGTTGTAGATTTTAGTCGCTGATATATAAACTAGTAAAATTGGTAGATTAATGACATACACAAAACTGATACATAATCAGCCTATCAAATATCGCATTTGTAGCTCACCTTAAATAAGTTTCTTGTCTAGATAAATATTAACAAATCTTCTTAGATAGCAGAATGGTTTTAACTTTAAAATTTACCATTTTAGTTAAACAGTTCTAAGTTAATTTTAAAAATTCTCTTTATTAAATCTAAAAATTGTACGCAACATTCCTCCTGATATGCTAAGAGCTGCTGTTGAGAATGTAGTAACAGGATTTAACTTCCTTTCGGAAAAAGCTGGACGTTACATTGAACATGCTTTGTAACACATTTCGGAAACGATTAAACACATTTTAAACCGATGTTTTCATGTCTTATTTCATTTAACAATATTGCATACAGTGCCATTTTCCCCCTAGTGGTGAGTTTTAGAACTCTTTTTTTTTTTCCTCCGCGGAAAATAAATTCCCATAACCTCCTTTATACGATTCCCAAGTTTGATAACATTTGGTCCAGTAGTTTTCCTTTTATGACCATTTCAAAGTGGAACTTTAATTATAACCACCATGTAAATAAAACTTTACTAGTTTGACGGTTTGGTTCAAGTCCTAACTTTAAAAATATATATATAAATATAAATTTTTACATTAATTCTCTTAGAAAGAATGTTTAAAGAAGCTAATTTTTCTCTCGCGTTATAGATTGTATAAAAAAACATAATCTTTAATATGATTTAGATTGTTTCAGCCGATATAGGAATTGGGTCACTCGGTGGTACAGAATAAACCCTGCTGGACTGTTTTATTTCTTTGTCATTTAACAAAAATCTTTTAATTAAAATATTTATCCTTTGGACTTCGCTTTAAACTTTATTTCTAGTTAAAATGACTAGAAAATGAAAAGCTGCCTTCAGCTGAAACGCAATTTATGTAATTGATATTTTTAAAAAATTGAAATAGAATGCAAAATTTATGGTATCGAAAAATCTTAATTTTCTTGCGTGAGCACTAAAAATAACTGTAGAAGAAAAGAAGAAAATTAGGGGGGGGGAAAGTAAGCAAAAATTTGAAGGGAAATTTGGCTGTCAGACATACCAAGATGTTTAAAAACGTTGGACGCTTTTGAATATACTTTCAGGATACTTTAAAGAATTTAGGTGTTCAAAGAGAAAACACTTGGACGTGTACACCAGCAAATACCCTCAATTCAGCTTGTGTTAACAGGAAAGACAAAAACGATATCATTGCAGATTAAAGTGAAGACTGTTTTAGAATATATGGTTCGGTTTTAGACTGGTAGTTCGGTCCGAGGTTCGAATCCCGCGAAACGGGCTGGCTGCATAGGCGTTTTGGTGGTTTTCTCCACGTGTAACGTGTATACGAACCAGTTTCCCTTAGAAAGTCCTGCCCTTAGGAAGATAGCCCTAGTGTGCTTTCTCATAATTAAATAAACCAAAACCTCTTGATGAAACCAGCCTTTCCTTTCATCTAATAACCTTCAAAATGCTAACTTCTAAAGATTGATAAAGGCTCTGACCTAATACTGATGAAACGGATTGAATTGGATTATTAAGTTACGGGAAAGCAAGACTATCTGCCTAAAATGAAGGATGCCTTCGTGAAGAACTTTCTAAGGGAAACCAGCTGGCATACACGTTACACATGAGAAAATCTACGAAAACGCCCATGCAACCAGCCCGTTTACCGGGATTCGAACCTCGGAGTGAACTACCAGTATTCAGCGACTTTACCACTAGGCCGTTTGTGGGTCTTTGTGAAATGGAAGGAGATAACTTTATTTAAAATGATTGTCAGAAATACCAAGATGTTTCGAAAAGTTGGATGCTTTTTAATATACTTGCAGAATGCCTGAAGAAAAAGAGTAAGAATAAAGCAGAATGCCTGAAGAAAAACTGTTTAAAGCAGTGTATGCAAGTCATCCTAAGTTAAAATGTCAGTTATACATTTCTCTTATTTGTATATCTTTTCTGAACGGAACATTGAAAGGCGTGTTAAGTTTGCTTTACTGTATTTTCTCTTTTAATATATGCAGTTTTCAAATGCTCGTAGTCTGGGTTACAAAGTATTCTTCCGAAAGAAACGCAATTCAAATAAATAAAGTAAAATTCTGGAAAATTTATATTAATAAATATATTTATAATGCTCGGTTCGAATGAATAAATAGAAATTTTAAAAATAATAATCTGAAGAGACAATGCAACACTAACAATTAAAATAAAAGTCTAAAAATTCAAGAATTACTTAAAATAGTAACTAAAAATATAGTATAAAGAAAAGTATTTGAAAAAAATAAATAAATAAATAAACGATGCACCTTTGATTTAAATTACGCAGTTCGAATGAGTAAATAGAAATTTTTAAAACAGTTATTCGAAAGAAACTACGCAACGTAAACAAGTAAAATGAAATTCGAAAAAGAAAAAATTGCTTAAAATTAATAACAATTATAATTAATAATATAATATATATATATGGTCACTTTACTTAACCTGTTCCGCCAAACTGAGTTAATGGCACTACAGGGTTAGGAAGTTATCCTATTCATTGCTAGCAATCTGACGGTTAGGCCGCCTTTCTACATTTTACTTTAATCTGTAGTTTCTTGGATATAATTATTTTCATTCACTTGCTTCATTATCTCTAAGATGCCCTTGTTGCAGTAATAGTCCGTGAACAGTCTATTCACAGGATATGTGATGTAGTCGGAAGGAAAGAACTGCTGTCGAAGGTGCTCTGTCAGAGGGCAGGAGAGCAGGTAATGAAGTGCGTCCGCGTCTTCCCCGCGAAAACCGCAAGAACAGTTGACGTCCCGTCTGAGGAAACGTCTGTAATACGCTGGGAATTTCCCGTGGTTGGTACAGGCTTGGAGGAAGAGTCGGTTGCATTTCAGCCTCTTGAGAGAAGGTATTGGGAAGATGTTGTAAGTAAATCTTCCTGTCTCTTCTTCCTGCCATCGTGATGACCATGTCTCTTGAAATGCTGTCTTAAGGAGCCTTTTTGCAACTTCTGCGGAAAGCGGAACTTCCTTGTCAATTTCTGGTTTGAGAGCTGCAGTCTTAGCTAGTTCATCCGCTCGTTCGTTGCCTTTCTGCCCGGTATGTCCTTTTATCCAGTTGATCTTTAAAGGTATGGAAGAGCCTAACGTCAAGAAGATCTCTCTAAGTGCTGCCGTGTGCGGATGTTTTGGAGGAAAGGAATTCAGCGCATTCAGAACGCTCATGCTATCTGTGAAGAATGAAGTGTGAGCTGCTGGTTGTGTACCTAACCATAGTGCTGCTTCTTTGAGTGCTAGGGACTCGGCTTGGAAGACTGAAGCATGATCGCTTAGACGGAATTGTGCTTGATAAATTTCTTCATTGTTCGAAAAGACCGTGAACGCCGCCCCTACTCGTCCTGAAATTTTTGAACCGTCAGAAAAAATCTCTCTTTGTTGTCCTGAGGGTGGCGATTTGCACCAGGAAAGGATGGGTAGATCTCCTGGGTGTAAGTTAGGGGAATCTTGGAAGCTTTCTATGCTGGCATATGATAGATGTAAATCTTTTTTAGTGTGAAGGTCCTCTTTGTAATGTAGAAGTCGATAGATTGATCTTTCTAATTCTGCTTTTAGGTCGAGTGGGAGCGTGCCAGCTAAGACCTGAAGTGCTGCGGTTGATGTGGTGGTATACGCACTGGTGATTTTTAACAGGATTACTCGCTGTATTTGATGTAGTTTTTGACATATTCTTGCTGTGCCATTCATCCAGACTGGATAATATAATATAAAGAACATTATTTGAAAGAAGGAAAGATTGAGTCTTTTTTTTCCTATTTGAAAGAAGGAACGATTGAGTCTTTTTTTCCTCTCACGCACTATGTAAAAATGGAAATGAAAATAGGTTGCTACATATTAAGAAGTTCGCCAAGTGAACTAATTTTGGCGCAAACTGAATAAAAAGTGCCAACATAAATTGTTGAATTTCTTCGTAAATTTCGCACCAAATTTTACATAATTTAATATTTAGGCATAATTTGGGTCGTAGAATCGAAATATGTAAAAATATTGGTATGTTATTTCAGAAAAAGTCCGATTTTTGTGTGAAAATACCTATGTTAGAGTAGTGCTATATATAAATCTAATATATAGCCTAAGTAGCGCTTTCGAGACATGAAGAACGCAATTTGAATTTCGTGAATCGGCCCAGTAGAACGGGAGATATAGAACTGTCCTCCTCCCCCCCTTTTTTTGGGGGGGAAGCAGTCTACACTGCTTTAAAAAAAAGGGGGGGAGGACAGTGCTATATCTTTCGTTCTACTGGGCCGATTTTCAAAATTCAAATTGCGTTCTTCATGTCTCGAAAGAGCGACTTAGGATATATATATATCTTAGATTTATATATAGCACTATTCTAACATAGGTATTTTGACACAAAATCGGACTTTTTCTGAAATAACATATCAACTTTTTTACATATTTCGATTCTACAACTCAAATTACGCTAATACTACGAAGGTACGCCCTGTATTTGATGCTTCGTGTAGAAGTAAGAACTCCCTTTCGCTCAACGACTGTCTAGAAACAGGACCATATCTTATCGAAAAAATTCCTTCATTACTTATGAGATTTCGTCAGAAAGAAATTGGTGTAGTTTCAGGTATAAAAAATGCCTTTTTATAGATATCTGTGGCCAAAAAAGACCAAGATTTTCTTAGATTCATATGTTGGGAAGATTATAAGGAAAGAAAACAAAAAATTTATCGTCACCGACGAGTAGTGTTTGGACTTACGAGTAGCACTTTCTTGCTAGCTGCCGTTCTAGATTACCATTTGGGACAAAATGAAAGCCATTTTTCTGAAACCGTAGAAAAGCTGAGGAATGCTTTCTAAGTGGATAACTGCATAAATTCGGTAACTAGTCAAGATGAACTTAAAAAATTCATTTTTGAAGCAAAACAGATTCTGGCTACAGGTTGTTTCGATTTAAGAGGTCGGGAACATTCCAGTCTAACAGGTGGAGAATGTCAAAAAAAAAAAAAAAAAAAAAAAAAAAAAAAAAAAAAAAAACTTGTCCCTGTTCTTGGATTACGGGATAAAAATAAAGATGTTCTGTTTTGTGATCTTGAAAAAGTTAATTTCAAGCAAAAACCCATTACTAGAAGATATACTCTTTCGACAGTTCACAGCATCTTCGATCCTATAGGAATTATGTGTCCAGTAACGATTCGTTTGAAACTGTTAATGCAGAATAGCTGGAACCTGAAGATTGGTTGGGATGAAACCTCTCCAGAAGATATTCGCCTGGAGTTCAATAAATGACTTGAAGATTTACATCCAGTGGCGTAGCTAGGGTAGGGCCAGGGGGGATATCTGTCCTCAGGCGCAGCATCCAAGGGGCGCCAAATTGATGCTACGAAATATTTTAATGAAATGTTTTCCATTCTTAGCACACAGAAAGGGGCGCAAATTTTCAGTTGTCCCCGGGCGCTGGAAACCCTAGCTACACCTCTGTTTACATCTGTTGATAGAGATCAAAATTCCAAGATATGTCCAAAGCTCCCGGGAAAAAAATTGAGTTTTCATACGTTTTGTGATGCAAGCAAGTCCACCTATAGCGCAATCGTATTTCTACGAAGCGAATGTGAGAAAAGGGTAAAAGTTCATTTGATTGAAGCTAAAAGTAGAGTGGCTCCTTTAACAAAGATAAAGATGCCTCGATTAGAATTGTTAGCATGCTTGATCGGAGCTCGTCTCACTGCAAGAGTGAAAGAAGCAACGGATTTAAAGGGAATGTCAAGTACCTGTTGGACTGACTCCTCTACCGTTATGTTCTCGATCAAGCATGAAGATAACTGGGGAACATTTGTAAATAATCGAGTGAAGGAGATAAGAAATTTAACATCAAAGGAACAATGGAAGCATATTCCAGGAAGCGACAATCCGGCTGATCTCCCATCCAGAGGATGTTCCGCTGGAGTTTTGCTCAGATCCAGATGGTAGGAGGGTCCACCGTGGCTTAAACAGCCTGAAGAAAATTGGCCCGACTCTGAAATTAAATCAAATATGGATGTAAACGCCACTGGATGTAAACGCCACTGGATGTAAATCTTCAAGTCATTTATTGAACTCCAGGCGAATATCTTCTGGAGAGGTTTCATAAGACGTTTCTAAAGAAATAAAAGCTACCTCAATTGCTCCTAACGAAAAATGGTACTTGCATCGTTTTTCTAAATATTCGAGAATCATTCGGCTGATAGCTTGGATTCTGCTATTATTTCGTAATTCTAGAAATTCCGATCACAAACTGAAGGAAGAATTATCTGTTTAGGAAATAGAAGCAGCTGAGAAAAGGCTTTTCTTAATTGTTCAGAAAGAATCTTTCCAAAACGAATCTACAAAATCAAAGTTGAAAACTCTTTGCATTTACACTGATAAAGAAGGTTTAATGAGACTGAAGACAGAAATCCTTTGAAGAGATGATACAGATTATTTCGTGTGTCCCATGCTTTTACCTTCTGATCGTCAAATTGTAGAAAAGTCAATTTTCGAAAGACATACAGTACTTTCACACGCTGGAGTTCAAACTGTTTTGAAGGATATTCGTCAACGGTTTTTGTATTTTAAGAGGACTAAAAACAGTTCAAAGGGTAATCGCAAAATGCATTCGATGCAAAAGATACAATGAAAAAAAAAAAAAAATCGGAACAGTTCCAGCCCCACTGCCTGAAGATAGGGTCCGAGGCGCTCTGGTTTTTGAAGTAACTGGAGTAGATTTATCTGGACCTCTTTATCTAAACGATGGAAAGAAAAGTTGGATACTTTTATTCACCTGTGCTGTTTATAGGGCCCATACATCTTGAACTGATACAAGGACTTTTTTGTTGGGCGATTTTTATTGGGCATTCAGAAGGTTCATAGCCAGACGTGGACGGCCAAAAACTATGTATAGTGACAATGGTACCAACTTTGTCGAGACTAACAACCTCTTTCTTTCACTCGATTGGGACAAAAATTATGCAAAAATGTTCTACTTTGAAGATTACATGGAAGTTCAATCCTCCCACAGCTTCGTGGTGGGGGGAGGGGTTGGTGGGAGAGTATTATTCAAAAATTTAAGAAAATTTTGAGAAAAAGATTAGGAAGAGCCTGCTTGAGATAAGAGGAGCTGTGTACCATTCTCTGCGATACGGAAGCTGTAATCAATGCAAGACTGTTAAATTATTTCTCTGAAGATCCTGAAGATTTAATGCCTTTAACACCCTCAATGTTCATTCAGGATATAAGAACGGTGGGAGTTCCGGACTTGGACCATATAGATGAAGTCAATATTACTAAGAGATACAAATATCAACAGAAATTACGACAAGATTTCAGAAAAGGATTTAGAGACGAATATTTGAGTCTCCTAATTCAGTCCAGTGATAATAAAGCTACTCGAAGACAAATATATTTAGGAGATGTGGTACTTGTGGGAAGTGACAACAAAAAAGATTGGACTGCCCATTGGGTCGAGTTATTGAACTATTCCATAGTCAAGATAATTCTGTTAGAGTGGCAAAGGTGAAAACAGTTGCAGGTGAATTGATCCGTCTTGTGTAACGATTGTATCCTTTGGAAGTGATGGACAACGAGAACTTGTTTTTACCTAAACAAAACCAATTTAACATTCCTGCTAGTAAAGAAATTAACTTTAAATCTCCTGATAAGATAATTAAAACTAGATGTGGTAGAACTACTGTAAAACCTTCGCGTTTTAATTAATTTTTTTTTTTTTTTTTTTTTTTTTTTTTTTTTTTAGGATTATACTAAGTATTGTGTAGCTTCATCATTAAGTACATTGTATTTTGATTATGTTCCGTCCACCATAAATCGAAAGGTGGGAGGAGATGTCGCGAGCAACTCAACGGTTGTATAAATGTAATTTCTTTAAAGGTTAAATTTTACGGTTTGGCAACATTGTATCGTTTTTATGTTTTAGAATAAATAAAGCAAAATGCACCAAAATAGCATTAAGGTGGATTGCACACAAAAAAAAAAAAAAAAAAAAAAAATGAAAGCATGCATTTTTTTTTAAAGAATTTTCGTAATAAAATGAAAAATAATGGATGGGATGAATCATCTACAGGATCATACACAGCGTGCATAATGCTGAGCTTAACTTTCACTTTACGAGTTCCATCCATATTTTTCAATTTATTGTGAAACTCATTAAAAAATGCATGTCATCATCGTAGATTTCTTGCAAGATCAACTCATTATTTCGTTCGAATACGATGTGCTCCATATTAAAAACAATGTCGCCTTCGATGTGACAGCGAAATCGTCTAAAGAAAGCCACTTCGTTTTAGCTTCGCTCTGATTGGTCGACGCTGAATCAACTAACTAAGAACACTAAGATGAAGCAAACAAAGCACTGATTTTTTGGGCGTGAGATATTAAATTTGGGAAACTTACTTTCGATAATGATTTATAAAACTCTAACTTTGGCATATTTAGAAAAAACTGCTTGAGATGATTGTTAGATTTCAACTCAATTAATTCAAGCTGCAAATCTGACCTCACTGCTTCACAATTTATGTTGAAAGGCATGGTAAAATTATCCAATTCTGTTTGAATGGCACTGAAATCTTGAAATCTTCGTTGGAACTCAAAATGCAGTTTTTTCAAGCCCTCTTCATAATTCTCAAGCTTCTCTTAATTTACTGAGGGTACTGAATTAATTATAATATCGAGAAATGAGATAAGTTGTTCTTAGCTAGCTGCCCAACAAACAAATTTTCTTATTAATAAGTTTTCTTATTAAGATAATTAAGTTAAGATTAAGTTTTTTCTAAGAGGTCTAATTCACCTGTATTGGATTCTCATATGTCTGCTCCCCGAGAAATATAACGCTTGTTGGCGCCAATTTACAGCTATAACTTGGTCCGGCTAAATTCTAAATGGACTGTAACTTTTAGTTAAATTAACTAACAAACTAAACTATAATATATCATCATCTTTATTTTACTAATTTATGAAAGACACTCAAGCATCCACACTCACTCTCTGCTTCGCCATAGAAGCAAACTCTCCAAGTAATAACATTCTTTTGTAAACAGTAGCAATGGCAGCGCCATCTGGCTTCAAAGAGATTTAACACTCCCCCGGATTGAAATTACAAAATTTCAAGAAATTATACAAACATTCTTAAAACAAAATTAATATAATTATAAACAACATAATACTATTACTATAATTACTGCTATTACAATACTAGAACAAAATACAATACATATGCAAAAATATTATTTCAGTTTTCTATAGGAAGAACGGCGATCTTTGTGATCGCTCTTTTTAATTCTCCTGATTTTGTTTTGATTTTAACAGTTCTTACTTTATTGTCAGATCCATGGTAGACTTTAATAATTCGATCTAAAACCCATTTGCAAACTAGCAGATAGTCCTCCTTGACAAGCACCATAATCCTTCTTTATCATCCACTTGTTTCTCTGCTGCAGAGTTCCTAAATAGTCATTCGACTATTTCTTCCAAAATAATCTGAACTACTTTTGTTGTTCTCTGCCACCGCCTTAACCGATTTTCATTTACGTCTATTAACATTGGATCCGGAATCACCTGTATCGATCTCCCTATTAAGAAATGACATGGGGTCAAACGTCATAAAAATCAGAATCACTAGAAATAGGTGTAAGAGGTATCGAATTTAGTATTCCCTCTACCTGCACAATTATAGTTTCAAATTCCTCATATGTAAAACGCAAATTTCCTATCGTTCTCTTTAAGTGATACTTTACAGACTTTACACCAGCTTCCCATAGCCCTAGACAGGACTAGCATAGAGTAATGCTGGTCGAAGTATAGATTTATATAAGAGGAGTTTATTAGAAACGGACATATGACTTCTTCTGCCAAGAAGTGGGCGCATAGTTGCAAGCGTGATATTGATTTTTTTTCACACTTTCCCTGAGATGTTTCTGAAAAGTCAATTTTTTATCAAGAATGACTCCTAGATATTTAACTTCGTCAACCCAGTCAATTTCTTCATCAAAAAGAAGAGGTTTAGGTGGAGTGAAATTTGTTTGGCCTTTGCGCAAAATTATTGCTTTGGATTTTTCGGTGTTAACTACAATCCTCCAAAGAGTGAGCCAATTTTTTAGATGATTGAGGTAATGTTGAAGGAGGAGTTGGACATCAGTAACAGTAGAAGCTTGGGTCATAATTGCAGTATCATCAGCGAAACGAGTAATGGTAATTTGTGGGTCCTTAGGAATATCGTAAATGTAAATCTTATATAAATGTGGAGAAAGTGCAGACCCTTCTGGTACTCCAGCGAATATTTTTCTCGAGGAAGAAACAGAACTGCTAATTTTCACTGCAAAGATTCTGTCTTGGAGATAGGAAGCAATAAGTCTAATACAATGATCGGGGAAGTTTAACTTGATAAGTTTGTATATAAGTCCCCGGAGCCATACCCTATCAAAAGCTTTCGCAGATAATAGGACTCTATTAACTGCATTACAATTTTTATTTACATTAGCTGTCATAAAACACTCGTTATTCTTATTTATGAATGGCTTTGCGTGAACGGTGAGTTTCGTTGTTTCCGCAGACTGACTGGCGTCTGACGTTTGATCTGACGGAGACGCGATTTAGCAAATGTTTCTATTTTTGGGAATCGAAACTTTTTCTCGCTCATAATGCGGTAATGAATTGTGCTTTTTTTCTGCATAGCCGAAAAGAATAATTTGAAGGGCAATTTCTCACTCCATGATTTTCAAAACAGCATAAACATAAGTTGTGCTTTTTATACGTACTCTATCCTTTAAGCTGATTTTTTTAGATTTAGATTTATTACATTTAAATAATTTATGTTCCATATTACACAGTTTACAAATAAATGCACGTTTCTCAGTCATATCTGAAACTAGTGAAGAAACTTTTGGCTGACTTCGTGGAACTTTTGGTTTAGACATTACTATGGAATTCTAGAAGCTTTTAATGTCCTCAAGTGATCCTTTAGAAATTCTAATAATTTTGTGATATTCGGTATTTTTTCTTTCTTTAAATTCCTTTCCCACCATAACTTAGTATTCTGATCAAGTTTCTGACTAAGAATAAAGGCAAGTATGGCGGATGAAACCCCATCTAACTTTTGTTCTAAATATTCTAACGATCTTACAACTTCACTTGTAACATCAATTAAATTTAGAATCGCAGAAGCTGACTCGTTTTGAATAACGGGAATACTTATAATTCTTTTAAGATGAGCATACACTTTTTCTCTAGGGCTTGAGTATCTTTCTTCAAGAAGAGACCACGCTAAATTATAATTATTATCCGTTATAGCTATCGTTTGAATTATTCTAAAGGCATCTTCTTTCAGTGCTGATTTCAAATATTGCAATTTTACAGCATCTGATAAGTTTGGGTTTTAATCAATACTCGCTTTAAAAATATCCGTAAAAGAAATCCAAGAATGCATTTCTAATGAAAATATCGGTAATGAAATTTTAGGTAAACGCACAACAGTATTTTCAGAAATTATTGTATTTTCTAGTTTATTCTGTTTAACAACGTTCGACAATCTATTATTTACTTCAAATTTTATATCAATAATACTACTATTGATTTCATCTTGCTCACTGAAGATTTTTTCGATATTTTCGTCAGCACTTAAATTAATAATGGAATCAAAAATATTATCAAATTCATTTTGCAAATTGTTAAATTTAGTTTTTAACAATTCTAAATCACTAACACCTAAATCTGGCTCAGAAAGTTTCTTTTGCAACTTCGATAAGATAGTTTCTGAGTCCTGTTTTTATTGAGAACATCTTTCAATTTCGTAGCCATTTTCGCTACACTTACAAATAATAACAAATTATCACACAAACTGAATTCAGAATTTACTAAATGCAACAGTTAATAAGGAATAGAGTTTTAAAGGTTACTTACCCCTTTCTTTCAGCTATAACACACAAACACAAATGGCAAAATCACAGTTTTACACTAGATTATCTACTTCTCCGATATCGCTCCGGTTCTACAGGACCACTCAAAATGGTCCGGCTAAATTCTAAATGGACTGTAGCTCTTAGTTACTCTTAGTTAAATTAACTAACAAACTAAACTATAATATGTCATCATCTTTATTTTACTAATTTGTGAAAGACACTCAGGCTTCCACACTCACTCTGTGCTTTGCCATAGAAGCAAACTCTCCAAGTAATAATATTCTTTTGTGAACAGTATAGCGACGGCAGCGCCATCTGGCTTCAAAGGGATTTAGCATAATTAAAAAAGAACTTGCACTTTTAACACTTTATCAATTGAAAGCTGTCTGTGCTTACTATTTCCCTTAATTTATGTTTTTAGAACAAAAAAAGGTAAGAAGATTATCAGCCCTTTGGAAAAAAGGAAGAAAAAAATAATATTTAAACAAAGTAGAAAAGGAGATGGTATATAATACATAAATACATATTTCTTTTAATTTGCCTCGGACCGGCAAATTAAAATTCTATCCACCGGCCGGACAGAACCCTCCGGCGGGCCGGACTTAGCCTGCGGGCCGTAGTTTGTCCATCCCTGCTCTAAGCTATTACTATGCTCGGCTGTATTTCAGGCTCTTGTTAGTTTCGCCGTTTAGTTAACGTTTAAGTGCCAACTCCTGTAGAATTTAGATAGCTTCGGCTATAGCTTTTTAGTTAAGCATTAGTAAAGTTATAAGGTATTTCTCCCGCCTTCTTAACGAGCCTTCGTGGTGTAGTGGTCTGCACACTCAGCGCGTAATTGATAAGTCCGCGGTTCGATTCCCGGCGTTGCTAATTTTTCGTCTTGCCTGCTTCCAAAAACAACTAATGTCTCTACAGTGGCGCCCGAACTAAAAGGGTGTTGGATGATGATTCTTCTCACCGAGGATTTGGCGATTGGGTCCGCTAAAATCTTTAGTCGCCCTTTAAAAGGTATATAATGTATAATATAGTATATAAGGTATTTCTCTCGCCTTCTTAACGAGCCTTCGTGATATAGTGGTCTGCACGCTCAGCGCGTAATTGAGAGGTCCGCGGTTCGATTCCCGGCGAAGGCGTTGCTAATTTTTTATCTTGCCTGCTTCCAAAAATACCTAATGTCTCTACAAAGTTTTAGTTCTTAGTATTCTTGCGTTAAAGCCCAAGTGGAGGCTGTTCTGTTCGCCCTGAGAAAAGGCCATCTGTAAATTTTATTTGGAGCAATAAAGGATAACTAACCTTTCTTGAGTTTCTGTTCTCTGAGCTAAAGCGATTATTCGCTTACCAGTTAGTTCTCAAGGTCCCACACACTTAGCTGTAAATTCTAGGTAGGAATCTTATAAGGTAAAAGACTGGTTTATCTACACTGACACTTTCTCAATCATACCTTGCTTGAGATAATCATCTAATATTTCACTATATGTAGAAAACAGTGTTTCTCTAATTCATTCGCTTTACAAGAGTTTTTCATCTATTTTCTGCTACTCGGTAACTATCAGCTAATTCACTCCACCCTTTACCAAGGCAAAGTAACCTTGTATCGACCAGCTTTATAACAAACTGTCTTATTAAATATTTCCAGTGCTTAATCTTCCTCATGACAATATTGATCATCTTTAATTCTTAATGATTCTTGTTCAAAAAACATTTTCAATTCACTCTCTGAATCATCATTTATTCACTATTTCGCGGTGATAAAGAATCATTTATATTTCCACTACCTATATACTCAAACACACTATTTTGTAATATCAAACCTGTGCAATGAACATAAATTTCACAAGCTCGTAACATCACAAGCTCATAGAAAACTGCCACGTCGAGCGACAGGTTTACTTTCTCTGGTTTATAAAATTTCGGATCCGCTAAATATACCTTCTCGGGAATCATAAGGTTATTATAATATAAGGTTCAAATTACATAATTTTAACTCCCACAAGTGGGAGTTAAAACTGCTATTTTCGGAATTACCAAAAACTCTAGTTTCCTTTTATACGTTTGTTCCTGATTACAGATAAGAGCAACTGTTTTTCTTTTTATCGTAGTTGAAATATCTGGTATACTGCAAATCGAAATATTTATTTTTTCCCTTTTTAAATTAAGTACATCCGCTAATTCGGTGGTACAAAAGCAAAAACACTTCCATTATCATATAACTTCGCTTTAATAAAAGTTCCATCATTAGCCTCAATGAATACAAAGGAGGTAGATAAAATTATGTTTTTCCCACTGTTATTACCCGTAGTTTCTGTAAGGGTTTCGTTTTGAGTTTTAGTTTGAAAGGCAGGCGTATGTACATTTAACCCTTTGCGGCACACACTCCTACAAATTTCCTTCTGTACGCACAGAAAAATTGAATGAAAAAGGATATATAGGTTACAATAGGTTACTCTGAACCTTCTTTATGTATAGTAGATGGCAGCTCAACACAAATAAGTCCATATATTTTAGCCATGTTTAGTTTTTTAAGACCCTCATTTTTCAAAGAAATCTTCCAGATTTTTTTTAGGTATAAAAGGAATTCTTTGAAAAGAAATTTCTATTTTATTTTTTGGCTGTTTGCTAATCTCCTTATTCTATATTAGTTTTAAATTTTTACCTTGAAATCTTGCCTAAAATCAAACGGCGAACCCTAGGTGTGGCCAGACCGGGCTCACCGATAATCTAGGACAACTAAGAGTCTGTATTATTTGTTTCTCCGCATCTCATCGGTCAGCTCGTTGATAACAATGCTCGTTTCAGCACTCTTTTCGAAGCTCTATTCAATCAATGGGCCACTTTGGGCACACCCACAGAATTAAAACGATAAGTGCTATCTTCACAAAATTTTACTTGTGTACTCCTCTAGGCCTAATTAGACTGCCTACTGTCTTTTTTTTTTTTTTTTTTTTTTTTTTAATTAAAACTCCGACTTTAAAAGGTAGCGTGCCGAAAAGGGCATTTCTGTTTTGATCATCCGACAAATTCTGATCTGAACTGTCTGCTCTTTCTACTGTGGTACCAACGGAATTACTTTCGTTTTGATAACATATAAGAGAAAGCTATGTTTTTTCTTACATTTCTTGCAGAATTATTGGAAGGGCAATTTCTCACACTGTGCAAATTAAAACAACAAAAACATAAATTCTGTTTTCTTCACAATTTCCACTCTTTCTTTCACACTTGAAATTTTGGACAGTTAAAAAGCTTGTGATTGCTCAAATTACATAATTTACACGAATTCTATGTGTGTTTTTCATTTGCATTAGAAACGACAGCGGTAACTCTATGTGTAACTTTTTTTGTATTAGTCACACTCTTTGAAGCGTTGAGAGTTCTTGCATGATCTTTAAAAAAATCTATAAGATCAGTTAAAGTACGCAAATTCTTTCTCTAATTTTCTTTCCTACTATATCTAATTTTAGGATCTAATTTTTGCCCTAAAATGTATGCAAATACATTGGAAGAAAACCCGTTAACCGCTTTGATTTAAAACTTTTAATGATCTCACGCATTCATTTGTATTATCAATCAATTTTAATATCGCTGACGCAGCCTCATTTCGCATAGGATGCATATTCATAAATCGTTTCAGATGAGTATACACTTGTTCGCGGTGATTAGAGAACCTTTCTTCTGGTAAAGAAAAGGCTAACTTATAATTAGATTTAACTATGGATATTGGCTGCACAATACGATAAGCATCTCCTCTTAGCGCAGACTTTAAGTATTGTAATTTTACTGCATCTGTTACATTAGGATTTGAACCAACAGTGGATAAAAAAATATCTTTAAATGAAAGCCACTCATGTAAGTTACCCGAAAACGTCGGCAAAGTAATTTTGGGTAATTTAACGTTGTTCTCAGTATTCGTACAACCAGACGGCTCCGATTTATGTTCTTTGAAAAATTTGGTTAATTTAAGATTTAATTCGACTTCTATATGTAACAGAATATCGTCGATCTCTTCTTTCTCTTTTACATAAGCATCAATACTTTCATCAGTACATAACCCAAACAAAGAATCGAAATTTGAATTTATCTCTGTCTCAAGCACTCTAAATTTATTTTTCAGTATTTCTAAATCACTTGTTTAGACGTGCTTTTTGCCTTAATTTCGCTACATTTTACCTTAATTTCGTTCAGTGTGTTGTCAATATACTTTTTTTCGCTAATATCTAATTTAGTGACATTTTAATTAGCAAAAGTCAGTAAACAAATAAACATCTTCAAAAAGGTACAATAAGCTTCAAAAAAAAAAAAAAAAAAAAAAAAAAAAAGGAAGCCTATTTATTCTTTTGTTTCTGTAGAACTTCAGTCTGGAAGTATTCTAAGTAATACTTCGTTTCACAAAACCGAAAGTAACATCACAGTCTAATGAATTTTATTAGCCTTTTCGGCTCTAACCGGCCAAAAGAACTTGAATTAAATTTACTTCTCGTCGTCGATAGCATTTAATCCACAATCGAATAATACCACATATATTATAGACATAACGCACACTTTAAAATTCACTATATTTATTTACCATAGCGGCACTCTGGCGCTAGGCTCATTAACAGCATTATATCTCAATCACAATTCAGAATGCACAAAATTGTATCTCTGAAGAAGTCACGTATTCTATTCAAAAACTATTATAAATCTAAAACGATGTATTAAAACAATTAAACAAGTAAAAAAGAAAGTTTCTCACAGACGATTCAGCACCGCTTCCCATGCTCTGCGCTACTCGTAAACATTCTCCTCTGTCGCCGACAGATTGAAGGCTGTACTTTCAGCTAATACAAAATAATGTCTAAATATGTGACTGCAAGCGCTGCAGAAAAGAAATTGAACCTGAAACTCCATTATAGCTTCTTACTTTCATGATCTCATATGGAGAAAATGTTTTTCCAAAACTGAGAGTCGCATTTTAAATATTTCTAACCAGTAGCATGAATAATTAGCTGGAAACATTCATTCAGCAAATTAAAATTAATTTTTGCATATCCACAATCAACGATGGGGCAAGATCGCCTAACTGGCCTAGTATTTTTAAACGTATTAAAGAGAAAAATTTGAAATGATCGACTTTGATAAAGGAATGATAATTTTTTTTCCATTAAAGGCAAGAAAAATGTATGCATAGTAATTAAATGTATTAATGCATTATAATATTATATTATTATTAATAACTATATCTAGTTATTTATAATATATTTTAACTTTTTGAATTGTTTAAAAATTGTTTTTTTAAACAATTATATAAATATACAAAATAAATAATATCTTTTTAACTAATTCTAGATGAGTGTATGTCTAATTTTTCCACTGGCACAGACACATTTCTGAATCCAAACCTCGTCTTCAATTTTTTGAACTAGATTTTTCGTCTCAAATTTAAAGCCCAACCTGAGAGTGTTATTCCGAAAAACTGTATACCATTTTGTAGGAGTGTAATTATATAATAACTATTCGTAATATATTTACAGATTATTTTAAGGAAGATACTGCATTTTATTATTATTTGTGTTACATTCTTATTGCGAGTTTATTCTATATATGATATTACTAGATATTTATTGTTCGGTGGGTGCTTCAAAAAGGTATTGAGTCCCGGGTGCCAGTTATGATTGCTACGCCAAAGTATAGATTGCAATAAAAAAGTGCTAAGACGTCTACCGTTTATATATATATTGGGTGTAAATATTTTTCTCATATGCATAGTTAAAAATAGCATTTAGGCTGAGATATATATCACGAATTTCTTTATTCACCTTATTTACCATTGGTTAAATAATAACTTACGTGGATATTTTTACATAAAGGAATCATTTAGAGTCATATGTTTATCACCAGAGTCATATCTTCATGCGCCACATTTAACTTTGTTTCATATCAGTAACATTAATTCTCAAAATAACATGAATGTCGTATAAGTCTAAGATTTAGGCATTTGTGTTATCTGCTGCGTCCCTATACATTGCCAAACTGATGAACTGCTACATATAATTTTATTTTCCTACACATGTTACAGCAACTGCAGAGATTGTTCTAGACTAGTAAAAAGATAAAATTTTTAATTTATTTTCCTTTTGTTGTTTTCGTCCTTTTGTCTAAGAAACGATAGGGATAGCATCGCTCTCATTTCAATTCAACTTCAGATGATTATCAGTGGATATCTGCATTTCATAATTTCGGGAGAGGGGTAGTTTCCTTCCCATGTAAAGTTCCAGGAATAGTGTTTGTTTATATCATGATTTTATTGTAATTATTTATTTACTTGTAAATTTAATTTTTTTCATGATGTATTTACTAGATCTGCCAGAAATGAAGCATAAATAACTTAATATTTTCAAATAGGTCACAAACTTTTCCAGCTCTTACAATTTTATTTACCAAATACTTTAAGTTTTTGACGAAAGAAGCACCATCAGAAAGGTATCAAAAATACTATAAGCTGTTAGCAAATTTAATATGACAAATTTAATATATTAATTTAATTAATTTAATATTTAAATGGCGAGTTTAATATGACGATAATATCAAAATTTTTACCTTAGTAATCTTAATAATCCTTAGTAAAGTTTTCAGTCTAGGCAGCATAATACACTGGTTATCATAAATTAAGGAAAAATCACAAAAATCACGATTACTGAAAAAGTTACATGTAGAATTTTATGAAACTTACCCACAATATACGACACATAGTAAGGTATCAAATAACATAAAAAGAAATTACCAGACAAATATGGTAATATAGAAATTAGCACATGTATAAAATGAGCAAATCGAAGATGTCAGTTTGCTATAGGAAAAGTACATTCAATATGGAAATCGCCTCTAGAAGCAATACAGCACATTCAGCGATGTGTGATGCTTTCAATTATACGGTCTATAAGTTCCATAGGAAGCGACAGCCATTGCTCTTGCAAAGCAGTTGCAAGCCCGGCAAGGATCTGAGGGGGGGACGGATTGAGAGCAGCCAGTCTTCCTAAAGCATTCTAAACGTGCTCGATAGGATTCAAGTTCAAGGATCGAGCTGGCCACTCCATGCGCATAATTGTTTCCTGTTGAAGATAATCATATACGATGCGAGCCCTGTATGGTCTTGCATTGTCGTCCTGTAACAGGAAAGCATCACCTATTGCCCCGGCATATGGGCGCACATAAGCATCAAGAATGTCATCTCTATAAACATGAACATTCACATGTTCGCCTTCGAAAAACATGGAGGTCTGGAGGTCTGTGCGTCCACCCAAAGAGATGCCACCCCAAACACAGACACTGCCTCTTCCGTATGCATTTCTTTCACGGATGTTTGACGGATGATAACGGGTTCCAAGTTCTCTCCATATCAAATAACGCCTACTATCGCGTTCTAGACTAAATCTGGACTCATCCGTAAAGAGTGCTCAGGCGTCCAGTGGACATGTTGTCGTGCCCACTACAAACGGTCCCTGCTATGGCGTGATTTGAGCGGCACGCAAATGGTTGTTCGCCTCGCATTCAGACCACCTTCGTGAAGCCTTCTACGCACAGTTGTAGTTGACACCAACCTTCCGGTGGCTGCAGCAAGGGAGGATCTAAGAAGGGTCGGAGTAGCGATTCTATTCCTGAGTGCACATAATGTCAAATATCGGTCATCGATGCTCGTCGTAGCAGTTGGCTGTCCTTGGCTGAACCTCCTAGGTGCCGAATCTGTGATTTGAAATTACCTCCAAAGTCTATGAACCACAGAAGGACTCCCATTTAGCCATCTGGCCACTTCTGTCTGACCTGCCTCTAGTCTCCCAATGGCTTTCTATCGTAGTTCTGCAGGCAAATGATGCCTGGAGATCACTGTTACGAATCGTCTATCTCAGATTTCTGATGTCATTATCACAGTGAGATATGTGGGCTTGCTCTCTAACGTGGACTTTTATGCTCTTCGCAGATGACGTATTTCGAGTGCAGCGCCACTAATTTGCATATTGGAGTTTTACTCGGCTACTTTTGTAAGGATCTTAAGTTTTACTAACGTTTATTTTATTTTAAATCTTTACTATCACTTCTTATTTTCTACTTCCGGCCAGAATTAAAAGCTTTAGCTTATTTATGCAAATTTGTCTGGCGAACGCCAAGTACTTAAGTTGTGGCTTTTTGCCAAGCAAGGGAGAGGAAGGAGTTAGTCGAAGCAGGCCGCTTGCCTTAGCAGTTTTACTCGGTTGCTGGTTGTCTTCCAGGCCAGAGGTTTAATCCTCTTAATAATTTTAAACGTATTGTAGTGTTAACAGTTCTCTGTACTACATACGGCTTCCTGTTAATATACGGCCAATCTTCCACGTAGGCCCTTGTTTATTATTCCAAAGTTAAGTTAGAGTTTAGTTAATATTTTTATATTCTTACGTTCAGACCACAAGTGGTTGGTCTCTGTATTCCGAAGTACGGAAATCATTGTAAAGAGTGGAAAATAAAGGGTTTCGTATACCCTTCCTGTGTATCCTGTCTACTTCCCACATTTATTGAACATAGCTTTAGTAAGCTCCCTGTTCCGAGTCAGGTTCTTGAATGTTCCCAAAGCAAGTAAGAAGAAACACGGAACCTGATAGTGGCGCCCAAAGAAGAAGAATAACCATGGCCGAGTTTCAAGAAGAACCTGTGCTGACTGCAGAAGCGGCTCAGAATCCAGAAATGCCAGCTGCCGCCCTGGAAGGATTTGGTTACATCGTCCAGACCATGCGCGCTTCGATGAAACCAGAAGCAACATTTAATGGAAACTCACCGGTAACCAGTTTTTTGGAAAAACTAGATGACCACTTCATGATGTATCCCGTGCATGAGTTCCAAAAAGTCACCTTAGCTACCAGCGCTTTGAGGGACCAAGCGCTTAATTGGTTCAAATGCATAGGCAGAAGTCTCTTGGGTCAAGCGGGAAGTCCCACCTATACTTACGAAAATTTCAAGACTGCCTTAGTAAAAGCCTTCCCTGTCGTAAGGGATCGTGCGAAATTAGAAGCGGAACTTTTCAGCATATACCAGAAACCAATTGAAAATCTCTCAAGCTTTATTTTAAGAAAAATTCACGTCTTCAAACTCTTGTATGGAAACCGTCCGGATCCTGAGATAATTCAAGTGATTTTGCCGAGGTTACTTCCCCAAGTACAAGAGTTTATTGAATTAAGGAATCCGACTACACTGGAAAAGTTATTTGAGCTAGCAATCCAGTTTGAAAGTAGAAGAACGGCGGACATTGAAAGAAGACGCCAATATGAGCAACGAAACCAATTTGGTGAGCCAAGACCACAGCAAAGTCAAGCACACGGCTACGGAAGCAAAGCGAATCAGTGGGCAAGGAAACCCGAGCATCCAAAAACAGCCGGCGAACGTCGACAGTTCAATAGCAATCCAGGAAAAAAGTCTCAAGGCCAGTGGAAAAAGAAGGAAAGCATGGAAAGAAAAAAAGATTTAAACTAAAACGGATTTCTGCTGATGGGAGGGTGCGGAAATCCGAAGGCCAAGAAAAACCCTCTTCCTTCAAGTTAAATACAGTAATGGTGAAAAATTTGACTCTTCCGAAGATTGAAGTGTTGGTGAATAACATCCCAGCCACCGCACTCCTGGATACAGGCGCGCAGTATTCCTGTGTGGCAGAAGATTTTTTTTAGGAAGTATTTTCGTAAATATCGCATATATAATTCGGATAATACGACAGTGTTAGCTGCGCAAGGAGAAAGATGTAAGTGCATAGGTAAATTACCGCTATACATTCGTATCAAGGACGAAAAAGTAAAGGTTATGTTTTTTATAGTAAAGAATCTGCAAGCACATATTATCTTAGGAATAGATGTTCTTTCAGAGGCAGAAGCAACGCTGGATTTTAATGAAGCTGACGATAAAACCAGTTCGAGAAGAAAAAACGGAACCGCCAATCTTAAACCTTGACCACCTGCCTAAGGAAGAGCAACAAAGAATACGACAAGTGGTAAGTGAATTTACTTCGTTAATTAGTAATATTCCAGGATTTACTCAAGTTACTAACCATAGTATCGACACCGGAGATTCAATGCCAGTTCGCCACAAAGCATACCGGTATGATAAGAATAAAGAAAAAAAATATAGAATGGCACATTGGCGATATGCTACGTAAAAAGATCATAACGCCCATCTCAAGTAGTTATGCTAGCCCGGTGGTTTTATGTAAGAAAAACAATGACTATCCATTGACACATCCAAAAAGGTGGCGTTTCGCGATTGACTATCGTAAATTAAACTCCATAACTAAATATCCGGTATATGCGTTACCTATTATTGAAGAAATTCTAAGGAACATAACGTCTACCAAATTTATGACGACTTTAGACTTAACGACTGGTTATTTTCAAATAGGAGTTAGACCGGAGGACGTGCCTAAGACTGCTTTTATAACCAAGTCTGGCACTTATGCATTCCTGCGTATGCCGTTTGGCGTTTCAGGGGCACCGGCAACATTTCAGCGATGTATGGACATGGTGCTAAGGCCTGTTCTTGGAAAGTCCACATTTATCTATTTAGACGATATCATTATTACTAGTGATAATCTGGACCAACATGTACAGGATTTAAGACAGGTGTTTTCATTATTAAATGAGGCCGGTCTAAAAGTTAATGTCGAAAAGTGCAAATTTGCAGCCCCTGAATTAAAATATTTAGGTTACAAAATATCTCAGAAAGGAATCGAGACAGACGAATCAAAAATAATCGCTGTGCAAAAGTATCCGCCACCAAATACGGCGAAGAAGCTCTCTTCTTTTGTAGGACTTTGTTCATATTATAGGTAATTTATAAAAGATTTTGCAGCTATTGCTGAACCATTGTTAAAATTAAAAAGGAAAAAGGCAAGATTCTCGTGGACGGCCGAAGCCAATAGTGCTTTCGAAAAATTAAAGCAAGCATTAACGCAAGTCCCTGTGTTGAAATTTCCTGAAAAGGATGAGAATTTAGAAATTTCAGCGAATGCTTCGGATTATGCGGTAGGAGCGGTACTTTTGCAAAATCAGCAGTCCGTGGCATTTTTTAGTCGAACTTTAAATCAAACACAAAGAAATTATTCCGCGACCGAGAGAGAGGCACTTGCAGTTCTGTTAGCAGTGCAAAAGTTCCGAGTCTTTTTTGGAAGAACGCCAATAACAGTGTATTCTGATCATGCGGCGGTAACTAGATTGTACTCAGGGAAAAACTTATCCCCAAGGTTAATAAGATGGGCACTCAAGCTACAAGAATATAATCTGGTAATCAAGCATACCCCCGGAAAGGAAAATATCGTGGCAGATGCCCTATCCAGAATTAAAATAGATGAAGAAGGTAATACTGTAAAGATGGCAATGCTCACAGCATGTACAATAAATTCCCGAGAAACGGTAATAACCGAACTGGGTAAGGATCCTGAGTTTGGAAACATTTATGAGTATTTAAAGGATCCTGAAAATTTTAGCCACCAAGATATTGTGGCGATAAGAAATATGGCGGCCCATTACGAACTAATAGATGGTCTATTATTTTATACAAAAATTACAAATTCCAACAACGAATTTCGACCTGTTATCCCAGCTAGTCTTAGATTAAATATCCTGCAGGAGCTCCATGACAGCCCATTAGCTTCTCATGCTGGTATTCAAAAAACTATCCAACGCGTACGCGAGGCAGTCTATTTTCCTGAACTGCAAAAGTTAACAAGGGCGTATGTCCAGTCCTGCCCAACATGTCAAGCAGTTAATTATATTAATTTCCGCCCGGCCGGGTTTCTAAATAGTATTAAATCCGAATTTCCAAATGAAATAATTGGCATCGATTTATTGGGCCCTTTCCCAAAAAGTCAGTTAAATAAATGTCGGTATCTCCTTGTTATGGTTGATCATTTTAGTAAGTGGACCGAAAATGTTCCCTTAAAACGAGCCTCCGCGAAATTAGTTACTGATTCTATTTTAAATAAATATATTTTAAAATACGGGGCGCCCCTAAAAGTTATATCGGATAATGGTCCTCAATTTGTAAGTAATATATTTGAAGACATGTGCCAAAAACTGGGCATACGTCATTTAAAAATGGTCCTGTATCGGCCGCAATCAAATATAGCGGAACGGGTCAATAGAAATATAGTGAAAATTATCCGTAGTTATGTTAAAAATTTTCATAAAAGCTGGGATAACTATGTCAATGAATTTGCTTTCGCCCTTAGGACCGCAAAACATGATACAACGGGCAAAACTCCTGCTGAGTTATTTTTAGGCAGAAAGATTATAACGCCGTTAGATAAATTATTTTATGTTCAACAAAGAGCCCCAGAATTTAAAATGGGTGATATAGAAAAATTAATTAAAGAAGCAAAAAAAGAACACTGAAGTAGCACAAAGAAAACAGAAGCTCTATTATATGAAACGACGGGGAGTAACTTATAAAGTAGGACATGAAGTATTAAAAATTAAGCATTTACTTTCTTCAGCACCAGAAGATAAAACCGCCAAATTTTTTCCACGATTTGAAGGACCATATGTCATAGAAAAAGTAACTCACGCTGTAGTGGTGTTAAAAGCCAGGAATGGTGAAACATGCTCCGCAAACATTGACCAAATAAAACCATACTATGACCGTAATAAAATGCAAATATTTAAAGATCTTCTGCAGGATCCGGCACGGTAGGCACTGCAGGCACAAACTCCGGAGGTGGAACAACAACAAGCACAAGGACAAGCCATTAGGAGGCAGGAGCAATTGAAAAGAAAGTTTCCTCGTTGGAAAATTGAAGGTAACAAGAAAAAGAAGCCGTTCCACCGACCACAAAAGAGAGCGCACGACCACCCCCAAAATGAAGAAGGGAGAAGTACGACGAATGCAAAGAGAGCCAGGAGAAATAACGGCAACTATAACCCGGCGCCCAAACGGAAGATCTACTCATCGGACAGGACTCTACGCAGCAAATGTCGCCGAATTGCGGAAGGACCACCGGCGGAGGAAAAGATAGAGGGAAAATTTGAACGGCCGGCAACGAGGTCCAAGCAGGAACGAGAGAGAAGTGTCCCGGTTCCGCCAAGACCAGCGGCCATCAAACGGTGAAGACCACAGGCAGAGGCGAAAAAGAAGGTATTCAAGGGTGACCGAACTGGAGGGAAAAGAAAGCTCCTACAGGAAGAAACTGAAGGGCGAGCCCGCACAAGAAGGAGGATAAATCAAACGCGAATCTTAGCTACCTTCCAGGACTGGGCAGAGAAAAGAATGTCCGAATATCACAAAGATAAGTAAAATTTTATGTTACTTCCCAAACTTAAGTTAATCTTTCATTCTTAATGCAAGTGGCAGATTTCAAGACGTTTTACCTCATGTGAGGTCTACCTTTATCGCCAAAAAGGCGAGAAATGAGTTGTTACCTATTTTGGTATTATGTTTTTCAATTACTCGCGAGTGAAACTAAAGTTGATGTATAATAGGAATCTGTAAATACTTCAATATTGTAAAAGTTATTTCATAAATTTTATTTAAAACATTCTGGCAAGAAAGAAGTTTTAGTCGGAAAGACTTTTGAAATGTAGTATTTCAATGTAGAAGAATTGGCACTTGCTTGGAAAAGAATAGAAGTTAACAATGTACTACTAATGTATGTTTTAAATTGCGTAAAATTAACGGCATGTTAATATGTCCTTATATACAATGTGAACTGTTATTTTAAGCGTTAAGAAACACTTTGATATGTTAAAAGTGAAAGTAATGCAAAAAAAATTTTTAACTTATTCGTGTGACTGAAAAAAAAAAGAGAAAAGTATTGTGAATATGTGTTAAAGGTTGAATGAATGTAGTTAGGCTCTCTGACGCTACACTTCAGAGTTCGCCACTTTCAGAAAAGTACCTCAGGGTTTAGAGATGAAGATAGGGTGTGTTACGAGGTCTTGTTATGTTGAATTTTAACACGTTAGTGTTTTGATTGTAGGAGGCAGTGTTGAACACTGGTACATAAACACATTCGTGTTCGGTGTTTTCTTTTACAACACATGTAAGAGAGCACGGGGAGAGATAATTAAATAAAAGTCATGAATGAAATAAGAATGTTAGGAGAAATATAAATATTCATGTGACTTGCCATTTGTGTAACATTTCATTAAACTAGTTTTCCTTCCAGATCTCTGGAAGGAACCAGATTTCAACTAAAAGCTCCTGTTTAGATGCAGTACAGATGAAAAGTAATTGTCCATGGAGCTGATAATGTAAAAACAAATTTTTTTTTTAATTTCTAGTTTCTAGTGAGAAATGTTTGTAAAAGATTGGCCTTGCGTTAGATTCTAGAGCTAAAAGTTTTCAACAAGGTCGTTTTAGACCTCAGTTTCAAACTAATTAACTCTGGCGTGAAGTATGTAAGGATCTTAAGTTTTACTAACGTTTATTTTATTTTAAATCTTTACTATCACTTCTTATTTTCTACTTCCGGCCAGAATTAAAAGCTTTAACTTATTTATGCAAATTTGTCTGGCGAACGCCAAGTACTTAAGTTGTGGCTTTTTGCCAAGCAAGGGAGAGGAAGGAGTTAGTCGAAGCAACCCGCTTGCCTCAGAAGTTTTACTCGGTTGCTGGTTGTCTTCCAGGCCAGAGGTTTAATCCTCTTAATAATTTTAAACGTATTGTAGTGTTAACAGTTCTCTGTACTACATACGGCTTCCTGTTAATATACGGCCAATCTTCCACGTAGGCCCTTGTTTATTATTCCAAAGTTAAGTTAGAGTTTAGTTAATATTTTTATATTCTTACGTTCAGACCACAAGTGGTTGGTCTCTGTATTCCGAAGTACGGAAATCATTGTAAAGAGTGAAAAATAAAGGGTTTCGTATACCCTTCCTGTGTATCCTGTCTACTTCCCACATTTATTGAACGTAGCTTTAGTAAGCTCCCTGTTCCGAGTCAGGTTCTTGAATGTTCCCAAAGCAAGTAAGAAGAAACACAGAACCTGATACTTTTACTTAACAACGTAGTCAAATTTTACACGGTTTGGCTTATTTTTGAGGGAGTTATTGCTATTTTTGTGATTTTTCCTGAATTTATGATGACCAGTGTATTTAAGATGCGCATATATTTTTGCGTGCGTACGGGTTCGCAATCGATTGAATGCACTCAGATCCAATGATAGGTTGATAAAATTTATTTTATCAAAAGAAACATTTCAAAGTTCTAGAATTTTTCCCAGAAATGCTCCTACGCAGGCGTTCACAGTATCACAGAGTACAATCAGTAATTTCACATCAAAGTACTAAGAACGTTAAACACAACTAAAGAGAAATCTAAACCGGAGATATCTCAGTACTCCAAACTAATGCTGAACTTAAAAGTCCAAATCACATCATGTTTCGGGTACGAGGGACTTGACGTCGAAAAGGACAATTCTCAGAACCCGCACATTTCTAGGAAACCCACGTAGCTAGGTTACCGTTTTCACGTACTACAAAGACTTGAATGCCAAACGGTAATCGATTATCTCTCAGATTGGGATCCCGTGATACTTCAGAAGCAGAACTGTCGTCTGATTGGTGGGTCTACGCGGGGCAGAGCTGCAGCCGAAACGTTTTCGGCAAGGTTTCAAAAAATCCTGCGTAGCCGGTACATCGTTTCCGTACCTAGGCAAGATTTCGCTTCCAGTGGAGCTATTTTTTGTAGAAATCCTCCCGTTTATACCAGTGCTACCAGAATCTCGTTTCTCACAAATGTCCCGTCTAGCAGGGACCGTCACTAAATGTGATAACCTCTTAACAGATAACAACAAGAACTACTGAGAGCAGATGCTCTCACCTGTCTTTTACAGTTTTCGCCGACATATTTCTAGTACTTTCTATTTCTGGAGATTACTGGTAGGCAATATGAGAGTCGAATTACGGTTACAGCTAATATAGTGATCAATTATATATATATATATTCAATTACATTACCTATTACGTTGATACAGGGACCGGAACAAAATGTGGCCAAATGATAGCCAAGCTTGGAGACTTTGGATGCCCATTGGTCCATCCTAGCAGCCAGTCCTTCAGTGCGATACAGATGTGTACAGGAATATGAAAGCAATCATATTTGCGTGTTTGTTTTTATAATAGAGTTATTTAAGTCATTTTAAAAATGTTTGTTAAGATTCTTTTAGTTTTAACCAGTTATTTTATGTTAATGAGCTTTCTTATCCTCCTCATTTCCATTTTCCTGTCAGAATGTAAATTTCTAGTTTGGGTGATATTCAAATTAAGTAAAAGGAAGGTAGCACTTTCAAGGAAGGTTTTAGCGTTTAGGTAGAATCAGAGACTACTGTCTCAAAACCCAACCAGATCTTTTTGATGTTTGCCGCCTGGCAAATTCCGCTGAAAAGAGCGAGAGTGGAAGAAAGATTATGGGTTTGGTCTCTGTCGAGTTTAACCGACAGGGATTGAGTTGAAGATCCGTACAGAATTTACTCTTGCTGGAGAGCTGGAGTGAAGAATCTGGAGCATCTGAGATTCGAAACTTGAGAACTTGAAATATTCATTATGAAGTATACACACATATGCGCACATATGTGTAGTGCCCATCGCTTGGAGCTATGAAGAAATCCAGATGCCGTGACGTCATTCTCTCTACTACATGGGTCTTATAAGGTCCATGCTCTACTACTTCGAGCTCCGAAGGCGCCAAGCAAAATTAGGCGAATTACCGTTTTGAGATGATAGACGATTGACGGGGCAGCAGAGACGCTGCTTCTGTTTAAAACAAACTTTGACGAATCATTACTTTTTTTTAATTTATGTAATTTAATAATTATAATTTTATGTAATAATAGTTTGTCTAATTAAAATGTCTTTCGTTAATTAATTTGTTCATCGTTTGATCCCCACAAAAATTTTCTCAGAAAGTGGGATTTAGCACTCGAAAGAACTGTAATTTTACCTTCTTTCCTGGATTACTAGCGGTTTTGAAGATTTACTGTTGCTGTGCTGGACTATTTTACGATGTATAATGATTGTATGTTTCTAACAAAAACCTCGTCAAACTCATAGGAATGTATGCTGATTTACCTGAACCGAAACTGCGTAATAGTGAGTAAATAGTGTGCAGCTCTATTAAAAACTGTGGAATAATTTTTAATAGTACTGGAAGTCAAGTGGTGAATTGTGGCCAAAACTCTATCGGACATAACCTGTTTGTACTCGCGCTTTGTGGACACCATTCGTGATCTACTGGATGGTATGGAAGTACTTTGTTTCGTCTCTGTTTCCGGATTATAGATTCAGGAACATCGTGGATTAACATTATATGAAGTGAGGGATTTTTCTCAATTTTATTAACTATGTTTCTAATTGATGTGCCAGGAACGGTGCATAATATAAAATTATTACACAAAATAATATTTAACGATGTGGGTGACAGAAATAATTGGAAAAGATTAAGACAATTTAGTGGTTTCTCTTTAGCAGAGAATACTAATGAACTTAATGAAAAACTAGAAAAATTCAAACAAGATTTTCAGGCTTATGAATTAATTTCCTTTGCCAATGTTTTATGCATTGATAGCTCTGGCACACAAGATGACGTAGCAACTCGAATTGCTTCTTATCTGGATAATTTAGAATTGCTTAAAAATAATGTAATTTTAGAAGAAAGGGAAACCGAAAGTGATGTAGAGGGTGAGGATGGTGAGGATAAAAATGAAATAGATGATAATGTTCGAGATGAAACGAAACTAAGAAACAATTCTGGTGCCACAGTGAGACAACTTCCTTCCCAATCTGCTAATGATAATATTCTTAGTACTACTGAAAACAAGTCGAATGTATTTTATAACTGTAGTATAAATGTTACTATTGAAGACATCAAATATTTTGTTTCTCAATTTGATGGTCAAAGCCACGAAAATGTCAGTAGATGGGTCGAAAGTTTTGAAGATGCAGCTACCATTTTTCAGTTAAATTATAAGATATTTCTCCCACTTTCCTAGCGAGCCTTCGTGGTGTAGTGGTTCTGCACGCTGGGCCGGTATTCCAGAGGTCCGTGGTTCGATTCGCGGCGAAGGCGTTGCTATTTTTCATCTCTACTGTTTCCAAAAATTACCTAATGTCTCTACAGTGGCGGCCGAACTAAAAGGGTTGTGGATGATGACTCTCCACACCCAAGATTTGGCGATTGGGTCTCCTAAAAACCCCAGTCGCCCTTTAAAAAGGGGAGTATATAAGGTATTTCTCCCACTTTCCTATCAAGCCTTCGTGGTGTAGTGGTTCTGCACGCTGGGCCGGTATTCCAGAGGTCGGTGGTTCGATTCCCGAAGGAGGCGTTTGCTCATTTTTCATCTCTTCGGTCTCGAAATAATCTAATGTCTCTACAAAACGATTTACAAAAACTGATTTTTGCTAAACGCCTGATGACAGGCAAAGCAAAACTATTTGTTCTTAGTGAACCAAAGTTGAACTCATGGCAAGTTTTTAAGAATGCTATTCTTGATGAATTCCGGTCCAGCTGCAATTCGGCCGAACTGCATGAGTTATTATCAAAACAAAAAATGAAGAGCAATGAAACGTTTGATGAGTTTTTCTTAAATATGAAGAGAATTGCTAAAAATGGTCAAATTGAAGATGTTGCTTTAATAAGATATGTTATAGATGGTATACCAGGCTCTGCGCTTAAAAAGTCTTGCTCGTATGAGTCACAAACATTAACTGATTTTAAAAACAAATTGAAGATTTATAAACAGATATGTGATAATGAAGAAAAGTCGCGAACGTCAAAAGCAAAATTTGAAAATAAACAAAAATATGAATCTAGAAATAAATATGACTCAAAAAATTCTGTTAACCAAACAAAGCGTAACGTAAGCGATAGTTGAGGAACAATTCCTGAAATCAAACGTAATACAACCTGTTTCAACTGCGGTGAAAGCGTCATATTTTCCAAACAATGTGTTCATAAAGATAAGGGCGCCAAGTGTTTTAAATGTAAAGAATTTGGGCACGGAAGTTTCGAATGCTCAAATACGAACTCGAAACCAGAAGTAGCAGCCGTGAATATTGATGTAGTCTCGAAGTTGACCAAAGAAGTAAAAATTAATGATGTATATATAACCGCGTTAATAGACACAGGAAGTCAAACTACTTTCTTACGTAGATATATTTTTGATAAATTAAATATCGAAGGGCTCGTGCCCGTAAGCTCAACGCTGAGTGGGTTCGGTAAATGTTAAGTAAAACCTCTAGGCTTCTTTAAAGGTAATATTAAAATTAATGACTTCCAGTGTACTGCAGATATTTATGTTGTAGGCAACAATGTGATGACACATGAAGCCATTATAGGTTTAAACGTAATATTGAAAGGTGAAATATTCATAAACGAAAATGGGGTTACCATAAAAAATAAATCACAGAGTGTAGAGGAAGTAAATATTGTATCTGTTTTACCTGTTGACCTAGCTAGTAACGAAGAGGAAATAAACATTGCCCCTAGTGCTCCAAACTGCTTTAAAGAGACTGTTCAACAGTTAGTATCGAACTATATGCCACGTAAAATCAAATCTACGGACATACAATTGAAAATTTGTGTTAAAAATAACGAACCAGTATCGCATCAACCGCGTAGATGACTGTTTGCGGAAAAGAAATTTGTTGAAACCCAAATATCTGAATGGCTAAAGTCAGGAATTATGGGACAAAATTCTTCGGAATATTCCAGCCCATTGGTCATCGTTAAAAAGAAAAGGACGGAACACCAAGAGTCTGCGTTAATTATCGTCGTTTAAACAAAGTTGTCGTAAAGGATAGATTTCCCCTTCCTCTGATTGAGGATATCCTAGACCGCCTTCAGTTCCTAGTTCTTAAAGAAATGAATTGACTTTTTAGGCCATGTCATAGAAGAGGGTAAAATTTTCCCATCCAACCTTGAAGACGCAAGCTGTTATATATTTTCTTGAACCATCTAATTTAAAACAGATCCAAAGTTTTCTTGGATTAACAAGGTATTTCAGAAAATTTATTCCTAAATACTCTATAATTGCCATGCCGCTTAGCAATATGCTAAAAAATGGTAATAAGTTCGAATTCGGTGAAGAACAAGAGGATCGCATTCAATCGTTTGAAATCAGAGTTATCTGGGAAGCCTATACTTGTAATTTATAATCCTCATCATGAAACCGAACTACGCACAGACGCCAGTATAGAAGGATACGGGGCAATTCTAATGCAGAAACTCCCAGGTGATAGCAGTTTTCACCCAACTTATTTTATGAGTAGGAAACCCTCTGATGCAGACAAAAAGTATCAAGTTACGAATTGGAGGTTCTCGCGATCGTAGAAGCACTGAAAAAGTTTCCGAGTTTACCTTTTGAGAATTTCATTTAAGATAGTGACGGACTGTTCAGCATTTCAACGGGCGATGGAAAAAAGAGATTTAGCGACGCGTGTTGCTTGTTGGGCTCTGTGGTTACAGGAATTCGATTATTCTTCGTAAAGGTGTTAGAATGTGAAACTACTGTGCTAAAGAAGAGAGCATCGTAAAGGTGTTAGAATGCCACATGTAGATGCGCTAAGTAGAGCTTCCCTGTAAACGTGTTATGTGTTTCTGTTGAGAATAGCCTACCTAAATTAAAACCTGCCCAAGAAAATGACACTGAAATAAAAGCCATTAAAGAATTATTGTAAACCTCAAGTTATGAAAATTACTGTAATAGAAAGGGCGTACTATACAAGTTTATTGACGGTAAAGAGTTGTAGTCGTACCGGAAAGTATGCAGACTGAAATCATAAAAGATGCTCACGAATCGAGAATACAGAAACACCTGGATGAATACTATTTCATTCCCAAACTTCGGCAGAAGATAGAAAACGTTATCGCCAGTTGCATTCATTGTATTTTAGTAAATCTCAAAGCAGGGAAGAAAGAAGAATTTTTACACCCGCGATTCAAGGAGGAGACTCCGTTGCATACCTATCACATAGATCACTTGGGTCCTCTGGAAAGTACCCATAAAAAAAACTACAAGCACATATTAGTAGTGGTCGACGCCTTTACTAAATTTGCTTGGATTTATCCAACAAAAAAGTATATTTGCTATCATTAGTAACCGTGGGTGCTTCGGTAGGCGAGAGTGACGGCACAGAAAAGGTGCGTGGCTGCCTCAGTCGTGAAATCGCGTAACAACCGGAAGTGAAGAGCTGGAATAACTTCATGCAAGATAGTTTTACTTTGTGTGGCAAAGGACAGTATTTTTTTTATGTTTTTTTTTATTATTATTATTTCATCTTTTTAATTATTTAGTACGTCTTAATTTTTTAATTGTTTAATCTTTATAATTATTAATAATATAGTAATTTTTAATGAATAAATTTTATGTAATTGAACGAGTTTTAAAAAACTTGGATCAAACGTGCCGCTTCTGGCATGGAAGACCTGAGCGTTACATCAAGGCCAAACTTAGATGAGGTAGATAAAATTTTTTTGGAAAATTCTTTGGCTTTGCCCTTGTGTATTACCAACTAGGTTAAAGTAAATATTTATGTATCTCATTTTTTTTCTTCCAGATATTGTCAGAATATTTTTTCAAAGTGTGGTGCAAGAATGTGTTTTAAATTATTTATTTATTTTTAGACTTCATCATCAGCTCCTGGACCTGTATATATTGCTGGTTCATATGAACGCTCGGTGTGTATTTTATTTTTTGCATGATTCGTATAATAATGTCTTTTTAAAAATGTTTATAAATATATAACCGATTTTTTTTTTCAGATCATTGAGACAATTATATTAACGGGAAAATCTCGTAGCTGGAATCAGAAGTACGAAGCCGAGAAAATAACCTTCCATGCCACTGTGGATATTGAACAGCTGCCTCAAGAGGTGTAAGGTGTAGCGATGGTTCGAATTCCTGGCGTCCAACTGGAAGACGTACATACAGCTACCTCTCGAAAGTCAGCACTGAACGCAACATTGCAATAGCTCCTCTTATGGCTTATATTACGGGACACGGCCTATTCCCGACCTACTTCAATAGACATGGCATAACAACCACGGACATATGCGCCTGCGGAGCGGAAGGCTCCGCAGACCATTATGTTTTTGAATGCCATCTGACAGCAGGAAATCACCTCCCTCTTCCCATCAACAATAGTGAAGCTTATCACGCTTCCTTATAAAGCACAAACCGGCAGTAAATACAATTTGCAAAGTTGTTAACAAGCTCAAGAGAATGGGCTAATATTTGTGCTCTCCTCATTAACCAAAACTCTCAAGGCATGATTCACTAACTAAGTCAGCATGCAGTTTCACATTCTCAGACACATACTAAGTCTACTCCTAAAACTTACATAAGTCCCTATTACAGACACTTATCAAATAATGTACAATCAAATGTATTTAACATTTCCTCTTCTGTATATGTGTAATACTTAATTTTTTATTTTTATTTATTTATTTATTTTATTTTATTTTTATTTTTTCCCCTATGAGCTTGTATTTTAATCCTATTATTTTGTAAATGTATTTTTGTATCTGTGTTTAATTTGTATTTTTATTTGAATTTTATTATGAATATGCAAAATTACCACAGCAAATTTTAACAACAAATGTCAAAACGGTAAAACGAATGCAATCTGCCCTTGTATGGCCATGTAAATGCTCTTGTTAACATCCTAAAAAGCACCCGAGGCGGCCTCTTGAGGCCTCAGCGAGTTTTTCCTGGTTAGTGGAGGGCGCGGGACACATGCCTGTTTGCCTCTGTTAGACATCAGGCGTCCCCGTCCTCCGTTACCAACCAACCAACCACCGTCCGGGAATTCTTCGCGCAGCTCATTCGCCGGACAACAGCCGATTTGGGTTCATCGAATCTTATACTGTTCTGCATTCAAGAAATAGGCTTAGATAAACCAAGTGATGGGGATTTCGACTCTGACAGTCGAAACAAGTTTGGCCACCGTTATAAAAATACTAGAGTCCAAGGATAAAATCGAAATGGATACAGGATTCTCGGTTATTTCCGACGCCTTCTCAGTCCCCGGCCAGATCGTTCAACGTCTTGTGCCCTACTAGGATACTTAGTCAGAGAGCCGGCAACGTCGCGTGCTCAACAGCGACAGCCCGGCATAAGAGTATCAAAAAAAAAAAGATTCTCGGTTGAACTGCAGAACTTTCTCATGCAAAATGATGTGGACATTTGTTTAATTTCTGAAACACAAGCTAACCGTTCTCATCGGGTAAAACTTCCTAACTACTGTACATATCGAACCGACAGACTCCACCACAGAGGCGGCGGAGAGCTCATTTATGCCAAGAGATCTCTTGAATCCTGTTTTATAAGTGCAAACAACTCGGCGGGCTATAAAGCCATCAAAGCAGCTGTTAAACTACCAAAACTTGGACTTATCACGTTTTGTGCCGTGTATAACAAACCGGATAACCGTCTTACTGCGGAACAACTGGATAATCTTCTGGATATAGATTCCCCTGCTATTTTCGGTGACGACCTCAACCCAAAGCATTGCAATTGGGTTTTCAAAAGAACTAATCACAGCAGCCGCATTCTCCATGATTACATAATAATAACCCAGTCTTCCTTCACGTTCTGGAGGAACCAACTTACAGAACAAATGTGTTAAACAGAAGGCACGATAATTTGGACTTGTTCATTTCCGCTATCAATATTCCGATATCAATGTCCGTGATGAATGAGCTGTCATCAGATAATAATCAGCCAATAATAGCTTATCTGAGAGTGAGCATGCCAAACGATACACCCCCTCCAAATCACTGACTAGGATTTGTATCACAACATACTTATCACCTCCAATTTGGATATTGGAACTCTTAAATCAAATTCTGATATTGATAGGGCTCTCAAAAACTTCACTGAGCACCAACAGAATGCAAGACTACAAGCTACAAAAAGGGTTGATAGGAATAAGTATGAATTTTAACTTCCTAATAACATCAGGGAGGTCATAGTGGCCCGAAACAGGCTCCGTAAGGAGTTCAATCGTTCCTGTGATCCAGCCACCAAAACAGCTATTAATCAACTTAATCAACTCAAAACAAATGATTAGTATGCACAATACTAATGTGGGGAACTTTAAGATTGAGAATCTCAATCTACATAGCGGTTCAATTTGGAACTATGTGAAAAGGTTGAAAAGTGCCAGTACCATCAATAAGCCGATCAGAGGGCAGAATGACTTTGTTTATTTTGATGATGAAAAATCTGAACTTTTCGCAGATCATCTAGCTGGACAATTTGTTCCAAACACCATCCCTTCCGATAGTGCTTCCGATCAGCAAATTACTGGTTTTATGAAATCTTGGCTTGAAGCGCCCAGTGTATAAAACATTCCGAACCTTATCACCCGGCATGAAGTTAACAAAATCATCAGAGGGTTCAAATCAAAAAAGACCCCAGGTGCCGACGAGATTAATAATCTGATGTTAAAAAAAAAACATGCCTTTCAAAACAATCGGTAAGCTTACCTGCATTTTTAAAGCCTGTCTTTTTCGCAGCTACTTTCCTCAAGCGTGAAAACACGCTAATGTTCTTCTCATACCAAAACCAAGGAAATCGCAAGACAGTCCAGCAAATTATCGCTCCATTAGTCTTCTGTCGTCAGTGAGCAAAATTCTAGAGCGGCTGATTTATAATAGAATGATTGACAACCTTCAATGTTTCGCTGATCATCAGCACGGTTTTAAGAAGAAGCTTTCTACATCTACCCAGCTGGTCAGACTTACCGAGTTCGTCGGTTCAGCGATACATAATAAAATGAGTGTTGCGGATTCTACTCATCAGGAAGTATCAGAAAAGAGCGGAAATCAAGCCTCAGGTCACACTCTTCGGCCGTCCTATCTTACTTCTGCCCTCTGACTAAGAAAGGGAAATTATCTTACAAGTCACAATCATAACTTTACATGGAAAGATCATATGGCACAGGTTTGTGGAAAAGGATACAGAATCACCTTTCAGCTCTTTACCCTGCTCAAAAGTGAGAAGCTTTCTCTCGGCCATCCGGCCGATTTTGACTTATGCCTTCCCCGCATGGGTTAATGCTAATGAAAAGGACTACAAGAACAAGTTTCTGAGAATTATAACTGGTGTGCCCTACTTCGTTAGAAATAGAAGCCTCCACTCCGATTTGAAGTTAGAATCCATCAAGGAATTTACAACTAGAATTACTAGTAAGTTTTTTTCTAGAACGATTAGTAATAATCCTGCTAACTTCGCCGAAATTCTCAACTACGAGATTCTGAGTGAGGATTGTCTCATACGCCCTTTCGCCGCCCACCTCATTTGCATGAATCAAACGAACCAATGAGAGAATAGATTGATCCCTGGACTCGGCGGAAAAGTATTTTCATATTCCGTTGTTTTTATGCTCTGTGGAATACTTCTGATGTAACCAACACAGAGAACGAATTTTATAAATATATTGAGTGGTTAATATCTATATTTTGGACATTTCTTGCAGTGTTCATGTGCAAAATGCTATTTCTGCCTCTTGAACTCTAGACTTTGCAACTGCCGCTGATCGGCTAGGTAGCTCCTGGCCCCCAGATGCCTGCAAATTCGCAGATATTTATTTCCGCCCTTTAAAAGCAGGCTGTCTATTATATATAATGTAAATAGGGAACTTTTACTTGATTCTTCTTTTACTGTTTGTATCCTGTATGTTTTACTTTGTACAATATTTGGCAAGTTAAGAGTTTCAGACTCGATATCGCCATGTGACCAGTCTCATGCGTTGCTTTCAAATCATCGGAGCAAAGGGCTTCTTCTTGTATGACCTCTTCATTTCTATCTCGTATGGAGAACTCTCATCTTCGACTCAAATTCATCTCAACTTCATCATATGTCACGCCCAGTCGGGATTCTCTGAGGATACTACCAAGAGCAGGAACGAATCATCCTACTGAATGACAAGAAAAACACCAAAGTATCAAGTATCAAGGATTTTCGGTTCAACTCCAATCCCAGCCCGTTCAGAGTTCACGTGAAAGATCTACATCGTGAAGCGTCCACAAATACCATATTTCATTGAGCTGGAAAAATTCGTGAGCGCTTCACAAATAGTCACGGCATAAAGCTGAGCTAGGATTCTCAGCTTTATGCCGTGACTATTGTGAAGTTACCGACAGGTTGTCCCCATCAGACAACCTGTTGGTGCCGGACGAAATCGAAGGATAATCATCATTTCCATGGAGAGAATCGATAAGAAATCTATTTTGTCTATCCCATTCGATAAAGAAGGACTGTGTTGCACTAAAACGACTGTTTATGCCTTAGCACATTCGAATAAGGATACGACTGCCATTAATGCAATCAAAGATCGTTGTCGATTAGCCCATATAAAACGTGCCAAAGAACTCCATATGGCCGCGAACGTGCCTCTAGGCCCTTGCACGTTTGCAGAGATTGCCATGTTTGAAGACTTGAATACCCAAATTGCTGTTTTCTCACCGGAAAATTTTAACCAGGTAAGTCATTATTTTTAGTCTCAATTAAGACATTTCTGCTTTAAAATATTAGCTTTCAAATTAACTAAGTGATAATTTTTCTGCATATTTATTTAAAATAACAATTTGATTCTAGTTCTCTCTGAGAAACTTATGGTTCCACGATAAAATTTATGAATACATGAATTTATTTGATTTATTTATCAATTTATGAGTACAGGAATGACCGTTTTCAGTACCATTTATGAAGTACCATTCCATTTATGAATACCATTGGACCGTTTTCAGTACTAACAGACTGAAAAAGAGATGACTAGCTTTATATTTTATGATCATTTCATGATTAATATCGTTTTCATGTTAAATATATGTACAGTAAACTCTCGCTACAACGATACCCGATACAAGAATAACTCCCTCTACTACAATAATGTTTTGTGGTCCCGGTGGTTTTGCATATAAACTAATGTTAATCTCCCCTCAATATTGCTATATTCTCTAGAACAATAAACCTCTGTAAAACGATTTTTTCAATCTAAATTTCAGTATTATTTTCTCCCTTTATAATAATATTTTGATTTTCAAATGTTTTTTTTTTTTTTTTTTTTTTTTTTCCCGTCTATTAAGACTCATTGTGGATATTCAACTTATCCCTGAATAAATAGCTATTGTTCAGATTTCAAAACAGATGAAGACCACCCTTTTGGGAATTGGAGTGGGTGAGGGGGGTGAAGTGTAAATGTATGCCTAGTCTCATTTCCCAGTAAGCTTTGGAATTCTGATAAGGTTTAAGGACATCTAGACCTGTCTGGTCACCTTGTCACAGAACAAGTGCCCTTTGTTAGAGGAACAGGGGGAGATGGAGGCGGGGTGTTGTTAAGTGACGTACTGAAAAGTGAGTTCAAAGGTTGTTTTATAGTCTTTAACGATTTTGAGTTCTACGCGAAACATTTGGTTTAAACTTTTCTTTCTTTCACGCGATATTGTTCCCTAAGATGGCAGGGCGAAAGCAACTATCTTTTCGAGATAAACTGAACGTTATCAATGATATTGATGAGGGAATGAAGCAGATTGATGCGGCTAAGAAACATGGATTATCGCAATCTACAGTTGTAACGTTCCTAAAGAAGAGAAAGCAAATCGAAGATGCTGTAACTTCAAATGAAATTAACCCAGAGCGAAAACGACTGAAAGTTGCGACAAATGAAAACATTGATGCTGCTGTTTTAAAATGGTTTCAAGAGATGAGAGCAACAAATGTCCCATTAAATGGACCTTTATTATGTGTAAAAGCACGGAAATTTGCAGCAATGCTAGGGAACGAAACTTTCAAAGCTAGCAATGGTTGGTTAATGCTTTTTCGAGATCGTCATGGAATAACTTTCCAAGAAGTTCATGGAGAGAAAAAGTCAGCCCCGATAAACGACGCAAATGAATGGCGGCAAAACAAGATGAAAGAAATCTTAGAAAAGTATGCTCCAGAAGACATTTATAATGCAGATGAATCTGGGCTGTTTTTCCAACTCCTACCCGATCGAACATTGGCATTCAAGGGTGAAAAGTGTTATGGAGGGAAGAAATCAAAGCAGATACTGACTGTTCTTCTGTGTACAAATAGCATAGGAACGCATAGAATACAACCTCTAGTCATTGGTAAATCATTGAAGCCAAGGTGCTTTAAGAACTTGAAAAGTCTTCCCGTGGAGTATAAAGCAAATAAGAAGGCTTGGATGAAGTCTAAATTTTTTTCCGAATGGTTACAGAAGTTAGACAATGAAATGAAGAAGAGAAAGAAAAAATCGTTTTGTTGATAGATAACTGCGGTGCTCACACGTCATTTCCAAAGCTACAAAATATCGAAATCGCTTTTTTCCCTGCCAATTGCACTTCAATTTTACAGCCTCTTGATATGGGCATAATTAAGTGCTTCAAAGGATATTACAGTAAACGGTTGGTGGACTCCATACTTGTAAACTTTGAAAATAAAGTAGAAGACCCTTTCAAAGCTGTAAATGTCAAGGAAGCGTGTGACAATATTGCTGGAAGTTGGTGGGAAGTAACAGAAAAAACCATTCGGAATTGCTGGAAAAAGGCCGGTCTTTGTGTTATGGAAGATAAGAAATCTGATAATGATGAAAATTCCATAGACAATGATCTCTCAGATGATCAAGAACGTGTTTTGCACATCAAAAAATCCGTATCCCAACTTGAGGAAACAAGCGGTAAAAAGTTTGGAATTAGTATAGAAGACTATTTAACAGCAGATGATGATCTTATGGTTTTCGCAGGAGTTACTGATGAAGATATTCTCTCTGAAATTACTGATGAGATAGGAAACAATGATGAAGATGATGATGATATTGATGATGATGATAATACAGGTCCATCGCAGTCCTTATTGTCATCTCAGGAAGTTCTTCAATCTGTGAATTCTCTACGGACATTTTTTTCAAGCCTTCCGTCGACAAATGAAGAACATTTTCGTGCACTAGACTCAATGCATACAGTATTGGTGAACTTAACAGTTAAAAAAAATCAATAAACAAACAAAAATATTGGATTATTTTCAATAAAAAGTGTTTTCAGGTATGTGAATATTTCTGTGCTTATTTTCTGAATTTATCTTATTTATTTATTTTTTTAGTATTTAAACCACTATTATTAGTATTTTACAAATTAATTTCTTCTAAATACAGACTTAAAAGTAGTATGTCATGCACCTTAAACTAATAATAATAATAAAAAAAAACTCGTATTAAATGCTCAAAATATGTGGGCCCTCGATATAACAATATGTCTCTCTACAACAATATATTTATTTGGTCCCTAAAATATTGTTGTAACGAGGTTTCACTGTATATATATATGTAACAAAAACTAATTTAGAAGTAGTGATGTAGGAACACTGAGACGTAGAAACGCAGAAATACAGATTACGCTGCACGTAAATAGATAAGAATATAGATCCATATTGAAGAGGAAGAACCCCGATTATGTAGAATGCTATGTTGAATTCGTAATAACTAAGGAACTTAGCAGTAGAGGAGGATTAAATTCCAGTTTATTTAAATTGACATTTGCAGCCGCAACTCACTTGACATTTTAATCCTGCCTAGTTCCAGAACATTTACATTTTTGATACTGACTGTTGAGATAGGAAGAGAGGAGAACGAAACAGCGTCGAAGCTGCAGCACACGTAGAAGCTAAAGAGTTCAATTATCCAATATGGAAGCTCAACAAGAAAAGATTTGGGTTTAGGTTAGAAAGGTTTCAGTTCTTAAAATGTTGAGTTCAAGTTTCGAATGAGCTACGTCATCAGCGTTACGCAAGCCGTAAAAATTAAATGCATGGTGAATTGCTTGGATGACTAACTTTATGCATATATGAAGTTCATTTAGATGTTAAAATATACCTTTTAAAAATTGAATTAATTTTTATTTTTAGATTATGTTAAATTTTTAGATTAAAACTTTATATATTATAAGCGTATTTATAAAATGCATGCATGTAATTCTTTTCCATAATAAAAACATAATTTGTAAAACATTGAATACATATTGTCTAACTTTATGTATGTATGCAGTTCGTTCAGATCTTAAAACGGTTAAAAAATTATTTCTTAATGGATTTAGCTTTTTACATGATGCATTTTTGTCTTACTTACTGCATATGTTTTAGGTGGTCTACAAAGGAAGAGAAAGGACAGAACGGATAAGTTTGTGGCTCCATGACTGGCTTTACGATGTAATCAAGTCCCTGAAAGAATTTTTCGTCAAATACTTCTACTACACTACCCGTGAAAAGCCGAGCCTACGCTCTGCTATATATATATATATATATATACACACACCCGTGGATCGACCAACGCCTGCTACACCTGTGAATCACCTGCGATCCAGGCAAGCTCAGCATGTTAGAATTGTGGCTGTCTTTGCCGACTGGATGCTTGTCACACAGCCCACAAAGCCCTTCTGGAAACCAAGAGTTTTCGCTTTGCAATGATATATGTTCATTTTTTAGAAATTATTATAATTTAGTTTTGTGTGAATATATTTTAAATTTTTTTATTCTAGAAATACCAGTGGCGGGAATGTTGTAAAGTCACTGAGCGCCGAAAGTGCCTTAAAGAGCCGCGTAGGTGCAGAACTGCCAAGTGTCCGACCGTAAAGTATCATAAAACACAGATAAATAATTTTGTGCAGTATTTAAATTTAGGCTGTGTGATTTACATGGATAAATGTATGAAAAATAAAGTAAATTATGAGTTTAAAATATTTTTATTGTTATGATTTGCCCGGGCTGAAGAAAGTACTTTCAGCTCGGTAGAAATTGTCATCAAATTCTCGTTAACAGGCATTTTGTTGATAATGACTTTCCAGGCTTATCAGTGTTTAATCGATATAGAATACTTTATATAACTTTTAGTTAAAAATTGTATTTTCTCTCGAATGACTATTAAAGTGTAACTGTATTTCTCTGCAATGCAATTTATATGTCTAATCTGTAAGTTACATTCTTTTTATTTATATTATATGTGTGTGTTATTTTTCTATCTTGGAAAAGTCATTAATCTCGTTTGCTTCAATTGAATGATAAATAGTCTATAAAATGATAAATAGTGTGAGCATCTTGAAACATCTTTCTCTTTCCAGGACCTCATTAGGACCCGATTGATAAAGTCCTTGAAAACTTATAAGTTCGATTCCAGTTGAATAGGCTGAGTGCATGGATGTTCTTGTCGTTTCCCTATTGGTAATATGCCAATTTCCCGTAGAAGATCTTCCATGAAGGTCTCCCTCCCCTTAGGCAGCTAACCCTCGCATGCTTTTCCATAATTAAATAAAACCAAACCAAAAAAACTGTAGTTCAAGAATACAAGTTTCTGTAAAATTTTCAATAACTTATCATTTTATATACTCGTAAGTTCATGTACATACCATTTAATACATATCTAAAGCCTTATAGTAATGAATTAAACCAGAGTCTTCAAAAAATATGAATTTTAGATAGACAACCTCATTAATAGCGTATATATAGGAGGAAATGTTTACAAAGACAAATAATTGTGCATATAACTAAAATTGTAATTTAGCATATAGCTGAGTGATAGTGATTAAAACCAGAAGCTGCAGAAGGTAATAATTTCAATAGTAGTATATATACAGAAGAAATGTTTTACGAAGCCAAAGGAGAATCTTGGTGAAACAGAAGAGCACAGGAAAGCCGGGAATTTTATCAACTTACCAGAATAGCTGAATAGCAAATGGCTATACATTCTGTGAAATAAGCATTGTATTTTATACGATTTGTTTCTTGAAACTTTTTTGTTTGTTCAATGTTGCAAATGTGCCATCGTTTGTTATCAACCGCAAAAAGCAAGGCTCTTTGGTACTTTTCCATTACGCACCTGTCATTCATTTTGGTGGGTTTTTTAATAATAAAAATATCTAGATATAAGACTATTTTATAGATGGCATACACGCATTCGGTACTCTTCTGTATATATACACACACTGTATTTTTCCGTTACTTTCACACATTCCAAAATGCGTGGCAGGTGTATAACGAAAAAGTACAAAATGTTACTATGTGTTCTTTTCCCTCATGTTTTGTGGTATTCTAGATAATGTTTAGGTTCAAATGTCAACTGTTCAGAAGCAAACAAGTTTCATTTAGGTTCTACTGAAGAGAGTAAAGATAATTCAGAAGCTATTAAATACAGTCAAAAGTTGTTAATTCGGACACCCATAAACCGGAATGATCTATAATCCGGACCGCAAAACTAAAAACTTTCTGCGCATGCGCCGCGTTGGCACATGCGCACAGGCGTTTTACGCGTGCGCGTAAGACCTTGACTACTGCGCATATGCGTGTGCGCAAGTGCAGAATACGTTTTCGCCTGCGCGTTTAATGTATAACGGACGGTGTAAGCTAAAATTATCTAATTATCTATTTCAGTTAATGTTAATGATTGCGTTGTTCCTTAATCTTCGAATTGGATCCCGCTTATTATTTTTTGCAGACTATAAGAGCAATTTTATAAAAATAAACTTGAACTTTCGATTATGTCAAATAGAATTTCCGATGCTGGAACTTCCAAAGGATCTACAAAACGAAAGTATGTTTCGATGTCCAACAAACAAAAAGTGGAATTGCTGCAATAAATGGAAAAGACATGAAGAATGTGACAGAGAGGTTAGTGAAAACGAAAAAATTTCGATTGACAAGTTAGTCGGTATTCTCGGCACAGCAATTAACGGGACTTGAACAGCGGAACTTTGTAACTGAACAAGAAATTATGTCTGTTTATAGACTTAAAGGAGAAAGTATTATCACATAAAACGAAGCAACTTAAACAACTTACATTGAAAGAAATGTTTCATAAAGTAAACAAATAAATATTAAGCTTTTTTTTTTTTTTTTTGTAAATTTTGATACCCTTTAGATCATAATTGTTCTTTATTTCATAAATTACGGTTTCATATTTTTAATTTTAGAATTTCTGCATGCCATCTTACGAGATTTAAACTGATGATCTATAATCCGGAAAAATCGATAATCCGGAATCGCCGAAGTCCCGACGAGTCCGAATTAACGACTTTTGACTGTATACAAAAATTTGTTCATTTTTGTCAGATATCAAAGTAGTCTTTATCTATTTTTTAACACTTAGTACTGCAAATATAAATTCTTGAAATACTTCCATAAGAAGAAATGAATCATACTTTATGAAAAATTAATTTACAAAATGATAGTAACTGTTACTTTAGTTTCTTAGATTCCAGTACTAAAGGGCTAAAAAAAGTGCTTCATGATGAGGTAAATCGAAATTAAATTACCGTAACTAGAAAATTTTGTACCAATGATAATAATACATAGTGTTAGAAATACTTTTTATAAATTAAATCATGTAAATGTTAATAATACTGTTATTAAGAAGCGTGTATCTTTTAATCACTCAGTTTATTACAAGTAATTTATAATTATAATTGTAAATTCTCTAGTGATGAAGTGTTTAAGCCCACTGAACACTGGTAGTTCGAGTTGGCTGTATGAGAGTTTTTGTGGTTTTCTGTTAAAAAGTCTTTTACGAAGGCATCCTTCCCCTGCTGGCCTGCATATATATTTATTTTCTATTCAAAAATACTGTTATCTCTTCTTAAATACAGATCCCTAAAGTTTGTTTGCTCTTACACAATAACTATCGGACAGCAAAAACAAGGTTCTTTTAATAAAAAAAAAATATATGTTTTTAGTTAAATGAAATACTTGTAAAAATAATGTTACTTTTTATACTTCTATTCTTCAAATTGCAGTATCTACCCACATCATTTTGATATGAAAGCTTTACACACATTTAATGGTTTAAAGTTTTAACAATAATATTTGTAGTTAATTTTTTTTTCATTCTCGAATAATTCTTTTCAACTGAGTGATGTTTCTTAACAGTTGAAATTAGTTGATCTCTTAGAAAGTAAATCTTAGGTTTGAAGTGAAGAAATGCCATATCTGTAAGTTGAAAATATGTTCAATATGTTTGTGAAATGCTATTCAGTTTTGGACAACGCATTTAAAAAGCATAAATAATTTTGTATACGATGTAAAAAAAATGTATTACTCTATTTCATGTAGAGGATAATTAATCAAGGAAGCAAGTATTCAAAGATGTTGAAATTGGCATTTTAATACTTGTCATAAATTAAAATTTGAATCGTGTTTTTAATAAAATAATTTACCTAATTTGTTTTATTCTAACTTATATTATACTCTTACTTTTATTGTAGATTTTTTAACATACAAATTTCAAATTTCTGTTAGATTAAATTTCTAAGTAATGTAGACATTTTGTATAAAATTAACAATAAAAAGTCGACAGTTATGCTTATACTAGAAAGCCTGACGGTCATACGAAATGACCGCTGTTCTAGAAATTATAAATTAAAATTAAAATGCTTTGTGCAAAGGTGTCTGTTAATTTAAATTGAATTACCCAGGGCAGGCTGCGAGGACGCCCCTTTGCTTGCTGGCCCACGGGATTTCCCCCTTCTACTTGCTTAATTGCTTAAAGTAGAGTGCAATGAAGGAAACCACTGGTGGTACATTTCTTAAGAGCCCACCGCTAGCTCAATCAGTAAAGGTGATTTAAATAATGAAATGTTAATTCACATGTCAAAGATCTCTTTGTACAAAACATTACTTGTGTAGATCTTTCCATCATTTTTAAGCTCGCTTTGCAGAGGACCATCAATTATTTTTAATTTTACGTCCGTTCTTTCACGAACTCTTGAACAGGCAACATAAAGTTGACCGTGTACAAATGCAGGCTGAGGTAAAAAAATGCCAACACGCTTAAGGGGACTCGTACACCTTAAACCCCTCATGATCTTCGAATATGTGACAGTTGCGAGAATTGAGATATTTTATTTATTTTAAAAGCAATTACTTCCAATTTTTTACAGCTGACTACATAATATAGCTGCTTTGGAAACTAGTAACCAGAATGTTTGTGTTGCCACAAATATTTTTGTAATTTAATCCTCTCTGTGACAAAATATTTCGCCATGTTTCCACCTTGCGCGCATGATATTTTAGAAATGGCTAATGGTACATACTTGAGATTTGATGGAATTCTTTATATGGGCACTATTTTCTAACTGAACCAACAATCTGATGAATATTTTAATATTGAAAAATTTTATGGACGAAAACATTAAAAATTTTTTTAATAAAATACATTTTATAAACTCAACTCAAAATAAAATAAAAATTTAGCGTGAAAATTTTAGAATTTTAGGTTCACAGTAGTTTCCACATGTTATAAAAGCTATATATTAAATATGGAATTAAATTTTGAAACAGAATGTTTTAAACTGTGCGCGCAAATTGGAAACATGACGAAAAAATGTTGTCACAAAACGGATTAAATTATAAAAATATTTGTGGCAACACAAACTTTCTGATTACTATTTCAGAAAGCAGCTATGTTATGTAGTCAGCTGTAAAAAGTTGGTAGTGATTGCTTTTAAAATAAATAAGTTATCCCAATTCTTGCAACAGTCACCTATTCGAACATCTTATGGGTTTTAAGGTGTATGAGACCCCTTAAGCGTTTGGCCCTGAGATTTATTGATGGCAAAGGCAAGTTTATCATAGCAAAGGCAAGTTTTACAGGAAATTGTCTACGACTCAATTGAAACGGCTACCATGTGCCGTGGCAACTTCACCCCATTGGCTAGTACAGTTACGCAAGCAACCAATAAACTATCGGCGACAAACAGACACTTAAGCCGCATATATATATATATATATTGGGGTGAAGTAACATCATCTCCTCCGAAACGGCTGGCTCCCGGGCTTAGCGAAGCACACCGTTGGATTCCGCAGGTCCTAGGCAAGCCATTTTGACCATTCGCGTTTTCGTGGGATTTTATTTAGCCGAGATATTAATTAAAAACTAATTTTCCCCCTACGTTTTCCATATATTTTCTTGTTTTTTCCGTATAAGAGGTATTTGGCTAAGGGCCAAATTCTTTTTTCTCGAATATCTACGGAACGGCGCCGAGTAGAAATTCGAGACGCGTATCCTCGGATTCCAAAAAATTCTCCAAATGCATCGATACCGTTCTCATCTTCGTACGGCTTTAATCGGCCGAGATATTAATTAAAAACTGCGAAAACGTTAATTTCCGCGCTCATTTTTCCGCGTGGCAACAATAAACTATCGGCGACACACACTTTAGCCACTTATATATATAGATAGATAGATTCTATTAGTAAACATAATGATACTCAGTGATAGTTATTCATATACGACCATTAGATTGGTAGATTCATATACGACCATTAGATTGGTTTATTTGAGAACTGTAAATGATGTGCAATGCATTCCACAATCTAGACAACACTATATTGTTCATAGTCAGACAAATTATAAAAATGTTATAAAAACAGTAAAGGGAACTTAATTTTACTCTATAAATTCTCTTAGTCACAGATCCTTATAGTTCTAGTTTCAGAAATGAAGCAAAAATGCATTTTTAAACCATGGTAATTTTGATCATAGCACTTTTTGAAGAAATATGTAAAAAGTTTAAATTTGCATATGCTTACTTAACAAAGAAAATACCAAGAGTTTACGTTATGCTGCTAAAAGCCTGTTATTTTTGGAGGTGACGGCTGAGTTTATATTATGTAGAGTTGACACTTAAAAAGTGTCAACAGTCTTTGATGGAACATTAAAGGCTTCAGTCTTAAGAATCAAATATTGGTTTTTTTGCAAATGATATTTTTAAAAGTTCTATTTGTATATTTGTGCTTTCCTGATACAAAAGTAACTTTCAGCAAAACTTGTAATTTATCATAACTCATAGTTATTTGCTTTCTCAAAACGAATCCTAAAAGAAACTTAAAATAATGATCAATATATGCATGGTGAATAAGTAAATGTCTAACAAAACTAGTACTTAATTTGCAGCGTATGCCATGCTCACTTAAGATATGAGAATGTTAATACATTATGTCAAACTAATAGTACTAATTTCCAAATGCATACATTAATTCTTGCAATGTATTTTTATTCGACACAAAATATTAGAACCGGGAACACATCTGCCACATGTCAACAAAATTTTCGAGTGCCCAAATTGTTATGTGAGTTAACACATTTTGAATTACATTAACATATTTGATATATTTTGACTAAATTGCTGTTTTATTGCAGGGAATATTTTAATGATACTGATTTGGCAACAATCAAGGGTTAAAACAGACAAAAATACATTTGAAGCCCATATTTCAATATTTAACATGTCATCTATGCATATAACAATTACAAGTGTCCAAAAACAAATGTGAGCTATTGTATGTACTTCATATGCAATTACGTTAGAATATTTTTTATAATATGTTCACCCAGTTTAACATTATTAATTCCACAAGCCTTAATTGACACGAAAATTGACACCTTTATATCCATTACATAGGTCTTACGTTATGCAATAATTTTAATTGTGAGTTAAGTACACATAATATGATATGTAATTGCATTGGAAATATGTAGAAGGTACAGGACAAGGTCATAGAAAATGTCTGAAAATACAAAATATTCATTCATGTTTGGAACTTATTACAATTAAATAATTATATCAATCTCACTGTGTGAAAGGAGTATTCCAGTTACAAAAATACAAAGCTAAGGAAAACAGAATTTCGTATTCGTTAAAGTTATATATATATATATAATGTTGAATGATCTTAAATTCACTTGGTTCGAAAACAAGTTTTTCTAATACTTTTGCTGCTTTTGATACTTCTACTAAATTTATATTAGGAGATAATATAATCAATATTTCTTTAAATAAATTATATGTATATATATATATACCTATATTTGATAAAAGTGAATGATGTTAGAGTAAGTAATCGGATTGTGGCATTTTACTCTCCTGTGGTCAAAGCTCTCAGATCTCTATAAAGTTATGTGGACAAAAATGGTGACAAGTGTTGTAACTCGGTATTCAGGATCTTCGTTCCACACCTGTTCTTTTCAGTGGTTGTTTACCAAGTTTGCTACTACTTGTTTGGAATACGAAATGAGGTTCAGCGCGCGACAGAATTTTACCAAGCAGCAAGCATATAAAAGATCGGGTTGGGTTTGAGTGGTGAATGTTCCAAGTTCCGCTGGATGCGCCGCTGATTAACTTGCAGGATTTGCAAGTTTTGTTCCGGCTGTCTGAATTAGTTGCTATAGAACGCTGAAAGTAGGAGAATACATAATCTTAAGTGACGAAGTACGCAGTCGGGTTCCTGGGTCACTTCCCTGCCATATATTTAGCAACGTAAGGTGGTGTGCATATCTTTTATATTTGCGTAGCATAAAATTCAAGAAAATCGTGAAAAGTCCTAAAATTAAATATTGGAGATTGGAGAAAGCAATAATGGCAAGTAATTCGTGATGCAATTATAGCGATGAGTTGTAGAAGTTGGATAAGCAATTTAAGTTGGATAAGCAATTGCTACGTTTTCGACTTAATCATTAAGCTGATTAAGTCGAAAACGTAGCAATTTTGGCATTAGATTGGTCATAGCTCGTGCGTGAAATAGTGGATTGATAGCTGCAACTAGATGCTAAGGAATAAATTCTTTTTGGCGTTGAAGAGCCAGTTACCTCTTGCTTGACTGGAACGCGAAGAACGGTAAGAACTTTAACCAGTGAAATCGATGTATGCCGTGTAAGGCCATTCGCGGTAGTTAAGTTTTTAAGGGTGTTAAAGAACACCTCGCCCAAAGGCGCAACAAAAGTCCATAACAGTGCAATCTAAGGTTATCAGTTGGCGGCAAAGTCAACTAGGCTAGTCATACGAAAAAGTAATTCGAAGTTAGTAGGAAATACTTAGTATCTCGTTCAGTTTAGCAATTTAGTCTTCGGATTCTGCAAACTGCATCAGCTTAAGCGCTCTCTGAAATCCTGCTGCAAACTTCTCTGCTGTGCTCTTTGCTGCTGTAATTTTCTCTATACTTCCGCTTATAGTACTTAGGAATTTCTTGATTTTCTTGTCTTGTAGCTATGATACTGCTTCCGTCATCTCATCAGGTGGAGGTTTGAGTCCGACTTTTGCTCTATCGCTATAGCTGCATCCCGGCACTTTCCTTTAGGAAGTTTCCTTACTTTGGGTGAGCTTTGGAATGTCCGCTGCTGTAAACTCTGGTTCCTTCGTTTTGTGCATGGACTTCTTTCTCTCAAAACGTTTCTTGTACTCCTCACATCCCCTATAGGAGCTAACGTGCGATTGCTAGCAAAAAATGCAAGTCGGCTTCTCGTTTTCCTTCAGCGGGCAAAGTTTGCTCCTGTGCGACTGTCCACACTTACAGCATCTTTCAGCGTTGGTGCAGAGGTGCTGGGAGTGGCCATACTCCTGGAACCGATAACATTGCAAGGGTCGTTTTTTCGGCGCGAATGTTTCCACTCTGATATTTAATCCAAATATGATTTAGCTGGTGGATTGAATAAACCGCCGCTGTTTTCTCCAGTTCAACATAGAATATCGGCAGTTTCTCAAAGTCATTCCTTCTACTTTTCCGGAACTGCTTCACCTTCGTAACCGGGAATTTCTTCTTTTGTAGATCTTGCAGGACTGCATCCTCATTGACGGTGCTAGGCAGGTTCTTCATCATTCCCCTCACTGGCTTTTCGCTCTGAAGTTGAAACGAATGAAATGGGATTTTCCTCTCTTGCAGTATTTTTGTCATCGTTATATAGTCATCAACCGTTTTTACGTTCACATAGATGAATTTGATGATAAAATTTGATCTCCGCCTCAAATTCGTATCTGCAGTATTATACAAATAGCTCGTGCACCTTCATCCAATCCGTGCCCTGCTGCTGCAATACAATCGGTGGGGGCGTTTCTGGATTATTAGCTCCTCCCTCTTCACTTGCTTCAGGTATGTCTCCTAACGACTGAAAGCGATTTTCTCGGCTGACTTCCATCGGAATACCTTTTTCTAGACTTTTTGCCGTTTTCTTCGGTTTTTTTCCAATCATCGTCTTGTTCTGATTCTGCATTCTGGGTTTCATCATCCTTGCGTGGCTTCTTGGCGTCTTGTACATCAACTGGATAACCTTGCTTCTTTAGTATCCTGACTGTTTCGTCGACTCCCAATTTTCCTAATAGTGCTACTATTTCCTTTTCTTTGTCACTTCCATTCTCCCTATCAAATATTCTTTGCAATTGCTCTTGCGAACTGGTTCTGCTTACTTGCTTCCCTTTCGGTGAGAGTGTGAAATCTTCTTTCCGTAGGGGATATGTCTTGTTTGAACGAAACGAGCTTATTGAGATCCTCTCGCTTAGCTCACCGTCGTCGATTTCATCACCTGGAGTTCTAAAAAACGACATTTTGCTATACCCGAAGGTATCTAATCAGTTGTAGCAAACAATCACTGACCGCCTACGTGCCTGGGTAAGACCGCTTCGTAAGTGAGAACAAACAGCAGTACGTCTAACACGTTCGGTATCTCAGCTCTGAATCTTCGATGTCTTCCATCTAACTGAGCTGGAGTCTCGTAGTGGGAGTGCTAAGTGATGAGAGAAAGTGCTGTGCAAACATTCGCTATTGGCAGCCATAGGAGGGGGCGGGGTTCAGAGCCATACTTTTTGAGGGTTGGTAGAGCCGAAAAAGGGGGAAGGGGTTTACTATGTCACATGTAACATTTGGTATGATGACTGCAGTATTTGTTTTCATGCGTTCTCTTGTACTTATATATGAATGACAGTATCTATTTCAATATATGTTAACATATTCATGACATATGTCAAAAGTAGGAAACTGAAGTTCAAAACTATATCAGACGGATATGTTTAATTTATCTATTGCTATCTATTGCTAGGTATTACGATTTTTTCTAAGTAAGAGTATTAAATTTAAAACAGAATCAATAATAAGAAATTACTGTACATAAATGAAAGCTGTAAGGCATATTATGAAAATATATTTTTTAAGTAATATTTAAGTAAAATTCTCCATAACATTAGTTTAATGCCCTTAAAAGTGCTCCTGCCCTTCTGGCGTTATTAATGTCATTATAATCATAGATAAGTAATGATGTGCTTTCATTGTCAACCTTCTGGATGTTCTCAAAGAATTTTCTGGCAAACTTAGCCATAAACTTTTTAATTTCGAGAACTTTAAGTTCATTGTAAATATCTATATTCCTGGTAAACGAGTGACCCTTGGTTATCTGTCTAAGAGTAACATTCTGTAAAACTTGCAATTTTTTCATGTGTACTGTACTGGCAAAGCCCCAAACAGGACAAACATAGGTAATAATGGAACGCGACATCGCTTTGTAAAGAAGCAATTTACTGTCTAGAGATAAAACTGAATTCCGAGAAATTAAGGGGCCAAGTTTTTGTTTAGCAGCTCGAAACTTATTAATTACTTGTGTAGTGTGGAGCCTCCATGTTAAGCTCCTATCCAACGTAACACCTAGGTATTTTACTTGCTTAGCCCACAGAAAGACTGTATCATACATTTTAATACAGTGATCAATCTTTCTTTTTCTTGTGAAGAGAACTGCAACTGATTTATCCACATTCATTTGGATCTTCCATTTTTTAAGCCAGGCTTCAAGTGCGTGTATGTGTATTTGTATAGAGCTTGTGCTACGTGGTTTAGGGATGCATTTTTGCGAGGATCGCCGTATCGTCTGCTGACATGGCAAGAGTAGTGTGTGGTATGTCGTTCGCATATAATAGAAAATATATAGGACCTGTCACAGACCCCTGAGGGACCCCTGCAAGTATGTTTCTCTGAGTAGCATATGTATTTTTACAGCGAACAACAAAGTACTTCTCATAGAGATAAGATTTAGTGATATTTATGATGTATCCTGGGAAACCCAGGGATATGAGTTTATAGAGTAAACCGTCTAGCCAAACGCGGTCGAATGCCTTCAATATACAGAGAAAAAGAGCTGCAGTGCTCTCCTTTTCTTTAAATCCTTCAGCGATGAACTCTGTCACTCTGTATAGCTGATGTACTGTAGAATGTTTTCTTCTGAATCCATGCTGCTGCGGTATTAGGATCTTGTTATAATATTGATGGGCTCCAGGATGCGGTCATAAATGGTAGCTTCAGCGATTTTGCTTAGTGTAGATAATTAACTCACATGTCTGTAGAAGTCTGGGTCATCAGCTGGTTTAGTTGGCTTCTGTATCGGCACTACCACGGCAGTTTTCCATCTCTTTGAAAAGTAACCAAGTGTTAGGATAAGGTTGATTATTCGGGTAAATTTAAAGAGCATCACTTGACCCATTTCACGTATCATTTTGTTGCTCACTCCATAAATTCCAGGACTTTTCTTGACTTTCTTTTTCTCGATATATCGAATTACTTCAGACGGCTTAGCTAGGCGAATGTTTTCCGTGCGTGGTTGTGGGAAATATAAATTGTACGTGTAACTAACTGTGCGTTCCGTGTCTGGGTCTGAAATGTTGTTAATGCAAAACTGAGTAGCATAGTTATCAGCTAGTGACTCAGCTTTCTCAGTTTCTGTGTATGAGACCCCGTTTGGGCAGTTAAGAAGCGGAATATTAATGTAGCATCTTTTATATTTGGAAACTACTTTCCAGATAGAATTATCATCACTCGAAAGACTTTTAAAATATTTGAACCACTCATTTTCTGCATGAAGGTTAGTGTATTGCCTGATTTTCTGGTGTAAGTCATTCATGATTCTTTTATCCAATGGTCAGCGAGTTCTCTGCCATCTTTTCCTTGCCCGATTTCTCTGATTAACTAACTCTTGTTCTCTGTTCTAATGGCACTTCTTTGCTGTTAATTTTTAGTGTGCTTTTGAGAGTATTGGTGAAATCTTCAACCACTGCATCTAACTCATCCGCACTCTGTACTGTTGGTAAAGTGTACTGTGTGTTGTTTAGAGTTTTGGTATAATTTACCCAGTTAATTATAAGGGCTCTTTTGCGTGGTGTGCTATAACCACTGATGTTAACTTCCATAAGTACAGGATTGTGATCAGATGACAGTTCAAATAAGCTCTCAATTTTAGTGGGAGCGTTAATATTCTTTAGTAGAAAGAAGTCAGAGTCATAGCGTGTTGGGTGTATCGGAGCTGCAATTTTTAAGTTGGCCTTATTGGCGAAGTTGTTTACTATGTATCCATATTTGCTAAATATATTGCAGTTCCAGTTTTTGTGTTGTGCATTAAAGTCTCCATCGATAATAATTCGTGTGTTTAACTTTGTTATAGACTCTAAATCGGCAAAAATGTCGTTTAGGAGAATACATGAGTGAGACCGTCGGTCAGGATTGCAGATGTTAGGAGGGCATGACTACCTTGTCACGTAGTGGTGAAAGCTGAAACACGCCACTTTTGACGTCATATGTGACCTATATTTTTGACCAATCAAATTTTCCTGCCAAGTTATCACCAGCCTTTCGACGAATGAAGAAACAAAACTTTTGGGAATATTCCTGCAAAAATTATACGTTTCAGCATAAGAAATTAACCTATTGCTACGGAACTGGATTAAGGTTTAGTAAAAATATGAAAGCTGAAAAGTGACCTAGGCAGCTCAAGCGACACATGATGACCCAAGTCATGTTCTTTCTCGTAGGCCGGTACTTGGTTTTAAAGATATGACCTGACTCAGGAAGCTTAAATATGAACATAGTAATGCAGAAGTAATTAAAAGATTGGATCCTTATCCTTATGTTAAATGCTGTTTCAAGGAAACTGATGAATCATGTTACATTTTTAGAAAGTCATAATTTGACAACCAGTGTCATGGAAATTCGTCATGGAACAGAGTATGAATATGCCTGAATATCAAGTAACTAAAATGGAGCGTATAAGAATTCGCGTCAATTTCGAAGGCTGTAGCGTGGTTTTATGAACATTGCGCATGTAACATTTGGTATGATGACTGCAGTATTTGTTTTCATGCGTCTCTTGTACTTATATATGAATGACAGTATCTATTTCAATATATGTTAGCATATTCATGACATATGTCAAAAGTAGGAAACTGAAGTTCAAAACTATATCAGGCGGATATGCTTAATTTAGATGATTTGGTGATTATTAATTCAAGTAATTCAGGTGATTATTGATCTAACTGCAGGGAATTTAGATTTGTAAACATTCAGCCATCGTTAGTTAAATAACAAATGAACAAAATGCTAAAATTTGTGGAAATATCAGAGAAGAAACGGTAAAATGTTTGGGAATTTGTCTAAGAATGTTACGACTATTCAAGGTCTCAAAACATTAGGGGGTGATGTGTTGTCGTTATATGCTCTAAGATATTGCAATCAGTCGAATAACTGATATCCTCCATTGTTAATCGAAAAATAAATCCGCAAAGTAGATTTTAGATATGTATGCCAGTTAGAATATCACTATATTTTTTATTAAATAATTCGTGTTTAAATGTTGTATGTGTTATTTCCTCCTTAACTAGAAGGAATATATTATTGCGGCATTTTCCTGTTTGTAATAAAAAGAAATGTAACATATTTTAAAGTATAAGAAATTTAAATTTTAAAGTATTGTTAGAAGAAAAATGAGGATAAACAGAATTAATTCACTTTTCATACGTTCTATTTTTTAAGCTTAGTGTCATTAATCTTTTATATTACTTGTTGTTAAGATATATGTGGTACTACTACATAATTAATTTATATGTATGCCAAAAAAGTTAGCTATAGTTTGCATCTAGTGAATTATATTATATACATCTTTCAATATTACTCCTTCATGATCTTTATAATACTTGTATAAAAATGAATGAATTTTAATTTTTAAAAAATGTTCTTTGTTAATGTTTAAATGCGACTTTTTCTTTTGGGATATTTTAAGCACGTGTAGGATCATATCAGACTACATAAAATAGAAAAAGTAAAAGATGTCCAATATGCATACGTTTTCCCATTTTGATATTCCATTGCTATATTTCAAATGCTGAGTGAAGATGCTATTTTAGTGAAACTATTTATTTATTTTAGTTATTTAGTGAATATGTGTTTTAAATTTAATTGTTAAATGAGGGAACGGAGCGATATTTAATGTGTTCCTTCATTTTAATAAAACGTCGAGGATAGCAACTTTCACTGTCATACTATATATTATTTCTTAGTGTGAAGAATAAAGTGAAAAATAAATTAGTATGCATATCTGTTTCTGAAGCATATAATATTATATATATTTCTTAAGTAATGCATGAATAAAAGATGTTATATCCGACTAAATATATAACAAATCTTCAGTCTGGTAAAACAAATCTAATTTTACTAGACTTCTTTTTCTTTAAGTATAGAAAATTCTGAAATTTGTGAAAAATTAGGATAAGCAGAATTAATTCACTTTTTATATGTTATATTTTTAAGCTTAGTCCCATTCATCTTTTATATTACGTATTGTTAAGATATATTATACTACTACATAATTAATTTATATGTATGACAAAAAAGTTGACTATAATTTTGCATCTGTAGTGAATAATATCATATACATCTTTCAATATTAATAGTATGTGTGTTGGCAAGGATTCAACAACTGAAATGTGAAAGAAAATAAATTATGTTGAAACATCGCGTAATAATTAGTTCATACATTTGGCTAAGTAACTAAGTAAGTTATTTATTTTGTCGTGTTCAAAGGGATATTTATTTTATTTGATTATTTACTTCATCCAATACTGGAAATTCAATCTAATCAGGCTTTTCCCCATATTTTTTATATTTCAGGAGCACAGAATCGTTATTCTAATATGCTTAAATAATAGATGCGTCTGTGCTTCAACCAATGTAAATTTTTAACTTTGGAAATAGTACTACGTATATATTTTTGTTTAAGATCTCTTTTAAGCATCGTTACATAATGAAGTTTTCGGAATTTCACTTTGATATTTGGTATCTTTTATTTACCTTTACATGTGCTCACTTTGAGCATTTTAATTATTTACTTCATCCAATACTGGAAACTCTATCTAATCACTGTATAAAAATTGTTTGACAGCTGCTCTCAGAAGATATTTGCCATCATATAGCGCTTCTAATAATACATAAAGTATTTTAAAATGTAAATAAATAATTTTGTGCAGTATTCAAGGTTGTATGTATTTAGGGTGTATGATTTACATAGATAATGATGGTACAGAAAGTATTGAGGTTAAATGATTTTTATTGTCATGATTTGACCAGGTATTTTCACCCCGGTGGAAATTGTCATCAAATTGTCCTTAACAGGCATTTTGTTGATAATAACTTCCAGGCTTACCTGTGTTCAGCTAGATAAAAAGTACTTTATGTAACTTTCAATAAAAGTAAAAAATGCATTTTCTCTCGAATGAATATTAAAGTATAACCATATTTTTCTGTGATGCAATTCTTATTTCTAATCTGTAGGTTTCATTGTTTTTATTTATATACTATAAATATGTGTCATTTTTTTATCTTTAAAAAGTCCTCAAAATCATTTGTATCTATTGAATTAAACTACAACTAACAGACTGAGTATCTTGAAACAGCTCATGTACTTTCTTTTTCTAGGGGCCCGCCAGTGCACGAGTAGTAAAGTCGCTGAACACTGGTAGTTCGACTTAAGTTCAATACCAAGCGAACGAGAAGTCTGCATGGCCGTTTCTGTGGTTTTTCCTTTTTCTGTGTTTCTATAAAGAGGATACGAGCTAGGGTTCTTTAAAAAGTTCTCCACGAAGGCAACCCTTTTCCTTAGGCAGATAGCCCACGCATGCTTTGCTATAATCGAATAAAGCAAAATCAAAAAAACTTATTCTTTCAAGAATCTAAATTTCAGTAATATTTTGATGTAATTTGCTATTTTATTTAGCCATATCTTCACGCGCAGATAATTTAGCATATAACTAAAACTTAATGATAATAATTAAAACCAGAAACTGCTGAAGGTAAGAACTTCAGTAGTACTATATATGCAGAAATAATGTTTTATGAAAACAAAGGAGAATTGTGCTTAAACAGTAAAGCAGAAAATTATTTCAACTCAAAAAATGTGATTCGTTTCCTGATAAGTGTACGTTGGTTTGGGGCCACGGGCGGTATCGCCATGGAGGTAATCCCCCCCATACACTGCTTTGAAGCACTGGCGATCTCTTCGTGGTGACCAAAACATTGAGTCATTTACCATTAAATTCAATGGTTTTTTACACGATCGGATGTAAATATTTTGTAATTACGTCGTAAATATACATATAAATGCATATATTTTCTTTTTCTACAATATTTCAGAGTCCTAAGTATATGAAAAGAATACATTTTTAAACAACATTTCATTCTGAACGAAATTAAATGCTATCCTTTTCACAGAACAGTTTGCTCAGAATAGTTTAATTTGAATGAAATATTTTCACAAGTTTTCGTTAATTACATTAGAAAAAAATTTTAAGGTAATTTGATTTTATTCGGTTAAGGATTACAAAAATTAAGATCAAAGTTTATTGTATTATTAATATTAAAATTATGCATTATTTCTTTTCTATTTATAGAGCTTCTTCCTAAAATATTTTTTCAAATATGACATGATGTTTTAGCTTCTGAGGCATCTTTTAAATCGAAAAATCTAAGTCAATTTATAATTAATGCTCTATTCGGTCCATTTCAAATTAGAGCACCTTTTATTTTAATAGCGAAATGCGTGAAATAGTACTTTACTTTGTCTGAATATTTTTGAAAGGGAATAAAAAAAGGATTTTTTTTTTTAAATATTATTTAAAATTTGTAACTGAGTTATTACAAAATGCAAGGGGAATAATTCTTTTAATTATACTTATCAGATTTTTTCACCCTTAATTTCAGCAATATATATTCTAAACCTCTTCTTTATTACTTAAGTACGCATCTCATAGAATTTGCTTTATAATACCTTTTAACAGATTGTTTTCCAGTACGAGCAATTCTTGCTGAAATAGTTTTATAATGTATTTGTCAACAAGATTTCAATTTATGTTTACAATTCAATGTTAATGTTATTATATATTTAGATAATATTTATAATCATTATAAATTTAGATACATTTAATAATTAGATTTCTTCACAGTAACTTTCACAGGTGTTTATGAATGAATAAATCCTTCATTTCAAATACATTTATAAATAATTTAATAAATACTATAGTATTTTGTTAAAGGCAGATACACGCTTTGTAAGCATATGCATAAATACCCATACATATTTCATATTTTTCATTTCCGGCATGTGCAAATCTTTAATTTCTGAGCATTCACTATATTTTTCAAGTAAAGTAACTTACAATAATTTAGCATATACCCAAAATTTTTACATAAGAAATATATATAAATATAATTTGAATGAAAATTACATGCATTATTTTTAATTCCCACTCAAAGAACAGTTTATCTTCGAAATTCCTCCACGATGGCATCGCTCCCTTTAGGCAGACAGCCCTTGCATGCCTTACTCTTGGCACGTTCACATGGTCACATCATCTTGACCGCACATGGTACTATCGCCGAATTCGCAAATGTATCCGTCTTCTGTTCCATACATTTGTATGAAACTGTACGTAATTTTACACAGATATGTATGTGGTTACAAATCAAGGAAAAGTTATCTTATTGGCATATATGTTTTTATATTTATTAGTTTTGACGAGGATTGCAGCATTTGGTATTGATTTTATATTTTAATTAACCCAAATAAGTAAAACGTGTAAACCCAAAGTGATTATTTTTAAGTTATATAAAAATAAAATGATAAGTTTAAAATGAGCAACTGCGAAGCCTCCCCACTAAAAACTTTTAAAAAGTACATGTCACAATAATATGTGGATGACAAAAAAAATTATTTTATTTAAAACATTTTGGCGTTTGGAACATAAAATAACAGTAGCGAATACTCTAACAAGGATATCGTAAGACGTATACAAATTTAAAGTTACCCTAAGGTATATCTGATTATAATCAGTATGATTTGTTTTGTCTTAATCAATACTGCATCATTTTAAGTGGCTGAAGTATAAAACGTTCATAATTAATTACCCTTCGCGTAATTTGCAGTAGATGAATGAAATGAAATGATTATATGCACCTCAAGTAAAGTAATTTTACAACATGGAAACATTTAAAAGTCTTTCGTGCTTGAAATCTACTACAAATTCCAAATAGTCTCGACATCTGAATTAACGAAAATCGTTTAACTCTTGTTCATGAAGAGAGACTTAAAGTCCACACGTAACTGGTGTAGAATTGAAGACATGATATTCCCCATTTTTAATCCAGTAAGTTGAAGAAAATGGATGTTCGATTAGAAAAGACTGTGAGGAGAACAACACAGACAAGTCTTTTAAATGATAAAAAAATAGAAATATCGCCCCCCTCCCCCTCCTTTTCTTTCTTTTTTTTATTTTTAATTTTTATTTATTTTTTTATTTTATTATTGTTATTATTATTATTATTATTATTATTATTATTATTATTATTATTATTATTAGGGTAAGTGGGAGGGGCATTTAGCCTTGAATACTGAGGTTATGCACTTGCATACATAGATCTTTTCAAATTTTTGAAAGAAACTACATTTCGTCTGATCGTATCAGGCAATGCGCACAAACGACGACTAATCTCCTGTCCAAAAAGCATGTGTGAATTCTCGAAGCACTTTAATGTAACTTTCCCCAAAACCTACAAGAAAAGATGTTGGACTCTTCAGTAGAACCCAATAAATAAGAGAATGAAAATGAACTATACAAAAGAGTAAAATACGAAACAATTGTCAATGGAAATCTTCTCGGTATTGAAACTAATATTGATGAAAAGCATTTTACACACAGGCTTCGATTGACATATATTATGACATAAAGAAAACGACATATATCACTCAGAATGCGCCGCACGGCATACTAGCTAGTGTAGATGTACATTTCATCACTTCTGCAAATGAACTAAACGTGCATATTTCAAGGAATAAAAAATCAATATTAAACTATTTTCCAAACATTGTTGTTCTTCTGACTTTTCAAAATGAGGAGGTTCGGGATTTATGTGCTTTCCAGAACTTATTAATTTAGTGTTTTATCAGCGGTCTCAAATTGCATGCTGACAGAATATATCATCTGAAAACGACAGAATTTTTTTTCAACAAAATATTTTAATAAAAAATATTAAACATATTTTAACCAAACTTTAAGTTTTGCTTGCTAAATATTTATCAAAACATATTGCATAAGCAATAATAACAACGCAAAAGGAAAGAATTCCAATTTATATATATTTTCTATTCGAAATCTAAAGTTGGTATTTGCAACACGTTTTTGTTAATAACCCTTTGCAATTCAAACACACTGACAACTAAATATTAATATTTCAGACTGATATTTATGTCAGATAATCCTAACATGATCAACTGATCATTAAATAACTTATTGCAAATTAAAAATAAACAACTTCTGAAAACGTTTTCAGAAAAAACTTTTCAAGTGGAAATGGAAATAAATAATGACAAACTAGCCTCTTTCTCTCATTTGTTAAATTTTTCTTCGTCATATCAATTGAAATACATATGCTTATATGTACATAATAATGAATATTCTTACGTAAGTAGAAAATTTACTTGTATTATGTCCGCGCACTGGAGAGAAAGTATTAGAAAGTATCTTCATCGCGGATATTTTATGCTCATCGGTTGATCAGTCTCTTATTTTACTAATTATATGTATGTATTTTCCAAATAAAGCGATTATCCTTAGTGCAAAAATTTCTAAGCGAGTACTTTCATTTATTTGAAAAGCACGAAAAAAAGTCAATAAACCTGTATCATCAAATCTTTGAATAAATTTTATATCACATTGTGAATTACTTAAATCAGTTTCTTGATTTTCTAGTGCATTATTCACGTTAATTTCTATGGTAATAAAAATATTGCAAACTCAGGAATTAGGAAATTCTAAACCTTTTTCTTTTATAGAAAAAAAAACTTCAGAGCATAGCTTTAATTTTATAAATTGAGAAAGTTTCCACATTTAGAGTGTTTTACAGATATGGACTGCTCTTGAAGTTTAGCAATTTTCGATTACTGCACAGTAAATTTTTCTCTTGATTTTTGTCACTTATTTTCATCATCATGTTTCTATTTAATCAGCCCTACTGCTTAAGTTGCCAGGAATTTGAAATAAATTTGACATGGCTCATTTTTAAAAACGTTTCTAATTTTCATGAAAAATTTCTGAAGTTTCTTCTAACCAATAAAAAGTTCTCTTTCCTTAATTGATTGCGTGTTTATTTTTTTTTTATTTATTTTATATAAATGCTTTAAAAAATTAGTGATTTTTTTTAATTTTTAATTTTTCAACATTCGATTCCTTTAGTATATTTTAATCAGAAGTTATTTAAATCTGGTCAGCATCCGACCAAAATTAACCCAATATCAATTACTAGTATAATATAAGATATACAAATGAATACTCACTTGATGTCGTACGCTTTTCTGCTGTCGTCTGCTCATTGAAAATACCAAGAAATTATCTTGTTTGTTTCATGCCACAATCCACACTTGCATAAAGTTGAATTAAAGAGAAGGGGTTGGAACCTTTCCCAAAAGTAATTATTAATGGAAGCCATCTATAGAACACGGTCTTCCATATAACAAGTACCATTGGGCTTTCCGTCGCGTATTAAACATAATTTTGCTTATTAAAAGCATATTACATATATATAATTTTACTTATATATATGTAATTATATATATGAGGCATATTATATATATATATATATGCGATGAAAAAGTAGAAAAAAATGTAGTAACTATGCTGATGGCGTAGCAGGTAGAATTGACAGAATGTAGTAGATCTATATTGAAGAGGAAGATTTCTGATTGCGTAGTATGCTAAAACGTTGAATACGTAGAATTTAGGAAACTCGGCAGCCAAGTAATATTAAATATCCGTTTTAATTTTAATTGACATTTGTCGCCACAATTTACTTGGCACTGTAATCGTTCCTATTTCTAGAACATTTACATTTTTTATACTATTTCGATAGCAAGACAGCATAGCCAAAGAGCGTCGAAGCAGCACAGAAGTTGAAGCTACAGTGCGCATTTATCCAATATGGCAGTCTATTCAGAGAAAAGTTTCAGTTCTCAGAGTTCAGGTTCCCAATTAACTACATCGTCAGAGTTATGCAAGCATTGTGGCATAGATTAATCTGGAAATGGCGTAGTCTATTGTCAATGGATAGTCTGTTAAGGGAAATACGTTGTCTGTTAAGAGAAAGTTCTTGAGAGTTTAGATTCCCAATTCACAGTTTTCAGAGTTCAGATTTCTTTTCCCAGAGTTTATGTTCCCAATTAACAGTTTTCAGAGTTTAGTTTTCAGTTCTCAGATTTTAGGTTTCAGTTTTAAGAGTTTAGGTTTCACTTCTGAATTAAGGTTCTCAATTAATTACATCATCAGCGTTAGGCAAGCTTTGTTTCATAGATTAATCTAGAAATGGTGCTGTTCAGAAATGTTATTATTATTTTTAGAATAAATAAAAGGGAAAGAACCAAATTAAAAAGCTATTACTTAATTAAATTATAAAGCTGACTTACATATAAATTGTGATGATGTAATTCAGTTCCTTGCAGTAATCTGATATGAGATGACTGCTTGACTAGGGAAGACTTTATTTTGCAGTCGCGAGTGAACTGAAAGTAGAAAATCACTGAAAATATCAAATACGTAGTAGAAGATGCGGATAACTTTTGACGATTCCCAAAATTACTTGATAACCCAAATATCTCTTTATTACTTTTTGATTGCCCTATGGCATGGCACATCACAATGGAGCCAATCTGCACCCCACAATTTTGATGACGACGCATTACATTTCTAACAGAAACAGCAAGCAAGAGACGTCCTTTAGTTAGCAAGCCTAGTCCTTTAGCTAGCAAGAGAAAGAGAGAGGGTACTGCGATATACTGTATTGTACTGGGTTTCTATTGCCGGAGGAATACTTCCCAGTCATACAAGGAGTTCCATGCGGAGCCTGGTATTAGAAAATACCTGATTGAGTTTCCTCTGAGGGGAGAAATAACAGGGAGAAAAGGGGGTTACGGCGCAATTTTACTGACGCGAGCTATTTGCAACACTGGTCCAACCAAGAACAAGTCCAAAGTAATTACTCCAAAGTCCGTATGATGCTCATAGCCTGCTGGCACTTCACTGTGATTGGTCGAAATCTAGATTGGAATCCTTGTCAGAAAAGATGATGTGGAAAGATGCACACGGAACGTCAGCACGGAGTACTGACGAGTAACACTTAATTATTGGCTTGCCTAATTGAGTGTGCTGCATAAGGTCAGATGCGCAAATCGTCCGGGATGATTTCATAGCTCAGAATATACTCAAAGTTAGCTGTACTGTTGGTCTTTGCTTTCCTGAAAAAGTTTCCGTTTATCTTGGATAAGTAGTCCTTGATATAATCAATATGAAGGTTGCGATGTAAATCTTCATTTCTAATATAGTATGGGGCGTTAGTGATGGTTCTCAGGATCTTATTTTGCAGAACTTGTAGCCGGTGAATTTCACTTGCCTCAGCACTTCCCCAGGCCGAGGAGGCATATGTGATAACAGGCCTGACAATTGCAGTGTAAAGCCTTCTTTTGCGTGCAAGGTTTAATCCAGAGTCCTTAGAAAGTAGTGGGTAAAGCTTTTTCACAATGCCGTATGCTTTTCCACACACACTGTTTATGTGTGTATTCCAGGTAAACGATCGATTTAGGAGGAAGGGTAGTTGGACTGCAACGGTATTTATGGAAAATTTTTCGTTAATCTGATTGGGTAAAACTTATCGGCAATGCAAATTAAGTTTAAAATGACATAATGCGATTAGTTTTCAGATATGACGCAGTTTCGAGAAAATTATTGCTAGAGAGTAAATACCCAATTTAAAAATCAGCCATTAAGAGGTTTTTTAAGTTATAATTTTGATTTACATATTTTTTCTTACACACACATATATATATAAATATCTTCTTAGTGTTGAAGAGCACACAAGCTGCTGTTCAGAGTTTCAAGTATTCAACAGCTTATTTTAATGGAAATTAATTTTAAAACAAGGAACGGAGATAAGATGATTTAAAAGTTCAGATTTTAACGAACGCCCAAAAGGGAGTGTTTTTCACGCTCTCGCTCATCTCGCAGTCTACCAGTGTGCTGTTGCACTTACTCTTGCTAATCCATGTCTTTCCGCCTTTTTAGCTTTTTATTAAGCGTCACTTTCTTCGCACTTACGCCATATACAATTCAACAACGAATCTGCAAAAATTTTTACAAGCAGCAGAGCAACATAATTCCTAATGGTTAAGTATTGGCATATTTTCATACGTTTTCAGTCTTTTCTCAGGTTGCCATATTAATATTCAGTTTTCTTAATAAGACGGGTTGCTAAACACTTTCCTTTATCTTTCTATTATTAACGTTTTATGTGTTAAATTTATTAATTAAATATCGTATTCTTTGCACTTACACCACATGCAATTCAATTCAACAACAAAATCACGAAATATTAAAAACTAACATATCTTTAGAGTTTCTGATAGAAGTTTCGTGCGCTGGAGATAAGAAATACACATCGATAATATTTGGCGTCAACGATTTGAAAAGTGATTTGCCACTTATAAATCCCGATTCGGGCAAAAAAAAGCACACTATTTCCGTAATAAAAATAACACTTGACAAGGATTATTATTCAGTTTCGAAATACCTGACATTTCCTAGATTTAAAGTTTGTTTATTACTTTCCGAATTACAGAAAGTCCCTCTGGCCCCCAAAATGATTGTTTTTTGAGCTTAAGGACTCATTCCATATGAACTTCGTATAAAACAAAAATAATTTAAAGGCTTAAGATATCTATCAAACATAACAAATATTTAGATTTCGACTATTTTTCAGAATTTCGAAAGTTTTACTGAGATAATTAACTCTGCGATTTTGTTCTTTATTTTTCGAAAGGAAGGAATTTTCAGGACAAAGATTATTTTAGGAGTTTAAATTTGAATTTTAGTTTAATTTTGAGGCTTAACAGTTACTAGAAACTTTTATTTTTCGAAGTTAACTGTATCCGAGTTAATCATGTTTTGGATTTATTTTGCACTTACATTATTCTTATTTAATATATTACGGGAACTTAGATTCATTTTCCAAAATTAGTAATTTTCGAGATCTGATTTATTTTCCTCACTTGCCAATCTTGAGACGTGGATGCTTTTTTTGACTCTGCAGTTTCTAAGACTAGCATTTTATTCTAGATTTGACTCTAAACTGTTAGATTATGAACATAGCAATATTTCAGACGATAGTAACTATTTCCATTTGATAGGGAAATATTCCAAATTAGTTTATTTTGAGCACTGTGTTTAATTTTCAACTTAAAATTTCTAACACTTGTTATTTTACCCTGAGCTTAAAAATTCTTGATATTCAGATTATTTTCAGATGATAGTTTTTTTTTATTTTAAATTTTTATAGCCCTCTCTCATCCCCCCCCCGTATGTCTCATCCCTCAATGGAAATAAAATTGTTCTCGAAAGAATATTTGGCTATCTTAAACCTGAAACAGTGTCCTGATGGTTCATTTTCTAGATTAAGTTACATATTGCCGGTATTCAAACTGGAAAAAAATGTACCTTATTAAGTACTGTAATACTGCAATACTACTGTAATGCTGCAATACTGAAAATAAGACCAACAGCAGCCGCACGGTCAAGTCGCTCAACGCCTGGAATTCGGTCAGCGGTTCGAAACTCAGCGAACGGATTGGTTGCATAGTCGTTTTCATGGTTTTTTCCATGAGTAAGGAGAATACGAGCCCGTTTCCCTTAATAGTCCTCCAAGTGGTATCCGCTCCTTTGGCGAATACCACTGTGTGCTACACCATTATTTAAAAAACAATGGAAGAAAAGAAAGACAAGAAAATATCTGATTTTTTTTCCGAAATGATGATTAATATGTAAATGTGTTAATTCATCTAAGGATTACATCACGTTTTTAAATTTTAAGTACTTTTTGAATGTTATTTCTTCAATTCTCCTCCATTCAATTTCATGAAATTTTAATTCTAACACATTTAACTCAAAGCATCAAAAATATAATCTGAAAACTATTTAAGTAATCCATCTCAATAAAATTTAAATGAAATTTCGTAAACTCTTTTATTCGTTCTAATATTTTCATTAGAAATGAAAAACAGAAGAGAAATACAAATATTCAAACTCAGTACTTATAAACAAAATATAACAATTATGAGACAACTTGACATAAGCCGTGAAGAAGGAAAACACTGAAAATTAGATCGTATTTACAAAATAAAATTTGAAATCCTGAATTTAAAAGACAGGGAGGAAATTTAGGAATTTCACGAATACTTGTCACAACCAGTCCAGGTATTTCAATTTCTTTCATTAATTAACAGAACCTTTACACGATTAGAATGCCAAGTGAATTGTGGCCACAAACGTCAATTGAAATAAAAATGAAAATTTAATCTTTACTCGGCTGACAAGTTTTCTAGTCATTACGGATTCAATATTTTTTCACTCTACGTCATCAAAATTCTTGCTGTTTATTTTCGACATACACCATCAACATCACATATACATACAATATATATATATTATTATGTATATGTGAGAGTCAAAATTGAAGCAGTAACAATTAAAAGGAAAAAAGACGTTTCTGCGCGAAAGATGCTAGATCATAATTCATTGATAACGAAACGAGTTTTAGGAGACAAAACAATTTTACATACGCAAGTGCAAGATTGTGTCTCAAAGCAAAATCTGAAATTCTCTGCACTCTTTTATAAACTTTGTGCTGAACAGAATCATTAATCTAGGATTCAAGTTAAGGGTAAAAACTGAATAACATACCTTCAAAAGAAAGAAACAAGAATCAAATCGCGCTTAGAGAACCCAAATCGTTCCCCAAGTTAGTCGAAGACCCTACTTTATCAGTCGAAAAGCTCGCGCGAAAAAAACTTAGAAGTAAAAAGGAATCCGTGAAAAGAACCCGGCTCCAAAGTCTTACTTACCGATCGGGAGACGAAAACGAAATGGAAGTTTTTCAGTACAAGTTTTCCAGTAGCGATCTGTTGGGATTTCTTTTATTATTATTATTTTATTTTTCTTTGAAGAGCGAATCAATGAGTTGTATGTTCCCGCCTCCTTTGCTTTTATTGGTTACTTTTTTTAGTCAAAGGCCCGCTCATATCACGTTGGTCGAAACGAAAACAGCTTAATCAGCTAAAAAACGCAGAGACACTCATGGAAAAAGTGTACATTATATTCTTAATATTTGAAGAACTCAGCAACGGTCAACATGGATAGTCCCACCCACACGTTGAATATCATTACATGGAAAGGGAATGGCCTCACCCAGAAATAACAAAAACTCGGGGAGTTTTATAAATGAGTATAGTCCCGATGTTTTATTCATACAAGAGCACATCCTTGGCCCTAAATTTGCTTTTCATATTGCTAACTATGACTTGCACAGGTACGGTTTAGAATAGGCAGAACCGGTGGAGGCGTTCTTATTCTAATAAAATGCTCCATCTCCCACTATTGACTTACACTTCCAGAAGCCGTAAAGCTATTACCATCGTGCCACGCACTGAACCACCCATCACTTTAGTCTTCATCTATGTACGTCATACACCTCACATAAACGGCATCGTGGCTGATTTAAGCACGATCTTTCAATTCAAAAATAGAGTCATATAGATAGAGTGAGTGGTGACTTTAACGAGAGTGGTGGTGGAGATTTTAACGCTAAACACCGAGCATGGAGCTACAATTGAGCTAATAGTAGTGGAAAACATATTTATAACTTTGCTACTTCAGCCAATATCTATACTGCAGCTTCGCACACCCCAACACGCTATGGTCCGAACTCAGCCTCTACGCTGGATTTTTTCACACTTAAAAACATCAATACGCCATCCAGCATTCAGTGGTGTAGCTAGGGTGGGGCAAGGGGGGACATCTGCCCCGGTCGCAGCATCGAAGGGGCGCCAAATTGATGCTACGAAATTTTTTAATGAAATATTTCCCATTCTTCAGTTATCCCCGGGCGTTGGAAACTCTAGCTACGCCCCTGTCAGCATTCAATCCTTAGATGAATTATTATCTTCGGATCATAACCCAGTCACCATCGAATTGGAGGTTCAATGGTGACTGAATTAATATACGAATAAAAAATGTTTTAATGATAATAAATGTTTTATCTAAAATGATGCTTATTATAATAATGTATATTGTATTCAGTATTCAATGTATTTGAGTAAAAATGCGGTATATTATATATATCTCTTTTAGGAAGAATACTCTGTTGAAGAGTGCTCTTGTTTTACGAAGAGAAACTTATGTCCAATATCATATAATTAATTGAAAGACCTTTCAAATCTGAAGATTAAAATTTGCTTAATTTAAAAGTTTCAAATTGATATGCTTCTCCTTACATTAAATTACTTGTGTATCCTTTATATTAAATAACAGAAAGGCATTTGAAAGTTACATTTGTCCTATAAAATAGCTGAAAAAAATCAGTATGCCTCATTTTAGTGTCAATGTTATCATAGTGTCAATGTCATAAGTTATGTTCTAGGACTTTTTTCTGTTCAGTAATCTTATCTGAAATAGAGAGATACTGCTATAGATTTAACCTATTAGAGTAAATGTATTGCAAGCGGAGGGTTATATCATTACATTATTGCAGCACAAGATATTTTGCAAAGTACTTCTATAAAGAACTCAAAATAGCCTTTCTTCATGCTTCAAAAAGATTATACTCTCTCCATCTAACAAATTAGTATTTCTAGTAAGGAATGCAACACACCAGTGAACCTCATTTTGTCATCACAAGATATCCAAAATTTGTTGTTTGAATTACATCACCCAACTAATCTTTTTATTCTTATATGCACTCACTGTCTGTCAACAACACGTTACATTACAATTAGAATTTTATTCAGTCTACTACTCTTTGAAATTACAGATTCTAGTTGCAAATAAATGTGCAAAACACGAAATTACAGATTCTAGTTGCAAAACTTTCAGTTTCCTTTGAATTAATAGTTGGAACTCTTTCATTAAAAATCAAATGTTATGCTTTTTAAGAAAGCACAGAATTTCACAAACTGAATTTTTCAAGGCCTCACTTTGTTGTCAAGTCTTTAATTTTAAAATTAACTTTCCTTTGGTTAGAAACCTCTATGAAGGTATGCAAATATATATTTTTTCCAGCAGCAATTTAATGTATTCCAAAAATTATATCTGAGTTTAAAATTGTCTTTAAGTTTAAAATTAACTTTCCTCTGGTTAGAAACCTCTAGGAATTTGAAAACAATCAGGATATTTATATAAATTTAAATTACTTTAATGATTATTCTAACATTCATATATGAGGCTAAAATTTTTTAATGAATATTTTAACATGTGAGTTAAATTTTCATATACATTTGCAAAGAAATATATTTTCTTGGGTATACTCCAACTGCGCGAATCAACATTTCTTCCCCCGTTGCCTACAGGGTTACAATTTTACTTTTCGAAGCCAATTGTAGCCAAGAGGAAAATAAAAATAAATAGAATTACATATCATAATCACAGGAACAAGTAAAGAATATCTAACAAGCAGGCTAATTACTTGAATAACAGTAATAAATGCGAGAGCTAACAAAGAAAATAAAAGTTTTTAGTAAACATACATATTAGCATTACAAACATTTTTCATTAAGGACAATATTAGAGCAAAGAGTATTATAATAATATCAAAAATTAAATAATTGTAAAGTATACCAATTACATGTTTTTATAAAATACGACACATTTTTACACAGTAAATAAGTACAAAAAAAGAAAGTGCTGGGGGATCTCTGTACAGTTAGTTTTTTTAAAAAAAAAGGTCTTTACCCCGTTCCCAGAAATTCTTGTACAGAGTGGTCTTCAACACGCGAGTGATAGTTTAAACTTTTTTTTCAAGGTGTTGGCTCAAGGAAATAGACCCTCTGTGAGTAGGAATTTGTACACTCCCCTCAAGATTGTATATTCCGAAAATCTGTGAGTGAATATTTAATTTAACTTCTTCTCTGTTTTCTCTAATTCTATAAAAGTAACAATCATTTTATTTTATATATGCAAACTAAGACGTGATTAGAAAATTTTGAATAATGACCAATTAATTTAAGATCTGTAAATGAAGGATTAAGATTTTGTTTCACCAGCTTAATTTGTGAGCTATTGAATGTTCAAAAATAGTAAACTTACAAATTAATATGAGTATGTAAATTTTTCATCAAGGTTAATTTGTAGGGAACTGACCAGGTTACCCAGCTATCTGGAATATAATATTCAAGAAACTTAAATAAATGTATGTTAATAATTGTTATGTTATGTTAATAATATGTTAAATAAATGTGTTTGTTTGAAAATTTAATTGCATTGGTTTATTTTGTGTGTAATTTACGGTGGTGTGCGATGTCACTGCATTTGTTTGAGCCGGGAGGCTTTTTAAGAAACTTGGAGTTTTATTGAATTTGGTGTTACCGATTTTCTTTTTTTTTTTCCACGGGAATCTCACAGCGTTGTACTAACCGCGTTTACGACTAATAATTTGAAAGTGTTTTGGGTTTAAGGATAATTAATACTTAGGTGCTATAGGATTTAAATTTTTTGATCATTGATTTTTGAGGGACTGTTTGTGTTTATGAATGATTCTTCTCGGGTGTTTGTGAGGTTTTGATTTAATGAAAATTAACAGGGTGCTCTCAATTTAATTAGTTTCAAGTGATTTGAAAAGTAGTTAAGTTTTTTTTTTTTTTTTTTTAGAAAGTTTGTGTTTGAGAGTTTTTATACCATTTTACCGAAGCACAAGTGAAGATTTATTCCTACTTATTTCTTTCAGGTTAAGTTTTATTTAGAGTGTGAATTTGAATTGATTAACTTAACTGATTTTTTTAAGATATCTTTAATTAAATGTATTTGAGTTAGATAATCAAACAGTTCCTCCTCTACTAACACAGTTCAGGTTTAATAAGAAAAAGTTAGGATGTTTATTTTAGTGTAGTTTGTCCGGCACCAGTCAGTCTGTCAGTTAAAAGTTTAAAAACCTCTAAGTTTTCAGAAATACAACACAATTTAACATCTAATGTGAGTTTGAAAAACAGGGTTTCCAAATTGTGATTAGTCAGGAGACAATTTTTGATGGGTCGCGAAACGTTTTTAATCATTATTTCGTTATAATAGTTTATATATATATGTAAGATAAAATTATATGAATCAGAATTATAATATAACTATAAACATTAATTCTTCCTCTTTATTCTAAAATCGTAATAACTTCTCTGCATTGCGTCATTTCTAGATCACTCCATGGTCCGCGCAGCTCTGATGACGTAATAATTAAGAACTGAAACTGACATTGTAAACCAAAACTTTTCTCCTCGCCGTGCTTCAACCTTCATAGCTACGCACTTTAGCTTTTGTTCTCTACTGTGCTAAGATGTAATTTCGCTGACTTGCTTTCTATCTCAGCAATATCAAAAATGTAAATCTTCTGTGGAAAGGCACGACTAGAGTGCCAAATGACTGAGGCCACAAATATCAGTTGCAAATAAAAATGGAATTAAAACTGCCTTGACTGCCAAGTTCTTTAGATATTACCAAGTTAGCATCATACTACGCAATCAAAATCTTCAATATGGGTCTAATCACGCATCTACAGTGTTCCGTCTTTTCCTTTGCTTATATTATGACATATATGTATATGTTATAAAAGTCAACTGATTTGTTAATAGTTTTGCACATTTATTTATTAGTTCACTATTTTGTTCATCTTTTTCTTTCTCGTTTTTTCCCATGTATATGTACGTGGGTGGCATGGTGAGAAGTTAGGAAACCACTGATATAGAAAATGCTAATCTTGATGTTACTACAGAATTTTGGGATTAACATTGCCACTGCATGTCAGTTTCAGGTAGGAATTTTAGAAAGTTTGTAGCCGAGCTGATGTAATATGTGGCGGCGGAAGACGTCTAATGACAAAGGTCTGCTACACTAAAAGTATAAGAACTAATCTTCATAAAAAATTAACACACTCACAAATTTACAAATAACAATGAAAAGAGTGTATTTCAGATACATTTCAGATTTCAAATGTTCTCTTAATCTTGCAACTACTGTAAAGCATGAAAATAAATTAATTTAAATATTTTTTATAATGATACACACATTTTCTTAATTTGGGAAATTAAATAAAAGGTCTAAAGGTGTAGGAATCAGATGAACCAGAAACCACATCCTTGCACAATATTGGAATGTCCTGAAAGCATAACGTTACCCTTAATTCGATTCTAGGTTAGAAGTTCAGATTCAAATCAAAATTTTATAACAGCGAAACCAAATTTTAAATGTAATTTCTTGTTGAGAATTCTGAAAAATCTTTACTAATGCAAATAAAAGAATTACTACTCTCATTTATTCTTTCACTTTTTCTTTAATGCTATTCATTATTTTAAAATTTGTTTTTAATATTAGATTTGTTTTTATTATTCCGTTCATTATCTTTCTATGTATAAGAATATATAACTGTTGGTACAGCATTTAACTGAGATCGATTTAAAAAATATGCTATGAAAAAGCAAAGGCTTTCCGAGTGCATAATAGAAATAAAAAATTTTAAAATACAGAAATAGAATATTTTCATGTTACTAGATTTCATTGCGGTCGGAATTAAATGATTCTTCTTCTATTGTGTGCATCTCATATTAAATTGATATTTTTAATGAGCTATAGTATTTTCAAATGGATAGAAATGAAATTTCGTAACGGTTAAAAACTTGGCAGATTTTATTAAATAAATAAAATCATCTCCGAAGCTTCCAGTTCCGTTGATAAACGAGTAGTGCTAAGTTCTTCAAATACTATACTATAACTTCAGTAGCAAGTCCTTCATATGAACAGAATATGACGTGTTATTGAAATCATGGGTAAAGTTAATGATTTTATTCATACTTTATTTTGTCAGTATATAAGGTGCAGAAACATTAGGTTATTTCGAAGCAGGAAATATGAAAAATGAGTAATGCCCTCGCCAGGACTCGAACCAAGGACCTCTCGAATACGTCCTAGCGTGCTGACCATTACACCACGAAGGCATGCTAAGAAGTCGAGAGAAATACCTTATTAAGTTCTACCTTTATTCAGAATTTAAGACGTCAGGATGCTTTAGATAAAAAATCGATATTTAAATTTTTAAGCAAAAATTGCATTGTGTAAAGTTTAGCTTCACAGATTCAAATTGATAAAAAAAAAGTTATGAAGTTAACTTTGAAAATTTTTTTAAATTCTAAATCGCTAAACAATGAAACGATCATTAAGCTTATAATTTAATATTCTTTTAAAACCTTTTAGAAACTGACTCATTAGTAAAGTTAAAACAAAGTATAAGTTCTAAAATTAAACTGCGTATGTGAAAACAATAATTTAAAAGTTACTTTGCACTTTCTTGTGTTTTAATACGAACAGGAAAGGTTTATTTTTATTTATTGACACGCTCTATATACTCATTTTCAAACTGAATTTTGATATTATTCTCCGCAGGCTGATTTTATTTTATTTCATTTTAGCATCTTCTCTGTTCTAAAACTTTGATTCTGCAAATGTGTTGCTATAATAAAGTACATAAATAGCAAGCCGACAGCCCTTCTATGCTGTTGCCATAAACAATAGCAATAGTATATGCTAATGCATGCTTTGTCTATTTTTCGTTTTTCTTACCTTTTTGGAAATATTTAATTAGAACTTATAGCACTATTTTTTTAATATATATGAGTAAAAAGCATAAAAAAGTACGATTAATGTAATTAAAAACTAAAGTAAGAAACAAAAATTCTATCTCATTAATACTGAGAGAGATGTAGAATATATGTAAAAAGATAAATAATATTATTAAAATAATAATGAAAAGTAATATATTTAAGAATATAAAGGATTTTCACAAAACTCATATTATACGAAACGAAAGCGTATAAATATGTAGCAGACTTATAATCTGAACCAGCTAGCCTCTATTTTTTTCAGTTTTATTCTTGAACTATCTTTGTTTCATATTATACCTTAGTTTTATGCCTTCTGTGAATCATTAAACTTTAGCAGCTTTTGCATATTTCTGGTAATATGAAATTTAATGCGACATATTTTTCAGCTTTTTAAGAAACTATTTAAGAAATTCGCAGAAATAAAAAGTATAGAAGAAGAAAATAATAGGCGTCTAAAGCAATTTATGTTTTCGGAATGCAGACAGCAAATTGAGCAGGATTTGCCACAAGGTATGCCTCAGCTTCGGCTGTTGCTGAAGTAGATATGTGGCTTTCTATTAAAGGAAGTACACAGTGTTTGGTAAGTGATACTAATTTTTCTAATAAATAAAGTTTTAGAATATTTGCCTCAGCTGCTGCAGACCAAAAAATATTAAACGAAATTAATAATATAAAAATATCATCGAGTTCCAAAATGTGTCACTGAGAATATTTATCTTGGCAGGTGAATTATTTGGCTGTTATTGGAGGGAAGGATATTCACAATGCCACCAGAAAGATGACAAGGAAAAGAACTTGCCGTACAATACAATTGGGCTGGTAGAGGAGAAAAATTGCCTTTTTTCTCAACTGAAACTGAAAGACGTAGTATTAGGTATGTATGACGAAAATAGAAACACTGTTCTCTTTAAAGCCTATTTTTAAGTACATAAAATTTTAAAATGAAGAAAATAGGGATAATAAATGGTAGATAAAAGTCATGGTCCTGAACTATCTCACTATAAGTTTCGAAGCCCAGAAATTTATAAATTATATGTTATTTAAATATTAAACAGAATAAAATTATTTCATTTCAGAAACAATAATATATAATGCAACTTTAAACTATCAAATTTTGAACAGAGAATGCTAAAATGTAGAAAATATAATATGGAATTCTGTTCTTAGACTAACTATAATGTCAAATTAAACAGTATATCACCGTTCATAAAAGGATTATTTGCACAAGATAATTCAGGACAACGACATGTAACAATTTATAATTTCTAAAGGAATAACATTAAATCAACTTTTATTATATATAAATAGCAAAACTCATTGAATTAATATAAAGAGCATTATAATTAATTTAAAACGTATTGCACTAATTTTCAAGCTATTTTTAACAAATTTATTTTTTTCTTTATTTTATCGCAGCAGAATAGTCAAAAATTCTTTCAAAATATACAGGACATTTAAATAAAATTCTGTAGAGAGAATAATCATATTTGCAATTTTTTTACTAAGGGAAGATTTTGCGTAATTTTAAACTATTTTAAGTTTGCTAAGACTAACAACATCTTCAGTCATTGGCAACCTTAAAATTATTCTTAATTCAATTTTCAAATTCGGATAAATTGAAGTAAAAATTATTTTAAATTCCTGAATTATTTTGAAACATGTGACTTTAATTTAATTTTCAGAATTATTTTGAAAAAGCGTAGATATACTTCCGATAAAATTTCCGATAAAACTTAAATGCTTGACATATATTCATATTTTTATCGTCTTTACAGCAAAAATGGTTGTTCTAATTTATTTTATTACAATTTTCGTTATACTCTGTTACTGCAGAGTTAAGTAAAGTAGAAAATTTTCATAAAATTTTAAATAAATTCTTGACAATAATGTTCACATATTGCTATACTCAGTGATATAGTTATTCATATGCAACTATAAGATTGTCAAATATACAAGATTAGAGAATAAAATATGTGCAATATGTTGCATAATATATAATATAACTAACATCGCATTATTGATAATCAAACAAATTATAGTAATGTTATAAGAACTATAAATAAAACTCGATTTCCTCTACTTAAGAAAAAATTCAAAATTCATTTTAATCTTGATTTAATTCTATGTTCCCTGTTGAAACTCCTGTTCCACATTAACTATCTCCGGTTAATCCTCCTGTGATTCGTAATTATAGCAAATATACCGTTTCGATATACTGCTATAATTGCAAATGTCCTCATATAATAAAAAATTGCAAATAATTAATTTTTGGCATGTCAGTTTATTTTTCTTGTAAACTTTTTCACAACAAAGAAATCTAACAAGAGTGAATTGAGGCAAATTAAATATTTTTATTTCTAGAAAGTTGAAAGGTGTGACTTAATGACCTGAAAAATTCGAAAATTTTATGCATATTAAAAGTGGTTGATGTTTAGTGAATTCTTAAATGAATGAAAAGCAATACGTAATTTGAGCGGTGGCTTGGCAAATGCGGTCAAGAGCAGGAGACTGACGTTAATTACGGAAGGGGAAAGTAAACGGCTGTGTCAGGGATCATAAGGGGAGATACATTTTTTTTTTTTTTTTAAAGTGTTTTTTGGCTAGTTTATACATTCAAAGGAAAATGCAAGTTACTCACTGAACTTCGCACATTAGTCTGAATAACCTTTAAACCCGATGAACAGTACATTTGTGTGACAAGGCGAGCTTTCTGACTGTACAATCTGTTTTACATATAGCGAGCGAGCTTGTGCCGAATAAGTTTATTCGCTATTTTATGTAATTTCTGCAATATTTTGTAATTCTTTTATTTTTCATTTAAATTTTATTTTTTTAAAGATAATTTCTTTTTATTCACAAATATTTATATTTTCTATTTTTCTAATAAGTGAAACATTTAATTAGATTCTGATATTTTGTTTTCATAAGATAAAGTACGAAACCTTTGTTAAAATTTTCATAGCTCACTATAGTTCAGTGACCGTATTTTAATGTGCCATTTTATTCGCGAGTCCATTCATCCGATTTGAAACTTGGAAATGAATCAACAAATTGATCTTTCCGTTCATTTGGACCTATCGACTTGAATACAGTGAGCCTGAGTAAACGGGAAGTACATTTCGTAAATATAAAAACCATTATAAGCGCATTTCTAAATAATAATTTTAAAATATAATTTTCACAGCTGTTTGACGCTGCTTTCATTTCTTAATTATAAATACTGAAAATTACGAAGAGAATAACACATACGTATCTGTTATTACGAGAATAAGTATTGCTAATGTATGCAATAGGGCTTGAAAACTCATTTTGATTCACCTTTCTTTTCTTTATGAATGACGAATATCTGTTTGCCATACACGTGATCAAATATAGGGAATAAGTGTTTAATTCGTAAGATTAAAAGTATTGAGTAACATTTCATATAGCTACTTCTAATTGAGGCATTCTAAGAGAAACCCCCTTAATTTTGACTCGCAGCTTTTAATTTTAGACTAGGATATGAGCATAGAATCTACCTTTAAACAATGGGATTTTTTTTTTAAACACTGTGGCATGACAGTGCCTAGTAATAATAGTTTTAGCGTCACTAAGAATCTTTTTCTGGATTCTCATATTGATTTTTTTCCAAAAGATATTAATAGCTGCAATTGACGAGTATGAGCAATGCATAATACATACATATATAACGTAAGCATACCATAAAGAAAAATGAACCCCAACAAAAGCTGATTGACTGCTATTAAACTGTAAAGAGGGGTATCAGAGGGAAAATGGCAATTAAAATCAATTAAAATTCCATTTAATTGATTTAATTTATTTATTTACTGTATCGATTTATAACTTATTGTAATGGATTGGAATATATGAATATGAATTAGCTGAATATTTAAGAAAAATATTGTGACTGCGAGAATAGGAAAAAAAACATTTTTTGAATATTTACTTTCTTATAGAATGCAGATGAATTCATTTTTACTCAATGAAAATCAAAATTGAGTAGCTAATTAATCTGTCCTGTATCGAGCACTTCAGTTCAGTGATCCGTATTAATGTGCGCTTTTTTTAAAAAAAATTTAAATGCTTCAAGAATAATTAGAAAAGGGCATAACTCTCTTCTTACCCTTAAATTCTTCAATAAAAAAAACTGCATTTTCAGCTATAACCAAGAGAAATGATTTTCTAAATATAATTCAAAGCATGAAAAATAAGGTACATAAACAGCTTGGAAATGAAACTAGCATTGAAATTCTCTTTAAGAAATATGGTGAAGCTTAACAAAAAGTCTACGAAGTGAAGTAATTCCGTAGAATATTTTCTAACTCTTTATGATTAAATTGCACTCAATTATACTTTATAAACGACATGTAAATACTATTTAATGTATATGTGTGGATGTGTGTGTGTGTGTGTGTGTGTGTGGCTCACTAGCGGCTGAGTTGGTAAAGTCGTTGAACTCTGGCAGGTCGATCCGGGGTTCGAATCCGGATCGACGGGGATGGCTGTATTGGCGTTTTCGAGGTTTTCCCCACGTGTAACATGCATAAGAGTCAGTTTTGCTTCGAAAGTTCTCCACGAGGCACCCTTACCCTTAGGCAAATAACCGTCGAATGCTTTGCTATAATCAAACAAACAAGACCAAACAATAGATATATAAATAAGTACCTTAAAAAACTGCTATATTTTATGTATACTTATCAAGTAGTATTTGAATATATATAATGATTAAAAGAAAGGAAAAGTCAGATCCTAACTGATTGTATATAATGTAATCCCTATGACGGCCCTAACAATTCTTTCTCACTTAAAGTCGTAACCCAAAAAGAGAACAAGTAAAATTAAACTTCAGATACGTATACAATACTGAATCTAATACAAAAAGTACAAAATATAAAAATAAATTATATATGTACGAAAAATAACTAACTATTTATATTGATATTACGTAAATATAGTACGGTAATGAACATTGTATAATAAAGATATTTTATACCTTGTTCTATATTGTATCCATTTATATATAATTTAAGGATTTCCATTTAAGGATTATAGTAGTAGTTAATACTACTACATATAAAACCCAAAAGTGCATCAATAATGTATTTTTCAGTATTATTTAATTTCATTCTTAAGAATTTTCTGCAGTCTAGTTTGCGTTATTTTATTCATAAGTCTCAAATAAAAACAATTATTGGTTATATGTCATTAGAAAATTAACCAAAAAGCAGCGACCACAATGTAATTGAGAAACAGTCCTTAGCCGTGAAAAGGTTGAAAGGCATTCGGTTATGACTATTATCTCACATACTCAGTTACTTCGCATACATGGAACATAGCATTCGAAATGAAAAACTCAATATTTACAACAAATTCATTCGTGTAACAAATATCTGTCTTTCTACACCTATGGCTTTAAAAAAAGATGTTATTTATCTTACAGTTTATCGTTAAGTAATACATTTTCATTGTACAAAATTGCATTCATTCGAAGAATTCAATTTGTATTTTCCTCTGTATAAAACTGAATGTAGGGAAGTTAAACAACCCCCCCATTTTCAAAAGATCTGGAGCAAGATTGTCCCCTCTTTGTCAGCTCTCCCCCTGAAAAAAGGGATTGTAAATTTACGACCTGACCGCATATGGGGGTATTTCATTTGAGCTTGCCGGATAACTTAACAATCACGTCAGTGATTTCACATGAAGAATGAGGAATAAATTTAAAAGTTATAAAACAGTGATGGCAGATCGAGCGATTTTTCCAAAATTTTGTTCCTTTTGATTAACCTATGTCGTAAAATTGATATCTTCGCTAACTTTCTGCTACTGCATAATTTTCATACTTTTTTTAAATACATCTGATAATGCGTAAATGTTAAAATAATATATCAATTCAAACTTAATGATGCAAAAAATAATAATTTATTTCGGCTTAATAAAATTTGGCAATTGACACTCCTGTCACCGTAGCATATATATGCACTGAATTTTCATCATTCAACAGTAGCTGATTTACTGGGTAATCTGTTTTGCATACTAGTAAAATGTTTTCCTCGTGTTCAATTACTTTATTTAATATTCGATGATTATCTGCGATTATGATTACAAAGTCAGATTTCAGATTAGTACTGCTGTATGAAATAAAGTGTGAATAATGGACAATGTAAAATAAAAAAAAAAAATTAGTAACGTAAGTACCAGTTTTCAAAATGCATAGCCTAAAGCTTCATTAGAGTCTGAAAACTGGCAAGAGGGAATGAAAACTGAAAGAGAAGTATCATAAACGCGAATTGATGGAGCAGAAAACTGAATGATGGGCAGTGTATCTTTAAAGAATAAACAAAAGTGCGACTAAATCCCGTCTCAGAATAGCATAAAGAATACGTTTGAAAACGTGTGCAACTTTAATCCAGTTTGAATTAAGATTTTCAGTATTTTTGTCCCTTGTCATGCAGCAGTGTGATCCAACGACCATTCGAATAAATTTTTTCAGGAAGATGCGCCATCAAATTCATCTTCAGCCGTTTTACACTTACACAAGACGAAAATATACAGCTCTAACATAAAAAGTCATTTCATCAAAATAAGTAAAACTAAAATATATATATATATATATGATGGATGACTCTGCAGCTGTTTCAAGTTTAAGCCTCTGTACTTACATGTACGGTATTAAATAACGTGTAGCAATATGAAGCTGTGATAAAATATTCTATGTATATTTTATTTTAGTTCAAATACTAAATGATTTATTTTAAAATGAAAAATAATTTTGTTAGAATCTACTACACAGACTCAACTAAATGATTTAACAAAATTCGGTGAGGAAAGTTTGTTTTTGAATAAAATTAGGTGATATTCTGACAGTGCAATGTAACACGATTAGAGATAATCTTCTCTACGCTACCCCTGTGGATATGGCTATTACTTTTAAGAACGTCAGTAAGCATAACCTCTATAAAATCTTAGAGGATTCCAAAATTATCTGTAACCATCTCTTATAGAGAGTTGAAAGTATTTGTTCTATAATATATTTCATTTTAGTAGTAATATCATTTGATTAATTCTAAAAAAAAAGAAGAATTTTATCTGCAACTTTGAGTATAGAAAACGAAACGAAATAGAACACCAAAGCTTTAGAAATGAAAACGGGACTTTCATTTCATAATAGATGGCTATCTCATTGTATCTCCAAATTTTATGACATCGTTCTTTATACCTTTTTGTTCTTAAAATTCTGCATAAAATTTTTGATTATGAAGTTGTAAGAATAAGCCACTTTTATTTATATTTTTTATACTTAAACTTTATTTATATATTTATATTCTTTGTTATATGTACTATACAATTAAAGTAAGTCAATAATTTTTATCTCTTTTTTACTAACATCTTCAACTTAAAAGCTTTACACAACTTCAAAAACAAGAAACCGATCACATACAGAATATCAAAACTCAATACCAAAAAGATTTTTAAGAAACATATTATGTTTACTTGAGTCATCTAACTCAAGTCGTCCAACCTTGAGTCATTAAAGGGATACTTAAAATTTTTCATTTGAGATCGAGAGCCGACTATTGTCACATATTCCTTAAAAAAAATTAAGGAAAATTGTTACATAAAGACTGTAAAACAAGTTGTGGCTGTGCACTTCAATAATAATACTGATAAAGATTTTATTCTTCTACAATTATTTTTAAATCTCAAAGGGTTATACGTATATTGCTCAAAAATAAGTGAAGTGAAATTTATTCTATTTTACTTTTCTATTTATAATTATTGCTAAGAAGTAAACAATCGAAGCGAGTTAAAAGTAACATCAGAGGATTTCTAAATATCAGTGTGAAGAATTTTAACATTGAAAGACTGAAGCTTTCATTAAGTCATACAATTCTTAGTCGTTTTGGAAAAATACAATTGTAATTATTACAGTTTTTAATTATTACAGCTTTCCAACTTTATTTCAGAAGCGTTTATTATTAATAAAGTAAATGACAAAATTCTCGACGAAGAATGGTAAATGATGAAGCCGAAGTTAAAAATAAAAGGACTTTTATAATTCTTTATTTTTAATATTCAGATAAAGTATATATTTACCTTTTATTTCGTTGTTTTTCTTTATTTCATGGCTGTCATTCCTGTGACTAAAATCTCAGTTTGAGAAGAATAAACACACTCTTTTGTTTCACAAAACCTTTATTAATAAATTTTACAACTGCATTCTTATGTGCTTTTTTTTTTTTTTTTTTTTTTTTTTTTTTTTCATATGAGACTGATTTAATTCAAAATTGTTCCTTATTCTGCAATTGAAATATACACTTAACTGCCGGCTCTCTGGATCCAAATTCCAAATAGTCTCGACGTCTGAATTAACGAAAATCGTTTAACTCTTGTTCATGAAGAGAGACTTAAAGTCCACACGTAACTGGTGTAGAATTGAAGATATGATATTCCCCATTTTTAATCCAGTAAGTTGAAGAAAATGGATGTTCGATTAGAAAAGACTGTGAGGAGAACAACACAGACAAGTCTTTTAAATGATAAAAAAATAGAAATATCGCCCCCCTCCCCCTCCTTTTCTTTCTTTTTTTATTTTTAATTTTTATTTATTTATTTTTTTATGTTATTATTATTATTATTATTATTATTATTATTATTATTAGGGTAAGTGGGAGGGGCATTTAGCCTTGAATACTGAGGTTATGCACTTGCATACATAGATCTTTTCAAATTTTTGAAAGAAACTACATTTCGTCTGATCGTATCAGGCAATGCGCACAAACGACGACTAATCTCCTGTCCAAAAAACATGTGTGAATTCTCGAAGCACTTTAATGTACCTTTCCCCAAAACCTACAAAAAAGGATATTGGACTCTTCAGTAGAACCCAATAAATAAGAGAATGAAAATGAAGAACAAAATACGAAACAATTGTCAATGGAAATCTTCTCGGTATTGAAACTAATATTGATGAAAAGCATTTTACACACACGCTTCGATTGACATATATTATGACATAAAGAAAACGACATATATCACTCAGAATGCGCCGCACGGCATACTAGCTAGTGTAGATGTACATTTCATCACTTCTGCAAATGAATTAAACGTGCATATTTCAGGTTATAAAAAATCAATATTAAACTATTTTCCAAACATTGTTATTCTTCTGACTTCAAGAGTTTCAGAATTTAATGTGCTTTCCAGAACTTATTAATTTAGTGTCTTATCAGCGGTCTCAAATTGAATGCTGACAGAATGTGTCATCTGAAAACTACAGAATTTTTTTTCAGCAAAAAAATTAATCAAAAATATTAAACATATTTTAACCAAACTTTAAGTTTTGCTTGCTAAATATTTATCAAAACATATTGCATAAGCAATAATAACCACGAAAAAGAAAATAATTCAAATTTATATATATTTTCTATCCGAAATCTAAAGTTGGCAATTGTAAGACGTTTTTATTAATAACCCTTTGCAATTCAAACACACTGACAACTAAATATTAATATTTCAGACTGATATTTATGTCAGATAATCCTAACATGATCAACTGATCATTAAATAACTTATTGCAAATTAAAAATAAACAACTTCTGCAAAAACGTTTTTAGAAAAACCTTTTCAAGTGGAAATGGAAATAAATAATGACAAACTAGTCTCTTTCTCTCATTTGTTAAATTTTTCTTCGGCATATCAATTGAAATGCATATGCTTATATGTACATAATAATGAATATTCTTACGTAAGTAGAAAATTTGCTTGTATTATGTCCGCGCACTGGAGAGAAATTATTAGAAAGTATCTTCATCGCCGATATTTTATGTTCATCGGTTAATGTCTCTTTTTTCATTGATTATATGTATGTATTTTCCAAATAATGCGATTATCCTTAGTGTAAAAATTTGTAAGCGAGTATTTTCATTTTTTTGAAAAGCACGAAAAAAAGTCAATAAAACCTGTATCATCAAATCTTTGAATAAATTTTATATCACATTGTGAATTACTTAAATCAGTTTATTGATTTTCTGATGCCTTATTCACGTTAATTTTTATGATAATGAAAATACTGCAAACCCAGGAATTAGGAAATTCTAAACCTTTTTCTTTTATAGAACATAAAAAAACTTCAGAGCACAACTTTAATTTCGTAAATTGAGAAAGTTTCCACATTTAGAGTATTTTACAGATATTGGACTGCTCTTGAAGTTTAGAAATTTTCGATTACTGCACAGTAAATTTTTCTCTTGATTTTTGTCACTTATTTTCATCATCATGTTTCTGTTTAATCAGCCCTACTGCTGGCATTAAGTTCCCAGGAATTTGAAATAAATTTCACATGGCTCATTTTTAAAAACGTTTCATGAAAAAATTCATGAAAAAAGTTTTCATGAAAAAATTCTGAAGTTTCTTCTAACCAATAAAAAGTTCTTTTCCTTAATTGATTACGTGTTTTTTTTTAATTTATTTTATATAAATGCTTTAAAAAATCACTGATTTTAAAAAATTTTTTAAATATTTCAACATTCGGTTCTTTTAGTATATTTCAATCAGAACTTATTTAATTCTGGTCATCATCCGACCAAAATTAACCCAATATCAATTACTAGTATAATATAAGATATACAAATTAATACTCACTTGATGTCATACGCTTTTCTGCTGTCGTCTGCTCATTGAAAATACCAAGAAATTAACTTGTTTGTTTCATGCCACAATCCAGACTTGCATAAAGTTAAATAAAAGAGAAGGGGTTGGAACCTTTCCCAAAAGTAATTATTAATGGAAGCCATCTATAGAACACGGTCTTCCATATAACAAGCACCATTGGGCTTTTCGTCGCATATTAAAACATAATTTTCCTTATTAAAAGCATATTACATATATATAATTTTACTTAAAAGCATATTTTATATATATATGTGTGATGAAAAAGTAGAAAAAAATGTAGTAACTATGCTGATGGCGTAGCAGGTAGAATTGACAGAATGTAGTAGATCTATATTGAAGAGGAAGATTTCTGATTGCGTAGTATGCTAAAACGTTGAATACGTAGAGTTTAGGAAACTTGGCAGCCAAGTAATATTAAATATCCGTTTTAATTTTAATTGACATTTGCCGCCACAATTTACTTGGCACTGTAATCGTTCCTATTTCTACAACATTTACATTTTTTATACTATTTCGACAGCATTCATTCTATGGCTGTCATTCCTATGACGAAAATCTCAGTCTGAGATGAATAAACACACTCTTCTATTTTAAAAAACCTTTATTAACAAATTTTGCAACTACATTTTTATGGTTTTTTTTTTTTTTTTTTTTTTTTTTTTTGCATACAAAAATATCAATCGGTTATTGAAAAGAACAAAATAAAATAGAGTCAGTTATTTTACTATCTAAGTGCAAATGTTCTGAATTTGCATCACAGTTGCAAATCCATCACCAACACCAGACTTTCGAATTCAATTCAGTAAGGATTCGGATATTCGAGATGAATTCTTGATTATGACAGATGGATAATGACTGATGGATGATAGATAATGATGATGGATAATGACTGATGGATGACAGATGGATAATAAATTCTTCGTGTAAGTTGGGCAAGCAGCTTTTCAGACCATTCCTTCACGCAAGTAGCCTAGGATGATTTCATAAAAAATTATTTCTAACTCTGCAATTGATATAGATAATTTTTAATCGCCGACTCTCGGGATCCAATACATAATCACGTTGAGTAGAATTCCAAACATTTTCAATATCCGAATTAATGAAAATCATGTAAGAGCTGTCCATGAAGATAGAGATTAAAACGGTACGTAGTTGGAGGAAAGCTGATGTAACGATATTACGTATGGTTTCCATTACTAGTCCAACACAAGTTGAAAGGAAATGTATAGTTAATTAGAAGAGAACAGCACAGACAACTCTTTTAAATGATGAAAAAATTAGAAATATCCCCCCCCCCACCAGCCAAAAAAAAAAAAGTCTAAAAAATGATGTCTTCCCTTTTTCATTTTCCCATAAGTTAACATTGGGGGAAAAAAAAAAAAAGAGAGAGAGAGAGAAATTCCCCCCCCCAATGTTAACCTATGGGAAAATGAAAAAGGGAAGACATCACTTTTTTTTGACGGGGGGAGGGGTAAGGGGGAGGGGCATTTGGCCTACAATACAGAGGTTATGCATTTGCAAAGAAAGCACATTTCGTCTGATCGTATCAGGCAACAAACGACGACTAATCTCCTGTCCAAAAAGCAAGCCTCAATTCTCGAAACACTTAATAAAACTTTCTACAAAACCTACAAGAAAGGATATTGGACTCTTCAGCAGAATTCAATAAACAAAAGAATTCAAATGAACTATACAATGGAGGAAATATGAAAGAACTGGCAATTGATATAGCAACTCCTACGGAAATCTATCTCTTTATGGAAAATGCTAGAGATGAAAAGAATTTTACAGACACTTGGATTGACATCTATTACACATAGAGAAAACGACATCCATTACTCAGAATTCGCTACACGGCATACTAGCTTGTATAGATGTAAATTTCATCACTTCTGTAAATGAACTAAAAGTGCATATTTCAGGCAATAATAAATCATTATTAAGCTAGTTTTCAAACTTTGTTATTCTTCTGACTTTTCAAACAGAGCAATTTCGGAACTTATGTATTTTCCGGAACCTTATTAATTTCGTGTCTCAGATCAGCGGTCTCAAATTGCATGCTGAAATAATGTACCACCTGAAAACATCTGATAGCAAAATTTCAATTTTTTCAGCAAAATGGAAATATTTTAATCAACAAAATAAAACACATTTTAACGATCTTTTAAGTTTTGCTTGCTAAGTAATTATCAAAACATATTGCGTCAACAAGAAAAACAACGCAAAAGAAAAGAATACGAATTTATACAGATTTTCTACGTGAAATCTAAAGTTGGTATCTGCAAGACGTTTTTGTTATTTAACACTTTGCAATTCAAACACACTGACAACTAAATACTTCACACTGATATTTATGTCAGATAATCCTAACATGATCAATTGATCATTAAATAATTTATTGCAAATTAAAAATAAACAAATTTTGAAAACGTTTTCAGAAAAAACTTTTCAAGTGGAATTAAACTAGGAAATAAATAATGACAAACTAGTCTATTTCTCTCATTTGTTAAATTTTTCTTCGGCATATCAATTAAAATACATATGCTTATATGTATATAATAATGAATATTCTTACGTAAGTAGAAAATTTGCTTGTATAATGTCCGCACACTAGAGAAAAATTACTAGAAATTATCTTTATCGCGGATTGTTGATGCTCATCGGTTGATCAGTCTCTTATTTTACTAATTATATGTATGTATTTTCCAAATAAAGAGATTATTCTTAGTGCAAAAATTTCTAAGCGAGTATTTTCATTTTTTTGAAAAGCACAAAAAAAGTCAATAAAACCTGTATCATCAAATCTTTGAATAAATTTTATATCACATTGTGAATTACTTAAATCAGTTTCTTGATTTTCTGGTGCATTATTCACGTTAATTTCTATGATAATGAAAATATTGCAAACTCAGGAATTAGGAAATTCTAAACCTTTTTCTTTTATAGAACAACAACAACAACAACAACAAAAAAAAAAAAAAAAAAAACTTCAGAGTATAGGTTTAATTTTATAAATTGAGAAAGTTTCCACATTTAGAGTGTTTTACAGATATGGACTGCTCTTGAAGCTTAGAAATTTTCGATTACTGCACAGTACATTTTTCTCTTGATTTTCATCACTTATTTTCATCTTCATGTTTCTATTTAATCAGCCCTACCTATAGAGTTTCGCAATTATAAATTATTTCTTGGTAATCTGATGCTGTGCACGTAAATCTTGGCTTGTTATGCTTTTATAATATTTTTAATATGCCTGCTGGGATTAAGTTGTAAGGAATTTGAAATAAATTTCACATGGCTCATTTTTAAAAACGTTTCTACTTTTCATGTAAAAATTCTGAAGTTTCTTCTAACCAATAAAAAGTTCTTTTCTTAATTGATTACGTGTTTGTTTGGTTTTTTTTTTAATTTATTTTATATAAATGGTTTAAAAAAATTACTGATTTTTTTAAATTTTTAAATATTTCAACATTCGATTCATTTAGTATATTTTAATCAGAACTTATTTAATTCTGGTCAGCATCCGACCAAAATTAACCCAATATCAATTACTAGTATAATATAAGATATACAAATGAGTACTTACTTGATGTCAAACGCTCTTCTGCTGTCATCTGCTCATTGAAAATACCAAACAATTATCCAGATATTTTTTTTTTTCGGGGGGGGGGGTTCATGCCACAATCCACACTTACATAAAGTTGAATAAAAGGGAACTGGTTGGAACCTTTCCCAAAAGTAATTATTAATGGAAGACATTTCTAGATCACGGACTTCCAAATAACAAGCACCATTGGGCTTTCTGTCACGTATCAAACATAATTTTATTTATTAAAAGTATATTAAAGTTTATTTAATATATGTGTGACGGAAAAAGTAGAAAAAGACAAAATAGCAATACTGATGGCACAGCACGTAGAATTGACAGAACGTAGTAGATCCATATTGAAGAGGAAAATTTTTGATTGTGCAGTGTGCCAAAATATTGCATCTGTAGATTGATTAGGAAACTTGGCAGCCAAATAGTCCATTAAGAGAAAGGTTTCAGTTCTCAGAGTTCAGGTTCCCAATGAACCTACGTCATCTGTGTTACGGAAGCATTGTGGCATAGATTAATCTATATATATGTGATGAATATAAATTTTTAAAAGTCTGAAGTGAGAACATTGAGACGTAGAAACGCAGAAATACTGGTGGCGTAGATACTTGATACTTAGAACGTAGAATTCGTAATTACTAAGTAACCTGGCAGTCAAGGCGGTTTTAGTTCCATTTTTATTTAAATTCACATTTATAACCACACTTCACTTGGACCTCTAATCATGCCTATTTTCAGAAAATTTACATTTTTAATACAATTGCAATAGAAAGTACAGCAGCGTCAAAGCAGCACAGAGGGTGAAGCTAAAAGTACGCAATTTATCCACTATGAAACTGCTAATGCGTAGTCTGTTAAAAGAAATGTGTAGTCTCTTAAGAGAAAGTTCTCAGAGTTTAGGTTCCCAATTAAAAGTTTTCAGAGTTTAGTTTTCAGTTCTCAGAGTTTTTAGGTTCCTAATTAAGAGTTTGTTAGAGTTTAGGTTTAGGTTTTAAGAGTTTAGGTTCCCAATTAAAAGATTTTAGAGTTTAGGATTCAGTTCTTCAGGGTTTAGGTTTCAGTTGTCTGAGTTTAGTTTTCAGTTCTCAGATTTTAGGTTTCAGTTGTCTGAGTTTAGTTTTCAGTTCTCAGATTTTAGATTTCAGTTTTGAGTTAAGGTTCTCAATTAACTACATCATCAGCGTTAGGCAAGCTTTGAGGCATAGATTAATTTAGAAATAGCGCAGTCGGCAGAAATATTAGTATTATTTTTATAATAAAGGGAAAATAGCCAAATAAAAAAGAGCAATTAAAAAGCTATTATTAAATTAAATTACGAAGCTGATTTACATATTTTTTGACATACATGCAAATTGTTATGTTATAATTCATTTTTTGCAGTAATATGATATGAGATGACTGCTTGACTAGGGAAGACATTATTTTGGAATCACGAGTGCATTGAGGTTAGAAAATCACTGAAAATATCAGTTACGTAGTAGAAGATGCGGAGAGCTTTTGATGATTCACAAAATCACTTGATAACCCAAATATCTCTTTATTACTTGTTGATTGCCCTATGGCATGGCACAAAGCTAATCTGCACCCCACAATTTTGATGATAACGCATTACATTTTTAACTGTAGCAGCCAAACAAGAGATATCCTTTAGCTAAGCAAGCGTAGGCAGAGAAAGATTGCAACGGTATTCATGGAAAATTTTTCTTAATCTGATTGGGTAAAACTTATCTGCAATGCAGAAGTTTAGGATGACATAACGCGGAATTAGTGTTCAGATATGACGCAGTTTTGAGAATGTTATTACTAGAGAGGAAGAACATAAAATAAAAATGAGCAATTAAGAAGCTTTTTAAGTTACAATTTTGATTTACATATTTTGATTTACATATATCTTCTCGGTGTTCCAGAGCACATATTAGCTGCTGTTCAGAGTTTCAAATATTCAACAACTTATTTTAAAACAAGGAACGGAGATAAGATGATTTAAAATTTCAGATTTCAACGAACGCCCAAAAGGGAGTGTTTTTTACGCTCTGGCTCATCTCGCAGTCTACCAGTGTATGGTTGCACTTACTCTTGCTAACCCATTTCTTTCCGCCTTTTAGCATTTTATTAAGCATAACTTTCTTCGCACTTATGCCATATATAATTCAACAACAAAAGTGCAAAACTTTTTACCGCAGTAGAGCAGCATAGTTCCTAATGTTTAAGTATTGGCATATTTTCACATGTTTTCAGTCTTTTCTCAGTTTGCCATATCAATATTCAGTTTATTTTAATAAGACGGATTGCTAAACTCTTTTATCTTTTTATTATTTGTGTTTTATGTGTTAAATGTATTAATTAAATATCGTATTTTTTCCACTTACCAGACACATAATTTAATTCAACAACAAAATCACAAAATATTACAAAATGACATATCTTTAGAAATGCTCATAGACGTTTCGTGCGCTGGAAATAAGTCATACGGATTGATAATATTTGGCGGCAACGATTTGAAAAGTGATTTGCCGTTTATAGTGGATGACACAGAATCCCGTTTCGAGATCCCGTTTCAGGGTAACGTCCCTTTGGGCTAAGAACAAAAGCGCACTGTTTCCGTAATAAAAACAGCACTTGAAAATGAAACAGATTGTTATTTCGAAATACTTGAGATTTTCTATATTTTAAGTTTGGCTCTCAAATTACTGTCCAAATTACAAAAGGTCCCTCCCAAAAATGATTGTGTTTTGAGCTTAAGAATTCATTCCATATTAACTTCGTAGAATTCAAAATTAATTTAAAGGCTTAAGATATCTATCGAACTTAGCAACTTTTTAGACTTAAAAATAGTCAAGACTATTTTTCAGAATTTCAAGAGTTTTACTAAGATAAATTAACTCAGCGATTTTGTTCCTTATTTTTCGAAAGGAAAAGAATTTTCAAGACAGTCATTATTTTAGTTTAAGTTTAAATTTTAGTTTAATTTTGAGATTTAGCATTTACTAGATAGAACCTTTTATTTTTCGAAGTTAACAGTATCTGAGTTAATCATGTTTTGGATTTATTTCGCACTTGCTTTATTTTTACTTAATAAATTACGGAAACTTAGATTCATTTAACAAAATTAGTAATTTTCGGGATCTGATTATTCTCCGTACTTGCCAATCTTGAGACGAGGTTTCCTTTTTTTTTTTTTTTTTCCCCAACTCAGCAGTTTCTAAGACTAGCATTTTATTCTAGATTTAACTTCTAACTGTTAGATTATGAACTTAGCAATATCTGGATTTCAGACGATGGCAAATATTTCCATTGATCGGAAAATATTCCAAATTAGTTTATGTTGGACTGTGCTTATATTTTAACTTAAAATTTCTAAGACTTCTTATTTTATCCTGAGCTTAACAATTCTTAATATTCAGATTATCTTCAGAAGACTTTTTTTTACATTGTTATAGCCCCCTCATCCCCCATAATGTCATCAATGGAAAAAAAAAAAAAAAAAATTCTGGAAACAATATTTGGCCATCTTAAACCTGAAACAGATTTCTGGTGACTCGTTTTCCATATTACGTTACGTATTGCTGTTATTAAAACTGAAAAAAAAAATGTACCTTATTAAGCGCTGCGATACGGAAATTAAGTCCACCAGCAGCCGCACGGTAAAGTCGCTCAACGCCTGGAATTCGGTCAGGGGTTCGAAACTCGGCGAACGGGTTGGTTACCTAGTCGGTTTTTTTTTTTTTTTTTTTCTCTCCATGAATAAGGAGAATACGAGCCCGTTTTCCTTAATAGTCCTCCAAGTGGTATCCGCTCCTTTGGCGAATACCACTGTGTGCGACGCCATTACTTAAAAAATAAATGAAGAAAAGAATGACAAGGAAATATCTGAATTTTTTCCGCAATAATGATTAATATGTAAATGTATTAATTCATCTAAGGAATATGTCAAGTTTCTAAATTTTAAATACTTTTTAAATGTTATTTCTTCAATTCTCCTCCATTCGATTGTATGAAATTTTAATCATAACACATTTAACTCTAAGCATCAAAAAGATAATCTTAAAACTACTTAAGTAATTCATCTCAATAAAATTTAAATAACATTCATAAACTCTTTTACTAGTTATAATATTGTCGTTAGAAATTAAAAATAGAAGTGAAATACAAATATTCAAACTCAGTACTTATAAATAAAATATAACAATTATGTGACAATTTTACATGGACCATTAATAAGGAAAACACTGAAAGTTAGATCGTATTTACAAAATAAAATTTGAAATTTTTAATTAAAAGGACATGGAGGAAATTTAGGAATTTCACAGATACTTGTCACAGCCAATCAGCGTAATCCGCTATAGAATAGTCAAAACCGATGCAGTAACAACTAAAAACGAAAAATGTCGTATCTGCGCTTAAGCTGTTCATAATAAATTGACAACTTCATAAGTTGTTACATCGTAATAAATTTATAACTGATCGATTGCAACAAACGAAGCGATTTTTATGAGATTAAACAGTTTTACATACGCAAATGCAATATCGCGTGCTCAAAGCAAAATCTGAAATTCTCCGCATGCTTTTCTAAACTAAGTTAAACTAAACACTAAACTCTCAAACTTAACATACCCAAAAGAAAGAAACAAGTATCAAACTGCGCTTAGGATAACCGAAGGTAGTTTCACCCTACATGATCAGTCGAAAAGCTCACGCGAAGAAACCTCAAACGAACGACAAAAGAACCCGTAGAAACTTCATTAGCTCCAAAAGCTTTACTTACCGATCGGGAGACAAAAACGAAATGGAAGTTTCTCATTTCAAGTTCCAGTAGTTCTGCTATTTTTTTTTTTTTTTTTTCCGAGAGTGCAGAAGACAGCTTCAATGAATTCACCAGAAATTTCTAGAACAATTACCTCATGCGTAGAAGAGCGAATCAATGAGTTGCGTGTCTCCGCCTCCTTTGCTTTTATTGGTTACTTTTTTAGGTCAAAGACGGCTCATCTAAGCTCGTCCTACTTCCTGCCAATGAGGAAGAATTGCGGAGTCCCTATGGTAACAACGCTGCTTTCATTGCTCTCTACTCATTAATTGGACGAAACTCTAAGTTAAACCTCCGTACCAAGAAAAATATCTACATCTCACTTATTCGACCAATAATCCTCTATGCAGTTCCAGCCTGGGCTACTGCCCGAAAAAATAGACAGACAAAAAAAAAAAAATTAAATGTACTTCAAAACAAAATCTTACGTAGCATAGTGAACGCATCCTGGTTCGTGCGAAATTCTCAAATTCACAAAGACCTGGATATCAATCCAATTCACGACCAAATCCTAATTTCTGCACACAACTTCTTTGAAGATATGAGAAATTCTCCTTATGAAGCTATTAAATCGCTTACAGACTATGACCCTACTATTGAGAACGTAGTGAAAAGACCTCAAACGATCCACCACAATTCTAAGTGGTGGTAGTGTATATAATATGAAAAAAAAAAAAAAATTACTATTCCTTTGCAGTTACTATTCAAGAAAGATGAACTTTGCAAAATCAGGACTTTATTTTTCATCGATGAATTCTTCGTTTTACTACTTATTTAACCAACATTTTTACTTTTACTTTTTATTTTTACTATTTCGTATCATGTGTTTTAAAATCAAAGTTCGGTAACACCAAGTGCTTACTCTCACTCATTAGCCCTAGTGAGCTACATGACCTCATTTTCGCCTTTTACAGTTTCCTATTCATTTAATGATTATATCGCAAGTTTAGAAGATTTTCAAGTGTTTCAAAGACATAGGACTCTTAAATTCACAAATAGATGTTGCTTTTACTATGTTCAAACTTTATTTATTGCCAAAAACTACAAAAACTTCATTTTTCGAACTCTGACTCCTCGACCAATCTAAATGCCGGACGCTGATCACGTGTTTCTGCACTTCTTGACTCACGCAGAAGCTTAGACTTTCATTTCGCTTCTCGCCACCATTTACGTATACAATCACCCATGCTATGCCATGCAATTTAGCAAAACTTATTTTATGAGTTCTCTCATTTATTGATTTCGCCTTCGGGCGCGGTGTATTTTAAATACACTTCTTAAATTTTTAACTTTATGGCCTATGGTAAAATGATAATATACTGGTAAGAGCTCCTAGTAGCTAAAGCCAGCAGTAAAGATATGATCCAAGATCCAAGATCCTATGGTAACAAAACCATTTATCTCTATTTTTCTGATGTGGAGGTACATGGTTTTGAAACATAGGCACTCCGTAACTTATAATCATTGGTATTGGCAGAAGAGTAATGATAAGCAGAGCTGAGGGAAACCAGAGAGAAGGGTATAGGAGAGAGAAGGAAACCCTGCACGTCTGAGATCATCAAGGCAAATCAGAGAAATGCTCGTAATGAGTGAGGGAGATTGTAAAGAAACATCATAGTTAAGAGGATAAAGAATCATTGGCAATGGCAAAGATAAAGGGAGAAAGGAAATAGAATGAAAGCGTACAGCGAGAAAATCCTACTTCCTACGCTCATATCACGTTGGTCGAAACACAAAACGGAGGTGTTAATGAAGTATTAATTGTCATTTAAACAAAATTAATTCGGAATAAGATTAAAAAATATTTTTAACATAACAATTTTAAAATGAAACATACAATTTTAAAATGCACTCTTTTACATATTTTGATATTCTTGCACATTTTATTCAGTAAAATTAAAAACTGTGATTCTATCTGAACACAGAGAGTTTCAGAGTCATCCATTCAGATTCGAAAAAAAAAAGTTAAAGGGTTACATTTTTCTTAAACAAACCAGCCGAAGGCTTTACCTCAAATTTCCTATATTATAAATTCTAACTGCATAGACGCTGTTTAACATACAGTAAATTTCAAAAAAATCCACGCGAGTGTTACATTCTTTAATATTACAGACACGTTCAATTATCTAAGTAAATAAGGCTAATAAAATAATAAACATACGCACATATAAAATAACATTCAAATACATATGTGAACACAAATTACTGATAAACAAAATAAAAAGCTTTACATTATTTACTTTAGACCTTGCAGCAGTCATCTAAAAATGTTTTTAAACAAGCTTCGAGACTAATTAAATATTTCTAAATTTTTGCATCAGTTGATATAAATGTGTAATAAAATGTAAAGTAATAATGTAATATATAAATAATAATATAATATAATATATATATATATATATTATATTATTATATATATATATATATATCATATAAAGGAGTAGAAAAAGAGGAAAAGAATCAACTTGCAAATTCCTTGACCAGAAAGCCATCGAAATGACAACTAAGTAATAATAAGGTAATTACAAATCAAATGGTGCCGTAAATACATTATATGCAAATACATGCAGATGTATACGGATACACGTATGCAGATAATTCAGAAAAGCATACGATAATAACTTAATACAGTATAGATATACACATATTTTACAAAATTATTTGGATATTTAAGATGGCCATTTACCTTTTATAGATTAGTGATGAAATTATCTTCATTTTTCATATTTTACATTCTTTTACTCTTTACTCCGTACTCAGGAAATCTTGGGGATTAAAATTTTATCAGATGCCGAGCAGTAAACGTATAGCTTTCTGTACTGAAGTGAGAAATATTCAAAAAATATAGAAACGAATGTAGTTAAATCGATAGCTGCCGAGAATGCAATTAATACACATCTACAACTGGGAGTATGTGAAAAAAATCAAGATGGAAAAAAAATTTGGTAAGAAAAAACGTTTAAAAAAGGCTATCAAAAATACTGAAGAAACATTTTTGGTTTACCATTTCAAGAAGGCGCAGTCTGTCATTATCTAAACCAGCAATTCTCAACCAGCGGTACACGTACCAATGGTGGCACGCAACAAAAAAATAGGTGGTACGCAACAAAGTATTTTTAACTATTAAATTGAAAATTAAATAGCCCAACATCCTGCTTAAGTTTTTTCAACACTCGTAAATTTATGTGATCGCAGAGCTTCGTTCAAAGTAAATAGCCGCTCATAGATTTTAGCAAAGCAATCCATTTTTATTTTCACAAATATGCTTTTAGTCTTAGACATAAAAAAAAAAAATGTCATAAATGATGTTTCAAAAAAGAGTAATAGAAATGGACGTTGTATTCAACAGTAAATGAAAGTAAGCTCCTATAAAAAGATATTAGTATCTCATTAATTCTTTCAGTGTTGATCGGTTTGTTAGCATGTCCACACCATTTCCGGGCTCATAGTGCTCTATTTTCAATTATTTTACGTCGATCTTCTGCCTCCAACAGCAGGTATTTTGTCTTTAAATTCCTTACTTTTCAACATGATTTAAGAACATCGTCGTTTGTTTTTGAAGAACTCGTGCATTTATATTAAATATTGTCCATTTAAATTTTTGTGAAAAAATAATAAAACAAACCTATATTTTCAAAATGAAAAAATGACTAGGATTGACTAATCGGAAAAGTGATGATTCATAGGTGATGGATCCAGTACAATCTACTAGCATTAAGAATATTGAAAAGAAAAAAGAAAAATTGTTTATATTTCTCTGTGATTAAAAACCTGAATTGCAGGATTCTTTATTTAGTCAATTATGGTTGGCGCGTTTAGCATATGTAGCTGATATTTTTGGAAAGTTAAATCAATTAAATTTAATATTACAAGGACAAAGTGTTAATTTGTTTACCATTAGAGATAAAACAATGCAATAATAAAAAAAAACACGAGCTAATAATAAAATAACTGTACAGTAATATTTTAATCTCTTTACTACTTTTTAAAAGTTTCTAACCGAAAATAATTTTAAAATAAAAAAATTTAGCATCCGAAATTAAAAATCATTGTTTTTCATTGATAAATATTTTCAACATGTATTTTCCCGAGAATTATGAAAAAGAAAATTGGATCAGTTCAAATGTACCTGTAATTTTATCTCGCGAATAAAAAGAACAATGGATAGAAGTTTTATGTGATCGAACTCTAACAGAAGATTTCAAAAATAACACGGTTGTTAACTTTTGGCTGAACCGAAAAAAGAATTTAAAGGCATTTCAAATAAAGCTATAAAACTTTTATTGCCTTTTTGCAGAACCTATTTGAGTGAACAAGAGTTTTTTCCCATATTATACTTGAAAAGTAAATACGGAACAAAATTAAAAGTGGATCCTAATTTACGGCTAAAACGAAGTGAAATAAGACTAAACGTAAAGAAATTGATCTCTCTTAGACAAGCCCAAATTTAGCACTAAAGTTTAGAATTAAAGTATTATAACTTGAATTTTGATAATTAAAATCGTAACCAATTTCTAATCTAATATTTTTATGTGTGAATATTCAATATAAATAGCCAATAGGTTGTGCAAATGGCAAAATATACATAAATTTTTTTTTTTAATATTTCTATAACGAAATTGAAAAATAATCGTTCGAAAATGTAGTAGTGCTACTAATTTTTTTTTCAGTTTTCTGTTTAGGTAGTACGCTTTAGTCGTAGTTTTAGGTAGTACAGGTTGAGAACCGCTAATCTAAATAAATGCTAATCATAAATACGTATTGAAGATTGAGATATGTAAATACAAGAAAGGATATAAAGCATGACATTTATGCTAATAAAAGCATCGTGTTATGATAGTATGTTAAAAGTGAACATCAACAAAAAATAAATTTAGAAGTTGCACGTAAATAATAATTGCAGTTAACCTTAGCACTAATTTCTTTTTCTGATTCATCAATAAATTTTTACATTATTTTGTGAGGTTACGTATTTTTTATCAAATCTGATATAGCGAACCAGTTTCGATCCTTTAAAGTGCACTGCAGCGGGTTTCAACTGTATTTGCAGATGTTCAGTAAGGCATTCGAGTTAACAATTTTATGAACGAAATTTTAGAAAAATTTCAAGAAGAAACAATCCTAAAGCCAGAATAAATATTGTTACGAATTTTCTACACATGCAAATAATTTTAGAGGTATTATATGTGAAATTGTAGTATTTTTTGTATCATGAAGCATGAAAAATCTGAATACAGCAATGCTCTGACAAAACAATAAGATTACAAGTACAAGTCTATTTAACACTGAGTTAAATGGCTATAATCACCAAACTGGCGATGGTTTTGGTAACTAATTTTCTCGCCAAATTTGGCGAGAAATTGCACAAAAGTTGCCAAACTTAGCAACCATTTGGTCTGATCAATGCATAACTGTAACTGATATTGCGCCAAAATCTTAGTATACGGTACGGCCTTGGCGCGATTTTGAAAATTGTCACCAACACCAAAATGACTCGTTTACTACTACCATTGAAAAAATTCTTAAATATGAAATTTTTGTTTGCCAAAAACAAACTTTTTGACCAAAAAATTGGCAATATTTTGAAATTTTAGGCAGTCACAAAATAGAGAGTGTGTGGATAAATAAATGTCTTAGATTGTGGTTCCCAGAAATCGTACATTTTGAACTCATTAGCCACTGCATTGGGGTTACCAATTGTCTCCAAAGAAAATGTTGCTCTAAATTTATTTGGAGGTGCCAGAACAGAACCAAAGTTGCATAACGAATATCGGGTAAAATTATGTTCAGCCAGTCCGCGTAAGTATTCAGATCTAGAATTTGAATTTTTAGATCAAGACATAATATGTGGGGATATACGTCGGGTACCCAAGGGTCCGATATTAAAAGAATTAATACGAAACAACATTTGGTTGTCAGATTTGAGAGCAGATTGTCCAAAAATAGAAATGCTCATTGGCAGTGATATTTATGGAAAAATTCTCACGGGATCAGTAAAACAATTAAAAGGAGGACTAACAGTTAGAAACGATCGGAATATTTGATGCTCATCAGGATTCAACTAACGCTGCTAAGGAAGAAATTGCCCACGAACAATTTTTAAACTCTTTCCAGAAAAGAAGATGATGGTCGTTATTGTGTTGGATTACCTTGGTTAGTTTATAACGCAGAATTGCCCTCAAATCATCATGTAGCAGAAAAAAGATTGTTTAGTGTTACCTGAAAACTCAAGTCTTTAGATAAATAAGAAGAATATAATAGAATTTTTAATGAATGGATGGAGGAGGGTGTAACTGAAATAGTACCAGACGATGAACTGAATTCTAAGGAGCACTACTTGCCGCATAACCCAGTATTTAAACCAGACAGTGTGTCGACTCAGATAAGACCTGTTTTTGACGCATCATGTAAGATTAATAGATCTCTCTTCCTTAATGATCACTTAGAAAAAGAATCAAATTTAATAGAAGAAATCCCTTCAATTTTGTTAAGATTTAAAGAAAAATGCTTCTTATATCCGGCGTGCATTTATACAAACTGAATTACGGAAAGAAGATAGGGAAATTTTAAGATTTTTATGTTGGGAGAAAGATAATGTACTGAAGGTTTTCCGCCATACAAGGGTATTTTTTGGAGTAAAGTCCAGCCCTTTTCTATTAGGGGCGGTTATTTCAGTTCATTTGGCACAAGTATCAAAGGAACAAAGACATTGCTCAGACATTAAATAAATCCTTTTATATTGATAATTGTGTGACTTCTGTTGATAACGAAAAGGAGCTTGTGAATTTTGTGAAATATTCTACTGAAATATTAGCTGAAGCAAAAATGGACTTACGTATGTGGACCTATGGCCTAGTAGAAAAATATGTGGAACTAACCCAAAGTGCTTTGTGCACTGAGTCCACAATGGAGAATTCAGTACCAGTTTTACGGATTATGTGGGATAACCTTTATATTGAAATTAAGACTGTGTTGGTTTCTGTCAATTTGTCTAAAAGAGAGGCTTTGTCATTAACGCAGACAATGTTTGATCCTTTGGGTTTCTTGACACCTGTTTTATTGCCTGCAAAGTTACTGCTACAGGAATTTTGGGCGATAAAAGCAGACTGGGATACTCCACTACTATATAGTACCAAAAGTAAATTTTCGAGGTGATGTAATAAATTAAAAATTTTGAACAAGTTGAGAATACCGCGGCATATAGGTTTTGGAGATAGAACTTCCTGGACATTTCATGTAATTTGTGATGCTAGCCAGCATGCTTATGCCACAGTAATATTTTTGAGATGTGAAACTAAAGAAGAAGCATTAGTCAGTTTTGTAGTGGCTAAGTCAAGAGTCGTCCCCTTAAAAGAACCATGGAGGTAGGAAAGGGAGGAGGGGCCATTCGGCGCTAGAAGTGAAGCACTGCTTTGAAGCTTGGGTCACCAGACGGGGTGTTTCTTTGTTTACATTCAGAAGCTCGCTTGACAAGATTCTGATAGTATTTCGACACACGACAGTTCCACAGAAATCGTATGAAAGAAACATTCATAGTGTGATGGATAATAGCAATTTGTATAGTTTACTGACATTTACGCAAAAATCACATCTTGGTTATTTTTCGATAACTAACAACAGCGATTTTGATTATGAATTTGTTTTATAAAATTCTAAGCTGTTGCACTACAAAAATATAGATTTTAAGAAAAATGTTATGCTTAAAGAATGAAAAATACCTTACGGTACATTTAAAATTGTATACGTCTTTCGATACCCTTGATAGAGTATTCGCTACTTTTATTTTATTTTCCAAACGTCAAAATGTTTTAAATAAAACAAATTTTTTTCACATCCATATATTATTGTAACATGTACCTTTTAAAATTTTTTAGAGAAGAGGCTTTACTGCTGCTCATTTTAAACCCATCGTTTTAATTTTATATATCTGAAAAATAATCACTTTGGGCTTACACGTTTTACTTATTTGGGTTAATTAAAAATAAAATTACCATCAAATGCTGCAATCCTCGTCAAAATTAATAAATATACACGACAAGTTAGCTTTCCCTTCATTTGGAACCACACATTTGTGTAAAATTATGTACAGTTTTACACAAATGTGTGGAACAGAAGAGGGATACATTTGCGAATTTGGCGGAAGTACCATGTGCGGTCAAGATGATGTGACCATGCGAACGTGCTACATCATCAAGACAGCTTATTCAGAATTTGAAAATAGGGTAATCGACGGAGGTGAAAACATTTGTATATCCTGCCAAAGGAGGTCCGATCATGAATGGTCCTCTTATTGATTCCAGATTGTTAAATGTTTCCCACGCAAGTCTTTTTTTCTTGGAAATTCGAGTTTTATGCTGGCTTCTTAATGTACGCAGGTCTCATTCATAGACAAGGAATGGCTAACTGGAGCATTTTACAATATTGGCTCTCAGTATCGTAATTAAAAAGTGACGAAATTTTTGAGTTTCAATTAACTCTCTCCTGAATTAAAGATTTCTCTGACAAATTGAGAACCAGTGACAGCAAAGGAATTGAATACTGATACCGTGTATTAAAGAGTATTCAGCATGGGAGCTTGCTGTGCTTATGGGTGCACAAACAGATCTTCAAAGCCGATTCCAGGCGAAGCCAAAAAATCATGTCATATTTAAGAAAGTATTTTAGGAAGAAGCTCTATAAATAGAAAAGAAATAATGCATAATTTTAATATTAATAATGCAATAAACTTTGATCTTAATTTTTGTACCTTAACCGAATAAAATCGAATTACCTTAATTTTTTTTTTATATGTAATTAACTAAATTAAACCATTCTGAGAAAACTGTCCTGTGAAAAGTATAGCATTTAATTCCGTTCAGAAAGAAATGTTGTTTAAAAATATGTTGTTTTCACATACTTAGGACTCTGAAGTGTTGTAGAAAAAGAAAATATATACATTTATATGTATATTTGCGACGTAATTACAAAATATTTACACCCGAACGCGTCAAATCCCATAGAACTCAATGGTAGAAGACCCAATGTTTTGGTCACCACGTAGGGATCGCCGGTGCTTCAGAGCAGGGTACGGAGAAACTTGTTTAGGGCGACTCCTTCTTACTTCCTACCTCCATGAAAAGAACTTACTATTCCCCGTCTAGGACTTATGGCATTTCTTTGGGCGTGCGTCTTTCCAAATTAGATGACATCCCAAAATATTTTTGGACCGATTCCACCACGGCCATACTTTGGATTCAAAGAAATTATGCTTGGGGAACTTTTGCAGGCAATCGCGTGAAGGAAATTTGCACTTTCACTAAAGCAAATCAATGGTCATATGTACGGGGTGCATATTTCACAAGTGCACATCAGCGTAGCCACTGAGGGAGGGATTTCGAAAATGGACCAATGAGCTCCTATTGCTCTTGTGATGCTAAATCTTTGGACATGTGAGCGTATGCTATTTACGTTTTAATTTGCGTTTGTTTCGCAGTTATAAATGTATGGCGTAATAGCAGAAAATCTCACAGTGGTTTTGTTTAATGAGTTTAATTAATCGCTGACATTTCGCTTTCGCGATTTTTATCACGCATTGATATTTGGATTGATGTTCACGGCATATTATCGCTCTTTACATCGAGAAAATGACTCAAGTTACAATTAGCCTCGAATGTTATGCATTTATTAACACCTGTGGATTAAGAAAATTCAAGTGTACAGATTTAATTTTGTTGAGCTGAAAGGGACTGGAAGCGTTACAGTGAACCTAGCGTCTTCTTATTTCAGAATTCTTTTAATTTTGAAAGTGTAAGATTCAGAATTCATATCGTGTATGATCTGATTATATCCATTGTTAACATTAAAAGATATGTGAATAAATTGAATAGATTCGTTGTGAAAAAGATAAATTCTTTCTTCTTTGATGAGTATTTCTTGGGTAGATAGCACATTTAAGAGTGAGCAGTTAGTAAATGTGAAATAATGTAAAATTTAACACACTAAATGCATACGAATGCAAATTATTAAAGTTCACTTTGAATAATATTCTGCATTGGTTATTATTATAGAACATCTTTTCATATAGACTGATAACAAAAAATATTTCATATAGACTGCAATAAAAAGTGCCGAGTTCTATTTACATATGTTAATTGGTGTAAATATTTTCCCCATATGCATAGTTTTATGTAACGATAGCATTTGTGCTCAGATGGTTATCACATATTGTTTTCTTCATCTTATTAAGTAATATTTCACATGCATATTTTTGCGGACTATCCAACATGTGTTTGTATTTATTTCAAATTCTTTCAACTAGATAATGAAATTTTCACAATTGCTTATATTTGATCTAACTTCGCAATTAAAATTTTGAGAAGAAATAGACAATGCTTTAATTACTTTATACAGAAAATTGAGTGCCAAAATATATTCAACCGTCTTGCTTAAATCCTCAAGTGCGCGAAAAGTCATGTGACATGACAGAAATATTACTGGATGCCCATTGGTCCATCCTAGAAGCCACTCCCTTGGTGATTACTCAGATGTGCACTTGTGAAACATGCGTACGGGGTCATTCTAACCCAGCTGATTTACCTTCTCTTGGTTGTTCCCCTCTTCAATTTTCCGAATTAAATTGGTGGAGAGGGCCTGTTTGACTCAAAGGCCCTAGAGATAGCTGGCCAAAATTAGAGATTAAGGCAAATGAAACTTTAGTTTTTTTAGAGCGAAGGAAATGCATAAATTTAAATGTAAATCTTAGTATAACTACAAAAGCAGATAGAGTTAAATGGTGTCAAAAGCTCTCTAAATTTTTGAAAATGTTAAGAGTTTTAGGTTGGATAAAGAGATTTATCAAAAACTGTCAAAAGAAAATTGTAAATAAAGAGCTTTTCCTGTCTGCTTCCGAGATACAGGAATCTAAAATCATACTTCTTTCACTTGTTCAGGAGGAGAGTTTTCCAGTGGCTTAAGAAGGGTAAAAACGAAAAATCACCAAACGAGATGATTTTTATGCATTCCAGTACCCAATTTTATTACCTTCTAAGCATTATATTGTTGACTGGTTAATTAGAGATTACCATTTAAAGCATTCTCCTACCGGCATACAAGCATTAACTGTTATAATTAGAGAAGAATTCTGGATCATTGGTGCAAGACGTCGAATTAGATCAATGGTAAAACCGTTCGTCCGTTGTAAACGATCAATTAAACCTCCAGCTACTGCAGCCATTCAATTACCATTAGACAGAGCTAGAGATGCTTTCGCATTTGAAGTTACCAGCATAGATTTATGTGGCCCTCAAAAGCCTGGGTAACAAAGCCTGGGTAGTATAAAAACAAAGCCTGGGTTTTACATGTGCTGTGCTTAGATGTGTATATATGGAGCTAGTGACATCCGAATGCTTCATTCGTCGGTTCATAGCCAGAAGAGGTCGGCCATCTATAGTATACTCAGACAACGGCACAAATTTCGTCGGTACGTCTGCATTGCTGAAAAACGTCGACTGGGTAAAGGTAATTGCTCAGAAAACTTTGCATTCCATCACTTGGAAGTTCATTCCGCCCGCTGCTGCTTGGTGGGGCGGATGGTGGGAGCCTCTAATCCGCACAACCAAAAGAATTTGGTGAGAGAGTCTTAGGACAAGCTGCAGTCAATTACGATGAGTTATTCACCATCATCTGTGATATGGAAGCCGTAATAAATTGTCAACCACTTACGTGTCAAGTGACTCTGAGGATCTTCTACCATTAACACCTTCCATGTTCTTACAGGACATTAAGGTTTCAGGTACAGCAGATTTGAATACCTTAGATCGAAATAAACTCTTGGCTCATCAACGTTTCTGCCAGGAGCTCCGAGAACAACTTCGAAACCGTTTCCTCAAGGAGTATCTTGGACAGTTAGTACAAAAGCATGGACAAAAGGAATGTGAATTATATAAAGCTGTTTATGAAGAACAACCTGCCATCAAAATCTGTAAGAACCCAACAAGTGTAAAAGAAGCAAAGAATTCACCAAATGCAGAGATGTGGAAAGAAGTCATGAAGGAAGAATTGTCTAATTTGTACAAAAACCAGACATGGGAATTGGTTCCAAGGCCAGCTGGCATCAAATCCATAGGATACAAGTGGGTATTTAAAGAAAAACACAATGCAGAAGGAGAAATAATCAAATTTAAAGCTCGATTAGTAGCTAAAGGCTACTCACAAGTCCCTAGTAGAGATTTTTCAGAAACTTTCTCCCCTGTTATAAAATCTATAAGAATCCTTCTAGTCCTTGCTGCATGTAGATTGCTGTATGTATCTATGTAGATGACATGTTAATTGTTGAGAACCTAGAGGAAATAACCACATTTAAGCATAACGTTGTGCAAAGATTCAAAGCGCGAGACCTTGGTGAAGCAAATGAAATACTATCTATGAGGATCCAGAAGCATACTGATGGCACCTTAACATTAGATCAAACAGCTTACATAGAAGAAATTCTAGAAGAGTTCAAATTAGAATCAGTCAGGGAAGCATCAACACCCATGGATCCCACTGTAAAACACTAAAAGCTACATGATGAAGAGTGGAGAGGTATAAAAGCAGAAAGTGACCAAATTCCATATAGGCAAGCCATAGGTAGCCTATTATACCTTGCTTGCGGAACACGTCCTTATATTGGATTTAGTGCAATCTATATGAGCCAGTTTAATGAGAAGCCATCTGAATTTCACTGCAGAAGTGTTAAACATCTTTTCCGCTATCTTAAAGAGACCAAACATTCAGAAAATCTTACATTCAGAAAGACAGGAAGTGCCCTTGAAACATTCTCTGATGCTGACAAGAACGACAGAAAGTCCTTCAGTGGATATGTTCTGATATTAGGTGGTGCTGCAATATCTTGAAGCAGTAAGAAGCAGTCTACTGTTGCCCTATCGTCGGCTGAAGCCAAATATGTGACTGCTGGCCTTGCTACAAAGGAAGTTTTATGGATAAGGGGACTGTTGAAGGAACTGGGAATGTTGAAGTTTATCCCATCGCCCTCAGTTATAAAAGTAGACAACCAAGCAGCTATGTTCATCGCCCCAAACCAAACTACATCTGAACGCAGTAAGCACATGGACATCAAGCATCACTTCATATGTGACTATACTGAACAAGGTGTGATTAAATTGGAATACATAAATTCCAAGCAAAACATAGCTGATCTTCTAACTAAAAACATTTCAAAGACAGTGTTAACCAACTTGAGAAAATAGCTAGGTTTTTCACAAATAGCCTTCCCATGTGTAATATAAAAGGTGCCTATGTATGCTCTTAAGTTTGTGTCACTTGTAAGTTTCTTTTACCAATTTTTTTTACAGTTATGAAGAGTTACTGTAAGTTCCTTTTTTAAAAATCCTTCATTTTTTTAAGGTTGTATTTAATCAATTTAAGTGAAAGTTTTTTTTTAGGCATACTTTGGCAAGGAGGAATGTTAGAAATAAACTTTATTTTATTTTTATGACGTTGTATCTGCCAAATCAATGCTATAATTATAGACTCTATGTTCCTTAATATTCATGTGTAGCTCTTTTTGTTTTTTTTTTGCTGAATGGCAACAGTTAGTCAAGTAAATAAATATGTAATGTACATTTGTGGTTTTCTTATTTCTTTCTACTATATTTCAAAAATATATCTGCCATTTAAGTGATTTCTATCAACATTTTTATCTGCTAAAGCAACATCAATTCTTGAAATTCGTTTAGTAATTCTGTTTCTTTCAATACTATGCTTTCGTTTTAATTTTTCAAGATTTTCTTCTGAAGACACGTTTATTACTTGAAACAATTATACAGTCAAAATGAAATTGATAAATGTTAATTGCTCACCTGTAATCCTTTTTCAAATAGGTGAATTTTGCTAATCCAAATGGCACAATCCTACTATGGGCACAAACCACTCCTGGCACCAAAATATATGGAAGACTTAGTACTAAGCATAACTACAGCTCATGAAGTTAAACTAAAATTTATTTATTTACATTAAAATGCAAATAAAAGAATAGTAGTCAAAAAATTTTGTACACGTCCATCCTGACGATCGTTCACCTCTCGTCTGACCACACCCTAATCTAGGTGACGCTTTTACATAATCTTAGTTACAGTTACAGTTTCACATATATACACACACATATATATACATAAATATAAGAAAGTAGCAAGACAACATGAATTAGAAAGACCTTAGTGGTCAAGAATTTTGCGCTTTGAGCTGCAAAATTTTTAAAAAATTCTATAAGAAAGGGTAATGTTTACTAATGATCTAGTGCATAATTAAGGTTACAAAATCTTGTGATTAAAAGTTACTTCTACAAAGATCAAGCTAAATACGATTACAACCAGGACGCGCCGACAATAGGCGCAAAATCGTGCGGCGCACGACGGCGCCGAGTCAAAAAGGCGCCGGGCAGTCATTAAAACAAGCGGTTCGTCTCGTAGCCTGTCTGAACAAGAAAATTCTTGTCTTATTTGAACTTTGAACGCCCTTCTGGGAGTCGACTCAGATAAAACCTGGGAAACTACTGATTAGAATCTGTACTTAGGCAGTTTCGGCCGCAGGTGTTTAAATTCAGTCTCCACAGGAACTGAATTCATCGCTGGCGATGGTTGTTTCAGGACCGGCAGGGAGGAAGGGAACCGTATGATACTGTCTTGTCCGTTGGTTATGATGGAGCTATATAGTCATATATTTATGGTTGTCAGAAGTGAAGCACCCCTATCAATGGAGTTGGCGAATTCAGCGCGCGAAACTGCTTGAGGTTTCTAGTGGGTACCTGAAGCCTCAAAACTGCATATTCATATCCTTCCTTGGCTTTCCATGGGGGCGCCTAAAGCTGACATCTGTTTACCATGACGTAGTGTTAGCAGGCCGGATTGGTGGCCTGGTCTGTCTGACAGTGTTTAAGTGACTTCTTTCTGCTGTCCGGGGTTGTGGCCCCTGTTGATAGCAGATGTTTTTACCATCCCTCCAGAACGGGGACGTGGAATGTGATTTGCTGAGTATTAATCGAGTCGACGAGCTAAGACAAAGACTCAGATTAGTCTTAGCTCATCGACTCGATCGACAGGTTAGCGGCCTCTTCGATCGCCTTTTGGTTTGGGTCGTTTAACTGTGTTAAGGCAACCTGGAGTTTGCCAGATCTGAGTGCCCCTTTCTCCTAGCACACTGTCTTTTTTGACCGAAAGTTGTAACCAGGACAGGAGTTCCTCTCTGGTATTTTCTGTCTTGTTTGATCGTGAAAATACTTGATGCCGATGCGTATAATGATTTATGCGTTCAATAAATCGCTTGATTCTTATTTCGTGTCTGCTGTTGCAATCGTAGTAATACGTGTAACATTTATCTTTTTGTGATTGCTTGTTGTTATTGTTTTTCTACATAAAAATGTAGTTACATATTATGTTAAACTTAGGTTAAATTTTTAATTCGAAAAAACAACGCATTGAGCATAATTACTTTACCTTACCTCTCATGTTTGAACAATTGTCGTATTCTTGGCCGCGTAAATTGCTAATATTTAAACCATTTTTCTCTAAAGTCTTTAATAAGAATGTTTTTTGTATCTGTTGTAATAGAAAACACTACTAAAATCCTATCTTTAATACTCATGTTCTAAATTAAGATACCTCATACAAATTGATACCTGCTCTTGATGGCTAGCATCAGGGGTACAATCAAGTAAAATAGAAAAATGCTTTACCTGTTTGACCTTATTTAAAATAATTTGCTTTATATTATCCCCTAATAAGCTAATTGTTTTATTTTGAATTTTATCTTCAAGGTAATGAAGCATATTTTTTAGTTTGAATTTTGTATATATATACAGACGTGATAGGGTCAAATTTTGGGATCATTTCTATACACTTTAAAAAATTATTTCTTCCGAATAATTTATTATTGGAACCACGGAAGGCTAAGTTTTGTTTGACTAAAACTGAATGGCATAGATAATTCTTTCATTAACATCGTGTCAATGCTTAGGCTTTTTTTTTTTTTTTTTTTTTTTTTTTAATAGAATGCGAAATTCCGAATTAACAAGTTTATTCTTTCCTAATCGTTCTAAGAAATCGAGTTAACTCTTTCATTGTTTGGCAAGATTCGACAAAAGTACATCTAAAGAAATTTAGTCCATTTTTGTTTGGGAAACTGAAACTCAAAACCATGTTTTGGTAATATCTAGGACCATTTTCTATTAAGGCTTGAACTTGGGATGGCAATAATGGACTTGGGCGCAATCCGGAATCATCAGGCGCAGGCAAATGGGTATCTATTGCAGAAATTGTAGATTTCAATAGTATTTCTTCCGGTTTTTTTTTTTTTTTTTTTTTTTTTTTTTTTCGACCGGCTGCATTGAAGTTAAAGGTAATTCCCGCGTGAAATTCCCGCACTTTCTAATTCTTTCTGATTCTTAGGCTTTTTGGTAATTTCAGTCGTAGCTGAGACGTTGATGAACAACTAGTGTTAGTAGTGTCAGCTTGTGTAGTCTTGGGTTCAGGAAAAACCGAGTAATTTTAAAGTTCTGGTTTATTAAGGCTTCCTCTCGCTTTTTTTCTTTTTCTTCATTACATTCTGATATTTAGACCGTTTTTTCTGTTTTTCTTCCGACATATTGGGAAAAATAAAAGCAAAAGAAAAAGTAAAAATAAAAGTAGAAAATAATTATTATAAGAACTATTGCGTAAAACCCTTCTTAATAACACTCGGAAAGTCCCAGTTTGAAATATTTTACCTTACTTTTGAAGAAATGAGTATATCTTAAACCATTGCTTGGAAAATATATGAACTATTAGATCAATACCGAATAATTCAAGATGGTACTTCTCTTTTGTTTATTAAAGTAAAAAAAAATCAAATTTAAAGTATGTATTTAAGACGTAATGAAATAACGAAACATTCTCCTTCGGTTTTCCGTATAGCTAAAAATCTGAAAATGGCCAATTTTTCCTTTCAGAATACCTTGCATGTTTTTACTTCACTTCAAATCTCAAATAGGTATATTTTAAATTCAGTAGTACTCCTTAAATGTCAAGCCTTTCTTCTCGAAAGATAATGATTTTTAATTTAATAAACAAATGGTTCATTTAAAAAACATTTTCAAGTAATTATGCTCAAATAGTCGGTTTTCTGAATTAAAAAGCTAACCTAAGTTTAACATAATATGTAACTGCATTTACCTTTTCTTATGTAGAATAACAATAAGAACAAGCAATCACTAAATTTAAAAAAAAAAAAATTGCAACAAATTTCTACGATTGCAACAGTAGACACAAAATAAGAACTAAGCAATTTGTCGAACGCGTCTACGGCGCCCCCTGTTCTCTTTACATACAAATCGGCATCACATATTTTTGTTCACATAAATTTACATGATCAGCTCAACTTATGTCAAAAACTTCAAAAAGCATTAACTGATAAAAATCGAAGCGATATAAAAAATAGGGGGACCGGAAAGTAATGTCGTTTCTGCGCGTGTCGACAACAACATGCTAAGGGCAGAAGTGGAAGCAAATCCATGTCAAACATTCTTAAGCAACCTTGGTCGACCATCCAAGAATATTTAAAGCAGAATAGAAAAATAAGCAAAGCAGGTGTTTGAGTTCCCCATAATCTGTCCGAAAAGAACAAAGCCAACCTATCCTTCACATGCAACGTATTGCTTCAACGGCACCATACAGAACCGTTTTTTGATCGTTTGATTAATGGAGACAAAAAAAAAAAGTAAGTCCTATATGATAATACAAAACTCAAAAGGCAGTTTTAATAGGGGTTACAATAGTAAGTTCACATTCCGAAAAGACACTTCTGGGTGTTTGATGGAGTATTCACGGAATTGTTCACTTTGAATTGCTGAAACCTGGAAAAACTGTTAATGTAGATCTTTATTGTGAGCAATTGGATCTAGTGAACCAATCTTTAATCGAAAAATATATGGCGATTGTCAACGGAAAAGGCGTCATTCTGCAACACGGCAATGCAAGACCGCTTTGTGCAAGACGAACACTGGAAAAATATAATGAATTGGGGTGGGAGGTACTGCCTCACCCACCATATTCGCCCGATATCGCACCCTTGGATTTTCATTTATTCCGATTCCTAAAACATTTTCTTAGTGACAAAAAATTTGAAAATTTGGATGATGTCCAAAATGCCATCTCGAGATATTTTACTCAAAAACCAATTGATTTTTATCGGTCTGGGATTGAAATCGGCACACTAGATGGCAAAAGGTTGCTGATAACGAGAGTGATTATATTATTGATTAAAAATAAAAACTTGTAACATATTTATTCGTTTGAATTTAATGTAAGAAAGCGACATTACTTTCCAGTCCCTCTATTAGTATAGATCTTATGCATGAACTGCAGTTTTTGCAAACTTTTGGAGGATCGTCGGTTGAAACTCTACGCTATATCTTTGTCAACAACATAGCAGTGTGCAGAAAAGAATTTTGGATATATCCCTAGATATCAGTTCTAGAGCACTTTTTAATGCCTTGTTGTAATCACAGTCTGGACCTTGTCGTAAACTACGCTGCGTACAACAATTTATTCACTGCAGACTTATTAGATATGTATATTAATTGCTTTTAATTTTAAGATTATAAATAGTGTTCAGTAACATAGTTGGTATCCAATGCGTTTAGTATATTAATTTACTTTTTTATAACATGCAGTTCTTGGTGTCGACAAATGCTTACTTGTCGACCTATAGTCAGCCCAAGCCCACGAAATTCCTCTTCGCAAGGAGCTCAAGATACGTCTGTCGTTGGCAACACCCTTGAGTACCTTACAGGTGACAGTGCAATTAACTCATTTTCGGCCGTAATTTTGATGGAGAGCACCCTGGGGTCCGAGCGTCCCCTCTTCCCTTACCACCAACCTTCGAGAAGACTTTCGCCTCGCATATTTAGAATGCCCCCATGCCGCACGGACACTATACACTTACAAACATCCATGTCTTCTCCGGGATTTTTTGGTTTTTCATATTATTATGTTCATAATGCTTCAAGTGTTAACCATAAGTAATGTCCCTTTAATAACGTCACTACATAAAGGCGCTCGCTAGACATTTGTACGACGCCGCCGATTAGGCATGGCGCGGGCCTGAATATGGGGATTGTTAACTCTCGCACTGTTCTAAACATTTTCGCTGCTGAAATTATATGATATTTGTAGATAGTAAAAATTTAATATATTCGGGTTTGACGAAAGAATTAGTGGGAGTAAGAAACCAAATGAATAACTGAATTCGAAAAACTGTGTGCCTGTACTGTTAAGCATGAAAGTAGAGGCATAATGGTCTGGGTACATTCCACTGCCTCTGGGATAAGAAATTTGTTTTCCTAAAAAGAAATACTCAGTATAACGTTCGCTTGTCGTTATTATACAACTGTCCTGAAGCTATCAAAATTCCTCCATATATTCTTCGTACTTTATTGCTATCAAACTTGTTTAAAGTGAATTGGAGAAAAGTATAAGTAAGAAATAACATTCTTTCGGAGGAATGGAACAAAATGCAGCTTTCTTACTGGAAAACATTTGCTAATCCATGCCAAAGCGCATGAAAAATGTAAATTTAGCTAAAGGATAACTATTGAAGAGTTGAATGTCTCGTTATTTTTTTGTTTTTATTAAATATAAATTGTTTGTTCAAACTGTCCGAATATTTATGTGAGTTCCTTCTTTAAACTTTTTGAATAAACAATTTATTTATATATATATATATATATATATATATATATATATATATATATATATATATATATATATATATATATATATATATTTTTTTTTTTTTTTTTTTTTTTTTTTACCATAAACGATTCAAATAACTTTTTCAAAAACAAGCAGGCTTTATAAAAGAAGATCTGTAGTATTATCAATAGATAGAGCGGTTCTCGCGGGCACTTGGTGCGGTTCATAAGCAAATAAAATATAAGTCTGAAATATGGAAAACTAAACTACTCAATGTCCAAAATAAAATAATTTATTTATTGCATTTATTTTTACAAAACTATTAGACGTTTCTTTTCGTTTGAAATCTGTTTCGTTAGTTTTAAAATTGATGTAAATATGGACTCTGTGAAAATCTCATTGCGGCTTTCGAATTTCACAGCACTCCAACATGCGGCTCTTACTGACGCGAAATTTCGCCACTCCTGAAGGGAGAAAAATTAACTGATTTCGCTAATATTTAATAACTGATATTTGCAAATAAAACTGAAAAGCACAAGGTGTCCGAAAATAAACCACATAGCGCATTTGCTTCTAAACGCCCTAATGAAAGCAATGTTAGCATACCTTTTATTTTAACTGAAAAAATTGTAATAATTCCAGCTGCTCCACAAACGATGAGAATAACAACTTAATCTTCTATAACTGTAACCGTGTCCGGTAATATCGAGATGTACTAGAAATTTCTCGGCAACTGGGAGAAAACTATATAAGCCGTGCGGGGGGGGAGCTTAGAATTACATCATCAGTTTCTCTGTTTCGGAGACAGCGTCAGTTTCTCTGTTGTTAACTCAGAGCTGAATTCGGAATATTGAGATATCCGTGAGAACGTCGCCTTTTAGATGTGCTTTGCATTGCGTTGTGTTTAACCCATTCGCCGTCCTCTCCTGTCCGCGAAAATTTTTCCCCAGCGGCCGTCTGTTTTCGTAGCGTGTAATGTTGTTTTCTCTGTACATCATAACTTTCCATACATGACTTTCGTAGTGGATGAATGCCAATGAATATTAAGTAAAATTATAAGGAAATAAAGCATAATGGAAAAATTATAATATCTCTGCTTATTTCTAACAGCAGGATAATTTGATAACATCTGATCCAGGTGGTCCACTCCTTCTATTTTGTTGCTGTAATCTTTTACAATTATTGGTTTTTTTACAGTTGTTTTCCGTGTTCCAACATCAATCATCGAGTTATTATGGACTGTACTCATCAAACGTATATCCTTCTTGTTTTTCCAATTCACAATCTCATTTTTTCTCTTTTTCTGCTGAGTAGACGTTGAAACCATCTCTCACTGGTCTTGTATCTTATGTAAAATGGCGCGAATATTCATAAAACCCGGGCAAATTCAGTTAGAAATAGAATGCCTGATTAGTACTGCCCTCTAGGAGGTATTAGAACAAACAAAAATAAAAACTCAAACAAGTAAACATTTAGAAAGCGTTTTAAACGTTTAAAAGTTTTAAAATGTAGAACAACGCTTGAGGCGCCTTACGGCCGCCCTGCGAAAGTTTCACTTGAACGCGCTAGACGCGTTACGGACGACGAAGAGGTTGAACATAAACGTTCTTAGTTGTTTGAAGTGTAACTACTGATTGTACTCTATGATACTGGGAAGAACTATTTTTTGTGAAAAGTTCCAGAACTGTGAAGTGTTTCTTTGTAAAGTAAATGTTATTAAGCTATCATCGGTTCTGTGCGCATTCAGTCTATTACAAATCCGCAGAATCAGTCTATCAGGTTCAATGTTCCGCCTTACTTTCTTTGGGAACATGCAAGGACCTGACTCGGAACAGGGAGCTTACTAAAGCTATGTTCAATAACTGTGGGAAGTAGACAAGATACACAGGAAGGGTATACAAAACCCTTTATTTTTCACTCTTTACAATAATTTCCGTACTTCGGAATACAGAGACCAACTACTTGTGGTCTGAACGCAATAATATAAAAATATAACTAAACTCTAACTTAAATTTGGAATAATCAACAAGGGCCTACGTGTAAGATTAGCAGGATATTAACAGGAAGCCGTATGTAGTACAGAGAACTGTTAACACTACAATACGTTTAAAATTATCAAGAGGATTAAACCTCTGTCCTGGAAGGCAAACAGCAACCGAGTAAAACTTCTGAGGCAAGCGGGTTGCTTCGACTAACTCCTTCCTCTCTCTCGCTTGGCAAAAAGCCACAACTTAAGTACTTGGCGTTCGCCAGACAAATTTTGCATAAATAAGTTAACGCTTTTAATTCTGGCCAGAAGTAGAAAATAAGAAGTGATAGTAAAGATTTAAAATAAAATAAACGTTAGTAAAACTTAAGATCCTTACATACTTCCCGCCAGAGTTAATTAGTTTGAAACTGAGGTCTAAAACGACCTTGTTGAAAACTTTTAGCTCTAGAATCTAACGCGAGGCCATTCTTTTACAAACATTTCTCACTAGAAACTAGAAATTTTTTAAAAAATTTGTTTTACAATATCAGCTCCATGGACACCCAATTTTTCATCTGTACTGCATCTAAACAGGAGCTTTTATTCAAATCTGGTTCCTTCCAGAGATCTGGAAGGAAAACTAGTTTAATGAAATGTTACACAATGAAATGGCAAGTAACATGCATATTTATATTTCTCTTAACATTCTTATTTCATTCATGACTATTTTAATTATCTCTCCCCGTGCTCTCTGACATGTGTTGTAAAAGAACACCAAACACGAATGTGTTTATGTATACGTGTTCAACACTGCCTCCTACAATCAAAACACTAACGTGTTAAAATTCAACATGACAAGACCTCGTAACACACCCTATCTTCAACTCCAAACCCTGAGGTACTATTCTGAAAGTGGCTAACTCTGAAGTGTAGCGTCAGAGAGCCTAACTACATTCATTCAACCTTTAACACATATTCACCATAATTTGGTCTTTTTACAGTCACACGAATAAAAAAAAATTTTTGGCATTACTTTCACTTTTACCATATCACAGTATTTCTTAACATTTAAAATAACAGTTCACATTGTATATAAGAACATATTAACATGCCGTTAATTTTACGCATTTTAAAACATACATTAGTAGTACATTGTTAACTTCTATTCTTTTCCCAGCAAGTGCCAATTCTTCTACATTGAAATACTACATTTCAAAAAGCCTTTCAGACTAAAACTTCTTTCTTGCCAGAATGTTTTAAATAAAATTTATACAATAACTTTTACAATATTTAAGTATTTACACATTCCTATTATACATCAACTTTAGTTTTACGCGCGAGTAATTGAAAAACATAATACCAAAATCGGTAACAACTCATTTCTCGCCTTTTTGGCGATAAAGGTATACCTCACATGAGGTAAAACTTCTTGAAATCTGCCACTTGCAGTAAGAATGAAAGATTAACTTAAGTTTGCAAAGTAACATAAAATTTTACTTATCTTTGTGATATTCGGACATTCTTTTCTGAGCCCAGTCCTGGAAGGTAGCGAAGATTCTCGTTTGATTTATCCTCCTTCTTGTGCGGGTTCGCCCTTCAGTGTCTTCCACTAGAAGCTTTCTTTTTCCTCCAGTTCGGTCACCCTTGAATACCTTCTTTTTCGCCTCTGCCTGTGGTCTTGGCCGTTTGATGGCAGCTGGTCTTGGCGGAACCGAGACACTTCTTTCTCGTTCCTGCTTGGACCTCGTTGCTGGCCGTTCAAATTTTCCTTGTATCTTTTCCTCCGCCGCTAGTGGCCCTTCCGCAGTTCGGCGACATTTGCTGCGGAGAATCCTGTCCGATGAGTAGATCTTCCGTTTGGAAGCCGGGTTATAGTTGCCGTTATTTCTCCTGGCTTTCTTTGCATTCGTCGTACTTCTCCCTTCTTCATTCTGGGGGTGTTCGTGAGCTCTCTTTTCTGGACGGTGGAACGGCTTCTTTTTCTTGTTACCTTCAATTTTCCAACGGGGAAACTTTCTTTTCAATTGCTCCTGCCTCCTAATGGCTTGTCCTTGTGCTTAACGTTGTTCCACCTCTGGAGCTTGTGCCTGCCGTGTCTGCCGTGCCGGATCCTGCAAAAGATCTTTGAAAATTTGCATTTTATTACGATCATAGTAGGGTTTTATTTGATCAATGTTTGCGGAGCATGTTTCACCATTCCTGGCTTTTAACACCACTACAGCGTGAGTTATTTTTCCTATGACATATGGTCCTTCAAATCGTGGAAAAAATTTGGCGGTTTTATCTTCTGGTGCTGAAGAAAGTGAATATTTAATTTTTAACACTTCATTCCCTACTTTATAAGTTACTCCCCGTCGTTTCAAATCATAATAAAGCTTCTGTTTTCTCTGTGCTACTTCAGTATTCTTTTTTGCTTCTTTAATTAATTTTTCTATATCACCCATTTTAAATTCTGGGGCTCTTTGTTGCACATAAAATAATTTATCTAACGGCGTTATAATCTTTCTGCCTAAAAATAACTCAGCAGGAGTTTTGCCCGTTGTATCATGTTTTGCGGTCCTAAGGGCGAAAGCAAATTCATTGACATAGTTATCCCAGCTTTTATGAAAATTTTTAACATAACTACGGATAATTTTCACTATATTTCTATTGACCCGTTCCGCTATATTTGATTGCGGCCGATACAGGACCATTTTTAAATGACGTATGCCCAGTTTTTGGCACATGTCTTCAAATATATTACTTACAAATTGAGGACCATTATCCGATATAACTTTTAGGGGCGCCCCGTATTTTAAAATATATTTATTTAAAATAGAATCAGTAACTAATTTCGCGGAGGCTCGTTTTAAGGGAACAATTTCGGTCCACTTACTAAAATGATCAACCATAACAAGGAGATAGCGACTTTTATTTAACTGACTTTTTGGGAAAGGGCCCAATAAATCGATGCCAATTATTTCATTTGGAAATTCGGATTTAATACTATTTAGAAACCCGGCCGGGCGGAAATTAATATAATTAACTGCTTGACATGTTGGGCAGGACTGGACATACGCCCTTGTTAACTTTTGCAGTTCAGGAAAATAGACTGCCTCGCGTACGCGTTGGATAGTTTTTCGAATACCAGCATGAGAAGCTAATGGGCTGTCGTGTAACTCCTGCAGGATATTTAATCTAAGACTAGCTGGGATAACAGGTCGAAATTCGTTGTTGGAATTTGTAGTTTTTGTATAAAATAATAGACCATCTATTAGTTCGTAATGGGCCGCCCTATTTCTTATCGCCACAATATCTTGGTGGCTAAAATTTTCAGGATCCTTTAAATACTCGTAAATGCTTCCAAACTCAGGATCCTTACCCAGTTCGGTTATTACAGTTTCTCGGGAATTTATTGTACATGCTGTGAGCATTTCCTCCTTTACAGTATTACCTTCTTCATCTATTTTAATTCTGGATAGGGCATCTGCTACGATATTTTTCTTTCCGGGGGTATGCTTGATTACCAGATTATATTCTTGTAGCTTGAGTGCCCATCTTATTAACCTTGGGGATAAGTTTTTCCCTGAGTACAATCTAGTTACCGCCGCATGATCAGAGTACACTGTTATTGGCGCCTTTCCAAAATAGACTCGGAACTTTTGCACTGCTAACAGAACTGCAAGTGCCTCTCTCTCGGTCGCGGAATAGTTTCTTTGTGTTTGATTTAAAGTTCGGCTAAAAAATGCCACGGGCTGCTGATTTTGTAAAAGTACCGCTCCTACCGCATAATCCAAAGCATCCGCTGAAATTTCTAAATTCTCATCCTTTTCAGGAAATTTCAACACAGGGGCTTGCGTTAATGCTTGCTTTAATTTTTCGAACGCACTATTGGCTTCGGCCGTCCACGAGAATCTTGCCTTTTTCCTTTTAATTTTAACAATGGTTCAGCAATAGCTGCAAAATCTTTTATAAAGGACCTATAATATGAACAAAGTCCTAGAAAAGAAGAGAGCTTCTTTGCCGTATTTGGTGGCGGATACTTTTGCACAGCGATTATTTTTGATTCGTCTGTCTCGATTCCTTTCTGAGATATTTTGTAACCTAAATATTTTAATTCAGGGGCTGCAAATTTGCACTTTTCGACATTAACTTTTAGACCGGCCTCATTTAATAATGAAAACACCTGTCTTAAATCCTGTACATGTTGGTCCAGATTATCACTAGTAATAATGATATCGTCTAAATAGATAAATGTGGACTTTCCAAGAACATTCCTTAACACAATGTCCATACATCGCTGAAATGTTGCCGGTGCGCCTGAAAGGCCAAACGGCATACGCAGGAATGCTAAGTGCCAGACTTGGTTATAAAAGCAGTCTTAGGCACGTCCTCAGGCCTAACCCTTATTTGAAAATAACCAGTCGTTAAGTCTAAAGTCGTCATATATTTGGTCGATGTTATGTTCCTTAGAATTTCTTGAATAATAGGTAACGGATATACCGGATATTTAGTTATGGAGTTTAATTTACGATAGTCAATCGCGAATCGCCACCTTTTTGGATGTGTCAATGGATAGTCATTGTTTTTCTTACATAAAACCACCGGGCTAGCATAACTACTTGAGATAGCTTATGCTCCCTAAGGTTCTTTAGCATAGACACAAAGCACATACAGAGCGCATTCATAACTTCATGCACTGAAAAGACAAAATTTCGTGTAATACATTACTATGATACCCACTCTGGTGATCTAAGCGAATCTGAGCGAATGCACAATATCTGAATTTACTGTCCTGAATTTCGAAAATTAACATCTGAACATGCTGTTAGTTATAAAATAAAGCAGCTTTAATAATGAGTTTTTTCTCCTTTTTTGTTTTTTGTTAATTTTTATACAATTTGATAGCCATTATGCAAAATTAAGAAATGCTCTTGACCAGAATTCGTTTATTTAAAATTATTAATTCGAGGGGAAAAGGAGTGTGTAAGCAAACTTTTCGGCATTTATACATACTTTTGAACTAAAAAATTAATTTCTCACAGAAAATGATTAACAGTTTCCGATGTGAAAAATGATTCTCATCCCAGGTTTCTTGTGTTTACCTTCGCCCTCCCAAATGAGTCTAAAGTGACCACATTTTCATTTAGACAAAGCGGGACAAAGCGAAAATTATAATTTAGTTATGAAAGCAAACCAATAATTCAAAAAAGTATATTTTATTGTATACATTCATATACTTTTCTATAAATATACAAAAATATATTTATTATTAATTATTGGTAACTATAAAATATTTGTAAAAAACAAAAATTTGAACATTATGATTTTTAATTAATTTAAATTTTTTATTTAAAAAAATTATGATTTTCTTTCCCGGTCATATTTTTGTTCTGAGTGAATACTTTGCAATATATTCAAATCATTTATTAAAATGCCGTGAAATTTCTCACGTGAATTGGTCAAATTATATTTTACGCTTTATATAAATTTTAAAGTTTTGATGTTCAATTGCTTTTTTTTTTTTTTTTTAGTTTTTCCATATTTTAATGATACTAGAAAAACACTTTCTGTTGTTGCATTTATTCCTGGAAGAGAGAGCGCGTATTCTACAGTTTTCAAAATATTTTGATAAAGAACATTATTCTATTTAAAATGAAGGAATAATTCCGTCCATTGTTTGTCTGTTTGTACATTTGCAGACAACCAACATTTAATTTTTTCATCAGTAACGTATCTTCTTACCAATGACACCTCATCAAAAAGATCATTTTCGCAAATATTATTTTTCGGGAAATGCTTACTTATATATTCAAAAGATTTTCTCACATATTCCGATAAAATCTCCTTTTTTAATGTTCTCCAGTGAAAATTTTGAATATCGTCGAATTGAACCGTCCATTCTTCAATATATTTCAAACAGTTATAAAAATTCCTGATTTCTTTCAGAAAATCCGTCGTTTAATGGCACCTTGTTCTTCCAGCGTAGTGATGTCCTTTCGAATAGCTAAAGGAAAGCAATTGTTATCAAGTCTTTCTCGCAATCTTGCTTTTAAATTATTGATTTCATTTGACACTTCCGTAATTGAAATTTTGACCCCTTCAATAATTTTCACAGCATTGTGAAATAATGTAGGTTGGTTGTGGATGAACTGAAGACAAATTTGTGATGTGTCAAGTTCAAAAAACAGCTGCAATATTCTTGTACATTTATCTTGTGATAAAAAGTATGGTTTTACTGGTTCGTTTATTTTTAAAATATATTCTTCAGCTGGTAAAAGAGCTAGATATCGTGTTTTGCTGTAACCAATAATTTTTTATATTCGATTTCTGCGTTTTCACAAAAAAATCCTTCAAACTTTTGACACGCACATTATATATACAGTCAAAAGTCTTTAATCCCGACTCGTCGGGACTTCGGCGATTCCGGATTATCGATTTTTCCAGATTATAGATCATCAGTTTAAATCTGGTAAGATGGCATGCAGAAATTATAAAATTAAAAATATGAAACCGTAATTTATGAAATAAAGTGCAATTATGATCTAAAGGGTATCAAAATTTACTAAAAAAGATTAATATTTATTTGTTTACTTTATTAAACATTTCTTTCAACGCGCGCATGCGTAAAGCATACATTACGCATAGTCGAAATTAGAAAATTGCAACCAGAAAACTATTTGATTTGTATTCATGATATTTATAATGACGAGGATTTTGATTTAAATCACATCGAAGACGGAGTACATCCAGATGAAATACTACATTTAGTAAGGAATTATAAGCCGAATAAAATAAAAACATCTGCCCTGAAGATAAAGATAGTGCTGACAGATCAATTTCCAGTTTATTGCGCGCCGCAAGGTTCCCCCCCCCCCGTAGAGCAGCGTGAAATTGATAAACATATTTCGGAATGGTTAGAGAAACAAAGGAGCCTTTATCCATTTTTTGCAGCAATTCCACTTTTTTTTTTTTATGGACATCGAAACTTGCTTTCGCTTTGTAGATTCCTTTGGCAGCTCCAGCATCGGAAATTCTATTTGACATAATCCAAAGTTCCAACTTGCTTTTATAAAATTGCTCCAACAGTCTGCAAAAAATAATAAGCCGTATCCAATTCGAAGATTAAGGAACAACGCAATTTGCAACATTAACTGAAATAGATAATTAGGTAATTTTAGCTTAGCTTATACCGTCCGTTATACATTAAACGCGCATGCGTAAACGTATTTTGCGCATGCGTACACGCATATGCGCATACGTAAAGGTATTACGCACATGCGCAGAAAGTTTGTAGCTTTGAGGTCCGGATTATAGATCATTTCGGATTATGAGTGTCCGGATTAACGACTTTTGACTGTATATATTTATATACGAATAAATTTTTGCAATAATATTTTCAACATTCACTGGAAGTAAATCAGATGCTATTTGAATAGTATTGTGTAAAATGTGCGTTGCACAACCTATTTGAATAGTTTTTTGATTCAAACGTTCGTTAATTTTCGTAAAAACGTTATTGATGCCTCTTCTAGCTTTTCCACCAAAATTTGCGTTAGTGTCAACAAGGAAATTATTGCCTCACAATAGGTAATGATTTTATTGTTAAAATTATTCTTTTTTAAAATAATACTTATTAAATCAAAAATTATTTTTGAAGTTTCACCCGGCAGCCATCCAGACGGTGTAGATGTTAGGGAAGCCTGATTGCGATACCGAAGGGCTTGGGTTCGAATTCCGGTAAAAGGCATGGTTGTAATTGTCCGTCCCTTCATAGGAGGCGATGGTGGCCCACCTATTAGGTGTCTCTGTAATAAAGAGACCACCACATCTGGCCTCAGTATAGATTAATGGACGCGGTTACAAAACTGTTAACTGTTCACAAACTGCCATTGGAAAAAAAAAAGTTTCAACCGGCAATGAAACAAAATCTAATATTCTAATTTTAATTCCTACTTCTGGATCAAACAGTCTAACAATTGTGGGAAGTAATTTTAAATCTTTGTGATTGGAAGCATCATAATCAATGCGCATTTATCTAATTCTTTCTGCAATTGTGAAAACGAATATGGCGAAAAAACATTACAAATAATTGCTTCGGTTTTTGTCCTTGAGCGCGCAAATTTTTTGTCTTACAATGTTTTGATCATTTGTGAAGTGCAATCAATTGATCTGAAACTTTGATTGTGGTTTATGGTGTGGAAACCAAATAGCCCTTCAGCTAATGCTAGCTGTTCCTCCGTTACACAACAATGCATATTCCTTGACAAGACGTAACGACAATGATCGAACACCACCGAGTAAATCTAACTCGTTACATCGCCTGATTTAATTTACTCTGCATGCATTTTTTTAAATTTCTTTATATTCACTATAATAATTAATAAATAATAGGTAATATATTCTTACAGTACATTTAAAATAAGAAATGCAGAGGTTTTCTAAAAAGCGGGACATTTTTAAAAATCGGAGGGACGCGGGACAGTTCCGCCAAAATCGGTGGTGTGGTCACTTTACTAAAGTAGCTTATGGAGTTTTACAGAATTTTCATAAGCGTTGAGAAACTGACATTAAAGTAAGTGAACTTGCATTATTGATAATGAGCAGTTTGTCGACCCGAAAATCAAAATAGCTTATTTTTCGTTTCTATCTTTCGTCCTCCCTTTCTTTACTAAACCTATTCTTTTTACTGAAATCAAGTAATCCGCTCCTATCAAAAGAAAACGAACTGTGTATATGTATATTCATGTAGTATGTTTACTTGAGAGGTATGGAATTAATTATATTATTAAACTGATTCGTGATATGCGATTATTTAATAAAATCAGTTGAAGCGAAATTCCAAATGCAAAACGAACGAAACTTCCGTTTCGTTAATAAACTTGCGTTAAAGATTCTATGAGTCTTTTTTTTTTTTAATATGTACTATCGAATAAGATTTTTATACACCACATAACAGTAATCAACAGTTTCGTAAATGTAGCACATTCATTCATCAAGCAAATCCGTTACCCATTGCCCCCAACGGAGCTTAGCAACAGCATAAGATCTCGTTGGTTGGCTCTAGTGAAGCCCGTTCACCTTCTTTAGCGCAAGGTCAGACTTCCAGGCGCAGACACGCCAAAGAAGACACGCAGCCTAGCAACAGCATTTCGTGGATCTCATTGGTTGGTTCAAGGCCACACTTATACGTCTACCGTGTGTTTTGTGATCGTTAACCGGAATCCGTCTAACTTGTTTTTCTCTATTGGAGATGTGAACCTGCAATGTGATAATAGAAAATTTTTCAAATTGAAAATTCAGTGAAATATTATTTTTTTATACAATGCTTGAAATCTGATCACTTATCCTGTAAATAACTGTAACGAATTCTAGAAACATCGGGCTTTAAGATGTAATAAAATAAATATCAAAGTTACGTTCGAAATCTTGTGAAAATTTGTTTCTAGCTCCACAAAATAGAATGCATTTTGGTTTATGCGGTCTCATCATTCCATTAAAAAAACAAAAGTTTCTATTTTACTCTTGAAGAACAGTTTTTTAGACTAAAATTCGTGCATGTTCTTTCATTAAAGCAAAATTTGAGAATTTCGTGAAATTTGAATACTAAGAGACCAAATCAAATAGTATACAGTGGTGATTATATTCATTACCTGCACTTCCATTTTCTATATTTCAACTGTAGATTGAAGGGAACGCAATTTCGGGCCAGAATAAGCATAAAGTTTTTGGTTGCCAATATTTAAAAAAATTTTTGGTTACTCTCTTTTTTTATTATTTCTTATATTGAGAAGATTCAGTTTTATTATAACCCTATTAACTAATTATAAGCTGTCTTTATTGTTTGCAATATCAGTAGGCAGAAGCATGTGTGGGCAGTTAGTTATTCAAGCATGTTAAGCAGTTATTCAAGCTACACATCGAACTTGAAATATTTCAGCAAGACGAAATTAAGAAACTAAATATGCAAAACATTCAGTTTCATTTTAAGCAAAACATGCACAGAAATTTTCTCTCATAACGAATTCCTATGACAGCCAAAATTTATTTTTCTAAGGGCATTTTTTTTTCTAAAACCAAAGATAATCAGAAATTTGCTTGCATACAGTAAAGGACTTTTCTGTCTCCAACCAACACATCACATTTATGAAACGAAAATTATTCGTTTACGCTCTATTTTATTCCATACAATATGCCTCATTCCAGTTTCACAAAAAAGGTCACATTTCCTGTTGGTAAGCTCAATTCTGCAAGATAAAAAGTAGGAAGGAAGAAAAAAACAAAAAAATCTTCAGTTCTGAAAGGAAATGAAATGCGAATACTGAAACTTTATACCCGGTACTAATATTATAATTAATATTAATTCTAATATGACAGTTTTCCTTGAACAACGAATACTAAATACTGAATCGGAGTTTAACATCATCATCATCATGCCTTTTCTTTTTTTTTTTTTTTTTTTTTTCAAAAATAAACATTGTTTTTCTATTATTTTTTAATCAAGATCAATAATTACAGAAGATAAATTTAGTAACATTTGAGATAAATAATAATGATTAAATATGTCATTTTTGAGCGATGACTGCGATGGATTTTTAAGCGATGAATGAAAGAAAAATATTTATAAACATTTTATATTATAATAAAAATTATTTTATTTTAAAAGAAACAAAATAAGGCAGCTTTCATAACTACAGTTACATGTTTTTTCGCATCATAAAGTCAAGAAATCAAAAGATTTTTAATCCAAAATAACGTTTTGGTGAAATTGTTCAACGCCGGAAAGAATAATTTTCACACAATTGGGCAAAACATTCTCAAAAGAGTTTTTATAAACAAATATATATGAGACAATGTTTCTGAGAATATCAAGCAAAATTTCAAAAATTTAATTTAAAAATTGATTATACGTATGATTTTATTTCACGTATGCGCATTTATGTAACTTAATTAAATGGCTTCAAAAATATGACATATTTTTTAATTAGAAAAGTGATAATTAGCAAGCAGTTTAAAGCGTTTTTCGTAAGTTAAAAAAAAAAACCTAATATTTCATTAAATTTGAAATTCATTATTAAAACAGTTTTGTTTTTTGATTCTGTTACTTCATCCTTTGTGCATAAAGGTACATATCTTTACCTTATTTAAATTATCTTTACTATTTATTATTGTTTGGAAGTGTCAGAATAAATTTTCTAAAACTATGTTATTCTAGGTGCTGAATAAGCTCCAGAAAGTAACGCAGTTAATGCAGCGAATAATTTTTTTTCGCATACTTCTTCTCTGCTATTGAACCGCTCAAGTATTCCTTCAATGAATATGCTTATAAGAAAACATAATTTATTCGAAAACACCCTTGCTATGTGGAAATTATTGATTGGTAAATTTTATCAAAAGGGAAATTTAAATTTTGCCTGTCACATAAGCGATTTGCATAAGTGTGAAAATCAAATAAGATTAACTTCTGTATGTGAAGTATCTTTATTTCTGTTTATTAAAATTGTTATAAGGACAGTAATTACATAACTTTCAATTACTTTCTGAAATTAATTAAAAAATTATGTAAGTAGCATGTCCTAAAAAGATTTATTTAGATCGGTCTAATGCTTATTTTTTTTTTAATGTCTGAAATTTTTTTTTCGGTGAAACTGCAAATTATTTTAAATTTATTGCCATATTTTTTTTTCTAAAAAAATAAAAAGAAAAGAAAAGGAAATAAATATTACTTAATTTATTTATTTGTCACATTTATTCAAGGTTAAAAATATATCAATTCAATAAGTTTCTCTAGTTTAAAATCAGCATATCAGCATTGTTTTCGTTAAGATATTCATTAAATGGGTGCAAAATAAGTTTAATACGTAACCTTTGGATTTTGAAAATTCAGTCAATACTTTAGCATTGACTGAATGCTAAAGCAAGATGAAAAGCAAAAGCAAGAATCTAGCAAAAGATGATTAATACTTTCTAATAAACATGATCTATTATTCTTTTTGGTGAAGCAAGTTAAATTTTTAGAAACTATTGTATCTGAGTTAATTTAATTCTTAGGCAATTAATTATGATGATATATAAAAGCACTTTTCTCGATAAATTGTTATCATATTTAGCTGATTATTCTAAGCTATTTAAGACCGTTTACACTATAGAAACTCCCCAAAATAAATACAGTATTACTATGTGATAAATCGTTTTTCCAAACGTATAACACTTTTTATATATCTGCGGCAGACCACACAGAGATGAGAAAATCGAGTGTGCGGTGCCCACACACAAGTCACTGTTTCCAAGCTTTTACGACGTGTCCCACGACGGGCTGACGAACCAATGATCTTGTTTTTCCTCTGATATCGTTCCAGATATAACGAATCAGAGGATGTAAAATACTACTGAAAAATTTAGGAGGCGTTGCTAATTCAGTCTGAAGATTTTTTCCATTGAAACAATACGTCAGAATGCTCCTGAACTCTCGACTAGAGAGACCTCGCTGCAGGTTCCTCACATCATGAGGACTATACTTCACTTCAATAACCGTTCTATGCAATCCATGAATTATATATATTTGCAAAGAGCTTCTCGTAATTGTAATAAAATGTTTTGAGTTCAACAGTCCAGTAACCTCATAAATGTACTAATCATTATACAGAGTCAGATGCGCTAACTGCCGCCCAGTCACTCTATATCTTTCTAGACATCCAACATTACATATTAATGTGTGAATGTTTGTGTCATCTATGCTCTTTTATTTGAACAGTAGATGATGGGGGAAAATCTTTATTTCTTTAAATGGAAGTCATGTATTATTTCCGATTATAAAAAGTTTACATTTGTGCATTCCTGCAGCATTTCCACATGTAAATATTGTTAGTCTGGAATCCTTCCAGTTGATACCAGTTGGAGCCTTTTCTGCCGAAGTCACCAAGTGTTTCAGAGCTTATGTTGAAAAATGAGATCATTTTCATTAGCATTATAAATTTGTTTAGAAATCTATTTTTGCTATTAATATATTCAATGAATTCATCTGCAAATTGTAGAATATAGAAATATAGAAAATGTCTGCAAAATATAGAAAATGTCACAATTACGCTCTTGATTCTGTCATTCATTCTGTACATACTAAACATTCATTCTGTACATACTTCTGTACATACTGCCCTTATTAATATTAGCAGAATATTTACTTTTATTTCCCATGAAAAATGCTTATAACACAATTAGATAAGTCAAGATTATAACTTAAATTAGCAATAGCTTCTTAATTCCTCATTTTAAACCTTTCTCCTAAGCTTCCACATTGGCCAACTACACTTTGATCCTGCTCCTCACCAAAGGCTGACAACTGCTTGCTGCTCTCTTCTTACCGCAAAGTTACCAAAAATGCAAATGCTTTGAATCAGGCATGATTAGCAATGTAGAATGTAGTGGCCACAAATGTCAATTGAAATGAAAATTAATATTTTAACCCGCCTTGGCTGCCAAATTTGGTATTAGTTGTGGATCACCCATCTACGCAATCAACTTATCTACAACATTATTATTATTATATACTAGCAGAAGTACCCGATGCCAGTTAAGTTAGATTGAGAGTAACGCATCTAACAATAGAGAGAACGATACCGCTGTAATCCTTCTCTAATAACGACGCAAAAAATACGATTCATAGTCATACATTCCAGCTTGCAAGACTGTTGCCACTCGAAAATATGAGGTCGAAAATTATCGTTTTCCGAGTTTTTAATTAATATCTCTAATTTTAGCATTTTTTTTTTTTTTTTTTGAAAAAAGTGGACGTCGCTTTTTTCCAGAACCCAGAAAAGAATCGTAGAAAGTTTGGCGACGATAGCTACAGTAGTGACTAAGTTATTAGAGGACAAACTCATAAGCTTTCTTCTTTATATATATAGATATAAGACAGAGAGAATATATGATTAGATTATCTCCTAAGAAATGAGAGAAAATTTAGATAGTAAGTAAAAGTGCACTATTGTGGAAATCAAGGAACTGCAATATACATACAGTATACTATATATAATTAAATAAAATTTCAAAACTCTATATACGAGAAAGTAAAAGCCGCATAAATATTTATGCCGCCTTTTTCTTTTTTGTACAGAGTTATGAAATTTATTTAATTATTTTCAAAATTTTCCTGCACATTGCGCAAATTTATTGGCAGGTTGAATTTTCGTTTTCTTCTTGTTTTTTAAAAACTCCTTTATTATATTTATATATGACTTGCGCTAAAGCTGCAAAATAATAAACCAATAATTCATAATAATTTATAATAAGTAAACTTTCCATATACCATCTCCAAGGAACACAAATTCAATTTAAAACTATTACTCAGAATTTAACTTAGTATTTTAAATAGCAATTGCAATCTCCTTGTTTAAAAAAATCTTTAATCGCAAAAATACCAAAATTCAAAAGTAAATTTGAAGTATTGAAAAAGTTGACCGCAGACTCATTGACCGCAGATAATCGACTTATCAAAGGGATAAACCAATCTACCATCAATTAACAACAACTAAATTAAGAGCGTTTCATCTTACTTCCAAGTAAGCATCAAATTATTTGCTAGATTCAAACCATAATAAATACTCAATCCACAATAAATACTCAATCCAAATAAAGGCATTAGTCCATTTAAGCCAAAAAGAATCTTGTTAAACAAAACAGCAAATAACCAAAGTTTCTCATTAAGAACAGAATTAATCTAAACAAGATGCTTACTTTCGAAGACATATCCCCTACACTCTAGTTTTCAAACACAAAAACAGAAGTGAACATTAAAAGTTAATTCAAAATCATAATAAGATAAAAAAAGATGCAATCTTAAAATTAAAGTTTAAAACAAGTAGTTAATTAGTAATTTAAAGATCAAACTAGTAAATTAAAATTAACAAATTTGCCTTCAAAATTTTTTTACCAAATGGCTGGAAATTCAAGTACAGTCAAAAGTCGTTAATTCGGACACCCATAATTCGGAATGATCTATAATCCGGACATCAAAACTAAAAACTTTCTGCGCATGCGCCGCGTTGACACATGCGCAGAGGCGTTCACGCGTGCGCGTAAGACCTTTTACGACTGCGCATATGAGTGTGCGCAAGTGCAGAATACGTTTTCGCGCGCGCATTTTATGTATAATGGACGTATAAGCTAAATAATAATCTATTTCAGTTAATGTTGATGATTGCGTTGTTCCTTAATTTTCGAATTGCATCCGGCTTATTATTTTTTGCAGACTGTAAGAGCAATTTTATAAAAGTAAGCTTAAACTTTCGATTATATCAAATAGAATTTCCGATATATATTTGTTAATATGTAAAGGATCTAAAGCGAAAGTATGTTTTGAAATCCGAAATCTGTTTATCAATTTCACGCTGCTCGGCGGCGGGCGCGTAATGAATTGGAAGTTGATTTGTCAGCACTATCCTTATCTTCAGCGCAGATGTTTTTATTTTATTTGGCTTATAATTCCTTACCAAATGTAGTATTTCATCTCGATATGCTTCGTCTTTGATATGATTTAAAACAAGTTCCTCGTCATTATAATTCGCTTCCGATAGCGAAGAAAAGTGACAGAGGTTATTGAAAACAAAAAAATTTCGATTGACAAATTAGTCGGTATTCTTGACACAGCAATTATAGGACTTGAACGGCGGAACTTTGTAACTGAAAAGGAAATTATGTCTGTTTAATAGAATTAAAGAGAAAGTATTATCACATGAAACGAAGCAAAACTTAAACAACTTACATTGAAAGAAATGTTTAATAAAGTAAACAAATAAATATTAAGCTTTTTCTTTTTGCAAATTTTGATACCCTTTAGATCATAATTGTTCTTTATTTCATAAATTACGGTTTCATATTTTTAATTTTATAATTTCTGCATGCCATCTTACGAGATTTAAACTGATGATCTATAATCCGGAAAAATCGATAATCCGGAATCGCCGAAGTCCCGACGAGTCCGGATTAACGACTTTTGACTGTATTAAGCCAAAAGAATCTTGTTAAACAAAACAGCAAATAATCTATAAATTAAAGTTTCTCATTAAGAACATAATTAATCTTTATGTATTATCTCCAAGCATTCCAATTTTCTCGCCAATTTAGGCTAAATTTTCTTAAGTAGAAAACTGTACTTTATAGCAACCCTTTTACTTCCGTCACTTAAATACACTAATGTCTTTATCTGAATTGAGTATTTATTGTGACTTATGGTTTGCATCTAGCAAATAATTTGATGCTTTTACTTGGAAGTAAGATGAAACAATCTAGTTGTTCTAGTTGTTGTTAATTAATGGTAGATTGGTTTATCCCCTTGATAAGTCGATTAATCTGCGGTCAAACACAATAGCTACTTTTTCAATACTTAAAATTTACTTTTGGTTTTTGGTATATTTGCGATTAAAGATTTTTTTTTTGCAAAAATTTTTTAAACAAGGAGACTGCAATTACTATTTAAAATACTAAGTTAAATTCTGAATAAAAAAAATGTTTTTTTCATTCGTGGTTTTAAATTGAATTTGTGTTCCTTGGAGATCGTATATGGAAAGTTTACTTATTATATATATTAGGTCAGTCCATAATTTCGCGCGCAATTTTTGGTAAATTTTTAAATAATATAAAAAAACACAATTTAACATTTTAATTAATTATATATATTCCTCCATTATCTACAATGTCTTGCCATCTTACAGGCAGCTTTTTTATGCCATTGTTGAAGAAAGACTCTGGTTTTGATGCAAAAAAAACTTGAACGTTCATTGTGTACATCCTGTTTAGAATTTAATTTTTTTCCCAGTAAAAAATTTGTAAGGCACGAAATAAGTGAAAATCACTTGGAGCAATATCTGGGGAGTAAGCAGGATGTGGCAAAAGCTCCCAATTAAATTCACTCATTTTTTGAAGCATTGTTCGAGCCATATGCGGTCTAGCGTTATCATGATGAAACAACACTTTCTTGATATTCACCAATCGTGGGCGTTTTTTGATCAATTTTGAGTTTAGACGGCAAAGTTGTTCACTATAAACTTCTGAATTAATAGTTTAATTTGGTTCTAACAGTTCAAAACGTCCTGAAACGGGATTCATCATCAATGCTGCTTTTTCCAACTTTAAATTTTTTAAACCATTTCTGGGCAGTCCTTACACTAATAGTGTGTTCACCATGTACACTATTAATTTTTATCGCTGCAAACCTGGCAGATTCACTACACGAAAATAAAAAAAATGTAGCACAGCATGTTTGTACTGATTATCGATATTCATCTTCTGTGGGTACTCAAATGCGTTCGATATTTATGAAAGTTGGTGATGAACTGAATAATATGTTAGCCAAACGATGACAAGTTCCAACAGGTTCAAATTTGTATTGTTTTAGTAAATGCTTCATAGTGAATTCCACGCATACTCTTAATGCGCACGAACTTATGGACTCACCCGTATATAAGATATATTACAATTTTTATATATGTATAATATATGTGTAAGGAAAACATACGTAAATCCAAATTATAAAAATTATAACTTAAATTAGCAATAATCCTTTAATCTTCATTTCATTACGATATTTCCCTTCTCTATTTAAAAAAAATTATAATTGTTTATAGTAGCATTTCTGGATTATGTCATTTCAAAATTAATCCATACCATATAACTTTTACATAAAGTGAACTAAAACTCAGACAGCCAATAATAATTTTGGAGTATTGTTAATAATTATCCAGTCAAATGCATTAAAACCGAAACTAATCCATTCTTAATTAAGATTTCATCCTGAAGACATGGCACTTTGCTTCTGTATGTATTTGTTGCCACTAAGACACTCTTTCATTGCTTTCTTCCTACCACAATAGCATCAAAAATGTAAATGATATGTTCTCTGGAGACGCAGATAATTTTTAAACTGAAAACTCAGCCAGCCAATACCGAAAATTTTAATATAACAATAATTAACAACGTTCACTAATCAACAACGTTTTAATAATCAGCAACTTTCATCTATTGTTTACTCATCTTAACAGAATTTCCAAATCACAATTTTTATATCTCCAAATTATCAAAAAATAATTTAATACTACTTAATTATCTTTGAACAATGAATACTGTGGTAACACTTACTGATTCAGTAGGATACTGTTTGCTGCCGCTGTTTTGACGCGGCGGTTTCCCCGTCATGCCATTTCGGCGTCGGGCCGATATCTTGCCATATTATATTAAGATTACTTTTTTTTTTTAACCTATTGTTTAGCCAAGACATATATTTCTTTATGAGGCTATCAACAACATTACATGAGTGATTTCTCTGAACTAGATGATAAAAATTCCAAGAAATTCAGAAACCATAGCATAACTACTGTTACATCAGAAGTTTAAGACATAATTATGAAACCTGATAAATTTGTTCTGTTGAATACTGACATGATTTTGCTAATCAGCATATCTTCCGTAATGTATTATTAAATTAATTTTGTTTACCTACTGTATAGCTCTGGCTAATTTTCTTTACTTATTGCATATTTCTGGCTAAATTTTAAAAGCTTTTGCAATTAAACACATTTAGAATTATTAAAATATATTAAAATAATAAATTCAGTAATGAGATGCAGTGTTTAGTTAAATTCAAATTATATTTAAGATTAAATATAATTATAAAATAATATATATATTAAAATAAAGCATGGTATTAAAATTAAACATAATATAATGTAACATTCATAATAAAAGAGAAATTATTTTGAGACATAGTAAAAAGAAAATAATTTTTAGATTCCAAAGTAAATCAACATTTTTAATACAGCATTTGTCGCCCAATATGGGAGCCTACTACGGTACCGAAGGGCCCGATTTGAAACCCCGGAGAACACACGGATGTTTGCAAATGTATAGTGTCGGTGCGGCATGGCGGCACTCTAAATATGCGGCGAGCCGAAAGTCCTCTGGTGTGGATTGGTAAAGGGAAGAGTGTTGGGAGACTCCCGGATCCCCCCGGGGTGCTCTCCCTCAAAACTGGGGGTGAAAAATAAAAGTCCAACCTCTCTTAGGAGTAGGATCTGGCAACCATTGTTCCAAGTAATATGGACAAGACAACAACAACAACAATACAACATTTGATGAGTATCATTCATAGCTTTAAAAAATTTAAAACGTTGATTTTTTTTAAAAAAAATTGCATTAAAACTCGATTTCTTGCAATTATTTTAAAACAAATCGCATGCAAAAATTTGCTATACAGGTAAGTCATGGTAAACATCTTTCTAAACTTTTGCCTTTTTAAGAGCCAGATGATTTATTAACATTTACATTTCAGCGAATTCCTCGTATTACAAGCTTTTGAATAATATATAAAATGTTTTTGTATACTGAATAATATATAAAATGTTTTTGTATACTGAATAATATATAAAATGTTTTTGTATACTGAATAATATATAAAATGTTTTTATATACAGTTTTATACAAAAATGCCATTACGCATGAAAAGTTATTTATATAAGTCTACATATTTATTAATTTTGAGAGAGTAATGTGTTTTAAGATTCCAAAGTAATTCCGTTTTCAATTAAGATTCCATAAAAATGTGAATTTCCTGCTTGCATGAGTGACATCTCTGAACCAGCTGATTAAAATTACAAGAAACTTAGATAAATTGTGTAAATATTGTAGCTGCATAATTTTAGAAACGATAACAAAACTTCTATTATATCAGAGATTTAGCCTGTAATTATGAAATGTTATAAATTTGTTTTGTTGAATACTGACATAATTTTTCTACCTATTATGCGTATCTTTACATCTCATATTTGCAAACAATTATGTATATTATAAGCAACCTTTATTACGTACTTCACTTTCTACCTGACAGCGAAACGGCTTTCGACGAATCAGCTGCCGCCGACGGATTGTCCCGTCGGCGGAAGAGCGATGGCGAAACGGCTACGGCGAAAAGGCGGAGACCCAAGTAGGGTACAGGCCCGCGCCAAGCCTAATCGGTGCCGTCGTGGAAATATCTAGCGCGCGCCTTAACGTAGACGATATTAAAGAGACATTGCTTATGTTTAACTTTTAAAATGAAGCACTAGTAACATAATAATATGAAAAACAAAAAAAATTACATCTTATCTTTTATCTAAATATGCAAACATTTTGTGCTTTGTTAAAACCCACACTCAAACATATTTGTTGAAGAATCATACATACACTTACGTTACAAAAAGCCGCCCAACCAGTAGAGCGGTTAGCGTTGCTGACTTCTTTGCTGAAGATCTCGGGTTCGAATCCCAGAGAAGGCATACATATACCAGACAAGTGCAGTTACATATTATGTTAAACTTGGGTTAGCTTTATAATTCAGAAAAGCGACGATTTGAGCATAATTACTCGAAAGATGTTTTTTTAGCTGGTTTAAGCATCCTCTGGAGTAAATATATTGAAGAAAATGAGGATGGAACTGATCATGAATGTTCAGTTCATATAACAATGATTCTCAAAAACTGATATAGATTCTGAAAACGAAAGTGAGAATGGCACAAATTGGTTTATCGGAAGAAAATTATCAGGAACGATTAAAAAAAAAAAAAAAAAAAAAAAAAAAAAAAAAGATTTTGACCAGCGAAAATGCACACAAAAACGAGAACGCGCTGCGCAGAATGTGAAAAATATTTGTATGCGGAACACACATCACTTTGTATAAAGTACTGCTAACATTTGTTGTTGCATTTTTTCTCGGTGTCTATAGTGCTAATAAAGAAAATAAAGAATCGATGCAGCGTAAACAACAGAGCTAATAAAGAAAATAAAGAATTAAACAGAGATATTTTTCCCCCTAAGCTAATATATAATATAAATGTCCTTTAAGAAATTTTATTTCATAAAAGCATTTTCAGAAATTAAAAATTTTAATGTGCATATTTCTCATGGTTGATCCTAAAATTTACTGTTGGCACAGATGTAACACGTTTTCTGAAGATTTACAATTTTTTCCTTCAAAAATCCCGAATCGGTTCTTTTGGACCCAGTGCGCGCGCTTTAAGTATTTTCACGTTCAAATAAGACAGAAGAGAAGACCAGAGACGAACTCCTGGTCATAACCCTTTCGGTCAAATAAGACGATGTGCTAGGAGGAAGGGGCACTCAGACTTGGCAAGCTCGAAGCTGCCTTAACACAGTTAGACAGCTCAACCCTTAAAGGCGATCCAAAAAGCCGCTAACCTATCGGTCGAGCCGACGAGCCAAGTCTAACCTGAGTCGACAGGAATACTCAGCAACTCACATTCTACGTTCCCGTTCTGAAAGGATGATAAAAACATCTGCTATTAACAGATGCTCCAACTGCAGACAGCAGAACGAAGTCAGTTAAACACTGCCAGACAGATCAGACCACCAATCCGGCCTGCTAACGCTACGTCATGGTATACAGATGTCGGCTTTAGGCGCTCGCAGGGGAAAACCAAGGAAGCATATGAATATGCACTTTTGAGGCTCCAGGAGCCCACTGGAAACTTCAAACAGTTTAAAGACTCGCTGAATTCTCCAACTCCATCGTAGGGGGTGTTTCTCCCGGACTACCATGACTATGTGACTATATAGCTTCACCACAACCAGTACCATACGGTCCCTGTCGAGCCTGAAACAGCCTTATTTCCTCATTTTAATTTGGGTATTTCTCCTCTCTATTATAAAACAGTAATAACTTTTTCTGGATTGCGCCATTTCTAAATCAGCACATATCATATGATTTCCATAACGCTGATGACGTGGCTAATTAGGAACATGAACTCAAAATTTCGAAAAATGATTCCTTTCTCTTGGACAGCTTCCATAGCTGCGCACTTTGCACATTGGATAGCTGAGCACTTTAGCATTCTAATTGCTTTCTCGCTAAGACGGTGCTCTCTTCCTGTCGCAACAGTATCAGATATTTAACGTTCTTGAATAGGAACGATTAGAATGCCAAGTGAATTGTGGCCGAAAATGTCAGTTGAAATACAGATGAATATATAATCTGCCTTGGCTACCCACCTTGCTTTTCAAAATGGATCAAAACTGTACTCCATCAGTTTTGTTAAGTTTGCTTCATAAGTCGGGCAGGACGTCGAATAAGCACGGATACACCAATGGAAAAAATTTATTTGTCTCAGCAAAAAGTTACTGTGTATCAAGATGAAATTAATGCTCCATTCTTCAATACGAAATGCACCTACAAAATGGATGAATGGATGTTCAAAGTATTGTCATTACTCAATAACTTATACACTGAAGCCAATCTGTTTAGCTTTTCGTCGTACTAAACATTATTGTTGCGTGCGTACGGGTTTGTAATAGACTGAATGCAAGTCCGATAAAAGGTTAAAAAATTTATTCTTATAAGAAATATAACAAAACTCTGGAATTTTCCTCAGAGATATACATATGTTCAATATATCGGGCAATATTAATAAGTAGAACACAATTACGTTAAATACAACGCAATTCACAGAGCATTTAAAGAGAAAGCTAATCCGATCTCACCGCGAAGTCGCAACAGTAACAACAGCAACTAACTAAACAGCTGAGCTGGAATGTTCTCTGTCAGGCTTTGTATAGCTTTTAATCAGTAGAATTATGGTTACAGCTAACATAGTAGTATATTACATTTATTCAAATTAAATATAAATTACCGAGATAAACTTTTATTCAATGTTAAATGTACGTGCTCCTGTATTTTTACTTTTCCGGCACCTCTCAAAATTCGTCTCGCGCTGCATTGCATGGGGAAATAAAACAATTTTAATTATAATTCTACTAACATTGCTATCTAAATACAAAATTAGTAACTTATTTTATGCCTCAACAATATTTTGACTATCTATTCAAATCCTCCCTTAAAATGCTCAGTGGCAATATCTAGAAATGGAAAGAATAAAACATACTCCAACATTCCATTCGTTTTACTGCGATGTAATAGTGCTTAAAATTTCAATCCTGATGTTTATAATACAGTAGTCAGTTTTCAAGGATCAGGCCAAATAATTTTCGTCTGCTTCAGTTTTAGATATAAATTAACAGAGATATCATCAATGGAATACATTGCTCTTCTTTTTAGTATTAAGAGATTGATAAATAGTTTTCAGCTTAGCATAAGTCTTATTCAAAATGAGGAATAAATGGGGGATTGCTAGTTTAAATTAATTTTGATTTATATATTTTTTATCTTACATAAATATACAAGATAAAAATATGTAAAAAAATATAGAAAATAAATAATAAATCTGAAAGGTTTCAGATTTTAAATTACATCCAAAGGGGCGTTTTTTAAACGTTTTGTGTGTTACCTTTATTTATTAAATATCATGTTCTCACTTAAACCATAAAATTCAGTTCAATGAGCATATCCTTACAATTATCACGCGCTGGAAATAAAAATGTTTTTTTTTCTGTACAATATTGCCATTGCTCGCTTCGAAATCGCTGAGTTTGTTAATCAAAAATTCGTTAAAGTTTTGCACATCGATAACAAAACAAATCGATAACAAATCTTAAATCGATAACAAAACAAATTCCAAATTTCAAATTTGGGCTTTAAGATGCCCATATTCGCAGTCGAATTACGTCACTCAAAACTGGACGGCTCCAGCTACCGTTGTTTTATCACAATGCGAAAAACGTACACTGCTTAAAAAAAAAAAAAAGGGGGGGGGACAGTTCTATATCTCCCGTTCTACTGGGCCTATTCACGAAATTCAAATTGCGTTCTTTATGTCTCGAAAGACTTAGGATATATATATATACTATTCTAACATAGGTATTTTGACACAAAATCAGACTTTTTCTGAAATAACATACCAATTTTTTTGCATATTTCGATTCAACGACCCAAATTATGCCTAAATATTAAATTTTGTAAAATTTGGTGTGAAATTTACGGAGAAGTTCAACAATTTATGTTGGCGCTTTTTATTCAGTTTGCGCCAAAATAAGTTCACTTGGCAAACTTCTTAATATGTGGCAACCTATTTTCATTTCCATTTTTGCATAGCGCGTGAGAGGAAAAAAAAAGTCTCAATCGTTCTTTCTTTCAAATAATGTTCTTTATATTATATTTTTAATTATAATTGCTATTAATTTTAAGCAATTTTTTTCTTTTTCGAATTTCATTTTAATTGCTTACGTTGCATAGTTTCTTTCGAATAACTGTTTTAAAAATTTCTATTTACTCATTCGAACTGCGTAGTTTAAATCAAAGGTGCATCGTTTATTTATTTTTTTTTCAAATACTTTTCTTTATACTATATTTTTAGTCATAATTACTATTTTAGGTAATTTTTAAATTTTTAGACTTTTATTTTAATTGTTAGTGTTGCATTGTCACTTCAGATAATTATTTAAAAATTTTCTATTTATTCATTCGCACCGAGCATTTTAAATATATTTATTAATATCAATTTTAAAGAATTTGATTTTATTTATTTGAATTGGGTTTCTTCCGGAAGAATGCTTTGTAACCCAGACTACGATGCGTTTGAAAACTGCATATATTAAAAGAGAAAATACAGTAAAGCACACTTAGCAAGCCTTACAATGTTCCGTTCAGAAAAGGTATACCAATAAGAGAGATGTATAACCGACATTTTAACTTAGGATGACTTGCATACACTGCTTTAAACAGTTTTTCTTCAGGCATTCTGCTTTATTCTTACTCTTTTTCTTCAGGCATTCTGCAAGTATATTAAAAAGCATCCAACTTTTCGAAACATCTTGGTATTTCTGACAATCATTTTAAATAAAGTTATCTCCTTCCATTTCACAAAGACCCACAAACGGCCTAGTGGTAAAGTCGCTGAATACTGGTAGTTCACTCCGAGGTTCGAATCCCGGTAAACAGGCTGGTTGCATGGGCGTTTTCGTAGATTTTCTCATGTGTAACGTGTATGCCAGCTGGTTTCCCTTAGAAAGTTCTTCACGAAGGCATCCCTCCTTTTAGGCAGATAGCCCTGCTTTGCCGTAATTTAATAATCCAGTTCAATTCATTATCAGTATTTAAGTCAGAGCCTTTATCAATCTTTAGAAGTTAGCATTTTGAAGGTATGAGATGAAAGGAAAGGCTGGTTTCATCAAGAATTTTTGGTTTATTTAATTATGACAAAGCACACCAGGGCTATCTGCCTAAGGGGACGGATGCCTTCGTGGAGGACTTTCTAAGGGAAACTGGTTCGTATACACGTTACACATGGGGAAAACCACCAAAACGCCTATGCAGCCAGCCCGCTCGCGGATTCGAACCTCGGACAGAACTACCAGTCTAAGACCGAATCATATAGTCTAAAACCAGTCGTTCTTCACTTTAATCTGCAATGATATCGTTTTTGTCTTTCCTGTTAACACAAGCTGAATTGAGGGTATTTGCTGGTGTACACGTCCAAGTGTTTTCTCTTTGAACACCTAAATTCTTTAAAGTATCCTGAAAGTATATTCAAAAGCGTCCAACGTTTTTAAACATCTTGGTATGTCTGACAGCCAAATTTCCCTTCAAATTTTTGCTTACCCCCCCCCTAATTTTCTTCTTTCCTTCTACAGTTATTTTTAGTGCTCACGCAAGAAAATTAAGATTTTTCGATACCATAAATTTTGCATTCTTTTTCAATTTTTTAAAAATATCAATTACATAAATTGCGTTTCAGCTGAAGGCAGCTTTTCATTTTCTAGTCATTTTAACTAGAAATAAACTTTAAAGCGAAGTCCAAAGCATAAATATTTTAATAAAAAGATTTTTTGCTAAATGACAAAGAACTAAAACAGTCCAGCAGTGTTTATTCTGTACTTTCGAGTGGCCCGATTCTTAGATCGGCTGAAACAATCTAAATCATATTAAAGATCATGTTTTTTATACAATCTATAACGCGAGAGAAAAATTAGCTTCTTTAAACATTCTTTCTAAGAGAATTAATGTAAAAATTTATATTTATATATATATTTTTAAAGTTAGGACTTGAACCAAACCGTCAAACTAGTAAAGTTTTATTTACATGGTGGTTATAATTAAAGTTCCACTTTGAAATGGTAATAAAAGGAAAACTACCGGACCAAACGTTATCAAACTTAGGAATCGTGTAAAGGAGGTTATGGGAATTTATTTTCCGCGGAAAAAAAAAAAAAAAAAAAAAAAAAAAAAAAAAAAAAAAAACAAAGAGTTTAAAAACTCACTACCAGGGGGGAAATGGCGCTGTATGCAATATTGTTAAATGAAATAAGACATGAAAACATCGGTTTAAAATGTGTTTAAACATTTCTGAAACGTGTTACAAAGCATGTTCAAAGTAGCGTTCAGCATTTTCCGAAGTTAAATCCTGTTACTGCATTCTCAACAGCAGCTCTTAGCATATCAGGAGGAATGTTACAGACATGTCGGTGTATCACATTTTTCATTTCTGCCAAATTGTTTAGATTATCACCATAAACAGTGCTTTTGAGATAACCCCAAGTCACAGAGGTTGAGGTCTGGTGGGAAGTGGGAAGTTTCGGCCTATTAAGAGAGCTGCAATCACAGTGGTCCAGCTGTCGACTGCTCTTCAGAGAAAAATGGTTCAATTAATGTTCCGTCGAGCCGGAGTTGTTTTGTTTTTGTTAACTAAGTTCGTATTAGAATAGAATGGCCACTATAGTTGCTTTAAATCGAAAGAAGGGCTCACTGAAAGCCCAGCTAACTAGAATAGAGACTGTCATAGCGGATAGTACCAGCACAGGGACAAAAATCAAAATAGATGCCAAGCTCAAGGTCTTGGAAAAGATGTCTGTTGCTTTGGATGCACTTCAATCGGAATATTATATTGCTGTGCCTGAAAATGATACTTCTGAATTAGAAGAAGAATTATTAGATCTAGAAGCAAGAATCGACGATCTAGAGTTAAGTTTCAATCAAATGTTAATTGATAATGTTGCTAATATTAATAAGTTTGATATCGCAAAGAGTAGTTATTCCACTTCCGCAATTTAGCGGAAAGTATAAAGAATGGAGCATGTTTAAAATTGAATTTAATAATATTGTTACCTCGAATACTCAATTAACAGATGCACAAAAGCTACATTATCTGCATGCCGGTGTTAAGGGAGAAGAAAAATTGTTGCAAACTCAGGAAGATACTTTTGAATCATTATTTAGGGCTTTAGAAAATCGCTTCAAAAACAAGAGAATTCTTAAGACACAATAACACGCCGAATAAATACTAATTCAGAAGACAAACAACAAAAATCAGCGTTATATTTACAAAATTTCCACAGGACTAGTTTCGATGGTTTTACCGAACCACCATCCTCAGCTGCAAACCCGCAAATGAACAAGATAGGAAAAAATGATTAGATAAGAAAGCCTGGACAAGAATAAGCAAGTGGCGCCATCTATTGGTGAAACCAGAACTAAAACATAATTTCTTTAAAGGTAGAAGGCAAATTTGGATTGGAATTAGGATCGTTAACTAGAACAGAAAGATTTTTATGAATATGAAATGCCTCTAGAAAATCCAGTTCTCCAATGGAAGATGTTTTTTGAATAATTTTGGCAGCAGAAAAATTGAAAGTGTGATTTTCGGACCAACAATGTTGCGCCACAGAAGCCTCATGTTCCTTGACGCGAAATTTTAAGGCTCTCTTAGTTTGGCCAATGTAAATTAAACCACACAGGCAAGGAATTCTATAAATACCCCAGGAATTCATATCCGGAATGGGGTCCTTAAGTATGGAACTCGGAATTTTATTGATGGGAGAATAAACAACCCGAAAGTTAAATTTCTGCAAAATATGTGCAACTTTATAGCTAATTGATGGAAAGAAGGGAATGACAACAGAATTTTTATAATCTCCTAAAACAAGAGTGCGCCTTTTAGTGTGTTGTGATGAGAATTTTTTAACTGCTTGATTAATAATGTTGGGTGAAAAGCCCCTGTCAATAGCTATTGCTTTTAAATAATTTAGTTCTTCATTAAGGGCTAGTTTGGAGGAGCAAACTTGAAGAGCACGGAAAACATAGGAATAAAATGAAGCTAACTTTTGTTTAGTCGGATGACATGATTTAAAGTGTGGTGGAAGGCAAACCGATGAAGGTTTACGGTAAACTGTAGTACTGAAGTTGGATGTGTTACGTGTGACCAGAATGTCGAGAAACGGAAGAGAATTGCAAGTCTCAAGTTCAAAAGTGAACTGAATAGCAGGATCAATAGAATTCATTGTTGAAAGAACTTTGTTTAAATCATCTTTATTACCTTCAAACAGGGTAAAAGTATCGTCTACGTAGCGGAATCATATCGGGAAGTTTAAAGTTTCAAATAATTTCGATTCATAATAATGCATGTAGATATCAGCCAGGATGGGACTGAGGGGGCTTCCCATGGCTAATCCCTCAGTTTGCTTGTAATATTTATTTTGGAAAACAAAATATGTTTGTTTCAAACAGAGTTGAGTGAGAGAAATTAGCTCATCAATTTCGATGCAAGAGAAATGAAATTCGCGAATTCTGGTTTCTAGACATCTTAATGCACCCTCCACCGGGACATTGGTGAATAATGATTTTACATCAAAAGAAACCATGAGTAAATTACTAGGAGAAATGTTTTTAACCTTTTTTACAAACTCTATTGAATTTTTTATGGTGTAAATGTTATTGTCTAAGAGAGTGGAAAATCTAGAAACCAAATATTTAGCTAATGGATACGAAGCAGTACCTAAATTGATACAATAGGGTGGAAAGGAATACCACTTTTATGAATTTTGGGAAGAGCATATAATCTGGCACAATTCGCAACAGATGGGATAAGCGAATGTTTTAAGTTGCTTGAAATGATTTGCGAAGATTTGATCGCAGATTTGAATTATATATTTATATTTGAAGATATATATATTTGAAGATTTGAATTATATATTTATATATAATTAAATTAATTAATAATAAAAAAAAATATAATTTTAACTTCTCACAAACCTGTAAACCCTCGATTCCAAAGATTTTGGCTCCTATCGAAAAAGCTTTCAAGTTCAGTAAAGTTTCAGATTCACAGAAAGAAATGATTAGGCATCTTATCGCTCATAATGTGAAATTCAATAATAAACCTTTGAAACCAAATCTAACTGCGAGAGAAAGAGCTACAATGCGCGAAATTCATTCTAACCCGGATATTATCATTTCAAAGGCCGACAAAGGTGGCCAGATAGTCGTCATGGATAAGAACACTTACATCGATGGTGTCACTAAACTCTTAAACGAAGGACCATATAATCCGATCCCTAAAGATCCATCACCTTCCGACTTGTCAAAAATAAAAACTGCGATGAAATCTTCGCAAATCATTTCAAGCAACTTAAAACATTCGCTTATCCCATCTGTTGCGAATTGTGCCAGATTATATGCTCTTCCCAAAATTCATAAAAGTGGTATTCCTTTCCACCCTATTGTATCAAATTTAGGTACTGCTTCGAATCCATTAGCTAAATATTTGGTTTCTAGATTTTCCACTCTCTTAGACAATAACATTTACACCATAAAAAATTCAATAGAGTTTGTAAAAAAGGTTAAAAACATTTCTCCTAGTAATTTACTCATGGTTTCTTTTGATGTAAAATCATTATTCACCAATGTCCCAGTGGAGGGTGCATTAAGATGTCTAGAAACCAGACTTCGCGAATTTCATTTCTCTTGCATCGAAATTGATGAGCTAATTTCTCTCACTCAACTCTGTTTGAAACAAACACATTTTGTTTTCCAATATAAATATTACAAGCAAACTGAGGGATTAGCCATGGGAAGCCCCCTCAGTCCCATCCTGGCTGATATCTACATGCATTATTATGAATCAAAATTATTTGAAACTTTAAACTTCCCGACATGGTTCCGCTACGTAGACGATACTTTTACCCTGTTTGAAGGTAATAAAGATGATTTAAATAAAGTTCTTTCAACAATGAATTCTATTGATCCTGCTATTCAGTTCACTTTTGAACTTGAGACTTGCAATTCTCTTCTATTTCTCGACATTCTGGTCACACGTAACACATCCAACTTCAGTATTACAGTTTACCGTAAACCTTCATCGGTTTGCCTTCCACCACACTTTAAATCATGTCATCCGACTAAACAAAAGTTAGCTTCATTTTATTCCTATGTTTTCCGTGCTCTTCAAGTTTGCTCCTCCAAACTAGCCCTTAATGAAGAACTAAATTATTTAAAAGCAATAGCTATTGACAGGGGCTTTTCACCCAACATTATTAATCAAGCAGTTAAAAAATTCTCATCACAACACACTAAAAGGCACACTCTTGTTTTAGGAGATTATAAAAATTCTGTTGTCATTCCCTTCTTTCCATCAATTAGCTATAAAGTTGCACATATTTTGCAGAAATTTAACTTTCGGGTTGTTTATTCTCCCATCAATAAAATTCCGAGTTCCATACCTAAGGACCCCATTCCGGATATGAATTCCTGGGGTATTTATAGGATTCCTTGCCAGTGTGGTTTAATTTACATTGGCCAAACTAAGAGAGCCTTAAAATTTCGCGTCAAGGAACATGAGGCATATGTTAGAAAAAAGGAAACACAGAAGTCTTCTGTTGCGCAACATTGTTGGTCCGAAAATCACACTTTCAATTTTTCTGCTGCCAAAATTATTCAAAAATCATCTTCCATTGGAGAACTGGATTTTCTAGAGGCATTTCACATTCATAAAAATCTTTCTGTTCTAGTTAACGATCCTAATTCCAATCCAAATTTGCCTTCGGCCTTTAAAGAAATTATGTTTCAGTTCTGGTTTCACCAACAGATGGCGCCACTTGCTTATTCTTGTCCAGGCTTTCTTATCTTATCTAATCATTTTTTCCTATCTTGTTCATTTGCGGTTTTGCAGCTGAGGATGGTGGTTCGGTAAAACCATCGAAACTAGTCCTGTGGAAATTTTGTAAATATAACGCTGATTTTTGTTGTTTGTCTTCTGAATTAGTAAGAGAATTCTTGTTAATATTCACATTAAACCTATTTTAGAATTCGAAAAAATTATTCATAAATCATCGAAAGATTTAAGGTGTCTAGTAGATGCTGTGAATAAAAACATTAGAGCTTTTAAATAATTTGGGTTTCGATCGACGGAACGAAACAAATTCTCTGATATTTTAATTACTACTGTCATTTTAGGCAAAATAGACAAGGAAACTCGAAAAGAATTCGAATTATCGGTAAATGCTTCAGATGTTCCTTATTTCGATAACTTGATGACATTCTTAGAAAAAAGAAGTCAAAGTTTGGAAAGTATATATAAAAAAAAAAAAAAAAAAAAAAAAAAAAAAACAATAAAATCTAAACAAACGAATGAAATAAAACCAAAAAACCTTCTTGTTCATTCAAATAATTCGGAAAGAAACTGCGTTATATGTAATTCGCCACATTCTCTTTTTAAATGTAGTAAATTCCTTGATATGAATTTTGGTGAAAGATTTACGCTAGTAAAACAAAATAACTTATGTCTAAACTGCTTGGGAAAAAAACACATTGCTTCTCAATGTCGATCGTATCATTTTTGCAATATTTGCCATTCAAAACATCATGCATTGCTTCATAAGGATGAGTCATCGAATTCGGATTCTGTTTCAAATAAACATCCGCAGACGATAGAGCAGAAGACAGCCTGTGAGAAGGATATTTCTCCGGCGCCTAATGGGAAGGCGACGAGTCTTTGAAATTGTTTATTAGCTACGAATAAAAGTGTTTGTTATCTTGCCATTTGCGATTGTTATGATGAAAACTTCGAAGGGGACATTCATCAAAGGAAAGGCTCTTCTTGACAGCTGCTCACAGATTAACTGCGTGTCTGATCATTTTGCAAAACAATTAGGGATTAAAAAAACAAAGGTTTTCGCTCCGATTTCAGGATTAAATGGAACTGATATTACTTTAAATTATAAGTTGAGGACTTCAATTGCCAAATAAGGAAAAAACATTCTCTAGAGAACTTAATTTTTTTATTGTTCCCAAAATTACAGAAATGACTCCCCTTACCCCCATACCTATTGAAAATATTGATATCCCCAGGGATATTTCCTTAGCTGATTACAGATTTAACACACCTGAGGAAATTGATTTATTATTGGGTGCAGAATGTTTCTTTGACTTATTAAAATCGGGTCAAGTTCGCAGCGCGACAAAAGACTTATTGTTCCAGGAAACGGTTTTTGGATTCGTAGTCAGTGGTATTGTGCATAATTCACAACTTGAATCACAATACTGTGGTCTGATTACGCAAAATGATCGAGCTCTTAAACAGTTAGCTATAGATGAAAGCCAAAACTTACCTCTAACATCGTCCGTCGCTCTTACTGACTTCTAGGTTGACGACATACTTTCCGGAGAATCATCACTTGAAAAGGCTAGAATTCTACAATTCCAATTAATAGATTTGTTAAAATTAGGAAAAATGGAATTCCATAAATGGCGTGCAAATCATCCAGATCTGCTTGTGTCTGAAATTAAGGTTACCACTCATTCAGAATACACTTTTGAAGAGCAACAAGAATCTTCGTCCTTAAAAACTCTTGGTGTCCTATGGAATCCGCAGACTGACTGTTTTTTTGTTTACAATGACCATTCCTCACTCTAACAGTTACAGTGTCTCAAAAAAGTGATGGGACACTTGTGCTTTACAAAAGGAAACTGCAATAAAATAAATTTAAAAAACATGTAAAATTTTTTGTGGGTGTGTTTCATACTTAAATTTAGTAACAATTATTACATAACATACATTTTCTCAAAATATTAAAATATTAATTTAATAAAAATACAATTGTTTAGAACGGAGCAGAAAATGGCTCACTTAAGTGATGGGACACTTACTTTTCCATCAAATATTTATCGAAAAATTTTACTTTTTAAAAGGTTTTAATATTTTGTTGGATTTCCTTTTACTTTTAAAACATGATTTAATCTTCTTGGGATGGATTCGACTAATTATTTTGTGATTTCTGGAGTGATTTTACCCCATTCTTCTTGAAGCACCGATTTTAATTGTTGTTTTGAAGAAATGGTGTGTTTGCGAATTCTTGATTCCAATTCTTGTCAAATATTCTCTATGGGATTTAATTGTGGAGATTGTGGGGGTGTTTTTATTATTTCAGGACAGTTATACAGCAGCCAGAGTCTAACGTTCAAAGCACTGTGCTTGGGGTCATTGTCCTGGTAGAATTTAAAATCGTTATGAAGGTTCAATTTTCGTGCTGAAGATTTCAAATTTTGTTTCAAAATGTCAATATACTTGTACTGATCCATTATACTGTCAGTAAAAATACCAACTCCAGCCAATACCAACTCCAGCGGACGACATACACCCCCATACCATAACTCCTCCTCCACCATGTTTTACTGTTGGCACCGAGTTCTGTTTGCAAAATTCTTCCCTGGGTTTTCTCCACACCAAGATTCTACCGTCAGAACCAAATATATTAAATTTACTCTCATCAGCAAATATAACTTCATTCCAGTAATCAGAATTCTTATTTATGTTGGATTTTGCGAAAGCCAGTCTGAGTTTTCTATTCTTTTCACTTACGAAGAATTTTTTCCTGGCTGCTCTACCGTGATATCCAGTAGATCGAATTACTCTTCTAATAGTCTCAGAATTAACAATTACTCCATATAATGCTTGTAAATTAGCGGCAACTTTAGGAGCACTCATTCTTGGATTTTTTTTTAAATATGTTGAACGATAATTCGTATTATTCCATTGGATAGCTTTTGATGGTCGGCCAGGTCTTCTTTTATCCTGAATCATATGATTCTTTTTATATCGTTTAATGATATTGAAAACTGTTGAATGACTGAAGTTAACTGTTTCAGTAGTTTCTCTAATAGATTTTCGACGTTCAATATGCAAATTAATAACTAATTTTCGAACTTCGGGCAAAGTTTCTTTTCGTTTAGCATTCATGGCTGCACAGAGCTAAAAAACACAAAAAATTCCAAAACAAACTGGAAAGAAATACTGCAGACGATTTTATAAATTATTGGTAATTGCTTTTGAGTAAAAATAAATACCCCAAAAGATAATTTTATTGCTTACGTTACTATTCAAGAAAGATGAACTTTGCAAAATTAGGACTTTATTTTTCATCGATGAATTCTTCGTTTTACTACTTATTTAACCAAGATGTTTACTTTTTATTTTTAATATTTCGTATCGTGTGTTTTAAAATCAAAGTTCGTGGTAACACCAAGTGCTTACTCTCACTCATTAGCCCTAGTGAGCTACTTGACCTCATTTTCACCTTTTACAGTTTCCTATTCATTTAATGATTATATCGCAAGTTTAGAAGATTTTCAAGTGTTTCAAAAGACATAAGACTCTTAAATTCACAAATAGATGTTGCTTTTACTATGTTCGAACTTTATTTATTGCCAAAAACTACAAAAACTTCATTTTTCGAACTCTGACTCCTCGACCAATCTAAATGCCGGACGCTGATCACGTGCTCCTGCTCTTCTTGACTCACGCAGAAGCTTAGAATTTCATTTCGCTTATCGCCACCATTTACGTATATAATCACCCATGCTATGCCATGATATGCAACTTAGCAAAACTTATTTTATGAGTTCTCTCATTTATTGATCTCGCCTTCGGGCGCGGTGTATTTTAAATACACCTCTTAAATTTTTAACTTTATGGTCTATGGTAAAATGATAATATACTGGTAAGAGCTCCTAGTAGCTAAAGCCAGCAGTAAAGATATGATCCAATCCAATTATTGCTTACTTCAGACGATTTTTGTTGCATAGTACGTAGTGTCCCATGACTTAAGTGAGCCATTTTCTGCTCCGTTCTAAACAATTGTATTTTTATTAAATTAATATTTTAATATTTTGAGAAAATGTATGTTATGTAATAATTGTTACTAAATTTAAGTATGAAACACACCCACAATAATTTTACATGTTTTTTAAATTTATTTTATTGCAGTTTCCTTTTGTAAAGCACAAGTGTCCCATCACTTTTTTGAGACACTGTATAGTAAACGAGATGTTCTGTCACTAATTCCGAAAATGTTCGATTCACTTGGTTTAATTGGGCCAGTGGTCACAAAGGCCAAAATATTCATGCAAAGGCTCTGGCTTGCTAAATTCGATTGGAATGTCACATTGCCAGATTCTATGGCCAAGGAGGAGTGGATTAATTTCGTATCCACGCTCTCTGAACTAAGTAATCTTAAGATTCCTAGATTTGTATTCCAGAAAAATCACATAGTGCTCCATGGATTTGCAGATGCGTCATCTTCGGCATACGGAGCTGCAATCTATGTTCAAGCTTTACCAGTTTCGGGATTGCTAACCGTTCGACTTTTGTGTAGCAAGTCGTGAGTTGCACCTATAAAAACCTTATCAACTCCTAGATTGAAACTGTCAGGTTGCCTTCTATTATCCAGATTGATGGATAAAGCGATATCTTCGTTGAATGTTAAAGTAGAAAAAGTAATTCTTTGGTTTGATTCTACGATTTCTCTTGCTTGGATTAGAAAATCACCACACCTTACTAAAAACTTTCGTGAGTAACAGAGTCGCTTTAATACAAGAGCTTACGGGGTCATACTAATGGAAATATGTGCCATCTGAATGTAACCCAGCTGATGTCATATCGCGTGGACTGTATGCCAGTGACATTCTTACGTGTGATATCTGGTGGAATAGACCAGACCTTCTCCGTGAGGACATGCATTATCCAGAACAACCTATTGAGCCTACCACTGATAATGACTATGTCAAGGAACTAAAATGTTTATCAGACTCTAATTTTGAAATATTAGAAAATAATTCTAGTTTAACCTCTCTCTTAAATCGAACAAATAATTATATGAAATTAATCAAAATTTGTCGTTTTATTTTTAGGTTCTTCAGAATCATTAAGAATAAGGAAAGGGTTTTAAGGCCTATATCCTTAGAGGAACGGAGAGGGGCTGAGTTAACATTGATTCGGGAAGTGCAGAAAGGTGAGTTTTATTCTGATATTGAGTTACTTAAGAGGGATAACCAAGTACCTCGTAGGAGCAAGCTTAAGTCGTTAAATCCATTCATCGATAATGATGGAATCTTACGCGTCGGTAGCAGACTTGCGCAATCTCAGGTAAGTTATGATTGTAAATATCCAATCATTTTGCCCGCTAGGGATAGGTTGACTTATTTGATCATGTACTATTATCATCTGAAATATTTGCATCTTGGACCAGAAGCTCTATTGAGTACTGTTAGACAAAAATTTTGGCCCATCAGCGGCAGGAATCTTGCTAGAAAAATAGTACATGAATGCGTACAGTGTTTCAAACACAGACCTGTACCAGTAAATCAGATAATGGGTGATCTGCCTGCTGAACGAGTGTCAGTTAAATCAACCTTTAACAAATGTGGACTCGATTTGTGGTCCGTTTCTTATAAAGGCAAAAAATCAAAGAAAAAGAGTTTTTCAAAAAATGTATGTTGCAGTATTTGTGTGCCTTGATACAAAAGCAATTCACTTAGAAATTGTCTCAGACTTATCTTCGGAAGCATTAATTGCTACACCTAAAGAGATTTTTTGCTAGGAGAGGGAAAAGCTCAACTATATTTAGCGATAACGCTACAAACTTTCGTGGAGCTCGAAATGAGTTAATCAAGCTGTTTAAATTAGCCAAAGTACCAGAACAAGGATTATCCGACTATTTGTTGTCATAGGAGATTGAGTGTAAATTTATACCCCCTAGAGCTCCACATTTCGGTGGGCTTTGGGAGACGGGCGTTAAATCGTTCAAAACGCATTTTAAAAAAACGGTTGGGAATTCAAAATTAACTATGGAAGAATTTTTAACTTTAGCAACACAAATAGAGGGAATATTAAACTCCAGACCAATTTCTCCTCTCTCTTCAGATGCAAGGGATTTAAATGCGTTAAAGCCTGGACAATTTTTAATTGGCCGTTCTATAACAGCCCCTGTAGATCCAGAGATTATAAATAAGTCTGACAACAGATTGTCTAGATGGAAAAGAGTCACCAAAATGACTCACAATATTTGGAAAAGGTGGCAACGGGATTATTTACCGCAACTTCATGAGCGAAAAAAATGGCAGTTTAAAAAAGATAACGTTAAATCAGGAAGTATGGTGCTCGCGAAGGAAGACAATTTGCCTATTTGTCACTGGATTTTAAGCCGAGTTGAAGAAGTTATACCCGAATTGGATAAAAGAGTTAGAGTAGTTAGTGTACGCACGGCAAAGGGTCTCTTTAAAAGGCCTGTCACAAAATTAAGTATTTTACTCAGACAACTGTCAGATATAAAATTTTTATATTATGAATGGACATTATTACAGTATTCATTTAGTGCAAGTATAATATTTGTATTTTCTTATTATATGCTACTGAATTTAATTGTAATTGGAATAATTTGTGTTAAATTGCATTTCATTGTGCATTTCATATGTATGTCTAAATTTGAATTTGATTGTAAAAATTTTATGGCATTATTGAAACTTGTTTCAATGGCGGCCGGAATGTTCGGTTTAATATAGCGCCCTCTAGGATCAGCGCCCTCTTGTGAGAGGAGCCAAATTTAGTTGAGTTGGTTGTTGAAGAAGGTACGCAACGGACCTATGGTGCGTTCGTTCGTTCCACTTTGTCTGTGCACCTAACTTGTAACCTTGTACATTATGTAAGTAATTAAATATTTGTGTGGCCTAACTTAGTTAGTTTTATTTTGGAACCAGCGCCAATTATCTCTCGTAACTCATAGCATTTTATATCAAACAGTCATGAAACTTGCTGTCATTTCACACTAAACGGTGTGGAATGACTGCTATGCAATCGAATGCAGTAGAAAAATGCAATGGAACTAAGTAGATAACATGAGGGATTTCTTTGGCCCAAATCGATTAAAAGCGTTTTGAATTAGTATCTTCATGTTTTAAAGCCGAATTCAGGCTTCAAAAATTACAAATTATCGATCTGTAAGAAAACGATTTCCAGATTGTACGCACTCGTGCGAGTATTTGCGATCTCACATTTTCTAACCGCTAATTCGTGGTTTTCACAGACGAATTTCTTCCTTACACGGATGGCGCACTCGACTTTTGTCGATTTTAACGCCTTTAAATGATAATTTGCTTACTTCAAAGTTTCTTAAGGGTATACAACTTATTAAACCCGTAACAAAAGGTTAAGTTAGATTCCGACCCATATTTCGTTTAACAATATTGCATACAGCGCCATTTCCCCCTGGTGGTGAGGTTTCGAACTTTCGTTTTTTCGCGGAAATTAAATTCCCATGACCTCCTTTACACGGTTACCAAGTTTGATAACATTTGATCCAGTAGTTTCCTTTTATGACCGTTTCAAAGTGAAACTTTAATTAGAACCACCCTGTATATTATTAAATTTTAATTTCAAGCTATGCGTTATATGTATACCATGCGTAAGATTTTCGCTTTTATGGAAAAAATAAAGAATCGAATCAAATATACTTAGGATAATGGACCAAAACTGAAAAAATTTCCTCTACCTCCGAAAACAAAATATTGAAAATTCGACCTTGAATTTATTGGATTATCGAAATATTCAATTTGACTTATCTTCTAAGTCCTAGTTCCGACAACAATTCCGTCAAAAATTCCGAATTACTGAGGCTGAAGTAAAAGGTTTAGTATATATTCACTATATGTTAATAAAAGTAATCAGAGTGTTATAAAAATAGGTTATAGAATTTATGCTGATGCAAATTTTTGTCCGAATGCACAACATGGAATGGAAGAGAAGGCTTGTAGAGATCTGTTTTTGACATGCCTCTAAAAGTAGATGGCCTACCAGCGGCCGAGCGGTAAAGACGCTGAACACTGGTAGTTCGGTCCGAGGTTCGAATCCCGCAAACGGGCTGGATGCATGGGCGTTTTCGTGGTTTTCTCCATGTGTAACGTGTATACGAGCCCGTTACCCTTAGAAATTCCTCCACGAAGGCATCTCTCTCTTTAGGCAGATAGCCCTCGTGTGCTTTGCCGTAACTGAATAATCCAATCCAATTCTAAAAGTAGATTGTCTCTTCAATGTCAAAAAACTTTCCTTTGAGAGGCAACTATAGTTTTTAGAAAACAAAACAACAACAACAACAAAAAAAAAAAAAAAAAAAAAAAAAAATCCCAAGAAGACAAATTTGTAGGACATGCAGGACGATTGAGTACACATACTTATTTTCGGAACACAAGCGGTTCTCCGATTGGTTATTGAGTAACGAAAAGATGAATTGTCATGCAATACAAAACTTTTGGAATAAGTTTTCTGACTGAATAACGTAAGATTAAAAGTCATTTGCTTAATTCACAGCCATTTACAATTCAACTACTCGGGCAATTGCAGAATCGTTTTTGATCCTGAACTTGTAAGACAAACCTAATTATCACTGGATTTAAACACTTCTTTAATTTTCCGAGAACATTCCTTCTTTAGCTCATATTCCAAGAATATTAAGTGAATACAATTATTGCAAAAGAAATTTAATATTCATTTGCACTAGGCTTGGTAGTTTACTAACGAGTTAACAAAACTTAAATTCTGCTTTTTGTGTCTAAGAATACAATATTTTAAATATTTACAAATAAAATATTAAATTGGAGCTTCACCAGTTGCCTAGCATTTGAAGATTGTTAAATACTAATTGTTTGTTGCGAAGTCTAACCCAGGCTTGCATGGTTGGTTTTCGTAGTTTTCTCGGTTCTCTTTACAAATGTTCTCTATGAAAGCATCTTAACCAAATAGCTCCAATATTCTTTCTATGTTTAAATAGGCAACTAACCTAATTTAAGCGCGATTTCCAAGTGAAGTTACTAGCAAAACCCGAATACTCATTAAAAATCATGTAGCTTGCCGATCGGGCGTAACATGAAAGATACGGCGCCAATAATTGAATTGCTGTTACGGTACGCTGCTTCTAGTTCATTCCTTAATTAAATATAATTGATTTGTAACTTCTACTAGAGCTGACGGTAAGAACTGAAGTGTAATTATATAATATCGTGTGCAATCTTGATTAATATAAAATTAGAAATATTCGCATAGAAAAATATTTGCATTCAGACAGAAAGTTTTTTGAAATATTTGCAATTACTTAATAATTACTTATATTACTGATAATTAGAATTCAGGTCTTAACAATTACATTCTAAATTAGAATTTTAAGGGTATAATGAAAATACGCTAAGCATAAAAATGCATTTTAGAATTCATTTAATAAACATCGTACCCTCGTTGTTAATTGAATCCAGAAAGTTGGGTGTCGTTTATATAATTATTCTTACTTGTCCACAGAATCTGCTGACTTCCAACTATTAAGTAGCTGCAGATCATTTCTACATAACCATTGAACTTCCATTAATTCGGTCTCTAGAGGGTTGTATGCTTATATCACCGCTCTTTCAGCCACTTCATAAGCAACAGCTTGTTTAGAAATTAATTATGTAGTTAATGTCATAAAATTATTTTCGTAAAATTCAAATAAGCATCAAACGAAAGTTCTCAGTTTTAGACACTTCGGTTTAAACGAAGTTAAAGTAAAGTAGCTGACGAGAAAACGCCGAAGATAAAAATTTACTCCTACAAATATTTTTTTTAAAAAAGGAAGAAATTAAAAAAAATAGTTAAAAATGAAAAAAAAAAAATAGCTTTTCATATAGTATTAATAAATATTTATTACGCATCATTCAGGGAAAAAAATTCATATAATTAATTCTAAGTAAAATTTTATTTGAAATTTAAAGTTAAAAATAGCTGTGGCAATTCATTCATTCATTCATTACAAATTATGCCGAAATATTGCATTTGATGCAACGTGGGTGGCAATTCACTGTAACAAAAATCCATAAACCAATTTGGCGTTTTTATTGCTCAAATAAAAGATGCCAAATTTCACAACGCAAAAATATGTAAATTCGTGTATATCTTAGAAATTTTTGAATAAAAAGTTTAATTTTCTGCAGGTATGCTTAGAAATACACCTACTTTAAGATGATGGTAAAAATTTTATTGGTTATAATTCAAAATTTTTTTTCGAAAAATTTATAAAAATTATTTAAAAATAGAAATTTAAAAAATAAAACACAAAAAATGAGTAAATTTTATTTGGAATGAACCTAAATTTCGAAATGTGAAAGTAAAAATCAAAAAAGTTTAATAAAAAAAGAGATATTAATAAATATTTGCTAAATTCAATTAACATTGAGGAGCTAAAATTTTTACAGCTAATATTTTAAAAACCACTCGTACGATTTTTACAAAACTTGGCATTCTGGCATAATTTGAGTCGTAGAATTGAAATATGAAAAAAAAATTGGTCTGTTATTTCAGAAAAAGTCCGATTTTGTGTCAAAATACCTATGTTAGAATAGTGCTATACATAAATCTAATATATATACTAACAGAAAATATAGCACTGTCTCATTTTTTTTTTTTGAGCGGTGTACATACATTTATGTAGATTCTTCATTATTTAATTTCTTCAAATATAATAAAAGCCGATAGTATTTAGTGCCAACGATTTGAAAAATGATACAGCCTTTTAAAGTTTTCAACGCAAAATCGCGAAACGAAAACAATAGTCCTTCAGGGACAAAGCCCCTTTGAACTAAAAAAAAAAAAGTAATTTTATTTTTAGTTCCAAATGGGCATTTGCCCTGAAGAACTATTAATTTCGTTTTGGCATTTTGCGTTGAAAACTGTAAAAGGTTGTGTCAATTTTTCAAATCGTTGGCACTAAATACTATCGCCCTGTATTATATTTGAAGAAAATAATGAAGAATCTACATAAATGTATATGCGTTTCTCGCATTGTGATAAAACAACGGCAGCTAGAGCCATTAAAATTTGAATACTGTAATCTTCCATAGAAAATGAATATGTGGAAGACCTAATTTGAATTTGAAATTTGTTTTATTATCGATGTCATATTTTGTAATACCTCAATGAATTTTTGATTAAAAAACTAAAATATTTCAAAGCGAGCAATGGCAACACTGTACGAATTTTTTTTTTTTTTTTTTCTTATCCACAGCATGGGAGACTCTATATCGGAAATTCTAAAGATATGCTCAGTTTTAAATTAATTTGCGATATTTCTGTTGAACTGAATTTTATAGTTTGAGTACGGAGAATATGATATTTAATAAATAAAGGTAACACATAAAACGTTTAAAAAAGGGCCCTTTGGACGTAATTTAAAATCTTAAATCTTTCAGATTTTTAGATTTTTTACGACTTACGCTTTAAATAAGGAAGGAAAAAGAAAGGGGGAAAAAATAGATGCTGGCATTGGAGTAGAGGATTTTCTTGCCACCGTTTAAATACAACTATATATACTTTACATATAAAAACTCTGAAATTTAATGTAAAGTGAGAATACTAAAATAGTTCAATTTTATCTTAGTTTTTTTTTTTCAATTCTACATTTTGATAATAACATTTTCTTCTTTCTTTCTTTAAAATTTTTGATGCAGGTAATGCTATGAAATTATACCATTGCAATTTTTGAAAGTTTCAAAGAACTGTATATGATATCCAAAGAGAAAACAATTACCCATATAACCTTTTTTGAGGGGTATTATAGATACTTACAGATACTATGCTCAAAGACATATATAGTTAGTTGACTTACATATAGCTATGTTTTATTCTTATTATACTTATGATGAGTAAAATTACAAAACGACGGTTTATTTTTTTAAGTTAAGATTCATACGAAAAATAATTTTATCACTGAAAATTTTCATGCAAAGACAAAATTACGACGAAGGTTAATAAAATAATATTTTGCATCTGCAGTGCGCAGTAATTTTCTCGAATATTCCGCAGTCTTGCGAATCGATTGAACTACCGCATTCGCAATGCGCATTTGCTCTGACGTCATAGATTGCCTTATTGCTACTTTACCTTTGTAAGCATCCGCTGAAGAAAACTTGTGTTTTCAGGAAAGGGAATAAATTTTAATTTCAGTTTTATTATTTAAATAAAACATATAAAGAAAAGAAAAAGAAAGTTGATCTCTAAATCATTATTTTAGATAAAAATGTTGATAGTTATTCTGAAAGGAAAAAATACAATGTATTTTTGGAACTTAATGTCTTAGATTTGCTCAAGAATACAGTGGTAAGTCTAGTTGTATTCAAATATAGGTTATAAATATAGGCTGTAAGTGACTCTCTGCACCAAAATCTCGCTGAATGTGCTCCCTGTTTGTTGTCAGCGGTGGTAAGTATGTATAATGGTAGAGGTAAGTTTGTTTCCGAGTAAGAGACGACTTTGCGAATAAGTAGTGTGGCGTATATTTAATTGATACTTTCTTTCGTTAATACAGGACTCGTGGTGCTAGTAGTGGATGGCAATTGTGCTACGTTTTTAAGTGCAATTAAGAAAGGGAACATTTTTGACCAAGGGGAAAGAGTGGTAAACTAGCAAACTGAAGAAATACCTGATCGTCGGCTGTTGGGTATAAATTTTGAGGGACAATATTATAATTACAGATGATAAACGTTTCGATAGTAATTGCATGTAGTATGATGAGTGGAGTCTTTATTTTTTAAAATTTTGATTCTAAATGTTTTAGTGTATGAGTATATGTGCCGGTGCAAACCGGGAAATTTCTTTTGATTGGAATTTTTCAGACAATTTTGACCAGTAATTGAATGAAGAATAGAAGCATTTCACGATTGGAATGTGATGAGAATGTAAAAAAAAAAAAAAAAATACGTATGTCTTCAACTATATCTAATTTTGTGAAAAAAAATGCGTGTCTATTTCTAATTTTTTTTTTATGTAATCTATTTTATGTAAATCCCGAGCGTAAGCTTGGGTAGATCTGGTTTTTTTGTTTGTTTGTTTGTTTCAGATTGTAGTGCGGTTAAATGAGACTGCGTTTCGAAATTGTGCGGTGGAGAATGCGGTAATGAGTAATAGCCCAGAAATCGTAACATGACATTTTTTATCTACCTGTAAATTAAATATTTGTTACATGAGTGAACCGAATTTGCATAACAATTTCGTTTCATTACAGGATATAAATGGTGTAACCGAAGTGTCGAACGTGTAATATGTAAATTATCTTCCTTTGTTCTACGCACTTTTGCGGGAAGGGATATAGGCATCTAGATTTGTATTAAGCGTGTTATCCGAAAACTATGATTAGTGGCAAAATAAGTATAAATTTTTATTTGTTTAATGAAACAATTATGAAATGAATTTAAACTTTGTTTTAAAAATTGTTTATTTGTTTTAAAAATTGTTTATGACCAGTTTCTGGCGTGTGCAGTTTACCCTGTGCTGTTTCATTTGTTGCAGTGTGCGATGTTGGAGTAAGGTATTGCTGCCGGTATCTATTTTTTTCGTCTTAATATTTATTTTTAAATAAACGTTGCTAAAGCGAGTCTCATTTTTATCTGATTTTTTATTGAATGTTAAATTTTTATTAATTAAAGCGAGTATTTAATGATGTCTTATGTTTGCAGTTATATTTTTCTTGATGCCTTTTTATTAATTTTAACAAAAGTTAAATTTCCATTATTGTTGAAAATATGTGCTTGCAGAAAAACCCGTGTCGTAGTTGAATTAACTATAATTATACTGTAAAGCATCGAATGTTAAAACGTGAAATTATGAGTGCGATGTACTGAGCGTAAGCCCAGCAAAATGTTTTCGTTTCTCTTTTTTGCAGATACTTTTCGACCGTGTAAAGCAATCAAGAAATCAGAATGTTGAAAACTAACCTGTTCGGTGGTAAGCTAAACTTATAAAAAACTTATAAAATTACGATTGTTGAAGAAAAAATTGGGAACTGACAATTGAAAACCAAAGTGAGTTAATATACAGAGGAGTACTTGGAGAAAGACCAACTCTGTCCCATGCATAAAAGTTTTGTTTTGACCGTTTAGAGGACATATTCTTCGTGGTCCTGGGAAAAGACGTTGGCTGACCTGTGGGAGCATATTTCAATTTGCAAATGCTTGGTAAAATTTAAGAATTTTTCATTCTTTACATATTTATCAGATGAAAGAATTAGGTATTATATGAAATATGCTATCGTGAATATTCCAATTAATAATTGGTCACAAAAATTTATTTGTGAAAGTGAAAATGAGTCCTAGCACATTCTAGACCTGCCGATCTTAAAATTTTCCCATTGGGTATTTCAGATCTGCAGTATGAAGGCTAAAAGAATTTGAAGAGCTTTCCATTTCTTGTGATAAATCAAAGGTTATAAAATTAGGTTTTTGATTTTCAGGTGAAAGAAACTAGTTTCTTAAAGAAAAAGTATTATTGAAAAAAATTGAGCTGTAAGGTGGCTGTTTATGCATATTCTAGTACTTGCAGAGGTCTAATTTTCCCCATTTGGTAATTTTCATGTTTTTCATCAAGTATTGACAAAATTTTTGATTTTTTTTGTAAGAATTATAAGATATAAGAAGTGCTAATAAATACTGTAATTATCTTTAACTGTGTAGCATCGATTTTTTTTTGGTGTAAAATTAAGATATACTGGGCAAAGCCCAGGGAAATGTTTTCGTTTTTCTTTTTTTTTCCAGACATCTTTCGACTGAAAATCACAATGAAGGTGGTCAGAATGTTGAAACTATAAACTGCCCCGTTTCGTGGTAAGATTGACTTGATCATATTGGATGGAACACGGAAACTGGCAATTAAAAAACAAAGTTTGTTAGCTTGTTTTGATTCGTTTTTTTAAGTTTAGATGCTTGAATTACTTAACGTACGTTAGCCATTTTTTTAACGCTGTTGAATAGGAATGAATACAGCAAGTCGCAATAAGAGGCGTACTTGGATCGACTCCGACTCTTGTCTGTTATTGACTGGTTAGAAGACATATTCCTGGTTGTTCTGGAAAATGACACTGGCTGCTGAGCTGTAGGAGCATATCTTAATTTTCAAATGTTTGGTAAAATCTTGGAATTTTTTCTTCCTATAGTTACCAGAGTAAAAGAATGAAATATTAATCTAAATTTTTATATGGAATATTCAGTAACTAAAATATATTATAAAAAATTTTTTTAAAGGGGAAAATATGAAGATTTTCGTTTCTGAAAGGCAAATAATTAAAAAAATGGTTCTAGCTGAAAAAAAATGGTCTTAGCTGTGAAAGCACATTCTAATTACCTGCTGATATCAAAGTTTTCCCCCTAGTTAGGATTTTTTGCTGTGAAAGCACATTTTAATATACCTGCTGATATCAAAAGTTTTCCCCCTAGTTCGGATTTTTTTTTTGTCAGCAGTAGTATGGAAGCTAAAACAATCTGCAAAGCTTTCAAGATGTTAAATATTAATTTTAGCAATTGCGAATTTCGGGGGAGCTTCATAAATATTGGAAAAAAAAAAGCTAAGTTGCCTGCTTAAGTACTTTCTTATACTTGCAGATATCAAATTTGTCCCGGTAGGGATTTTTGATCTGAATTGAGCATTGGCAGAACTTCTGATTTTTTGTAAGAATTGTGAGGTATGGGAGTGTTAATACTGTAATTATTTTATACTGTGTTACATCGAAGATTTTTCATGTGAAATTAAGAGTGCGATATACCTGAGAACAGCCCAGGAAAATGTGTTTTTTTTTTTTTTTCCAGACGCCTATCGACTGTGTAAAGCATAATCAAGAATGGTCAAAAAGTTGGAAAAATAAAACTACCCCATTAGGTGGTAAGATTAACTTGATGATATTGAAGGAAAAGAAAATCGGGAATCGACAAAGTTTGTTAGCTTGTATTCATTCATTTTATTTTAAATCATTTAGATAGTTATCATTTAGATGCCAAGTTACCAAAATTTTTAACACTGTTGAATAGGAACATCAGTTAGCAAGTTTTCTACAGACACACGGGTAATGCGAGAGGGACCAACTCGGTCTTTTGTTATGACTGTTAGAAGACGTACTGCTGGTGGTCATCGGAAATGAAATTGGCTGTTAAACTGTAGGAGCATATCTTAAATTTCAAATGTGTGGTAAAATTTTGGAATTTTTATTCTTTCTAAAGTTAATCGGAGTAAAATTTATAATACTTGTGAATATTCAATTACTAATAGATCTTGCAAATACTAATAGATCTTGCAAAATAACTCATCTTTTAAAGTAAAAAAAAAGTAAAAAAATATGTAGATCTTAATTTTCTTAAAAGAAATTGATTATTTAAAGAATTAAGCTATGTAAGCACATTCTAGCATACCTGCAGATCTCAAATTTTCTTACCAGTTATGTTTTTTTATCTGCAGTTGTATGAAGGCTAGGAAGAGTTTGCAAAGCTTTTCACATTTTTTTTGCATGTGAAGGTATAGGAATGTGAATTGAGCAGTTGCATATTTTCTTCTGAATGCTTAGAAGTAAAAAATTTGTTTTTAAAATTGCTAAAATTTGGCAGGATTCTTGTCATTTTATATTCTAAGGATATTGAATTTTAATTAATGCTCTTAATAATAAAAATTCATTTGTAATATGAATGTTTTGCACAATTAACTGAGGTGTGCCTAAAAATAACTAGACTATGTAAATGTTTTTATTAAAGTAGTTAAACTAAACTATATTTAAGTGTTAAAAATGGGATATACTGGGCTTGGCCCAGTCGAAATGTCTTCCTCTTTCTTTTCAGATTTTGTTTTTGGAAAAATGTGTTCTTTTGGCCATGGGAGATGGTAGATTTCTACAGTAAAAGTTAGTCTGAAGCAAATAACAGAATGTGAAGTTAGCTTGTTTTAATAAATTTTCCTATTAGTTTCTAAAGAAGAATAATTTTTATTTTTAGTTTGATTAAAACTTGCATACATTTAGCAGCCAAATTTTTTATGTTATTCAACAGGCTCTGTATTTCCCAAGGTACATCCCACGAGTGATAAAATTGCATTCCTTTTTCTCTTCTGCCTCTTTGAATTCTGGAGACAAAATGCCCTACTTTCTCAGCAGGGAAATGTTCTCGATTGTCCTGTCTGCTTTTACATTTAGAAGAGTTATCCCAACAAGTTGTCAGCTGTTGCAGGAAATCAAATCTCTTAAACCCAAGAAACATGCCCTGTTGCAGGAAATCGAATCTCTTAAACCCAAGAAATATGTGCCATGAGCTGTTTGTTGACTGTGAGAGCTATGTTGACAACTGTAACTCCATTAGTACAAATAAGTGAAAAGCAATCTCGTTTAGAAGTAGCTGAAGGTTACAATTATATGTTTGTATTGAATTTAAAGTAATTAATTATTAACTTAACAGATTTTGTGCTAAAATAAAATTTGAAGACTACCTTATTTAGAAAAGACCTGTGTATAAGAGAGCTATGTTGACAACTGTAGATCCTTAGTACAAATAAGTGAAAAGCAGTATTAGCTGGAGGTAACAATTATGTGTTTGTATTAAAAAATTTTAAGTAATTATTAATTTACTTGACAGATTTTGTGCTAAAATCTAATTTGAAGACTACCTTATTTAGAAAAGAGAGTTTTAACAGTTTAAAGTTTAAAACAATACCTGTTCAAGAACAGTCAATTTGTTTATACCTATTTAAGAACAGTCAATTTGTTAAATAGGTTTAAATGTCTTATGTAGTAAGATGAAAAAAAAAAGTGCTATTAGTATGAGAACTGCATACACTAGTTTGAAACAGGAAAGCTGCTTCAGTGTATGAATAATAAAAAAAAAGTTGTTTCAGTTATTTGCAGTTAATGCATGGATTATAACAAGTTGTTTTAATTATTTGCTAAATTTTAAAATTGTAGGCATTGGTTGCATCATAATGGAAGAATTAAAAAAAATAGTTTTGATAAAGAAGCTGATACTTTCATAACTGAAATTTAATTTTTATCTTGATGCTTCCTCTGTAGTACAGTATTTTGAACAGAAATTCTGTTTACTGAAATCAATCGGGACAACCTGAAATATTTCTGATGTTAATCACTTAAATCTAGTTGAAGGAAATATATTTTCTTTAAATATATATGAAAATAGCACTTTTATAAGAAAGCAAATTGAATGTTCAAATTCCGGAAAGAAATAGCTTAAGTTATGCCTATAAAAAAAGTATTGAGTTAATAGATGTTTTTAAAATTGATTGCAGAAATGAGATGGTTTGGTTTTTTCAGGGGAATCTTAACACCAGTAAGAAAAGCATAACTTAAAAAGTTCTATTTCTGGAAGAGTGAAAGGTCTTGCATTTAACTGAATAAAATTTTTAGTTAACTAAAATTTTTAATCAAGTTAAAACAACATGGAGTCTAATAAGTGTGCTTTATCTATTAGTGTCTTTTCTTTTCATTGGTAGTATCTGTAGATAAGTTATTTGACCCATCTGGATCTTAGGAGCTGTGTTATTTCCTATTTTTCAAATGTGTCCCTATTTGCAAGTTTAGTGAAAATTCGCTCCAGAACTCCCACTGCAACAGTAACGTGATAGATGTGTGGTAAAACTATTAGTATATTCTGCACAATTGCCTCTCCACAACAGAATTTAAATACACAGGACTAATGGACTAAATCATGTGTGTGAAGTTGAATGATGTTATAATTGGATTTTAACTATAATTGTATGAAATAATTCATATGTAAAATATTTTGCTAATCTGTGAAATAAACTAGGCACTGATAAATTCAATTCTTGCATTATGTAAAATACATATATGAAAAATGTGTTAATAAAGATACTAAAATGTCCATTTACTGTCTTGGTTTGAATAATTTGAGCTTGAATTGAGCCCTCCTCTTAGAAAAGAAGTGCTAGAAAAGGTAGGTGAATATTTTTAATATAAATATAGAGAAGAATTTGGTGTGGAGATAATTGTCCCTGTAAAAAAAAAAAAAAATACGTAGATTAACAGGTTAAAGGAATGTGATAAATGTAACTAATAAAAAATATGACTTATTTGATTTCAATTGAAAACTTGTAAAAGGTAATAAGATGCTAAACAAATAGTTCTTTAAATTTCATGTTAAAAAACAATTTGAATTTCATGTTAATTCAATCATGAATGATTGAATTAAACTAATAAAATTGACTGAATTATTTAAAAACGACTAATTTAAAACCTTAAATAATTTCATTTAAACCAATAAAAATTGACTAAAATATGAATATTTAAAACCTAAATAAATATAAAAACGTATTCATAGGGCATGTGACTTTTCAAGGCTACTTTTTTAGCTCCTGTTGTATTGTGTGTCGGATGGAAATTACTGTAAACATGTAATTAAAATGGCTTCGAAGATGAGAAAGTCAAATTTACTGTATAACTGAAATCTGTTACCTATTGCCAAAGCAGTGACATTAGTAATAGGTAGTGCCAAAAACAGTGTTATAATTTCTAAGAGAAAAAACTGTCATTCAAGATGAGTGAGGTATGTTTTCAAAAAAGTGCACTAATGGAATGAGTTTTTTTGTAAATATAGTGTTGAAAAGTGTAAAATTTGAATTTACAAGTGTGAAACTAATGGGAGGGTGAAAAATGGTTACTGTGTGTTGACCCCTAAAAACGTTAAGCATCAAAATTCCTCGAAATGTGTTAGAAATTAGTGTTCCAAATAAAACTGCATTTAGTAGCTTGCAATGTATTGAAAACGAAACCAGAGTTTACTACCTTGCACTCAGAATTCCTGAAATGAAAAATAAAAGTCCTTAAACTGCTTTGATTTAAAATTTACCCCGTAACTAAAATGAAACTGTGTTGTGTAAAAGAGAGAAGTATATCTAGGAGATTCTCTGTTTAAAACTTGTGTTCCTGTGAATTGCAAAATTAGAGTTTACGTAGAGATAATGTCTGACCTATCTGCATTGAAATAATGGTAGAAGGTTCGTGTTGCGTTTTATAGGTAGACCTTTAACCGAAAAGTGTTTCCAATACCCAAAAGAGCAGTTCCAGAAAAACGTTAAAAAATTACTATAGTATTTCTGTACTGAAAGTGCGTTTAACATTTGGTATTAAATTTGTGAAAAATATCCTTTTAGAAATAACTCAAAAAACGAAAATTGATATGAAAATAAATTGACTTATGACTTACTTTTTTCTGGTCATTAACTACTAAAGAGTTTTTGCCAGTAGATCGCATTAAAGTGCACTAGGCAAAGATATTTTCAAATAAATGGTACTAGGGAAGTACCAACACCCGTGGGCGAAGAAAATTCAGCTGCGTGAGCAGGCATATCTTAATACTTACGAAAGTAGGCGTTTATCATAAAAATTGTGCAGTGGTAAGTAAGCAATGGCATTAAATTGAAGCATGTAGGCAGGCTCAGTGAGTTGTATGGCAAATGCAGGTGGTGAGCTCTATATGAAAATAAATTAAAAAACGAAAATTGATATGAGTGTCCTGTACAGAGAAGTAATACTAGCGAAATTGTGAAATGAAGAATTGGTCATGATAATTTTGTGTGTGAAATAGTGGTTATTCCCCTCGTTTAAACCACCCCCTTAACTAAGATTTAAATTAGAGGAATTAATTAGTTGTACTGTGTACAGCAGAAAAAAGTAAATGTATGTTGTCCTCAGAAATAAAATTAAATATTTAGAATTAAGCGTATGAAATTGTTTAACAAAACAGTTTGGTGTTTAAGGTAGCGGAATGGTTAATAGTTTTTAAAGAACGATAATAGTTTTACATATTATGAAACGATAAGTTGACTGGTGTAGCAGTGACACCATTATATTATGAGATTTACCTGGTAAAGAAATTTGCACGCTGTAAGATCTGTATTCCGTAAGCTATATTAGCTGTCGATTTGATATTCGAATCATGCATAGAGGTATTTACCCTGAAGACGGTGATGTGTGACAACTAGAATGTATCTTCTGAACATAATAGCCAATTTACCCGAGCTGTGTCCTTGCAAAAATACGTAAAATATTGGAAGTCGGTAGATATTAAACTGAGTGACCCATCTTAAATGAGGTACGGTAAAAAAAACATTCCTACTGAAAGCAGTTAGGTAGATCGTGGTATTGAAAGTGTCTGTAAAAAAACGATGTGAAAAAGTGAAAAGGTTGACTCCGCAGAACAAAGCAAATGTAATTTTTGAAATTGTTTTAAGAGAGTAAGGCACTGTTTACGTGGCATTCCAAAATAATTCTTAATTTAAAGTTTTTTAGAAAATAAGTCTCAATTAAAGGGTGTGTCATTTCTGAAGCGAAGGATAATGTGGTATTAAAAGTGTGAAATGTTTTTACTCTGAAAAGCAAAAGTAGTGTTGAAAAGTGTAAAATTTGAATTCACAAGTGTGAAACTAATGAGACTTACGAGTTATGTAATAGTGAGAGGGTGAAAAATGGTTACTGTGTGTTGCCCCCTAAAATCGCTTAGCATCAAAATTCCTCGAAATGTGTTAGAAATTAGTTTTTAAAATAAAACTGCATTTAGTAGCTTGCAATGTAGTGAAAACGAAACCAGAGTGTATCTCTTTGCTCTGAATGAAGAAAAATTCCTATAGAGAAAAATAAACTGCTTCGATTTAAAATTTACCCCATAACTAAAATGAACCTGTGTAGTGTAAAGGAGAGAAGTAAATCTAGGAGGTTCTCTATTTAAAACTTAAGAAGAAAATTTATTTTAAGCAAACCAAATAGAAAACTGCACAGTTAAGAATAAAAGTTGACCGATTGTATAAGTAGAGATTTTAAAGCCCCTCATTTTTGCTAGAGTATTAATGATGGTCCTCCCTTACTTTAATAATCATGAATTTAGTGAAAAAATTGCAGCAGTGAAGGTGTGAATCTTTTAATTTACCCTAAACCACCATGCAGAGAGTTAGTGTTCCTCTGTTGCTTAGTAAGTTAAACTGTTGTTATTAAGTCTTTGAATGATGAGTGTAATGTGTGACCCTTCGAATTCATCTGAAAATATTTTCCATTGTGTAAAAATGAACCCCTTTTATATTGGCTTGGACAGTGAAGGTTTGACCATTATTTTAGAAGATACTTTTCTGATAACGAATCCCCCCCTGCAGTAAGGTATAAGTTTTCTTGTTATGTGTTCCTGTTGAATTGCAAAATTAGTCGAGTTTACGTAGAGTTAATATCTGACCTATCTGCATTGAAATAATGGTAGAACGTTTGTGTTGCATTTTATAGGTAGACCTTTAATCGAGAAGTGTTTCCAATACCCAAAAGAGCACTTCCAGAAAAACGTTAAAAAATTATTATAGTATTTCGGTACTAAAAGATGTGTTTAACATTTTGGTATTTGTGAAAAAATCCTTTTGAAAATAACAAAAATTGATATGATATGAGTGTCCTGTACAGAGAAACAATACCAGCGAAATAGTGAAATGAAGAAAAGGTCAGGATAATTTTGTGTGAAATTGTGGTTATTCCCCTCGTTTAAAACACCCTCTTAACTAAGATTTAAATTAGAGGAATTAATTAGTTGTACTGTGTACAGAAAAAAAAGTAAACATATATTGTCCTCGGTAATAAAATTAAATATTTAGAATTAAGCGTATGAAAGAAAAGAGTTGTTTAACAAAAAGGTTTGGTGTTTAAGGTAGCGAAATGGTTAATAGAGTTGTTTTTAAAGAATGATAATAGTTCTACATATTATGAAAAGATGAGAAGTTGACTGGTGTAGCAGTGACAACATTGAAGGTGTGACCATTATATTATGAGATTTACCTGGTAAAGAAAACTGCACGCTGTAAGATTTGTATTCCGTAAGCTATGTTAGCTGTCAAATTAATATTCGAACCATGCATAGAGATATTATTTACCCTGAAGGCTGTGATGTGTGTGACCCCTAGAATGTATCTTCTGAACATAATAGCCAATTTACCCGAGCTGTGTCCTTGCAAAAATACGTAAAATATTGGAAGTCGCTAGAGATTGAACTGAGTGACCCATCTTAAATGAGGTATGGTAAAAATAAATATTCGTACTGAAAGCAGTCAGGTAGAATGTGGTATTAAAAGTGTCTGTGTAAAAAAAAAAAACTGTCAAAAAGTGAAAAGGTTGACTCGGCAGAACAGCAAATGTAATTTTTGAAATTGTTTTAAGAGAGTAAAGCACTGTTTATGTGGCATTCTAAAATAATTGTTAATTTAGAGATTTTAAAAAATAAGTGTCTAAAATAAAGGGTGTGTCATTTCTATACCGAAGGATAATGTGGTATTAAAAGTGTAAAATGTTTTTCCTCTCAAAAGCAAAAGTAGTGTTCAAAAGTGTAAAATTTGAATTCACAAGTGTGAAACTAACGAGATTTACCAGTTATGTAATAGTGAGAGGGTGAAAAATGGTTACTGTGTGTTGCCCCCTAAAATCGCTTAGCATCAAAATTCCTCGAAATGTGTTAGAAATTAAAAGTAAACTGCTTTGATTTAAAATTTACCCCATAACTAAAATGAAACTGTGTTTGTGTAAAGGAGAGAAGTAAATCTAGGAGGTTCTGTATTTAAAACTTAAAATTTATTGTAAGCAAACAAAATAGAAAACTGCACAGTTAAAAATAAAAGTTGACCGATTGTATAAGTAGAGATTTTAAAGCTCCTCATTTTTGCTAGAGTATTAATGATGGTCCTCCCTTACGTTAATAATCATGAATTTAGTGAAAAAATTGCAGCAGTGAAGGTGTCTCTTTTAATTTATCCTAAACCACCATGCAGAGAGTAAGTGTTCCTCTATTGCTTATGTGTTCCTGTGAATTGCAAAATTTAGTAGAGTTTTTTATGTAGAAATAATGTGTGACCTATCTGCATTGAAATAATGGTAGAAGGTTCGTGTTGCATTTTATACGTAGACCTTTAATGGAGAAGTGTTTCCAATACGCAAAAGACCACAAGGAAGAGGTTAAAAAATAACTATAGTATTTCGGTACTGAAAGATGTGTTTAACATTTGGTATTAAATTTGTGAAAAATATCCTTTTGAAAATAACTCAAAAAAACGAAAATTGATATGAGTGTTCTGTACAGAGAAGTTAATACTAGCGAAATTTTGAAATGAAGAAAAGGTTGTGATAATTTTGTGTGTGAAATTGTGGTTATTCCCCTCGTTTAAAACACCCTCTTAACTAAGATTTAAATTAGAGGAATTAATTAGTTGTACTGTGTACAGAAAAAAAAGTAAACGTATATTGTCCTCGGTAATAAAATTAAATATTTAGAATTAAGCGTATGAAAGAAAAGAGTTGTTTAACAAAAAGGTTTGGTGTTTAAGGTAGCGAAATGGTTAATAGAGTTGTTTTTAAAGAATGATAATAGTTCTACATATTATGAAAAGATGAGAAGTTGACTGGTGTAGCAGTGACAACATTGAAGGTGTGACCATTATATTATGAGATTTACCTGGTAAAGAAAACTGCACGCTGTAAGATTTGTATTCCGTAAGCTATGTTAGCTGTCGATTTAATATTCGAACCATGCATAGAGATATTATTTACCCTGAAGGCTGTGATGTGTGTGACCCCTAGAATGTATCTTCTGAACATAATAGCCAATTTACCCGAGCTGTGTCCTTGCAAAAATACGTAAAATATTGGAAGTCGCTAGAGATTGAACTGAGTGACCCATCTTAAATGAGGTATGGTAAAAATAAATATTCGTACTGAAAGCAGTCAGGTAGAATGTGGTATTAAAAGTGTCTGTGTAAAAAAAAAAAACTATGTCAAAAAGTGAAAAGGTTGACTCGGCAGAACAGCAAATGTAATTTTTGAAATTGTTTTAAGAGAGTAAAGCACTGTTTATGTGGCATTCTAAAATAATTGTTAATTTAGAGATTTTAAAAAATAAGTGTCTAAAATAAAGGGTGTGTCATTTCTATACCGAAGGATAATGTGGTATTAAAAGTGTAAAATGTTTTTCCTCTCAAAAGCAAAAGTAGTGTTCAAAAGTGTAAAATTTGAATTCACAAGTGTGAAACTGAGATCCAGTTATGTAATAGTGAGAGGGTGAAAAATGGTTACTGTGTGTTGCCCCCTAAAATCGCTTAGCATCAAAATTCCTCGAAATGTGTTAGAAATTAAAAATTAACTGCTTTGATTTAAAATTTACCCCATAACTAAAATGAAACTTGTGTTGTGTAAAGGAGAGAAGTAAATCTAGGAGGTTCTGTATTTAAAACTTAAAATTTATTGTAAGCAAACAAAATAGAAAACAGCACAGTTAAAAATAAAAGTTGACCGATTGTATATGTAGATTTTAAAGCCCCTCATTATTGCTAGAGTATTAATGATGGTCCTCCCATATGTTAATAATCATGAATTTAGTGAAAAAATTGCAGCAGTGAAGGTGTGAATCTTTTAATTTACCCTAAACCACCATGCAGAGAGTTAGTGTTCCTCCATTGCTTAGTAAGTTAAACTGATATTAAGTCTTTGAATCATGAGTAAGAAGTATTATTTACTTTAAATACTGTAATGTGTGACCCTTCGATTTCATCTGAAAATGTTTTCCATTGTGTAAAAATGAACCCCTTTTATGTTGGCCTGGACAGTAAGGTTTGACCATTGTTTTAGAAGATACTTTTCTGATAACGAATCTCCCCCTGCAGCAAGGTATAAGTTTTCTTGTTATGTGTTCCTGTTGAATTGCAAAATTAGTAGAGTTTACGTAGAGTTAATATCTGACCTATCTCCATTGAAATAATGGTAGAAGGTTCGTGTTTCATTTTATAGGCAGACATTTAATAGAGAAGTGTTTCCAATACCCAAAAGGGCAGTTCCAGAAAAACGTTAAAAAATTAATATAGTATTTCGGTACTGAAAGATGTGTTTAACATTTGATACTAAATTTGTGAAAAATATCCTTTTGAAAATAACTAGAAAAACGAAAATTGATATGAAAATAAATCAAAAAACGAAAATTGATATGAGTGTCCTGTACAGAGAAGTAATACTAGCGAAATTGTGAAATAAAGAAATGGTCGTGATAATGTTGTGTGTGAAATTGTGGTTATTCCCCTCGTTTAAACCACCCCCTTAACTAAGATTTAAATTAGAGGAATTAATTAGTTGTACTGTGTACAGTAGAAAAAAGTAAATGTATGTTCTCCTCAGTTTTAAAATTCCTCAGTTTTAAAATTAAATATTTAGAATTAAGCCTATGAAAGAAAAGAGTTGTTTAACAAAACAGTTTGGTGTTTAAGGTAGCGAAATGGTTAATAGTTGTTTTTCAAGAATGATAATGGTTTTACATATTATGAAAAGATAAGAAGTTGACTGGTGTAGCAGTGATAACATTGAAGGTGTGACCATTATATTATGAGATTTACCTGGTAAAGAAATGTCAACGCTGCAAGATTTGTATTCCGTAAGCTATATTAGCTGTCAATTTCATATTGGAACAATGTATAGAGGTATAACTTACCCTGAAGACTACGTGTGACCCCTAGAATTTATCTTTCTGAACATCATAGCCAATTTACCCGAGCTGTGTCCTTGCAAAAATACGTAAAATATTGGAAGTCGCTAGAGATTAAACTGAGTGACCCATCTTAAATGAGGTATGGTAAAAATAAATATTCGTACTGAAAGCAGTTAGGTAGAATGTGGTATTAAAAGTGTCTGTGTAAAAAAACTATGTCAAAAAGTGAAAAGGTTGACTCGGCAGAACAGCAAATGTAATTTTTGAAATTGTTTTAAGAGAGTAAAGCACTGTTTATGTGGCATTCTAAAATAATTGTTAATTTAGAGATTTTAAAAAATAAGTGTTTAAAATAAAGGGTGTGTCATTTCTATACCGAAGGATAATGTGGTATTAAAAGTGTAAAATGTTTTTCCTCTCAAAAGCAAAAGTAGTGTTCAAAAGTGTAAAATTTGAATTCACAAGTGTGAAACTAACGAGATTTACCAGTTATGTAATAGTGAGAGGGTGAAAAATGGTTACTGTGTGTTGCCCCCTAAAATCGCTTAGCATCAAAATTCCTCGAAATGTGTTAGAAATTAAAAATAAACTGCTTTGATTTAAAATTTACCCCATAACTAAAATGAAACTGTGTTTGTGTAAAGGAGAGAAGTAAATCTAGGAGGTTCTGTATTTAAAACTTAAAATTTATTGTAAGCAAACAAAATAGAAAACTGCACAGTTAAAAGTTGACCGATTGTATAAGTAGAGATTTTAAAGCTCCTCATTTTTGCTAGAGTATTAATGATGGTCCTCCCTTACGTTAATAATCATGAATTTAGTGAAAAAATTGCAGCAGTGAAGGTGTCTCTTTTAATTTATCCTAAACCACCATGCAGAGAGTAAGTGTTCCTCTATTGCTTATGTGTTCCTGTGAATTGCAAAATTTAAATAATGTGTGACCTATCTGCATTGAAATAATGGTAGAAGGTTCGTGTTGCATTTTATACGTAGACCTTTAATGGAGAAGTGTTTCCAATACGCAAAAGACCACAAGGAAGAGGTTAAAAAATAACTATAGTATTTCGGTACTGAAAGATGTGTTTAACATTTGGTATTAAATTTGTGAAAAATATCCTTTTGAAAATAACTCAAAAAAACGAAAATTGATATGAGTGTTCTGTACAGAGAAGTTAATACTAGCGAAATTTTGAAATGAAGAAAAGGTTGTGATAATTTTGTGTGTGAAATTGTGGTTATTCCCCTCGTATAAACCACCCCCTTAACTAAGATTTAATTTAGAGGAATTAATTAGTTGTACTGTGTACAGCAGAAAAAAGAAAACGTATGTATGTTGTCCTCAGTTTTAAAATTAAATATTTAGAATTAAGCGTATGAAAGAAAAGAGTTGTTTAACAAAAGAGTTTGGTGTTTAAGGTAGCGAAATGTTTAATAGAGTTGTTTTTAAAGAACGATAATAGTTCTACATATTATGAAAAGATGAGAAGTTGACTGGTGTAGCAGTGACAACATTGAAGGTGTGACCATTATATTATGAGATTTACCTGGTAAAGAAACCTGCACGCTGTAAGATTTGTATTCCGTAAGCTATATTAGCTGTCGATTTGATATTCGAACCATGCATAGAGATATTATTTACCCTGAAGGCTCTGATGTGTGTGACCCCTAGAATGTATCTTCTGAACATAATAGCCAATTTACCCGAGCTATGTCCTTGGAAAAATACGTAAAGTATTGGAAGTCTGTAGAGATTAAACTGAGTGACCCATCTTAAATGAGGTATGGTAAAAATAAATATTCGTACTTAAAGCAGTCAGATAGAGTGTGGTATTAAAAGTGTCTGTGTAAAAAAACTGTGTCAAAAAGTGAAAAGGTTGACTCCGCAGAACAAAGCAAATGTAATTTTTGAAATTGTTTTAAGAGAGTAAAGCACTGTTTACGTGGCATTCCAAAATAATTCTTCATTTAGAGTTTTTTAGAAAATAAGTCTCTAAATTAAAGGGTGTGTCATTTCTGTACTGAAGGATAATGTGGTATTAAAAGTGTGAAATGTTTTTACTCTGAAAAGCAAAAGTAGTGTTAAAAAGTGTAAAATTTGATTTCACAAGTGTGAAACTAATGAGACTTACGAGTTATGTAATAGTGAGAGGGTGAAAAATTGTTACTGTGTGTTGCCCCCTAAAATCGCTTAGCATCAAAATTCCTCGAAATGTGTTAGAAATTAGTTTTTAAAATAAAACTGCATTTAGTAGCTTGCAATGTAGTGAAAACGAAACCAGAGTGTATCTCTTTGCTCTGAATAAAGAAAAATTCCTATCGTGAAAAATAAACTGCTTCGATTTAAAATTTACCCCATAACTAAAATGAACCTGTGTTGTGTAAAGGACAGAAGTAAATCTAGGAGGTTCTCTATTTAAAATTTAAGAAGAAAATTTATTTTAAGCAAACCAAATGGAAAACTGCACAGTTAAGAATAAAAGTTGACCGATTGTATAAGTAGAGATTTTAAAGCCCCTCATTTTTGCTAGAGTATTAATGATGGTCCTCCCATATGTTAATAATAATGAATTTAGTGAAAAAATTGCAGCAGTGGAGGTGTGAATCTTTTAATTTATCCTAAACCACCATGCAGAGAGTAAGTGGTCCTCTGTTGCTTAGTAAGTTAAACTGTTGTTATTAAGTCTTTGAATGATGAGTAAGAAGTATTATTTACTTTAAATACTGTAATGTGTGACCCTTCGAATTCATCTGAAAATATTTTCCATTGTGTAAAAATGAACCCCTTTTATATTGGCTTGGACAGTGAAGGTTTGACCATTATTTTATTAGAAGATACTTTTCTGATAACGAATCCCCCCCTGCAGTAAGGTATAAGTTTTCTTGTTATGTGTTCCTGTTGAATTGCAAAATTAGTCGAGTTTACGTAGAGTTAATATCTGACCTATCTGCATTGAAATAATGGTAGAACGTTTGTGTTGCATTTTATAGGTAGACCTTTAATCGAGAAGTGTTTCCAATACCCAAAAGAGCACTTCCAGAAAAACGTTAAAAAATTATTATAGTATTTCGGTACTAAAAGATGTGTTTAACATTTTGGTATTTGTGAAAAAATCCTTTTGAAAATAACAAAAATTGATATGATATGAGTGTCCTGTACAGAGAAACAATACCAGCGAAATAGTGAAATGAAGAAAAGGTCAGGATAATTTTGTGTGAAATTGTGGTTATTCCCCTCGTTTAAAACACCCCCTTAACTAAGATTTAAATTAGAGGAATTAATTAGTTGTACTGTGTACAGAAAAAAAAGTAAACGTATATTGTCCTCGGTAATAAAATTAAATATTTAGAATTAAGCGTATGAAAGAAAAGAGTTGTTTAACAAAAAGGTTTGGTGTTTAAGGTAGCGAAATGGTTAAGAGTTGTTTTTAAAGAACGATAATAGTTCTACATATTATGAAAAGATGAGAAGTTGACTGGTGTAGCAGTGACAACATTGAAGGTGTGACCATTATATTATGAGATTTACCTGGTAAAGAAAACTGCACGCTGTAAGATTTGTATTCCGTAAGCTATGTTAGCTGTCGATTTGATATTCGAACCATGCATAGAGATATTATTTACCCTGAAGGCTGTGATGTGTGTGACCCCTAGAATGTATCTTTCTGAACATAATAGCCAATTTACCCGAGCTGTGTCCTTGCAAAAATACGTAAAATATTGGAACTCTCTAGAGATTAAACTGGTTGACCCATCTTAAATGAGGTATGGTTAAAATAAATATTCGTACAAAGAAATTAGGGAATTCAAAAGCAATTGGCATTTGTGTAATGTATGGCATATTGAGCGTGGTATTAAAAGTTTCTGTGTAAAAAAACTGTGTCAAAAAGTGAAAAGGTTGACTCGGCAGAACAAAGCAAATGTAATTTTTTAAATTGTTTTAAGAGTTAAAAAGGCACTGTAAGAGAGTAAATAAAACTGCATTTAGTAGTTTGCAATGTATTGAAAACGAAACCAGAGTTTATCACCTTGCACTGAATGAAGAAAAATTCCTGTAGTGAAAAATAAACTGCTTCGATTTAAAATTTACCCCATAACTAAAATGAAAATGTGTTGTGTAAAGGAGAGAAGTAAATCTAGGAGGTTCTATATTTAAAACTTAAAATTTATTTTAAGCAAACAAAATAGAAAACTGCACAGTTAAAAATAAAAGTTGACCGATTGTATAAGTAGAGATTTTAAAGCCCCTCATTTTTGCTAGAGTATTAATGATGGTCCTCCCATACGTTAATAATCATGAATTTAGTGAAAAAATTGCAGCAGTGAAGGTGTCTCTTTTAATTTATCCTAAACCACCATGCAGAGAGTAAGTGTTCCTCTATTGCTTATGTGTTCCTGTGAATTGCAAAATTTAGTAGAGTTTTTTATGTAGAAATAATGTGTGACCTATCTGCATTGAAATAATGGTAGAAGGTTCGTGTTGCATTTTATACGTAGACCTTTAATGGAGAAGTGTTTCCAATACGCAAAAGACCACAAGGAAGAGGTTAAAAAATAACTATAGTATTTCGGTACTGAAAGATGTGTTTAACATTTGGTATTAAACTTGTGAAAAATATCCTTTTGAAAATAACTCAAAAAAACGAAAATTGATATGAGTGTTCTGTACAGAGAAGTTAATACTAGCGAAATTTTGAAATGAAGAAAAGGTTATGATAATTTTGTGTGTGAAATTGTGGTTATTCCCCTCGTATAAACCACCCCCTTAACTAAGATTTAATTTAGAGGAATTAATTAGTTGTACTGTGTACAGCAGAAAAAAGAAAACGTATGTTGTCCTCAGTTTTAAAATTAAATATTTAGAATTAAGCGTATGAAAGAAAAGAGTTGTTTAACAAAACAGTTTGGTGTTTAAGGTAGCGAAATGTTTAATAGAGTTGTTTTTAAAGAACGATAATAGTTCTACATATTATGAAAAGATGAGAAGTTGTCTGGTGTAGCAGTGACAACATTGAAGGTGTGACCATTATATTATGAGATTTACCTGGTAAAGAAACCTGCACGCTGTAAGATTTGTATTCCGTAAGCTATATTAGCCGTCGATTTGCTATTCGAACCATGCATAGAGATATTATTTACCCTGAAGGCTCTGATGTGTGTGACCCCTAGAATGTATCTTCTGAACATAATAGCCAATTTACCCGAGCTATGTCCTTGGAAAAATACGTAAAGTATTGGAAGTCTGTAGAGATTAAACTGAGTGACCCATCTTAAATGAGGTATGGTAAAAATAAATATTCGTACTTAAAGCAGTCAGATAGAGTGTGGTATTAAAAGTGTCTGTGTAAAAAAACTGTGTCAAAAAGTGAAAAGGTTGACTCCGCAGAACAAAGCAAATGTAATTTTTCAAATTGTTTTAAGAGAGTAAAGCACTGTTTATGTGGCATTCCAAAATAATTCTTCATTTAGAGTTTTTTAGAAAATAAGTCTCTAAATTAAAGGGTGTGTCATTTCTGTACTGAAGGATAATGTGGTATTAAAAGTGTGAAATGTTTTTACTCTGAAAAGCAAAAGTAGTGTTAAAAAGTGTAAAATTTGATTTCACAAGTGTGAAACTAATGAGACTTACGAGTTATGTAATAGTGAGAGGGTGAAAAATGGTTACTGTGTGTTGCCTCCTAAAATCGCTTAGCATCAAAATTCCTCGAAATGTGTTAGAAATTAGTTTTTAAAATAAAACTGCATTTAGTAGCTTGCAATGTAGTGAAAACGAAACCAGAGTGTATCTCTTTGCTCTGAATAAAGAAAAATTCCTATAGTGAAAAATAAACTGCTTCGATTTAAAATTTACCCCATAACTAAAATGAACCTGTGTTGTGTAAAGGAGAGAAGTAAATCTAGGAGGTTCTCTATTTAAAACTTAAGAAGAAAATTTATTTTAAGCAAACCAAATGGAAAACTGCACAGTTAAGAATAAAAGTTGACCGATTGTATAAGTAGAGATTTTAAAGCCCCTCATTTTTGCTAGAGTATTAATGATGGTCCTCCCATATGTTAATAATCATGAATTTAGTGAAAAAATTGCAGCAGTGAAGGTGTGAATCTTTTAATTTATCCTAAACCACCATGCAGAGAGTTAGTGTTCCTCCATTGCTTAGTAAGTTAAACTGATATTAAGTCTTTGAATCATGAGTAAGAAGTATTATTTACTTTAAATACTGTAATGTGTGACCCTTCAATTTCATCTGAAAATATTTTCCATTGTGTAAAAATGAACCCCTTTTATGTTGGCCTGGACAGTGAAGGTTTGACCATTGTTTTAGAAGATATTTTTCTGATAACGAATCTCCCCCTGCAGCAAGGTATAAGTTTTCTTGTTATGTGTTCCTGTTGAATTGCAAAATTATAGTAGAGTTTACGTAGAGTTAATATCTGACCTATCTGCATTGAAATAATGGTAGAAGGTTCGTGTTTCATTTTATAGGCAGACATTTAATCGAGAAGTGTTTCCAATACCCAAAAGGGCAGTTCCAGAAAAACGGTAAAAAATTAATATAGTATTTCGGTACTGAAAGATGTGTTCAACATTTGATACTAAATTTGTGAAAAATATCCTTTTGAAAATAACTAGAAAAACGAAAATTGATATGAAAATAAATCAAAAAACGAAAATATATATGAGTGTCCTGTACAGAGAAGTAATACTAGCGAAATTGTAAAATAAAGAAAAGGTCGTGATAATGTTGTGTGTGAAATTGTGGTTATTACCCTAGTTTAAACCACCCCCTTAACTAAGATTTAAATTAGAGGAATTAATTAGTTGTACTGTGTACAGTAGAAAAAAGTAAACGTATGTTCTCCTCAGATTTAAAATTAAATATTTAGAATTAAGCCTATGAAAGAAAAGAGTTTAACAAAACAGTTTGGTGTTTAATGTAGCGAAATGGTTAATAGAGTTGTTTTTCAAGAATGAATAGTTTTACATATTATGAAAAGATAAGAAGTTGACTGGTGTAGCAGTGATATCATTGAAGGTGTGACCATTATATTATGAGATTTACCTGGTAAAGAAATGTCAACGCTGCAAGATTTGTATTCCGTAAACTATATTAGCTGTCGATTTCATATTGGAACAATGTATAGAGGTGTAACTTACCCTGAAGACTACGTGTGACCCCTAGAATTTATCTTTCTGAACATCATAGCCAATTTACCCGAGCTGTGTCCTTGCAAAAATACGTAAAATATTGGAAGTCGCTAGAGTTTAAACTGAGTGACCCATCTTAAATGAGGTATGGTAAAAATAAATATTCGTACTGAAAGCAGTCTGGTAGAATGTGGTATTAAAAGTGTCTGTGTAAAAAAAACTATGTCAAAAAGTGAAAAGGTTGACTCTGCAGAACAGCAAATGTAATTTTTGAAATTGTTTTAAGAGAGTAAAGCACTGTTTATGTGGCATTCTAAAATAATTGTTAATTTAGAGATTTTAAAAAATAAGTGTCTAAAATAAAGGGTGTGTCATTTCTATACCGAAGGATAATGTGGTATTAAAAGTGTAAAATGTTTTTCCTCTCAAAAGCAAAAGTAGTGTTCAAAAGTGTAAAATTTGAATTCACAAGTGTGAAACTAACGAGATTTACCAGTTATGTAATAGTGAGAGGGTGAAAAATGGTTACTGTGTGTTGCCCCCTAAAATCGCTTAGCATCAAAATTCCTCGAAATGTGTTAGAAATTAAAAATAAACTGCTTTGATTTAAAATTTACCCCATAACTAAAATGAAACTGTGTTTGTGTAAAGGAGAGAAGTAAATCTAGGAGGTTCTGTATTTAAAACTTAAAATTTATTGTAAGCAAACAAAATAGAAAACTGCACAGTTAAAAATAAAAGTTGACCGATTCTATAAGTAGAGATTTTAAAGCTCCTCATTTTTGCTAGAGTATTAATGATGGTCCTCCCATACGTTAATAATCATGAATTTAGTGAAAAAATTGCAGCAGTGAAGGTGTGAATCTTTTAATTTACCCTAAACCACCATGCAGAGAGTTAGTGTTCCTCCATTGCTTAGTAAGTTAAACTGATATTAAGTCTTTGAATCATGAGTAAGAAGTATTATTTACTTTAAATACTGTAATGTGTGACCCTTCAATTTCATCTGAAAATATTTTCCATTGTGTAAAAATGAACCCCTTTTATGTTGGCCTGGACAGTGAAGGTTTGACCATTGTTTTAGAAGATACTTTTCTGATAAGGAATCTCCCCCTGCAACAAGGTATAAGTTTTCTTGTTATGTGTTCCTGTTGAATTGCAAAATTATAGTAGAGTTTACGTAGAGTTAATATCTGACCTATCTGCATTGAAATAATGGTAGAAGGTTCGTGTTTCATTTTATAGGCAGACATTTAATCGAGAAGTGTTTCCAATACCCAAAAGGGCAGTTCCAGAAAAACGTTAAAAAATTAATATAGTATTTCGGTACTGAAAGATGTGTTCAACATTTGATACTAAATTTGTGAAAAATATCCTTTTGAAAATAACTAGAAAAACGAAAATTGATATGAAAATAAATCAAAAAACGAAAATTGATATGAGTGTCCTGTACAGAGAAGTAATACTAGCGAAATTGTAAAATAAAGAAAAGGTCGTGATAATGTTGTGTGTGAAATTGTGGTTATTACCCTAGTTTAAACCACCCCCTTAACTAAGATTTAAATTAGAGGAATTAATTAGTTGTACTGTGTACAGTAGAAAAAAGTAAACGTATGTTCTCCTCAGTTTTAAAATTAAATATTTAGAATTAAGCCTATGAAAGAAAAGAGTTTAACAAAACAGTTTGGTGTTTAATGTAGCGAAATGGTTAATAGAGTTGTTTTTCAAGAATGAATAGTTTTACATATTATGAAAAGATAAGAAGTTGACTGGTGTAGCAGTGATATCATTGAAGGTGTGACCATTATATTATGAGATTTACCTGGTAAAGAAATGTCAACGCTGCAAGATTTGTATTCCGTAAGCTATATTAGCTGTCGATTTCATATTGGAACAATGTATAGAGGTATAACTTACCCTGAAGACTACGTGTGACCCCTAGAATTTATCTTTCTGAACATCATAGCCAATTTACCCGAGCTGTGTCCTTGCAAAAATACGTAAAATATTGGAAGTCGCTAGAGTTTAAACTGAGTGACCCATCTTAAATGAGGTATGGTTAAAATAAATATTCGTACAAAGCAATTAGGGAATTCAAAAGCAATTGGCATTTGTGTAATGTATGGCATATTGAGCGTTGTATTAAAAGTTTCTGTGTAAAAAAACTGTGTCAAAAAGTGAAAAGGTTGACTCGGCAGAACAAAGCAAATGTAATTTTTTAAATTGTTTTAAGAGAGTTAAAAAAGCACTGTAAGAGAGTAAATAAAACTGCATTTGAAATTGTTTTAAGAGAGTTAAAAAAGCACTGTAAGAGAGTAAATAAAACTGCATTTAGTAGTTTGCAATGTATTGAAAACGAAACCAGAGTTTATCACCTTGCACTGAATGAAGAAAAATTCCTGTAGTGAAAAATAAACTGCTTCGATTTAAAATTTACCCCATAACTAAAATGAAAATGTGTTGTGTAAAGGAGAGAAGTAAATCTAGGAGGTTCTCTATTTAAAACTTAAAAAGAAAATTTATTTTAAACAAACCAAATAGAAAACTGCACAGTTAAAAATAAAAGTTGACCGATTGTATAAGTAGACATTTTAAAGCCCCCTCATTTTTGCTAGAGTATTAATGATGGTCCTCACATACGTTATCCTCCCATACGTTAATAATCGTCAATTTAGTAAAAAAATTGCAGCAGTAAAGGTGTGAATCTTTTAATTTATCCTAAACTACTACGCAGAGAGTTAGTGTTCCTCTATTGCTTAGTAAGTTAAACTGTTGATATTAAGTCTTTGAATCACGAGTAAGAAGTATTATTTACTTTTAATACTGTAATGTGTGACCCTTCGATTTCATCTGAAAATATTTTCCATTGTGTAAAAATGAACCATTTTTATATTGGCTTGGACAGTGAAGGTTTAATTATTATTTTAGAAGATACGTAGTGAAAAGTAAACTGCTTCGATTTAAAATTTACGCCATAACTAAAAGGAAGATGCGTTGTGTAAAGGAGAGAAGTAAATCTAGGAGGTTCTCTATTTAAAACTTAAAATTTATTTTAAGCAAACAAAATAGAAAACTGCACAGTTAAAAATAAAAGTTGACCGATTGTATAAGTAGAGATTTTAAAGCCCCTAATTTTTGCTAGAGTATTAATGATGGTCCTCCCTTACGTTAATAATAATGAATTTAGTGAAAAAATTGCAGCAGTGAAGGTATGAATCTTTTAATTTATCCTAAACTACCATGCAGAGAGTTAGTGTTCCTCTATTGCTTAGTAAGTTAAACTGTTGATATTAAGTCTTTGAATCACGAGTAAGAAGTATTATTTACTTTAAATACTGTAATGTGTGACCCTTCGATTTCAACTGAAAATATTTTCCATTGTGTAAAAATGAACCCCTTTTATGTTGGCCTGGACAGTGAAGGTTTGACCATTGTTTTAGAAGATACTTTTCTGATAACGAATCTCCCCCTGCAACAAGGTATAAGTTTTCTTGTTATGTGTTCCTGTTGAATTGCAAAATTAGTAGAGTTTACGTAGAGTTAATATCTGACCTATCTGCATTGAATTAATGGTAGAAGGTTCGTGTTTCATTTTATAGGCAGACCTTTAATCGAGAAGTGTTTCCAATACCCAAAAGGGCAGTTCCAGAAAAACGTTAAAAAAATTATTATAGTATTTCGGTACTGAAAGATGTGTTTAACATTTGATACTAAATTTGTGAAAAATATCCTTTTGAAAATAACTAGAAAAACGAAAATTGATATGAAAATAAATCAAAAAACGAAAATTGATATGAGTGTCCTGTACAGAGAAGTAATACTAGCGAAATTGTAAAATAAAGAAAAGGTCATGATAATGTTGTGTGTGAAATTGTGGTTATTCCCCTCGTTTAAACCACCCCCTTAACTAAGATTTAAATTAGAGGAATTAATTAGTTGTACTGTGTACAGTAGAAAAAAGTAAACGTATGTTCTCCTCAGTTTTAAAATTAAATATTTAGAATTAAGCCTATGAAAGAAAAGAGTTTAACAAAACAGTTTGGTGTTTAATGTAGCGAAATGGTTAATAGAGTTGTTTTTCAAGAATGAATAGTTTTACATATTATGAAAAGATAAGAAGTTGACTGGTGTAGCAGTGATATCATTGAAGGTGTGACCATTATATTATGAGATTTACCTGGTAAAGAAATGTCAACGCTGCAAGATTTGTATTCCGTAAGCTATATTAGCTGTCGATTTCATATTGGAACAATGTATAAAGGTATAACTTACCCTGAAGACTACGTGTGACCCCTAGAATGTATCTTTCTGAACATAATAGCCAATTTACCCGAGCTGTGTCCTTGCAAAAATACGTAAAATATTGGAACTCTCTAGAGATTAAACTGGTTGACCCATCTTAAATGAGGTATGGTTAAAATAAATATTCGTACAAAGCAATTAGGGAATTCAAAAGCAATTGGCATTTGTGTAATGTATGGCATATTGAGCGTTGTATTAAAAGTTTCTGTGTAAAAAAACTGTGTCAAAAAGTGAAAAGGTTGACTCGGCAGAACAAAGCAAATGTAATTTTTTAAATTGTTTTAAGAGAGTTAAAAAAGCACTGTAAGAGAGTAAATAAAACTGCATTTAGTAGTTTGCAATGTATTGAAAACGAAACCAGAGTTTATCACCTTGCACTGAATGAAGAAAAATTCCTGTAGTGAAAAATAAACTGCTTCGATTTAAAATTTACCCCATAACTAAAATGAAAATGTGTTGTGTAAAGGAGAGAAGTAAATCTAGGAGGTTCTCTATTTAAAACTTAAAAAGAAAATTTATTTTAAACAAACCAAATAGAAAACTGCACAGTTAAAAATAAAAGTTGACCGATTGTATAAGTAGACATTTTAAAGCCCCCTCATTTTTGCTAGAGTATTAATGATGGTCCTCCAATACGTTATCCTCCCATACGTTAATAATCGTCAATTTAGTAAAAAAATTGCAGCAGTAAAGGTGTGAATCTTTTAATTTATCCTAAACAACCATGCAGAGAGTTAGTGTTCCTCCATTGCTTGGTAAGTTAAACTGTTGTTATTAAGTCTTTGAATCATGAGTAAAAAGTATTATTACTTTAAATACTGTAATGTGTGACCCTTCGATTTCATCTGAAAATATTTTCCATTGTGTAAAAGTGAACCATTTTTATATTGGCTTGGACAGTGAAGGTTGAATTATTATTTTAGAAGATACGTAGTGAAAAGTAAACTGCTTCGATTTAAAATTTACCCCATAACTAAAATGAAAATGCGTTGTGTAAAGGAGAGAAGTAAATCTAGGAGGTTCTCTATTTAAAACTTAAAAAGAAAATTTATTTTAAACAAACCAAATAGAAAACTGCACAGTTAAAAATAAAAGTTGACCGATTGTATAAGTAGAGATTTTAAAGCCCCTCATTTTTGCTAGAGTAGTAATGATGGTCCTCCCATACGTTAATAATCATGAATTTAGTGAAAAAATTGCAGCAGTGAAGGTGTGAATCTTTTAATTTATCCTAAACTACCATGCAGAGAGTTAGTTTTCCTCTATTGCTTAGTAAGTTAAACTGTTGATATTAAGTCTTTGAATCACGAGTAAGAAGTATTATTTACTTTTAATACTGTAATGTGTGACCCTTCGATTTCATCTGAAAATATTTTCCATTGTGTAAAAATGAACCCCTTTTATGTTGGCCTGACCGTTGTTTTAGAAGATACTTTTCTGATAACGAATCTCCCCCTGCAGCAAGGTCTGATAACGAATCTTCACCTGCAGCAAGGTATAAGTTTTCTTGTTATGTGTTCCTGTTGAATTGCAAAATTAGTAGAGTTTACGTAGAGTTAATATCTGACCTATCTGCATTGAAATAATGGTAGAAGGTTCGTGTTTCATTTTATAGGCAGACCTTTAATCGAGAAGTGTTTCCAATACCCAAAAGGGCAGTTCCAGAAAAACGTTAAAAAATTATTATAGTATTTCGGTACTGAAAGATGTGTTTTAACATTTGATACTAAATTTGTGAAAAATATCTTTTTGAAAATAACTAGAAAAACGAAAATTGATATGAAAATAAATCAAAAAACGAAAATTGATATGAAAATAAATCAAAAAACGAAAATTGATATGAGTGTCCTGTACAGAGAAGTAATACTAGCGAAATTGTAAAATAAAGAAAAGGTCATGATAATGTTGTGTGTGAAATTGTGGTTATTCCCCTCGTTTAAACCACCCCCTTAACTAAGATTTAAATTAGAGGAATTAATTAGTTGTACTGTGTACAGTAGAAAAAAGTAAACGTATGTTCTCCTCAGTTTTAAAATTAAATATTTAGAATTAAGCCTATGAAAGAAAAGAGTTTAACAAAACAGTTTGGTGTTTAATGTAGCGAAATGGTTAATAGAGTTGTTTTTCAAGAATGAATAGTTTTACATATTATGAAAAGATAAGAAGTTGACTGGTGTAGCAGTGATATCATTGAAGGTGTGACCATTATATTATGAGATTTACCTGGTAAAGAAATGTCAACGCTGCAAGATTTGTATTCCGTAAGCTATATTAGCTGTCGATTTCATATTGGAACAATGTATAAAGGTATAACTTACCCTGAAGACTACGTGTGACCCCTAGAATGTATCTTTCTGAACATAATAGCCAATTTACCCGAGCTGTGTCCTTGCAAAAATACGTAAAATATTGGAACTCTCTAGAGATTAAACTGGTTGACCCATCTTAAATGAGGTATGGTTAAAATAAATATTCGTACAAAGCAATTAGGGAATTCAAAAGCAATTGGCATTTGTGTAATGTATGGCATATTGAGCGTTGTATTAAAAGTTTCTGTGTAAAAAAACTGTGTCAAAAAGTGAAAAGGTTGACTCGGCAGAACAAAGCAAATGTAATTTTTTAAATTGTTTTAAGAGAGTTAAAAAAGCACTGTAAGAGAGTAAATAAAACTGCATTTAGTAGTTTGCAATGTATTGAAAACGAAACCAGAGTTTATCACCTTGCACTGAATGAAGAAAAATTCCTGTAGTGAAAAATAAACTGCTTCGATTTAAAATTTACCCCATAACTAAAATGAAAATGTGTTGTGTAAAGGAGAGAAGTAAATCTAGGAGGTTCTCTATTTAAAACTTAAAAAGAAAATTTATTTTAAACAAACCAAATAGAAAACTGCACAGTTAAAAATAAAAGTTGACCGATTGTATAAGTAGACATTTTAAAGCCCCCTCATTTTTGCTAGAGTATTAATGATGGTCCTCCCATACGTTATCCTCCCATACGTTAATAATCGTCAATTTAGTAAAAAAATTGCAGCAGTAAAGGTGTGAATCTTTTAATTTATCCTAAACAACCATGCAGAGAGTTAGTGTTCCTCCATTGCTTGGTAAGTTAAACTGTTGTTATTAAGTCTTTGAATCATGAGTAAAAAGTATTATTACTTTAAATACTGTAATGTGTGACCCTTCGATTTCATCTGAAAATATTTTCCATTGTGTAAAAGTGAACCATTTTTATATTGGCTTGGACAGTGAAGGTTGAATTATTATTTTAGAAGATACGTAGTGAAAAGTAAACTGCTTCGATTTAAAATTTACCCCATAACTAAAATGAAAATGCGTTGTGTAAAGGAGAGAAGTAAATCTAGGAGGTTCTCTATTTAAAACTTAAAATTTATTTTAAGCAAACGAAATAGAAAACTGCACAGTTAAAAATAAAAGTTGACCGATTGTATAAGTAGAGATTTTAAAGCCCCTCATTTTTGCTAGAGTATTAATGATGGTCCTCCCATACGTTAATAATAATGAATTTAGTGAAAAAATTGCAGCAGTGAAGGTGTGAATCTTTTAATTTATCCTAAACTACCATGCAGAGAGTTAGTGTTCCTCTATTGCTTAGTAAGTTAAACTGTTGATATTAAGTCTTTGAATCACGAGTAAGAAGTATTATTTACTTTTAATACTGTAATGTGTGACCCTTCGATTTCATCTGAAAATATTTTCCATTGTGTAAAAATGAACCCCTTTTATGTTGGCCTGGACAGTGAAGGTTTGACCATTGTTTTAGAAGATACTTTTCTGATAACGAATCTCCCCCTGCAACAAGGTATAAGTTTTCTTGTTATGTGTTCCTGTTGAATTGCAAAATTAGTAGAGTTTACGTAGAGTTAATATCTGACCTATCTGCATTGAAATAATGGTAGAAGGTTCGTGTTTCATTTTATAGGCAGACCTTTAATCGAGAAGTGTTTCCAATACCCAAAAGGGCAGTTCCAGAAAAACGTTAAAAAATTATTATAGTATTTCGGTACTGAAAGATGTGTTTTAACATTTGATACTAAATTTGTGAAAAATATCTTTTTGAAAATAACTAGAAAAACGAAAATTGATATGAAAATAAATCAAAAAACGAAAATTGATATGAAAATAAATCAAAAAACGAAAATTGATATGAGTGTCCTGTACAGAGAAGTAATACTAGCGAAATTGTAAAATAAAGAAAAGGTCGTGATAATGTTGTGTGTGAAATTGTGGTTATTCCCCTCGTTTAAACCACCCCCTTAACTAAGATTTAAATTAGAGGAATTAATTAGTTGTACTGTGTACAGTAGAAAAAAGTAAATGTATGTTCTCCTCAGTTTTAAAATTAAATATTTAGAATTAAGCCTATGAAAGAAAAGAGTTGTTTAACAAAACAGTTTAATGTTTAAGGTAGCAAAATGGTTAATAGAGTTGTTTTTCAAGAATGATAATAGTTTTACATATTATGAAAAGATAAGAAGTTGACTGGTGTGTAGCAGTGATAACATTGAAGGTGTGACCATTATATTAGGAGATTTACCTGGTAAAGAAATGTCAACGCAGCAAGATTTGTATTCCGTAAGCTATATTAGCTGTCGATTTCATATTGGAACAATGTATAGAGGTATAACTTACCCTGAAGACTACGTGTGACCCCTAGAATTTATCTTTCTGAACATCATAGCCAATTTACCCGAGCTGTGTCCTTGCAAAAATACGTAAAATATTGGAAGTCGCTAGAGATTAAACTGAGTGACCCATCTTAAATGAGGTATGGTAAAAATAAATATTCGTACTGAAAGCAGTCAGGTAGAATGTGGTATTAAAAGTGTCTGTGTAAAAAAAACTATGTCAAAAAGTGAAAAGGTTGACTCGGCAGAACAGCAAATGTAATTTTTGAAATTGTTTTAAGAGAGTAAAGCACTGTTTATGTGGCATTCTGAAATAATTGTTAATTTAGAGATTTTAAAAAATAAGTGTTTAAAATAAAGGGTGTGTCATTTCTATACCGAAGGATAATGTGGTATTAAAAGTGTAAAATGTTTTTCCTCTCAAAAGCAAAAGTAGTGTTCAAAAGTGTAAAATTTGAATTCACAAGTGTGAAACTAATGAGATTTACCAGTTATGTAATAGTGAGAGGGTGAAAAATGGTTACTGTGTGTTGCCCCCTAAAATCGCTTAGCATCAAAATTCCTCGAAATGTGTTAGAAATAAAAAATAAACTGCTTTGATTTAAAATTTACCCCATAACTAAAATGAAACTGTGTTTGTGTAAAGGAGAGAAGTAAATCTAGGAGGTTCTGTATTTAAAACTTAAAATTTATTGTAAGCAAACAAAATAGAAAACTGCACAGTTAAAAATAAAAGTTGACCGATTGTATAAGTAGAGATTTTAAAGCTCCTCATTTTTGCTAGAGTATTAATGATTGTCCTCCCATACGTTAATAATCATGAATTTAGTGAAAAAATTGCAGCAGTGAAGGTGTGAATCTTTTAATTTACCCTAAACCACCATGCAGAGAGTTAGTGTTCCTCCATTGCTTATTAAGTCTTTGAATCATGAGTAAGAAGTATTATTTACTTTAAATACTGTAATGTGTGACCCTTCGATTTCATCTGAAAATATTTTCCATTGTGTAAAAATGAACCCCTTTTATGTTGGCCTGGACAGTGAAGGTTTGACCATTGTTTTAGAAGATACTTTTCTGATAATGAATCTCCCCCTGCAACAAGGTATAAGTTTTCTTGTTATGTGTTCCTGTTGAATTGCAAATTAGTAGAGTTTACGTAGAGTTAATATCTGACCTATCTGCATTGAATTAATGGTAGAAGGTTCGTGTTTCATTTTATAGGCAGACCTTTAATCGAGAAGTGTTTCCAATACCCAAAAGGGCAGTTCCAGAAAAACGTTAAAAAATTATTATAGTATTTCGGTACTGAAAGATGTGTTTAACATTTGATACTAAATTTGTGAAAAATATCCTTTTGAAAATAACTAGAAAAACGAAAATTGATATGAAAATAAATCTAAAAACGAAAATTGATATGATTGTCCTGTACAGAGAAGTAATACTAGCGAAATTGTAAAATAAAGAAAAGGTCGTGATAATGTTGTGTGTGAAATTGTGGTTATTCCCCTCGTTTAAACCACCCCCTTAACTAAGATTTAAATTAGAGGAATTAATTAGTTGTACTGTGTACAGTAGAAAAAAGTAAACGTATGTTCTCCTCAGTTTTAAAATTAAATATTTAGAATTAAGCCTATGAAAGAAAAGAGTTTTTTAACAAAACAGTTTGGTGTTTAATGTAGCGAAATGGTTAATAGAGTTGTTTTTCAAGAATGAATAGTTTTACATATTATGAAAAGATAAGAAGTTGACTGGTGTAGCAGTGATAACATTGAAGGTGTGACCATTATATTATGAGATTTACCTGGTAAAGAAATGTCAACGCTGTAAGATTTGTATTCCGTAAGCTATATTAGCTGTCGATTTCATATTGGAACAATGTATAGAGGTATAACTTACCCTGAAGACTACGTGTGACCCCTAGAATGTATCTTTCTGAACATAATAGCCAATTTACCCGAGCTGTGTCCTTGCAAAAATACGTAAAATATTGGAACTCTCTAGAGATTAAACTGGTTGACCCATCTTAAATGAGGTATGGTTAAAATAAATATTCCTACAAAGCAATTAGGGAATTCAAAAGCAATTGGCATTTGTGTAATGTATGGCATATTGAGCGTTGTATTAAAAGTTTCTGTGTAAAAAAACTGTGTCAAAAAGTGAAAAGGTTGACTCGGCAGAACAAAGCAAATGTAATTTTTTAAATTGTTTTAAGAGAGTTAAAAAAGCACTGTAAGAGAGTAAATAAAACTGCATTTGAAATTGTTTTAAGAGAGTTAAAAAAGCACTGTAAGAGAGTAAATAAAACTGCATTTAGTAGTTTGCAATGTATTGAAAACGAAACCAGAGTTTATCACCTTGCACTGAATGAAGAAAAATTCCTGTAGTGAAAAATAAACTGCTTCGATTTAAAATTTACCCCATAACTAAAATGAAAATGTGTTGTGTAAAGGAGAGAAGTAAATCTAGGAGGTTCTCTATTTAAAACTTAAAAAGAAAATTTATTTTAAACAAACCAAATAGAAAACTGCACAGTTAAAAATAAAAGTTGACCGATTGTATAAGTAGACATTTTAAAGCCCCCTCATTTTTGCTAGAGTATTAATGATGGTCCTCCAATACGTTATCCTCCCATACGTTAATAATCGTCAATTTAGTAAAAAAATTGCAGCAGTAAAGGTGTGAATCTTTTAATTTATCCTAAACAACCATGCAGAGAGTTAGTGTTCCTCCATTGCTTGGTAAGTTAAACTGTTGTTATTAAGTCTTTGAATCATGAGTAAAAAGTATTATTACTTTAAATACTGTAATGTGTGACCCTTCGATTTCATCTGAAAATATTTTCCATTGTGTAAAAGTGAACCATTTTTATATTGGCTTGGACAGTGAAGGTTGAATTATTATTTTAGAAGATACGTAGTGAAAAGTAAACTGCTTCGATTTAAAATTTACCCCATAACTAAAATGAAAATGCGTTGTGTAAAGGAGAGAAGTAAATCTAGGAGGTTCTCTATTTAAAACTTAAAAAGAAAATTTATTTTAAACAAACCAAATAGAAAACTGCACAGTTAAAAATAAAAGTTGACCGATTGTATAAGTAGAGATTTTAAAGCCCCTCATTTTTGCTAGAGTATTAATGATGGTCCTCCCATACGTTAATAATCATGAATTTAGTGAAAAAATTGCAGCAGTGAAGGTGTGAATCTTTTAATTTATCCTAAACTACCATGCAGAGAGTTAGTTTTCCTCTATTGCTTAGTAAGTTAAACTGTTGATATTAAGTCTTTGAATCACGAGTAAGAAGTATTATTTACTTTTAATACTGTAATGTGTGACCCTTCGATTTCATCTGAAAATATTTTCCATTGTGTAAAAATGAACCCCTTTTATGTTGGCCTGACCGTTGTTTTAGAAGATACTTTTCTGATAACGAATCTCCCCCTGCAGCAAGGTCTGATAACGAATCTTCACCTGCAGCAAGGTATAAGTTTTCTTGTTATGTGTTCCTGTTGAATTGCAAAATTAGTAGAGTTTACGTAGAGTTAATATCTGACCTATCTGCATTGAAATAATGGTAGAAGGTTCGTGTTTCATTTTATAGGCAGACCTTTAATCGAGAAGTGTTTCCAATACCCAAAAGGGCAGTTCCAGAAAAACGTTAAAAAATTATTATAGTATTTCGGTACTGAAAGATGTGTTTTAACATTTGATACTAAATTTGTGAAAAATATCTTTTTGAAAATAACTAGAAAAACGAAAATTGATATGAAAATAAATCAAAAAACGAAAATTGATATGAAAATAAATCAAAAAACGAAAATTGATATGAGTGTCCTGTACAGAGAAGTAATACTAGCGAAATTGTAAAATAAAGAAAAGGTCGTGATAATGTTGTGTGTGAAATTGTGGTTATTCCCCTCGTTTAAACCACCCCCTTAACTAAGATTTAAATTAGAGGAATTAATTAGTTGTACTGTGTACAGTAGAAAAAAGTAAATGTATGTTCTCCTCAGTTTTAAAATTAAATATTTAGAATTAAGCCTATGAAAGAAAAGAGTTTTTTAACAAAACAGTTTGGTGTTTAAGGTAGCAAAATGGTTAATAGAGTTTTTTTTCAAGAATGATAATAGTTTTACATATTATGAAAAGATAAGAAGTTGACTGGTGTAGCAGTGATAACATTGAAGGTGTGACCATTATATTAGGAGATTTACCTGGTAAAGAAATGTCAACGCAGCAAGATTTGTATTCCGTAAGCTATATTAGCTGTCGATTTCATATAGGAACAATGTATAGAGGTATAACTTACCCTGAAGACTACGTGTGACCCCTAGAATTTATCTTTCTGAACATCATAGCCAATTTACCCGAGCTGTGTCCTTGCAAAAATACGTAAAATATTGGAAGTCGCTAGAGATTAAACTGAGTGACCCATCTTAAATGAGGTATGGTAAAAATAAATATTCGTACTGAAAGCAGTCAGGTAGAATGTGGTATTAAAAGTGTCTGTGTAAAAAAAACTATGTCAAAAAGTGAAAAGGTTGACTCGGCAGAACAGCAAATGTAATTTTTGAAATTGTTTTAAGAGAGTAAAGCACTGTTTATGTGGCATTCTGAAATAATTGTTAATTTAGAGATTTTAAAAAATAAGTGTTTAAAATAAAGGGTGTGTCATTTCTATACCGAAGGATAATGTGGTATTAAAAGTGTAAAATGTTTTTCCTCTCAAAAGCAAAAGTAGTGTTCAAAAGTGTAAAATTTGAATTCACAAGTGTGAAACTAATGAGATTTACCAGTTATGTAATAGTGAGAGGGTGAAAAATGGTTACTGTGTGTTGCCCCCTAAAATCGCTTAGCATCAAAATTCCTCGAAATGTGTTAGAAATAAAAAATAAACTGCTTTGATTTAAAATTTACCCCATAACTAAAATGAAACTGTGTTTGTGTAAAGGAGAGAAGTAAATCTAGGAGGTTCTGTATTTAAAACTTAAAATTTATTGTAAGCAAACAAAATAGAAAACTGCACAGTTAAAAATAAAAGTTGACCGATTGTATAAGTAGAGATTTTAAAGCTCCTCATTTTTGCTAGAGTATTAATGATTGTCCTCCCATACGTTAATAATCATGAATTTAGTGAAAAAATTGCAGCAGTGAAGGTGTGAATCTTTTAATTTACCCTAAACCACCATGCAGAGAGTTAGTGTTCCTCCATTGCTTATTAAGTCTTTGAATCATGAGTAAGAAGTATTATTTACTTTAAATACTGTAATGTGTGACCCTTCGATTTCATCTGAAAATATTTTCCATTGTGTAAAAATGAACCCCTTTTATGTTGGCCTGGACAGTGAAGGTTTGACCATTGTTTTAGAAGATACTTTTCTGATAATGAATCTCCCCCTGCAACAAGGTATAAGTTTTCTTGTTATGTGTTCCTGTTGAATTGCAAATTAGTAGAGTTTACGTAGAGTTAATATCTGACCTATCTGCATTGAATTAATGGTAGAAGGTTCGTGTTTCATTTTATAGGCAGACCTTTAATCGAGAAGTGTTTCCAATACCCAAAAGGGCAGTTCCAGAAAAACGTTAAAAAATTATTATAGTATTTCGGTACTGAAAGATGTGTTTAACATTTGATACTAAATTTGTGAAAAATATCCTTTTGAAAATAACTAGAAAAACGAAAATTGATATGAAAATAAATCTAAAAACGAAAATTGATATGATTGTCCTGTACAGAGAAGTAATACTAGCGAAATTGTAAAATAAAGAAAAGGTCGTGATAATGTTGTGTGTGAAATTGTGGTTATTCCCCTCGTTTAAACCACCCCCTTAACTAAGATTTAAATTAGAGGAATTAATTAGTTGTACTGTGTACAGTAGAAAAAAGTAAACGTATGTTCTCCTCAGTTTTAAAATTAAATATTTAGAATTAAGCCTATGAAAGAAAAGAGTTTTTTAACAAAACAGTTTGGTGTTTAATGTAGCGAAATGGTTAATAGAGTTGTTTTTCAAGAATGAATAGTTTTACATATTATGAAAAGATAAGAAGTTGACTGGTGTAGTAGTGATAACATTGAAGGTGTGACCATTATATTATGAGATTTACCTGGTAAAGAAATGTCAACGCTGTAAGATTTGTATTCCGTAAGCTATATTAGCTGTCGATTTCATATTGGAACAATGTATAGAGGTATAACTTACCCTGAAGACTACGTGTGACCCCTAGAATGTATCTTTCTGAACATAATAGCCAATTTACCCGAGCTGTGTCCTTGCAAAAATACGTAAAATATTGGAACTCTCTAGAGATTAAACTGGTTGACCCATCTTAAATGAGGTATGGTTAAAATAAATATTCCTACAAAGCAATTAGGGAATTCAAAAGCAATTGGCATTTGTGTAATGTATGGCATATTGAGCGTTGTATTAAAAGTTTCTGTGTAAAAAAACTGTGTCAAAAAGTGAAAAGGTTGACTCGGCAGAACAAAGCAAATGTAATTTTTTAAATTGTTTTAAGAGAGTTAAAAAAGCACTGTAAGAGAGTAAATAAAACTGCATTTGAAATTGTTTTAAGAGAGTTAAAAAAGCACTGTAAGAGAGTAAATAAAACTGCATTTAGTAGTTTGCAATGTATTGAAAACGAAACCAGAGTTTATCACCTTGCACTGAATGAAGAAAAATTCCTGTAGTGAAAAATAAACTGCTTCGATTTAAAATTTACCCCATAACTAAAATGAAAATGTGTTGTGTAAAGGAGAGAAGTAAATCTAGGAGGTTCTCTATTTAAAACTTAAAAAGAAAATTTATTTTAAACAAACTGCACAGTTAAAAATAAAAGTTGACCGATTGTATAAGTAGACATTTTAAAGCCCCCTCATTTTTGCTAGAGTATTAATGATGGTCCTCCCATACGTTATCCTCCCATACGTTAATAATCGTCAATTTAGTAAAAAAATTGCAGCAGTAAAGGTGTGAATCTTTTAATTTATCCTAAACAACCATGCAGAGAGTTAGTGTTCCTCCATTGCTTGGTAAGTTAAACTGTTGTTATTAAGTCTTTGAATCATGAGTAAAAAGTATTATTACTTTAAATACTGTAATGTGTGACCCTTCGATTTCATCTGAAAATATTTTCCATTGTGTAAAAGTGAACCATTTTTATATTGGCTTGGACAGTGAAGGTTGAATTATTATTTTAGAAGATACGTAGTGAAAAGTAAACTGCTTCGATTTAAAATTTACCCCATAACTAAAATGAAAATGCGTTGTGTAAAGGAGAGAAAAAAATCTAGGAGGTTCTCTATTTAAAACTTAAAATTTATTTTAAGCAAACAAAATAGAAAACTGCACAGTTAAAAATAAAAGTTGACCGATTGTATAAGTAGAGATTTTATAGCTCCTCATTTTTGCTAGAGTATTAATGATGGTCCTCCCATACGTTAATAATCATGAATTTAGTGAAAAAATTGCAGCAGTGAAGGTGTGAATCTTTTAATTTATCCTAAACTACCATGCAGAGAGTTAGTGTTCCTCTATTGCTTAGTAAGTTAAACTGTTGATATTAAGTCTTTGAATCACGAGTAAGAAGTATTATTTACTTTAAATACTGTAATGTGTGACCCTTCGATTTCATCTGAAAATATTTTCCATTGTGTAAAAGTGAACCATTTTTATATTGGCTTGGACAGTGAAGGTTGAATTATTATTTTAGAAGATACCTAGTGAAAAGTAAACTGCTTCGATTTAAAATTTACCCCATAACTAAAATGAAAATGCGTTGTGTAAAGGAGAGAAGTAAATCTAGGAGGTTCTCTATTTAAAACTTAAAAAGAAAATTTATTTTAAACAAACCAAATAGAAAACTGCACAGTTAAAAATAAAAGTTGACCGATTGTATAAGTAGAGATTTTAAAGCCCCTCATTTTTGCTAGAGTATTAATGATGGTCCTCCCATACGTTAATAATCATGAATTTAGTGAAAAAATTGCAGCAGTGAAGGTGTGAATCTTTTAATTTATCCTAAACTACCATGCAGAGAGTTAGTTTTCCTCTATTGCTTAGTAAGTTAAACTGTTGATATTAAGTCTTTGAATCACGAGTAAGAAGTATTATTTACTTTTAATACTGTAATGTGTGACCCTTCGATTTCATCTGAAAATATTTTCCATTGTGTAAAAATGAACCCCTTTTATGTTGGCCTGACCGTTGTTTTAGAAGATACTTTTCTGATAACGAATCTCCCCCTGCAGCAAGGTCTGATAACGAATCTTCACCTGCAGCAAGGTATAAGTTTTCTTGTTATGTGTTCCTGTTGAATTGCAAAATTAGTAGAGTTTACGTAGAGTTAATATCTGACCTATCTGCATTGAAATAATGGTAGAAGGTTCGTGTTTCATTTTATAGGCAGACCTTTAATCGAGAAGTGTTTCCAATACCCAAAAGGGCAGTTCCAGAAAAACGTTAAAAAATTATTATAGTATTTCGGTACTGAAAGATGTGTTTTAACATTTGATACTAAATTTGTGAAAAATATCTTTTTGAAAATAACTAGAAAAACGAAAATTGATATGAAAATAAATCAAAAAACGAAAATTGATATGAAAATAAATCAAAAAACGAAAATTGATATGAGTGTCCTGTACAGAGAAGTAATACTAGCGAAATTGTAAAATAAAGAAAAGGTCATGATAATGTTGTGTGTGAAATTGTGGTTATTCCCCTCGTTTAAACCACCCCCTTAACTAAGATTTAAATTAGAGGAATTAATTAGTTGTACTGTGTACAGTAGAAAAAAGTAAACGTATGTTCTCCTCAGTTTTAAAATTAAATATTTAGAATTAAGCCTATGAAAGAAAAGAGTTTAACAAAACAGTTTGGTGTTTAATGTAGCGAAATGGTTAATAGAGTTGTTTTTCAAGAATGAATAGTTTTACATATTATGAAAAGATAAGAAGTTGACTGGTGTAGCAGTGATATCATTGAAGGTGTGACCATTATATTATGAGATTTACCTGGTAAAGAAATGTCAACGCTGCAAGATTTGTATTCCGTAAGCTATATTAGCTGTCGATTTCATATTGGAACAATGTATAAAGGTATAACTTACCCTGAAGACTACGTGTGACCCCTAGAATGTATCTTTCTGAACATAATAGCCAATTTACCCGAGCTGTGTCCTTGCAAAAATACGTAAAATATTGGAACTCTCTAGAGATTAAACTGGTTGACCCATCTTAAATGAGGTATGGTTAAAATAAATATTCGTACAAAGCAATTAGGGAATTCAAAAGCAATTGGCATTTGTGTAATGTATGGCATATTGAGCGTTGTATTAAAAGTTTCTGTGTAAAAAAACTGTGTCAAAAAGTGAAAAGGTTGACTCGGCAGAACAAAGCAAATGTAATTTTTTAAATTGTTTTAAGAGAGTTAAAAAAGCACTGTAAGAGAGTAAATAAAACTGCATTTAGTAGTTTGCAATGTATTGAAAACGAAACCAGAGTTTATCACCTTGCACTGAATGAAGAAAAATTCCTGTAGTGAAAAATAAACTGCTTCGATTTAAAATTTACCCCATAACTAAAATGAAAATGTGTTGTGTAAAGGAGAGAAGTAAATCTAGGAGGTTCTCTATTTAAAACTTAAAAAGAAAATTTATTTTAAACAAACCAAATAGAAAACTGCACAGTTAAAAATAAAAGTTGACCGATTGTATAAGTAGACATTTTAAAGCCCCCTCATTTTTGCTAGAGTATTAATGATGGTCCTCCCATACGTTATCCTCCCATACGTTAATAATCGTCAATTTAGTAAAAAAATTGCAGCAGTAAAGGTGTGAATCTTTTAATTTATCCTAAACAACCATGCAGAGAGTTAGTGTTCCTCCATTGCTTGGTAAGTTAAACTGTTGTTATTAAGTCTTTGAATCATGAGTAAAAAGTATTATTACTTTAAATACTGTAATGTGTGACCCTTCGATTTCATCTGAAAATATTTTCCATTGTGTAAAAGTGAACCATTTTTATATTGGCTTGGACAGTGAAGGTTGAATTATTATTTTAGAAGATACGTAGTGAAAAGTAAACTGCTTCGATTTAAAATTTACCCCATAACTAAAATGAAAATGCGTTGTGTAAAGGAGAGAAGTAAATCTAGGAGGTTCTCTATTTAAAACTTAAAATTTATTTTAAGCAAACGAAATAGAAAACTGCACAGTTAAAAATAAAAGTTGACCGATTGTATAAGTAGAGATTTTAAAGCCCCTCATTTTTGCTAGAGTATTAATGATGGTCCTCCCATACGTTAATAATAATGAATTTAGTGAAAAAATTGCAGCAGTGAAGGTGTGAATCTTTTAATTTATCCTAAACTACCATGCAGAGAGTTAGTGTTCCTCTATTGCTTAGTAAGTTAAACTGTTGATATTAAGTCTTTGAATCACGAGTAAGAAGTATTATTTACTTTTAATACTGTAATGTGTGACCCTTCGATTTCATCTGAAAATATTTTCCATTGTGTAAAAATGAACCCCTTTTATGTTGGCCTGGACAGTGAAGGTTTGACCATTGTTTTAGAAGATACTTTTCTGATAACGAATCTCCCCCTGCAACAAGGTATAAGTTTTCTTGTTATGTGTTCCTGTTGAATTGCAAAATTAGTAGAGTTTACGTAGAGTTAATATCTGACCTATCTGCATTGAAATAATGGTAGAAGGTTCGTGTTTCATTTTATAGGCAGACCTTTAATCGAGAAGTGTTTCCAATACCCAAAAGGGCAGTTCCAGAAAAACGTTAAAAAATTATTATAGTATTTCGGTACTGAAAGATGTGTTTTAACATTTGATACTAAATTTGTGAAAAATATCTTTTTGAAAATAACTAGAAAAACGAAAATTGATATGAAAATAAATCAAAAAACGAAAATTGATATGAAAATAAATCAAAAAACGAAAATTGATATGAGTGTCCTGTACAGAGAAGTAATACTAGCGAAATTGTAAAATAAAGAAAAGGTCGTGATAATGTTGTGTGTGAAATTGTGGTTATTCCCCTCGTTTAAACCACCCCCTTAACTAAGATTTAAATTAGAGGAATTAATTAGTTGTACTGTGTACAGTAGAAAAAAGTAAATGTATGTTCTCCTCAGTTTTAAAATTAAATATTTAGAATTAAGCCTATGAAAGAAAAGAGTTGTTTAACAAAACAGTTTAATGTTTAAGGTAGCAAAATGGTTAATAGAGTTGTTTTTCAAGAATGATAATAGTTTTACATATTATGAAAAGATAAGAAGTTGACTGGTGTGTAGCAGTGATAACATTGAAGGTGTGACCATTATATTAGGAGATTTACCTGGTAAAGAAATGTCAACGCAGCAAGATTTGTATTCCGTAAGCTATATTAGCTGTCGATTTCATATTGGAACAATGTATAGAGGTATAACTTACCCTGAAGACTACGTGTGACCCCTAGAATTTATCTTTCTGAACATCATAGCCAATTTACCCGAGCTGTGTCCTTGCAAAAATACGTAAAATATTGGAAGTCGCTAGAGATTAAACTGAGTGACCCATCTTAAATGAGGTATGGTAAAAATAAATATTCGTACTGAAAGCAGTCAGGTAGAATGTGGTATTAAAAGTGTCTGTGTAAAAAAAACTATGTCAAAAAGTGAAAAGGTTGACTCGGCAGAACAGCAAATGTAATTTTTGAAATTGTTTTAAGAGAGTAAAGCACTGTTTATGTGGCATTCTGAAATAATTGTTAATTTAGAGATTTTAAAAAATAAGTGTTTAAAATAAAGGGTGTGTCATTTCTATACCGAAGGATAATGTGGTATTAAAAGTGTAAAATGTTTTTCCTCTCAAAAGCAAAAGTAGTGTTCAAAAGTGTAAAATTTGAATTCACAAGTGTGAAACTAATGAGATTTACCAGTTATGTAATAGTGAGAGGGTGAAAAATGGTTACTGTGTGTTGCCCCCTAAAATCGCTTAGCATCAAAATTCCTCGAAATGTGTTAGAAATAAAAAATAAACTGCTTTGATTTAAAATTTACCCCATAACTAAAATGAAACTGTGTTTGTGTAAAGGAGAGAAGTAAATCTAGGAGGTTCTGTATTTAAAACTTAAAATTTATTGTAAGCAAACAAAATAGAAAACTGCACAGTTAAAAATAAAAGTTGACCGATTGTATAAGTAGAGATTTTAAAGCTCCTCATTTTTGCTAGAGTATTAATGATTGTCCTCCCATACGTTAATAATCATGAATTTAGTGAAAAAATTGCAGCAGTGAAGGTGTGAATCTTTTAATTTACCCTAAACCACCATGCAGAGAGTTAGTGTTCCTCCATTGCTTATTAAGTCTTTGAATCATGAGTAAGAAGTATTATTTACTTTAAATACTGTAATGTGTGACCCTTCGATTTCATCTGAAAATATTTTCCATTGTGTAAAAATGAACCCCTTTTATGTTGGCCTGGACAGTGAAGGTTTGACCATTGTTTTAGAAGATACTTTTCTGATAATGAATCTCCCCCTGCAACAAGGTATAAGTTTTCTTGTTATGTGTTCCTGTTGAATTGCAAATTAGTAGAGTTTACGTAGAGTTAATATCTGACCTATCTGCATTGAATTAATGGTAGAAGGTTCGTGTTTCATTTTATAGGCAGACCTTTAATCGAGAAGTGTTTCCAATACCCAAAAGGGCAGTTCCAGAAAAACGTTAAAAAATTATTATAGTATTTCGGTACTGAAAGATGTGTTTAACATTTGATACTAAATTTGTGAAAAATATCCTTTTGAAAATAACTAGAAAAACGAAAATTGATATGAAAATAAATCTAAAAACGAAAATTGATATGATTGTCCTGTACAGAGAAGTAATACTAGCGAAATTGTAAAATAAAGAAAAGGTCGTGATAATGTTGTGTGTGAAATTGTGGTTATTCCCCTCGTTTAAACCACCCCCTTAACTAAGATTTAAATTAGAGGAATTAATTAGTTGTACTGTGTACAGTAGAAAAAAGTAAACGTATGTTCTCCTCAGTTTTAAAATTAAATATTTAGAATTAAGCCTATGAAAGAAAAGAGTTTTTTAACAAAACAGTTTGGTGTTTAATGTAGCGAAATGGTTAATAGAGTTGTTTTTCAAGAATGAATAGTTTTACATATTATGAAAAGATAAGAAGTTGACTGGTGTAGCAGTGATAACATTGAAGGTGTGACCATTATATTATGAGATTTACCTGGTAAAGAAATGTCAACGCTGTAAGATTTGTATTCCGTAAGCTATATTAGCTGTCGATTTCATATTGGAACAATGTATAGAGGTATAACTTACCCTGAAGACTACGTGTGACCCCTAGAATGTATCTTTCTGAACATAATAGCCAATTTACCCGAGCTGTGTCCTTGCAAAAATACGTAAAATATTGGAACTCTCTAGAGATTAAACTGGTTGACCCATCTTAAATGAGGTATGGTTAAAATAAATATTCCTACAAAGCAATTAGGGAATTCAAAAGCAATTGGCATTTGTGTAATGTATGGCATATTGAGCGTTGTATTAAAAGTTTCTGTGTAAAAAAACTGTGTCAAAAAGTGAAAAGGTTGACTCGGCAGAACAAAGCAAATGTAATTTTTTAAATTGTTTTAAGAGAGTTAAAAAAGCACTGTAAGAGAGTAAATAAAACTGCATTTGAAATTGTTTTAAGAGAGTTAAAAAAGCACTGTAAGAGAGTAAATAAAACTGCATTTAGTAGTTTGCAATGTATTGAAAACGAAACCAGAGTTTATCACCTTGCACTGAATGAAGAAAAATTCCTGTAGTGAAAAATAAACTGCTTCGATTTAAAATTTACCCCATAACTAAAATGAAAATGTGTTGTGTAAAGGAGAGAAGTAAATCTAGGAGGTTCTCTATTTAAAACTTAAAAAGAAAATTTATTTTAAACAAACCAAATAGAAAACTGCACAGTTAAAAATAAAAGTTGACCGATTGTATAAGTAGACATTTTAAAGCCCCCTCATTTTTGCTAGAGTATTAATGATGGTCCTCCAATACGTTATCCTCCCATACGTTAATAATCGTCAATTTAGTAAAAAAATTGCAGCAGTAAAGGTGTGAATCTTTTAATTTATCCTAAACAACCATGCAGAGAGTTAGTGTTCCTCCATTGCTTGGTAAGTTAAACTGTTGTTATTAAGTCTTTGAATCATGAGTAAAAAGTATTATTACTTTAAATACTGTAATGTGTGACCCTTCGATTTCATCTGAAAATATTTTCCATTGTGTAAAAGTGAACCATTTTTATATTGGCTTGGACAGTGAAGGTTGAATTATTATTTTAGAAGATACGTAGTGAAAAGTAAACTGCTTCGATTTAAAATTTACCCCATAACTAAAATGAAAATGCGTTGTGTAAAGGAGAGAAGTAAATCTAGGAGGTTCTCTATTTAAAACTTAAAAAGAAAATTTATTTTAAACAAACCAAATAGAAAACTGCACAGTTAAAAATAAAAGTTGACCGATTGTATAAGTAGAGATTTTAAAGCCCCTCATTTTTGCTAGAGTATTAATGATGGTCCTCCCATACGTTAATAATCATGAATTTAGTGAAAAAATTGCAGCAGTGAAGGTGTGAATCTTTTAATTTATCCTAAACTACCATGCAGAGAGTTAGTTTTCCTCTATTGCTTAGTAAGTTAAACTGTTGATATTAAGTCTTTGAATCACGAGTAAGAAGTATTATTTACTTTTAATACTGTAATGTGTGACCCTTCGATTTCATCTGAAAATATTTTCCATTGTGTAAAAATGAACCCCTTTTATGTTGGCCTGACCGTTGTTTTAGAAGATACTTTTCTGATAACGAATCTCCCCCTGCAGCAAGGTCTGATAACGAATCTTCACCTGCAGCAAGGTATAAGTTTTCTTGTTATGTGTTCCTGTTGAATTGCAAAATTAGTAGAGTTTACGTAGAGTTAATATCTGACCTATCTGCATTGAAATAATGGTAGAAGGTTCGTGTTTCATTTTATAGGCAGACCTTTAATCGAGAAGTGTTTCCAATACCCAAAAGGGCAGTTCCAGAAAAACGTTAAAAAATTATTATAGTATTTCGGTACTGAAAGATGTGTTTTAACATTTGATACTAAATTTGTGAAAAATATCTTTTTGAAAATAACTAGAAAAACGAAAATTGATATGAAAATAAATCAAAAAACGAAAATTGATATGAAAATAAATCAAAAAACGAAAATTGATATGAGTGTCCTGTACAGAGAAGTAATACTAGCGAAATTGTAAAATAAAGAAAAGGTCGTGATAATGTTGTGTGTGAAATTGTGGTTATTCCCCTCGTTTAAACCACCCCCTTAACTAAGATTTAAATTAGAGGAATTAATTAGTTGTACTGTGTACAGTAGAAAAAAGTAAATGTATGTTCTCCTCAGTTTTAAAATTAAATATTTAGAATTAAGCCTATGAAAGAAAAGAGTTTTTTAACAAAACAGTTTGGTGTTTAAGGTAGCAAAATGGTTAATAGAGTTTTTTTTCAAGAATGATAATAGTTTTACATATTATGAAAAGATAAGAAGTTGACTGGTGTAGCAGTGATAACATTGAAGGTGTGACCATTATATTAGGAGATTTACCTGGTAAAGAAATGTCAACGCAGCAAGATTTGTATTCCGTAAGCTATATTAGCTGTCGATTTCATATAGGAACAATGTATAGAGGTATAACTTACCCTGAAGACTACGTGTGACCCCTAGAATTTATCTTTCTGAACATCATAGCCAATTTACCCGAGCTGTGTCCTTGCAAAAATACGTAAAATATTGGAAGTCGCTAGAGATTAAACTGAGTGACCCATCTTAAATGAGGTATGGTAAAAATAAATATTCGTACTGAAAGCAGTCAGGTAGAATGTGGTATTAAAAGTGTCTGTGTAAAAAAAACTATGTCAAAAAGTGAAAAGGTTGACTCGGCAGAACAGCAAATGTAATTTTTGAAATTGTTTTAAGAGAGTAAAGCACTGTTTATGTGGCATTCTGAAATAATTGTTAATTTAGAGATTTTAAAAAATAAGTGTTTAAAATAAAGGGTGTGTCATTTCTATACCGAAGGATAATGTGGTATTAAAAGTGTAAAATGTTTTTCCTCTCAAAAGCAAAAGTAGTGTTCAAAAGTGTAAAATTTGAATTCACAAGTGTGAAACTAATGAGATTTACCAGTTATGTAATAGTGAGAGGGTGAAAAATGGTTACTGTGTGTTGCCCCCTAAAATCGCTTAGCATCAAAATTCCTCGAAATGTGTTAGAAATAAAAAATAAACTGCTTTGATTTAAAATTTACCCCATAACTAAAATGAAACTGTGTTTGTGTAAAGGAGAGAAGTAAATCTAGGAGGTTCTGTATTTAAAACTTAAAATTTATTGTAAGCAAACAAAATAGAAAACTGCACAGTTAAAAATAAAAGTTGACCGATTGTATAAGTAGAGATTTTAAAGCTCCTCATTTTTGCTAGAGTATTAATGATTGTCCTCCCATACGTTAATAATCATGAATTTAGTGAAAAAATTGCAGCAGTGAAGGTGTGAATCTTTTAATTTACCCTAAACCACCATGCAGAGAGTTAGTGTTCCTCCATTGCTTATTAAGTCTTTGAATCATGAGTAAGAAGTATTATTTACTTTAAATACTGTAATGTGTGACCCTTCGATTTCATCTGAAAATATTTTCCATTGTGTAAAAATGAACCCCTTTTATGTTGGCCTGGACAGTGAAGGTTTGACCATTGTTTTAGAAGATACTTTTCTGATAATGAATCTCCCCCTGCAACAAGGTATAAGTTTTCTTGTTATGTGTTCCTGTTGAATTGCAAATTAGTAGAGTTTACGTAGAGTTAATATCTGACCTATCTGCATTGAATTAATGGTAGAAGGTTCGTGTTTCATTTTATAGGCAGACCTTTAATCGAGAAGTGTTTCCAATACCCAAAAGGGCAGTTCCAGAAAAACGTTAAAAAATTATTATAGTATTTCGGTACTGAAAGATGTGTTTAACATTTGATACTAAATTTGTGAAAAATATCCTTTTGAAAATAACTAGAAAAACGAAAATTGATATGAAAATAAATCTAAAAACGAAAATTGATATGATTGTCCTGTACAGAGAAGTAATACTAGCGAAATTGTAAAATAAAGAAAAGGTCGTGATAATGTTGTGTGTGAAATTGTGGTTATTCCCCTCGTTTAAACCACCCCCTTAACTAAGATTTAAATTAGAGGAATTAATTAGTTGTACTGTGTACAGTAGAAAAAAGTAAACGTATGTTCTCCTCAGTTTTAAAATTAAATATTTAGAATTAAGCCTATGAAAGAAAAGAGTTTTTTAACAAAACAGTTTGGTGTTTAATGTAGCGAAATGGTTAATAGAGTTGTTTTTCAAGAATGAATAGTTTTACATATTATGAAAAGATAAGAAGTTGACTGGTGTAGTAGTGATAACATTGAAGGTGTGACCATTATATTATGAGATTTACCTGGTAAAGAAATGTCAACGCTGTAAGATTTGTATTCCGTAA